>NC_091729.1:17509049-18759049 GCF_030179895.1 Drosophila kikkawai | reverse complement strand
CCATCGACGATTGTTTGACTTTGCAGCCGTGTTGCAAGCTGCAAACTGCACTTCATGAGCGACTCAGTGTGTGTGTGTGGTTGTGTCTATTAGCAAAGACAGCTAGGAAAATACCAGTTGCTGGTTGCAGGTTGCTACTTGCCACTTGCTGCCAGTTGCTGTGTTGCACGTGAGAGGCGAGTCGAGACGAGACGCGGCGCAGACGAGCGTAAGATAAACAATTGCCTCTCGGAAGGCAGCACAGCGGCCACAGCGGCCGGAACGTGCGGCCAGCCAAATGCAATTAAGCTAAAAATGTGAAAAATATCCCCCAGCAGTGCTGCTGCTGCCGAGGCCCTGGATAGACACATCCTCCTCATACTCCACCTCCTCCTCCTCCTCGGCCGCTCCACTCGCGGCAGCCATGTCTGCGCCCAGAAATGGTAGCCCCTCTCGATAAATAAAAATGTAAATTATGTCTGCTCCTCCGCTCTGCTCTAAATTGATAAAAGCTGCACGGCCGGGGCGTAGCTGCATCGGAAATGGTGGAGGTCGTACGGAATATAGAGTTTTAATTGGCGTTAGAGGATGTTCTGCGATAGAGAGTGGATTAATTGATGAGATAATTTGCGGCCAGAACGGAGGATGCGAAGGCAGAGAGTGGATATCGAAGTAAATGCTTGGATAAACAAAGATATATTAGCATGCTCTGGTTCTTAATTAAGATCTTTCCAAGGTAAATTTATGAAATTATAACTTACTTAATTACCAAAGAATATATAATTAAAAATAAAGATTTTAGTTGCAAAAAAATATAAAAATAATATTATTTCCTTCAAATAAAATCCAGGGATTATACGACCCTAAAATAAGCAAACTCAGTTAGGGATTTCAGCCCAAATCTTCCTTCCAAGTGACTTGACTCTTTCAGCTAATCCTGGGACGCTCTAATCCCGCCAAAGAAGCTAAACAAAGAGAGAACTAGACTCCGAAGATACCCATTTCAATTGCACAATTTGGACAGCTGTGCGCGAAGGCAGCCGAGCAGGACCCTTCGCATCTTCGCAGTCCTGCCGATCGTCCTTCCTGTAACTGCAGTTGCGTCGGCGTTCGCTTTGACATTCGCTGGCCCAGTGCAAGTGGCACCTTGAGGGGTCCTGTAAGCGAGGGCTGAACAGGAAGCGGCCTGAATTTCGGACGGGAACCGCTGATAGCCGAGAGCCCTACTTAGATAACAATTGCAGAAAGTGCATTCGCAATGTAAGTGCAGCCAAGACAGCTGAGCAGCAGTGCCACGCCGAGTGGAAAGGATGCCCCGGGCGCAGGGACGGCCAGGCCAGGATATGTGTCAAGGGCAGGCGCCAAGTCAGGGATGAAACGAAGCCAAGAAGAAGCGAAGACCAAGTAGAAGTCGCAGTCCTAAAAGAACCTACAGCTGTCGCAAGGTCCGCAGTCGGGGTCACACCCACCGGCCAGGACGACAATCAGCAATAAAACAGGACCAGCGAAAGGGAATTGCGACAGAAAACCGCAAGCCAAATTGACCGGAAGCTCTTATTAATTTGCTATTAGCCATAGACAGACAGGAAGTTAACTTAATTTGTGTGGCTTTGGCCTAAACAGACTGGACACGAAAAAAAAGCAGCAACAGAAAAACAAAACGTTTTCTAAACAGGATGTGACGAGAGCCTGTGAATGCGGTGAAAACTTCAAACAACAGAGCTGTCGCCCAGTCGAGTAGCTAAAAATGCAAGTGAGCTTTTACAGTTAGCCCTAACGAAGGCTGATTAGATCAGACGGGACAAAGGACATCCCTTGTCCCCCCAATCGAGGTCAATTAAAATGTTTGCTCCCATTGCGTTAGGTCACTTTTGCCCCCGCTTTCACTTTTTACAACAAACTCTTTGCCAAAGGCGAAAGGGATGCGGATGAGTAGGGGGAACTCCAGACTTAAGATCGCAGCCCCGCGATACACCAGAAAAAGAACAAAAGTCGTTAATGATAAGAGGCCAAATGACGTACAGCCCCTCTTCTCCACTCTCCTCTGTTTTTTTTTTTGCACACATGCCAAGGTTCACCTTGGACTCGAGTTGGAGTGGAAGTGTTCCCGTTTTTATTGCCACATCGAGACAGGAAGCACTCGGCATCAACTCGGCGCACAATGGGGGAAGACCTCTCTGTTTCTCCAGACAATTGCTGTTCCACAAATGAGGTGCGAGCTCTCGATGGCGAGATTATCATATCAGGGCACACATCGGATGCGGAGAGGCCGTGCAGAGCACCCTCGTTTGCGTAGGCAACAGCAGTGTCCTACTTCTGCGAGTCCTGCTCCAGTGCCAGCTCCAGCTCCTGTTTCTGTTTCTGTTCCTGCTGCTGCTACTGCTTCTGAAAGTGAAACCCGAGGTCTGACAGGAAGCGTGTGCCAAACTGTATTCTGTATTCTGGTTTTCTTAAGCAGCACGTGCTGCTGAGCCAGGAGATGAATGGAGAACAACACAACGCAACCCTCAGAAGCTGTGGCCAAAGGGATAAATTGTAGAGCTTAAGGATATCATGGAATGCTAACGGTATTACTTGAAAATATAACAATATAAATGAGAACTAAGAACAATTACTAATAAGGCTCTGGTTAACAGTAAATGCTATTATAAGGCAACAAAAATTTGTAACTAACAAATAAAGAATACAGAAGGATAAATATTTTAAAACAATTCAGGTGTTCTTCCAGTCCCCAGTTTTATATTTTTCACAACTCCACTTTATCATCTTTATAGAGTCAAACTTCCTGATCCCATAAAGTCAGCCTTGGGACCAGGGAAAGAGCATTTTCCAAACAGTTTTTACCCGCCCTCCGGCATTTGCGAATAATGATTTTATGACTTCGATGACAGTTCTCCGGCTGACGCCAAGTTTTGTTTGGTTAGATCGGCTTAATTATTCGTAGACAAATGGCCGTGGCCATTTGCAGCGAGGCAAGCGTAAAAAAACGTAAAAAAGTCAATTAAAAAAGAGGGGGGACAGGGGCCTAATGCGGCGGGTGACACAGGGAGTTGTTGGCATCGCGAACTGTCAGCGGACACGCGCCACCATGGAGTTGCAATTTCCGAGTTATGCGTGCGAAAATGTTGCATGGCCAAGTGGCAACTCCGGCTAACGCAAACGCTGGAGGATGGGAGGCTGGCAAATGGCGAGTGGAAACCACGGCACCTTCCTTGCTCCGTCTCCATCTCCGTCTGGCGTCGCTTTTAATGCTTTTCTTGGTGTGAATTAATTTTATTGCCTAATTGTCTCTCCACGCCACATGTTGGAACTATTAAGCGCATTTTAAACAGGCCCAACTATGTAAGTTTATGGGCCTGCGTGCCCCGCCCCCTTTTCCGAGGCCCTACCACTCGAACTTTACGAGTCCGCCCGCAGAAAAATGTGTTTTCCAAATATATTCACCTCTCTCGCCCCAAGGCAGTTTTTGGCGACACTTAGAATTGATATTTTTCTTGCTCTAAACGCTAGAATATGTCTTTATTTTTAAGCAGAAAACGATTTTCTAGGCCCAAAAATCGGCAAACAGGAAATGCTCTCTGGGAAATATAAGTATTTCGGGGAATCAGCAGCAGCGGAAGAAATTCTGAAAGGTGTATCTTTATGGTAAAAAGTTATTTGTTGTATTCGTTTGGCAGAAATGTTTGAAAATTTTTGGTTTTACGCTGAACTATGAAGCAGTTTAAATTTTAGTTTCGAGACTTTGTTGCAGTTTATGGGTTCAAGATCTTTATCTTTAAAAGTTTTAACTATTTGATTGCAATCTAAGGACTCTCCAGGATACCGTTTAGCGGTTTAGCGATCTCTTAAAGACTTTTTTTTCGTTAATTAGTGCTGCAGATACCGCTTTCATCCCAAAGATACGTATCTTTTGCATGGCCCTGGTATTATTTCAGCTGTTCCTGAAGTTGTCTAGGACCGCCATCGCTCGCCTGGTCCCTGGTCCCTGTCACCCTCACCTGTTTGCATTTCCATGGCAACGGGGATCGACCTCCCCTCCGCCAGTGTTTTCCTCTCGGCGAGCAAGCGTTTTTTATTAATTGCACGTGGGGGACCTTCGGTGGTTGTGTCTGTGTCTTCTAGCCGTTTTTTTTTTCTCTCTTTTTGTTGCCAGTTCCAGTTCCTATTCTGCCCTGCAGTTCCTGTTCCCTTCTGACCGGTAGTGCTGCTGCTGCTGTTGTTGTTTTTTTTTTTTTCTTTGCTGACTTTTCCTCAGCACTTCCCGCTCATTTTTTCCTTCTTGGCACAATGGGTTAACCCACACACACTCGCACAGTCGCACATCTGATCACTTCCCCGACTCGATTACGCTTCCGGTGGCCGCTTCCCTACTTCTTTTTAGTGCCAACGGATCCTGCAATCGAATGACACAATTTCTGTTTTGTCATCTGCCGGAGAACGCTTCCTCCGGCTATTGTCATTAGCCTCCTTTCTACACGAAATACACACATAGTGTAAAGGTATCTTCGCCTGATGATTATGGCAATTAGGTGAGCACTGCTCTGCTCGCTGCAAAGGCAAATCCATTGTCTGGCCGGGGCTCGGCGAACATAAATTATGGGATAATCCGACATAAGCGTATTTCCATGATCTGCTAGGGGCTCTCGGTGAGGGTTTTTATAGGAGACTGAATGAATGAATGGGAGAGTGAGCGAATGACTGGAGCAGTGATTGAGTGACTGACTGCCTGACAACTTCCTGCTGGCGGGGAGAGGCTATCCATACCCCTTCCCTCTAATTAGTGTCTTTGTAATTTGCTTGGCAGATTAGCTGACATTCACATTACCTGCCGTGCTATAACTGCAGCCACTAACATCGCTGGATTAGGTCTGGCTAACACGCAAAGTTTAGCCATCGCATCCCTCGTGTGGGGAACAAAATACGATGACACCGATAAGCGGCTACCGCCGTCTGACATGCGAGCTGCCAATCCCAGCTCACACCCCACGCCACCCACCACCCACTTTCCACCTGGTGGCTGGCGGCTTTCAATTTGCACAGGAATTGATTTGTTTTTTTGGGGTTAGTGTCAAGCACGCAAGCCGGGTCAACACTCAACTCTGACCCCCAAGGGATGCAGCTGGTCCGAACGAAAGAGAGAAGTGCCCATGAGGAAAATTCACACTGCCCCCATTTTTGTTTTATTATTTCCCTTCCTATTTTTTTGGTAATGCGATTGTCTTAATTGTGTGTCTAATCAATCAAATTCTGTTTACTTAAAACCGCGCACAGACACAACTCTCGAGGCTCGCGGCACCCACAAAATTGGGGGCGCTTCATTATGATAGCATTGGGAATTTATCGAATTCCGTTCCTGGGCTTGTGCGGCGGTTATCTTCCGAGGCGAACGCATAATTCCCAGAGACCCGTGCGATTAGATTAACCCGGCGACAGTGTCGCGGGGCATTTGATATAACGCTGGTCAGGCTTTGGCTTTGGGTTTCCAACTGTCCAGTCGAAAGGCCTCCGATAAATACAGGCAAACACACTAATTAAGGCGCTAGATTTTTAGATATACATGTACTATATATTTGAGGCCTTGTTCGCGGGGCATTGGAATTGTTGAAATTGATTAGATTTGGATAAAAGGCGGCTGGTCACCCAATATATAGATTAAAATTGGTTAATGATCGATTTATCGTCTTGGGGGTGACTTAATTGTGGCCCGCTTTACGACTATGATTATGAATTATGAAAATGTCATTCGATTTTAAAGAGCAACAAAGAAAATGAGGGTGGGAAAGGAAGAGGTGCATTTAAGGGAGACTGATAAGTGGATTAGGATGAAGATTAAGTTAAATGCTGATTAAAATTGTGACAGATTTATATGTTAATTTAGAATAGAGTTTAGAAATGTATTTAAGAAAGCAGGAATTTTAAAAATTCTAAGAAAATTCTATTTTCAAAAATGTAAAGCCGTGACTTTAAAAAAAATCTATGCATTTTTTAAAGTGTGTGCGAATGTGTTGTTTATTATCGTCTGCCCCTTTCCGATTCCGATTAAAATGCTGAATATGTAGACCGAGAAAGGTGGCTAGATTCCCGACTGATAAGTGGATTAGACGATCACAGTAGCCTGAGCGCGATCGCCAATAAATCGTTGGTAATTTGAATCGATTTGGGGCGAGCGGGGCAGCAATACGGGGGCCACAAGTAGTGCCAGTGGCTTATTTTCCCGCATTCTGCTTTGCGCTGCAAATTCAAACTAATCCCCTGTAAGATGTCCACACACACCGAGCATTTCCTCTCGCCATTAGCCATTAGCCAGCCAGCCAGCCAGCCAGGCACTTGGCGGGGACGGTGGCACACAGAGAGATGGGTGATCGCCACTTCCTGGGACACAAGCGCGCGATCCGCGGCCGTCGCTGTTAATGTGTGACTTTTGCTGTGTTTTTCAACGACATTAATTTTGTGTGTTGGATCTTAAGCCGGATTTAGGTAAGCAGCTCAGCGATCGTCGACGAGCAAGCAGCAGCGGCAGCAGCGTCGCATTAAAAACGCTTCCAGACGCTCCGGCCGCTCCAGCTTTGGTCACATTTTGTTGGGCCCGCTTAGGAAATATAATCCCTTTTGTCGATGCCAGGCATGATCGCCGCTTACTCACTGCGACGGCGATGGCGATGGCGAAGGCGACGGCTACAGCGATCACCTGTTCGGTATCGATATATACCCATACGCTCCGGTCCGTCTCGCGCTCTTTATAATGTGTCGCACATTAGTTAGCAGTTAATACTTTAAATAAGACGAGGTTACCGACATTTTGTCTGTGTTGGGCTTTAAAGAAATATGCTCGGAAGCCGATTGTCGCTGTGACTCGTAGAAATCGCCGGCTGCTGTGGCGGCTTATGATTTTCAACGGGGCGTATTAGTGATAACTAATAAATCTTCAGCGCCCCGAAAATACCTTCGTGTAAGCCCCGCCATCGTCATCGTGATCAGAACCAAAGTTTATAATCACAGAAACGCCTCAACTGTCTCTACAAGTTAAATATATATAAGAGCATCATGCGGCATATATATATATAGATACGATATTCATTTCATTTCCACTTGTCTCAACCCACTTGTCATAATTCTATAAACATTCGGAAATTTATGTCCGCCGGAGGAATACGGATTTGGCTGGTCTATATAAAAATAGTTGCGGAGGAGACGGGAACCGATTTCAGACAGTCTCGTATATCTACGGGGAACAAGCTAAATCCACTAATTAAGAATGAAAAAGGTGACAATGGGGGAGGCAACATTTGGAGATGAGTCTCGAAATGCGTAAATTGTATAAAATTCGATTCTGTTTTTCGTGTTTTGTCACAGTCCGTGCATTCCGATTAAGCTGAATGACAAATGCCCAAACAAATACAGAGAGGCATCGGATCCAGCCGCCCTACAAATTAATTACCCAAAAGTTGTCACTATCATTCGGAACTTTTCCTCTTTTTTTTCGGTTTCAGTTTCGGTTTCGGTTCTTGTACACGTATTCTTTTATCAGCTTTCGGTTCGCCTTAAGCTACAAAGCCTGAACCGCTTTTATCGCAATGTCTTACAAATCGTTTTATCAAGGTGTCATTAGCTGCGAGCCAACAACAACTGCCGAAAGGTGTTCTATGATAAGTGCAGAAAGGAAAACCTCAACAAGTCGAACACGTTTTGTTGATTATCTGAGGAGCCGCAGAGCGGAGGAGAGCGCTGGCTCTGGCGGCCTCTTTGAAAGCGATTCCGATTCCGGCCGGGGAATAGAAAACCAAAGACCGGAGAAACATGAGCACACACACACACGCAGGAAAACCGATCACAAAATATAGTAATAGTGGCAGGGAATTGATTTAAGGCCGCTCTGCAAGTGCCAAAATACTCGAAGTAATGAAGAAACTGACAACGTGTAATTAACTTAAAGCGTTTTTCGGTGTTTTGATATTCCTGCCGCTCCCTATGATCATCGAGTGCCTAGTACTCGGTGCTATCTCAGGTCCAGGGGCTCTTAGTTTGATTGAATCGAAGCTGTGAACTGAAGTCAGGTCTCAATCTGAAGCTGAATCTGAATCAGTAACTGAATCTGATGCTGAATCTGAATCTGACTCCGAATCCGAATCCGAATCAGAGGCCAAGTCCAGCGACTTATGATAATAATCATTATAAATTATTATAATCCAATCGGCTTTGAATAATTAATAAATACGAGATATTTGTTGTGGCTGAATATATATATATAACTATATATATATATCGCTCATACGCGAACTCAGCGAAGGCGCATAATCGGGCCGTAAAAAGCCGCTCAACTGACAGATCGGGGCGCGGGGCTGCTGAGAAAGCGTCGAATGAAATGCTAAAAATGTGTTACAATCAACCAGAGGCAGCTAAGGAGATCGGTATGGATTGGGAGGGGAACAGGCCTAAGCCCTGATAAATACGGGGCTGCCCGGCTAAAGAACTGAGAAAAAAAAAGAGGTGCTAGACCCCTAAGGAAGAAAAGAAAGCCAGAAGAAGTCAGAAGGCGGCCCTAACAACAGCCACAAAGATGACAAACAGTTTGGACATTTATGAGCGGCATTTAATGGACATTTGACTACCGGAATTTAACGAAACCGAAAACGTGGGAAGGGGCCCTGCCAGCTCCCTGCTCTCGCAGAAGAATGCATTTGATTGGGACTCCGACTCCGACTCCGACTCCGACTTTGATTCGATGCGCGACCGGATTAACCCCGATTATCATTAGTCTTGGTCGCAGATCGCTGGGGAAAAAGGCGGCCAAGGAAATGACTTTTCGATGATCATGGCGGTGAGCAGGAAGCAGCGGTGAAGAAGATTTCAATTAATAAATATTCCATTATCTAAGACCTCCCTTCTCCTGCCCCTAACACTTTCAGATTAGACAAAATCGAACCATTTATAATTTATAAGACGGCCTATCTGACTGACGAGGTGATCTAACCATGTGCGAAGAGCCAGAGACTCGCCGGGCATTATTATCTGTGTCCCGCGTTCGATTTCGATATTCTCCCCCCTCGAGAAAAAAAAACCCAAATAAAATTATCACAACAATAAAACTAAATGCTTTATAATTAGTTTGCAAACCCAAAGAAGTCACTCGGACACGCACAAGCACACACACAAGCACACACACCAGCCAGGCACGGATTTGCTATTGAAAATGATTTGTTATAGTTTACGAAAGAATTCACATTTATTTATACCCATTCTGGCCATACTGGTTTATTATCTGGCCGGGCCAACGGAGGACGCCGCCTCCCGACCAACTTACGCCGTCTTATCTTAATCCCATTCACTAAGCATATGCGTCGACACATAAAACTGTCAAAAAACAAATAGAACTGAAAAAAAAAGAAAACAAAAAAAAACCGAAAAGAGATGAAACGAATCGATCTAAAGCCGAACTATCGAATGCCCTCTAGCACAGGAATCGAAATTGGAATTAAGTGTTGTGAAATAGAATTAACTAAATTGTTCTCTAGAGAAAAATTAAACCTATATCGGTTGCGACTCTGCTTGAGTCACTCTTTCAATTATAGAAATTTCGAAATCGGCATTATCGAAAGGGGAAGACTTAGGCCCTCTCGAAGGGGTTTGAGAATATGAATAATAAATCTCAGGGGATCCATTTTGATTCCTTAGGTACACTTTAATCGTGGCTATATACTTTATATAGTATAATCTTCCGCTTGAAACTTGCGATTAGGCGCCCAGAGTATTCCCCCTGGCAAAAGGGTATTTGAAATTACTGGCATGCCAGCGGCTTTCGAGCTGTTTGTTTTCGAGAGCTTTTCGATTTGGCCCGCACTATAATTCTTGTGGCATGATTTCTCGGCCAAAAGACAATGGCGGCGGGTCCCCCAGTTATTGAGATTTGTTTAATATACAACACAGACATATTCGGAATCAAAGGGAAATAAGATCCATAAATTCTTGGATTAGTCACCCCCCTTCCGTGGCTTTTTTCGGGGTTTTGGGTAAGCGATTTCGAAGCGATATCAATGGGTTGAGCGAGCGGCGGTCTAGACCTCGGTGCCAGATAAATAATAATTACACTCACACAACATAATCAATTATGTCTGCTAATAAACCGACGGACGAACGCACACACACCCAGATATCTGGACATGTGTCCGAGGAGGGTATGGGTATGGGTATGGGTATCGGAGGTGGACTAATCACGCCAGCATGTTCATAATCAATTTTATCGCACTTATTTGGATTAATTGCGATATCGCTGACAGGGCAGAAGCGCTGGGGCTGCGATAAAAAGCGGCGCACAACGGTGACGCGCTGGCAAACCCCAAGCCCCAAAATGAGACATACTCTGCCCTATGGGGTAGTTACCCCTCTTCCAGTACCCAGAACTCCGTACCATTCCGATATCTAGGCTCGTCGTCACCGCCTTATGCCGAAATTACCAGCATTTGACAAAGTTCCGTCGGGATTATCTTATCTGGCTGGCAAAAGCTCTCCCTCCCGCTCCCTCATCACCGGAGAAGTCAGTCTGGTTTGGGGATCGGCTTTACAATGCAATTAGCGGCCGAACAAGGCAGGGCAGGGCTTATCGCAACACCGATCTCAAAAATCTCGGCCGATAAGGATTATCTTAATCTGCATAAATAGCGAAACGAGCGCATATCTACACCCAGGGCCTTATCACCATCGCTGGGCCATATGTTTGCCTTCAACTGATTCACTCGGGATCGGGGTTTGGGGAGTTACCGCACACAGCTGCGGTCAAAAACTAATGGCACGTTGTTTGCGAAATATTAGAAAGTCTACGTTTTATTTAGTTAATCTTTAGAATGTTTCTATCTGTAGTCTTTCGCTTTAAAAACATTAAATATATAATTCAAAAATCTGAAAAAATGTATGATAGCAAGTTAAGTACATGGGTTATTATCCCTTAAAACCTAAAAAAAATACTCTTAATTAACCGTTAAAAAAAAAAAACAAGATATTATAATTTCCTTAAAGCTTTCTCCTTCACTATCTTCTTAACCGTAACTGTGTGACATGGTCGATCTCTGACTAATGGCTGTAAAGTGCCGCCGGCAAAGCGGAGCAGATCTCACTACTCAGAGGGGTTGGATTTTTTTTTTTTTTTTGGATGGGGATCCAGAGATCGTAACTATATAACTGTGTGGAGAACTCACCTGCTGGCCGGCGTTGGCCGCCACCCAGGCCTCGGCGAAGGTCTCCATGGCGCTCTGGAAGTCCATCTCGCTGGCAATTCAAAGTTCTAATCACTGACTCGACAGTTGGCGTATTTCGTTCTTTTATGGCCAGATGCAAGCGCTTTGGCATTAATTGCAATTCGGGATGGTTCGCTGTGATTTATTTGATTTACTTGCAATTTGCGACCGCGATAAGGAAGGGAGCTCTCCCGCTCGATTTTGGTTTCAATGATTTTTCCCCTTCTATTTATATATTATTTTCTTGTATTTTTGTTTTGTGTTTTCTGGACGCAAATTAGACACACGCACACACACTCGCGCAAACGCACACACGCTGAGGTAAAGGTAAAGGTAAAACGCGCGTTTTCTGTTGGAACGGTGACGGATTCGATGACGCCAGTTGCAGTTGCCTCTGTACAAGTCCAAATAGGTGTTGTTGGGGGCGACGCGACATCATTAGTGCCATGAAATCGGGCTGATCGCGTCGCTGCGTCACCAGGACTAGCAGCGTGTCCAATCCGCGGCAATGGCAACAAAGGTTCCGGCACATCCAGCGAAGCGTTCAGGCTAGCTCTGAGCTGGCTATGTGGCTTTGTGGCTTGCAGAGTCCTTTGGCTTTGCCCTAATAGATCGATCTCCTCCTGGCTCAATGGAATCTCCTTGCAGGTGGGAACTGATTGGTGACTAAGAGCGGACGCGTCAAGACCTCTCACAGTGAAGAGTTCAGCTCAGCTAGTTTAGAGCTGGCTGTATGGGTGTGTGGCATGCAGAGTCCTTTGGCTTTGCCCTAATAGATCTCCTCCTGGTTCACTTGAATCTTCTCGCAGGTGGTGACTAACTGGTGACTGAGAGCGGACGCGTCAACCTCTCGCAGCACAAGTTGGGAGACAACTGACGGCATTCTTTCGGCGTCCAGTCGATTGTGCCGGTGCCGGCACTCGGGCTCGTTCTCGGTTACGGTCTCAACTCAACCCCCTTCAATTTCCGCTGGCTGTTGGTGTGCGTGAGAGAAAAATGGAGAGCTGCTCTCTGGCAGTATATGAAGGTGCGTCTGTGTGGGTGTCTGAAATTGTTAAGAGGTGGTGCGAAATAGTAGTAGATAAGCTTAGTGATAGCAGACTATACACTCCTGCCACAATTATACGACATCCTGAAAGTTTGAGTGTCGACCCTCGTAGGAAAATCGGGAAGCATACTACAACAAAATCAAGTATGTGGAATTGAAGCTTAATGAATTCCACTTAAAATCTTATTTTCTTATCTCAGATTGCATCTCGCGTTTTAAATAGCGTTAAAAAAAAAACCACAATAGCCAGATTTTCTTCCCAAAACATTGCGTATCCGCCTCTGAAACTGCGTTTAGAAAAATTAAGTGGAACCTTACGCAAATCTCTCCAATAGTGCAGAAACCTTCAGATTTTAAGAAGAATTCATTAAGTTTGAATTTTGCATACTTTATTTTGGTTGTAAGTGTATTTCGATCATCTTAAAAACCTTATACGCAGTTTTATCCCCAAACAAATCGGCCAACAGTATACGATTTTTGTATGCTATCTTTATTGCCTTTTAAAAAAATTGTATCTTAAAGATACTTTATCTCAAAATGAAGTAGCAGAAAAGGGATTCAAAAAGGTAGTAGCGCAATAGTAGTAAAAATACTACGAAATTCCATACTGCTGAGCGAGGCAAGCAAATGGAAGTGCTTGTGTGCGTTGGTGTGCGACCAAAACAAAGCACACACACAGGAGCAGTGAGCGTGGAGAGAGAAGCGTTTTCGGAGAGCCAGAGAGCAGCTCTCTTTCTCACGCACACATACATAGATATGAAAACCTGTTCCGGCGCAGAATTGCACTTGTCGTCGTCGCTCTCTGCCTTCGCCCCAAAACCCCCCATGCCACCTTATGCCTTGGCTGCGCGTTTTCTTTTATTTTTTGTGCGCTGTGGCGAAACTCAATGGATTTGCTGCAAATTCGGGTGGAATTATGCCACACACACAGGGCAACGAACAGCAGCACACACACACGCATCCCTACACCGTGTAGAGTGGGCGTGGGCGTCGGCTAAGCAGGTGCGAGTGCGAGCGGTGCGGCAACAGGGTATTCGGGTATTCGGGATGAAAGAGTAAATCGTGCTTATTCCCCCCGAGGCGGGGGAGTGGCAACACCCACTCGGCACTTGGCACCTCCGTCAACGGTGAATGGCGACGGCCTTCGGTTGGCACTCGGCAAATAGCGCACGAAGTGGATTTTGTAGAGCCGTGGGGATGAAGGAGGAGGATGTGGCTTCCCCCGGAAGACAGGAGATAAGAGCGCAGATAATGCGCGCGCATTACATGTGATTAGGTGTCCGTCCGGGCGACAGGATTTAGCCAACCGCGTTCGAGTAACTGGTAAATAGGGTTTTCTATGTACAGCGCTGCGAGGAGAACAGTAGGAGGAAAAAATCCAAAGTGGGTGGAGTTGCAGGGAGGTAATACATAATGATCTCGGGATCTGGTATTCATGTGGGAAAGAAGTGTATACTCCTTATGAATCCTCCATTATCTATAAAGTAAGTTAAAAACGATGCAAAACCGATTAAACAAAAACATTCTATCCAAAAAACGAAGGATACTAATATCCTTTTAAAATCCTATATTCCCAAAACAATACATAACATAAAAAACCCCAAAACTCATGTTAGATTATCCTTGAAATAATCATGATTTTATCCCATTTCTTTTCAGAATTTCCTTTTTCCCCCACTTCCCCAATGCGCAAGCTCTCCCCTTCTCCCACTCACGTGCTCTTTCTCCCTCGCTCACCTATAGCGCTTTCCCTCGCTCGGCTGCTCTCTCGCACTTACACACACACACACAACACACACTGGCCCAACTGGCTCTCTCTCTGTCGCTCCAATGGCCTCGTGCCAGAGCGAGATAGCATCGAAAAAATTAGAGCAAAGAGAGATGAGCAAAGCGTAAACCAGGCGAAAAACGCCAAAGAATACAAGATACGAAAAAAAAGAGGAAAACACGAAACGAAATCAACATAAAAAGCGCCGGCAAACCAGTTCGGGATAGACTCCGCCCCCGTGGCTCGCTGATTGGCTAAGCGAGCGCTTTGCCCCGGCGACTTCATCTTGTTCTTATTTCCTATATTCTTTTTCCCGTTGCTCCGAGACTGCGGTTTTATCGCCTCCCACCCCAGTTCTCCTTCTTACCCCCTCCTACAGTCCTTCCCAGTCCTTTATGGCTCTCCCTCTGCTTCCGACGTTGCCGTTATTTGCGGAGCTTTACGAAATTTCGGGGCTCAACATCTTTTGCTGCTCTTGGCATTTTAGATAGAAACCCGCACACACACACACACACAGTCAACTTGGCACACAGGGGCATCCTTTTATGTGGCACACAAATACATTTCCATGTGGCATGTAATTCCAGGTCCTGAATAGGGAAACTTAATTAATTCCCCAGCATAAGTCAAGTTAATAACCCAACTGCCAAGTAAGTAAAGGAATGCTCAGATAGTATAGGATATTTAACTTAAAAATGTTGCAATATTTAAAAAGCAAAACTCTTAGCTAATCTCCAATGTTTTTGTTTTAGTTAAATGGTTTATAGTGTCGGAAATGACTGCTTTACTAAATAAAATCATAATACTCCTTAAAAAAAAACTGAATGTTTAAATTCTTTGCATGGATATTTATCCCTATTTTGATATAATAATTTTGTTGACAAATCAAAATTTATAAATATCATAAATAAGTCAAAAAAGCAATGGATTCAATTCAATTAAAACACATTTTATACATTTAAAAGGTTTAGATTTAAAGTAGTAATCATAAGAATATCTAATATATATAATTTTTATCTTTGAAAACAAATTTTAACTTATATTTGTTTCACCCAGTTTATTATTTCTCCTATATGTACCTATGTATTTACTTAACTTTTTAGCCTACACCTTTCTTTCTTATACAATATAAATTATATTATATTAGTGAATGTTGTTTATTTCCTTAACTTTCTACTGATTGTTTAATACTTTGTTTCTAAAGAATTCTCCTTATGGGTTTTTCGCCTTTTATGAGTAAACACATTCCGAATTTCCGGTTCGATGACATCTTTTGGGCCACCGAGCGCGCTGCAAAATTTTCCAACGGGCCCCAAAAATAAACCCATGTGTCTGAGTGAGTGGCCGCCCATTCTTCGAACGTAAATTATATTTACTGTTAGCCAACTCATCATAAACTCCCGCCTCCCCCACAGCCACTCACTCGCATCCTGTGCTGGCCACATTGTGCGGCAAAATATTAAAATAAGCAAGAACGCGACATTGCCGGGCTAAAAAAGACCTGCACATGCTGGGCGTGTGCCGTTGTATTTGTGGGGGGGGTGGGATATATGTAGGTGGTGGGGAAGGTGGAAAAGCAAAAGATCTCCTCTCGGAACGCGGAAAATCAATAATTCTATTAAAGCTTGAGTTTGGCGCTTGGCGAATGCCGTGTGCTCTGGGTTCAGTTTGAACTTTTGAATATTTTCGACGCGCCCTACACTGACAGAAAAATTGTAATTTTGTGATTTGAGAATATATTCTCTCCAGTATAAATGGCTATAAAGCTAACTTTTTAATATTTGCTTTGACCCCAATATCTTTCCAAAAACACTGAAATGGAACGAGCTGGAAAAGACTTTTATGAAAACTATATTGTTTTTCTATTTTATTTTTAAATACTTTTATTAATATAAAAAATGATAAACTATAAAGGAATTCCATTTCATAAGAAATTCTGCTGGTATTCCTATTTTTTCAACAGTTCCGACCAGACTGTGTGGCGCTATAACGTGTGGGCAAGTGATTCAACTTTAAGCGTTTGGCGGGCTTCATCAGGGTTGACGAGGGAATGAGGACTGGGGGGCTCGAGAATGGACAGTGGGTCGGTTTTGGCCCCTTCCTGTTACCGCTATTACGGAATGTGCTGGCCATCAGCCGCGCTAAGAGCCCTCGTTGCCGTCATTGCCCCATCAACATCATCGCAGCCATCATCCGGACACTGGCACAAGCGGGGACACGGATACGGACACGGGCACGGGCAGGGAGACGGATGCTGTAACTACCCGTCATCAGCATCATCAGCCACCAGCAACCCCATACCCGAGCACAAGCATCCTTCGGTGTCATTGTCGGCGTAATGACAAAAGGACATTCATTAAGTTTTTGATTTCTGATTTTATTGTTGATTAAACGCATCGCAGCCCCTTTTTTTCAGCGCCCGTGGCCGGGGTTGGGTAATGCCGAGAAGGATACAGTGTCCTGGCTGGCATTGTCCCGTCTCTATCTCCCAGCTCTCGGCTCTGAGCATTGAGCACTTCCGGCGAGAGCGTCAACTTGACATTTCCGCTTCGCTCCGCGTTGCTGGGGCGTCTTTATTTGGGTGGTCCTGCTGCCAGCCACGCTGCCTGGCTTATCAGCCCACTTGAGCACTCAAGGATACGCCCGACAGCCAGCAGCCAGGCCATCGTCCCCACATAGGACTTATGTACAGAAGTATTTACAGGCGCAGGCTGGCTGCTGGCCAACCAATTCGAATGCCCGATTAGGGAGCTTCGGTATTATCCTGCAGCCAGGATGTGTGTGCCACTGGAGTGCTGCCATTCGCCTGGCTCAAGTATCGACGTCCTGCGAGCCCGGAGCTGGGGGCTGGGATAACCACGGCTGGCGGTGCCATTGGAGCTCTTCAGCTAGAGCTCCGTGGCAATGCGCCTGCGCCAATTTAGGGTTTTCCTTTATTTTTTCCCCCAATATACTTGTATATATTCTCCCTGCGGATATTGTACATATACATATGTATGAGCCAAGCCCCTTATGTAGGCGATTATGTAGTTTCAAGTGCTATTTACTCGCCTGAACCAAACGTAGGGATTTGGCAGCCAAGAGAATGAAGTAAAAAGATTTGGGAAAACTAAGTAGCAGCTAAAAAGTAATTACGTTATTTAGTAGAACCTTTCTTATCATTATGGTCCTTAATTTAATTTAAAGGAAAGATAACAAAATAATTAATTCTAATATTAAATGGGTAAGCCTTTGCTATATAAAAATGTAGTTTAAAATATAGTTGTAAACCTTCAATAAATTTCAATGAGCCCTCAGGCGAAATATTTAAAGATAAATCTATTAAAAACCATTTAAAGTTTGTGAATGAGTTACCATTTCATTTTTCATATACATAGCTCTCTTTTCCGAGAAAGTACACACCAAGACGTTCGATTAAGATGAAAAACAATCAGAGTGTCAAACAATCAAATCATGTTCCTTATCATCCACACATTTGGAGTTGGGAAGAGCACACACAGGGGAAGACCCTTTTTTCGATTACAGATGTAGTGCTCTGTCAAAGTTGTACTTAAATTACAGCTTAAGATATTCTCATTCATATAAAACTGATCCCTCATCCATACTCTAACCGATTTACGTAAACTTTCAGACTAACCTTGGCCCGGGAAACGCACTTCAATTAGTTAAAGAAGTGGCGCGGAGTGAGACATTAGCCAAACAATGTACGGGCTTTGTTGGACCAGTCGCACCTCATGATTAAATGGAATAACCACAGTTACCACTTCAAGTAATTGAAGGAGGGGTGGAGGTGGGTGGTGATGCACCCACACCCCAGGCTCGTTCTAGTGACACGGGTAAGCGTGTTGCGATCGGCAAAACTTCCACTTGAAAGCCTTAATTGATTTAACTGATACCAGCACCCCCGCCCGACTCAGACTCAAACTGAAACTGAAACTCAAACTCAAATCAATAGATAAATTCGATGACACTGTATCTGTAGCTGTTGCTGTATCTGTATCTGGCGAATCGGATGTGGCTGCGTGATTGACGGCATCTTCAAAAGCTCGCTGCGAACACGATATCGATTTGTAAATTTCGCCGTCGATAAGGAGCTCGACTTTGGTGGCTTGACAATGAAACCCAGAGATCGGAGACCAAAATGGAGTCGCCGGAGTGTCCACAAGTCGGCAAATTGTTTTCCCCCTTTGTGGATGCCGCCAAACATCGTTTGACGAGTGTGTGTTTGCTTATCGCGATCGATAGACCGATAGGCAATCGATATCGGCCTTGTTTGCCTGTTGTCTTTGCTGTCTTTGATGCTTGACATTGTCCCCTCGATTCGCCGCTCGGACAAATCCCTAATTAAAAAGATACTCAGATACTCAGATACTTGATATCTGCGCCGCTTATCGCCCATGCAAATATTGACCCCTGGCCTTAGCCAAAAGAGCGGTCGTGGCCCGTTGACCCGGCCTCCTCTCCGGTTGCCATGTGCCAGTCTCTCCGGGCAACACTTGACTTTGTTTACCCTGTCATCGAGGTCTCGGTCCCGTCTGCGAGTCCGCAAAAAAAAAGAAGACAAAGACCGAGTGCCACACCCACCTTTACCGGGCTGGGGACCTTGCGTGATTTGCTCGCCGTATTTGCTCATTTCAGTAATGGTTTATTTTTAAATGGTCCACAAAAGTAAGGCAAATAAACACATGGAGGAAGGCATTACAAAGTGCTTCCAATGTGGAATTTCTAAAGGTTTTTAAAGGCTATAAACATTGTTTAATTTTAGGATTCTAAATCTAAACAGTATGATAAATTTCTATATAATATTCGAAAAATATTAAAATAAATAATTCGTTTCGGTTTTAATGCTATTTGAAATGTTAAAAACCATTTCTGGTATAAATAAAAAATGCCACCATACTCTCTGAACTCATTTAAAGTTGTTCCGTAAAACTAAGACTCCATCCCGAGACCCCCAATTTAAGGCTTTCATTGAGAGTTTACCACAATTTTGTAGTTTCGCAAATTTCATCAATGGGCCGGCAGAAAATGTGGTTAAACTATAGAACGGACTCAACTCAATTTCAGAATTTCAAACATTTTCCGCTAAAAGCAACTCATTTTGGCGACGAGGGAGCCAGAGGCCAGGCAGTGCCTGGCGCTGGCTGACCAAAGGATAGTTTGATATGACCACATAATTAAATTAATTGCATGCAGAGCTCGGTGAAAGGGGACTTTGTGTGGGATGTAGATGCTGATGCGGATGCAGGATGTGGAGAGATGGGGGATGGTAAATATTGGTTAAAAACGGAGAGCCGGCTCGTGTTCGTGGCCTAAACAAACACCGGTCTCTCGCGGGGTAGAAAATCGAAAATCAAACAAACAAATCACTCGCTTTGATCGCTGGAAATTCGAATTCCGTTTGGAGTACTGCACTCTCGAGGGGCTTATCTGCGAATGGGAATCTTTTAGAGGCTATACAGTCAGTACTCCGAGACACCTACTATACCTACTTACCGTACTGCCCCGGAATGCTCCTCCTAGCCGGGATCGATAAGTTCATTTGGTTTTGCGATTTGATTAATGTTGACTTAAGAACGATTCTGTTTGCTCAGCCATTGTGTTCAGCTGTTCCGCTCTGATTAATTTGAGGCGATAAAGCTTAATTGGATTTCGCTTAGATAACTCACCTGAACAGCTCGCCGTTAGATTTCCCCCGATAGACGTCCGATCGATCGCCTCGAGTGCTGTTCAAAATCGCGGCTAATCAGAAATCAGAGTCGTCATCGTAAACAGTCGTCTTGAAGGTTCTAAAAGGTTCAAGTTGCTAAGCAAGTTAGCCAGTTATTATTATTAGCTAGTGTGAGTATCTTACCCCAGGGGGAAGGGGAAATAGCCGCTATCTCCCGCAAACAGAGAGAGCTGCGAACTGCTACCGCAACCTTAAGTCCAAACACTCCAACTAAGATGTCCACTTAAGTGAAATAAATTTCTACTTATGCGCAACATTTCATCGAATGCCAAGAATCCTCCGAGGCAGGAAGGGTGGCCATGCAATATACACTTATACTTATGCTCGCAATCCTCCTAAAAGGCAATAAAGTTTATCATGCAATTAAGAACGAATTACGCTGCTAATAGAATAATTAATGCAATTTCCCACAACATTAGGCACGAGCACACAGACCCAGGAGGCGGTACGAGCAAAAGGCAACAGAAAGAGCCCAGTGCAAAATCAAGATGAGAAACTCTCTATCGGACTCACCATCCATCGCAACCCCATCCCCATTCCAGAGCCCACACCCTCTCAGTTACCCGGGGCTCAGTGACAACTGTCGACGTGGGCCGGGAATGTTTTCGTGCGGCTGCGAAACCCCAAGAACTAAGCCATTCCAAATGGGGTTTATGTGCGTGATCTGTGGGCTCAGAGGGAGAGAGGAACAGGACTGGGTATTGCCAATTGCTGGGCCAAATTCTAAGCGTACAGTGGAAATCTCAATTAACAAGCTTATAGTTAACGGAAGCACTTAAATGGTTCACTGGTTCTGAAAGAACTGTTGAAATCTTGTAAGATAAATGCTAAATAATATTTCTTAATTATAGTTTTAGTGGAAATAAAAATGAAATTGCCATAAACTTGGCACAATAATAAATATCAATGGGAAAAGGAATGTTATGGTTAGAGAAGAGATCAAAAGATAGTTCCTTGTATTCAATGAATTCTTTCTTTCCGACTTAAGTTACCTTAAAATTTCGTAAACTGAAACCAATATCCTTTTACCACTGTACCCATGTGTGCTGTTCAAGCGGCAATCCTTGCTATTTTTATTTCTGCCTGAAGCCGCAGGCAAAACGCAGCCATGAGTGAGTCCTGCCTGATGCCTGTTCCCAGCTCTCAGTTCCAGTTCCAGTTGCCATTCAGCAGTCGCTGCTCTGTGAAGCTTTCTGCTCCTTTGCCGCCAGACTGGCAAAGTGTTTTGTGGCTGTGCCGCACTAATGAAAATGTCAAGTAAATTCCTGCTTTTGGACGGAAACTGCTGCTGCTGCCACACCGCTGCGACACGATGCTTCTGCCCGATATCGAGTCAACTATCTCTCCCTGGGATGGCTTTTTATGGGATCCTGGGCGGAGTTGGGTGGCAAATGCATTTTCGTGCCGGCTTCAAGTTAGCTTCCGCTTCATGTCCCGCGCGTTGATGGCAATTGTGTTTGGCTTTGCTAACCCCTCTCCCATTATAAAGGCAATGAAAAGTGATGAGGCAGAAATCAGAATGAGAAACAGTGGGTAATATTATTTGCACTGCCAACCCATTTCATCCCACACAAACACACACACACACAGATATACTGATTTTTTGAGCAGTTTTCAGTTTTCAGCTTTCAGTTTTCAGCTCTCGGGTCTGCCTGAATTTATCTACGGTGGAAATTGCATGTCAACCGGAAAGTAGTTGTCAAGATTGTTAAGTCCTTATTTCTTTCACAGTCTGCTCTGGGCTAATAGCTGGAGGTACAGGTAAAGGTGTCCTGGCAACGCATCCACCGAGGCTTCTTAAGCAGTTTTTGGGTAAAGGAAACAGCTTCCGCTCCCTCCAAGGACTTTGTTCGGTTGAAACCCGTGTTCTTCTTCCCCGAGCAACGTGCAAATTTAGTTTTACATTTTATATTCCTTTATGGGAAAAGTTCCTCATCAACCCGACTGCTTACAGTGGGCAACAAAATGAAAATATCATCAAGTTGTACCCACAACTTCTACAATTCTGCCGGCGAACCACGGTAAAGAAGCTTTCAGACGTCTTAGAATTTTAAATGCAAATACTCAATGAAAGCGAGGCGAAACTACAAGCATACATGGAGTTTTACCCAAAAGATTTATTTTGTGGTCTCTCTCCCCAGTCCCAGTCCCAGGACCTCTTTCTCTTTCTAATGTATAAGAAGGACTATTTCCTTTCAGATTGGTTTATTCACAGCGGCGGCTAATTAAGTGCGTTGCCTAAAAGTATGCAACAAAAGAAACTAGCAGAGGGAGGGATCTCTTGTGATAACGAACCCTAATCTCTGCACAGACATCTTAGCGCTGTCAACTCGATTGTCGCGCCGAAAGGCTGAGTCACACCCCCTCCACGGCCTCTTACGCCCTTCTTATATAATTACGCCTAAATCCCTTCTACGCGACGGGCATATTTCACGCTACTTTGTGTCTTTGTGCCGCTCCGCGGCGTAGAAATTTATGAAAATTTGATTAATCTTATCAAGATGCTCTGGAGCAAGTCAGTCAATCAAAGGGTTCTCGAGCAAAAATGAATTATCAACGATTTTTGTCCTGCCTTGCTCTGGCTGCTGCCTTTGAGCTAATTGAGTTACCGGGGAGTGTTCTTCTCCGGAGTAAGTAAGTGAAGCACTCGCACACAGTTTGTGCTCCATTTGACCCAACTTTCCCGGCTTTCTAGTCGCAAAGTCGGCTTACAATCTACGGCCAATTCCGGGGGCTTTGCCGCCTTTAAACATATTCATAAGGTAATTTGTCTGGGCCATGGCCGAGGCCCTTGATAAGGAGCAATTGATACAAATACGTATTAGTATATATTTTTTATTTGACCAAGCATCGACTTATGGCGAACACAACATCCTTTCAACCTAAGCTGCTTGTATCAATAAAAATTCGATTATACGCACACATGGCCAGTCGTCGTCGGACCCTTGCAACGATTTATCATTGTGTTGACTTTATCGGCCCGGGCACACATAAAAAAGAGAAAAGTGAGTGCTCGGACTTATAGTTGAGGAGCAGCATCCCCTTCCTCTGCACGCATCACGCATACGCCTAGTTGGCTCGACCATATCAGCTTAGTCTGTCCGGGGACGATGCTGCTTTCCCTGTAGCTTTTTCATATTTTTATAAATATTTTAAGCATCCCGGCGGGGGGAAGGGAAATCTGCAGCATTCAAGTAGCTTATCAGTCTCGCATGTGAGCTTTACTTGTTTCCCTTTTTATTTATTTTTGGAGAGTGGTCGTCCCGTAAGCGTATCAAGTATCAAATGCCAAACAAGTCAACAAATTGGCCAAATCTTTTGTTGCAGTTGTCGTCTCCGTAAGCTGTCCAACTTTTAGACCTCTGAACCCCCTTCGATGTCTGACCAGTTAAGTACTCGCTGCTGTGTTTTCGTATTCCGCCAGCGTAATCGACTTCGATTTCGCTAAAGTTTTGCGGTGACTCCTTTGGCAGGACACTCGCCGCAGCGAAGGATGGGGACAGTGGGGCTTAATTGCTTATATAATTGTTGGCATTAAGTGATTTCTTGTTTATTTCACAGTTGGCTGCATTTGAATTTAATTGAAATTAGAAGGCGGCCGCAAGAAGGGGTGACTGCGAATGGTATTAACTTGGGCCTTTAGTTAAACAAATATATTTAGTGGGGCTCTGATTTAAGCTCAGCATTTTCTGGACATTTTCTGCATATTTTTTCATCAATCAACCAGGAATTAAGAGCACTCACCTGCGAAATGCTAATTAAACAGAAAATAAGCTTAAGATGGCCTAGACAAATAGTGAATAAAAAAAGGCGCTGGGTGGAAATTAAATGGAAAAAGTTTCGACATCAAAGAGAAACTTGCTCAAAATTAAATAGGCAGATTAAAAAAACAGAGGGAAATATAAAAAGAAGCGCCCGAGACATTGATATGCATTTGTCAATGGAAAAAAGTTGGTAATTAAACAAACACAAAACGGAATATTCAATAACTTTGGGCAGCGCAGGAGGAATATCATTTTTCTTTTCTTATTAATTTTTATTTTGAGAAGCAAGAACAGCGTTAATCGCGTCTTTCATATTTTTCTTCTTTAATGAAACAAAGTCCACAGAGGGGAGGAAAGGAATCCCAAGTTGTGTAGAATCCCCGGTCATTAAATGTATTCGGTTTCTGGAAGCATCCCAAGTCAGTACATTGAAGCAGAACAGAGACAATTTTCCATCTAATCCAATAAGACCGTGCCACTGACACCGCGGCATTTCCATTTACCATTTTTAACCCTTTTTTGTGGGGTATTACGAATCGAAAAAGAAACGCATCGCTGGCCCTGGCCAAAGGAGCAATCGTTATCCTGGTGCCCAGCGAAATAATAAAAGCAACGAAGCCGCGGCGCACTTAATTAGAAAACGTTTAATGCCCCTTCTGCCATATCCCTGTGGCACTCGGACTCCTTCAACCGGAAGCCATTTCGGTCCAGGCCCAGAAGAGTTGGCATTGGTATGCGACAGTGGCTCCTTCTCTAGAGAGGCGAGGAAGGACAATCTAATTTTCCAACTAATTTAGTTAGAGTGCTCAATAGTTGAGTTATGTATCTGGCGCAGGACATTGATTAGAAATAAAGTTTGCCCGAGATGAGAGACATTTCTGCTGCCGCTCCCATCGTTTTTCCAATGAAATTAAGAAATAAAGTTCTGAAAAGTTTTATCGACAGAAGATGGAACGAAGAGTAAGTGAAAATGATACTTTTCTGCACAGATGAATGCAATTAAAAACTTTGAATGCGATTGGAACTGCTCCAGGGAAGGAGAGCCATCCTAATATATTCAATCAGTTGGACTTTGTGCATCCCATCCCCAAAAGATATATATCGGGGAATTTTGAACAGAACAAGCGTGTCAAACCGCAAAAAATGCGTCGCATGAATATATTAACTCTGTGACAAAGGCGCAACTTTGCTTTGGGGGTGAATTCTGGGATACAGATACAGATACAGATACATTAAGTGCCAACAATACGATGAAGCGCAAGAAAAATTAAAAGGGTCACTTTACAAGGACTTAAAATACAAAAAACAAGCACAAAAACAACACAAAAGGAAATGAGATGAAAAGTATGGAAAATAAATTCATATTTGAGACCATCGAGGGTGGGAGGC
This sequence comes from Drosophila kikkawai, assembly GCF_030179895.1. Classification (NCBI taxonomy): domain Eukaryota; kingdom Metazoa; phylum Arthropoda; class Insecta; order Diptera; family Drosophilidae; genus Drosophila; species Drosophila kikkawai. The sequence continues at coordinate 18,734,142 of NC_091729.1, read as the reverse complement.
GGACAACAGGATGTTTTAAAGGACGAGGGACGCCCGCTATGTTTGCCGATGATAAGGAGACTTTGCTTGTCTTTTGGTTTGCGCTCATTGGACACAGATTCTGGAAAGGTTTTTCCGGGGAGGGTGGGTAGGAAAATATTTACAAACATAATCGCTGAAAAATTAAGTTTCTGAAATTGCTTTTTTTCCAGCTTATTACGGCATATTGCAGGAAATTTATCAACGTGACGGCATATAAAAACAGTGATTTCTTACCCGGAAGTGCGAGTATCTAAGGAAAATGGCTAAGACAGTAAAAAAGGGCACGAAACACAATTAAAACGAAGGCGGTACGTGATCGAAAGAGGTCAAACCCCAGAGCCAGATTAAGCTGTGAGCTTAGCATACTTAAGTGGCCACGGGCCTGGGCTCAGAATAAGGGAAAAAATATAGCAAATACCGTGCCCGGTTAAACCAATGAAAAAGGTCTCTAATTGAGTAAACGCGAGCGGAAAAAACAGGAATTAAAATTGGAAAAACGATAGAGATATACAATGGAAAAGGGAACTCGAGCTGAGGTTTGTTTTCCATTCCTAAGCTTATTTTTCCGAGCCGCTTTCGCCGAAGTGGCATAAGATGCATCAACGGCGGACCAAAAAGGAATCAAAATACAGAAAAGCAAAGGAATTAAAAATGTGAATGGTTGAGCGAGCGGGCTGGGGAACAAAGCGAAAGGAATAGGAGCAGGAGCAGGAGCAGGAGCCGGAGCAGCGACCCGCAGCGCATAAGGAGAACATTAAAAATGTTGGGCAGCTTTCGGCTCTTAATCCTTTTGGCAGCCAACCTCATTATGCACGCCCAGTGGCAGTGGCCGGGATGCTTTTAATGACCCAAATCCGGCCAGGACCTTTGCCGGCCCGGGCTGCCCCAAAGGCGGACAGCATCCATTTTTTGATTAATTATGTGCCGAGAGTGAATGAGTTCTCCTCCTCCATCTCCGCCGCGAGTAATTCAGGTAATCTGTGCATTGTCTATTTTGACATTTGCCCTGGCGCATCCTTGATATTTTTTGTTAGAATGAAAGCCCAAGGTGTGTGTGCCTCCGACCCCCGGCGTTCATGCTAAATTTATCAAATGCGTAATGAGCGAACGTGAGCTGCATGCCATATGCTCTGCTCCCTCCCCCTCCCTTAGCTTTCACCAAGGACTCTCGGGCAATCGCTTTACTTTTTTTTTGGTTTGTTTTAGGGGGTTTTCGACCACTATTCGGAAGGTGGAGTGCTCAGCCGTCGGTCTGTTAATTACAACTTAAATTGACAGCAAAAATTGGACTGGAAAATTGTGGGTTTTCCATGCGGTCGGCATATTAAGCGCTTACATCGGGAGAGAGTGTGGAGGAGCATAATTTCCCTGGCCGGAGTAGACAAATGAAGACTTAAGACCTACTTAAGGCCAAGAGCAGTCGGGCGTGCAGCGTTCAAAACTCCTAAGCTGCGCCGGCAAAGTCCTTCCCGCCAACAAAGGCGGCACATAAAAATCCAGGAAAAAACAACAAATTAGCTAAGAAGACAGGGGAAGAGATGGGGTGATGGGTGTGCGGATGGATGGATGGATGGGCGGATGGGAGGGGAGAAGCATTTAACCCTAATTTGACACACACGCAACCTTGACGGCCGGGCAAAAAAAGGGGTGGTGAGCGGAAAGGGGATGCGGCGTCAGAGGGCAAGTCACAAATAAATACATTTACGCATATCAAGGGTAAAAATGAACACAATAAAAGGAGTTAAGTCTGACAGCGTTGGGAATTTCTTATACCCTTTAATGGGTAAGGAGAGAGGAGAAAGATTTTGGGAAGTGAAATAAAAGGTTCAAAGTTGATTTCTAAAATATAACATATAAAAAGGTAAATATCTTGTTAGACAATTTGATATTTGTTTGCTTTATAAATATAAAACTTTACATTTTCAGCCTCTTAAAGGACCTCTTGCTACCCCTTGCCACATGTGAGTAACTGAAAACGTATGCTAACTGCCGTTAAACGCGACTGAAGGGAAGACAACAATATCAATAAACACACACTCACACTGGCACACTCCCTGCAAAGGGGTAAACGAATGATGGGCCACGAGGAGGATGTGGCGACAGCGGAAACGGAAATCACAACAAAGTGCTGACATGTGCCGCGGTCGGCGGTGGGGGTTGCAGTTGGGCCTATGCGGTCTGTTAACACCCACATGTGTGCGTGTGTGTGTGTGGCGTCAAGTTCCTTTTCACGCGCAAATTGAGTGCTTAAGCGGTTTAGTTGGCACGTCTCCCGTACCGGAAGCGGAAACGCCGCATGGGAATGTGTATGCGCTGTTTGCCGTGGCGTCACTAAGCCGTCTCAGCATCCATCTTTCCGCTGGAGTCTCCAACTTCAGACCTAGGACTTCATATCCTGGCGATAAGCGAGTCTTGCATTCGCATTCGCGTTTATAATTCATGCAGATTCACTGCAAGTACAACAGAAAATTATTATTTATTGTCAGTTCCAAGTTCCGCTGCCGTTTTATGTGTGCCACTGCGATAAGAATGGGAAAACTCGGGGGGGAAATGGGAAAACAGAGGGCACACATTTGCATACGTTTTGGCCGGAAATAAAATCGCAAAGGGAACGACGCGTGCAAGCAGCATAAAGAAGGCAGCAGCTCGAATTGCCAGTTTTGGCGCATTTCGCCATAAACATAGCATACTTACAGGCGGACCGCAACAACAAAGATAAAGAGGCTACACATCTACATCTCATTCCGCGCCAAGGCTGCCTCATTTGTTGTTATTTATGCTGAGCCCTGCTGGTATTTGGAAATCCCCCCCTTAAGAGCCGCGGTCACATTTGCTTCTGCCTCGCCATTTTTTAGCACGGAAGTGGAGAGGCGGAAGAAGCCTGGTGGCAGCTGTGGTGGGAAAAAGCGAAAAATAATAATGAAAAATAATAATAAACATGGTTGGGCTACGGTTTTATTGCCGCTCAATTGATATCATGAAATTATGCCTTTGATTTTTATTGCCTTGCCGGAACATATGATGTTCCGCCGCCGCCTACATGTGTGCTTCCAAGAAGTCGTGTCTTGGGATTATTTTTAAGCTACTGCCACCGTCTACATATGTGGTCGCTGTAATTGCAATTTGAATTCAATTTGCTGGGGGTGAGTGGGGGAAAACTTTGACATAGTGTACGGGTAGCTTATCGTTTACGATCTAAAAAAAAAAAACACACACGGGAGAGAGAGCTTTCTTGGAAACCCGATACCCGACCCGAGACAGTGGCACATCTTTGTATCTCGTGGGGGTTGCTCGATTCCGCTGGCAACCGCAGGCCCTCAGGGGTATCTCAAAGCCACAAATTGGAAACTGTTTAGTTGGAACAACACTTTGATTTGTTTCCTCTCTATTAGAATGCTCAAATACATCTATTTTCTTTCAAGCTTAACCTCGAACTTAAGTCAAGTTTAGGTTTGCATTTAAATATTATTACAATTGATTTCAGGCCCAATCTAATCTCTTCACTCTCCTATCTATGAGCCGAATGCCCTTTGTAATTACCCATATTTACTCTATGGTTTCACTTTCGTTTGCTTTGCATCTTGTGAGTGCCCAATTTAGTATTGCTTTGACGTGAACTACAAAGGAACACTCGGGTTTATATATAGATACCTGAGAGCTAACTATTTTGACGGGGAATTGATGTCAGTGACACAGTCAAAATACGAAGCTAAAGACACCGAATCCCCATCCAAATCCGAAGCCAAAGCTCGGCTTTCCGAGTGGGCTCGCCAAATAAGACTATATATGAGAATTCTTCCTGAGATGAGTGAGCACGCTGCGCTTAGATTAGTTTAGTTTAGTTCGTTTACGGTCTTGTGCGACTCGAGATCGTCCCAGCAGCCCACTGTCTCGAAAACCGCGATCGAAACAAAACAAATCCGAGTAGTAATAGTAAAACACACTCGTAAGTTTGGCAAGGGCAAATAAATTACAAGAATTAGCCGGAAAGTGCGGATAGAGAAAGTTCAAGGGACGAAGTTCTGGTTGCTTCGTCCAAAAAATTGTCAAGAACGGCAGGCACACACAATCAAGATAAAGTTCAAGTGATAAGTTGAGCATAAATTTAAATATTCTAAGTGAATTGTGGCGACACATAAGCTCTGCATACATACAGACAGACACACACACAGTACGTCTACGGGTACACACATTAAATAATAGAACACAGGGCGAGGGACGGGGCCTGGGAAGATTCAGTTACTCGCAGAAACCCAAATCGGACTACTGACAATAATAATACGAGCAAGCGAGTCTGCGCTGCCGAGAAGATCTCTCTCTCTCTCTCTCTCTCCGACTAAACTAATTTGGCACCAACACTATGACGGCTGTGATAGCGACTATATCACATTGATACCCCTACCTAATCCCAAACTAAAACAATGAGCTTGCACATGTAGTGTTTGCCTCAGGGGAGGCAGGGATATAGACGTACATGTACGTGTCAGCGGTTATTATTTCCCTGGAAGTCGCGGCCAATGACGGTGCCGAGATTTACGTGCTCATCAATGTGCAAACCCGCGAATATCTGGCGCTATAAGATAATCCTGTCCGCTGCACATCTTCCGTCTGGAGAGCGCTCTTATCTCACACTTTTCCTGTCTATTTTATGATTTTAGCACCGAACTCAACCCGCAAACAAATCGTAAATCTCGCAGGCGACCACAGAAGCAGCATGAGCGGACGACAACGGGGCGGAGGAGTAAAAAACGAAGATTAGCTCAATGGCTCTTGGCTCTGGCGAGTGATAAGTCGGTCTGAGATAATATTTTAATAAAAAATATTTGGCACAAGCTGTGTGGGCACGTCACCCCTTCGGGCCAGAGCCGGCTGCTCCAAGACACAGTTAAGATCCGCCGCCACCAGAGCACATCATGCCACTCGATCCGCGCCCGGTCTCGCGTCAGGTTGTTGTCTAGATACGATCTTATCCTCGGAACCTCCGGAACCAAGCTAATTGCCATTTTGCGACACAAATCTGGCGAAGATTAAGAAACGTGCGCGTGTGAGTTGAGTGCCCCCCAAGAGAGGCCCATGTGCTAAGTGAGAACGCGCCCCGACTCGAGACGCAACTAGGATGGTGCAGAGCGGGAAACCCATCAGCCTGGGGCCCGAGGAGCAGGATGCGGAGGCCGGCCATCCGGAATCGCGAGAGGAATCCGATGCGGAGACTAGACTGCTGGATAATGGAAAAACCTATGACAAGGAACAGGAGGCGGGCATTAATCTGGGCGAGAGGAAACACTCCTTTCCCAAGAAAGCAAAGCCCAAGAAGAAGAAACAGAAGAGCGAACAGGATCGCGAAATGACTGCCGAAATCAACAAACTCCTGAATGAATCGCCGCTTGAGAAGAATGTGACATGCGGCTTTTGGATATTCAAAGGACCATTTTACCAGAAGTGGGTTTCCCATAAAATCTGGTTTTTAACCAGATAATCCTAGTTTAAAAGTGAAAAATTTTAAATTCAAAATTATTTCACCAGATTCGCCAACCAAACAGCTTATGTCTTGCTTTATGGCATCGTCGGCTGCATCTTTTCTATGACATATGCCTACTTCAATGGAACGATTACCACCATAGAGAAGCGCTTCAAGATACCCTCGAAAAACACGGGCATCATCTCAGTGGGCAATGACATTAGCCAGACTTTGGTATCTGCAGTCTTGGCCTACTATGCCGGCAAGGGTCATCGGCCCAGGTGGATTGGCTTTGGTAAGCTCTTAAGTAAAATATATACTCTTCAAGGATTGAAAATGCTTTTCCTATATAAATAGGCCTGCTCACCATTGTGCTGTTCTGCGTGCTGACCACCTCTCCGCACTTCCTCTACGGACCCGGCGAGGATGCTCTGGCTCTGACTTCCGAGTTCGGTGGGATGCCCGATGAAAACGCCACCATGGAAGCCATCGAGGAGCAGCGTTCCAAGACACTGTGCCGCTTGAATGGCGGCGGAGCGGAATGCGAGATAGGCGAGGGAAACTTTGCGCCACAGCTGCTCCTGTTCGTGGCCCAGTTCATATCGGGTATCGGGGGATCCCTGTACTACACCCTGGGAGTATCCTACATGGACGACAATACCAAGAAGTCCAAGACACCGGCTCTGCTGAGTGAGTAGTAGTTGCTTTAGTATTAGAAGTAACCGGTTCTAACCGAAAGGAACAGTGGCCAGTGACAATAGGACAATCATTTAATCCCCGGTATCTCGGCTACCTTGAACCTCTGTGTGCACGGGGTGATAAGCTAAGACACCGCTACTAAGTGGGGGAGTGACGAGTTGGTTCACGCTGATTCAGCGATAACGCAGCATTGACGGTTGTTTTGTGCAAAACCCATTGAGGTTCCGAATCCGAAAGTGATACTGACATGCAACAGCAGTCACTATCTTCTAGAGAGAATTAATATTTTACTAGTTTCCCCCACAGTTAGATGCCAAAATGTTATCTTTTTTATGACTTTAAGAAAATATTCTTCAGCCGCCGGGCTATCTCCTGATCCACTTATAAAATCTACTAAGCTTTTAGGAGATAAACGTTATGGCAGGCAGAGCCTTTCATTGAACAAGATAATTGAAGTTATTTTAGTTTTTCTAACAATATACGGACCCCTGTGAGTGAGATACTCATCTAAATCGACACACTTTTTCAGGTCTTTCTTATTTTCTGCGCATGCTGGGTCCTGCCATCGGATATGCCCTGGCGTCCTTTTGCCTGCGCCTGTACATTGCCCCGCAGATGCATCCGGTTATCAACAACAAGGATCCGCGATGGCTGGGCGCCTGGTGGCTAGGATGGCTGGTCATGGGCGGCCTGCTGGCCTTCTCTGGCGTCTTCCTCTCCATGTTCCCCAAGGATCTTCCCCGGGCAGTCGCTCGCCGAAAGGTGGAGGAGAAACGCGCTCGCGAGAAAGAGATGCTGGCGCTTAAAAATTCGGAGAAGGAACGCCTGAACGCTGACTTGGACGAAAAGGCGGTCACCGTGGAGGGCAAAGCCTCGTTCCACGATATGCTGAAGACTTTCCGGCGACTGATTACCAACAAGACGTACATGTGCAACACGCTCTCCAGCATCTTTTACCTGGTGGGCTACACGCCCTACTGGATCTTCACGCCCAAGTATATCGAGGTTCAGTACCGCCAGTCGGCGGCCACATCCTCCATGGTGACCGGAACAGTGGCTCTGGCCTTCTCCGCCGTGGGCGTGCTGCTCTCCGGATTCATCATCTCCAGGTACAAGCCCAGAGCCCGCTATATGGCCGCCTGGAACGTGATCGTTGGCTTCCTCACGGTGGCCGGCATCCTGGCATACGCCTTTATCGGTTGCCCGGGAAACGAGAGCTCTGTAATAGTGAACATCCACGACAGTTCGCTGGCGGACAACACCACCACCTGCAATTCCGCCTGCTCCTGCGACTATGTCCGGTATTCCCCAGTTTGCGGCGAGAATAATATGACCTACATCTCCGCCTGCCACGCAGGATGCAAAAGCTTGCATGTCAACTCTGAGGGAAAGAAAGTAAGTCTCTAAATTGGGGACTATAGACTGAATAACTAGCCTTGCTTCCGTTTTTTCAGATATTCTACGATTGCTCCTGCATTCCGGGCAATGAAGGCGGCAACTCCACAAGTCAGTTCCGACGCCTAACCAGCTCCGACATGAGCAGCGACAACTCCAGCCTGGACATGTCCAGTCTCACCCAGTTGGAGGTATGCACAAAGGCATAAAATCTTTTCAAAAGAACCCCAATAACCAGGCCCCTCTTACTTAGGATCTGGCCAATGGCCAGGCAATGCCCGGGGCCTGTCCCGTGAACTGCTGGACACAGTTCGTGGCCTTCCTGGCTGTGATGTGCTGTTTGAAGTTCGTGGGAGCCACCGGCAGGGCCTCAAATTTCCTGGTGTCTGTTCGATGTGTCCCTGAAAAGGACAAGACGGCGGCCATGGGCTTTGGCATGACCATGTGCTCGATGCTGGCCTTCATTCCCAGCCCCATCTTCTTCGGCTGGGTCGTCGACAGGGTCTGCCTTGTCTGGGGCAAGACCTGCACAAACAAAGGCAACTGCTGGCTTTACGATCCCCAATCCATGAGGTGAGTGAACCATCCTATAACTCTCAGAAAAAAAAAAAAACTCATTACGAATATATCTTTCAGATACACTCTAAACTTCACTGCTGCTGTCTTCATTGCCATTGGGGCCATATTTGATCTGGGCGTTTGGTACTACGCCAAGGACCTGAAGATCTTCGACGAGGAGGTCAAGGAGGTGGAGATGCAGATCGTCCAGCACGAGGAGGAGGCCAGCAACGAGAAGAATACAGAGATCTAGACCTAAGTTATTATTACTCCTAAGTGCTGTGTGAGTGAGAGTTTTGGTGCCTTGATTTGTCAATATCCATGTGTGATTTTCCCCATAGAGTCCGGTACGATAATAAACTGTATTGTAACAGTATGCTCATCCCACTGTTTACACTCGTATGGTAACTACTGGCAATTAAAAGAAGATCCCGATTAGAAAGATAAATGTCAGACTGGGCTATATAAAATTAAAGGTCGTTTTATGTTATCTTGGAGCTTTTCTGTTTACCCGAGCCGGCAAGTCGATTGTAACTTGCTTCTGAGCTGAGAGATCAGTTCATACGAGCGGTTCGACAGAGCAGGATGGTCGACTTGGGCAGCAAAGAGAACGAAACCTCCCGGTTTCTGAAGGATAAGGAGGCCGGCAGAGATGAGACCGAAAGGCAGGAGGAACTGGATCATTCAGATTCCACCTGTGGCTTTTCTATATTCAAGGGACCTGCTCTTCAGAGGTGCGACTTTCTGCCCAGTTGGTCTTGGCAGCATTAACGATATCTCGCCCCCTAGATTTGCCACGGCTCATATGTTCGTAATAATTTACGGGATAGCTAGCTGCTTTCTGGCCATGGCTTTCACCTATTTTACTGGAACTATTACCACGATGGAGAAACGCTTCAATATACCCAGCAAGATTTCCGGTCTCATCACGGTAGGCAATGACATAAGCACTGTGTTTTCATCGGCTCTTTTGAGCTACTATGCCAGTAAGGGACATCGACCGCGTTGGGTTGCCTTAGGTAAAGTCTTGTGCTATTAAAATATATAAATATATATATTGGCGAGTATGTTGGATTTATTGCAGGCCTGCTTATCATTACCCTCTTCTGTGTGCTCATGCTAACTCCACACTTTTTCTACGGACCTGGCGAAGAGGCACTGAGACTCACGGAGGAGTACGGATCAAATGAATTCGTCAACACTACTTTGAACTCCACGCAAAAGGACGACTCCCTTTGTCATGAAAAGGACTCAAAATGCGTAGAGAATACTGCGGATTACAAGCCGATTGTGTTGTTTTTTATAGCTCAGTTTATCGGCGGCATTGGCTGCTCGCTCTTCTACGCTCCGGGGCTTTCCTATATGGATGACAACCTATCGAATGCCAAGACGCCACGCATGCTGAGTAAGCAATCAAAATGAATATCATCAGTATCCTTCCAAAGTTTATCTTTCTCTTATTTAGGTATGTCTACTTTCCTTCGTATGCTGGGTCCTGCCATGGGCTTCTCCATGGTTTCCTTGTGCCTTCGCCTGTACATCGATCCCTTCAAGAAGCCGCTGATCACGCCAGAAGATCCCCGCTGGATGGGTGCCTGGTGGCTGGGCTGGATACTCCTCACCTTTATCCTACTCATCTCAGCCTTTTTTGTTGGCATCTTTCCCAAAGAGATGCCCAAAGCCAGGGCCAAACGCTTAAAAGAGGAGAACAAGGGGGAAGTGGACACGCCGCTGGCGGAACGCTCATTCCAGGACATGATGGACTCCCTAAAGCGACTGGCCTCCAACAGGGTGTACGTGTACAACACATTCGCCTCTATACTCTACTTTTTCGGCTACATGCCCTACTGGATATTCACGCCCAAGTACATTGAGATCCAGTACCGCCAGTCGGCGTCCACCTCCACCATGGCTACGGGAACCTGGGCCCTTGGATTCTCTGCCGCCGGAGTGCTTATCTCCGGCTACGTGATCTCAAAGTATAAGCCGAGTGCCAGGGCAATGGCTGCATGGAACTTCGTGGTGGACTATCTCACGGTGGCTGGACTTATTTGCTATGTGTTGGTAGGGTGCGACGAGAGCGACAGAGCCAACTCGCTGTCAATCATTCCAACTGGAGACACCTGCAGCTCATCCTGCGACTGTGAATACGTTTACTACGCACCTGTTTGCAGTCCGGAAAACGTCACCTACATCTCTGCCTGCCACGCGGGATGCACAGAGAAGGGAGTGGACGATCTTGGAAGGACCATTTACACAGGCTGCAAATGCTTGGGTAGCTCCTTAAACCAAACTTTGTTTTCTAGTGAAACTTCTTTGGCATCTCAGTCCCAGATCGCCATGGATGGAGCCTGTCCTGTGGACTGTAACAAGCAATTCCAGATTTTTTTGGCTGTCATGTGCTTCCTGAAGTTCGTAGGCGCCACAGGAAGGTCCAGTAATCTCCTTCTGGCACTTCGTTGCGTGCCCTCCAAAGACAAGACCTTTGCCCTGGGCTTCGGCAGCATGGTTTATTCCGTGCTTACCTTCATTCCCAGTCCAATTGTCTTTGGCTGGATGTGGGATAGCTACTGTCTAGTCTGGGGAAAGACCTGTGGATCCAAGGGAAACTGCTGGATATACGACTCGAGGTCCTTGAGGTGAGTAATTGTGTTTAGAAATTACCTAAAAATTCATTTATTTTCTGCTCTACAGATTTACAATGAACATTGTAAGTGCCTCTCTGATTTTCCTGGGAAGCTTCTGGAATATCGGAGTCTGGTATCATGCCAAGGATATGAAGATTTTTGATGAAGAAGAGGCTGCGAACATTGGCAACAATTGTGAAATGGTAGAACTTAAGGAGAAACCAAATCCCAGTAGTGACAATAAGCAGGGTGATCAATTAGAGCTTAAGGAGAAGGAATAAGAAATAATATAAATATTTTATTAAAGTTCTTTCCTTAAACAAGCTAGATCTATTTTTATCTTGGGAATGCGTGGCACAACCAGACTTGACTTGCGCCAGAATTTCGCATGTTTCCGAAACAGATATATCTTTAGTATACAAAAGTATGATAAGGAAACCCCATCAATTACCTCTTCTAGAGATTTATGCACCGTATATAGTATATAAATGTCGCCTGTCTGATCCTCACTTGTCTAATCTGACTGCCTTGATAACAACAGTAAAGCTGTGAGATGCAGTTTGTTTATATGGGTGCACGATCTCTGATAGACAGATTCAGTTCACACGAGCTGTGTGGGAAATAAAGTTAACCTAAAGGTGGCATCCTCTTCGTAGCTTTCGATAAATGGTTTTCGGGGCCGTAATCCTTTGCTTTGCTTGTTTGCTATCGATATCGATATGGACTTTTTAGTTTTACTCCCAATTCGCTGCTTTTTAAACTGCTTCAATTTTCCATGAGCGATTTCCCCTATATAATTTCCCGCCTGACTGCTAATTGATGGCAATTATAAAGCAGATCACGCAAACCTTAACTATAAAAAGCTGAGCTTTTCTGTTTAATAACGGCCGGCAATTGGATTAAAACTTGTTTGTCAGAGATCAGTGCATTCGAGCAGTTCGAAACAGAAGGATGGATAAAGCGACCGGCAGTGATGGAACCGAAAAGCAGGAGGAACTGGATCATTTAGATACTACCTGTGGCTTTTCAATACTCAAGGGGCCTCGTCTTCAGAGGTGTCACTATCTGCCAAGTTGCTTTTCCCAGTATTAACGTTATTATAATCCATAGATGTGCCACGGCGAGCATGTTCGTGGTTATTTATGGGATGGCTTGCTGCTTTCTGTCCATGGGTTCATCATATTACTCGGGAACTATTTCCACAATGGAAAAACGCTTCAGTATACCCAACAAGGTAACCGGAATAATCGGGGTGGGCAGTGAAATAAGCACAGTTTTATGCTCAGCCTCCTTGAGCTACTACGCCAGTAGAGGACATCGACCGCGTTGGATTGCTTTAGGTAAAGTTGCTAAGAAATCTATAAAAAATTTAAAATGTAACAGAGAAATGCGAGAATGAATTTTGGGGCGTGCCAAAACAGAGGCAGAGAGATGATATCACAACCAGCATACACACAAATATACACATTCGGTAGCAATCTCTACTCACTACAAACAATTAATTGTCATGATATGTACATAAAGTGCTGCCTACATTAACTATGACTAGTCAAGGGAATTTTATAATTTATAGTTGCCTAATTTGAGTGATCAAATAATTAAACTAATTTAATTTTAGCTGAGCTTAATTTCAACTTTACATATAAAACATAAAATTATTCATTTTTATCTTAGTTTTTATACCATAAATATTTTGGTCTGCCCAATTATCATAAAAAATATCGATTTAAAAATTAGCATATAAAGATATCAATTTAAAATCCCTTAAATACTCATATTATAGATCTGTTGGACTTTTTGCAGGATTCCTTATCATTATCCTCTTCTGTATCCTCATGCTAACTTCACACTTTTTCTACGGACCCGGCGAAGAGGCACTGAGACTGACGGAGGAGTACGGATCAAGTGAATTCGTCAACACTATTTTAAACTCAACTCAAAAAGACGACTCCCTCTGTCACAAGAAAGACTCGAATTGCATAGAGGACACTTCGGACTATAAGCCAATAATCCTGTTTTTCATAGCCCAGTTTATCGGCGGAATTGGATGCTCATTCATCTATGCCCCGGGGCTATCATATATGGACGATAATCTATCGAAAGCCAACTCCCCTCGAATGCTGAGTAGGAATCAAAGTGATTATATCTGTAAAAATTCCTTATATATTCTCCTTTCCTAGGTTTTTCCACTTTCCTGCGTATGCTGGGTCCGGCCATGGGCTTCTCCATGGCCTCATTTTGCCTGAGCCTGTACATCGATCCCTTCAAGAAGCCGCTGATTACACCAGAGGATCCCCGCTGGATGGGTGCCTGGTGGCTGGGTTGGTTTCCCATGATATTTATTCTGCTAATCGCAGCGTTTTTTGTGGGCATCTTTCCCAAGGAAACGCCTAAAGCCAGAGTCAGACGTTTGAAAGCGGCCGATAAAGGAGAGATGGATGCTGCTATAGGGGACCCCTCATTCCAGGATATGTTTGACTCCCTCAAACGATTAGCCTCCAATAAGGTGTACGTGTACTACGCACTTGGCTCCATATTCTACTGTTACAGCTACATGCCCTACTGGAGTTTCACGAGCAAGTATATGGAGATTCAGTTTCGCCAGTCGGCGTCCACATCCACCTTGGCTATGGGTACTTGGCCGTTTGGATTCTCCGCCGCAGGTGTTTTAATCGCAGGATTTATAATCTCAAAGTACAAGCCGAGTGCCAGGACAATGGCTGCCTGGAACTTCGTTTTGGACTACATCAGAGTGGCTGCACTTATATGCTATGCCCTAGTGGGATGCGACGAGGGCGACAGAGCTAACTTACTGACCATCATTCCATCTGGCGACTCTTGCAGTGCATCCTGCGATTGTGAGTTCGTGTACTACGCACCTGTTTGCAGTTCGGAAAATGTGACCTACATCTCGGCCTGCCACGCGGGATGCACTGAAAAGGGACTGGACGATCTGGGAAGAACCATTTACACAGGCTGCAAGTGTTTGGGTAGCTTCCTGAATCAAACTCTGATTTCTAACGAAACATCTCTGGTATCCCAGTCTCCGAGCGTTGTAGACGGAGCTTGTCCGGTGAACTGCGACCAGCAATTCCTAATCTTCCTGGCCGTTATGTACCTTTTGCGGTTCGTAAGTGCCACAGGAAGTTCCAGTAATCAGCTTCTGGCCCTTCGATGCGTCTCTACTAAAGATAAAACTTTTTCCATGGGCTTCAGCACTATGATGTTAACCGTGCTCGTCTATATTCCCGGTCCCATTATCTCCGGCTGGATGTGGGATAGCTACTGCTTGGTCTGGGGAAAGACCTGCGGAGTTGAGGGAAACTGCTGGATATACGACTCCAGGTCCTTGAGGTGAGCAAGAAGTTACTAAAAAGGAATCTCTAATTGATTATTATTCCACAGGTTTACAATAAATCTCGTGAGTGCCTTTCTTATATTCCTGGCAAGCTTCTTTAATTTTGGAATATGGTATTATGCTAAGGATGTAAAGATTTTCGATGAAGAGGAGACTTCGGCCACTAGATGCCAGGATGAAGTATTAGATCTTAAAGATAAACCAAATCCCACTAATGCCGATAAGCAGGTTGATTAATGATTACATTAAAGCTTTTTCCTTGCACCAAGCTCAATATATTTTTATCTTGGGGATACGTGGCACACCCATGTTTGAGATTGTGCTTGCGCCAGAATTTCACACGTTTCCGAAAAAGATACGAAAGTTTGATAAGGAAACCCCATCAATTAGCTCTTCTTAAAATTTATACCCCCTGTCGCCTGTCTGATCCTCACTTGTCTAATCTGACTGCCTTGATAAGAACAGCGAGCTGAGACACTTGAGATGCAGCTGGCTATATGGGTGTGCGATCCCCAGACAGACAGATTCAGTTCATATGCGCTGTGTGGAGATGAAAGTTGACGAGAAGGTGGCACCATCTGAGCCAAGAGAAGCTCTGCCCTTCCTGGAAAACAGGGAAAAATGTAAAAACCCATCTGAGAAAATATCTAAAGAGGAAGATGACGAAACTGCCTGCGGATTTTGGCTATTCAAGGGCCCCTTCATGCAGAGGTAATCGCCTCCACCTATCTATATCTTAACTGTATGGTTTGTATTTTTGCAGATTCGCAACCGAGAAAATGTATGTGATTCTCTATGGGATTGCTGGCTGTGTGATGACAATGACCTTCGCCTACTTCAATGGGACTATTACGACCTTGGAAAAGCGCTACAAAATACCCACAAAGATATCAGGCATTATCTCGGTGGGCAATGATATCAGTACCATGTTAACGGCCGCCCTCTTGGGCTATTATGCAGGAAATGGGCATCGACCCCGCTGGATGGGGATAGGTGAGCTAAGCTTTTAAAACTCGCCATATATCTGATAGTTTCCCACTTAGGTCTACTGACCATCGTGGCCTTTTGCCTGCTGACGAGTTCGCTGCACTTTATCTATGGCGCCGGCGAGGATGCATTGAAGCTGACACGGGAATATGGCCAGGTTAATGAGACTCTGGCCAGGCAGGAGAGGGATCAGAAGTTGTGTCAGACTAAAGCAGCTGGTTGTATCCAGGAGGAGATTGGTCAGTGGGTCCCCCAGGTGTTCTTGTTCATGGCGCAACTCATCTCTGGAGTGGGACAGGCCCTCTTCTATACCTTGGGCATTGCCTACATGGATGACAATGGGACCAAGTCCAAGACTCCCGCCATGTTGAGTGAGTATTTCATTAATTTTTAACCGAGGCACCAGCTAACTTGTGGCTTATCCCAGGCTTATCCACGTTCTTGAGGATGCTGGGTCCAGCTATTGGCTATTCCCTCGCTGCTCTCTGCCTACGTCTGTACATAGAACCCAGCTTGGAGCCTCTGATTGGCAGGGAGGATCCCCGTTGGATGGGTGCCTGGTGGCTCGGCTGGATTGTGCTGGCTGCAATGACCTTGGTCTCGGCCATTTTTCTGTTCATGTTTCCCAGAGAGCTGCCCAGCTCGAGAAGGAGACGCCTTCAGGCAGGGCAGGCTGAAGGCAATCAGGAAGTAAATCTTAAAGAGCGCTCCTTTGGTGACATGATGCAGACGGTCAGGAAGCTGACCAAAAACAAGGTGTACGTGTACAATACCATGGCTTCCATAATGTACTTCTTTGGCTACATGGCCTATTGGATATTTACTCCGAAGTATATCGAGACCCAGTACAGACAATCGGCGGCCATGGCCACCATGGCTACAGGAACCGTGGCTCTGGGATTCTCGGCCGCCGGAGTCCTCATCTCCGGCTACGTGATTTCAAAATACAGACCAAGTGCCAGGGCCATGGCCTCCTGGAATGCCATCGTAGACTTCGTAACGGTGGCCGGAATTCTCTGTTATGTGGCCATAGGATGCGAGAGTAGCGATAGATTGAACTCGCTGACCACCTTGTCGGCTGAAAACAGCTGCAGTGCATCCTGTCACTGCGACTACGTTCACTATGCTCCGGTTTGTAGTCCTGAAAACATCACCTATATCTCCGCCTGCCATGCGGGCTGCTCCGAGAGGTCAAAGGATGAGCTGGGAAGGACCATCTTCACAGGCTGCAAGTGCATGGGCTCCTCCAGCTTAGAGTCTGGAACGGAGGTAAGCTTTATCTCTCCCAAAAAAATCCATTCAGTCTCATATTCCTTTTTTTTCAGTCCCAATTCGCTGTGGATGGCACCTGTCCTGTAGACTGCTTCAATCAGTTCCTCGTTTTTCTGGGCGTCATGTGCTTCCTGAAGCTGGTGGGTGCTTCTAGCAAGTCCACTAATCTGCTCATTGCCCTGCGCTGCATTCCCCAAGAGGACAAAACCTTCGCTCTGGGCTTGGGTTCTATGGTAGCCTCGCTACTTGGCTTCATCCCGAGTCCCATATTTTTTGGCTGGCTAATTGACAACTATTGCTTGGTGTGGGGCAAGACCTGTTCCAACAAGGGTAACTGCTGGCTCTACGACACGGAGTCCTTGCGGTGAGTCACTCCTGTAGCATTTGATCGAAGAATTTTTATTGAATGGATTGTTTCTCCTTGCAGTTACGCCTTGAATCTCACGGCTGCTTCCTTTATTTTCGTCGGCGGCTTTCTGAATATTGCAGTTTGGCATCACGCCAAGGATCTCAAGATATTTGACGAGGTGGAACATGTCGAAAAGGAAGTGGAAATGGACAAACTGGATGTCAAATCTCGGGAGAACAAATAAGCTATGTACATGTCGGAGATATCCGTTATTTAATTTAACCGTAGTCGAGCCAGCGAGTTCTGTTCGCCTGCGCAGTCAAATCGAATCTGTCATCACGCCACTTTTCCTGTGGCCCTTTCACCTTTTCTTACTTTTCACTCAGATGTCATTCCTAGACAATCTCAAGCTGTCTCTCTCATTCTCTCCTATTGTTGCGACAGACGAACAGACCTCACTCAGTAACACTCCTGTTACCGACTCAACTGTCATTGCGCCTGCGCGCCAGCGACACCTACAGGGCTACCAATACCTGAGCATGCCGAATAACTCTGTTGCCATAGCAACAAGCTTTCCAAATTTGCACTTAGCAACCAACTCGCCGACACGGCCATCCTGACAATTCACGCGTCCTCGCGTGACGTGTCTTCTAATAGCTCTAAACATAACTGTCATTTATCATTCTCTCTTTTTTCTCTCTTTGGTCTCAACTTAACATTTCATTTTATCTGTTTTATTCATGTCAAATAAGCTTTACTTTTATTTCTTCTCGCCACTTCATTCTCTTCTCGTACCAAATCTGTATCTTCTTTCTCTGCTCGTACCACAACTCTTACTCAACATCTCTTCATCAATTTATACAGGCTCTTGCTGCACACTTTGCAACGCTCACACGCACCTCTTGCGTCACGGTCTCTCTGGACCCTCACAGCCTTATAAATGATTCCACCAACGAGTGCCTCAGTCGGCGATCTCTCGCTTACACTTCTAGTGTCTTCAAATGTTAGTTTGGCAGGATAACCTTTCGAAACCATAGAGTACAAGCTCTTTTCGTATTTCAAAAGGCTCCGCTTCACATATTCTGACCATAGGAATAAAGTAGGCCCCGTTTCATGTGATCCGACACGGCCTTCCTGACAAATCACACGTCCTCGTGTGTTAACTTTAAATCACAGTATTCTAAAATTTCGGTACTCGTTACATTTTATTGTCAACAAACATTTCATTAATTTTCTAAACATAAGTATTGAGGCATTTAGACAAAATAAGCATCTTGGTTTCATGATAACATAACAAATTACATCTTCATTTTAATCATAATTTACAATTCAGACTTCTCTAATTACATAGCTTTATCAACTGGTGTATTTCCTTTTACACCCACATACTGACCCCCGCCATAACAATTCCTTCTGTTATGGTGCGGTCTCCACTGACCCCCGCCATAACAATTCCTTCTGTTATGGTGCGGTCTCCACTGACCCCCGCCATAACAATTCCTTCTGTTATGGTGCGGTCTCCACTGACCCCCGCCATAACAATTCCTTCTGTTATGGTGCGGTCTTTATATCCCCTCTTGGGATTCCAAGGCATCAACCGTGCCATCCATATCATCATTCCCCACATGGGAATCAGACGCATCTCCACTTGAGTCGTCTAAATCTTTATCAATCAACGTGATTGCTTATTTGTCTATTTGGCAATGCCCTCAAAAACTCATGCGCATACTTATAAGTTCTTTTGCTTGTTAAGGATTTTAAAATGTACCGATTTCCATCTTCATTTCTTTATCTCTTTCTTTCTCCTCTCTCTCATTCGTAACAATTTCAATTTCCAATTTATCCATTTTAAGTTAATCTTGCCTTAACAAAATTGTGCTCTTACTTCCATAATTTTACCGAACCGGCATAACGTAACTTTAAATTTCTCTTTCTTTATACTTTTCTCTGTGTCATGTGGTGGTATCAAGCCCAAAGGGTGGGTCCGATTGGCATCTCTTAAGGGCTTGCATTGGTTGCACTACTAACTGTGCAGTTCGCCGCAAGTTGCACCCCGCCAAGAGCATCTTCCCATCACCTCTGCGGTCCTGGTATCCAGCCAGATGACTACTTTACAACTTTACACATGATACAATTTTCAACAATCTTTAAACTTAGTCATTTCCAACAATTCTGATAAATATTGCTGAGTCTATTTTTTCCAATCCAAACACATAACGGATTTATAACCTTGATTAATAACTATCCAACAAAATTTAAGGGACACTACTGGCAGATAACATTGCCTCACACCTCTCTGTATTCTTTAAAATCCCTCTTCGTAACTCAAGTTAATTTCAATTATTTTTAGTTGTTTATAAACTATACCAATAAATCCTGAATCCTGAAGTTGATCAGTCGGTCATTTGAGATTTCCATTCTAAGTTCAGACGTTTTTCTGTCAATTTATTTTTATTTATCGGAGTTAAATCAGTCATGTGAATTCTGGACACAAAAAGAATTCCACAATTGCCTTGCGCTTTCTCTTCCTCTACTCTATGATGCACTTCAGTTAATTTTTTTTTTTTTGTTTAGAAATGATTACATCTGCAATAAGTATAGACTACAAACTCTCATCTGAGCAAACAATGCCAAAAATGTCAGAATAATTGCACGCCAACCAATATTTCCAATTCATACAAAGGCTACTTGGACTCCACAAGACACATAGTTCTACCAATATATCCACCAACATAAGGGTCTCCATTAATTAGGTGTATTAGCATTGGACCATATCCACAAGAGCTTATATCTGTTTCAAATTTGATCAGATGTTTCGAACCCACAAATAACGATTACAGGCTCATTTGTAATAATATTAAAAACGTTCGTTCCAATTTCTGAATATCGTCATTTCACTTAAAGATACTTGAAGCCGAAGAATCTGTCTCATGATCTGAGAAAATCGAGGCACACGTTTTTGAAAATAAGGCACCAATTCAATAAATGGTCTTACGACGGTCTCTTAATTGCACCGATTAAAAGGACGGACCTTTAACGTAAGGATTTTCTAGGAATTGGGTCTGATTTCTCCACCGCACACCTCATAGCTCAGATACTGCGTAGTAGGTTCAAGAAACCCACATTTGGTAACGTTAAATGGCAACTCTGGTACAGTCAACACATTTAATACAACCTTCAGCCTTCGGAAAGCCTTTTCTTCCGAGTTTGCCATGATTAACATGCATCTATGTAAACTATCGCAAATAATCATGATAAATTCCAAACGCCTTAACAATTGCATGATGAAGGTAGAAGATGCACTCTTCAAACCAAACGGCACGGCAGACCAAACAGACGGCAACTCGTAATTTTTTTAAATTAATTATTTTTCAACAGAAACATTTTTCCTTCACAGGGTCTGACATAAGCGGCAAAGGCCACTGTCCGAAACCATTTTCGAATATTGCTTCCGATAGTCTAAGCACAACCTATCGTAGCACAGGGCTCGCCAATGGGAAGGCAGATGTGCAAACAACACTGCAATCAAACACATCTCTATTCCCATCTTTTAGCCAATTCAGCTCCCAAATCAAAGAATAATTGGAAAGGGCTCACCCGATACTGTCACTGTTGAATCACACAAATCAACTCGCTTCTACATGCAGCTGATGCTGCCGCTCGCAGCCGCTGATACCCATCTCGTGCACACAGATGCAATGTGACCACCGTTATCACGCCTGAAGTGCGTCACTCCAGCTCTCCGCACTTCAGCCGCAGTTCCGCCAGTGTGCTGTTGTTGTTGTCTTCCATTCTTCCCCAAATTTTCTGGCCGACACTGATGACACTTGCAACCGTCCGGCTCAACACGCGACCAGTGCATTTGACTGCCTATCACGACTCCGGTGTCTCGCACCACGCGGCTGCGCAAGCCTTCGATGCGCCACTGAATTTAATATCGACCGAAAATCACTTTATCAGAATGCCCGCGAGGCTATGGTGAATCCCACTTCTGATGTCGGAGATATCCGTTATTTAATTTAACCGTAGTCGAGCCAGCGAGTTCTGTTCGCCTGCGCAGTCAAATCGAATCTGTCATCACGCCACTTTTCCTGTGGCCCTTTCACCTTTTCTTACTTTTCACTCAGATGTCATTCCTAGACAATCTCAAGCTGTCTCTCTCATTCTCTCCTATTGTTGCGACAGACGAACAGACCTCACTCAGTAACACTCCTGTTACCGACTCAACTGTCATTGCGCCTGCGCGCCAGCGACACCTACAGGGCTACCAATACCTGAGCATGCCGAATAACTCTGTTGCCATAGCAACAAGCTTTCCAAATTTGCACTTAGCAACCAACTCGCCGACATACATTTATTCCAAAGTTAAATAAACAGGCCGGGATTGAGGCTTCAAGACATTTTAAAATTGTTCGTGGCCTGGTCAACACCATTTTTAGGCTAGCATCATGGCCGCTCCGGAAAGCAGCTGTCGCCGCTGGCTGCAAAAGAACTTTGTCGAAGGTCCTTGTCGGAACTGCTTTGAGCCCTCCGGTGGACCCTGCATGGATTACAGGGTCTCTTCGCCTCCGACGAGTATGGTAGAGCCGCAAGCGAACATCATTCAGGCCACCATCGAGCCGGAAGGACCTGTTCGTCAGCAGATCGACATCCGGGCGGAGTGCAGCAAGGGGCGGCCGCTTCTTGAGTCAGACAAAGACGAGATGTGCTGCACTATGTGCGTGGCCCAGGAGCAGAATCTTCACCCCAATCTTTGCTCGGCGGCATGCAGGCCACTTCAAACCTCCTTGCACTTGGATGAGGTGGGTAGTGTTTAGCTTGATTCTGTTCTGAAACCCTTTAACCCACAGTGGACCAAGAGACCCCGGCCCAAGCCGACTTACAAGCATGCGGTTATTCTGGACAATAACACCATGGCAGGGCGTTGTTTTCCAATCAAATTCCAGCTAAAACGTCTGAAGAACAAGTGCCTGGACTGCGGCAAGGAGCTTTATTTCCAGTATCCCATTGCCAACAACACTGACGTCCTGCTCATGCAGAACTGTTGTGATGTGGAGGTGTATCCCGCCAAGAAGGTGGACGGGTTGAACAACGTCAAGGTGGCCAAGATAACGGGGGCAAAGAAGATATCCAATAGTGTCCTGAAGGAGCGTTCCGAGTGCCGCATGTTCAAATTGCCCATCGTGCAACCTGAGCTAGAAATTCTGGCTTCCTTAAACCCGGAGCCAGGCCCGGTTGCCAAAAAAGGGAAAAAAGGAAAGGGCAACAAAGGCAAGAAAAAATAAACAAATAATTAAAGGCTTTGTTTTCTAAACCTGAAAAAATAAATTATTAGTGTAACATTGTAAATTAAAAGTAAAAAAAAGGTTTTTTTAAATTTTAAATTCAATTTTTTAACCAATGACTATGAGTTTCGCACTCAAATCCAATTGCTTCTCGAATTTAACTTCCTTTCTCTGTTATAATAAATTATGATTTAAGAAAAATTTGAGTAAAAATATTTAAAGTTGAGTCAAATGAATCTAGACCGAAACATGAATTTCGAAATCCAAGCTTTTGAGTGAAAGCTGCACTCTAGAAAGCCCAACTTTGGTTTACGGTGGCCATCTCACTGGGGAGCTTTCGGCCCACAGTCCACAATCCAAACTTATTCTTGCTGCCCGTTTTTTATGAACTTTTGTTTAAAATTAAAACCAATTAGATGCGCAGAAAACGTATAATATAATTTATGGTATATCTAGTGTAAATTTAATTCAAATTCAGTCGCATAAGCATACATACATAGCGTAATTCTATAATATAATTTATGGTTCAGCTTACAACGTTAATCGAGAATTGAGTGAGAATCGAAAGGAACGGGGTTGCGGGACGGGGGCGGGGAGTACCTCTAGTTTCATTATACTTCAAGACTCCTGGCGTTCGATTGATGTGCTGCGGTTAGTTACGAGATACAGATTACGAATACTTGATGCTGTTAACGCTGCTGGGCTGCTGCTCTCAGTCCCAGCTCTGGGTTAATACGAGATTTAAAACTTAGGTTCTGGCCGTCGATCGGCTTGACTTGCTGCGCTATAAATTTAGAATTGTTACTGCACTTCGTCGGGTCGCTTGGGCTAGTTTTTGGAAAACTGTTGGAACACTTGGCCACTGAAATGCGTCTGGTTTGTCTGTAGCTAAGTTTATATAGTTATAGTACAGCTACTATCGTTAACGTTCTGCGCAAGGCGTGGTATTGCAGTTTAACCGATCGTTTTGAGTGATTTCGAATGTCACAACTATAAATATTATACTTCAAGTAGTCGACTATGCTCTATGCTACGTACTCTAGTCTATATGCACTTGATTATTAGTTTAGTTTAAAAATTAGCTACTCGTCGTTAGGCTACCTCTAGATGGATACATGTCTGTAAATATGTGTATAATTTAATTTAAATAAGCGTCTGTACTGTCGTGTCGCGCCTCTTCAACAGTCGGTCGAATCAAATCGAATCGAGTACCTGCTTTGTGCTAAACGGGAGAAGCTGTCTGTTCGGTTATGTTCAATTATGTCCTGGTGGTTCTGGAAGCGTATCGTTTGCCTATGCATCCACTGGAAAAAAGTCTTTGAGTAGGGTGGTGCGACGCTTCTCAGCGATGTCCATTTGATTCTCGAGATCACCCAGGTCCGTCGTCTCGGCCCGCTCGATCTTCCACGACAGGTTCTCGATCTCAGCCTCCAGTTGCGCCTGTGGAGTAAAGAGATTATTAGAGAGAGTTCATCCAAGATGTAGTGGCTAAGGAAACCCACCTGCTGGTACTCGAAGAGATTCTTCCGTGAACCGCCCTCCATGTAGTAGGCGTACGGATAGGTGTATTGCAGCGTGTAACGGCACTTGGCCAGCAGTGCCGCCGCATTGAAGAGATACTGCCAGTCGATCCAGGTGCCGCTGCCGTTCATTACCTTGGAGTTGATGCGCTGGCGCAGCCGGTCGATCGTCTGCTGCTCGAGCTTGAGCGACTTGGAGTGGTTCTCCCAGCGTTCGTAGTAGTGCAGGTACTTCTTGAGCGCCTCGCGCGCCTGCACGTGCACCGACTCGTTGGCAATATTGGGGTTGTCCTTGTAGCGGGAGCACTCGTAGTACTCGGAGCCGTGCGTCTTCCAGTCGCCCAGGCACATCCAGCAGAAGTCGTGCTTGCAGTTGAAGCACTGCATGTGGTTGCAGCCGCCGTTCTTCTCGATGCAGATGTGACACTTGGGGCAGTCTTTGGTGTGGGCGCTAATGTAGTTGGCCGTTTCGCTATCATCGGCGCACTTGGTCAGCCACTTCTTGATCACCTGGCAGTCGGTGGGCGCGTGGTAGTCCATGCCGCACCGGAAGCAGAAGCCCGTGTGGCATACCTTGCATATGGCACGTTTGGCGGAGATCTCCGATGATTGCACTATGATCTGGCAGTTGGGTCCGGGGCAGAAGCGCAGCTCCGGGTGTGATTTCACGTAATCCTTAAAGGCGAACTGCTGGTACTTGTCGCGCATTACAGGCCGGGTGACCAGCGTCAGCACCAGATCCTCCGGCACCCGAACATTGCACATCTGGGCCATGCAGCCTATTTGCGTGGAGATGCCCTGGAAGATCTGCGTCTCAAAATAGATGGTCCAGCAGTCCTTGCAGAACGAGTGGCCGCAGGCCAAACTGTAGAATTTATCGCCCAGCTGAGAGCTGGCGCACACGGGGCACATTTGACTCCGGTATTGTGGCGCCGTCGAGGCTGTCGTCTTGTATCCGCTGTTGCCCAGTCGGAGCAGCTGGGCGCTAGCGGCCGCCGCCGCAGCGCTCGTGGAAGCTGCATCCGCAACGGACACAGTGGGTGGCTTGATGCGCGCCGTCACCAGCAGCGCGTTGGCATCCTGGCGGTACTTCTCCACGACAATGTGATTGTTCCACTGGTGCTCCAGCAGCAGCACCTTGGCCAGCGAGGGCGTGATCTGCAGGATGGTGTTAAGCTTTTCCACGCGCTCGTTGAGCAGCTTTTCGATGTCCTCCACAGTTAGGCACTCGTACTCGAAGTACTCGGGATCGGCTCGTTTCGGATCCAGGCGTTCCACATCGCAGTCCTCGCCTGTAAGGGAAATAGGTAAGTCAGTGAGTTTTTGGGATTTATTATAAATGGATTTATTAAAGTTAAGATCTTGTCTTTAATTTTCCTATTGTTGTAGAAGTGAGAACGGGGTTAAATAACAGCTGAAATCACAATCTACCACCAAAAATAGGGTTGATTTGTGGAGGACTCTGAGTTACAGTTGCATAAACACGAGTATTGCGGCATAAACTGGTTTCATTTGTTTGACTTTGAACTGTGTCCTCAGACAAGAGTATGATTTATAAATTACAATTTAATAATAAAAAAATAAAACTGTTATACCTAACAACAGCTTAAATGAATAGTATTTGCCAAATACTTAGACCGATTATCGGTGTTGCCTGTGAGTATTTGTGAACATTGTACTTTTGCTAATTCGTAACCCTAAGCTGCACAACAAGGCTGCCATACAAATGCCCGATTTTAGCCGTGCCCGTACCGGGTATCTGATTGAAGGCTGTTGGCTGTTACGAGGCGTCTTGGCCAGGTCTCAAGTCGCTGGCGGAAGGGACAGGTCAGAAAGGCAGAGCCGAGAGATGCGAGCTGACGGAAAAGCGGGCACAAAACAAAGTGCAACTACGTACGTACTTGGGCACGCACCTGAGACGGTGTGTGTGACGGTGTGCTGCGGAGCGAAGAAGAGCGTGGGAAGAGCGGCGGGCAATAATGAAGCCAGCCACAAAACACAAACCTCACAATCAGTCGCCGCTCACAACTACGAATTGTACTTGTTCGAACACGGAGAGAAATGAGGGGGTAGTTAGATTTTAAAATATTCCTTTAATTAGCTTGGAAACTGCATCTTATCTGATCACAGATAATAATTACTAAAATTGTTTTAAAATTTTAAATAAATAATGTAAACATAAGCCCAATCTAAACACTAATAAAACTGCAAACTTTAGCGTTGAATTGTAATTATTATTTAAATTTGCACTCCCAAACTGTAACTACTCTTTTCTCGCCGTGCAGCTACTTGCGTGTGTGTTGGTTTCAAGTTCAATTCCATAATTTCAGCCTCATGGTCAAGCCAAGAAACAGAAGGCCCTAAGGAGGGAAAGGGGCTCTGAGGAGGAGGCGGTGGGTCCCCACCAAGGGGAGCAGGCGGAACCCAAGGCGAATGTCAAGTGCTGAATGCAAATATTCTCGCTTCTCTAGGCCTCCAAAAAGGTGAATAACCAACCCGCATGCACACACGCACACACACATGCCCGGGGCACTTTGTGTGTGTACTTCCTCACAACCACAGCGACAGGCCTATTTAGCCTCAGTTAAATCGATGGCGCTGATTGTTGTCAGGAGGAGAGGGGCCCGGAGAGGAGAGGCTGCTGCTGCTGCTGCTGTTGCCCGAAATCCTGCTCACCTGTGTTGTAGTAGTCGTAGTCGTCATCGTTGTCCGATTCCAGTTCCATTTCGATATCGGAGTCCATCTTCGCGGACTACAATTACGCCTTCGATTGTGGTGGCGATTGGGATTCGGATTGAGATTGAGTTTCTGGCGAGGACACCACTGGCTGTCTGTGTGTGTGTGTGTGCGGAGCGTGCGTATGTGAGCGAGCTGTAAACGGGGTTGCGGGGCGGGGTGTCTCTCGCCTCGCTCTTTTGTAACAGTTGTTGTAAGGGCGCTGGTGGTTGCTGTTGTTGTTTTCGCTGCTGCTGCTGCTGGAGGTGGATGAAGCGACGGTGTGGTTGTTGTTGTTCCTGGTGGTGGTGGCCGAGGGGAGTGCAGGGTGGAGAGCGCAGAACGGAGAGTGGAGACTGGCCGCGGGGGAGATGGCTGGGACGTGGGGGATTTAGTGCGATGCAGTTCCTCGTATTCTATTGGGGACAAGCTTTGCGGGAGGCGGCGGGGAGCGGTCCGTTGTTTTATTTTCGTTCATCCACATGTATACACACACACTCGCACACTCTCTTTCACGCACTCGCACACACTTGCAGCCCCGTTGCACTCAAGGTGTTTGCCTGCAGTTTATTTGCAGCGCCGTTTGAAGGGCATTTTCCGGAAAATAGTCTCAGCTAGCACCCGCGACGCAGAGTAGTGGTACTCTGGAAAGCCGTGGAAAGCGGAAAACCCTTATCGCTTATCGCCGTCACTTGTTCTTTGTTCCGAATTAAAAATTTGTTTGTTGATGTGAAATAGTAGGGCTGTTGACAATCAAAATATCAAAATCGCGATTTTTATTTGATATTTTTTTATATTTTTCCCCTGGTCACTCTGAACTTACATTTTACATGCTTGGGGTCGAATTCTCGTTTTTTGGGTCGAATTCTCATGTAGAGTGTAAAAATGTAAGTAAATCAAAATACCGAAATCGCGATATTTGGTATTTTTTCCCTGGTCACTCTGAATGTCAAAACAATGTTTTACATGTAGAATGTTAAAATGTAAATAAAATGGTCTGGTACTTTTGGTCGCGGGGACTCAAAAGTCTGGCAACGCTGCTGTGCGAGCTACTAGTGTTGCCAGACTTTTCGGTCCCAGCTCCCAGTGTTGCCAGACTTTTCGGTCTCAGCGACCAAAAGTACCAGATCGGAGAACTATCGCTGAAAAAGGTGGCGAACTTTGCTTATTGTCGAACAAACAGCGATGCCAGACTTTTTCATGAGCGACCAGCAATGCCAGACCGTGCGTTTACGGTCTGCCTGTTAGATTTGAAATATTTTTCCATGCCCAACCAGCGGGAGGAGGTGCTCCGACACCTTGTTAATTAACCAAATTAATAACGAAAACATTAAACTGTTATTAGATCTTACACATTTTTGTTTAATTTATGTTATTTAAATATACCATCCTAAATTTTTTAGAATTTTACTATTAATGACTGCACGCCAGAACTAAAAATACAAAAATGTAGTTCTCTTAATCGTTAGTAGCTGTTTGCTGCGAATTTTTCCGATCTTTGTTGACATCTTGGCTCTCTGCGGGCATACTCTCGGCACACAACAGCTCCTGCAGAGGAGCAAAACAGGCTACAAAGAGATCCGGGACCAATTTCATCTTCTTCTCGTTTCCCTCTTTTTTAATACTCTGGGCTTCTTCAAGAACTTTATCGTCAGCCACCAAAAGAGACTGAAAGCCACAGATACTTGCAAAAACAATATCCGTTTTGAGACTGGAAAATAGTATACATTTTAAATGTATACATTCACTAATGAACCAATTTTCAGCTTAAAAACTACGTTTCTTACGTGTTCCCTATAACCAGCGTCTTTTCCGGTTTAATTTCCCCGGACTCGAGCAACTTGCCAAGTATCCGGGGATTCGGTTTGCCCAAGACTACGGGCTTCCTATTGACAATCACCTGAATGGCAGCCGCCACGGTGCCCGCATCCGGAATCCGGTGCTTGCCAAAAGGGAAAAACCCATCCGTGCCGGTGGTCAAAAACAGCACCTTGGGATTTTTCAGGTAGTTACAGGCCACGATTAAGTCATTTGTGTCCATGCTGTCATCCCTGGCCACCACCACGGCACCCACGTCGGGATCTAGCTCCAGGCTTCGCACGAACTCGATCCAGCTCTGGCCGTTGGAGCTTAGCTTGCTTACCATGGTGCAGAAGCCGGCCTTCCTCAGATCCCTACAAATGCCACTGCCGCCCATGACGAGCACCTTCTTCTCGAACTTCCTGTCGGTGAGGTAACCCGATATGGCGCCCGCCGCGCTGAGCACGTCCTTCTCGCCTACTTGGAAGCCCAGGCTCGCTGCCTTCTTGGTCAATTTCCCGTTTGACAGGATGCTATCATTGGTCACAATCAGACATCGCTTTCCCTTGGCTTTGACGGCGTTGAAGGTATCCACTGATTCCGCAATGGGCTCGTACTCCTGCCACAAAACCCCATCCGTGCCGAAAATGATGGTCTCGATTCCGCCCAACCACTCGGCAGCCTGCTGCTTGGGCAGCTTATCCAAAAGGCTGCAACTACGTTTGAACATTGCTGAATTTTGTTAATTAATTATGATTTTTATAAAATTTTGAAGTATGTGGCATTGATTTCCCGAAGATTGAGGAAATGAAACTCCTTCCTTTTTACTAATTAAGAGTTGCACTTTGGGAGATTATCTCAGATCTTGTATTTCATTTTTGTAATAGCTTGTAAGCTTTTGCATTTTCTTATATTTATCAAGACTGAATTCTAGGAAATTATATTAGTATCAAGTTGAGATTTCTGTAATTCATGTATCCACCATATCAGGCAGATTAAACAAAAACAACTTTCTCCACAGTCCACGCGATGCGGTCCGGGCAAGTCCATTTGTGAAATTGCAAAATTTGTACAGATAAATCAGGGCACGTTCTGGGTAGATTAGGAGATCATGGGACTACCAGCTAGATTTATAGCTGCAAACGTGACTGCACTGATTCAGATTGCTGCGGGAAGTATTTGCACAGGTGATTTCAGCTTTTTGGGGATCATGTGCAAGGCAAGTGGTCTCGGCATCTCCATTTTTTTTGGACACTAATACGGAGTTCAAATGACCTCAAAGATCCCAGAAAGAGAAAATTTTTTTATATGATTCACACTCTAGGTGGTGGTAGTTAGTGGCAGAGTAACCTAAGCTGAGGGTAATCAAACAGACCCTTTCCCAACTAGCCGGGCATCATGCTAGATTGGGATGATTTTCGCGAGATAGGGCAAACTCGTATTCACCGAGATAAGTCCGTCATGGGTCCATAAACAGAGGGGAATAAACTAAATTTAGATACTCCTTGTCTGGAGCACAATAATCCGGCGCACACGAATCGCCGCAGGCCATATAAGCCCATGGAATCCGTGGAAGCCGGCGTAGTTAGTGAGACCTCACCAGCAGTAACGCAATTTGAAAGATGCTCTCCTCACAGAGGCAGTTTCTCCTCCCCATCCTGGGGCTCCTGGCCCTGGCCGGACCAGCCTTCGGTGGCGTCAAGGAGGTGCACGACGTCTACGAGCTCTCAGGTCAGCCTGCCATTCAGCCAAGGTTCTCCACGGATGTGGCCAACGGCAAGTACACTCCACCGGAAGAGATGGATCCCCAGTTCTGGTACTCACTTGCCGACGAGGAGATCACAAAGCGTCTTGCCCTGCCGCAACCCAGTTCCTTGAAGGCTAAGAATGTTATTATGTTCCTGGGCGACGGAATGCCCCTGGCCACCGTTGCAGCTGCTCGGATCCTGAAGGGACAGCGTCAGGGCAAGACTGGCGAGGAGTCCTCGCTGAGCTTTGAGAGGTTCCCCTACACGGGATTGAGCAGGGTGAGTTATAGCCCAACTTCAAGATTGCAGGTAGTGTTAAAAAAGTATAAAACTAATAGAAATCTTGTTTCTTTCCAGACCTACTGCTCTAATGCACAGGTGCCCGACTCCGCCTGCACGGCAACTGCCTATCTTTGCGGCGTAAAGACCAACATCATCAATATTGGAGTCAGTGCCGCCGTCAACTACAACAACTGTACCGCTAGCCAGGATCCAGCCAACCGCCTGACCTCCATCGCGGAGTGGGCCCAGAATGCCGGCAAATCCACTGGCATTGTTACCACCACCACCTTAACCCATGCCAGCCCATCGGGAGCCTATGCCAAGACCGCCAACCGAATGTGGGAGTGCGACTCGGATGTGACCAGCTACGGCGCGGACGCCAGCACCTGCATTGACATGGCCACCCAGCTGGTGACACAGACACCCGGCAAGAACTTCGAGATCATGTTTGGCGGCGGCATGGGCAAGTTCCTGCCCAAGTCCATCACGGATAGCCACGGAAAAGCCGGAGAGCGATCTGATGGTGTCAACCTGCTGGGCCGCTGGCAGGGACTACACGACGGCGGGGTTTTGGTCACCAACCGTGACCAGCTGCTCAGCGTAAACGTCTCGCGAGTGTCCAGCATCATTGGTCTCTTCCAGTCCAAGCTGATGAACTTCCACATGGACGCGGATGAAACCTATCAGCCCACCCTCTCCGAACTCACTGAGGTGGCCATCAAGAAGCTAAGCCAGAACGAGGAGGGATACTTTGTGTTCATTGAAGGTGGGTTGTCCAACAAAAGAGAGCAGGGTCATATAAATTTGTTGGGTGAATTAAAGCTTCATATATTATCAGCTTTATCATCATATAACATTTTATGGATGAGATTCTATTCTGGTTTTCTTAAACACCAATTTTAAAACACTTTTCTGGCACTTGGAGCATTTATATATTATATCTTTATTTTATTTACATTTCAGGTGGTCTCATTGACTATGGCAATCACTACACCCAACCGGGCTATGCTCTGGACGAGGCCCTGGAATTCGAGAAGGCCATTCAACTTGCCCGAGACCTCACCAACATCGAGGACACCTTGATTGTGGTGACCGCTGATCATGGCCACGCCGTTAGCATCGCTGGTTATCCTGGCCGTGGAACACCCATTCTGGGCATTAATCAGCACGACACCGATCTTAATGGAGTGAAGTATGCCGTGCTTAATTACGCAGCTGGTCCTAACCAGTATCTGGACGAGACCGGACAACGCCTTCCCCTAGAAGACATCTTGGTCTCCGACGACGCCATTGCGCCCAGCTACATTGCCAAGGAGCAAGGCGTGCACTCTGGTGAAGATGTGGGCATCTGGGCATCCGGACCTCAGAGTCACCTCTTCACCGGCGTGATGCAGCAGAGCACCATTCCCCATCTGATGGCCTATGCTTCCTGCATTGGCAGTGGGCAGAAGTTGTGCGATCGGGCGTGAGAGATTCATTGCCAGGGAAATCCAATTACAAGACTCAGGGAAAACCAAGCCAACCGATTATGATGACGATGTCTGGGTTACCTAGTATACGAGGCATATTTTGTTGTATTTTTCAACAAGACTCAGCATTTGAGTCTTTAATAAAAAATGTACTAAGCAATTTAAAATCACCATGTGTTTATTGTTTATTTGGGGCTATGCTTTTTATGCTCGGAAAATTTTTAAGAATATAAGTTGAGACTTTAAAAGTTTACTGATAACATAATTAGTGTGTAAGCCTTGATTTACTGATAAAATATAGTTTTTCTGTTCATATAAAGCTGCTTTAAAAGTTTACTGAAAACATAATTAATGCGTAAGCCTTGATTTACTGATAAAATATAGTTTTTCCGTTCATATAAAGCTGTTAATAAAATGACCTAATATATTTATACCCTTGCAGGGTATTATAATTTCAGTCAGAAGTTTGCAACGCAGTGAAGGACACGTTTCCGACCCTATAAAGTATATATATTCTTGATCAGCATCAACAGGGGAATGTTTCTAGACATGTCCGATTTTTTGGCCATTTTTGCAAAATTTTATAAGGGGTTACATCATTAAAATTTTTGATTTTGATAAAAAATTGAATTTTCAAAATTTTTAAATGAAGTATGCAGATTTATTAACTGTAGAAAATCTTGCACAGAACAGTTTTCCGATTTAAAATTAATGCTCTTTTGGCCGAGTTATGATATTTTTAATTTTAAAATAATCAAGAAGTTTTTCAATATAAACAAGAAAGGAAGCTAAGTTCGACACGCCGAAGTTTGTATACCCTTGCAGATTGCAATTGGATCACTATCGAGCCATTCTGGTTAAATAATTGAAATAATTCGAATTGAATTTCATGCATTTTTGACAGAGTTGTGAACCTTTGAAAATGAGTTTCTTGCTCATTTTTGATTAAACAATTATTTAAAAATAACAGGTAAGTATTAAAGCAAAACTAAGTAGGCAATTTTGTTAGGCTTAGAATAACCAACTTAGAACAACTTTCCGAAATGAATTTCATGCATTTTTGACTGAGTTATGAACCTTTGAAAATTAGTTATTTTCCCCAAAAATAAATCGCACCATTTTTGCAAAAATATGTAAGTACCATCATTAAAATTCTAAAAAATTGAGAAAAAATGAAATTGAAAAGAACCCTAAACGTAGTATGCAGTTTTGTTACTCTTAGAAAAGGCAATTCTGAACAGCTTTCCGAATTGAATTTCATGCACTTTTGGCTGAGTTATGAACCTGAAATTAGTTTTGTTTCTGAAAAATTATCAAAATAAATCGCACCCTTTTTTTAAATTTAATTGCAGCAAGCTGCCAGGAACTGAAAGCGGGTGCCGAAGGCGAGACAGAGAGCGTTGGCAAGGAGGATCAGGACGACGAGGAGCAGAAGTGGACCAAGTGCCACCAAGACCGAGTCGAAACCACTGGGAACGACCTCCGACATTCCTACATGCCTCACCTTTTCTTCTTTTATTTATTTAAAGCCGAAATAAATAATAAACCTTACAAAATTTGTTATTTTTGAGTTATGAGAGGAGGATGCGGTTTTTTTTTTTGTTGGAATATTTTAAACAGGCTCAATGGAAGGGCATTCTTGCGGTGGACAATGAAAGAAACATCAAAGCAAAATAGCTAGATGAGCTAACTGACAGTTAGTAAGATGCCATTTTGTCCCAATAATGCAAAATAGCTAGATGAGCATCACTGGCAGTTAGTGAGATGCCATTTTGTTCTAATACGGCAAAATAGCTAGATGAGCATCACTGGCAGTTAGTGAGATGCCATTTTGTCCCAATAATGCAAAATAGCTAGATGAGCATCACTGGCAGTTAGTGAGATGCCATTTTGTCCCAATAATGCAAAATAGCTAGATGAGCAGCACTGGCAGTTAGTGAGATGCCTTTTTGTCCCAATAATGCAAAATAGCTAGATGAGCATCACTGGCAGTTAGTGAGATGCCATTTTGTCCCATTAATGCTAAATAGCTAGATGAGCATCACTGGCAGTTAGTGAGATTCCATTTTGTCCCAATAATGCAAAATAGCTAGATGAGCATCACTGGCAGTTAGTGAGATGCCATTTTGTCCCATTAATGCTAAATAGCTAGACGAGCATCACTGGCAGTTAGTGAGATTCCATTTTGTCCCAATAATGCAAAATAGCTAGATGAGCATCACTGGCAGTTAGTGAGATGCCTTTTTGTCCCAATAATGCAAAATAGCTAGATGAGCATCACTGGCAGTTAGTGAGATGCCATTTTGTCCCATTAATGCTAAATAGCTAGATGAGCATCACTGGCAGTTAGTGAGATTCCATTTTGTCCCAATAATGCAAAATAGCTAGATGAGCATCACTGGCAGTTAGTGAGATGCCTTTTTGTCCCAATAATGCAAAATAGCTAGATGAGCATCACTGGCAGTTAGTGAGATGCCTTTTTGTCCCAATAATGCAAAATAGCTAGATGAGCATCACTGGCAGTTAGTGAGATGCCATTTTTTCCCAATAATGCAAAATAGCTAGATGAGCATCACTGGCAGTTAGTGAGATGCCATTTTGTCCCAATAATGCAAAATAGCTAGATGAGCATCACTGGCAGTTAGTAATATGCCATTTTGTCCCAATAATGCAAAATAGCTAGATGAGCATCACTGGCAGTTAGTGAGATGCCATTTTGTCCCAATAATGCAAAATAGCTAGATGAGCATCACTGGTAGTTAGTAAGATGCCATTTTGTCCCAATAATGCAAAATAGCTAGATGAGCATCACTGGCAGTTAGTAAGATGCCATTTTGTCCCAATAATGCAAAATAGCTAGATGAGCATCACTGGCAGTTAGTGAGATGCCATTTTGTCCCAATAATGCAAAATAGCTAGATGAGCATCACTGGTAGTTAGTAAGATGCCATTTTGTCCCAATAATGCAAAATAGCTAGATGAGCATCACTGGCAGTTAGAGAGATGCATTTTGTCCAAATAGAGCATCACTGATGCAGATGAGCATCACTGATGCAGATGAGCATCACTGATGCAATTGAGCAAAACTTTTTATTCAAATTGGCCGCTTTCCAAACTGGGGTAACAGGCGAACAGAAACCAGCAGCAAGCAACTGAAAACTGGTATAAACTGTTATAAAAACACTTGGGCAAAAATAATAATTGATATAAACTGTTATATTTCATTTTATACATTTATACCTATTTGTTGCCGCCAACAACAGCTTATGGCAACAACAACCTTTTTACAACAACATCCCTACAGCAACCCATCCAAATTTCCGAACATTTCCAAGCAAATTGCCCGTTTCCCAAATTGGGGTAACAGGCGAACAGAAATCAGCAGCAAACAGCTGAAAACTGGTATAAACTGTTATAAAAAGTCCAAGTTTCAAACCATTTAGGAGCCGGCGCAAGTTAGCGGAGACTCAAACCTTTTGAATCCAAATTTAGGTGTTATTTTACAACTGCACCTGAGCACACTGAAAGCGAAGACTCAAACCAGATGTGACCATATTGTAAATTTTTTGGCTTAAATGTTGCTTAAATGCACCTGGGCACACTGAAACTGATCGACGTTAAATTCAAATTTGGCAGTTAAATTCAAACTCAAATTTGGCAGTTAAAATATTAAAAAAAAATTTTTTTAATTCTAAAAAATTGTTAATTTAAAAAAAAATCAAGAAGTTTTTTAATATAATAAATCCGATTTTATAATACAAAATAATATTTTTCTAAGTCAAGGAATCATTTCCGACCCCATAAACCATATATAATCTTGATCAGCATCAACAGGGAATCTTTCTAGATATGTCCGGAAGAAATCGATTTTTTGGCCATTTTTGCGAAATTTCATAAGGGGTTACATCATTAAAATTAGCAAAAATGGCCAAAAATTTTGATTTCTTAAAATTTTAAATTTGGTATGCAGTTTTTTAAAATTAATAAAAACTAACACAAAACTGTTTTCCGAATCGAAATTAATGGCTTATTTATGATATATTTTAATTGTTACCTGCAAGGGTATACAAACTGTGGCTGGCCAAAGTTAGCTTTCTTTCTTGTTTAGTTTACATTTTAATTATGTGAGGCTAAATTAAAAGGTTTCTGAAGCAATTCTGTGGTATCCGTAGACTGGCATGGGGTCTATGGATGGGATCTATGGATAGCACACATTTGATTATAAAACACCACTTTACCATATAGTACATATTTAATAATCTTTAAAGATACTTCGAATTAAATAGTTAAAATTCATAAATATTTAACAAATTTAAATATATAAATCTGACTTTAAATTTCAATTATGTGAGAATAATTTAAAAGGTTTCTGGGGCATACATAAAATACAATTTTACGACTTTTGGTCAGGAATATCTTATTAATTTTGTAAATTATTTCGCATAAAAATAAATTATGACTTCTGGCTCGTTTCTCATGTAATTTTACTGACACTTCTCCTGTTTTTTGGGCAATAGTTTTAAAGCCTCTTATGTTACTAGATGCCAGATCTTCTTAAACAATATAAGATATATCATTGCTCTGATGAATTGTATAATACATTTCACTGGCAATAGGCCCCAGTGCCAGTCCCAGCCCCAATGTCTCCTATCACCGAGGAGCCTTAATTGGTGTCACGTCAGTGTGGCTCTTTACCCAAGATATAATATCTATATCTTTTACTGGTCATGCTTATGGTTGCGAACTCATGTGGAATTTAGCACCTACCACCCCTGATATAACCTTGGTAGTGTGGGGTGGGGGGTCAGGTGCCGCGGTTCGCAATTTTGGGGTGCCGTGCCCACCGGAGCCCGAAGCGTGTTCGTTTATCGCTCCAGCTAGCTTTTAATTGGTCCAGGTCCTCGGATTGGTAGCCAGGCCTTTTGTCCCGAAAGATCCCCCATATAATCATAAAGCCTAATGGCCAAAAGACTGGGCAAATACCAGGCTATAAACCGAACATTTTGGAAGACGCTTGAGTTAGAGGATTATGACATGAAGATATGACAAGCCAGATAAGACCGCCCAAAGCGGTTAATAAAAGGCAGTGGGAAGAGGCTAGAAATCAGTTCAATTGTCAACGCCAAGCGAACTATACACCTAACCAAAATGACGAGATTCGTCGGGATTATCGTGGTGCTAAGCGCTTTGGTGGCCGTCTCCTTGGCTGCATCTCTGGACAGTGAGTGGTGTTACGGTTTGACAAAAAAATGATCAATAATCTCAAAGGAATCGTTGCCATTTCCAGTGTCCGAGATTCACAACCAGCGGCAGTTTGTTGGAGGCTCGGAGACAGTCTCAAAGACCCGTGAATCAAACCTCATCGATCCCAATGCCATGGGCAAGGGCAAGACCGGACCCGAGGAGGAGAAGAACGCCCAGTTCTGGTATGACCTGGCCCACGAGGAGATTGCCAGGAAACTAGAGCAGCCGCAAGTCGATAAGAGGAAGGCCAAGAACATAATCATGTTCCTCGGTGATGGCATGTCCTTGTCCACAGTGGCCGCTGCCCGTATTCATAAAGGTCAGCTAAAGGGCAACCCAGGCGAGGAGGACTCTCTTAGTTTCGAAAAGTTTCCGTACACCGGTCTGAGCAGGGTGAGTGGAAAAATATAATTTCATTTTAGATTAATTAAATTGATTAATTGAAATCTAAACTTAAAAATGGTTATAACAGGAGTGTTTCTTAATGCCTCCAAAATAAAGCTAGAAACTTTAGTCTCCAACTTCGATTCCTGTACTAAAATCTACTATCTTTTATCTTCTTTCCAGACCTACTGCTCAAACGCCCAGGTGCCCGACTCCGCCTGCACGGCCACCGCCTATCTTTGCGGCGTCAAGACCAACATTGTGGCCCTTGGAGTTACTGCCGCTGTTAACTTTAACAACTGCAGTGGCAGCGAGGATCCCGCCAACCGCCTGACCTCTATTGCTGAGTGGGCTCAGAATGCTGGCAAATCCACAGGTATTGTGACTACTACCACTTTGACCCATGCCAGTCCTTCGGGTGCCTATGCCAAGACGACCAATCGATTCTTTGAGAGCGACACGGACATTGTGACCTACGGCGAGGGACAGAACGATCCGGCTACCTGCACGGATATCGCCACTCAGCTGATCACTCAGACTCCCGGCAAGAACTTCGATGTGATGCTGGGCGGCGGCATTGGCAAGTTCCTGCCCAACACCATCACGGATCCGTTCAACAAGAAGGGCGAGCGCTCCGACGGCGTGAACCTGCTGTCCCGCTGGCAGGGCATGCATCCCGGCGGTGTTCTGGCCTATAACCGCGACCAGCTGCTGAGCGTGAACGCCTCGAAGATCACCAACTTGATCGGTACCTTCCGCTCGGGCGTAATGAGCTTCCACAAAATGGCCGACGCCAAGGAAGAGCCCACTCTGAAGGAGATGACTCGCAAGGCCATCGAGATGGTTAGCAAGAACCCCAGCGGTTATTTCCTGTTCGTCGAGGGCGGCCTCATCGACTACGGAAACCATTATAACTCCCCGACCTATTCGCTGGACGAAACTCTGCAGTTCGAGGAGGCGATCCAGGAGGCTGTTGGCATGACCAACCCAGAGGAGACCCTGATCGTGGTTACTTCCGACCACGCCCATCCGTTGACCATCTCTGGTTATCCCGGCAGGGGCACGCCCATTCTGGGACTCAACCAGGACGACACTGATGTGAACGGGGTCAAGTACGCCACTCTGAACTACGCTGTGGGTCTGGAACAGTACCTGGACGAGAATGGCCAGCGTTACGATCTCTCTGATAAAATTGGAAAGGAGGGTGAGTGATAGCTGTTCTAATAATATAAATTATTATTATTCCTTTTTTCTTCCAGACTTTATTCATCCCAGCTACATTCGTGGCGTTATCGGCGTACATGCTGGCGACGATGTGGGTGTCTTTGCCACCGGCCCTCAGAGCCATCTCTTCAGCGGAGTTGTCCAGCAGAGCACCATTCCCCACATGATGGCCTATGCAGGCTGCATTGGCGATGGCCCCACTCTATGCAACACTCAGGAATAGTCAGACGTGTTCCATTCGTCAGAATGGTTCTAAAATATAGAGTATTTCAAAAGCACTTGCGGTTTTGACTTTGGTTCTTGGGGGGCACTTTCGCGAAATCAATAATCAAATTGACTCTACTCCCATAATTTATTGCATCTGTCCAGTTTGACTGTCTGCCGAATTGACTTCAATTAAAAACGCATCAGCCAGACACAGCGTCGAAGTCGCACTTGCAGATACAGATACAGATACAGATACGGAGACAGATACAGATACAAAGGCAGATACATATACGATTTGTTGAGCGATCGCAACGATTTGTTGCCAGCAGAGAGCTGTCAGTGGGAGAATAAATATGAATTCGCTGAATGTCAGGTTCAAGCGCTGGCATTGCCAGTAGATGGGGATATATCGGATCGGCAATCGGCATATAGACACCCACACGCATGTGGAGCAGCTCCTTCACTCGCACTCGCACTGGCCGACTTTGACTTGCAATTGTTTTGCTTGTCGTTACTCATTCCACAGAATTTATTTAAATGCGCTTGACATGAAGGCGCAGCATCGAAACAATTAAGCTAAATATTTATTCGCTGCTTAAGCAATTAAGGATTGTATTGCCAAGGCAGTGTCCTTGCCCCAGCCACATTGACAACTTCATAACTCTCTCAGCAGGCACAACAAAGAAACGTCGGATTCGACATATGAAATTAATATTTAATTTATACAATAAAGAATAATGAACAATATGATTGTTTACCTAAAAGTCAGACTATAACCTTTACTTTTTTAAGGAAATATAAAGAAGAAAAGAACAGTTTACTCTGATTCACTTTGTTTGTATTAATGCTAGATTAAAAATAGATTTTTGAAATACTCTTAAAAAATTTCCTATAATTTTCTATGCTATTTTAAATCCTAAAGTCAGCTAGACTCCAAATTAATTCCATAGAAATTCACAGTAGGTACATTGTTATGAGATCAACTTAGGGGAGTTGAGTTCGGCTCGTGCCTTGACTTGGCTTCCTTTGAATCTATTTTTACAGCTCTTTTTCGCTCAAAAACTTCCCGAAAAATTTGCTTGTTTTGCAGCGTTTTGTTGGCTCAGCGGAAAGTGGAAGCAGTCGGAGGTTTGTTGCGCTCGCTTGTCGGCTTCGTTTCGCGATCCTAAAATCGCAGCCAGCTGCTAAGCGCTAACAGCTCGCTCTGTTAACTTGGCCGAGTCTCAGTCGCAGTCTGAGTTCCAAATCTGTCGCGACAGCCAACGCGTGTGCGGATCAGATCAGTCTTTGGGCCAACTTGACGCTAATTTCTGCTGACTGGGAACTGCTAACTGCTAACTGCTAAGTGCAAATCTCATCCCGAAGTGCGCGCGTGTGTTTATCTTTGTATCTCAACGCGAATTGGGGGCCGTGATTAGCCCACTGGATTGCCAGTGACAGGTGAGAATGCCGATTAGATAACCACGTACCATATCCATATCCAAATCCAGTTCGAACTGCAGTGTTGAAATGGTAATTGAATGCGTGGCCTGGCGGGAAATGAGTATCAGATGGATTTGCGGTTAACGAGTGCGCCCACAAACGAAAACAAGTGGAAGCCACACCGACGGCTATCAGGGTTCGCACTTGCTAATTTATCAGAAGAGTAAACAGCCAATTACAGGCTTATGTCTAAGACTTTTCACTATATCCCCCTAGATTACGGCCTCAAATATTTGGCCTAGTGTTGGGGCATTTACTTTAAGCTCTACTCAGATAAAAGGCTGTCAAAGGTAATCCTCCAGCTTTGCGGAAATTCGGGCAAACATTTATCAGAGATCTTTTGCGAAAACTTGCATTTTTCATAAAGACGCACTAGAAAGTCTAGAGGAGATGGCTGTGCTAGTTTGGGCCAAGATCAGGTCTGGCCAAAAGCGCTGCCGGCAGTTCGTGGGTGCAGCCGAGAAGATGCAGATGCAGATGCCTTCACCAGATACAGATGGTCTAGTCACGGCAACCCCTCCGACACGATGCATTTCACCCAAAAAGCAAGCAAAAATAAAAATGTAAAAAAGGAAAAAAGAAGCCAACACGAATGCAATCGATCACTGCACGAGTATCCGTAACCAAATAGACAACCTGGGGATTGCGTCTTATTTTCCATCTGCTGCAGCTGGCATTCCTCCGGCGGTGTTTACTTTCGGCATTAGCTTTAGCTACCGACAGGGGAACATGTTATTCTCGTTCTCGTGCTCATTCTGTATATTTTGCTCCACTGACCGTGAACTTGACCAAATGGATTTCCACACAAGCCTAGGCAATGCACTCTCCTTTGATTTTGGCTATAACCCCTGAAAGGGGTCAACTATTACAACGCAAAAGGTTTACTAATAGATAAATATATATGCAAATTTGATTAAGCCTAAGGTTAACCAGAATGCGGACAGGAAGCGCCATTTAAAGGGGAAGTCGAGCAATCTGTAACGAAGCACTCAGACACAGAGCCAGACCCAGAAACAGAACCAGAGTATTCGAATCTCCGCTAATCCCATAAATTTGTTAGTTCTCATCTTTTCAAACACGCAATCCGGTCCAGTTCCGGCACCTCCTCCTCCCAAAAGCCGAAAGCCAAACAAAAACAAAGACTCACACACACACACACACACCTGACGAAGGTGAGTGAGTGGTTGAGTGAATGAGCGTGTCATGGAGCTACTGGTCTTGTCCAGGTGATGTCATGTCTATCTCTGGTGGCGGGATGGTTGTGTAGCACACAGGGCGGCAACTTCATTTTCAGACTTTAGCTCCTAAGGTAATGCCTCCCCTGCTTTACTTTCGATCGCTCGGCCGTCGATCTAATTTGCATTTACATAATTTTCAGAGACGACTGGCTAAGTATCTCCCACAACCCTCGGCCCTGTTTGATTACCTACGATATTTGCATAATCAATGAATCGAACCGCTCAGTTGTCTCAGATTCGAGCTGATCATTTGCATACGA
Source organism: Drosophila kikkawai (assembly GCF_030179895.1). Lineage (NCBI taxonomy): Eukaryota > Metazoa > Arthropoda > Insecta > Diptera > Drosophilidae > Drosophila > Drosophila kikkawai. The sequence goes on along the minus strand of NC_091729.1, from coordinate 18,692,560 downwards.
CGAAATTAAGTGGCTGGGAAGTATTAGCCGGTGTCTACTGTACGGGGGAACGTGACGCTGTCATTAGGCAAAGCGCCATTTAAATGGATTGGCCTGGGTAACAACAAAACTCGAAAAGCGGCAATTAAAATGTAAATTGCATCACAAGCAGTTTACATTCTGCCGTCAATTGCTCCGTCATCGTTCTGATATATGGCGCATACGCACTGTTGGCCAAGTGGTTAAGGTTATTTTTATATGTAGAATGCACATTTATTTATTCGCAATTGACACGCTTCGGGCTTAGATATCGCCTGGCAACGATCTCTGCATATTTTTGTAATTGATTCGAATGGTTATTACGGGGTATTACGATTATTACAATGTGGTTGGTTATGACTCGCCGCGGGGCACGGCACACCCACGCCTCCTGGCACACCGCGGCAATCAACTCTGACCTTTTGGCAGGTGATGAATGCACTTTTTTAATCGCCATTTAATGGGAAATACGATCCGTTGCGATGTCACAGTGGCACTGCCATCGATTTTGATTTATGGCGCGCGGCTATCGTTGGCTATTGGTGGCTTCCAATTCAATCAGTCAGCGATTCAATGGCGCTAAATGGAAAATGCACTTAGCTGTCATCGGCTTGACAAATGACGTCACCATTGCCGATTATCATACGCTCCATTGCCAAAGTTGAGTGCAGTGCAAATACGGATCTATCTGTGACGTCGCAGACAGCAGCTCCAGTGGAGCTATTTGCTTTTCCCATTCGGCCAAACCTGGTCACTGCCACGATATTTAGACTTACATACATCTTGTATTTATTTGTGGCCCATTAGCAGTTCACACCTCAGCAGAGCAGAGCGCGCTAAAGTGGCGCCCTGCGATCGCTGCTGCCTGTTGTCACTTTCAATTATGCAACGAATGCTAATTGAACTTGGCCAAAGTGAAACGCCCGAGTCCAGAAAGTGACAGCCCGACAGGTCGATACGAATAGATAGAGCGGATAAAGCCATAAAAGTTCATGAATGAATCGCAGTGAGTTGACGTAGGCAAAAAGTGGAAATTGCTTATCAAAGAGACACTATAAACTGAGACTCTGTTTACGTCCAAAGTTCAGCACTTTGGTAAGACGACTTGTTATACTTTTTAGGTTTGTTTTTATAGCTTAACTTTAAACATTGAATATAATTTCATTTTCTTAAGAGAATTCCCCCTCCCAAGTAATTTATTTACTAAATATAATATATTCTTCAGGGGCTTTTAGGAATCATATTTCCTGGAGAGACTTTCCTTTTGAATTTCTTAAATATTTTACAGTTTAATTAAAACAAATTTCTTGTCCAGCAAATTAAGGGCTTTAATGTACCCTCCATCTATGAAACATTTAACCCAGGGACTCTTCATTAAATCAACCATTCTGGTTATTGGAATTTACATTTTTCGCCTGCCAATTAATTTATGAGACACTTAGTTTAGGTGCGCTTCTCCCCCGTTTGTTGGTTTTTTTTTGGGGCACTGCCTTAATTTCTATTTGAAGAGCAATTAATTTATGATGACATATCACCCATTAACATCACACAAAGTTTTTGGGCTTACTGCGCAAAATAATGGAAACGAAACCCAACTATGAATACAACAATATAACAATTGCGGCGACATTGTTGAGCGGTGGCGAACCGTCAAAGAGGTGGATCGTGGCTCCGACTTTCGATGGGGGCACGTCATATCTATATCTATTTCTATATGCAAGCTTGTAGCTGAATGGCATCGCAATGAATCAGTATTTGGCCAATATACAAGGCACATTAAGTCCGCTGAGCGAGTGCCCCGTCATCGCGCCGTGCAGACGTTGACACTGACTGACTGAGTGTCACTGACATTGGATGAGGCCGCAATAAAATCGTAGCTGCGAATCAACATACCATGTATCTGGCGGATACAGCATGTATTTGTATCTGTATCTGTATCCATCGCACGCCAAATGATTCGCACTTGGCATTGACAATGACTTTCTGGCAGAAACATCCCGCGAAAGCGACAATTGTCGCAGCACGAACAAAAACCGAACGCTGTTTGGGTTAAGGGCGACTCTTTCGGGCAACTTATTAACCCAATTAACCCATAAGAAATTATGCCTAATAATACATTATAATGTATAAGCAGGTAGCGAGCATCTACATCTTTCTAAAAACAAACGACAGACAATTTTAAAACGAAAAGTAAAAGTAATTGTCGGGCCATCTGTTCTAAAATGAAAACTTTTTGGCAGACCCCAAAACAATTCGCTTAAGATCTCAGTTTATGGCCCACTACACAGTGCAAATAAATGTCTAGCAAATAGCATTCAGTCAGCTGTGAGGGGAATTTCAAACAAATTCTCGCCTTAGGCCGTAATTTGCTACCTTTTTCGGTTGATTGGCGTACAGAGGAAAGTGCCAAGAAAGATTCGTCATGCGAATCAGAGGCAGAATTAGAACCGAGCGTTGGCTATGAATAGAAATGGATACAGATACAGATCCCCGGGTGACACCAACGCCTGTCTCCAGACAGACAAGCCGCTTGTATAACCCTTGTATTTGGGTTCGGGCTCGGGTTCAGACAGTAATTCCGAGACGGCGCAATGTTAAATCCAGGCTGCCGAGAGATCGCGAAACGCAGATACCAGACTTGTCCCACTGGCCTGAACGGTGCCCAAGAGACCGTAGGCGGTCGAATATGGGCCATGCCGTATCGAAAGCCATACTCTCAAATATAATTAAAACATTTGTCGCGATCACATGCAGGGCAATTAATAATAAGTACGATCGAACACATGTCCGCCAGTGCAAATCTTGGATTATTTGCGGAACGGCGACAGGGGAGGAGTCCAATTTCTCACTTATTTTACTCTTTCATTATTCGCCATTTTAATAACCACAAATAGTATTCACATGTTTTCCAATATAAATGTCAAATTTAATTGACGTCATTAATATTATGCATATCTCGGAGTTGAATCTAAACTGGTATTTTATACACTTTTGCCATTCCGATTAGTTTTCTCAAGAGAGTTTATTAATATGATTAATATATTAATTTATATTCTTTGAAAAATATTATGAACTGTTGATGTCACTCATCATTATGGAATATTGTTTTAATGTTTCTTTAAATTAAATTTATTGCTTAAAGTTGGTTAATAAAATGTGTATTTTAGTACTAGTATAAGCAATAAGTAAAGTATTTTCAATACCGAAACATTTAACAATAATTTCAAGAATATTTCAAATATGAAAATTGTAAATTCCGTATACAAGTAAAAGCGTTATTATCAGAATAAATCAGTTTAGAAATAAATCCAAGTCACAAGAAAACAATTCTAATAAATGTCAAAGAAATGTGGTTTATTTTTGTTCTATATAAAACGAAAGTTTATTTCCTTTGTGATTTCAATAAATAAATATAAATCAATGGCGAGTAAAACTGCACTAATCAAAACATAAAAACCAAATACCTTTACATCTATTTCCCCCTAAACTATTACTCATTTGTTTACAATGATCCGAGTAATGCATCTTCTTCAATAAATCCAATAGATATGCCAAAATTGACGTCATTAATTGGTGGGGGCGTATGCGGAATAGCTTGGATTATATAACACAGAAAAAAAAAAACTATTATGAGTGCTGGCCTGTAAACATTTCACCCTGTCTATTTGGCTCACTGTTTTACGAGCTTCTCGGTTTATTTTGGATCGTTTCCCTTTTTGACTGCAACAATCTAGGAACTTGATGGCGAGGCATTTAACTTAAGTGCTAACACAACCGCAGAGCGAAAATTAAACGGCAAACAAAGCGGCCACAATAAACACAAGACCCGCGCTGCGTCTATAAATCAGCGCCGAGGAAGGCGCCCATTAAAAATCGTCCACACGGTGGTGGAGCTCGGCACTGTAGCAGCAGAACAGCAGAGTGCTGCTATCACAAAAACCAAACCCAGCAGCGTTCGTTACGATTCCCAACTGGTTCAGCCGCTGGCCGACTGGTAGTCTGCCCGCCGCTGGGGCCGAGTTGCGAGAGGTGAAGATTGGGTTAGGTCTCGCTACACGATGCTTGAGGGCCTTGTTCTCCCAACCAATATGTTACGACTTACGGAACAGCCTTGAGAAAATCTGATCTCGCTTTATTTGAATATATTTTATATATAGGAATGCATTTGGTCAGACAACTTGTGGCTTTTCGAGTGATGAATGCGAATAATGATTGACAAACCGCCTAATTGGGAGACCGCGCTGATGTGTCTGTCAAGTTCGATAATTACTAATCACTGCAAACATGCCGAAAAAAAAAAAAACACTTGTTGCGGTTGTGTGGGAGCACTCGAGTGCAACTTTTTAGGGAACTACTGACTACAGTACACCTGCACCGATGCTAATAAGACGCCTAAATATAGATGCTTACACATGCCAAACCCGAGAATCAAATCGAATCGAATGGCTTGTGATGAGCGAATTATTAATTATCAACAATGGGCAATGGCAACAGTGAAGAAAAACAATTTCATTCCGTGTATCTATTGGCCAGCTGGGGGAACAATGCAAATACGTAAGCAGATCGATACGTAACAGGCGAAAAATCCAAATATCTAGGTTTATTTGTTTTTTGTCGATTTTTAATAAACACAGCAGACATAAACAGGGAAATATCCACGGGTTGAGCATAATGCGCAGCGAACAGGTGATAAAAACAGGTGATTCCGGGGCGAATCGGTGACTTTAACAAGATATTTCATAGTTCCTGAGGGATAGATCAAGGCCTCATCAATTAAGGGATCTAAAGAGAGGCTGCTTTTTCCCAGCTAACCAATGGGACTTATTAAATATATTCGCTCACTTGGCGATTATCAAAAATATAAACATTAAATAGCTTATCCGCCTTTCTTCGTGTTGTTCTTTTTTAGTTTAACAACTTTTTCTAGGAACTGTTATTTTATTTTATTAAACAATCCAGCGAAAATTCTATAGATAATTCGTCATGCTAGGTATTGCCCATTATTTAATTTAATAACTTTTGCTAGAAAGTGCTTATCTCAATAATATTATTTATAGAAATTTCTTTAGGTCTAAACGAAAATGTTAACAGCTTTTGCAAGAAACTATTTTTATAGTATTTTTTATAATAAACAAATTCATAAAAATCTGCTGTTTCTGAAAAGCTTAATAACTAACGAAAATTCTATAAATGTCATTAAATAGATTCGTCATGCTAGGCATTGCCAATTATTTAATTTTGTTACGACCGAAATTGTTATCAGCTTTTGCTAGGAATTTTTTCTATTTTTAATAAACAATTTCATAAAAATCCGTCCAGCTGTTTCGGAAAAGTTTACCAACTATCAAGAATTTATAGAACCATTCCCATGGGAATTTTGAATATAAGATATCCTCCAGCTAGCCTTGGGTGTTCCAAACTCATTGAACAATGGTGTGTGGGTCAAGAGTGTTTGGTAATGTTTTAAAATTAGCCGCTTGGCCGCTTGGCTGGCTTTCCAATCGCCCGTGAAATAACTCTTATAAATAGCCAAATTGCTCGTATTTGATCGTTTAATCGCAGCGATCTCAGCTGATATGATTCGATGTTATGGCCAAAATGGCAATAAATGCTCCTCGTAAACTGTAACTGCACACAATGGCATGGAATAGAGGTGTGGAACTGCACCCGGAAACAAATCTGGCATCAAAACCGATCAATAAATTGGCTAACGGCGGGCAGCTGCTGGCAATAATAAACCAATTGTCAAACTGTCAAATTCCAAGCACTCTGTCTGCACTCGCATAAATAAAATACTTTGGCAAATAAACAATTGCCGACACCGACACCTCTGTCGTCGGGCTTTCCTCTCCCTCCTTACGTGTTAATATAATAATTCGTTTTCAATGTCAGAGAGTATTTAAATTGCATAAAACAAAACAAACGCCCTGCACTTGACGCCCGACAATTGGAGGGTAATTGAAACGAATCGACTATTTGAAATATTAAACAAAAATATGCCAAAAAAAAAAAAAGCGATGTCTTTTATTGCCCGCTGACCTCTTCCCCCAAAAAGTTTTGTTTGTGGCTGCCGACTGCCAAGAAATTCTCCAAATTACACACTGAAATTAATTCAATTGGGTTTGTGGTCACACTTCCCCGATGAATGGGTGACAAGTGGGATGGATTTCGTCACTGGAACTTGACCAGCATTCCGGGAATCCAAACTGATGCGAATATTGCGTGCCAAATGTAAGGGAAACCTTGAAGATACATTGATCGCAGAACAATTTTCGAAATGGAGAAAAATTCCTCGCATACCTAAGCGAAATTTTCGTGTAATTGTGACCTCTATTTCAAGTGCAATTCACGTGAAAAGCGCCGAAAAATATTCAATAAATCGATCAGATCAAGGTTGCACTTTCAGCTGAAAGTCGAAATTCCTTCTGATTGTATACTCTATTAATTGTTTCGCCAACAAGTTCAAAATTCCCATTTGCCACTGCACATAAACAAAGACAACGCCCGTAAAAGGGGCAAGCAAATAAATATACTTTTTTAATGATCAGCAAATTGATTATGGATGGATGAAAATGCCTTGAAAATGCTCAATGAATACTGCCAAATATTTATGCATTCTTTTGGTATATTTGCTTGGCAATTCATTCGCTTCGGAAACGATTAACCACAGTTATTCATTTCTGTAAATAGCCGCATTCGCCGCGAAATGAGCCAAAAGAAATTTCAACAAACGAAAATAATATATTTATGAATGCGATGCCCAAGCCACTGTGGAATCTAGTGACAGGGAGCCGATTAAAATTCCAAACGTCGACTTCCTAGACAATACGAGGCATTCATTCATTCATGGGGGAATCTCCCGATTTATGGCCAAAGTTTCCACATTTTTATGTCGCCGGCCCACTTATCTATCGTTGGCGCTATGACGAAACAATATCAATCTGTCCCCAAATTGAACAATGTAAATCTTATTGATAAACATTCGCGATAAGGAAGTTACATGACAGGTGGGATTGGCATTGGTTTGGCCTGTTCTTGAACTACTTTCCAGTCTTCCGTCTCGTCCGATTCCGATTTTGATTCCAGGTAAGTACCTGCGTCTGGTCCAAGTCCGTTCAATTTAAAGGCCAATAATATGACATAAATGCTTCGGAATGCCAGCAATCTATCGGAGCGTACGAGTGCGTACAGCCGGAATATCAATAAAACGCCTTTTGGCCACAAAAAAAACAGCACCCGGCATAGCCGTCGCGCACAAAATAATGCTGATCAGGGCCCAATTAAATGGTGGCATAATTATGTATAAATACTCGCTAATTGATTGGCCGTTTCAAGTCAGGCATTCGCGATGATAAGGCAGGCACTCGGGCGTGTTTAATGACTTCATTACCTGGCCAGATTGTCATCAGTCTCTCACGTTGATCATCATTCACATCATGGGGCATTACACATTCCGACGATTGCTGGAGTGCAGTCACATCTGGACAGTTGTCGTGCTGTCACCGGTTAGTTAGTAATAGCCAAAGTTTAGATTCAAATATTCTATCATTACTCATGACTTTGAAATTCCACTCTGAGAACTGGTAAACAGATAAGGCTTACCTATACCAAATAGTTCCTATTGCAAATCCTAGTCTTATCTAAGACATCCCCTGGCATTCTCATTTCTTATCCAAAGCCTGTCAGCTTAGTGGGATTATGAGTTAATGGACAGGGAGAAAGGGGAAATTAAAGACTGCCAAAAACTGCTTTTGGCTTGGCCATTAGACGACACATTCGCTCCGGTTTCCATCCATCTCTTTGGCTGCTTTTTGTCCGCGTTCGGCCAGAGATCGTAATTTGGCTTGAAGCGGACAGAAATCGCTCATAAAACTCAAGTTTAATGTCATGCAAATCGCTCCGTCGGGCGACACAGCGACTTAATGTCGTCTGATGGCTTTATTTCACACATCGAGGCCTGGACTTGTTGACCATTCAGCTACGGGTCTTGGCTTTCCCCCAATTTTAGCTTGGCTAATTCCTAGAGTACGTTAAATGATTCATATTAATAGCCGATAATAAATAGGAAATGCTGTGAATCATTTTAGTGTAAGCTATTTCGGTGTGTTAGTTCCTGGCATTCCACGGGCATAGCTCAGATTAGTTTACTCCTCCTGACTCCGAGGGCCTCTCGTCGATAAACAAATAAAGGTTGTTTGTTTTGCTGCGTAATGGAAATGCTCCAATTGGATCATCATCCGCCCGACGATGACGAAGCCAGTTAACTGGGCGAACTGTGGAGACATTTGCAATTGCAAAGCTCTTAATGATAATTGCTGGCATCGAAGCCAAGCGAAATAGCAGACAGATTAGCGATGATCGCATGCCAGAACTGGATCAGATCGGCCGGGGCATACGGTTACCAAGGGGGGGGTACATATCTTGGCAGATGGCTCCCATCGAAACCCTATCTGTATCAATATCAATTTCGCAGTGATTTGCCAAAAAAATATAAAGACATGCCTGGGCCAATTTAATTTGATTCGATTATGGTTTGCAGGCCTTGAACCCGAATTGGGCCCAATTATCATACCGTTTATATCTTATCAATTTCAGAGTGGGGGGCCAGATAAGAGCAAACAATAACAAACTGCGCACAAATAATGCCAAAGGAATGTGCCCTCGAAATTGCGTTTGAGATAATCTCCGACCTGTCCTGGGGCGTACAAAATACCCACATAGATGTGCTAATCGAGATATCCACCCACAGACTTTCCCACAGCAGCAGCTGCTTTCATTCCGCCGCCACTTGCCAAATTCGGGCAAACACTTTGCCCCCGAAATACCTTGAGATTCGGTACGTTCTGTTGGGCCATCAGATACGGATGCCCATGACGTATACGCCGCAGTGGCAGTGGCAGTAACAGTAACAGCGGGAGAGCGTGCGAGCGAGCGAGTGAGCCAGCGAGCGCTTTCTTCATCCCTCCCGTTCCGCCACCTACGCCGCGGATCTAGCAGCACAGCAGCAGCAGAGCAGAGCGGCTCCGAGCAGCGCTGCCAGCAGCAACAATAACCCAAGCGGCTACGTTATGTGGTGGCCCATAATTCTAACTGAATTCAGTCAGCAGCGAGCCGCGATCGGAGTAGGAACAGCGCGATAAGGAAATTTAATATACTAAATCCGTACAAAATCGTACCCAATCGAACCGAAACAAAAAAGAACCAATAAAAAAGAAGGCAAAGCAAAAACCATTATTGGCCTTAAAGTGCGGAATTGTGCAAAGTTATCAAAATGTTAGTATTGCGTATACGGGGTATAAGATCCCATACTTGCCAGTTTTGTTTACCAGACTGCTGTGTCAGCAAACAGGAGATTGTTTGGAGTTCAATTTAATGCCTGGCATTCCGAGTATCTGCGGTAAACATTGGTGTTCCTGTTAGAGGAGAACCACCGCCATAGCCACACAAAGTGTCAACGAATAGAAGCGATTTATGAGCTTGTCTTGGACCAATATTTTTCTTAAAATAGAGCTTTGTCAGAGAACTCCAGCTCAGCAACTCCCCAACTACAATTCAATTAAATTCTTCTTTGCTTATTTTTCACACCAAAAACTTTATTGCCAATTGGCTCGGCAATTAATTATCGAACGCGAACTTTCAAATTAATTATCACTAAATTAAAAACGGGTTCAGCATTAGCCAAATAAAAAACACACAAAAAAGAGAACCGAATAATATGCCAAAAAGGGGTGGGGGAGAATGTTTGAACACCTTCGCCAGATACCTTTGTGTTTGGCCACAGCCACTCGTGATTCAGAAAATATCTTCTGTATTTTACCCTCCTAATTGAATTCTCGACAAAAATTCGAACCGTTTTGGGCTGAGCCAGCAGGCGAAAACAGGAAAATCTATTTGCAATTTGCATTTATTTATGAAACTTTGGCTTGTCTCAAAAATAAACAAGTTTCATCTTCGTCTTCCTCTCTAGAACAGAGTCAGAATCAGAATCAGCATTATCAACGTATTAAAAACGCCAAAAAACATGAAATAAAGGGGCGCTTCCGAGAGTGATTCTTCGTTCTTCGCTTTTCGTTTGGTGTGTGCGCAAATTTGAATTCGTTGCCGAATCGAAAATACAAAAAACAGAATGGCCAACAAGTGGGGGAAAAGAAACGTTTTTGTTTGGACCGCGGACAGGGTTTTGGGGATCGCGGATCGTGGATCGACAAACTAATCATGGCTGGCGTCATCGCAATATATATAGCGGGGCTAACTGTTAACTGTTTGTCTGTGCACGGCCAGAGAATTTCTGATGAGGAGCAGCCCGTATCCGCGAGATGTACAAATTAATTATCCCGCCCGAAAGAACGGGTTATCATGCCCGCCTTCTCTCCTCATTTGCCTAATTTTTTGGCCGTGTTGCATGGGTCGTATGCGCGATGTGCGGAATTTCGTATATTTAACTGGCTAATTGCTGACAAATTGCAGGCCGCTTATCTAGATTTACTTAGCTTATGATAAGCATCGAGAAAAATATTAATAAATTTGCATTCCTCACTCTCTCCGGTTTAGTTGCTGCTGATAAGCCATTTGAGAAGCCATGACGATCAAGAGCGCCCAGTTAATGGGCCTCCTGGCCCTGCTGATGGGCGTGGTCAGTGCCTTTGATCACACTTTAAAACAGGACTTTCCGGGTCCCTACTGCGCCCTGCGGAACACCTGCTGCAAGGAAAGGCACGATGGCTGCTCGCTGCCCATCTCAAGTGAGTATCATTAGCTTTTTGGAATGTAACAGAGATGTGTCATAGGGATTAGTCATATGTAACAAAAACCCCAATGACTAGATACAAATTTAAATATTTATATTTATTTTCTTGTTATAAAACCTTTGTTTTTTTCTAAATAAAAAAAAATCACCTTAACACTCACCTTGTTTGTCTATTAACAGCCACCCTTTGCTATTGTGATGAGTTCTGTGATCGCAGCGATTCCAGCGACTGCTGTCCCGACTATCGCTCCTTCTGCTTCGGCGAGGCCGATCCCATCCTCTCCTGCGAGCACAACGGCGTCTACTTCTCCAAATTCAACAGCACGTGGGACAACTGCAACGAATGCCGCTGCCTGGACGGCGGTCATGTGCAGTGCGACAGGGATCTCTGCCTGACCGACGATGAGCTCATCAATGGAGTGAACTCCATCCATCGCCTCGGCTGGTCTGCTCGCAAGTATGACGAATGGTGGGGACGCAAGTACGCCGAGGGTCTGCGCCTCCGTCTGGGCACCAAGGAGCCCACATTCCGCGTGAAGGCAATGTCTCGGCTGAGCAACCCCACCGATGGCCTGCCCACCTCCTTTAACTCCGTGGATAAATGGTCTAGCTACATCTCGGAGGTGCCCGACCAGGGCTGGTGCGGCTCCTCCTGGGTGCTGTCCACCACATCGGTGGCCAGCGATCGCTTTGCCATCCAGAGCAAGGGCAAGGAGGCCGTTAAGCTCTCCCCCCAGAACATTCTCTCCTGCGCACGTCGCCAGCAGGGCTGTGAGGGCGGCCATTTGGACGCCGCCTGGCGCTACCTGCACAAGAAGGGCGTGGTCGATGAGGAATGTTACCCGTACACCCAGCACCGTGACACTTGCAAGATCCGTCACAACGGCCGTTCGCTGAGTGCCAATGGCTGCCGCCCCGCCCCCAATGTGGATCGCGACAGCTTGTACACAGTGGGACCCGCCTACAGTCTTAATCGCGAAGGCGACATCATGGCCGAGATCTACCACTCCGGCCCCGTCCAGGCCACCATGCATGTGTACCGCGACTTCTTCGCATACTCGGGCGGCATCTATCGCCGGACGGCCGCCAACCGCGAATCCCCCAAAGGCTTCCACTCGGTCAAGCTGGTCGGCTGGGGAGAGGAGCACAACGGCGACAAGTATTGGGTAAGTGTTTGAAGCAGGACTTAATCGGGATGGATTTATTTATTATAAACCCTTTCTTCCTATTCAAACAGATCGCAGCCAACTCTTGGGGTCCTTGGTGGGGCGAGCGCGGATACTTCCGCATTCTGCGCGGCAGCAATGAGTGCGGCATTGAGGAGTACGTCCTGGCCTCGTGGCCCTACGTCTACAACTACTACAACGTGAAGGCGCCGAAATAGGGCGGAAAATTAGGGCCCATTAGCCGCCTCGCACAGAACAATCTCGAGCTATGTATGCAGTAACGAAAACAGATTTATCTCATGCTTCAAAATTTTCCATTTGCTATATGGCACTCAAAGTGAATTAGGCGCTTCTATCTGTAATGTTTATGCTTAGAACCTAGTGACTAAAATGATTAGCTTTAAGTTGCGCGAACGCACAGTTAACTGCCCGCAGTACCAGGCCACCACCTCCACCTCTCTCTGTCTCACCCACTAACTGGACTCGAAGCAACATGAAACTGCCACATAACCACCTCCACTCCACACCATCCCCGGATACTGCCACACCAGCCAGAGTACGATCACCCCGAACCAGCACCCTTGCAGCGCATGTGATCATTGACGGAATAAAGAGTATTGGATCGGCGAGAGTCTGTTGGATACGTACGAGTGCGCACACTCAGCCGTGCATTGTAAATGGAAGCTAAGTTAACTGATTGATAGACCGATGGAACCTGTTCGGCTTATATATTTTTAATAAACGAATTACTTTACATGTTACCGATGACGGGGTTTTAGGCCACAAATCCGGGTGAATCAGTTTGGTCTTAACTTTAATTGTAATACATCGCGAACCCATTCGATAATCGTATATAAGATTGTATAATTTTTTTTTTGTTTAACAATATTTTCACATTATTTTGTAGGGGAGGTTAAATGTAGTAAAGTAAAAATCTTCCATGAGGGTTATTTACGCGTAGCTATCATACTAGATAAATCAGGAAAATAATCAAGAATGTTTTTACTTTGCACTTACGAATACGAAATTGAAATCAAAAGTAGACAAAACAAAAGTCAGCAAGGCCCACAACTTTCCTAACCATGGAATTTCAATGTTTTTCACACAGGCAATTTGGATACTCCCGCCGAGCAAGGGGTTCGCTCTTCAAGACGTGTCCCATGTGGGTAGATTGGGCTAATTGAGAGTGATGCCCGCAAAGGATACCTCCAGCGTCGAATCATTGGACTCCATTCGACTGCGTATATGTGCCAGTGTGTTCTTATAATGGCTCTCGATTTGCTTGGTCTCCTCGCTCGGCTCCAGATTGGGCAGCTCCTCGTTGACCTTGGCGATTAGCTGAAAATAATAATATCTTTAGACTTTCTGGGTATTTCCTTATTAAAATCTTAATCACCTGATTCAGCATGGCCACGGTGATGAGCGAATTGCCGCGCTCAAAGTAAAACAGATAGTGATTCAGCAGCTCCACATACAGCTGCACCTGCACCCCGGTGTCCAGACACTGCGAGGCAATTCGAGCGCCCTTCTTCAGGCAGTCCAGGGTGCGTTTCTCGTCCCGCATCTCTTCGCCATTTTGCCTATAAAATGATTATTTTTTAAAGAAGAAAGTAAAAGCGATAGCTTAGATATTCCACTTACTTTCCGCTCCAAAAGAGCGCTGCACAGGCCACAACGCCACGACATTGGTCCGGCTTTTTCAGCAACTTGGAGGCGGCCAGTGCACAGTTGGTTCGCAGCGGCTCGGCATTCTCCTCGCCGAAGCAGGACATTTGCTCGAAGGTGGACATTATAAGTGTTATGGCCGCCAGCTGGGCCTTCGAGTCGGAGATCTCGTCCTCGTACAGGGAGAAAGCCTGGGTCATGAACTCGTAAGCCACCGTCTCGTGGTTTGTGTAGCCAATCTCTCCGATTACCAAAGCACCTTGCAGATACAGACGCAACGCCAAGTCAGCCAGATCAGCCTTGGCCAAGGCACTGATGGTGCTGTGGCAATATTGCACGATCTTCTGGCATTTCTTGTCCCAGTTCTCATCCTGCTCGGCGATGGCCTTGTACTTGAAGGACAGCTGGTAGGCGGCAAAAACTAGAGGCGGTAGGACATGCTTCAGCCTTGAGCCACCGCCATTACCGAGATGTTTGCGGGCGGTCTGCAGCATTTTGTACTGCATGTCGGGCTCATCGGAGCGCATCAGATGGATGAACCTAAATGGGGAGTGGGAGTGTTTAATAATACGAAATATTTATCATAAAATAAAGATTAGATTACCTTGCCACCACTCCCTGCTCCTCTGCAAACTCCTCAGCATCTGGACTGCTGCTGCTGCCTCCTGCTGGGTTGTCCTTGTTCGAATCATCGTCCTTGATCAGCGGCGTAATAATGGTCAGCAGGCTATCCGCCTGATCAGCTGTGGGCACCAGCGTCTCATTGTCCAGGATATTCATAACCAGATACAGAGCCAGTGACTTTCGAGAGGTGTAGTCAAACTTTTCCAGCAGCGGGCAGAAGTTGTGCAACTGGATAATGGTCAGTGCATTGTTGTAGAAGTCAATGCAGATTCTCAGAAGGCGGGACAGCTCCTGGTTCACAGACAACAGATGCGAGATGCTGTAAGTTAAATTGGAAAGTTAGAAACTAAACAAATTTGCATCGTTTTCCCACTCACTTGTTCATGTTCATGCGCTGCAGTATTTGCGCGGTTGTGCCCAGCACCTTGTCCACGTAATCCACACGATCGGGGTACACCTTTTGGGCCAGGCTCAATAGAGCAACCTGCAGCGAAATAGTGTCCTCCAAGGGCATATCCATGCGCGTCTGCACAATGTTGGCCACCTGTACGCTAAACACCTCGAACAGCTCCACCTCGGCGGGTATGATAGCATCAATGGCATTGCCACTTGTCTGAAATAGCAGGAGAATAACTATTTGATGGATACAGGGGCTAGTCTGGTCAGGATTACCTTGCCACTGCGCTGATTGTAGGCTGCCAGGCGCTCAATCAGCGATATGATAATGTTCTTCACATTCACCCCGGTCTCCAGTTGGGCGCAGGACTTAAGAAAGGGATCCAGGGTCTGAAGGTGGAACTCGTCGGGAAACACTTGGATAATGCACTCCATGAGATACTCCTGCGCTATGGCATCCCGGCAACTGACCACCTGCTCCAGAATGCCCGGCAAAATGAGGCGCTGGTACGTCTCCAGGGTGGCAGACTCCAGCTGCGACAAACGCACCAGGTTGGTGCCCACTAAAATCTTCAGCTCCTCGCGTTCCTTCTCGCGCCTGGTCTTCTCGCTGGAGTGACCCTGGTGCTGCATCCGCACCCACAGCTTGTTCATCTCGGCAAAGTTGGTCAACACAAAGTCAATGGCGTCGTATACGTTGCCCTCGTGCTCGTTCTCCGCCACCATCACGTCGGGCAGGATGTTGCGGGTGCACTGCAGCAGGTAGTTGCGCAGAAAGAGGCCCCTCAGCGGATGCTGCACTCCGCGGCACATCTCAACCAGATCCTTGAGAATGCTGCGCTTCAGCGTGGCGTCGTTCTTGATGTACACAATGCCCACGGTGATGAGCAGGTACAGGCGGGGCACAATGGTGTGCGAGTACTGGACCAGTTCGTACAGATCCGTCTTCTTGTCGCTCTTCTCGCTGAGGTACAGCTCCAGGTGGCACAGCTCGTTGGTGACGGCCATGTCTGCAATAGAGGAAGGGTTGCAGGTGGAGCTAATAACCCTCCGGATCCATGAATACTCACACAACTCGTAGTAGCTCTTGGGCGAGAGCAGCGAGGTCCGCAGCTCGCTCAGCATCGTGCTGGCACACTTGAGCGAGTCCAGCATGCGCTCCTTGTCCAGGAAGTGATTCATCTGGAAGGCCTGCTTTCGCGCCGCTCCGATCGCCTCGCCGAGCAGCTTTTCCTGGTCATCCAAACCATTCGGCATGGTCTGAAACGAGAGACGGTACACAACATTACTCTCCGACGCCGACATGGAGCGAGTATAAAACGGAGCACACAAGGCCGACAGCTCGAGATAAGCCTTCTTCGCCGGAGGACCAACCGGATAGCAGATGATAAGACGGACAGAGCGAGAAAGAGAGACAGAGAGAGCGGGCGAGCACACCCGCAGCAGACTGCGCCCGTTCCGGCCAAGAGGAGTCTGCAGTCTGTGCGGAGGCGTGGCTGTTGCTGTCGCTGCTGTGGAGTTGGAGTATTTACCCGGATGTCGTGGGCGGAACTGGGCGCCGGGCCGCCGTACGAGGACGAGCTCCAGGGGTACATGGTGGGGGCGTTGCTGCTTCTCTGCGCCGCTCTCTCCTCGTCGTCACAGCGGTTTTCCGTGCAGTTGGTTTCGGCTTTCGCGTCTGTTGGCCACTTTTCGCTTCCCGGCTGCTCTCGGCTACAAGGTGGTCTGGGGGACACTTACCATTTCTGCAGCGTGGGGGCGGAATCGGGAAAGTTAATTATTTGCAATTGAAAAGTCAGGATCAGCGTGACCGCGCCGGACAAATCGAAATATACCTCAAAAATATACTAAAATATACTATTAGATTTGCCAGCAAAACAGTGTGACCGTGTCGGGTAGCCAGCACCGATTCTGGCAATAGTCTGGCAACTTGGCCGCAGTTGGCGGTAATTTTGAAAAACTGATAACTAAATATTTTTATACAATTTAAAAGAAAAACAAAGGAAATTCCATTCCAGAAATAAAAGACTCGGTAGGAAACTTTTGAAATTGAACTTTTCACATTTATTATACACTCATTATACATATAATTTCGGAGCGAGAAATATTGAAACATGCATTCAATTGGCCAGTTCTTACATTAATGGCTGACTTTCGCTTCTCGTTATATAAAGTGTTGTACAATCTGTGCAAATCGAGAGTGTGGATCTATCACTGTCCCATATAGTATGTAGTTAGCGGCTCGAATTCACATTTACTGATGGTTGAGCGAGAATAATACACAGAGTTCTGGATAAAAATGAAATTACAGCTATGTATATATATATATTTTGATCTATTCGATATAGATTTGGTATAATACACATATGTAGGGATGCACGTATAGCTTAGGGTTTCCTTCAATGTTCCGCCGCATGCCCCCGGCTTGATATCTGCCGGAACACCCACTCCATTAAATTCCATTGTGCTGCAATTTTCGGTGATTATAATACTTAATGGACATCTATAATACATTTAATGGACATCTAGATTAGTGTTTAGTGGAATGGGTGGTGTGGTGGACTACTAGTGTTGACATTCATAGTTAAAAATCTCAAAATTTCTTCCCGTCCGACCTCAATATTTGATAGAGCAGGTCGCAAGCACGTACAATAACAAAATGGTTTTGCCTTTGCTCTCGATTTAGTGGACCTTGTGTAAATCACATGTTGAACTAATGTAAAACTAGTAATATAGCCGCAGCCCCAGCGTAAGCCTAGTGTCTCCAGCCTATATCTGATTATATATCTTTGATTAATTTTGAAATGGTCCCGACTAACATGAGAAACCTAGGGCGTGCCAGTTGTGGGTGCACGATGGGCGTGGGCTGGCATATAGATTATAAAAAAATGTGATTAAGGTTAACAATTATGGCCAAATTCTAGGTCGACCAATTAATGAATCCAATAACAATCATATGAACATTAATGTAATTTTAAAATGCAATTCGATTACCTTTACAAATATATATATATAACTACACATATATAATTAACAATAAGTTCCATTCCGAACGTTCAAAAATCAGTACAATTGGTTTCATTTAACTTCTTCGTCTACGAACAAGGGTTAAGGGTAATTTTTCCAAAAATTATTGCTTCTCAATTTGGGTTTAATTTTGTAATTTGTTTTTAATCAGATTTAATCGGAATAATTATAACTAATGGGATGGGGTAATGCGCCCCAGACAGAATCGAGCTTCGAAAATAAACCCAACTCATGCTTACAGGAGAACGAAAACCATAAACGCATAAAATCAATTATAAATAATAGTTTTATATTTAGACAAACTATATACAGTGATTGGGGGCGAGAGTGACTAGCGTAAATTAAGACTAAAATTATACACAATATGTACAGTTGGGAATAGTGCGGTACCCCCGGTAGAAGTCGAGTCTGTTTTTTTTTGTAACTTAGGCAATAGTTGCTATGCTTAGAATCTGCATACTGTTTTTAGGATACTTTTAGGGATTCTCTGCGTAGGGGCTCGCTTAGAGCACATGCAGGTTTTCGCAGCTCTTGGACTTGGAGTCCCGCGTCCAGACGCGTCCCAGCAGGCCCTTGACCTTCAGGCTGGTGGAGGTTCGCGAACCACGATACTTGCGGGGGCTGCAAAAAGCGAAAGTTTTACAGACCATTACAGGCAAGTTTTCTTGGCTGGTGACCCACCTGCTCTGCGCACTGCCTGGCGGCGTGGCCACCGTTTCCCCCAGCGGACCCAGCGGGGTGTTGGCGTTGAGGCAGCCGGCACTCAGGGGCGAACAGGCGCGGCGCTTCGACTTTCTAATCGAACGCTTCCGGAACAGATCCCTGCGGAAATGAAAGAAGTAAGTTAAGATTCAAGCAAAGGGAAAGCTTTAAAGGTTCACCCACCTGGACTTCTCGGGATTCTCCAGCTTCAGGCGTATCTGTGACAAGAGACCCACCAGCAGCTCGTCCACGTTGTGATTTATGCCCACCGAAGTCTCGATGAATTTACAATCGTAGGCGGTGGCCATGGCCTTGCCCTCTGCAAGCAAGGAGATGCGAGTGAGAGGTTAAGTGAAAATGTGTGGAAATTATGGCCAAAGGCATCACAGTCAGGCTTAGCTGGCCGGTCACCCAACACCCCAGTTAATCAAATCAAATGGCCTCGCTTAGTTAACTCTGAGTTGGTCATAAAACTCAACTCGGACTCGGATTTGTATCTAAACACGTTGGTTGACTCTGGCTCGGATTCCCGATCCACCATCCGTCACGTCTGGTCCACAGTTGTGTGAACACAACTCGTAAAATCAGAAGCATCAAAGTTCGCCGTATGCGGAGGTACATCATGCGTGCGACCGACCCTCCTGCTGCAAATTTTATGACGGGCTCACATTTTTATTAACAATGTGACGAAAGCCCTACCATGCCCATGCCCATTTTATTACTGTTTGATAGAGGCTCCTCTCGCCCCTCCCCCTTTCGAGGGCCTTAAAGACTTAAGCTCTTATCCCTCCTGATTCCCCCGTTTGAGGCTAGATCGTAATTAAAAGTCAACAAAACTGCCCAGCATCGGTGCCATATTTACCCCAATTGAATAATTAGTGCGGCACTATGGCGGTGCGCAGACATCATTAAGTATGCCAAACAGTAAAAAGGTGCAAGTGGAAAATGGCAACGAGGGAAAAGCATTAAAATTTCAATAGCTTTTCGGGGAGTTCACGCAATATGCCAACCAAATATGTATGACTCACTCACTTCATCAGAACATCCTCTGACACTGCACGTATTTCTCCCAATCGCTGTGACATTGTATAGATTTATGAAAATATCTTTTAGCCAGACATTTCAGGGCTAAGCGCGCTTTTTATTATTGCCGGAGGCATAAAAAATTCTATAAATACTTTATGAAATTAAGGCGCCGCATTAGGTGGACAGCAAAGCCTACCCGCCTACCCATCAAGTGGGGATTCGAGCTTGGGTTGTGGCGTGTAGACCATGGAGAGAGGGCTCGGCTCTGCTCTGTTTGTAGCAATAGGCTTATGGGCCTTAAACCCACAGCGGAACACATGCCACACGGGACGAAATGTAATCAATTTTGCGCTGAAACAATTTCCCTGCCATTACTCTGGGAGAGCTTGTCGGGTAGGAACCCTTCCAGTGACCCACCTGCCTGCCAGCCTCCCTCTCTGGCACTTTCATTAAAACAAACGTAATTTAACGGAAAATATTGAATTACTTAGATGAAAGCGCCCGAGAGTTACCTTCGCCTTAAAGGGAATCCGATATAAAAGTCAAGTGAAAGTACTTGAGTCGACAAAAAGACCCCGAAATTGGCGACCTTCAATTGGGCAGAATGCGGCTTTCACTCCCACTGTACAGCCTGCCTCTCCCTCTTAAGCGACACTCCAGTCTCCGTTTTGTGTGCCCGGCTATATCTGTTTTTATAGGCCAACCGCCGGATGACTTCCGCTTGGGCAAACTTTTCAGCTGTCCCTGGCCATGGGTCCTGTTCACACACTCAAACTATATCGATATCTATTTTTAACGGACCCAATCGAGCGCACTTTCGAGTGTTAATGAGGGGGGCGTTTATCCCCCCCCGCCACATGATGATATAGTATACCATGTCATTTACCTTCGGAGGTGACCAGCCGGCTCCTGGCCAGGTCCGCCTTGTTTGAAACGAGAATGACTGCCTTCTGGGCGATGTTCTGATTGGTCCAGAGCACCTGCAGCACCTGCTCCGCCACACTGAAGCTGCTCCTGTCCGCGGCCGAATAGATGACGCAGTAACCGTGCGGATCGTAGTTGGTCAGGCACTCATCCGGCTGTGAATGGAGGTGACACCGAGGTGACATTGAGTGAGGTTGAGAGCTGGCCAAGGTGTGGGCTAGTTGATGGCCGTGCATGCTAATGGCATTATGAAATGTCACAGATAGAGTGCAGGACGCCGCACAGATGAGCAGGACACCCCACTCTTCTGTGTGTGCCTGTGCGCCTCAACGTTTGGCTTTCAAAATAAAAGCATTGGCCTTTCGATGGATATGTAAAGGTGTATTCAAAAACAAATACCAAGTCTATACTATGTGGCTTTTAGAAACCCATTAAAATGGGGTCCATAGTACGCGAGTTTTACCTAGAGTTGGCTTTGAAGGCTACTCGTAAAGTAATTTAAAAGCAATTTCTATATATTTCGCATCTATGCGGTGTCCTCATAAATATATTAAAAATTCTATATGAAAAAAGTTTGGGTGATACTTGTAGCCAATAACAAAACATGTTTGGCTTTGACGTTAACGAAGAATAATGGCTTTTGTAACTCAGTAAATTATTTATTAAAAAATATGATAGAAATTTAGGTTTCATTAAAATTGTAGATTATATTTCTTTAATCTAATTCCTGGTTTTATACCCTAACATATCCATCGATTTATTTAAATCAAAACCCAGCCAGAGGTATGTATATCTGTGCTGAGTGGCTTTCATTGTTCCTATGACACTTACCGTCATCTCGGTGTATCCATGGTCGATGAATATCAGCTCGGACTCCTCGCCACTGAGTAATACTGAAACGGCCTTCTCGCCGGACTCATCATCTGTTTGCATTCAAGGAGAAGGACTAGATTAGCACTTGGTTAACACAGAGTGCGCGAGTAGGAAGCTCAAGATCGATAACTTAAATGTCAGGCAATGAAATGATTTACAACATTAAATTTGGAAGTGCGAAAACAAGGGGAAAGTGCAAGTGCATGTAGGGTATGTATGCTGCTGTGTTTGTGTGCATGTAAGTGGGCTATTTACAAGTGTGTCAGGCTGGTGTATCCCTGAGGGATCGGCCTGGAAGGCTTTCCCGGAATGCCGCCCCAAAATGTATGCTAGTTTGTGGTGAATTAAGCTGTCCCCACAGGTATGCAATGCAGACTCGTAGCTGTCGAGGGGGTGAAAGTGGCGTGGAAGTGCTCGGGGCTACTCTTTGTTTCTGTTGGTGAGTGCTCTCTCAATTATTATTCATTTTATGTGTTTTTTTTTGTTTTCTTTTAATTAAAAAACATTCAATAGGAGCTGTTTGTACGAGTATGTATGGCCCCAGCCATTATTTGTAGCTCGTCCCCCGGTAGCAATCGATAAATGCAGCCATCGTCCGAAGCCCGGTGCCTTTGACCAAATCATTAATTAAATTTCATTCATTTGTTTGTGATGTGCATAATCATTTCAATAATATCGAATGGCAGTCCTCAAGGCTGCGCTACGCGGAGGCCCATAAATCACAAGCGAAACAAAGGCCTCCATCGTTTGACAATCGATTGAGGCTATATATCATTACTCATATATGTATATATATGGGGCTATTGGGGGTGTCGACGGGGTGTGTGTATGTGTTCTAATTTCCGGGGCGTATTTGGTGGGCAGGTGTGTTGGGGAGCAGGGGCTGGTCTAGCGTCTAATCGGGCTCAATTGTGAGTCAGGGGGGGGGCTTGGGCTAATGCAGTTGTGGCTTGAGAGATTAAGTGTTTAACTAGTTTGTTGTTTGGTTAAGTTTTTGGAGAGTTGAAAAAGCGTTTCAATTATATGTATAGAAATATTGGATAAATATTAGGGAGTAGCATAGTTAACAAGATAATTATTATTATTATTATTATTAGTATTGTTCAGTGGCTAGTTGCTTTTACCGTCGGCGGCTTTTTCAATTAGAATGCGTATATCACAGTTGCCTAGATCTGATTACGACCACGATTCGGTTACGGATTACGAGTTCGGTTTGGTTGTTGTATGTACAGAGATGTCGGTTGTTAATTCGGTTGTTGTTGTTGGTTGTTGGTTGTTGTTCGAGTTTCGAGTAGGGTCAGTTTGATACATTGAGTTGAATGATTGGTTGATTGACATTCGGAATGGAGAGAAACAGAAAATATTATCACTTCTTCATATATATGTATAAAACGATATGGTACAGTAGCGGATTTCAGAATGAGGTATAGTGTGTGTTGGATAAGCATTTACACGTGGACTCTACTATTTGTTATTGCTAAGGAACGTGGAATCGGTCAACATTGGTATTCTTCCATAATATTCATCCGAGCAGATGACAAATTTTGAAATTATTAAATTTTCCATTCGTTTCAGGGCCAATCGTGCTTGTTTTCTCTCATCTTCTTTCCTTGCCAATAGAAATGTTTACTTGAGTCTTTTCTTGCACCCGTTCTGGCCTGGCCAATTCCATTCGCAAAAAATTCCCAAAATGAGGCGAATTTATTTTCATTGCAGCAGCGTTTGTTATGCTTTATGCCAATATTATGTGTTGACCCATTGGGGGTGGCGATGGCGATGGCGATGGCTCGGCAGACTCATAAAACGCCCAAAGGCCAATGGAACCAAACAGAAGGCAGTACTCAACTCAGAAACAGAAAAAATAAAACTCAAAAAACAAAACAAGCAGCAACCGAAAAATGTAAACTTTCCGAGCACCGGGGATCATAAAAAGCCATGTGATACGGGGGGCAAACAGACGACACAGAGCAACGGAATCAAACTGGAACTAGAACTAAAACCAAATGGATTGAATAACACCGAACGAGCGGGGCAGCGACAACGAATGAGTTATGAAATAATATAAACTGAAAGCCAAAGCACTCGGTCACTGGCAGGACGAGGGGCAGACAGACAAGACGACACAAGGTGAATCAGGGGGGCTATGCAGTGCTCTCGGGTATGGGATTTGGGGCTGAGTTGGACCAGGGGTCCGGGTTACGGGGATCCGGATGCAAGCATCTCCGGCATCAATGTGTGCACACTCACCGATGCTCGTGTCGTAGGCGTGCAGGTACTCCGACGTCATGAACTGTGAGACCAGGGAGCTCTTGCCAACCGCAGGACCACCCAGCATTAGGACCCTGGAAATGCGAGTGAAAATAAGTGGGAGAGAACAATTAGTAAAGGTATTTAGATAAAACACAGTCATTCTCTTCAATTTTATTTCAAGTTTTAATTTAGCTGTCATTTTAACTGATTTATATTTTTTACGTTTTAATGTTTTATTTTATAGATAAGAACATCATTAATAGTTAAGAGCCCAACTCACCTGTAGGGACCATTGCCCGGATTCGAGGTGCTGCTCTCCCTGCTGGAGGCCAGCGAGGTTCGCGCCGAGACGGAGGTGGGCGCGGAGAGCTGCTGCTGTGCCGTAAGGTGCTCGGTACTGGAATTAGAGCTGGCCACGCTGTTGTTAGAACGACTGCGTCGGCTCTTTAGAGAGTCACCGCGGTTGACCACACCCTTGCCGGTGATCGAGAAATGGCGCAGCCTGTAGTACTCCTCCTCCACGCCAGTGTTTGGCATGGAAGCCACTCTGTAACCAAAGGTAGATGGGAGATAAGTAATTGTACGTGTGTTGTGGCCAGGTAAGCGCACCTGGATCTCTGCTGGGGCAGGCACAACTGATTCGGCCTGCCCGAGGCCCTGCTGCCGGGCATCTTCACCGACTGCGAGCGACTGTGATGTGGTGAGCCATAGCTGAAATTGGAGGAAAAGGACATCGTTAGCTGGGTTCTAGAAATTTGAATCCATCATCCGCCCTTTAGCTTTGTCTTCTGGCAGAGTGGAGGAGAGGAAGGAATAGCTGAGATTAACAACTGCAGATGACAGCGGTTTAATGGAGATCCAGATATGTATGTATGGCTTGCACTATTTTGCGTGCAGCACCTGCTGCCAACAGTCCTTGGCCATTGTGAATGCCAAAGGACACGAGTGTGGGTGGGCAGGTGTCCTTGGGGCGCCAAGTTGACCGCAGCAACACAGCCAAGGGAAAATATTGATAATTAAAACGCCCCATTGGTGTAGCCCGACAAATAATGGACATGGCATTTATAACCCGATCTCGTGGGGGGGGAAAACTTTAAATATTTCTCGCAAAACGACAATCAAATGCAGGAACTGCACGGCCACGTGCAAGTCAAAAATGTTTATTTATCCGTTGGATTTTTGGCTGGGACATGTAAACTTTGAGAATCGGAACTCGTCTGAAGTGTATATATGGACACACATATGTAATGGTGCTTGGCAACAGGTCGTATGAGTAATTTGAAAAGTTATGAGCCCTGCTTCATGATGACTCTTCCTTGCTGTTCCCCACAAAGTTTGCTGCAATGCAAAACTCCTGGCAGGTGATGGCTATAAAAACGGTCCTTACTGTTTGTTTCTTTTTTGTTTTTTCTTCGGTTTTGTTTGCTTTGCCCCTTTTGGACATTTAAATTTTGATTGCTTTGGTCCAAGCATTTTTACGAGAGTCTTGAAAATCGATTGGCATTCGTTCAATCGGAAATTAAATCTCAGGCCGGGTCATAAAACGTAATCCATCAAAGGTCAGGGATGCTGGGACACTGGACAAACTTACCGCATCTCAAAGTCGCGCAGCTCCTCGATGGTGAGCGTGTTGGTCACATCCAGCAGCTGCCTCATGTTCTCGTCGCGCTTGTGCTGCGCCTGCTGCTGGTGATGATTGTGGGGGCCATGGTGCTGCGAGTGGCTGCTGTGGGTGCTGGGATGGTGGTGCAGGTGAGTGGGTGCGTGGGCCAGCTGCTGGGAATTACGTTTGCGGGCGACCAGCTCCTTGCCCTGCTCCACGCTGATGAAGTCGCCCTCGTTCTTGATCAGCAGTGTCTCCACAGTGTTGTCCAGACTTAACGAGGGCTAAAAGAAAAAGTAAGCGGAAGGTAAAATTACAAGGAAAAAGGAAAGTGCGAGTGTCGGAAGTATCCGTTGATTGGTAAGCGGATTGCTGCAATTGCAGTTGAGTCGAAACTACTCGGCCGAGGAGGATTCATGGCTCGATGACTTCATTCATTCATTCATTCATTGCCCCTCTCCCCCATGGAAGTATGAATTTGCAGCACAAACACTTGCACCACCCAAGGATTTGCCACCCCTCAAGGGCTTCCACTCCGATTTTGAAAACTTTTGCTTTATCTACACACCTTGAACAGGTGTTCTGACAGCCCCTGAGCCTCTGCATTGCGTGTCTGCAGTTGCAAATTCAAATACATCGCCATTCGTGTCGAGGTAAATTCCCATAAATTTCGCCGTTGCCTTCGGTTAACAACGGGGCAAGGACTATTAGCCAGAACTTTGCTCGCTAACAGCTTATACGCTCTAATGATACTTGTAACGAACTGCGGTCTTAGGGAAATTCCCCAGAAGTATTAACTAAATTCAGGAAGAGGATTATAAATAATTGGGGTATCGAAGTTTCCGACTAAGCAATTAATGTTATTTCGAAAGAAGATTGTTATTTGTAAATAAATTATGCCGTTATAAGGCATATATTTCTCTTGGATATTTGGTTCAATTTTGATTTTATTACGTAGTCAACTTTAGATATTTTTCTATGCCATATTTATTTGAATTCCTAATTTCCAAAATAAACAAATAAGTTTGCTCTCCATTTTATCAACCACAAATGAAAAGCCCGCCAAGCAGAGCTTAAATTTGTCTGTCTGGCGGAAAACAAATGTCTGCCAGCCAGGTTAAATTATCAACAATGTTGGCAGGCCTCTCTACCCGGGCCATAAATTACACAAACACTGGAAAAAGTCTACCTGTACACCCACCATTTGTATGAGCACATATATTTATTCAGCAAAATGCCGAAATTAATTTGTGTATTTTATTGGCAGGCATGACAGTGCGCGGGGAAAATGGGAAAAACTTTGCCTGCATTTCGCACAAACGCTAATTAATAATGTGCCAATGTGTGCGAGAGTGCGTGAGGAGGTCCTAATGAATACTCAACTCGATTTCACAGACGACCCCACCATTTGAATCAAATATTTCAAGTGGCCACCCGGGCAACTTTGTGGCTGATCCGACCCGGGGGAGCAATTCGATGGCGCCGAACGGGGGATGCGACACTTTCACTGATGACGAAACCCGCTGCGAGAAAAGTTTCCCCCAAGAATCCCCTTGCCACCACACGCAATGACGCGTTACACGCGGCGTATGAGTAATATTGCTTTGGACACGCTGCTATGACGCTGCTCTTTTTCATCTCGACTGCCATTTCCCATTTTCCCCATTACACAAACGCCGAAAATAGTTTTTCTTGCATCGCCGAGTGCGTCGGTTCTTTTTTTGTCAGTTTATTTTCAGAAACAGATTGCAATGGAGGGAAAAAACGTAGCCAAGCACATGCCAGAGCTCCCAAAAGAAGAAACAGCGATGGAGAATTGGGAGAGAGAAGTGAACATTTAGCTGAATTGGTTGGCTAACTGGCAAGATAGGGATAATACGAATTTAAAGAAAGTTTTTTACATCTCTTCAAGGAACTACAAATTACTTTAAAAAATATATAGAAAGCAGCTTATTTTTTTGGGGTTTTACCAAAAAGAGCTACAGTTTCCCTCTCTAAATAGTTAATTTCCATTAAAACTTCAAGTTGTATTTATAGTGTTTAAAATATTTCCCTGAATAACAAAAAAAAGTCAAACTGTTCCTGTTTTCTTTGCAGCTTTCATAGGGAATATTCTCCGAGATTCCATTTTGGTGCTGGAAAAACTACGCAGCGCGATTGTATATTCAAACGCATGGGAATGGGCCATTAAAAAGCCAACCGACTCGAGGTGTTAGGAAAATGTTTAGCACTCCCGGAAAAATAATGCTGAGCACTCAAAATCGAGTGAAAGCGAGAAGCAGCCACCCGCCGGGGCAGAATTCAAATGGGATTGTCAAAGGCCTGGCCTACGTGCAGTGGGTCAGGAATCGATTGGAATCAATCATACCGAGTCTGCCCATGGAAATCAGAAACAATGGACCAGCCCGGAATGCAATTAGATTCTGTTTCGTTTAGGGGAAAATGCAAACTGCTAACTGAAAATCCAATCGAATGCAATCGCATCCGAGGTGCCGTTGCTATCTCTCTGCTATGCGGAATGCCCGCATAAATTATAATTGATATTACAGAAGCTGCCAGCACTCATTTCACACCCGATCGATTCGCCTGCCCATCGGTGTTTGCATCGTTTAAAAATACATTTAGTTCGCTAAGTATGTATGGGAATTAATCCAGCACCCGCACCCGCACCCTGCCCCGTGCGAGCGCCATACATGCAAATCACTTTTCATGTTTTTCCTGCATTTTTACGCCGCTCTGTGTTCAATCGCCTGTGAAATCCGGCAAAGGAGCGAGCGGTTCGGGGTGGCGGCCAGGTTTTCTGGCTATTTTCATGCGGCACGAATATTAAAAATAAAAAAGTGTACTCAGAAAACTCGGCAGAAACCTGCTTGGGGGGGGGCCTGCCCAGAGCAGTTTGTTCAAAATTACTGGGGGCAGCCGCTGTTTAAATTGCGATATTCCAAACACAATAATTTTCCCGCCGCACACACACTAATCTTGATGTTGGCGGAATGAAGATGTCTGCGGTTTGATAGACTGCTCTTCCCGGTAGAACAAAGTGCAAAACATCTTGGGCCATTTCTTCTTGTTGGGGGGATTTTTTTTTGGCTAAAAGTGTTCACGTGTCCAACAGCTGAAGGAAAAGTGCAAGGTGCCATGAGCAATGTGCAACATCTTAGGGTCCAGGTCCAGGTCCAGGTAAACAACCCGAAGCCAACTATTCGCGCTGCTTGGAATGGTTTCCGCGATTACTTTTGGTATGTGTGGCATATGCACAATAACAAGAGCGCAGCAGCACAGCACTGGGATATCTATATCGCCTTGTACGTGTTTATTTATAGCAAAGGTTTATTTATGGCTCGGCCGCAGAGAGTGCAGATACAGATGCAAATGCAGCTGCAGTGGCAGCAAATGCAGCAGAGCAGCCTTCGCCAAATCGAATGGGGTCAATGAATCCACCAACAAGGCAGAGGGAACAGCAGGAAAATGGGCCCAGGTGCGGTGGGGCAGTTCATAAATCAACTAATTAATGACACTTTATAAGGCAATTGGCCTCGGGAAAAAGCGGCCTACTGAAGCTGCCCAGAGACACAGTGCCCTCGAAAGGAGGAGCAGCTGCTGGCGGGAGCCCATCCACAGGGGAAAGCGAAATGCGAAATGGTGGGGTATCAAGTGCCTGCCACCGAATTAAGTTGCCGACCTATTGCCCCTTGGCAATTATAATTATCAAGTATACGCCGCGTTGCCTGTAGCCTCCAGCTGGGCAGAGAGTTCAAATCGGGCAATTAGCCTAAGGTGCCTAAGGTTGAGGTGAACCTAATCGAGTCCCTGACCACAACCCTAAACGGGTGAACTCTGGCAAGTGTTTGGGCCATTTGTGCGTTATAATTAGCCACGTTGGATTCTGTGGCCCTGGCCACAGAGAGAGTCAATAGCCGCTTTGGCCATTTATCATCTATCGATGATCGGCAAATTTCCAACTACAAACGAGTGAATGGCCGCCGAGCGCCAAGTGAAAGTGCCAAAATTGTTTTGGGGAAACTGACCTTTGAAGGCTGAACAGCAAACAATGGCAAAATCTGTGATAAAAATAATGGCTAATTAGCTTGTTTAAATCCAAGCAGATTTTGCAGTTCACATTTCATTGAGATTAGATCGTTTAGCATTTACCTTTGAGCAGATTTTCCATTTGCTTTCAAGGGGGCGAGAGGAGGTAAAACCCGGCAAGGACACACTCAGTGTGCCGGATGGACCTTAAGCGCGTTTGGCCACGGTTTATGGCAGCCAAGGCGAGCCGAGAAATGCATTCTCTGGCACATTTGCTTGCAATCAAAGGAAACACCACCCCCCGTGCCGCCTGACCACTCAATGTAAAATCAATAGGAAACAACCGACCGACAATGGGAACAACTGGAAACATGTTTGCGTTTCTGTCGATGTTTACTTAGAAGGTGGAAGCTACGTGGAGCGTGAGGAAGGGGATTAGACAGACCCCAAGGCTGCACTCGGAACGGAGTGCGTGCCTTCTAATAATTCGCAAAAGAAGCGACCAAGGTGAGCAGGCCAGGTGAAAGAAGAAGGTGGGGGGCTCAGGTAGATAAATCGCCCGCCATCGCTGGGGACGCATGCAATTTATGTAGATTTATACGTCTCGATGCCCATACACACGCTCTCCGATTCCGAAAACTTATGGGGCAATCGATCTGCGCGAGAAACAATTACCTACACTTTACACCTGATTGAAGGTTGGGGCATTAAATAAAGGAGGTTGGATGCGCCGCCCACGCTCTCGGTTCTTTGGAAAAAATCTCCACTCCGGACGTCATTTATTGAGGCTTGTTTTTTGGAGGAAAATTAAAATGGTTTGCCGCAAAAAATAATTGTTATTGGAAAAGGGAACCAA
Source organism: Drosophila kikkawai (assembly GCF_030179895.1). Taxonomy (NCBI): domain Eukaryota; kingdom Metazoa; phylum Arthropoda; class Insecta; order Diptera; family Drosophilidae; genus Drosophila; species Drosophila kikkawai. The sequence continues at coordinate 18,662,654 of NC_091729.1, read as the reverse complement.
AATTAAAGCTAAATGATAATTGATTTTATTATTTTAGAGAAATATTTGAGCTTAACATTTTTTGATAATAATTATGAGCTTAGGCAGGCTTAAATATGTTTGTAAATAGCAAATTGCAGCCTTCAACTGTTTAGAATATATTGAATATTATTTAATAGCCTCCTTGGTTTTAGTTCTCGCAATAAACCATATTTGAAGGAAGATCTTAAGCTTTAAATGAATGAATTTAACTTTCTGTTCATCCCCATTTAACATTTAACACAGAGGAAATTAAACCAAAGTTTCAACGATCAAAGAAAATTGATACGTATCTGCTTTTCTTTCGTTGCGGGAATCGTTTTTGTTTGTGCACCAGGAAATGCCTTTGCAAGGAACATCTATAACCGATCTGTACTTGTATCTGCATCTGTATACGCATCTGTGGCTGAATCTGATTCGGAATATGTACATATAGGCGCCTCTCCTGCTCTTTATGCATCATGGGCAACAGTTCGAAGAATGAAATGAAATGCTAACTCACTGCCGATTACAATGAAATCGTTAAATATACTCGAGCATCTACATATACCGTATACATATATGACAAGTTCCTGCCCCTTAGCACCCCCTTACTGGCGCTGCGGCGGCCTTTGCTTTTATGTTTTTATGATCCGATTTGAGCAAGTAAATAAATAAGGCGAAAACAACCTGCGATCTGGCACTGGACCGCTGCTCGGACTCTATAAACTGGGCAACTGGGCTGTGTGGTAGTTTATTTTGACAGCCTGTCGTCTGCCGGCGGAGATGTATGGAATAATAAAGACTAGCCCCTCCTACCCCACAGTGCATACGATATTCCGCTGTCAGTTGCAACATTTTAATTATTTACGGCAAATTCATTGTGGGCCGGAAAAACTCGTTCACTGGAGCTCGAGTGTGTTGACTGTGGCGCAATATCGTCCACTCACAAGTGGGTGTCGTCCGCCGGCTGATAAGAGGAGACCCACCCGAATTCCGATCTGTCCTGGAGTCAATTCATAACTCCTATCGTCGCCCCCAAGCAGAGCGGAGCAGAGTGGAAAGGACAGAAGGTTTATGGGCAAATTGACGTCACCGGGAGTCGATAAATCTCGCATATCGCTTGTTCAACGGATCAACGGCATCAACTGGGCTGGACTGGTATCTTATCTAACTGTTTCTGGGTGGGTTTATGGATGCCCCCGGCTATTTGTTGGCTCATTAGCAAAATCAATCAAGCGGGCGCGTCAAGGGATTTGTGTGCCTATAACTATGGATAGTTACCTCCTTGTAGCGCTTGGAAAGGCTGCGACAGATGCGCTTGTAGAAGGGCGCCATGATATACTGCGTCACTGGGGATTGATGGACCTTCGGAACGGATTGTGCTTGTCACTTTTGACTGAAGATATATTATCTATCTATCCTTTGGGTTAATTGTTTCTATTGCCTTTTGGGGGGGCAGAGCGTTTACATAGCGAACACAAACAGGTTGGCACTGAACAATAACACAAAGATACAACACTTTGGCTACAGGATGATGTCTGAGTGGATTCTCCGCGATATCGCTGCTTTAATGGCGATGTTTTGCTTTCGGATTGCTCTCGCTAACTGACGCGATCGGCCGACGCGCTCCCCTTTTTATTAGCTGTGAAAATTGCTCGCGAAAGAGAGCGCTCGAGTGGGTGTGTGGGAGGCAGGGAGAGTGACAGTGAAAGTGAGAGCGAGAGCGAGAGAGCGAGGGCTTCACCAAACAAAGAGTAGAGAGCATGGGGATAGTGATAAGGAGCGGTAGGGGGGCCACATAAGGGAGCACAGCGGTTCTGGAGAGATGGACAAAGAGAGCTTCCGTTATCCAGAAGAAGAGGCACGCATATATCAATAGATGCTACCCATAAATCAATAAGGCACGACTCAACCGGCACTTCTAAGGAAGTGTTCTACAAGGAATTAATATCCCCAACAAGGAAGTCTATATATTGTTAGATCTTACAGATACAACATATATATATTTGTAGTACTCACTTGCTGGACCACGATGGTGGCGCGTGGTTGTTTGCAGACGGCAGCTGCCTCCAGGGGATTGGCGGTCACATTGATGGGTCCGCCGCCACTCTGGCTGGTACGATCCTCCGTCTGGATGTAAAAGTGCTCCTCCTTCTGCTGGCGCTGCTTGCTCTTAAAGGAACGCCGGCGGGTCGAGTCCGTGGGACTAACCGCGGACTCGCTGCCCGGACTGGGCATCATATGGTGCAGATTCAGCATGGAGCCGGATCTCGAGCCAGAGCCAGAGCCATGCTTGGGCGGGATCTGCTCGAACTTGCTGGCGATGTCCTCGAACTTGTTCAGCTCGGCGTAGGAGTGATCGCTGGGCGAGGAGGAGGACTTGGCCTGGGGATAGAAGGCGTCCGACTGCGGCACATACTGCTGATTCTCCCGTATGGTCGTGTGGATTACAGAGTCCGGCCGGATGCGTTTTGAGTTCTTGCGCGACGGCGGACGGTCTCGCTCACGGTCCCAGTCACGCTGCTCCTGATAGTGCTGTTGTAGTTGCTCCTGGTGGCTCAGCCGTGAGTACTGCTGGAAGATGTCCGCCCCGGATTTCCTTTCATACACGGAACAGTTCTCCGCCTCGGAATCACTGCTATTACTGGCCGTGGTGGAGCTGGGCGCAAAGCACTCTCGCTGGATGCGCTCGTAGTCCAGTGCCTCCCGGTCAAAGGGGAACATGGTCCCAGGTCCTGTGGCCTCTCTGAGGCAGCGTTCACTGCTGCCACTCGATGAACTGGAGGAGTACTTCCGCTGCTGCTGGGCGGACGGGGAGAGCTGATGGGGCTGCGGCATGTTCTGAGACTGGCGCTGCTTCTGCTTCCCGCCGGAGCCACCAAAGAAGTTGGCCTCCTTCATTGTGGGCGGCGCCGAGCTGACCTTGGCTATGGCCCCCGTGGCGGCTGACGGTGCGGTCCGACGTTTCTCCCGCTTAGGACTCGCCCGGCGACTGTGCGACGGCGACACGCTGGGCGAAATGTGATTGGGATCCCTCTCCCGAGGACGCAGCTTCTTGCTGCGATTGCCCAGGCTGTCGCCACTACGCTCGTCATCTTCCTCGTCTCCTTCGCTGGCAGCCACGGCGCCACTGCCACTCCCTCCACCTCCGGGTCCAACTCCTCCTCCTCTGACTCCGGCTCCAGCTGCTGTCTCCCCACCCACTCCGGCTGCTGTTCCTGTTCCTGTCCTTCCTGCCTCATTACCATAGCTCTTGAAAGGAAAGTGGCTGGCGGACTTCTCGCTGCTGCGCGCCGACTTCGGCGACTGCGGGGGATCAAAGGTGAAGTGCTCCCTGGCCCGGGTGGGCGGTGGAGCCGTGCTGGGCTCTCGCTCCTTTCTCTCCCGCTTCTCCTCGCGCTGGCTGCCGGGCGAGTGACCGCTGCCAGTTGGATGGCGCCGCTGCGAGGAAAGCAGGGGTGTGGTGGAAGTGGGTTCGCCGGTAAGGATGGACAGGCAGGACTCCTGGCTCTGCAAGGAAGTAAGGGAGATGAAGGAGAATGTAAAAATAGCTGGTTGGTTGTTCTCTTAAAACCCAAGTTTCCTGATTGTTATATTTAGGTTTTTCGGAAATCTCAAAAACTTCAAGAAATCTATTACATAAACCGCAGAATAATGGAATATATACTTTAAGAAGTTTAAATTTTTGTTTACTATTCTAATTCCCAGCTTAAATAAGATAAATATCTTTAGTTAACATAATATTCAAGCATTAATACATATTTTAAATCTGCAAAAAATACCTGGAAATGTTTTATAATACTTTGGACAAAATAAATACACTTTACTGAAAAAGTAAAACACTGACACAAATAACAAAGTTTTCCCATTAATTTCCACTCTTCCCAGAACTGAAATTGGTCCAAAGCTGTTCTTGATTTTGATACATGATGACCCTGAATTGCCTGTTATTAAATTCTCAGTTTTTAAGTATTTAAATCGGAATTCAGCCAGAACCGCCCCCGGAGAGCTTGGCAACGCAATCCCAAATATCTGGCTTTAAAAAGCAATAATATACAATTTTAGGACGCCCTTCAGCCTCAGCCTGGGCCACTCCAGGTCCCAATACGCAGTAAATAATCGCATGATTCAGTGCCGGAAGTGGTTGTCGGCCAAGCGGATTTAATCCGGAATTTAATTCCGCTCCCCGTACCTCGGTGCTGTCCTGCAGATTTATATCGGGCCTGGGCGGGTACCTCGAGCAGCTCGTTAGTTCCAGCTCGGTGGCGCCGCGTCCATTGGCAGCTCCCTCGTGCTCCGAATCGATGTGGACGGCGGTGAGCAGCGGCTCCTCCAGCGAACTAAACAGCGGCTCGCTGGGACCCGAGTTGTCACCTGGAAAAAGGTAAAGAAAACCGAAACAACAGAAGGCGCGGGTCAGATTGATTAGTTGATTAATTAATGCGGCCGCGCGAGGACATCAATCAAGCAATCAGGATGCACGGACTTACCCAGGTCCAAGGAGTCGCACGTCTCCGACGTGTCCGTGTGGGTCACATTCGTGATGAGCGTGCAGGCCGAGTCCGTGGACGTGTTGATGTTGGTGTCCGGTATAGAGGCGGACGAGGTGCCCATCACCACCAGCTGGTAGAAAGACAGGAAATCCATTACTTTAGTACAGTAGCAGTCGGATAGGGATTTAAATTCTTTAAGGGAAAAGCTTTCAATCTATAACTTTTTCTATCTTATGGGAAAACCTTACTTCTAGGTCCTTACCTTGGGCACTCCGCCCGCTGTGGTCACATTGTGCATGGAGCTGTGGTATGCACTGGACACCGGATTCAGGGGCAGTCCATTTAGAGGAGACGCCGAGCTTGTCGAGGCATTGATCTTGTTCTTGATGCTCCGTCCGCTCTTAAAATAAAGCCTTCGGAGAGCCGTGGCTGCTGATGAGCCGGACGTACTGAATCCATCATTGTCCGAGCCACTGGAGTTGCTGCCGCCGGAAAAGATGCCCGAAGAGCCATTCAGCTGGGCTGCCGCTCTGCTAGCCGTCGGCGTTGAAGACTTCGATTTGGGTACATTGCAGGGCAAGGAGGTATTGGAAACCCTTCTACTGCCGGGACGCGGCGATTGGGACTGCGATTGGGATACATTCTGGGCTTGGGTCTGGGACTGGGCGGGTGAGGCTGCTCGGGGAGCGGGCGGTGACTTGTTACTTCCATTGCCCGACGGCTGGCCCAGTGCCAAGGCCATCATTGCTGCCGAGCGAGTGCTCGCGTATCCAGCTGGTGGCTTGGACTTGCCAGAACCGGAGATGGTGCTGCTGTTGTGGTTACCCTGTGAGGCATGGGCTAGGGATGCCGTCATGGCTGTCGATTATGAAAAAGAGATGAAAATGGGTTATATTCGAATGCATTCCTTTGAGCTGCGGTTTCCTATTCAAATTGCAAAGTCAAAGCTCTAGTTTTCTGCGAAATATTGAATTAATTTTAAACCACCTTTGGATTATTTCCTAGAAATTCTTGATTGTACTAAACGGCTCGCCTGACTTGGCTGGAATATCGTACCCTATCGCCCCAACCACATTCGCTGGTTAGCTCCTAAATCAACAAATAAAATCAATGAGCTATGGCGTGACACCGGGCACCTCGTCGAACCCCAAAACCTCGTGTTGATTGTATTGGCTTGCGGCTCACATGTTGCGCCATTAAGTGACTCAACCCCCAAGGGGGGTTCTACGCTCCCGCTCAGAAGAGTGGCGTGTCCACTGGGGACTTTCCCTGGCCGCAGACAGGGGAGAGTGAGATTTTCGCACGTAAACAGGGCGAACTTTTCGTGGAAAAACAAAGCACACAATCAAATAGCGCGCTGAGATAATAATCATCAAATAATCGAATTCCATTCCACAATTAATTGTGTGGACGACGGAATATCCCGGTCTTCCTCCTTACTCCCTGCCATTACCCACTCAGTTCTAGTTCCTGTTGTTGTTGATATTTATCCGGGAGAGATTCCCCATAAGCTTAGTCGATGGGCGGCGACACAGTCGGTGACGGAGGTCAGGGAACTCGTAGCAAAAAAAGAGGTCGACTCCGGCAAGACTTTGGCCCAGAATTCGCGCCAAGTTTGACAGGGCCGGAAATTATACGGGCAGGGGGCCATTTGCATGTTGCCATTGTACATTATTTACACAAATGTCGCGAAAAGTATGTCAACTATCAGCCATCAGGCCACAAATCTTATCCTACACACAGAAAAAACGAAAATATGTCCAGAGCCCAAGGCTAGAACATTCGCAAAAGCTTCTCATGATATCTGAATCCCTAGTGGACATATGTTGCTTCATTATTCAGTTTTTCAAAGTGGAATATTTTCCATTTTAGCCTTGGAAATGAATTAAATTTAATAATCTAATAGATTCAGAGCTCTTGAATGTTAACTAAATCATTTCCCAAACAATTAATTACGCTCTTTAAGATATTCTTTGTGTTTGTCTTCCTTAATTATCTGTGTTCCCTTTTTGCTTTCTCCTTGCTGAATATTTGCTTAAGAATGCACTCCCCAAGCTTTAGCTAATGACCAATTTAGTTTCTTGATTAAAGCTTATCCTTTTTCCTTCAGTATACACTTACCTCTGGCTCCTGCTCGACTCCTGGATCCGTCTGCTCCTCCTGCTCCGGTGCTGCTGGCTGTGCTACTGGCTGTTGTGCTGGTGCTGGTGGCGGAAGATGTAGCGGAGGCGGAGACGGAGGCCGGCGGCGATGTTATAGGCCCCGCGAGGGCGGCGTGGGGCGTTGGGCTGCTGGTGTCGCGGAAGATGGGGGAGCCGGGGACATAGCGGTCGGGCTGTAAACAAGTAAAAATAACAAGTAAACTATAGAGTGCTTTCCGCTTAATTACAGCTCAAACAGGGTAGAGTTGCAGTCTAGATAAGGTGTGAGTACTACTCGTACTCGCACTCGCTCGTACATTGTTTGCCGTGTGTCAGGCATCAATCAGAGCGGACAGCTATCGAACTCCACTCGAGTCAGTCAAGTGCCAGCCCTTGAATAGCCCGATTCCGGATTGGCGTCGGGGAATCTCAATAGAAGTCAGCGCCATGAAGCGCTCACACGGGCTGTCAAAAGCCGTACTTTTCACGGGTCTCTGTGCCGCTGTAGCTGTCGCCTTAATGTCAGCAGGACTCTCGAATGGTTTGTCTACGGGTCCTTTTTGACACCTCACCCTAAAATCACTCGGTGGTTCGCTTAGCAGGTCATTTTCCGCTTAACTAAATTAGCTGTTTTATTGCGAAATTAGCATTCTACGACTCATAACTCAGTGGCAATTTAGCGAGAAAAATCAGGTGAATTTGAAATGTTCTTGGCACTCATTTTCCTTCCCGCTTATTTTTCTGACATGGACGCAGACATAGACCCCCATTCGATTCACAGAACTTGGGTGTCTTCGGTTCTATTCTCGTGGCACAATTCGGTGCGGTTCACTTCGCCCTGTTTCGTTGAGTTCAGCTGTCGACGTCACTCGCTTGTGACCGCACTCAGATTTATTGATTGCCTCACAAAAGATGATACAAATCATTTTTCAGAGATCTCCACTCCGAGTGCCTAACTACCCGAGTTCTTTTCCATGAAGATACAGTGGTATTGGGGGTGTTGAAAACAGCCTGAGAGGGCAGCGAACTGATTTGAATTGTGAGTGCTGGAGGCCCGTAGGATGGGGCTATCTTTAGAATAGAATCGTATATTTATGTAAATTTCAAAGGACTTTTGTTATATTTAGGCTAAAAGGTCCATAAGCTGCCTTCTGGTGTCAATAGAGCGAACTGGAGAATGAATTTAAGAAGGGATCTTATTCTTAGAATGAGAATTTTACGAATATATTACTCATACGCCATGATGGCCTACTGTCTTTTTGCTTTAGTGCAGCTGAAAGTTTAAATAGAAAGTGTTAAAAATAGTAAGAACAAGAAAGAAACTAACTTTGGCCAGCCAAAGTTTGTATACCCTTGCAGGTAACAATTAAAATATATCATAACTAAGCCAAAAATACATTAATTTCGATTCGGAAAGCAGTTTTGTGTTAGTTTTTATTAATTTAAAAAAACTGCATACCAAATTTAAAATTTTAAGAAATCAAAATTTTTGGCCATTTTGCTAAGTTTAATGATGTAACCCCTTATGAAATTTCGCAAAAATTACAAAAAAATCGATTTCTTCCGGACATGTCTAGAAAGATGAACATGTTAATGCTGATCAAGAATATATATGGTTTATGGGGTCGGAAATGATTCCTTGACTTAAAAAATATTATTTTGTATTATAAAATTGGATTTTTTATATTAAAAAACTTTTTGATTTTTTTTAAATTAAAAATATCATAACTCGGCCAAAAGAGCATTAATTTTAAATCGGAAAACTGTTCTGTGCAAGATTTTCTACAGTTAATAAATCTGCACACTTTTTCATTTTAAAATTTTGAAAATTCAATTTTTTATCAAAATCAAAAATTTTAATGATGTAACCCCTTATAAAATTTTGCAAAAATGGCCAAAAAATCGATTTCTTTCTGACATATCTAGAAAGATTCCCCTGTTGATGCTGATCAAGAATATATATACTTTATAGGGTCGGAAACGTCTCCTTCACTGCGTTGCAAACTTCTGACTGAAATTATAATACCCTGCAAGGGTATAAAAATTTATAAAAGATTATTAATCCCTAAATAATTTATAAGCTTTCTTCTCCATATAATTCCTTATATAAAAACCGCCTCCCAAGGAATTATAATTATTTACATGAGTAATACAATGACATTCATTAAAATTGTTGAGCCAAGTTACATATAAAATTATTTATAATTATGTAGCCATTTCGCATAAATTTTCTTAACGATGCACTTACAAAATTAAATTTATTTACATGAGTAATCGCTCGATTTTTACAATATCTTGACACCTATCTAGAGCAAATATCTAAGATAAAATCATTTAAATTTTCTTCGCCGAACTGAGACCATTGTGACTGTTCACGATGATATAATATTCTATCTTTCGAATACCGCGAACCGCATCGAAGCGTGCCAAGAAGAGTGATCAATGCGGCCAGAGTTTTATGCAGAACTCATAATGCAGAATCGCAACAAAAATAGAACGCGTTTGGGAGCGAAGGACTGTGATATCGCTTCGCAACAGAGTTGTTGTTGGATCTCAGCCGCCTGCTCAATGCCTTCTGCCGGGGACCGACCGATCTCGAGGGTCGGCCAAAAAGTCTCGTGTCATCAATCCGTTTACACATCTCGGCCAGCAGTGGCCACTGGTCGGTCGTTCGGTCTGGCCATTGACGTCATTGTTATTACACAAAAGGCTGAATCAAATATAGAATTAGTTGTATACGCTATATCTACATATAGCCGGGGCGATACATGTCGAGGACGTTGTCGTGCCACTTGGCAAATAGACAGAAAGTCTGCTGCCAAAATTCTCACTTTAATTCAATTAATTATTGTGTTTTTATAGATGCTTGTGTTTGTTGTTATTGCCAGAGCTAACGCTAGCGGGTGGCTATTAATAAATTCTAAGAAAAGCACAAAAGCGACAACGCGATCATGACGATGATCATCAAAATCAAATTTAAATTCGAAAACAACGCAACGCAACGAAACGAAGCGAAACGAAAGCGAAAGGCAACGTCATGACCTCGTTCAATCCTCTAATATATTAAATCCGTGTATATTGCAGCGCTCGATTGCTATGTGTGCAGCTACTTGGAAAGCTACAACGATACCTCCTGTGTGGACAACCCCAGGGCACTAAAGGTGCTCAACTGCAGCATGAAATACTGCGAGACGGTGCGGATAGAACTGAGGGTGAGTTCTGGAACAGAGGGAAGGTTCCTAGGTACCTTGGAAATACCCAGTTAAGGTTTAAATGATGACTTAACAAAATGCATACTGTTGTTATGTTTCGCAGCTTAAGATTCCCTTTGGAAAATATGATACCTATATTTCAATACTAAATTCAAAGTTATTAAATTTTTTATGCTCTGAACCCTGATATTTAAAGGGGAATATATTACAAAATATTTTTAAAAATGAAACATATTTGACTTTAGCATACATGAGAATTTGTTGCCCCGCACAAGCACCCATCACCATGAGTGTGGGAGCAGTTTGGAGATGGGAAAACTTTCCCCCTGGTCGTAAAACGCCCGTGGAACGTGCCACAAATGTTCCCGAGCGCCGGCAAAACGGGAATTGCGGAGCGTTTAACTCTTCACGTATGCCGGCAACCATCTGCAGGCACACTACCCAGACCCAGTGCCGCAGCGCAGCTGTTGCGGCAACAAAGTAACACATGGAATGCTTGATTTTTATGCATCGCTCAACTTTGTTTGGCTAAATGTTGCCATAGCGAAAGTTTCGCCTCTTTCTGAAATTAGCGACTCTCACGTAAAGGACACGAGCAAACAAAAAAAAAAAAAGGAAATGGAAGAAGCCATTAAATCGTGCCAGCACTCTACTTCGACTAATTGAATCCAGAGCTGCAGCTCTCGCCCAGCCCACGCGGCGTATGAGCAATGCGAGTGTCAAGGAGTGTAAGGCCTTTAAGAACAGAAGGAATGTTGGTTAATCAAAACTCATGTTCTTAATTAACTCTCAGAACTAATGGGAATACCTGAGTATATTTGCAATTTCGGTATAAGCTAAAATTAAGCGTTGCTTTGGGAGTTATAGTCCAGTTTCCTTTTCATTTATATAATCATTATAAATATTCAATTTTTTCAATTTAAAAAAGAGCTCGTTTTATGTCGAGAGGACTCTGGGCTGCAATCAAATGCAAAAGCCCTGCTTATTTTTCCTGCACGTTTTCCACCGTATTAAGGGACCACTTCTGGCTTTAATTTTCAGCAGTAAGCGGCTCAAATCAAGAGGGCCAAGCTGAAACCAACCAGACGGCGGGCGTAAAATAAGCAAAACCAGCGAAAACAAAGTGCATAAAAAATCCATTACCATAATTTAATGGAAAGCCAAAAAGGCGTATAAAGACCGCCGCATATACAGAGACACCCATCGACACCCATCGACACCCACAAACACACAGCCAGGATCCCATTCTTTTGGCTAGAAGGCTTAGGCCAGCTTACATCCCCCACAAAGTCAACTTTCTAGCCTGTCTTTCCATAGCCAGGATGAGGTTCGAATTTGCAAGTGCCTCATTAGACCAACCGAACTTGCTGATTGAATTTTCGGGGGATCAAAGAAGCTATCGTCCACCTACCCTATCTCAAGGCAACTCTGTATGTTATGCGCACTGCCTGTGCAAACTGCAATGCAATTAAAACTTGGTCCGTCTCCGGGCCGGAACTTCCCTCCACTATGTGTCCCAAGCGTGAACTTTGTTTACGCATTAGCTTTGGGGCCTTAGATTGCTTCGGTGCCGCAACTCTGTACATTAATTACTTTGCCGCTGAAACGGGGCCAAATGCAAATTCGATTCCCGAATCGCGGATGAGAAATGCAAATATGTAGGTCCTTGTGCCGGAGAGAGTTGATAGTGTCGTCAATCAGTTACCAAGATATTAGTAATGTGGACTCTTAATTCCCATTTCTATTTCAGCGCAACCCGAGTAAGGTGGTGTCCTTCTCACGGGGCTGCCAGGACGTACCTGTGGTAAGTCAACTATCTGATATTAATAACCCAAAAGGCCAGTCTGTTAATAATCATTGATATGCTAATTTTAACACTTAATGTCAAGTTATTATTTTCAAAAATTATGCAATTTATATTGATAACGTTTGCCCCTTTAACAGATGCTGTATGGCAACATTCCAGATGAAACCTTTCGCACCTACTACACCTCTTGCCAGCAGGACTTGTGCAATGGCCACAACGGAAGAATTAAGAACTCCACAAGCGGAACGGGAGCCATACACAATGGCATCGTTCCTGGGAAAAATGCAGGCCATATAGTTATATTTTGGCCATACTCTCTACTGATGGCCATAATTTTGCCACTTGTGCAGTAAGAGAGTGGCTGAGATTTCAATAAAGAAATATCTAAATAATAATTTTTGAATCTATATTTTCTAGAAAACTCAACCAATTAATGAGGCAATAATTTCTGAAATCACCACCCCACATCATTGCCCCCATATGATTCTAGACATTTCTAGATTGCCAAGTTCCAGTCGGACAAGTTTAAAGTGAAAAGCCCCAAAGGCAATTACATGGCTATTAGGCTTCGGAATACGTGCTAATTTTTGTGGTTAGAGGCCATTTGCAGGCTTTGACAAACTTTTGCGTGACTCTGATGAAGGATGCAGGATACAGGATACAGCATACAGGATACCGCAGGCTCGCCACGAAGCCGCAACGGTAATTGCAGCGGCCGCCAGGCTTTTAGGCTTCGAATCAAAAGGTCGCCGGGCACTTCCGGCATGTCCACACGCTCAAATGGCCAAGAACGAATATGAATTCCAGCTAATGGCACACTAATGACGCCTATCTAATGGATTCGCTGACATCTTTACGCAATGAAAACGAAAATTCAAGTGCAAATCGGCAAGTGCGAGCAAGTGAAAATGTCTCCAAGGTTGGCCCGAATGCAAGCCCAATCCGTTTATAAATTGGGTAAACAATCAGTCCGGCTGTTTGCTCAGCCCCATTTGAGTTGCACCGAATAAATCGTAGAACTTTTCGAGTCCTTGACTTCCCCTGTGTGTTTGTGTGTGTGTGTGTGTGTAAACATTTGAATTTTTGTTTGCAGAGCTTCACGCATTAAAGTCTCCTCCCTGCCCCCGCCGCCGCCGCCATGTGTAACGCCCGGGAGTTTCCAGTTTCATTTGACACGCTTTTTTGGCGCTCTCATCGTCGCTTTTGGCCAACACGACGGCACAAGGCAAACAGTCAGCAAACAACCAACAAACAGCCGGGACAACAACAAGGATATAGCCTTCTCCTCATCCGCCCACGCCACCGCTGACATGACAAGTGGCCGGTGCCGCCCCCATCGCGTTTCCCGGAAAATTTCATTCCCGGCCAGACATCAAAAATCGAAACTCCACCGGGATCCAAAATGGCAGTTCCATCAGCCGGACATGTGCTCCGGGAAAATTGGATAAAGCGCGGATAGAACAGGACCTTCATAACATTTTCCAATGAATTGGGTCCCTTTTGCTGAGGAAAATAATTCACTTTGAATATTCAATTAGTTGTACTTTCAAGTCGAGTTATTCAAATTATAAAATGTTATCCCAGTGGGACATGTCAATCTGAATAAAAGAAAATAGCTTTTATTAAGAAAACTCGTCGGAATAATTTAAAGAGTTCTCTTAGGCGTCTTGAATACGACACATTTTTTATCATTAAATATTAAAAACAATTGAATGCAATGAATAAAATATTAAAGAGGCCTTTCTGTCATTTGAACTTTACCCTTTTCAAGGGTAAAACCCTCTTTAAAATTAAACAAAAGCAAAACAATCAAAACTCGTAAAAATAACATAATCACAGCACTTTTTGGAAGAAGTTTTCCCCTTCAAAAAGCAAATTAAAATTTTTTACAACGGTCCCAGTGATGAGTACAAAGCATTTATTTATTAAACAAACACACACATTCGCAAGTAATTCATAAAACATGAAAGCTAAACAAACTTTTTCCAAGACGACAAATTCCTGTGACCGAAATTCGGGGCATTCCCTAATTAAAATGTTTTCCAGTCACGTGAAGGCAAGTTGTACAAACAATTATTTGTAATTTTTAAATGAAGACAGCAGTCAGCAGCAGCAGGAATGCAAACGTCAAGGTGGAGGGCACCCGGAGCGAGTGAGGGTACTTAAGAAGCGCCCGGCTTTCGGGCAGGAAGTCATTTTTTCTCGGCAAATATTGACTTGATCCCAATAGCCAGGCAGCGCTGTCGAAGAAGTTGAAAGCATTCCATTCCTCCAGTCAGCTTGAGGTGTGTGCCTCGGCTCCCAAGTGAAATGTGGGCGGTGGAAAGGGGGCGGCAGAAGATACTACGATGCTCACTTGACAGTGGCCACCGCAGCGGACCATAAACAACAGAGGCAGAAGAAAATGGCCAGCGGTTTCGGTACACTTTTATTTCCCATTTGCAGTTAACCGTCATCCCCCACAGAGAGCTGGGGAATATTCTTCGTTTCCCTCTTTGCACAGGGAAAAAGATGTGTGAAAGTTGTAAGGTAAATTAACAAACCAATAAAAAGTAATTAAGTTGTATGTATTATGCATCTGAATTTCAAGGAAATCAGAAAGAACGAAATAATTTCTTTATATAGAATACTCATAATAAAATTCAAACAAAAATTTTTTATAGATTGACTTTCTTTCTGTTGCTTTAATGCTGAAAAAAATGTATAATTTGCAATATAATTTTTATGCATTATTGACATCAAAATTACTAGTTCCTTTACACATTTTCCCTATGTGTAAAACTGTAAAAAAAGGTGTGCACCCTGCACCAATTGTAAATTCAGTCGTCTTGAAATGGGGACGCCGCAAAATGTTGACAGTTCTCGGGGGGATGGGGCCACATTTCTGAGTCAGCGGGTTGTCTGCGCTGATGGCCTGTGGATAGAATGGGAATGGGGTTGGCCTGGCTCGGTTTGGGTTGGGTTCGGTTCGTGGGGAATTGCAAATAGTTCTGTCCGATTGTGATTCCTCCTCGGTCTGGTTATGGCCAATTGCCATTCATCCGACAATGGCTGCCGTCCCGCGCCCGATAATTCCGCCAGTGCGTTGAACTTTTCCGTCTGGACAGCCAGTCTGGCCGACTCCGGGACCGGAGAATGGAAGGGGGACTTGGAAATAATGACACAAAGCGAAAGAAAACTGCGTGCCGGAAACTATGCAACCCTTGTCTGCAAATGGCCGCTGCATTTGTGCGGGTATTTATTTGCCTCTCCGTGCACCTTCTCCGATCCGGGGGATATTGTCCTATAAAATCGTCAATTTATTCCGCCCAAAAAATAAAGGAAGAGGGTGAGAACAATTCACATTCATGATAAGTACCCAGCGCCGTCTATAGATATGCCTCATCAAAAACAAAAATTGAGCATGTGTTATAAAATTCATTTTGACAAAATTCCCAGCAATAATAATACAAATTAAAAAAATTATAAAATCCCCGAAAGGCAACAAGAGAAATAAGATAAAGCAGCCGAAGGCGGAAAAGGCAGAAGTGAAAGTCACTTGATTTATGCCTTTGCGGGGATCTTGGCGAGAAGTGGGCGCCATGAAAACCTGCAAAAGTGGAACACATATTCGGGAAAATGGGCGTGGTAGCCTGCCAAGAGGCACGTCTGCGTCTCCTTGACTTTTTTCCCACAAATTATACAATTTTTGTTTTTTATCCAGCTTCTTCGGTTGTTTTCATTCTGGGCTACAACCAATGAATAAAATATGAGGAAAGTGCTGGGGGTTTCGCCAAGTTTTTGCGGTTTTCTTTGACAAATGGAAACTGTAGTCTAGTAATTAAAATTAAATAAATAAGGGGTCATAATATAATTAAAACAAAGGTGGTTTGTGGGTAGTGAAAAAGCGTCAGTACTGAAAATACGACGAACAAACGGCACAGTAGCGATTACTTGTATACAAAACAATCTGAATAGTGTTACAAAAAACCACGTGACATATCTGCTCCTCAAAGTTCTTAGAAATAGATCGTTTTTTTTTAAACAAAACCAATATTGTAACTTTTAACCCGCCCACTCGTTAAACATTTTGAAGTGTGAAGGATGTTCATCAGAATTATCACAAAAATGGATGGTTTCGCCTGGGCCAACTTGTCTTCGTCTGCTGTAAGGGGCTGTAAAAATAATTGCTTCGCTCACCGATCTTTACAGAAATGATTATTGATGAACACTTTGGCCTATTTTATCAAAATCAAAGCGGACGCGACAACGTCACCATCGCCGCCACTCAATGAAGCGTGAAATGCGGACCGACATCGCGGGCACAGCGCCAGCACACATTAAATCTTGCGAAAGCTCAACCCGCACACCTTTGGACACGGATAGTAGGACCGACGGGATCATCAAGGCAGGGGGTGAGTGGATAGATTTATTTTTTTGGCAAGTGCCAGCGAGCCGATGACGTCAAACGGCGGCAGCCGGCAGACTTTCGGCCGAGACCAATTTGACCAACCTTTTCAATCTGTTTTCATATCATTTTTTAGGCACGCGTAGGTGGCTCTCTCTCACGGGCGACGTCTCCAGGAAATCCCCATGAATCACCCGGGGCAAGGGATTTGCTCCTGAGCCGTTGCGAGGAGACGGGGATTGTGTAAACATAAAAGTCACCGGGGAATTCGCTGTGAAAATGCCAGGAATGCCAAAATATTGATGGAAGCCAAGCCGAGAGGCTTTTAACGTCGCGTGCCAATCGGCCAAGATCCGTTAATGTACTATACATATCTAGTACATATGTATATACGCGGAGCAGGATGTATGAGACTGCGAGTGTAATTCCATAGCTGACAGCGGGCGGCATTATCATCTAGAGGCGACAACAAAGATCTCCCGCTGAATGACCAGACACATTTATTTGTTTACGCTGGCGTGTTGCCTCATCTTGACAATCAATTAATTTCCTCCCCACCCTTGGGAAGACTCCACAAAGGCAAGTGGCGTCGTGCTAATTGTTTTTAATGAAAATAGCTAAAGATTTAATAAGGAAGGCATTGCGAATGGGTTTTAAAAGCCATTTCAATTATGCCATAAGTTTTCCATCAGCCGCAGGAGGAGGGGGAAAAGGAGAGCTGCTGGCAACCACAACGATGACGTCAAGGATTGCAGAACACAGGCCAAGTCCTATGCACATGTATGTTTATATATGGATTTGATCATCTTTGTCCGCGCCAAAGTTCACTGACATTCTCCGGAGACTGTAGCTGCTGCTGCTGCAGTCGACGAAAATAGTTTTTCCCATTTTTAATGAGCTGACAAGAGATGGCTAGCTTTGGCAAATAATACAGAATAGCCGACTTTTACTTGGCATAATTTTAGTTTGCATTTCTATAGAGAGAACATTTGAAGTAATTAAAATTCGGCAAGGCACTTGCAATTATAACTAGAGGCCAATCTCTGCTAACTATTTCACACAAACACACAGCTCAGGCCCATCATCCAGGCAGCCGCCTGTCGACAAATTTGTATTTTCGCGAAAATTTTCACATACAAAACAATAAATACAGAAAAAAAGGAGGTTAACCAATTTGTTCGCTTGCGGCTGCCGAAAGTGACAACGGGAAAACACGGCGGGCTGAATGAGGGGTGCTCTTTACAAATGAGTTTCCGTATTTCATTGAATGCATTTGCAATTGCATTCTTGCTAAAAATATACATTAAACTTGTTCGTTTTTCCCATTTTCACTTTCAGTCGTTCAGTGCTTAAAAACTGAGTCAATGCGATGCGTGGGAGGAAATGCAGATACAGCTACAGATACAGATACATTTGCAGATACAACTGCAGCTGCACTGGCAGCAGCAGAATTTTAATGAACCATAAGAGCCAAAAATAATATTCTCAGACAAGTCAGCCAGCCGCATAAACGCGTCAATTGAAATAGAAATGATGGCGAAAATGACAATTTAAGTCCGTTTATATTTGCGTGGGCCGATGGCCAAATGCAAGGAGTCAATGCGCTCATTAGGCCAACTATCTATTCGCCGACTGAAAGCGAAAGCGATGCGAATGTGAATGCGAAAATCAATCATGGAAACGCCAGCGGAAAGAGTTGACAGTCGGGCAAAAACAAACACAAACACAATCGATTTGGAAGTTCAGGGTCCTTTGCCATCGTCGAAGGTGAGTAAGTTGCTGAACCCACTAAAACGTAGAAACTAAAAACACAACTAAAGTGTCCCTGAAAGTTTGCCAAAATTGTGGCTAATTTGTCAACATGCAGCCAGACAGACAAACAGATTTGTGAATAATTAAAAGGGTTTAATATTGTATTGAAAATATCGAAAATAATGTTGAAATTATCATGAAAATTTGATACCTAGTATCGATATATTGCTATTTTCTGGCATCCCTATTTTTAACGTCTTAAATTTTAATACAAACTTTTCTCTTAAGAGAAACCAACACATTTCACAGGCATTCTTTAAGGATTCAAATACACAAATCTAATTCCCTTGAATAGTAATTTTTCTCCCAGTTTTTTAAACTCTAAAGGGCATACCCTTTAAGTTAAAGATTACTTTCCTTTCTCTGTGTTTTTCAAGCATCCTTATAACTTTCTTCCTACTCTTGACATTTCCCAAGAGCACTTCCACTTTGTTACCTTGAGTTTCCTATCGCTATTCCGGCTTTCAACGAATGCGAATAAGTTCAATAAAAAAAGTGAAATTTTTTCTGTTGCAAATGCAATTTTCCAATAAGACTTAAAGCCTGAGTCCTTTTGAGCAGCTTACTACAGCCGGAACCAACAAAAAAATCGTATAAAACGGGCAGCAATAAATTTGCCAGAAACGCTTCTGTGTTCCAGTCTATTTCTCAATTCAATTAAGACTGCCTCAGTCCTGACTTTTATGCTTGCCAACTTCGTTTGTCGGCACTAAAAGTTGTCGCTGGATTCTGTTAAATTTCATTTGGCAGAGTCGGCGGCGGTCCTAAGTGAGTTATTTTGAATTGAATCAACCGTTGGCCATCCAAAAGTATGCAACATTTATCGGAAATATGAGGTTTGGGGTTGTTTTTCCATAGTGTTACCGCAGGCAGTTCAGCGTAATGCTATCAGATGCCGGCACTTTCACCTATCGCCCGCCAAGGTGTGAAAACCTAGCAATCTACGAAGTGTCAAAATGGATGGCACATTCATTTGACGAGTCATTCTTTCGAAAATTGTCGCAGCGAGCAGAGCTCTGGAAAAGCAAAAAATAACAAATAAAAACTAAATTCCTCTCATTGAGTCGTTGTAGTCCGTGTCGAGCAAATAACTTGGTTTTCGCATCCAGCATCCATCCGCGTGACCGCTTTAGTTCAGATCCGAGTCCAGGCCCCACGTCCATCCCGAACACGAGAATCACACCGCACACTCATCAACGCACAGGGTAAGCAGCAGACTGAAAAGATGGTTACGGAGCCGAAGGCCGTTGTTGCCAAGTCAAGCAGCACCAAGGAGGTGCAGTGCCAGCACTCTGGCCCCGACGAGCCCATTCCGGAAGCAGCACCGGCCATGATAGTCACTCCCAAGAGCGGCCGCGTTGGCATATTCAATGCGGAGGACTTCCTGTCGCGCGCACAGATGAACGACAAGATCAACAACATCCTTCGCTCGCCGACCAAGGCCCCCAATGGAGTTCGTCAGCGCTCCGTCTACACCAACAATCCATCGCCGGTAAGTGGTGTCACTTTGACAGAAAATTTTCACCCCACTCCATTTCATTTCACCTGTCACCCAAATGTCAAATTCTGGGTCTCGTTTTTTTCACGTTTTCAATAATGATTAATTACTCGGATTTCACAAAGGATTATTAAGATCATTATTAATGTATGTAGTTTTTTAACGTAGATTTATGATCGATTTACCTTGTTTTAAGTCTTAATTAAAATCAAGTCTTTTGGCTTTTTATGGAAAGTATCTTTTTAAGAACCCTTTTTTTTCCTCGACTTTTCATCAGCGTGCCCCCATGCGATGCGTGCCCTTGTGGTCCGACCCACTGAGCTCCCGCATGAGCGGCTTGTCCCTAAGCTCTGGCAACATGAGGGGCATGGAGCGGGCCATCGACCGTGTCAGCAGCAGCAGCAGCCTGGGCCACAGCGCCAGCGTGGGCACTAACACCGCAATAATGGCCAAAGAGTGCTCCAGCCAGACTAGCATTAGTGCACGGCCCTTCATGCACATGGGCATGCATCAGGCTCCACAGGCTCCGTATGGCGGCATGCAGCCGCTCGCTGGAAGCTACGATATGGTTCCCATGGAAATGGATGCCGTGAATGTGTCGCGCAATGGCAAGGCCCTGACGGGACGCTACAACTCTAGCTTTGGCTATGATACTGAGGGAGCCTACTGCATGGTAAGTGGCTGATCATCATGTCAACCACGGAGGTTTAATTCCAAAAATCTCAAATTAGCAACCGCAAGGGCCGCACACTCAACAGTTTCCATCGCCAATGCCGCCGCCACCTTATGCCATGGGTCGCGTCAGCACACACAGCTTTGACTTTGACAACAACGCTCCGCCGCCGTGTCCCGGTTCTGGACCGATTGCCATGTCCAATGGCACCATCCAGCTGCGTCTGCGCGAAGGTGTTCGGTGAGTTTTGATACCCGAAAGGGGAGAGCTAACCCAGCTTAGTAAATAACGCTCCTCACAGCATTGATATGACTCTAGACAAGGCTGTGCGCGTGCTCAACCAGCGCAGCATGGTGGCCGTGGCCCTATCGCGCAATTGTAGCAACTCGGCTCTCATCCATCCCAATGGACGCATCCTGCAGAGCGGCTCCAAGGTGGAGATCGTTACCTATGATGGCATGAAGGCCAATAACTATGTGTAAGTTAAGAAACGTGATTTTCCATGATTAATTCTCGACAGAGTATAGTTATTTTGTTTATTTACTTGCTTAAAAAGTATCTCTTATGTTTTCAAAGCTAGCAAAATTTAAACTGAACCTAAAGTGCAACTGAAACCCTCTTCAATACTTTCAGACGCTACGCCAAAATGTGGTACAAGGGAGTCAGCTTCACCAGTGAATCATGCGCCCTCATCTATCTGGTGGACACAGCCGGCACGCGCACCACCACCGACACCTTTACCGACTTGACCAAGGACTATACACTGGCAGTGTTCTACGAGTGAGACCCCCGCACAATGCCCTGATTGCCAAAAATCAATCCAAGTTCCTCTTTCTAATTAACTTTCCGCAGCGATTCGCGCCACGGACCTTCCTTTGTGCCCGATGCCCACGAGGTAATCGCCAATTCATCCTACAACTGCGCCGAGGACGGCACCGAGGTGTACGACATCAATGGATTCCGCATCACGCAGGCGGCCGACGGTCTGGTTAAGGTCACGCGCCAGCACAAATGCCTGATTCGCACCAGTCCAGGCAATGGATCGGCCACTCTAACCACGCCAGGCATCCACTGCACGGCCTCGCTGGGCAAGACCTCGCACCTGTTTGTACGGTGAGTGGCATAACTGATTTCCGACATAGTTTTTTTGCCTAAACCAAAAATTTTCTTTTTCAATTTCAGTCGCAACGAGAAACGCATGCACTTTGACGGATCCTGCTTCATTGTCCGCAATGCCGGCCACTCGGCCGGTTTCAACGAGAACAACCTGCTGATTGTTTACTGAGTGCTGGTCGCCAGCAGAGTGGACCAAACGGCGACCTCCATCATTCCAAAACAGACACCCACCGACACCGACACTTACAATGACTCAACCGTCGTCATGACACCGTCACCCCACTATAACATCACACTCCGGGCCCTCGACGAGGAGAGGAATCAGATCAGGTTAATAGTAAAAAAAATGCATTTAGAAAGAGCTCGAAAAAAGGCGCGTGCAACCGAAAGATCAATAAAATTGGACTCACGGAGGCTAGACCCTCTATCTGCCTTCGTGGGCAGTTCTTCGGTAGCTCGGCGTAGGCGCAACGCAACCATTAGGGAATTAGTTTTCAATTATCTATCACATTAACTCTATCCTCGATAATTTTCCCCCTTTGTACGCATACCTATTTCATAGTGGTAAGTCGGTAGGGTCCCTTGAGCCCTACCGACTACTTGAAACGCTGGCAAGTTCGATCAGTGCCAGCGTTTGGTGTTCCTAACGCGTTTCACTTGCTTTTCGGCCCAAATCCGTCCAAATTGCTTCTTAACGAATTTTAAAATTTTGCATTTTAACCGCAACGTCCTGGAAGAAATCACCCTTCAGGAATAAAAAACTAAAAAATCGAAAGAAACCCCCGCTAATTAGAAATCGATAAAAAAAATTATAAATATCTAAATTGAACTCCATATATGGAGGGTTCAACATAAAAACCCGTGGACGAGTTCATTGGCGTTACGTTCGGACCACGTAACGCCAGTGACAACTCATTTAGTTCTAAGTTTACCAGTTAAGATCAGTTAACCCAGTTACTGAGGTCCAACCGTGTTCATCTTCGTCATGTATCCACAAGTTCACACGACAACCACTGACATCTTCTAATACGCACACGCAGCAAGTGAAACCGTTGTTTTCAGTGTAGAAAAAGCGTCTGAAAAAAATTCAAAGTGTGCATACTAAGTTTGGTAAAGTACACACTATACTATACACACACTATCCTACACAGGCACACTTGGAATTAATTCTAGAAAAGTGAGAAATTGTGGAAATGAAATACGATTTATAATTAGTTAGCTTACGAAAACCATCATACTCGTCCACCAAAGGCACCTTTGCCCAAGACACACGCACACCTCATGACACACTAGCGAGTACTTACTCTTCTGATTAAGTGGTCTAGGGCTCAAAGTTACAACAAAGCACACTCGATTGTGCTCTTAGCCCTACGACAATATAAAAAAAAAACCCAAATCTCAAATAATGTACAACGAAATTTATGTGTACAAAAATCGGTTGAAAAAATGCATAAGTGAGTCAATATTTTCACAAATTGTTTCAATTATGGGAATCTAATTTGTACAAATTTGCGCTGAAGCTGATTCGCAACAGAGGAATATAATTTTCAATGCCTTCCTCGTCTTACTTTATGCCTTCTATCAGCCCAGAGATGTGGCCTCGTAAATGTACAACGAAATTGTTTTATGCCTCAAACCAGCCAGGAGGAGCCATAGCACCTGAAGTACCATACTGCATGTGGTTCCTAGATGAAGATTCCTTGTGGCTTTAAGCTCCCCTAGCATTAATTTCAGGTTTTGAGGTGGGAATTTTCTTAATAAATAAAGGCTTTTGGTTTGTATCCTTAGGAATTTACAACATCTCAGAGTAAAATAATAAAAATAATACTTTTTTTTAAGGCTATATAGAAAGAGTACATTTAGGGGTTTGGTCTTGGTCTTTACCTGCAAACAAATCCAAAAGCACAGGGATATGGGATCGGCAGTCATGCAGACAAAGCTTTCCAACAAACTTAACCTGGAGTTGGTGGGGCTGGAGTAGCGGCTTGGCAGTGGCTGTTGATAGAGATTATTGGGTAATGGTTGGGCGGAACTATATGCCACGTCTGTCTCTGTTATAAGAAGAAAGTTGTTCCATGGTTAGAGCTGCACAGAGAGAGAGTAAGAGCGAGGGTGAGCATAAGCTAGGAGCGGTGAGCGAGTGCGGTAGCCACGGTAAGGATACAGAAGCTGGCAGCACACATTTAAATACTTCTAAAAATGCCTTTATTCTAGTGCGAGTGCTGCGAACCAAAAGCGAAACAAGGACCCGAACCCCGAACTCCGAGCCCTGAACCCTGAACCCTGAACCGAAGTTAACTCGGAGAGGAACAATGGCACCCACTCACATATGGCATATTCAATGCTCACGCTTGCGTGGCTGGGAGGAGAAGGAGGAGGCAGGGATGGATGTATCCGGAGATGGCAACGTCGACCAGCTCGTCGCCATTTGCCTCTCGCACCCGTGCTTGACATCAAACGCTTTTCACACTTAATTGGGCGTAAAATTAAATCAGAATTGATTAAAACACTTGAATGACAGCAGCAGTCGAAGCCTTGGCTACACGGTCCCAACTCCAAAGTCGACCGACCCAGCCGAAAACGTCTAAGCGTAAACAAACTTTTTGGTTTCCATTTTTCCAGCTGACGCATGGCACGTAGCTGCTCTCCCTCTCCCTTGCCCCTGCAAAGTTTTCGTCAGCAAAGTGTCCCCGTTCCCATCCTCAAAGGCGGACTAATTGCTGCCTAGAAACTCCCAGGACCTCTCCTTTTGCTTTAGCAAAGTTTATCAAATTCAATTTCCGGCCAAAGGAAGAGCAGAGTATGGGATTGGGCCACCCAAAGGCAGGGCATCAATTTTTCTGCATTACCGTTTAATGGGCCGTCAATTATGCGAGTCCTGCTCCCTTACACACTTATACATATTCAATCAGGCTTAATTCATGGCCATAAATCGTCGAATGGGTTCATTTCACCTGCATTCCATGACAGCTCTTCTCCATTCGATTCCTGTGCTCTGGCCAAGCGGCGAATCAATTCGATTTCCGGCCAAAAGGGGAGTGCCCTCGTATTGCAACTTCCCCTCGATAATTGCATTTTAACCAGGTTTTCCGACAGATACAGGGAGAGCGAGGCACAGACAAGGGCAATGGATAATACATCCCTACATGCAAATGCTTAACTTAATGGGAAACGAATGGCACCTGGGGGGGAAATGAAAAATTATTGGCATTAACCCCCGGGGAAGAGGAGCTTAAATTTAGCCGGTAAGAGATTACCCCAAAATTCATCAAATTTTAAGCGACTCCATCTGTCATGACGAGGACTTCAAACGGTCCTAACTCCGTTTGGGTGGTAAGTGGCTCCTCCTCCTAAATGGCGATGCGTAAACCGGGCTGTCATCCCCACTGAGGAGGTGACGGCAATCAAATCAATCAGACAGACCCACCAGAGAGGCCACCTGAGTAGAGCACGCAGAATCAAGTGAGTCCTCAATGGATGCTCAACCCCTTTATCCTGACACCGGATCTTACCGGGGCAGAGATGAAAGTGTGTGTGTGCAGCGGGCGAGACGGATTGCGGATGACAAGTTGCAGGTATATATATAGTCATTCAATGCCAAGCTGACAGGGTTGATTGCTGCTTGCGATGTCAAGCCTCAAGGTATAAATTATTTGCAAATAAAATGTACTCGAGGGCAGATTATTGCACTCCAACTAGCTAAAGGCTGGAGGTGACATCAAAAGTAATTAGACTAATTGAAAGTACATCGAAATCTCTGTTTTCAGCTCGACTGCAAGTGTAAAGAGAAGATTTCGGACACTAAGTGAAATTGCACCTCAAAGTTTGCTTATACTCTTAGGTCCACCCCTCCAAGAGACTCTTATTGGCCTTTGGATTAAGGAGTTAAGAGTGTTTATGGTTCAACAAAAGTAAATTACAATTTAAACTGGGTAAATGTTTTGAAACTCTGGCAAAGAGACAACTGGTCCAGCGCAATAACAATTGAAAAGTAACAACAGACGAGCGTCAACATTATTATAATTGTGTGTTTAATTAAGCTGTCGAGTAAATCCTCTTGAACACTCTAATTTGAATTGGCAGGCCAAAAAACAACAAAAGGCCCAAAGAGCCAGAGGGCCAAATATTTTTGTTCTAATCCTGTTGGCCGCGGCCAAATAGGCTTTATAAATTGGTAAGGGATGGAAAGCTACCCTCCAACCACCTCGACTGAAGCCAAGTTTCGGCCTGATGAACGGGGGATACTTGGTAAATAGTCCAATATTTGCCCATAACAGGCAGACCTCATATACAGAGGCTTGATATTAAAGTTTTTGCATGGCTCATGGCCAGAAAATATTCTCTTTCAAACCTTCTATTTGTTTGCCAAACTTGGCAGATGTCACCCGCAATCTGTGGGCACCACTATTGTCTGCCGTGCAGGATCTATGTAAAATATATACAGCGATATGGAGGTGGCTGTCATTGTCAAGGCAACCCTAATTAACTGAATGCCTGTTTCTCGAATCCAATGCATGAGGTCCTCTTTAATGGAGAAGCGAACTCCTCATCGCTTCTCATTAAAATTCATCAGCATATTGTCTGCGCCTCCGATTTTCATGCTGGTTTTTGTCCCTGATTCTGGTGCAGGCTTCTCCCTCCTCCGGCTTTCAACGGACGCTTTTTCAGTTGACGATTTAATTAAGTCTAATGGTAAAATGTTGTTACGCAATTAAGTCTCGGTGTCGTTGTTTTTGAAAATGCCCGTTTTTATTGGGGCCGACTCACGTGCTGACCCTGGGCCAAAAGGAGCCCTGGGTAAAAACCCATTTTGGCCCACATAATGTAAAGTGAATGCAAATCGAATTACAAATAACGAGACAGCAGCACCAAAGTTTCTCAAAACTGTTAACACCTGCCTTAAATGGGATTTGCTGCCATTTGATAGTTTGAATGAAAATCGATGGAGTCCCGTGAATTTAATTGCATTTAAGTCAACGAACATTTACTAATAGTATTGTTTAGCAAATTGTCAATTACGCAGAGCTTTAACTAAGTGATACCATTTGTTCTAGATACATTTTTTAGCAGTTAACATTCATACTTCAGATTCCCTTTAAAGGATACAATCCTGCAGTTTCGGTGGCTTAAGCTTGCGGTGCACTTAAAGGAGAAATGCGGTGTCAGGTGTAAGATACATACATATACATATTATAGCGAGCAGACACCCCTTTTTGGCGGTGGTTACCTGCATGCCGGGGAGCGAGCTTTTGTTCGAACAACAGATTAGCGCGTACTTACATGATGGGCGAGGCCATTGATGTGGTGGCCACTGTCTGCAGCAGCAGCTCCTGTGCCCGATCCTGCGGCTCGGACTTTGCCTGACTTTGAGACAGCGACCGCGGAATTATTCGACGATTCCTGGCAGTAGCTGGTGCACCTGCCGGCGCCTCTGTCTGCGTTGTGGGTGTGGCTTTGGGCGTGGGTGTTGGCAAGGGGCAGGGGAGAGGCCGGCGGGGTGGGTTGTTGTGGAAGTGAGGGGCCCGTTCTGTTGCGTAAACGGGCCAAAGCACTCCGTAGACCCTCCGTAGTGTCTTTGTCGGGCCCCTGTCCAAACGAAATGCATCCGCAGAGCAATCCCCCAGCCTCTCTCGAACCGCCTCCTCTGAGTGCCGTCCGCTCCTGAAGCAGTGCTCCAAGTGGCCAATCCAAATGCCAGTCAATTAACTCGAGGACAACACTTAACTTGAGCCAAGGACATTAGGCTTCCAGCCGCAGTGTTTGCAGTTTCCACCAATAGCCAAAAAGTTGACAAGCTTAAAAGTTGTCTTCGGTTTAGAGCCAATTGTTCTCACTCGATTGTGTTCAAGTTTAATTATTTTTAAATCGAATTTAAGTTGTCCCGTGGTATCCTAGCGATTCTGTAAAAAAAACAAAGGCAGTATTAGATAATTGAAAAAAATGTAATACTTCAATTTGATCTATGGAACTTATTATACTTAAGGCAGAGTTAAAAAAAATAAATAAATAAGTTTTTTTATACTTTTTATGCTATGTAATACATGAATTTGAGACTACGTAAAGTCTGGCATCTTCTGACCTTTTTATTAATAAACAAAAAAGTTTGAAAAATCCCATTAACACATATTCAGCAGTCCAATAGAATCTCCAGGGTATAAGTCAATTTTCCGTTTTCTTTTTTCGACTTCAGTTGAATTAATTTGCTTTAATTTCGCGCTTCACGTTGCCACCTTTCTAAATAAAATGACTGTACATAAATTAGTGTGGCTTTGGGCTTGTTTTGTTTTATTTTATTTTAAGAAGCCTTTGTGTAACCCATCAACCTATATCGAAGAAAATCAATTATCGTGCTGCAATTAACTATTCAATATCATTCCAGGTGGATTATTTTGTATTAGCGATGGAAGTTGATTCTGAACCAGTTGCCCAGAAGTCTGAACAGGCAGATGGAAAGGCAGATAAAATTGCAGATGGACAGGACGTTGGCCAGGGCGTTGATCAGGACTTTGGCCAGGACATTTGCCAGGACGGTTGCCAGGATGTGGGCCAGGACGTTGACCAAGACGATTCGCCTGATATCAATCTTCAGCAAGCTGACCAGAAGGTAGACCAATTCTTTCTTGACTGTCAGAAAGATTTCCAGAACGTTGGCCAGGACTTTAGCCACGACATTTGCCAGGACGGTTGTCAGGATGTGGGCCAGGTCGTTGACCAAGACGATTCACTTGATGTCAATCTTCAGCAAGCTGACCAGAAGGTAGACCAATTCTTTCTTGACTGTCAGAAAGATTTCCAGAACGTTTTCCAGGACGTTGGCCAGGTAGTTGGCCAGGACGTTGGCCAGGACGTTTGCCAGATCGTTTGCCAGGACGTTAACCAAGAGGATTCACTTGATGTCATTCTCCACTGCCAGGACGTAGGCCAGGGCGTTGATCAGGACGTTGGCCAGGACGTTTTCCAAGATGTTATCCAAGACGATTCACTTGATGTCATTCTCCAGGAAGCTAACCAGGAGTTTGACCAATTCCTTCTCCATTGCCAGAAAGATTTCCAGAACGTTTTCCAAGACGTTTGCCAGGACGTTGACCTGAACGTTTGCCAGAACGTTGACCAGGACGTTGATCAAGACGTTGATCAAGACATTGATCAAGACGTTGGCCAGGACGTTGATCAGGATTTTGACCAGGAAGATTCACTTGATGTCGTTCTCCAATGCCAGGACGTTGAGAAGGATCTTGACGAAATCATGCTCAACTGGCAAAACGTTGGCCAGGACGTTGATCAGGACGTTGATCAGGATGTTGACCAGGAAGATTCACTTGATGTCATTCTCCACTGCCAGGACGTTGACAAGGAGCTTGACCAAATCATGCTCAACTGCCAGAACGAGTTCCTGAAGGATGTCCAGGACGTTGCCCAGAGCGTTTGCCAGGACTTTGATCAGGACGTTGATCAGGACGTTGACCAGGACGTTGATCAGGACGTTAACCACGGCGATTTACTTAATATCACTCTCCATTGCATGCTCCGTATTAACCAGTTTATACAAGAGCGCTGCGATTACCAAAAGACCAATCCCGACTACGATTACGCGCTGTCGGAACTGAATATCATTTTCTTTCTGAATGATTGGATCCGTCAGCTTATTCTCGACTTAACGGATGGCGTCTTCAGAGAAGATGCTTTGCCCCTGCTCATGGAGATCGAAGAAGTTGCCGAAGGTAGTCCAAGGGACTTTTGTCTAATCAAGGGCCTTCAATGCAAATACACAGATTGGTGCAAGCGTATGAGCGCAATAGAATGGCCGACTACCCCGGATTCTCAACCTACGGGCGTCATGGAAAAATCTCCAAGAAAACGAAGCAGCTCCGAAGACGATTCTCATCCGATCAAAAAGCTGAGCATATCCGTGGTCCAGGGCCTTACGCCTAATGATGATAAGCTGGTTCCAGCCCCTGACAGCGCTGAGTCAGCTCCCAGCCAGTCATCACCCACCCAATCATCCATCATCGAAGACGATTCTCATCCGATCAAAAAGCTAAGCATATCCGTGGTCGCGGACCTTAAACCGAATGATGATAAGCTGGTTTCAGCCTCTGACAGTGCTGAGCCATCTCCCACTCAGTCATCACCGACATGCGATGAGTCCAGGGTTTCCTCGAGCATCGAGGTAAAAATCACCAAACAGGACCATAGGCGCGTAATGAGTTGGCTCCAGGGCTCGATTGGTCAAGTGATCGTCAGCAAGTTCCACCTTCAGATAAGCCGCTATGACATCCGTACCTTGTTCGGTGGCAACTGGGTGAACGACAACGTGATCAACTTTTACATGGAACTCCTGAACGAGCGGTCGAAAAAGAATGCCGGCAAGCTGCCCAGCGTTTATGCCATGAATACATTCTTCATGCCGAAACTGCTAAAACACGGATTCTGCACCGTGAGGCGTTGGACAAAAAAGGTCAACCTTTTTAGCAAGCAGATAATACCGGTGCCGGTGCACTTTAGTGGGCAGCCCAACCACTGGAGCATGGCTATTATCGACATGCGCCACAAGACGATCCGGTTCTACGACTCCATGGGCAAGAGAAATGATTCCGCACTGGAAGCCCTGAAAATGTATCTGCAGCAGGAATCGGTGGACAAACGTAAAGAGATTTTCGACACCAGTGACTTTAAGCTCGAAACCGCCAAAGATGTGCCACAGCAGTATAACGGCAACGACTGCGGCGTCTTCTGTTGCATGTTCGCCGAGTATATTACACGTGATGCTCCGCTTACCTTCACTCAAGCTCACATGGTCGCTATGCGAAAGAAGATGATTCTGGAGATTCTAGAGAGAAAGCTGCGGACTTAGTTACTTTTATTTCAACATAGCTAATTATGTAGAGCTGGTGACTTTTTATTTACAATTTTTTTATTTCAACTAATTATTACTTCTACTTCATTTGTTAATAAAAAGCAATCAAGAGTTGTATTCAATCCCAGTCACAAAAAAACACATGTCTGCCTGTGCAAAATCGCAAAACTCTTTAGAATCCTGTTAACAGGCAACGTATCTGTTGACAAAGCACCTGCAAAAAAGCCAATTAAATATGTATGACTGGGAAATAGTAGAGCACCGGTTGTAACAAAATATTAGACAGAGAAGCAAAACAATTGGCAGCTCCGAAATTGTACTCTTTTTCTGCCAGGCTCTTCGGGATCCATCCAATTTGCGCTTCGTCGGGTTACTGTAGGTAACAAAAGCCCGCCGAGGTTTGTTGATGTTGAGCCGGAGGTGGAAAAAGTGAAACATAATTTCGAGCACACAATTAAAAGCTAGGTCCTTTGGGTCCTCCGACCGTATTTCATATTCCGCCCCTCCAGGCGTCGCGTCGGCGCCCAAGCTTGGTCATTTTGCTGCTGCCATTTTCATGCTGTGCATGCAGAGCCCAAGGCTGTCAAGGGTGAGCATGTGTCACCCAGGAGTAGAGTAGGAAACTGCTTTGCCGGGGTCAACAGCAGAGCCAGGGAAAACAATGCGAAGTTTGAATGCCCTTGTAGGACAGGAATCGTATCCTTTCAAAACAAGGAATAAATAGAGAAGGAAAATCTATTAGTATTATTCCGGAAAAGCCATTACGGGCACTTTAAAATGCACACGAGCCACACAAACTGAGTTATTATGGCTTATAAACCATTCTGCCTGCAGGTGGGAGGAAAATTTAAACATATTTTTTCAGTTTCCACACAATTGAGGGATTTCGAGCATGGAAAATGAGTTTCCTTTTGCGCTCGGGTGCATATAGAATTTGTCGATACATCAAAAACACATTCACAAATCCTTTCATCGTCCTGGGGTTCAGCTTCTGAGAGATTTCCAGGGAAGAAGCTGGATTCAGTTTATTTGAAACATGAAACCAGACATGGGCAATAACGTAGCCAAATAAATGCAAGGAAGTCCTTGCACGTAAGTCTGCTCTCGTCCTCGAATGGTTGTCTCGTATAAACGAATAGCAAATAATAAATAACAGAGCAGCATTTAAAGACCCAAATTAAACTTTGAAAGGATGCCGTTAGTCATTCGAAACAAATGTAAATTTACCGAAATAATCAAAGAAAATTGCGCCCCGGGGGATTTGCGGTGCCTCAGCAGACATCATTGAAGCCTTTAAGCCGTCGGCTTACTCCTAAGTCCTTGAACTACAACTCTGGTTTGAGAGGCGGCCGGTCGGCGGCCGCCTCCGTCGCAGCCGCCCCAAGTAAACAGGTGTATGGTGTATGCAAATGACCAAAGTCATTAAAATGTTGCTTCTGATAATAATGATTTATGGCGACTGCGAAAGGCGAGACATCAGCCGAGAAAAGGAATGACAGACTCGAGATTCGGGACTCGGAACTCGGGTCTCGAGACTCGAGAGTCAGCAGGATATCCAAGGAAAGTCTGGGGATAGCCAACGAATGTTTTGGTCAACAAGGTGGCCAATAAACACGGCCATAAAAACACCGTTTTTCGTCTGCGAGTATGGGGGCAATGAACAAGAGAAACCATTGTAAACGAAATCATTTCCAGGGCTTTTTTCTGCTTAAAAACTTTTCTGCCATCTCATCATTCGGAGTGTGGTATATGGCAGTGAGTGTTGTTTATGTGTGTGTGTGTGCTTTTGGGCTCGTTTCGAAAGCAATTTAGTCGCCGGGGCTAGCAGCAATTATTTTCTCATATTACGTATACGCAACGCGTGCCCAATGCGCTGTTAGCAGATTTATTCTTCCATTATGAGGCAAACAATTTTCTATTACGCTGCTGACTTTTCGTATTAAAAGTCAAAGAATAGAAGCGCCAATGGGAAACGGGAACGCAGAAGCCAAAGCTGACACAAATTGTTCGCCAGCATTATTTACATAATTTTTATCAAAAAAAAAGAACAGAAAACTGTGGCATGAAATGACAACAGGATTCTCATTAAAAGCTAGGGGACTCTGCGGCAAATTAACTTTGCACCCGCTGCCACAGGGCGCACTGTGTGTTGGTGATGAGGACGTTTGGACTCCCAAGTGGTCATCGAATAAATTATGACGCGAGCGGGGGCGTAGGGAACACCAAATGTAGTCAAACATTTGCATTCATATTGAGTCCCTTATCTTTGGGGAAAAGTGCCAAGTGCCTTGGTGCTGTCGTTGAAGTAAAATCCGGCATATGTAAATACACGTTGTAATTGATTTCCTTTTTCGTTCGCACATCATCATCACATCACTCATACGCAACGTGGCCGCAGGCATCGCCGACAGGTAAATCACCATAACAATAATAATAATAATAATCATTATCATTATGGGCCACCAGTAATGATTCTTCACAGTTCCACAGATTTTCCCCGCTTTCCACTTCCCCGAGCATCGATTATTTTCGTTTGAATTTGATTGATGTCTGCTTCCTTCCGTCCGCTGATAAAGATTATGCCCGTGATGATATTACTAATTTGCACTGCAGAGAAACAATGGAACAAAGCATCGTTTTCCCGATACATCGATTTCAACGGTCCCGTCAGCTAATAAATCTCGTGGCAGGTGTTTTTGCAGGGAAGCAGGGAACCGGAGAACCCACGTAAAAATAAATGAATGCATAAATGAATCAGGGAATTAATCACTCTTGAGCGCGGCAATCGAATTCACATGCATTAATTAAAATTGAAGCACTTCAATTGCTGAATTTAAAAATTCAACTCGAATTCCATGAACAGGCAATTACTCAAATATTTTCGCCTGTGAACTTCGAAATAACATTAATTTGGAGCGTGTAATTAAATTTAGCAAGCTCATAAATTGTAATTATGGCGCTAAAAGGATTCCAATCACTTTTCCCACGGATAGTGAGGGAGCTCTGGCATTTTATTTAGTTCGAAACTCGGCTTTGATGTGGCTGTGGGCCCCGTAATAGCTACTTAATTAACTAGATATAGGGCAACTTTTGTCTGCTGCCCATTGCCACCGCCACCGCCTGGTGGGAAAGTAACTTTATTTGCTCGAAAAAGAGGGTCACAAGGCTCAAGGGATAACGACCACGACACTATTGACGAGCCGACGACTACAATGGCCCCCCTTCCTCCCTACACTCCCAAAGTCATAGTCCCACTCATTCAACATCAAAAACATTCGGGAAGGCGTGCCTTTGTTTGTACGATTTCCAGTTCAATGATTAGGCCAACATATCAGCAGCAGATACAGGCCGCTCATCGCCAATGCCCACACACTCAGAGGAGCAATCGATACAGGAATGAAAGTCGAAAAGGATATGAAGCTCCCCTTGAGCCTCTTCATTAAAGCGGCTCAGGGTTCGTGAATAAATTCGGAAATTCGGAAATTCGCAACTGAATTCAACGCCAACTTTCGCATAAATTTCGGTATTAGGATGCTTTATCTGCTGAAAACAATTTTCACTGCCTAAGCCGGAAAAATAAGCTGAGCGCCGGCCCGATTGAATGGACCTGTCAATCAAAGCGGTTGCCCAACATCATTATCTCCAGCCCAGTGATGAGTCCTCTTTTTCGGAGGCCGGACCAAAAAGTCCCGGCTTAACCTTTTTCGTCAAGGCTCGCCACTCAATCGGTCAGAAGGTCACCTGGACAACAGATTCGATTATCCTGGCCGGAGAGCAGGTGCTTAAGGATACAGTGTCTCTCTGTGGGTGCTTTCGGTGCCTTTTAATGACAATCTCCCTGTTGGTTAACCGCAAATCCAGAGAGAATATTAACTGTTTAAATGCAGTTTTGAAATATATACCCAAGAATATATATTTTAAGAAAGATAAACTTAGTTTAACATTAATTGTTTAATAGAGAAAACGCTTCAAAAAGAAGATAAGAAATTAAGTGCAATTGTCAGAAATTTTTTCCCAGTGAAACAGCCATCCCCCGAGGGTTTTTTGAATACAGTGAGGGGTTGCCTTTTGCTGTTGCATTCCCAATGAAATCAAATTGCCTTTGCGGGGAGTGTCTCTCGTCTGCATCGTCGGTGGCCAAGTCAAAAAGTCATTGGCCGGGACAACCATCCAGCTATTACTGCACTGTAAGAGGAGCATGAATAAGTCACTGTCTGCAGGGGGAAGAAGGGTGCCATTTCCATTTGACAGTGCCGCCGCTGGCATTGTGTTTGCGCAGAGCAACTTTCGACATTGAGTTATAAGTGCTTCTGCTTGGCTGTTGGCTTAATCAAGCATGAAATAGTTCAATCGTTGCGGTATAGATAGATGTATGGGAAGTATGATTAGGTTATTGACTTGCCTCGCCCCCAAAGGGCTCTAGCGAAAGGGCACTGCTCTAAAAATCACTTAAGTTACAGCTTAAACACCTAAAGACAGGGCGTGAGTTTTAATTTGGGGATTACGCGACGAAATCGTAATTATTTCACTTTAATTAATGAAACAGCAGCACAGCTGCAGGCAAAACACAAACACAGATGGGGCGTTGGGCGGAAAAGCGCGATTTGCATATAGACACAACAAGGAGGGGAGTGCAGTGAAATCTCGAGAAGGACTCTAAATCGTTTTCGCCCATGAATACTATTGGCCTGCTTAAATCGCTATCACCGTCGTCCTTCGCCCTAATTAACGTTATGCAAACTGGCTCTGACACCGGTATTTGCGGCAAGGATAACACCAAAGAAAATTCCAAAGCCATAACATCTGGCATCCAATTAGGCTAATCCAGTTAGCTCCTATGACACAAATTTTGAAGCAATTATCGTGACAAGTGAACTGGAGCTACACACATGCCTAACCAGACACAACAAGGGCAACAACAACAACAACAACTGATTGATGCTGTCACCTGTGAGCAGGAGGTGAAAAGAGGCTGAAAACCGGGATGGCTACATCCTCATCCTGGGCCTGCGGTGTCTGCTCATAAATCACAAACGAATCAGCGAATGCTTCAAATGACTTCATTAAAAAGCGTAACGCACGCATCCAGGGAAGCGAAGGAAACTAGGGAGAGTGCCAAGTGCACTTAGAAAAATGTCACCAAAATGGACTATGGTTTTTGATTTCGTTGGAGAGTTATGGAGTCCTTTGGTAAAGAAATCTTTTGGTTAAAAAAGAGATAAAACATATCAAAAGAGAGACAGTAAAAATTATTACTAAGAAAAAATATATATGAAAGAATACAGCAAAATCAAGTTTATATTGTTCAAATTATCCCCAGTGTAATAAAAAAAAAATAATAGGAGCTTCGTCAGCAGGCGCTCAGTCAAGTGTATATAAGGATAAAGGAAGAATGGGGGGCCTGGGAGATATCCCAAACAAGGGAACTGGGGAGGACGACAAGATAGACCCACTCTTGCTATCCATTATCGAAAGCCGCCTGCGGGCTCATCCCCTGAGCCTCCGCTCCGATTCGCTATTAGCAAGGACTCGAATTCGATGAAATCCCGTCTCCTTTGTTTCCTAAAAACACCAGCAGATGGGAAACTTTCCCAAGATCTCCGCCCCCAAGGCCCTGAACTTTTCCCGTGACATTTTCCACAGTTGTAAGCAACTGTCGTCGGCGGCAACAATCCGTTTTTCACAACAGCACCGTGAGTGGTAGTGACTTCCCGGGAAATCTATTCAAATTATAGCTAAGCAAGCCCTAATTGGAGCCAAAATGTTTGAGTAGTGTCCGAGAAACAATCAATGGCGACATCGACGGCGATGAGGAGGCCAAATTGAAAGCCAAGGCAATCGGAACTAAAAAACAAACTAAGCCCGACACGAATCTGGCAATTGTGGAAATCCTTTTTGTTTTAAAGAAATCTCTCCTTTAGCCAACTAACTACTTGGAACTTTAACTGGAAAAGTTTTCTGGGTTTTGCCAGTTTTTGTTTTGTTTCTTTTCTCTTTTCCTTTGTTTTCCTTTATTATTCACCTCATGTTCCACTTCCTTGCGTGCCTGCGTCCTTTGTCCCCGCCACATCCTGCCACTGATTTGCCGCTATTGTGTCATTGTCCAAAATTTTATTATGACCCACAAAAGTAAACGGAAAGCGGAAAACAAAAAAATATATATATATATCTAAGGAGGGACTCAAACTCGACTGTGTGTTTCGAGCCTTATTGGCGCATAAAAGAATTTCCTTACGCCACCTAATGGGGGGCTAATGATAATCGGCTTGGTCAACGACCTGTTAGCCCCGCGAATTAAGCGCTTTTAAGAGGCAACTCCGGCTTCTGTCCGACCGTTACGATGCGATACGATCCAAATGGAAATCAATAAACCAAAACTACCATGTGGAAAGCAATTTGAAAGTTTTAAAATTGACAAATTTCGTTGCGGCAAAGTTGTAACCATGGGTTGTTCCCCAAACTTTTGATAACAACTTTTAATTGATTGGCAATAAATACGGCCAGCTCAACTTCTAGCCGAAACAGAATTGGGGCACCGTAATCGCACACAAAAAAAGAAGCAGCCAGGACGACACACGTATTTTCCTAGGAATTATCCTAATACGCCACTTGATCAAATAGACTTTTTGGCCAAGAATATATTCACGAAATTGCACTGATTTGTATGCGCTTCTTTTTTAATTCAATGTTTTCAAAGTCGGGCCCCAAAATTAAATACGCGCCGCCATTAAGTATGCAAACATTTCACGTGCTGCTCCTCCAACGGGAATGGGAACGGTAAGGGGAACTGGGAACAAGGGCCACGCCGCCGTACTCACTTATTCCGTATGCTCCGCAGGATATGGCGCGTACTGCCAGTGCTGAATACGATTTGCATTCGCTGTTGGGTTTATTAAAAATTATATAATTTTATTTTTAGCTAGGCAAACGGAAACAGGCCGAGAGATAGACGCACGGACACACGCGAATAGCACACACATAGACATAGGACGGGCGGCCCCTACTTCTACGCCGAGCACATTTTTTTGTACATTTGTTGTTCCTGCTGGTGCCGTTAGGACTTTTCTGGTTAGCTTATCCTTCCAGCGAGCACGACCAAAAGCTACGAATGTTGAAACGCGACTGAGGCTTCAGCAGTGGTAGCAGCCGTCGCTCGGCCCCCAAAGTGAGTGAGAGAGAGAGCGAGTGGCCCCAAAATGAACTGGCAAAAAGAAGAGGCAAACAGGGTGGGGGGCAGATAAGGGACCGAGAAGGCACGAGGACGCGCGAATTCGTGTAGAAAGCGAAGCGGGAAAGGCAGCTGACACATATTTGGCTTTGTTTTGGTTTCGGCCCCACTTAGCCGGCTTGTCCCCCGCTCGCTCGCTCTGGCGCCTGCGCGAAGGGAGTACGAGTACTCTCTGGGACTCTCGCTATCTTACTCACTCCATTTGCCACAAACTAGGCATAAATATGGGCCAAAATCGTAGTTTAAACTGCTGGCCAGTGCTTTCGTGACTCTGATTATTGGAACCTCTCCCGCATTTTCCCCATATTCGCGGCCGTACGTTCATTCTATCGATTTCCTTTTGACCAATATTCCGGTGAACACTTTGTTTACGAATAGGACATCAATGAATAAGTGAGTGAGTGGGTGAATGAATGCACGCGGCACGAGAGTAAATGGCACACGAACACACAGCCTACATCCTTCGCTAGCGGTGTCTCGCTCCCCCATTTAGGTTGAATGACACTGGCCTAAGCTCCTGCGCCCGCTCCCTCTGCCGCTGGGAGCCATTATTGCATTTCCGTTTTGCGGCACATGTTTCGCACGTTGTCCTCAATTCCTAACGGGATGTGCCTTTCTCTGTGTGTGTGTTTGTCTGCATGTTAGCACGTCATCGTTTTCTAATGCACATGCAGGCGAGAAAGAGATGGAGGAAGCGCCCGCAGGGCTCATAACTGTAAATGAGCAGAATTAACGGCCCTAGCGTCAGTTTCCTTTCTTCTTCTTTTGTCTCACTTTCCACCACTTTTGTCTGTCAGTGTAACGTTATTTTTCAATTACCGCCCTAAAAGTATGCAATTAGCGACAAGGTAATTGTTCGGTTGCGATACGTATCGATATTTGTTGTATTTTAAAAATCGCACACAATCACACATACACACATAGCAGAAATAGGTAAACACACAAAAACAAAGCGCCGGCAAAAAGTGTAAATAATAAAAATTAAAAGCACCTGTCAACAAAACGTTGACCACACCGAATTATTCAGTTTGGGCGCTACGCTTTGTAGAAATTCACTATTAAAGCGCGGCTCGGCGAACTTTGTTCCGCAGTCAACATCTGGGATTCACAGCAGCCGCACCAACAACAACGACGAAGCAAGAAGAGTCGCAACCAGGAACGGGAAGAAGAGGAAAATCAGCGTTTCGGAATGAGCAGCGATGCGGAGGAGAAAAGAGCCAAGGTAACACTATAGAGATAGAGATACATCGATCTTAAAAATAACATTGATGAAATATAAATTAAATTTTATGATCAAATTTTAATATTACTTAAATTAAAAATTTTTAAATAAAGCATAAACATATATTAAAAGTTTTTAAAAGATTTTTATAGCGAAGAAAAAGACCACAAAAACCTCTGAAATATTTGCTGTTGGTGGAAAAATAAAATAAATTTATTTAACTATATAAAATAGCATGTATAAAAAATATCTTTTAATAGATATGTAACTCACCTAATGTAAAAAACGGGTTGCTATAGATAAGTAATGATTGATTCTTGACAAGTAACGACAACCGAAATGAACACTCAATCATTACACCCCGTTTAGTACGAAAAATACGCGGTGGGAATCATAAGTCTATCTTTGAGATACAAGCTTAGTTGCCCGGCTATCTAATGCTTGTATTAGTATTAATTTAACACACTTCATTTATTACGAGAATAACTAGAATAATTTGAACACCCTTAGAAGTAAATAATATTACTTTAAGTTAACTTAAAGTACGTTACATTTTTTGATTTTTAAACCCCTTGTAATCCCAAATTAAAAATCCATATTTTAAATATAATAATTAGAAAAAAAGAAAGAGCAATTCCCAAGATCTATTCCAAATCTTATTTAAAGTAGAGTGCAAAAATATATATTGAGATACAATTTTAGTCGGGCATTGGTGATCTAATTCACAAGTACACAGTCACATTCACACCTCATTCATAGAGTAAAAAATACGGTCAGTACCGCTTGAGTTTTATCTTTGTGATAAAAGTTCTAATTAATTGATCCATTGAGTTAGTCAAGTTCAGAATTATGTTTATTCCAAGCGGAAGTTAGGTGTATAGGCATTTCCATCGGTTACCTGTTAATGAATACGCCACCCTTAACCCCTTTCGTCGCTCCAGCCGGCAATAGTTATCCGATTTGTGAGACCCGCCGCCGGCATTAGATAAGATACGCGGTAGAGTGAGTGGGTCGACGAGTGGAATTTGAGACCGGCGCAATGTGTGTGGCGGCTCTTTGGGAGAACAGGTGCTGCCGGGCGATCAGTCGAGCGTTGGACGCCATCGCGATCGGTTGTGCCTGCAGATCCCGACCAGAAACCGGAGTAACCGTAGAGCGTAAACATGAGTGGCAGCGAGAAGAACGTGCGGCGGCGCGTCATCACTCCCACCAGCGATCCCACTAACGCGGATCCGTTGCTGCGGCCCCGCGGATCTCAGCAGTATGAGGTAAGCGCCCAGTTCGGATCCTTGATAAGATTGCCCCTCACCTGGGTCCTAATCTGGCGCGATCGGAGCAACTCAACATGCACATTACCCATGGCCGAGTTCCTCAAGTATCGATTATTTTTCTTCGTTATTTTTTTTTGGCGGCCTGAGTG
This sequence comes from Drosophila kikkawai, assembly GCF_030179895.1. NCBI lineage: Eukaryota > Metazoa > Arthropoda > Insecta > Diptera > Drosophilidae > Drosophila > Drosophila kikkawai. The sequence goes on along the minus strand of NC_091729.1, from coordinate 18,622,788 downwards.
CAGCACAGCGCTTATCTTGGGAGCGAGTCGTTAATTAACGCACCGCGGATACCCTTGAGATAGCCAGCCGTTCCCATTTCGCCCTAGTTGCACGCCCTGTTTATCAAACCGTCTGGGCTTAGTTTGGGGGAGCACAAGGAGCCCAACTATCCCAATTCGACTTTCGGTGGCAACAGTCTGCGACTTGCCAATGCCAGTTTGACCAGAGATAAGATAACCGCTGATGGATTAAATCCAACACTCTGCTCGATACACACAGTCGATTCCAATTGAGAAACTGACTCATGTCTAGTGGCAGGCGTGCTGGGTCTATCCAGTTCTGGCTAAAACCCATTATGCCCGAATGGAATCTGAAATTTAGGGGGTTTTATGCATGTTCTAGATAGCGATACCTTGGGTATCTATACATCTGTTTTTTACTGATACTTCAGATACATTTTTTTCTGGTATTCTATATTTATTTTATATGTTTAAAGAAGGCTTTTTATAAAACTGATAAACTCAAAATAAAAATTAAACTGAAGAAAGAAATTATAAGCTTTCCTATTTCCTTATATGTTATATTTAAGATTTTTTATTACAATTATTATAACTATAAAAAGTTCTCATTACAATCCATCTCCCTTCTAGGCCCAACCCAATGGCTGTGAGCGCGCCTTCGTCCAGGGTAGCAAGATTAAGTGGTTTTGGGCTCCCGCCTTCTTCGGCTTCTGGCTTCTGCTGTACGTGGCCATCTCTATTCCCGCCTGCAATCGCCTGCCCCGCCCACTGACCATCCAGGATGAGGCCAAGCACCCGGACCAATTTATTGCAGAACGGGCTGAAAACAATCTGCACGCGCTGGTGGACATCGGACCGCGAGTGGTGGGCAGCAGGCAGAATGAGATGGCAGCCCTGAAGTTACTGTCCCAAAAAATGCAAAAGATTCGATCAGGAACAGCCAACGATATCGAGGTGGATGTGCAAGTGGCTTCTGGTAGTTATGTGCACTGGTCCATGGTCAACATGTACCAGAGCATTCAGAATATTGTTGTCAAGATCAGCCCCAAGGGAACCAATAGCACAACTTACCTGCTGGTGAACAGTCACTACGATTCCGTGCCGGCGGGACCAGGTGCTGGCGATGATGGCTCCATGGTGGCCACTATGATGGAGGTTCTGCGTGTGCTGGCCAAGTCGGACAAGCCGCTGAAGAACCCTGTCGTGTTCCTGTTCAATGGAGCTGAGGAGAATCCCCTGCAGGCCTCCCATGCCTTCATTACCCAGCACAAGTGGGCCAAGTATTGCAAGTAAGACTTCTAATTCCTCCTGGATTGAACCTCTTGTAAGCCATGTTTTTTATTTCCTCTCCAGAGCTCTTATCAACCTGGATTCCTGCGGCAATGGCGGTCGGGAGATCCTGTTCCAATCGGGTCCCAATCATCCCTGGCTTATGAAGAACTACCGACGCGCCATCAAGCATCCGTATGCCTCTACCATGGGCGAGGAGCTCTTCCAGAATAATTTCATTCCCTCGGACACTGACTTCCGCATCTTCCGAGATCACGGATCCGTGCCCGGCTTGGATATGGCCTACACTTATAATGGCTACGTTTATCACACGCGTCACGACAAAGCAGACATCTTCCCCAGGGGAAGTCTTCAGCACACTGGCGACAATCTGCTGGCCCTGGTTCGGGAGATCGCCAACTCACCCGAGCTGGAAGACTCTTCGGTAAGATGGAACCCTAACCCTGAGCGAACCTAACTAAACTAATCTGGTGATTAATGCTTTAGAAATATGCCGAGGGTCACACTATCTACTTCGATGTCATGGGCTGGTTCCTGGTCTTCTACACCGAAACTGAGGGCGTTATCCTAAACGTGATCGTGGCTCTGGCATCCCTGGGCATCTGTGGCTTTGCCTTCAAGCTGATGTCTGTCAGCTCGGGAATTAAGCTGGATAAGATCCTCAAGCGAGTCCTGCACACTTTCTTTGTGCACCTTCTATCCGTGGTCGTTGGAGCTGTATTGCCCGTCCTCCTGGGTCTGTTTATGGATGCGGTTCACCTGCCGTTGTCCTGGTTTACGAACTCCTGGCTCATCTTGGGCCTGTACTTTACCACCTTCTTCTTTGGCTTGGCCATAGTGCCGGCCATGTACTTCCACTGGACCAAGCATGTGAGTATTGTGGGATTTTATTGTAAGATCATTTCTTTAATTCGTTTGCTTTCACAGGATAAGCTGCCCATTGGTCAGCGCGTGCAGATTCTGCTGCACTGCCATTGCCTGCTTTTGGCCCTTCTTACCTTGATCTTTACCATCTGCGGAGTACGCTCTGTCTTCGTTCTGATGCTTAGTTGCCTGTTCTATACAATGGGCTTGATTATCAATATTGCCACCAAGCTGCACAGCAAAGGTGGGTTATTTATTAATATAATTTTTTTTTTATTTTTTATTCCTACATTTATTGTTTATATTTTGCAGATGTGGCCTGGGTCATTCCGCATATTGTCTGCATTGTGCCGCCTTTCGTGTTCTTTGCCTACTTCTCGCATGGATTCTTTACCACCTTTATTCCCATGTTTGGACGCTTTGGCGAGAATCTTAATCCGGATCTGGCAGTGGCTGTGTTCAGTGTTGCTGTGGGCTTCCTCACCTGCGGCTTTATTGTGCCCGTTCTGCAGCTGTTTAACAAATCAAAGACCATTATCACTGCTCTGCTGGGTGTGACTTTATTGTGCTTTATTATTGCCATGACACCCATAGGATTCCCCTATCGCCCGGCCACCAATGTCCAGCGATTTGCTGTGCTGGTAGGGTTGACTTTATCAATTTATCAAAAACGCACCTGACATATTTTCCTCATTTCTTATTAGCACACGAAACGCACCTTCCACGATGCCGAAAACCATATCCGCCGCCAGGAATCGGGCTACTTCATCATGCCCCAGGACCGACGCACTTATACTGTCAAGAGTAAGTTAATCAGACTGTTTAAGATGAGTATTCAGTAGCTATTAATGCAATTTGTATATATTTTTTAGATGCAGTAATTAACATGACGCTGGCCCAACGAATTGGCGCTGACTGCGAAAAGGAAATCAATTGTGGTTTGCCGCTTTACAATCAGCGTTGGCACAAGACCAGGTGAGTTAAGCCTTAGCTTTACATGCCTTCAGTTCATAAACTTCTTCTTGTCACCCCAACAGAAAGAACAGTCTCTGGATACCCGCCTCAGAGCCAGTTCTTGGCGAAGATTTACCCACCGTAATTGTGCTATCAAAGAAACCTTTGACAGCCACCAAAATCCGCTACGAGATGCAGTTGAGCGGTCCCAATCACATGGCCTTGTTTATTAAGCCCTTAAATGGAGCCAGCGTGAAGGATTGGTCATTCCACAAAGTAAGATTTTAAAGATCAATTTAAAAGCTCTTTCTTATATTTCCTTATATTTCTAGGCTCCCCTACGTCTCAACTTTGAGACACCATACTTTGTGTACTTCTCGTGGGGCGTCAATGGAGATCCCCTTAAATTCTGGCTAGAGCTGGAGGTAAATTTATGCAAGCTAACCCGCTAAGGAGTCCCTTCTAATCGATCTACTACTATTTTAACAGAAACCCAATGGAAATTGGAATTCATCTACTGTGGAGCTGGGTCTAGGTGGCCATTGGACCCATCACAAGGACATGTTGACGCCAGACTTTAAAAAGTTCCTGGACAGTTTCCCCGCATATGTGGACGCCACGCCCTGGCCGGCTTCCTTTGAGAGCAGGATCTACTAGGTTAAGAAAAATGTCTAGAATTTGTATGTGTTTAAGTAAAGTAAAAGCTGAAATGTTGAGCCATTTTAAGTGGAATTTTTCGCGGTGAACTTTGTTTTTGAGATATGATGAGGTTTCAATGATTGATTTGCGTCACTTATGTGTACTCAACTCTATTGGCCCCCATTCATTTATCAGTAATGAATTATAATTAATCTCAAAAGCTATGCGGGGAATATCAAAGTGCTTTGACTGCCAACTTAAAAGTAATTCTTTCATATTCTACACATAATAAAAAAGAAATTTTTGGCAATTAAAAGATTTATACAGTTAACATTTATAAATCTTAAAACTTATAGAAATTCGCTTCTTTGGTAATCACGTCAACCTAGTACGGCTTTGAGTTACAGGTTAGCCTTAAAAAATATTTATTTTATTCTACTTGATTAAAAAAATACAAAAAATGGAAGCCTTTTTGGGTATTAAGGGAAAAGACTTTGTCATGCTGGCATCGGCGACCATGAATGCTCATCAGGGAATGCTGCAGCAACAGTGTAATTATATAACTTTATTTTTTAAATATAAAAAAATTATTTCCACGTTAACTAATCAGGTATATTGCATCCACTGAACAAACACTCTATGTTGACGGTCCTGGGAGTGGCGGACGGCAACTCGCTTAAATTCAAGAAAAAAATCCTCCTAAACCTGGAAATGTTCGAGATATACAATGGCCATAGGTTGTCCCTCCAGGCAGCGGTGCACTTCTCCTACAAAAATCTTTTGAGGTTTAAGCGGCGTCAGCCCAATAATCAGATAACGATACTGATTGGCGGATTTGACCCCATTCGTGGTCCAGAGTTGCATTGCATTGATTATAATGGCACGGTGGCTGCCATACCATACGGCGTACGTGGCTCGCATCCCGAATTCTGTCATGTTCTCCTCCAGGACCTCTACAAGGCGAATCTTGATCAGGAATCTGCCTATAATGCCCTCCGAAGCTGTGTTGATAAGATCAAGAAAAAATATGTTATTAATTCGTTTAATTTCGAGGTGTTTGTAATCAAAAAAGAAGGCACCGAAAGAGTCACTGAGGTGCATTTTCCAAATGTGACGAAAGTCGCAGAAATAATTAATATTTCAATCTTTATAGACTTTTTATATGTTGAAACCTTTCATTTTTGCCAAGGGACAAAAATGGTTTAAGTTTGAATTATTAAATATTAAACTTTACTTAAAGTAAAATGTCGTTTTCAGTGTGACATTTTACATTTGGTTTCTTGACAAAAAAGTCATAATTCTTCTAAGCACTGTGTACGATTACTTTCGGTTCATCTATAGTAGATTTCTGGATTATCGGATTTCGTATTAATTGGAATTTTATGGCTGCGACGGAGCTTTATCAGCAGGGGGCTTATAATTTATAGTGCAGCAGCGATGGGCATCGCAAAAAAGTACAAGTACAAAAAACCACACGGAGAATTCCCCAACAGAGAGTGAAATGGCAGCGGGTGCCCATTCACCTGATGTGTGGTGCAGACTGATTCAACGGGAGATTGGCAGATTTTAATAACTTAATATGTGCAAATTCTTGAGGAACGCTTATCAGCATGAGTGGTCAAACAATGCCGATGGTTATCTCTGAAGTGGATTCACTTAAATGAACGTGGGAGCCAGCTTTATTTACTTGCCAAAAGATCTTTGTTGTGGTAAATCATATATACCTTTGTTTATATAGGACATCCTGTTGTGATGCCAGACAACCTAATTTAGGATTGAACAACATGGAAATAGAAATTTATAAAGTGCCAGACATTTTTTCCAATCTCAACTGAAAATCTAAAAGCAGATACGAATTATGGTTTAAATTTTGGGGTTTTCCGCACTTACTCTTTGATTCATATATTTTTAACTGATAAGGGTTCATTGCCTGAAATGCAAATGTTATATACTTACATACTTATCAGGATCAGGAAATCCCCTCTTAAGTATATCTTCTCCTAAGATTAAAGGAGTCAAAGTTCTCATTTGTAAGCTCTATCGATTCTTATCAGGCTTACACGTTTTCGATTTATGTTCCCCCGATAAGGTAGCAGAATTTTCCGTATTACTGGGTTACTTTATCTTGACTCCTAATTAATCCTTAATTATAAAGATTTTTTAGATTTTGGACCCCACCACAAGATCTGGGGCCACAATCGAGTTAACTGCTCCATTATAAAGAGCTATAAAGAGCAAACAGCTTCTGGTATCGCGCCTATCGCTGGATGTAATCGTTTTATGCGCCGAACACCCATTGATTATAATCATAATATTTAATTATTATCGCTGGCGTTGCGCCGATAAGCGATCCCCGACGTCGAACCTGGCCCTACTTAATTCTGGGGAACAGCCCCGAGGCGTCTTAGTACCCCAACGGTTGGGCTCTGGTGCGGTTGTATATATATCAGTTCGATTCGGGACCGAGTCGCGTGCGATCTGAAGGTTAGTGCGTTACCATAATTCACAACCACCAAACTGATTAAGATCAGTGAGTGTCCGTGTCCTCATGGTGATATAATCCGCGATTGTAGTTCATTTCTTTAAAATATAAGACATGCTCTTGGGAAAGTGAAAGGAACGTCTGGCGATAAGTTCGGTCCTCGGAAGCAGAATATTTTGGCTTAAAAGAATCGTAGGAAAGTGAATATCTCATGATCTTACTTCAAGTATCCTCGGAGATTAGGAAATTTATATCGGCCATAAAATGGGAACTGGCCCTGTTATCGATTTCTGTTTTTAGACCATTTTCTTGTTGCCTATGAAATTCCTTCGGTCATAATGCCCAAGTGCTTTTTAGGGTGCTAATTGCTTTACGACTTTTCACAGTCTCCCCCACGAAGTTGATTTCACCTCCGTGAACGAACTTCATAAATACTATTTGCAATCAATTTACTACACCAATTCGTTGGAAAGGTTTCGATCGCCTTCAAAAAACAAATTTATTATATGAGATATTTTTAGATTAGTACTAATCGGAGATCGTAAGTGGGTACAATTTGCGAAGATCGTAAATCGGTTTATCGTTGTTTTTAGGAAAGTGCCTAAAAGCATGCAACATTTTTTGCAATCAAGAAAATAGGATTTCGTTTACACATATTTTACCAGATTTCCTAATTACTTCAGATGACTTTTTCCACCGTGGACATCACAGCCGATAAGGATGGCGGCAAGTCCAGGGACAAGAAGTGGCCCTGGTTCGGAGCTCCTCTCTATGCAGCCGCTGCCTTTGCCCTCTTTTATGCCGCCGTTCTGCCCAGCTTCCACAGCTACCCAAAGATGCTTTACGTGAGCGAGGAGGCCCAGCATCCGGACGAGTTTATTGGTGAGCGGGCAATGCGGCAGCTGGCCGAGTACTCGGCGATTGGAAACAAGATGAGCGGCTCCATTAACAACGAAGTCCATGTGGTCGACTTCCTGCTGCGAGAAATTCAAAAGATCATTGACGAAGCCCGCACGGATCTGTACGACATTGAGGTGGACAAGCAGTACGCTTCTGGCGGCTTCTATCTCTGGGATATGACCATTGCCTACAGGAACCTCTCCAATGTGGTAGTGAAAATCTCCCAGAAGAGTTCCACCAACGATAATTATTTGCTGGTTAATTCCCACTACGACTCGGAAGTGGGAACACCTGCTGCCGGCGATGATGGCGTCATGGTGGTAGTCATGCTGGAAACCCTCCGAGTGATCTCACGTTCGGAGAAACCCCTTATCCACCCGGTGGTCTTCCTGTTCAATGGTGCAGAAGAGGCATGCATGCTGGGCTCCCATGGATTTATTACCGAACACAAATGGGCCAAGAATTGCAAGTACGCTGAGAACGTTTCTAAGGAATAGTTTGCTCTTTAACTCACCCATTGCTCGTATCTCCCTTTAGAGCCTTGGTCAATCTGGACTCCACTGGAGCTGGCGGACGCGAAGTTCTCTTTCAGACAGGACCCAACCATCCTTGGCTGGCCAAGTACTACCATCAGAACGTGCCCCATCCCTACGCCCAAACCCTGGCCGAAGAGCTATTCCAAAACAACTTTATTCCATCGGACACAGACTTCCGCGTGTTCCGCGACTATGGCGGTGTTCCCGGCCTAGATATGGCTAGTGTAATGAATGGATATGTGTACCACACGAAGTTTGATAATTTCCGGAACGTGGAGCGTGGCACATACCAGTCGACGGGAGAGAACGTACTGCCCCTGGTCTGGGCCCTGGCCAATGCTCCTGAATTGGATGACACTGCCGCACACGAAAAGGGTCACACCGTCTACTTCGACTTTATGGGCTGGTTCATGCTGACCTATACAGAATCTGTGAGCATAGCCATCAATTGGGTGGTTTCTGTGGCCGCCTTCGTCTGCATTGGCACCTCGGTGTGGATCATGACCCTTGACAATAGCTCGGATGCCCCAAAGGCAGTCATCATGCGATTCGGCATCATCTTTCTGGTGCAGGCGGGTACCTTCTTCGTGGCCTGCGGCTTGACGATTCTGGTGGCTGTCTTCATGCAGGGCGTGGGACTAGCCGAGTCCTGGTTCTATGGCAAGTGGATGGCCTTTGGCCTGTACTTCTGCACCCTGTACTTTGCCTTCGGACTGCTGCCCTCGATTTACATTGGACTTACTAAGAGAAAGACGAACATGAAGTTGGATCAGACCATTATGTGCTTCATGCATGCCCACTGCATCCTGCTGGCACTTCTCTGCATCATCCTAACCAGCATGGGAATCCGCTCCAGCTACTTTTTCATGGTGGCCATCTTTTTCTACGCCATTTCGGTGTTGGTACAGATCGTCCTTAAGCTGACGCTGAAAAGTAGGTTTTTGGAAATAGTTATTTGGGAAAGAGTTATCTAATGTCTATATCCTTCCAGAGAGCTACTTTGTGACGGTTCACTTGCTGTGTCAGATCCTGCCTTTCTGCTTTTACACATATATCTGCTATGCCACACTCGTGACTTTTGTGCCCATGCAGGGTCGCGATGGTCCCGACAGTAGTCCTGATATTATGGTCTCTGTATTTGTCATTGCCACAGGAATCAACTATGCTGGCTTTGTCGTGCGTTAACTTGACCTAAGCTTCTCCTTACATTATAATCTAACATTTTTTATTGCAGATTCCCATCATGCACAAGTTCCGCAAACCCAAGATCATATTCTCCTCCTTCGGCGTGCTTACGATTATATTCATTATAATGGCTGCCACTTCGGCAGGTTTTCCGTTTGTAAAGGAAGTGGCACCTCAGAGGTATTACGTATTGGTAAGTAACTGCTAGAGAAGATTGATAAGGATTCTGGCTTAAGCAACCATTGCCTTTTCCAGCACACCCTGCGAACCTTCCACAATTTGGATGGTACCACCAAGCAAGATTCTGGTTTCTATATTCAGCCAGTGGATACCCGTATTCACGAACTGGATGACACCACTTTCAAGAATGTGGAGCCTGCCAGTTGGACAGCAGCTACCTGTGCCGCCGAACCCTTCTGCGGTCTGCCGCTTTACAGTGGTCGTTGGGTAGACTGGAAGTAAGTTTTAAATTGAAGTCAAACTGGACTCACTACTAACCACCTTATTTTTTATATATTTTCGACAGAGACTCTGCTCTTTGGATCTATAGCTCTCCACCTGTACTTCCAATAGATATAGAGCTCACCCAGGTATCCAAAGAATCCCTGCCAAATAACAAAGTGCGCTTCGAGTACAGCCTAAAGTCTAGTGATCGAGTTATGATGTACATAGCTCCCTTCGATAATGTCAGGGTCACGGACTGGTCCTTTGACCGGACTCCCCTGGATGAAGGACACACTCCACCCTATCTGATCTATTACATTTACTCACTAATGGAGGAGCCATTCAACTTTTGGGTGGAGCTTGAACACGAGGAAAGCAATACCAATGGACCGTACTTCAAGCTGGTGGTCAGCGAGCACTTTGAATACCATCCAGAGCACTACACCGAGGACTACAAGGAGTTCCTTGCCACTTTCCCCGATTGGACCTACACCACCGACTGGTTCTCGGCCCTGGAGAGCTGGGTAGTCTAGGCAACAACGACGATGAGAGTATAGACTCCATAATTATCTTAATAAATAATTTATAATGTATTTTAATAAAATTACATAGTAGTAACTACAGAAGACTAATCTTAAATACAAGTACAAGTTAAGACGTTTGTTCGTTCGATTAGGGCTATTGGTAAGAATGAATTATTACCAATATTAACAGTAGTTGAGGTGGTGTCATGGCAACAATGCGGTTGAGTTGAGCTTTTAGGATGACTTATTTACAGTTGCCAACTGTTGTAGGAACCAAGCCAGGCGCTGACGTGCGCCCAGGGCGGAAATGTGGCCAGGAACTCCCTGAAGTCTTCCGTTATGAACATGTCGTCATGTATCCGGTGGCCCATCAGGGCTATCTTGAAAGTGGCTCCTGACCAGTCGGGATTTTCATGCTAAAAAAAAGAAGAATATATTGTAAGTTTTCCTCTAATCAAATATTTATATATTTTATTACCTCAAATTCAAGCGAGAACTGCAGGGGCTTGGGATCTAAGGCGTATGACCAGTAGACATAGTAAGGTGGCTTTACATTCTGATCCAGTGGATCCTTAATAAAGGACCAGTCTACCAACTTGGTGTCGTTTAAGGGCAGGATGAATATGCTTGTATGATCAGGCCCTGAGATCTCCAGGTCAAATCTTATATTGGTCTCCGATTTACTTGTCTTATCCAAAATGGTCAAGGTCGGAACATATCCCTTACTGGGCTCTGGTCCAGGCACAAAGTAGCTGTTGTCACTGGAAATTAATTTAAAGAAGAAATATAAGACCTTAGCTAAGGTAAAATGGCGTAAGATTACTTACACTGCATTCAGCCAACGGGAGCTGTAAATGGGGAAACCACACATGAGCTCCGAGTCACAGTCCATGCGTTCCGCCTTGGTATAGTTGGTGTTCTCGAAGAGAATATCATCCACAGTGTGCGGACGTCGATCCACTGGCATTACAAAGTAACCAGAATCCGCGTGGCTAATCGTGCTTGCTGCATCGCCATTGTGGAAAGTACGGGCCGTGTGCTGAAGAAGAAAGTTTTCATTGAAATCTTTTATTTAAATTTAAATTATGTTAGACTTACCACAGCAAAGAATCGTTGGGCTGCGGTCTTCTCGGCATAAGGAAAGGCAATTGGTGTGGCGGCAAATATAATAAATACTATCGTACAGATTCCAAACATTGAGATAATCGTTTTTGACTTGCGGAACAGACAGAACAAAGGCACCAGGAAAGGTGCAAACAGTAGAACCATCAGGGCGGTAAAGAATCCCATCAGTATCTCAGGATTTGTGTTGCACTCGCGTCCTTGCATGGGCACAAAGACCACGTAGAAGGCATAGCAGCAGTAGGTGTAAAACATGAAGGGCAGCAGCTGGCAGATGCAGTGCGGAATGAGCCAAAGGAAATCTTAAAAATAGAAACGTTAACCATCTTTAGGTTCTAAGTTTAAGCTCCCATCTATACTCACTTGTCTTGTGAGCCTTTGTGACCATGTTGATCAGCACGGAGAGGGTGTAGAAGCCAATGCATATCATTATAATAAAGGCTGAGCGAATCCTGTAGCTGACCATTACGGCGGTGACAACGGTTAAGATCAGGCAGTGCGAGTGCATCAGCAGCTGGATGCCATAGCCCAGAGGTAAGCCATGCTGGATAATGAAAAAACACAAATTTAGATCAAGTTATTTGAAATATCATCCCTTACTCACCTCCTTGGTGCGACTGAAGTATATGGCCGGCACTATGCCCATGCCGAATATCATGGGACAGAAGTATAGGCCAAAGAGCATCCAATTTTGCGAAAACCACGACATTGGCAGGTTCACCGCATCCAGGAACAAGGCTATGGATATGACTAGAACAATGCCCAGACCCACTCCAGCCACCTGTAGAGCCGTCAGAATGCCGAACTTGGCCCAAATGCGACGCCTAAACATGCCCGTACTGCTGGACATGATCCATATATAACCCACAATGGTGATGCAGACCAGGACACACACAGATATATTTATAATATCGCCCGTACCCTCCGGGTAATAGACGAAGAACCAGCCCAACATGTCAAAGAATATCATATGGCCCTCGGCGTGTTTCTAAATGTGGGAAATGTAAGTAAAAATTATTCATTATATTGGCAAACTTCAGGCTGGACCCACCGATGGATTCTCGAGTTCTTCAGCATTCGCCAAAGCCTTGACCAGAGCCAAGATATTTTCGCCAGTTAATTGGTATGTGCGGCGGGGGATGAGATTAAAGCGATCGTATTTGGTATGGTACACATAACCATTCAAGGTCTGCGCCATATCGAGACCTGAGAAACACAATGTATTAGAGATTAGGTGTTTTGGCACTTCATTTTATATTACCTGGTATATTGCCAAAGTCGCGGAACACGCGATAATCGGTTTCTGAGGGAACGAATCCATTCTGGAACAATTCCTCTCCGATAGTCGAGGCAAATGGATGAACTATGTTCTTGCCGTAATACTAAAATGATAAGAAGGGGATAAAGTATTAAGTTTTAACAGAAATAAGCTTAGTCATACCTTCATCAGCCAGGGATGATCAGGTCCGGATTGAAACAGGATTTCACGTCCTCCGCTGCCAGCAGAGTCCAAGTTGATCACAGCTCTGGGGGGAAATTTATATCCCATTTTAATTTAAAATTCTTTTTAAAGGATTATTCACCACTTACTTCACATTTGGCGCCCAGGGATGTTGGGTGATAAAGGCATGGCTGCCCTGTAGAGGATTCTCCTCGGCGCCGTTGAAGAGGAAGATTATTGAGTAGGTAAGCGGCGTCTCGAACTCGGTAATTACCCGGAGCACTTCCAGCATGATCACACACATCATGCCCGCGTCGCCAGCTCCCGAGCTGCCTGGCACTGAATCAAAGTGGCTGTTGATCAAGAGGGCGGCCTCACTGGTGGCGTTCTTCGGGGACACCTTCACCACCACATTCTGGACACTCTGATAGACATTGACCATGGACCACAGAAGATAGTTGCCAGATGCAATCTGCACATCCTTCTCTATATCATAGAGATCGGTTCGTGCTCTCCCCTCTATGTCATTGATTTCACTGAGCAAAAACTGCACGGCCACCTGTTCATTGGCCGCACTGCCCACGACTTTCGGTCCGATCTTGGAGAGCCTCAACAGCGTGTTCTCTGCTCGCTCCCCGATAAACTGGCCTGGCTTTTGGCGCTCATCCTCTACGGTTTTCAGCTTTGGCATGCGGTGGAAGCTGGGTATCACCACAATGTAGAAGAGCAGGAACCAGAAGGACACGAACAGCGGGGCCCAGTACCAGCCGATCTTGCTCCGATTGTAGATGATCTTCATGTTCTCGTACTTCGATTTCATTTTGGCCTGCAAGTGAGTAAGGGAATCAGTTCACCGGAAAATAAAGCAGGGTGTCACTGCCCCCCACACTAATTGAGTTGAAATGCTCGAGTTCCGATTGTGACGCATTCGGCTGATAAAGCCAGGGGATAATATGCTCCCAAATAAATATACATATTCATATGTCGCGTCACCAGCTAATCGGGCGATAGAGGAAGGGTTAAGTTAAGTTAATGCAGGCACTCGAGCGTCGAGCATCGATTAAATAATTAGGTGCCGTGATAAGGGGGTGCGATCAACTTAAGACTGTCAGTGCACATTCAATGACTATTGATAGCCCTGAAAACAAACCTCGAAAGATGAATGAAGCGGAGGTCCCACTCCCACTATCGGAATCCCAAAAGTGATTATTCAAAGCATCTGCCGCAGATAACACTTATCACCCCAGGCGTCAAGTGGGCACAGGAAATGAAGCAAGTAGGCTGAGGTACTTGAAGGTTCCGCTAAGAAGAGACTACACCAAAACGTGTCAAATACAAATAATATTGGCACGGGACTAGCTCCCGCTGGCTCTGTATAAACAAAATAGTATTTGAAAAATGTATAAAAAATCTACATAAAAACAGAGGAAAGACCGGATAACATCTGTTGGCCATTCGCAGCCTCAAATAAAAGTTTGCCGTTTAAATGGAAAGTATCGACAGACGCAAATTTTGGCCAACGACATTGAAATAATGCAGCTCTAAAAAAATAAACAATGAGAGCATATTTATATTTCGACATTTGAGAAATCTAACAAATTGAACGAATAAAACCGAAGCAAATCAGCATTGAACGAGACACATTTTGTAATTTTTTGAGCGGTATTTCATTCTTATTTATAGCCAACTGGGGTATTATACATATTATCGTTTAATGTTCACACATGTGATGCGGCTCTGAGTTTTCGTATGGGAAAATATTTAATAACAAATGTGTGTTTGTTTGCTTAAAGCGAATAGAAAATACACTTTCGTTAGTTTGTTGATTTCCAATTGTTTCCGGGGGTATACTAACTTGTTTAAAAAATAATACAAATAAAACAATTATAAATAAAAAAAAAAAGTAGAACTTCATTAATTTAACTCTGGCCGAAAATATAAATTAATTAATAGTATGGAAATTATTAGGAACCTTCATATAAAGTTAGTTCAAACCTAATTATATTATTTATCTTTATTGTTGAATATCTTTTGATAAATGAGATCACAGTATTTCCTACTTATTCTAAAGATACTTTATTTAATAATCACTTTTGAGTGCTCTCTGTTTTTATGAGGCCCCAAAAACTGTTTGAATATTGAAGATTTCGAGATGAATGGCCACTAAAATGGGAACTAATGGCAAGTGTCCTAGAAACCACTCAGAACAGCGGTTGAGGGGAAAAGAAAAGTACTGGCTACTGAGGCAATTAAGCGACATGCTTTATATTTCTTTTTATTTTTGTTTTTTTCGTTTTCCGCGACTGCATGCAAATGCCATTTGGATTGCAGTGCTGCGACGACCCATTTTCCACTGACTTCTAGGTGACCCATGCCATCGGCTAGAAGACAAGCGTGAAGGTAACTTCACGGCGGGGAAAAAGCATTGGGATGAGCTCCCATTCAAAGCGCTTATCGATTGAACTAATCACTTGCCACAAAAAAAAACAAAAAAAAAATAAAGAAACAAACAGAGAGAACGCTCTGTGTGGGAACCACGCCCACTTAATAACGAAAAAACAAGAGGACTGAAAAATTGGGGGGAAAGACAGACAGAACTATTTAAAGACAATTTGAATAAGAGGGGAAATGGAAATGGTAGGAAAAGGCAGGGGGAAAATCCAAAACAAAACTTCAGACTGCAGAGGCGTCAGCAATCAACTGTGACAACAAAAGGGCAAGCAAAGCCGGCAACAAACAAATGGAAAATCTTTGAATCTGGCAGATACCTGTTACCTGTGTCTATAGAAACCTGAATTGTGGTAAGGAAAACTTTTCCCAAGTTCTGACGAATAACTTTTTTTTAGTTATTAAAGAAAGATTATAGCTTAAAATTTTAAACGAAACAGTAAATACTAGTTTATACTATTCCTCACATCCACTAGATATTTTATCTATCTATCTTTGATTTTATCGAATAAAAAGCCACTAGTCTTATATACCCTTCTCCTCCTTTATATCCAGGGTATAAAAACAACCTCAACTTGCGACAAGAACCGCATTTGTTTGGACTAAGACTAAAGTCAGACAAACGCAACGGCAAAGAAGTTGGAACGAAAACAATCGCCGGCACAGATACAGATACAGATGCAGATGCGGCTACAAATGCAGATACAGATGCAGAAGGCATTCGAATGTAAACACACTGAAACACACATTACACACAACACAACGCATAGTGTAGAATGCGACACGCTGCAAGGGCTTGAGTCAATAACCTGCCAAAGGAAAGGAAGTTGCGGCTGCACTTTGCGGTTGTTTGTTGAAAGAAGAAAGCTGAAGAGCTGAAGAGCCAAAGAGAAGCCTGGCAACTGTTCTTCTGCGCTCTCTGCTGGCTCACCTCCGGCCTGCAGAAAGGAGTCAGTCAGTTGTTCGCTCTCTGTCTCACGGCAAGAGGAACGATCACCGGCACAAATAATTGGCACTCGCGGGATTATTGGCACATCTAGACCGAAAATAAACTGGTGGGCGAGCGACGACAGAGTCGGATTGGAAACGCGGTCACTCGGCTGCGGCGAGGATCAGCTGATGGGAAGTGGAGGAGCGAGAACAACTGTCCCCGTCAACGGTTGCCGATCGTATGCGGCTGCTGCGCTGCTCGCTTGCCGACAGAGGGTCCCCCACTCTCCGTCTCTCTCTGACAGTGGGGAGACTGGGTTGGGGTCAGTACAATCGAAGAGAGAGCTCTCTTTCACTCACTTGTCGTTCTTTTCCTGCGCTCATTCCTGATGACTCTCCCTCAGTTACAGTTACAGATACAGTAAATCTCCGAAATGGGGGGAAATGGGGAAATCGAATCCTCCTCTTGGTAAGCTTCCTTTTCCGTAATGTAACCACGCGCCGGACGGAGGCCTACTAAATCGCCGGACAATGGCACTCGCAATTTTATACGTGCCTCCTCTGCTTGGTGGATTTGTGTGCGGATTTCGGTGCTCCAGACACACAAGAGCCGGGGGCTTATCACACCCAAGTATCGAGTTATCAGAGGCGGACACCGCAGCCTAATCACGTAATTTGACAGGTAGCACAGGCCAGGAGTACCAACGCACCATCGCCTGTTTCATCCGTATTGGCACAGCGATTACATCCATAATTGCCCGTAATCGAGATTAAGTGCCGGCGATTAGTGGGCATTATGTTAGAAGAGGGGAGAGTTCACTGTGATTTCACGGATTCCTCGAACGCCATTCGAGTTGCGAAAAGCAGTGACACTGCTCGGGAGGAGAGATAACGATAAACGGCCAGACAATGCCACTTGAGACACTTGAGATTCCTTAGTCAACAGAAAATCGGTGGCTCCAGCTACCAAATTTGTTTATATTTATTCCGCGGTAATGTAATCTAAACATTTGGGAATTACACAAAGGCAACCAATCTTTTCCCGATAACAAGAATTGGGCATTCCAGCTGACCGTATCGAGCTTCAGTCCCTCGAATTTAACGCATAATAATTTTGCAGAAATCAGCCGATAATTAGGTATTTGAATTTTTCCCATTGCCATGGAAATTCCTTTATAAATAATCTTAAAAGCAACCTTAATGAGTTATGATTCATAAGATAAAGTTAAAGGCTTCTTTATACATAGTAGTACCTCTTCAACCCCCAAGTTTGTTTACTATTTTTATACCTTGGATAAGATTTGCCATATTGTAATCTAAACAATTCGTAATTACACAAAACAAACAAGTTCTTATTTCTAACTGATTAGGGGCCTAACAACAACGACTGGAATTTCGATCAGCTTTATTGAACCATATTGTACCTTTGACAGAAGACAGCGGTTAATTAGGTAATTACAAGCACTAAATGGTATCGCAAAACTCGAAAAGGGGAACCTTTTTACATTGGAAAGTTTTAACAAGGGAATTTTTCATCTAATTCTTAGTTTTAAAAGGTGAAACTTACTTCTTAAAAAGATGATGAGGTAATAATTATCAAAATTTCTTCTCAGAATTCCTATATACATATCTAGCACTGATAGATAGGCACATAGGTAGCTCCTCCACATTCCGTGCAGTCGAGCGAGAAAACGGTTGACATAATTTGATAGCCATCCGCCAGTTTCCCAGCTATCGAATCCACTCAGGCGGAACAACCTACAACGGCAATTCAATAGACAGGTGAATCTGAAATACATGCGAAAGCAATTCAAATACGTAAACAATCTGTTAATCAAGCAAAATCAGCGGAACCCCAAACCCAGGCGAGGATTCGCAAATACACAGAAAATGAAATGCTGATATTATAATTTAGTTAATATTTGTATAAAATAATAAACACAAAAAAAAAACTTAAGTAAACTTCTGTACTAACTCTAGAGTTAATATATATATATATGTATATATAATAAAAGCAAAGAAAATGAAAATGCTGATATTATATTTAAGCAAATATTTGTATACAAAAAAAAACTAAAGTAAACATCACTACTATCAGAAGTATCTGTAGAGTTAATATATATATAATAAAGGCAAAGAAATCTTTGAAATTTTGTAAAAACCAATTAAACCCTTAAAGGTTGTTATATTTTTACCATATGGAATATATATATATTTTTTTCAAATATTATTAAGTACCAATTCGTAAAAATCGTTTTCACCTGTTTGAACATTTTAGGTTTGGCAAATAAACTTTAGTTTATATATACCAATTTCGTTCTGTGTACTTTAAAGGGAGACAAACGATGCTGCACACAAAGGTGGAATGACACATAAGCGAAAATGGAATGAAATCAGCGACAATCGTACTACAGCCCGGGCACAAATTAATTAGTAAACTCTGTAAAAAAAAAGGCGCAACAAGTGGGCCTGGAGCTTGGATTGGCTTGGGGTCGTCTCTGGGTGCGTCCGGGAGCTCTAGTCTAATGCCAGTCAGTCGATGGTAATGCTAGGAAAGAGACACATCTCGGGCAGTACGGAACCGCAAAATTCCAATATCGGAATCTTTATTATGGAGATCGTATAAGTGACGACAGCAGATTTTATGACTCCAAATTTCTCTAATTCGCAAGTGCCGCCGTCGAGAGTATCTTAAATAGTTGCTGGCAATATCTGTTCCCTTTACGATACGATAAAACTGGACATTTCCTTTGTCATAAAGATAAAACTCGGTTAGCTATTACCCTGTGGGCCCCTCCTTCTGTGGCAGCTCATTTAGTGCGAAAACAAGAAATCTAATAAAATCCCCGCCCGATTTCGGCCCGAAGGTTGTCATAACACTCGTTTATCGAGCAGCTGCTGCCCCCCCGATATCGAAGAGTCACGGCGCCGATTCCTCCGATAATTTTCCCCGCCGAATTCCCACAAAGCTCTATATATCTCAGGGCGACCAGAGCGAATCGAGCCTCAATTGGTGGAGGTCCACGGTTGTGGACGAACTTTAGGACAAAAAGCCCGGGCCGGTCCGGCAGTGATCCTAAAGTCGGTGATCCTTAAAGTGCAATTGGTGTTCCGAAAGCATAAATATCCTGTGATAATCGCGTACCAGTTTTTAAGAAATCCTGCCAAAATGAGTGTACGTATTAAGGATAAAGCAAGCATAACAAAGAAAATCAATTAAAAGTTGTAAGATAAATAATAATAATAATAAAAAAGGATATATTAAGCTGAGTAATCATATGAAAAATGTGTAAAGACTGTGCTAAAATGTAGACCCTAAAGTGAAACGAATGTGAATATTTCTCACAAGAAATCTGTTCATTGGGGGAGCCCCCTTTACCATTCTCCTGCTGCAAATATATAAAGAACATTATCAAAGAGTGAAAAATGTCCAACTCCTTGAAGTTTATTTTGAGTCCAATCTAATCGAAAACAATTTCAAAAATGTGCCTGCAATCAAGGAATTTGAATAAACGATTAAGAGATTATTTGGATTTGTCCAGAGTGATGAAGTGCTTATAATTTTATGAAAATGCAGATCTTAACCGCGGGTCAATGTACAATGCAGTATCATGAAAACTCAGCAAAATTACATAGTTAAATATGTATAGGCCCCCTCCATATAGATAGGAAACCGATTAAGGAACCTACTCGGAATTACATACTTCAAAGGAGCCGTCGCTTGGCGAAAATTGCGAATTTCTTAGCTTGTCCGAGCGATAAAAGGTGCTGTTACTTATTTATTAGGGCGTTATCGTTTTATGGCCGCAACTTCAGCGGGTTTATGGTCCTCAATAATCTCACGTTGACCACACGCCCGTGAATCATGAAACGAACACGCGACGAAGCACGATTTCAATGTCGGCCATTGTTTAGACAAAAAGGAAAAATCAAAAAGAAATTAAGAAACCGTGCCTGGGAACACGCTTATCGATTAGCACATACGCAGGAATTGTAAAACAATAAATTTCCCGGGGGGAGGACCAAGTTTTTGACCAATTCTGATAGGTAAGATACATACATATATGCCGGCTCAGTAACGAGATTCAGTTCACTTGGCGTGGAAGTTGTGGACTTTATGGATTGTTCCAGGCCACCCAAAGCAACTTCCCCGAAAACGTGAGATATCAGCTTTTGGGCAGGTAATTTGTATTCGTCCAGACATTCAGCTGCCAGTCTGAGATTAGATATTGATTGACCATAAAGCCGGACTATAATTATACTTGACTAATCCGTGTTGTTCTCAAGACCAATTCCGCTAAAAATTGTATTATGGAACAATTACTAGCGTTCTATAGCTAAGATTACTCTTCCTTAAATTAATAATCTTAATTTCTTTAGTTCAACTCCAAATACCACATCGATGTGGACTTCGAAGTGCCCAAGAAGCTGCAATGGTACTATGCGCCCGCCTTCTTTGGCTTTTGGCTGGTGCTCTTCCTCTCGCTGGTCAACACTCAGATGAATCACATGCCCCAGCCACTGCTACGCAGCGATGAGGCCAGCCATCCGAATTCCTTCATCGCCCAGCGAGCCGAGGATACACTTATTGAGCTAACACGGATTGGCCCTCGAGTGGTGGGCAGCTTGGCCAATGAGGAGACGACCGTGGAGTTTCTGCGCTCTGAGGTGGCCAAGGTTGAGGCTGAGATGAGCGAGCGCCTAGAGATTGAGGTGGATGTCCAGCAAGCCAGCGGTGCCTACATGCACTGGGAGATGGTCAACATGTATCAGGGCATCCAGAATGTGGTGGTTAAGCTGTCCGAGCGGAATACCACCAACGAGAACTACCTGCTGATCAACAGCCACTACGACTCGGTGCCAGGGAGTCCAGGAGCCGGTGACGATGGCTCCATGGTGGTCACAATGCTAGAGGTGATGCGAGTGATAGCGAAGTCGGATGAGCCACTGGCCCATCCTATTGTCTTTCTGTTTAACGGAGCCGAGGAGAATCCCCTGCAGGCCTCGCACGCCTTCATCACCCAACACAAGTGGGCCAAGAACTGCAAGTGAGTAGCATTTGGAAATGTTTTAAAAGGATAATCCATCTTTTAATGATTTCCAACATCACAGAGCTCTCATCAACCTGGATTCGGCTGGCAGTGGCGGTAGGGAGATTTTGTTCCAATCGGGACCCAACCACCCCTGGCTGATGAACTACTACCGTAATGTGCCACATCCCTTTGCCAATACCCTGGGTGAGGAACTCTTTCAAGCTGGCTACATTCCCTCCGACACGGATTTCCGCATCTTTCGGGACTTTGGCGGAGTTCCCGGTCTGGACATGGCCTACATCTTTAATGGCTATGTTTATCACACAAAGTATGACAGGATCAATGCCTTTCCGCGTGCCTCTTTCCAGCACACAGGCGACAATGTCCTCTCCTTGGCCAGGTCGCTGGCCAATGCCCCGGAGGTGGATGACACAGCCGTAAGATTGTTGGAAGTTGAGACAAAGATAGGATTTATGTAAAAAAATGTACCCTTTCAGGCTCACTCCGAGGGACACAACGTCTTCTATGACTTCCTGGGCTGGTTCATGATATTCTACACTCAAACGACCAGCATCATTGTAAACGTGGTGGTGGCCCTTATCGCTCTTTTGGGTATAGGCATTTCCATATACTTCATGTGCCTGCGATCGGGCTGCAGCTGGAAGGGAGTCCTGCTCCGCTTTTCCATAACCATAGCCATCCAGTTCACATCCCTGATCCTGGCCGTGGGTTTGGCACTCTTGGTTGCTGTTTTCATGGACGGTGTGAACCGTTCGATGTCCTGGTTTACCTCTTCGTGGACGATCTTTGGCCTGTATCTGGCGCCCATTCTCTTTGGAATGAGCATTCTGCCGGCTCTGTATCTGGAGAAGACGAAGCGGGATCCGTTGGGTCTGGGCTTTCGCATTCAACTGTTCATGCATTCGCATTGTATTTGTCTGATTCTGATCATGCTTACCCTTACGGGACTGAGTATACGATCGGCCTATCTGATAATGCTTTGTGTGGTGTTCGATATCGTGGCTTTGATTGTCAACCTGGTGACCAAGTGGCATCGCAAGGGTGAGTGTATATTGGTAAAATAATCTCCTTCTTGCGGGGATATTTATTTAATTTTTTTACAGCCTATTTGTTTGCCATTGCTGTGACCGTTTGCCAAATCCTGCCGTTTGTTTACTTCACATATTTGTGCACAACGGCCCTGGCTACCTTAATGCCGATGCAGGGACGCTCAGGATCTTCAATGAATCCAGATTTGGTCATAGCCGTTTTGGTCTGGGTGTTCTCGCTTATGTTTGCCGGCTTTATTGTAAGTCTAGCCTGAAAATTTCATTTATTTCAGGTGCTCTCACTTGGGTTTAAAAGTATGCCCAAAAGCAAGCAAAATTTGGTACAAACAAATTTTTAGAGCATACTTTTAGTCAACTTTCAATTCCATAATATATTTTTGCAGCCTCATAAATGAATTATAAATCATTTCAATAATGTATATTGCAGTCTCCACTTATCATGTTTTTCCGCAAGACCAGAACGATAGTCCTTTGCTTCCTGGGCATAACCATTCTCTTCATTATTATTGCCGTCACAAATGCGGGATTCCCCTACAAGGAGAAGACCTCGCCACAGCGTTACTCATTGATTGTAAGTTTTACTTTATGAAAAAAAATACATCAATTTAAATAATTAAATTCATTTCAACACAGCATGCCCATCGTCGGCTGCACAATGCCGATGGAAGCACTCGTATCGATGAGTCTGGCCTCTACGTTTATCCCCAGGACAGACGTTTTGAAATTGCAAGAGGTAAGCCTAAGATTTAGCTACGACTTCTTTAGATACTTGTACTAACTTCTTATCCTTAAAGATGAAATCGATGCCATTGGAGTTACCCACCCAGTGAGTGACTTTTGCCATGAGGAAATGTTCTGCGGCATGCCGCTCTACAATCATCGCTGGAACAAGGCCCGGGAATACAGCCTGTGGATCGAGACATCGGAGGCCCCAGAGATACCCACCAATTATCCCATCCTGGTGCTACAGGATGTCAGCGAACTAGAGAGCGTCACGGAGCGGCGCTTTACATTTAATTTAACAGGACCCTCTCACATGGGAATCTTTATCAATGTGAAGAATGATGCCAGGATACTGAACTGGTCCTTCAATGACACTCTGGTGCGCGAACAGGCGGAGCCGCCTTTTATGGTGTACTTCTCTTACGGACTGGACGACAGTCCTCTGGAGTTCACCATCGATGTTGAGGTTAGTAAATACCACAACTATAACGAGTAATTATTCCAATAATTGGACACCATTTATTGTTTGCAGAAGACGACCTCAACATTTGATACGCCCACCCTGGAGATTGGTATCGGCGGTCACTGGGTGACCCAGGACATCACTGCCATCGAGAAGCTAAGCAGCTACATAAGCCGATTTCCCTCGTATGCCTACATTCAGGGTTGGGTGGGCACCTACGAGACCTGGTACTTTTAGGTCTCCGCCGCAAATGATATTGATTCTGATTTACTAATTGTAGTCATTAGGCGTTAACGATTAACTGTATAGAATCTGAAAAAATTACGTATTTTATTAAACTACATTACGAATACTATAATTATAATCGAAATGTATGACTTTTTTCTTGACCCGCATGATGCAATCAATTAAACATACAAAACATGACGGATATATAAACAAAAAGGCGAGTTCCATAGGGAATATCCCTTGCGAGCTTATTATCCGGCAGCTAAATGCAAACTCATATTCATTGATAGTCCAGAAACTGCTGAAACCACGGCTCTCAGCTCTTAGCTATCTGTGAATAAGTAAACCGAGTGGAAAACCCTTGGCCAGATAAAATATCTGCTAGCCACAGTCCAAAATGCTGAGGCTGAGGGAGATTGCAACTCAATTAAAGTGCTTACCCCCGAAAGAAATTTGGCAGACCTTACGATCCCGGTTCGATTATTGCCAAAACAAGGTTAGTGGACCTGGTCTGCCATAAGGAAGAAAAGAAAATAACTTTGGAAAGTCATAGTACACTCCTGCCCACAATTATACGACACCCCGAAAACTTTAGTTTCGACCCTCGTAGGAAAGTCGGGAAGCATATTACAACAAAATCAAGTATGCAGAATTAAAGCTTATTGAATTCTGCTTAAAATATGATTTTTTAATCTCTGATTGGACCTCCCGTTTTTAAATAGCGTTAAAAAAAGCAGAAAAGCCCGATTTTAGCCATGCCTGAAACTGTATCATAGCTATACGACATGTTTCAATTATAACGGCTAGAGGTAATTAATTGGTTTCAAATATTTTTTTTTATGTTTCTGGTAATAATTTAATGAATTGGAAATAAAATGCCAAGTGGATGTTTGTTATCCGACGAAAAAAAGGGAAAAATAAGGGCATACAACGATGCTGGCTTTAATGTAAGCGAAATATCACAGAAAATTGATCAAACACGTTGTTTTATCCCATTTTTTTTTTAAATTCGGATGAATATGGAGTGAAGCAAAGCTCTGGAAGGATCCCAAGTTGCCCGACCGCCATGAACGTCGCATAATACTTAGATTTAGCTATTCGATTGCTTGGAGCGCCACACTTGCCGCTAGTTGCAGTAAGCCTGTGTCACGAATGACTGTCTGGCGGACACTGAAATCATCGTAGTACATAGTCAGAGTAGTCTTAAAGACGGCTCCGTTCTTAAAAATGAGCTACAAAACAGAATAACTTAAATTTTTAGGAAAAAATCTTGGAGACACTGGGGGTCAGTATGACATTTTAACTTATTTTTGATTATACCGTTTTTTTTCAATATTTTTTAGCTAGATAATTTTTTCTGATGAAAAAAATGTTTATCTTGACGGCCCAGATCGGGTTTGACACTATTGGACAGATTTACATGAGGTTATACTTATTTCTTCAAAACGCTGTTTCGGGGGAGCCTTTCATGCGTCTTAAGCGCTTGATCTGTGCTTCCCAGATCCAAGATGAATAGTGGAGAATACAAAAAAGTATTTCATGATCGTCTTCTAACATTTTTGGAACAACATATGGAAAAATATTATGTTTTTATGCAGCATTCACCAAGTTAGAGAGACCCAGCGCTTCATAAATAATCACAATATAAGAGTTTTGGGTTGGCCACCGTGCTCCCCTGGCTTGAATTTAATTTAAAACATTTGGTTTACTTAAGTCAGGCGAGCTTAGGCCAATAACAAGAAATTTTAGTGTCAAGACCCTAAAAAGTGATATTTTGGGTCAAAAGTTTCCATTATACCAATATTTACCTAAAAAGTTTGTTAATTCAATGCCTAAGAGACTTTTTGAGGTTGCCAAGGCTTAAAGTGGCTCTATTAATCATTAAACAATTTTTTATATACCATTATAATTATAAAATATTAAGTAAATCGAAAAAATTGACATGTGTCGTATAGCTATGATACAGTTTCAGGCATGGCAAAAATCGGGCTTTTCTTAGTTTTTTAACGCTACTTAAAAACGGGAGGTCCAATCAAAGATAAAAAAATTATATTTTAAGCAGAATTCAATAAGCTTTAATTCTGCATACTTGATTTTGTTGTAATATGCTTCCCGACTTTTCTACGAGGGTCGAAACTAAAGTTTTCGGGGTGTCGTATAATTGTGGGCAGGAGTGTATATCTATACCCTTGCAGTTTGTAAATGGTTTAGGGGGGCGAGTTTTAAACGGAACATCACTAAACCAGAGATGCATTATTTTCAATTCGGAAAAGATTTTATGATTTATAGGAAAAACCTCATTCGCTGCGTTGCAAACTTATGACTAAAAGTACAATACTCTACCCAGCAAGGGTATAAAAACTGTTCTGAGAAAGTGGAATGTACTTTCTGCATCTGAATTTCCATTATCATTTTATGGACATTACGTCTATAACAATCCTTTACAATGCAATTGTACACAGATAAATATATTTACCGATTATGCATATATCGTAATGAAAAAAGAAAAAAATTTCGAATCAACAGTTATTGGGTTGCGGTGGGTCTAGTTTATCTCCAGGCGCATGAAGTCAATAACTTTAACAATCGAGATAGCAGTTGATGGTAAATCCATTATTTCACACCTAAGCATTTGCTATTATACCCAAATCATCTGGCAGCAATCGAAGAAGGCGATATCATTGCCTAATAAAAAAGTTATATATCTTAAAGAAAAGTTGAGTAGTCTGGAAGGGTGGTGTCAAAGGGAAGAAGCTGTTTGAGATAAGGTAATAGGATTGTTATCACTAGTTTATATATGATCATTAAAATATAAATATATTGCTTATCATCGAGGGCCAATCATAGAGTTTGTTTCTAAAGAAAATATTCAAATGAAATCCCTGTTATTAAGTTATATATATGAGAATCAAATCAAATACATATTTGTGATTTGAATTAATATATTTTTTGGCTTATTTGTTGGACTCTTTAAATGTTATTATTTTTGTTATAGAGATCATCTCCTAAACTATAATTACAATTTTTTTTTAATTCTTATATTCTGAATAATGGTTGTTGTGTTTCTTTCTAAGATCGTTTCGATATTTGAGAATTTTTATCGTTTATTTTTTAATACTTTAATGAACTTAAACATCATTTATTGAATATCAAGTACATCTCCCTTAGCTACGCTCGCTTCAATGATACTTTATCGACTTGCACACGACTTCGCACACATATCTTTGATTTTAATCAAACATGGCCATTGTTCATATAATAAATCCATTATAATTTTTATGACTTTTAAATGGTATCCAAGGCGGGGCCTCTTCGAAAATTTGGCTATTTAAGAACTTGCCTTTTGGCAGAGCAAATCAGTCCGATTCTTTTTGAAGCAGTAAGCTGAACTGCCGAACCAAATCGCAAATATGGGAGACAAGGACAAACTAGTAAAGACATTCTAGGAAGAACATCCTTTCTAAGTATACTAAATACTATTTACCCTTCTCCAGATTTCCGATGAGCCCATCGAAGCTGAAATAGAATCGGCATCCTCAAAAAATGCCAAAAAACAGGAGCAGAACATAAGGGGACCCTGGTACTTGGCCAGCGGTTTCCTGCTTTTCTGGGCACTCCTCTTCTTCGCTGTTGTGCATCCACTCTTCTACCGCCTGCCCACAGGCTTGACCATCGAGGATGCCGGCAAGGGAGTCTTCATCGCCGAACGTGCCCAGAACAACCTCTACAATTTGGTCCAAATTGGCACCAAAGTCGTTGGCAGTGATGGCAATGAAAACAAGACGGTCGATTACCTTTGGAGCCTTGTCATGGAGATCAAGGCAAATGCCCTCGAGGACTACTTTGACGTTGAGGTAGATCTCCAGGTGGGCTCGGGTGAGTACATTCACTGGACCATGGTCAACAAGTACCAGGGAGTGCAGAACATCGTCGTGAAGCTTACTCCGAAGGGCAGCACCAGCAACACTTACCTCCTGGTCAACAGCCACTTTGATTCTAAGCCAACGAGTCCCTCTGCCGGCGATGACGGCCAGATGGTTGTGACGATCTTGGAGGTTCTGCGTGTTATATCCACCACCAAGCAGACCTTCAATCACCCCATTGTCTTTTTGTTCAATGGAGCTGAGGAGAATCCCCTGGAGGCTTCCCATTTATTTATCACACAGCACCCGTATGCAGAGAATTGCGCGTAAGTTTTACAATTAAATATAAATAAAACATATATTTTAATTATTTTAAAATCACGTTCATCCGCAGAGTTCTTCTTAATTGTGATTCCGCTGGCGGTGGTGGTCACGAGATTGTCTTCCAGAGTGGACCCAACCAGGCCTGGCTTATGAATGAGGTAAATAGCTAGTCACGCTTTTCCCTTATCACAGCTAATGTTAAGATGTCTTACAGTACTACAAAAAATATGCCAAGCATCCATTAGCAAACTCCATGGCCGAGGAAATTTTTCAAAGCGGCATCCTGCCGTCTGACACGGATTTCGGTATCTTCGTTAAAAACTCAAAAATCGTTGGTAGGTTTTGAAAAATAAAAATTTTAACGAGTTGGAATATAAGTTTGCATATTATTCCAGGCCTTGACATTGCCCAGATAATCAACGGCTACTTCTATCATACCAAATACGATCGCTTCGAAAATATTCCCCGAGGCTCCATCCAGAGCACGGGTGAGAACCTGCTCAGTCTGGTGCGTGCCTTGTCCAATTCCACTCAGCTGGCAAATACGGCGGTAAGTAAAAATAATATACCATCTGATTTTTGTATTAACCTTTATATTTATTATTAAGGCCTACACCACCGGACACGCCGTATTCTTTGACATCCTGGGGCTGTACTTCATCAGCTACACGGACAGCGTTGCGGTGATTCTGAACTATTCCGTGGCCGCCGTATCCCTTATCCTGGTCTTTGTTTCCATTTGGCGCACTGCCAGCATTTCGAATGTATCGTTGGGAAACGTTCTGTGCTGGTTCATCCTGATCCTTGTCCTTCAGATTATAGCCTTTGTACTGGGCCTGGGCCTGCCCGTGGTCGTTGCCTATCTGTTTGACATGTACGGACTCTCCCTCACCTACTTTAGTACTCCGGTGTTGATGATCGGTCTGTATATATGTCCGAGTCTCCTGGGACTTAGCCTGCCCTCCTACATCTACCTCAGGCTGAGGAAGAACGTGAGTAGAAAGTCCACAGTATCACAAATAAGTATACTTCAATAAGGTTTCTTCATCTGAGCAGAGCAAGGTGGCGTATGCCCAACAGCTTCAGCTAGTTCTTCATGGACACGCCGCAGTGCTGGCCATCTTGGGTATTGGAATCACAGTATACGGTCTGCGTAGTGCCTACATAGTCACCTTGACCCTCGTCTTCTATGCTCTTCCCCTGGCTGTTAACCTGCTGACCACTCTGCACGATCGCGGCTTCTCCTGGACGGGAGTGCTCAAGATTGCCCAGGTCGTTCCATTCCTATACAATAGCTATTTGATCTACACCTTCCTGGTGACCCTAGTTCCTATGATGGGACGTTTCGGCAGGTGAGATTGCTGAGATTTAACTAAAAGGTTTATTTTAACTGATACACCTACTTGTTTTTAGGTCAACCAACCCCGACTTGATCATCTCAGCTTTGAATGGCTTGGGAACAATTCTGGCAATGGGTTTCTTGGTGAGACTGCGCTTTTTTGCCTCAAGGTATTTGATTGTTTAATAATTTCCTTTGTTTAGATTCCCCTGGTTAACATGTTCCGCCGGCCCACCATGATCCTGTTCACCCTATTGGCCATTAGTGGTGTTTCCATTTATGTGGCCACCTCCACCCAAATTGGATTCCCATACCGCCCAAAGACCAACGTGGAGCGTGTTCCTTACCTGGTTCGTTCATGAAACCTTCTCGTAGAGATTGGTGTTTATTTTTTCTCTTTGATCTTCAGCATGTGCGACGAACCTTCTATGAATTCGATGGCACTATCAGCAAGGACGAATCCGGATACCTTTTCAACTTCCAGGACCGGCGCGGCCCTAATCCCTTGAAGAATACCAAAGTTAACCTGACCGGCTTGGTCAGCGTTACTGCCGACTGTGACAAGTACATGATGTGCGGGCTTCCCTTCTTCGATCACCGCTGGGTGAAGAGTCACCTCAAAGCCATGTGGCTGCCGCGAGCCGAACCAATTGTACCGCCTTCAGTTCCCGAACTGGTGCTGGTGAGCAAAACCCTGCTAGAAGACAACCACACGATGCACTTTGAGTTCAGGGCTGAGACTTCGGATCACGCCAGTGTCTTCTTCCAACCGTACGCGGATGTGATCATAAAGGACTGGTCCTTGCCGGCCGCCTATCTGGGTCAGAACTTAGTCAACCACATATTCTTCTCATACGGCAAGGACAACTCAGCACTAACCTTCTCGTTTGATCTCTACGTAAGTACTTTACAGAAAGTATTTGCTTTAATTATTAAATATTTCATTTTCCAAACAGAAAGCCGATGCTGACTTCGGGGTGCCTTCGGTCACCGTGGGATTCGCTAACCACTTTATCAGCAATAAAGGCGATGCTATAAGTCAGGCGTTTACCAAGGCGATGCCTTCCTATGCAGCCACTGTTGATTGGCCAACCTCGTATCAACAGTTTGTGTACTAAACGATTATAGCTTGTCTGTAGTGTTTCCAGTCATGGAGGCCTTGCCATAACTCAATAAAGCATTTCTTATCTGAAAAATCAGTATAACCAACAATTGTGTTATTAAATTATAAAGCAGTTGCTTTACAAGTCTGCCATAAAAGTTTTAGTATCAATTAATAATGAGCAAAGATTTATTTTTTTATAAATTATAACTTTACCAAGCTATCGAGGTTTTTTTAAAGTAATTTTTATGTAATATACATAAAGAAACGTATATATTTTGTATTTTATAAATGTATATTTTATATTAATAGCCTTGCATGGTATTATAATTTCAGTCAGAAGTTTGCAACGCAGTGAAGGAGACGTTTCCGACCCTATAAAGTATATATATTCTTGATCAGCATCAACAGGGGAATCTTTCTAGATATGTCAGAAAGAAATCGATCTTTTGGCCATTTTTGCAAAATTTTATAAGGGGTTACATCATTAAAATTTTTGATTTTGATAAAAAATTGAATTTTCAAAATTTTTAAATATAGTATGCAGAATTATTAACAATAGAAAATCTTGCACAGAACAGTTTTCCGATTTAAAATTAATGCTCTTTTGGCCGAGTTATGATATTTTTAATTATAATAATTAATCAATAAGTTTTTCAATATAAAAAATCCGATTTTATAATACAAAATAATATTTTTCTAAGTCAAGGAATCATTTCCGACCCCATAAGCCATATATATTCTTGATCAGCATTAACATGCGAATCTTTCTAGATATGTCAGGAAGAAATCGATTTTTTTTGCCATTTTTGCGAAATTTGATAAAATTAGCAAAAAGGCCAAAAATTTTGATTTCTTAAAATTTTAAATTTGGTATGCAGTTTTTGTAAATTAATAAAAACTAACACAAACTTGCTATCCAAATCGAAATTAATGCATTTTTGGCTTAGTTATGTTATATTTTAATTGTTACCTGCAAGGGTATACAAACTTTGGCTGGCCAAAGTTAGCTTTCTTTCTTGTTTTAATAGAAAATCAGAAAATCGACAGAAAACTATAAACAAAGAAAGTATAAGCAAAGATATATAAATATGAAATTATAAAAAATAGGAAAGAAACGTGTATTTTTAATAATTGTAACTATTTTCTTTAGATTTCAGAAAGCAATTTTCTATCAATTTAAAATTGTTTTTTGAATTACTATATTTTGTTTTTATATATATATATATATATATATATATATATATATATATATATATATATATATATATATATTTATTTTAAAGATATTATTTTAAACCTCAAACTAGTTGGCGCTTAAGAATATCGATCTATCGATCGCTGGATCGACCATCACGCAAACAGCTGTTTTTTGACAACAAGACACTCCCCTGGCATTATTCCAGTATCATAAATGTAAATCTTGTTAGTGATCGTTGAAAATCTGTGTAGCCGCCAACTTATTATTATTAGGTTAAGTACAAAAAATTAAAATGTATTAAACAGAGCTCTGGGTATTACCTTGCAAATTACGTAAGTAAAAATATACCTTAAAATGTGGCGTATATACATATGTATGTATGTATTAAAAAGAAACCGGACTTTATGTATGTATACCATTTAGTGGTTTTAAAGTAACAGAAGAAAATAGACAACTGATAAGACAAAAATTCGCCCTTTCTAATAATGACGATGAAAAATATTCTGATTGTACATAAATATATATATGTACATCCATTTCATACATATAAACGAATTTATTTATACTTTGTTCTCTTGCGATTCTGTCAGGTCGGCACTGCTTATTAATTCTTTAGACTTAGACTAAAATTCGGTGAATCCCCGTAAATTGTATCAGCCACATCCAAAACATTGGAGAGTTCACTTTGAAATCATTTGTTTCTTGGATCTGAAGGAATAAGCATACGGAACTAAAAAATATATATACGAATTAAATGGATTCTCTTTATACCGTAAGTACACATAAACCATTTTCTTTTTTTTAATTAAAAAACGTTTACAACTTTTTAAATAAAGAAAACAAAATGTATTTAAGTTCTTTTCAATAGTTAAATATGTTCATTTGTACATTTCAGGCTCTGGACAGTAATCTGGCCACCAGGTCAGGAAGAAGGCGAAGATACCCAAATCTCAGAGGACCATGTTTTCTAAATACTGGGTACCTGCTGTTTTGGCTGCTCCTTTTTCTAGCAATCGTGGTGCCACTGTTCCATCGTCTTCCAAATTCCAAGTCTCTCGAAGATGTGCCCAAAGGCGTTTTCATTGCCGAACGGGCAATGGAGAACCTGCAAAAACTGGTCAAAATCGGACCCAAGGTAGTTGGCAGTGACAACAACGAGAACAAGACTGTGCAGTTCCTGCTGGACGAAATAGATCTGATTCGGAAAAAGGTCCTTGAGGATTATTTCGACATTGAAGTGGATCTACAGCAGGTCTCTGGCTCCTACATACACTGGACTATGGTCAATATGTACCAGGGAGTGCAGAACATCGTCATAAAGCTCAGTCCGAAGAACTGCACCAGCGAGACTTACCTCCTGGTCAACAGCCACTTTGATTCCAAGCCAACAAGTCCGTCTGCCGGCGATGCGGGTCAGATGGTGGCCATAATTCTGGAGGTACTGCGAGTAATGTCCACCGCCAAGCAAACATTTACGCATCCCATCATCTTTCTGCTGAATGGAGCCGAAGAGAATCCACTTCAGGCTTCGCATGGATTCATCACTCAACACAAGTGGGCTCCATTCTGCAAGTGAGTAGACTTAGAACTTCTTAAGACTTGCTAAGTTAACCATTATTACCGCTTTGCTAGAGTTTTTCTGAACTTAGAAGGTGTCTCTGGCGGCGGTCGTGAGTTACTTTTCCAGACAGGACCCAACCAGCCCTGGCTGGTCGAAGTAAGCAAACGTTACAACTACCAAATACCACGTGGGTCTTGCCAGTGACATTTAATGATCTTTTAGTACTACAAGAAACATGTTGAGCACCCGTTTGCAACCACGTTGGCTGAGGAAATATTTCAATCGGGACTTCTGCCCTCGGATACGGACTTTGATATTTTTACGAAATATGGAAATATAGTTGGTAAGCCAAATAATCAGCATTTAGTTCATGAAACATAAGTTACCTATTTATCCATAGGTCTAGATTTGGCACAAAGCATCAACGGCTATACGTACCACACAAAGTACGATAAGTACAATATTATTCCCTCGGATTCTGTTCAAAGTATGGGTGAAAATGTACTTAGTTTGGTCCAAGCCCTATCCAATGCCCCCGAACTGCAACACACAGCGGTGCGTAAACATAATTAATTGTAAAAAATATAATAACTATTCTTTTTTATCATTCGCAGGACCTTGCCACCGGACGTACAGTGTTCTTTGACGTCCTGGGACTCTTCTTTGTCAGCTACTCCCACAGCAGTGGCGTAATTCTGAACTTTTCTATAGCTATTGCTGCCTTAGTCTTAATATTCATATCTCTAGCCTGCATGGCCACCGTATCCCAAGTATCCATTTCCCATATTTTGTGCCGGTTCATACCGGTCTTGGTATTTCAACTGTTGTCCGTTGGGCTTGGCCTGGGACTGCCCTTGATAATTGCTAATTGTTTTGATAAATCCGGCCTAAGCCTCACATATTTTAGCACAGGAGAATTGATTTTCGGGCTGTACGTGTGTCCCTGCCTACTTGGTTTCTTTTTGCCTACTTTCCTGCTCTTGGCACTGCCGCGAATTGTGAGTAAATCATTTATTTAAAACTTCCCAGTAACTTAAAAATGGGTTTTTCTTGCAGGGAAACATTTACTTTCGCCAACACTTGCAAATGGTTCTTCATGCCTTCGCTGTAATATTGGCTTTCCTAGTAATCGGACTGACTTTCTACGGACTGCGAAGCACTTACGTGGTGACCTGGACCCTAATCTTTTATATACTATCATTGGCCTTTAACTTTATAACATGTTTGCAAAATGTCAGAGTTGCCTATACTGTCCCCCTAGTGTTTTTCCAATTTTTTTCATTTCTGTACAACAGCTATTTGCTTTACA
This sequence comes from Drosophila kikkawai, assembly GCF_030179895.1. NCBI lineage: Eukaryota > Metazoa > Arthropoda > Insecta > Diptera > Drosophilidae > Drosophila > Drosophila kikkawai. The sequence continues at coordinate 18,588,813 of NC_091729.1, read as the reverse complement.
CTCTTCTGAAAGTCTTGGTTTCCATGATGGGACGTACGGGAAGGTGAGATAATGTCATCTTAAACTAAACTAAAACTAAAACATATTTATTTAAGGTCAACCAACCCGGACTTGGTTATAGCTGGCCTTACTGCAGTGGGAACTCTTCTGGCGATGGGTTTTTTGGCAAGTTAACCTATTACTTTGTTCCATATTTGCCTTTGCTTACTGAAGCGATCTTCATTAGATTACCGTCGCAAATATGTTCAAACGACCCGTCGTGGTCTTAATAATTCTGTTGTCCCTGAGCTTGTTAAGCATTGTGGCAGCTTTAACTCATCTTGGCTTCCCCTATCGTCCTCAGACCAACGTTGAGCGAGTGCCTTACCTGGTATGTCGTGATTTCCAATTCCTTTAAATTCTCTGACTAATTGATCTAACTTCAGCACGTTCGGCGAACCTTCTATGAGTACGACGGCACAGTAAGCAAGGATGACTCCGGCTATTTATTCAACTTCCAGGACCGACGAGGACCCGCTCCCTTGGAGGGCACCAGTGTTAACCTCACTGGATTGGTGGGCATTGCTTCCCAGTGCGAGGAGCACATGATGTGCGATGTACCTCTGTACGATCACCGATGGGTGAAGAATCGTTTGAACGCCATGTGGCTCCCTCGTGAGACACTGATCGACCCTCCACTTGTGCCCAAGGTGGAACTAACAAACAAAATGGTATTGGAAGACAAGAACACAGTGCAGTTAAATTTCACCGTCAATGTTACGGATCATACGAGTCTGTTTATTCAACCATATGAGGGTGTCAACATCAAAAACTGGACATTTCCAATTGCCTACATTGGACAACAAACCACATACCATGTTTATTTCTCATATGGCAAGGACGATACCCCATTATCCTTCTTTATTGAGCTATCGGTGGGTTTTCATTTTGTCTAACTTTCTCTTGAGTTACTCCTAACTCTTTCATCTGCAGAATTCCAATGGAGACTTCAATGTACCCCTATTCCAGCTGGGTGTGAGCGGACACTTTATTGGCAACAAGGGCGATGAGCTAAGTCAGGAATTTGCCAAATCCTTTCCAGACTACGCCGTTGTGATCGAGTGGCCAACCTCGTATCAACGATTTATTTTTTAAGCCAGAGAAATTACTAACTTCTCGAAATTACTCGAATAAATTCATTAAATGGCCTAATTAAGCGTATGACTAACACTTTTTTATAATAAAATCTTGATTCTAAAGTTCATATACATGTGTCGTTAGTAGTTCTTAAATGGTAAAAAAAATGCAAGGTTTCCCTTTGATTTTGGAGTACTGGCTGCTAAGTAAAAAAAAAGGAATCAGTGTGATTTCTTTATTAGCACAAGCTCCCCTGTTTAATGATACCAAATCAGTTCAAATATCTTAATTTTTTTATCGTATCTTAACTTGAACTATTGGGCAATAAGAGTGCATTATTGCTTGATATGAAATCAGCTTTCTTGGTTTTTCTACGGATATAAATAGCTGGTTTAATTCAATACTGCCCATTTAGTCATAGTTTTTAAAGAGTGGCGAGCAGAACGAAAAGATGAGCGATACAGAAGATCTCGTAAGACGATATTTAAACCGATTTTTAATATTAAATTCAGTGGGTTTACTTTAGATACTGGAAAAATCGAGGCGGAGAAAAGACAGGAGGGGACTTTACCAAAAGCCCAGAGTGCGGTGTTTATGGGGCAGCGGCTTCCTTTTGCTTTGGATCGTCCTTTTTCTAGCAGTGGTGGTTCCCTTATTCCATCGCGTTCCAAGAACCAAGTCTCTCGAGGATGCATCCAAGGGTGTCTTCATTGCCGAACGGGCAATGGACAATCTATACAATCTGGTCAAAATCGGACCCAAAGTAGTTGGTAGCGACAACAACGAGAACAAGACTGTGCATTTCCTGCTGGGCGAAATTGCTCTGATTCAAGAAAAGGTCCTTGAGGACTATTTCGACATTGAAGTGGATCTACAGCAAGTCTCTGGCTCCTACATACACTGGACTATGGTCAATATGTACCAGGGAGTGCAGAACATCGTCATAAAGCTCAGTCCAAAGAACTGCACCAGCGAGACTTACCTCCTGGTCAACAGCCACTTTGATTCCAAGCCAACAAGTCCGTCTGCCGGCGATGCGGGTCAGATGATGGCCATAATTCTGGAGGTACTGCGCGTAATGTCCACCACCAAGCAAACATTTACACATCCCATCGTTTTTCTGCTGAATGGAGCCGAGGAGAATCCACTTCAGGCTTCGCATGGATTCATCACCCAACACAAGTGGGCTCCTTTCTGCAAGTGAGTAGCTTCCTAATTCGGTAAGACTTTCCAATAAAGTTATTCATTACTTATCCATTTTAAGAGCTTTTCTTAATCTGGAAGGATGTTCTGGAGGAGGTCGTGAGCTGCTTTTTCAGACAGGACCCAATCATCCCTGGCTGGTAGATGTAAGCATACCTTAAAACCATCTCAGTCCTTTTGTTAATCCAATATTCTCTCAATCAGTACTACAAGATGCATGCAAAGCACCCATTTGCTACCACAGTGGCCGAAGAGATCTTTCAGACGGGCTCTATGCCCTCCGATACGGACTTTGGGATTCTGACTAAATACGGACAACTGATTGGTATATTGGCTTAAAAATATAGAAATGTTCAGCTTGGCATGATTTCATTTTTCGTAGGTCTGGATATGGCTCAAAACATCAATGGCTATACGTATCATACAAAATACGATTCCTACAAGATCATTCCCTCCGATTCTGTTCAAAGTATGGGTGAAAATGTGCTTAGTATAGTTCGCGCCTTATCCAATGCCACCGAGTTGCACAACACAGAGGTAAGTTTATTAATATTAAATAATATTTGTAGTAGTCTATTTTATATAAATTATTTGCAGGCCTTCGCCAAGGGACCTTCAGTGTTTTTCGATGTTATGGGACTTTTCTTTGTCAGCTACTCAAACAGCAGTGGCATAGTTCTTAATTATTCAGTGGCCATAGCTGCCATCATCCTGATCATCACATCTCTGTGTCGCATGGCGGGCATATCCCAATTGACATTCCACCACATTTTGGGCAGATTCCTCCTGACTCTAATAACTCAGAGTGTGGCCATTGTGCTTGCCGTGGCACTGCCCATATTAATAGCGAATTACTTTGATAAGTTCGGCCTAAGCCTCACCTACTTTACCACACGGGAGCTGATGTTTGGCCTCTATGTGTGTTCCAGCTTGTTAGGTTTGCTCCTGCCATCCTACGTATTTCTGAAACTGCCTCGAAACGTAAGTTAGCTGTAATTTTAGATAGCTTTTAATGATCTTAAAATTTGTCTCTGTAGCGAAAGATTTCCTTTGGCCAACAACTTCAAATGATTCTTCATGCTCATGCCATACTCTTGGCTATCCTGGTAATCGGATTGACTCTATATGGCCTGCGGAGCACCTATGTGGTGACCTGGACTCTCATCTTTTACGTTCTTGCCCTGGCCGTTAATCTAATGACCTCTTTCCACGATCGCGATATGTCCTGGACAGGAGCATTGTTAGGCTTCCAAGTCCTCTCGTTTTTGTACAACAGTTACCTGCTGTACACCCTCGTGAGGGTAATGATTGCTATGATGGGGCGCTTTGGCAGGTGGGAGGAAAATCTCATAAAAGACTAACTGGATACTAAATCTTAGTTATCTCAGGTCCACCAACCCGGACACGGTCATGGCCGCCATTAATGCCTTGGGAACTGTTCTGGCCTTGGGATTCTTGGTAACTATATTCTCCATTTTTCACGTTTCCATTAATCTGAGCCAGGGACTTCCTTAGGTTCCCCTGGTGAATATACTCCGAAAACCTGGCCTGATGGTAATCACTCTGTTGACAGTGGTGGGTGTAAGCATTTGGCTAGCCACCTGCACCCACCTTGGATTCCCCTATCGTCCTCAAACCAATGTTGAGCGAGTGCCTTACCTGGTTAGTCTTTATTTATAACTCCTCTGAAGACTTGGTCTAATTATTCCTACTTCAGCACGTACGGCGAACCTTCTATGAGTACGACGGCACAGTGAGCAAGGATGACTCGGGCTATTTGTTTAACTTCCAGGACCGACGAGGACCCGCGCCCTTGGAGGGCACCAGTGTTAACCTCACTGGATTGGTGGGCATTGCTTCCCAGTGCGAGGAGCACATGATGTGCGATGTACCTCTATACGATCACCGATGGGTGAAGAATCGTTTGAACGCCATGTGGCTTCCTCGAGAGACACTGATTGATCCTCCACTTGTGCCCAAGGTGGAGCTCATTAGCAAAATCATTTTGTCGGACAAGATAACCGTGAGGTTTAAGTTTACTATTCATGTTACGGATCATACGAGTCTGTTCATCCAACCCTTCGAGTACGTGAATATTACCAACTGGACATTTCCGATGGCCTACATTGGACAACAAACCACTTACCATGTTTATTTCTCACATGGCAAGGACAATACACCATTATCCTTCTTTATTGAGCTATCGGTGAGTTGTACTTGCATGAATGTCTTTCCTGGTTTAATCTTACATTTAATATTTGCAGAAATCCAACGGAGTCTTCAATGTACCCCTGTTCCAGCTGGGTGTCTGTGGACACTTTATTGGCAACAAGGGCGATGAGCTGAGTCAGGAGTTTGCCAAGACCTTTCCGGACTACGCTGTACTGATCGAGTGGCCAACCTCATATCAACGTTTTACTTTCTAAATAAAATACTTGGGTTGAAAATTAAATATTAATAAAATACAACTTTTATTAAATTTGGCAACTAAAATGATTAATTTATGGTTGGGGTACTTTACAGAACTATAATGTCTGGCATTAATTGCTTATTAATTGATTTAAATCTGGTAGTGGCCGGCTATAAACTACCGACAAACACAAATTGTCTGAAGTTTAGTAAAATCCACTTAAAACCAATTAATCGTATAGTAGGTGAGCTCAGAAATTTCCTCTTAATCATCAGGTGGGCAATGTTCCAATCCTCGATTAAGACTATAATCAATGTAGATTTCATAAGTACATTAGTTGATGTTATGTTATAAAATATCCGATTGTATCTAGAGAAAAGTTGCGCTGCCATTTCAAATCTTTTCAGAAATTGGGGGTTTTTTTTTTGTCTATTGATTTTTTTATTATTCCTAAAATCATGTTAATTTTAGCTATCAGCCTTGTTATGGTATCATTAAAGAACTTGAAAACTTATCAACCCACGCGTGTTTAAAACACCCACTTTATCGAGTCATAAATTAACTCAAGATAATTGAATTACCCTGGGCAGGTTATAAGTTCTACAATGACTTATGCTCGTTTAGCATACATTTTCAACCAAAGTTGGTAATAATGAGTGTATGGTTGCGGTGGGCCATAGGCCATATAAAGCCTTATCACCGATAATTGTCTAGAAAAATCGAAAGCGTTTCATATCAGGTTTAATGGTTATTAAACTCTTAAACGTGTGCGATCGGGTCCACGAGTTGATTGATTAGTAATAGGAAACCTACCCTAGGTTAACAAATACTATATTAAAAACAATTAAAGGTAAATAGTGTTTTAATAATAATTATCAATTTTTTAAATGGAAGTAAACTGACAAAAATAATAATATTTATAGATGGCAAACTTTTCAAGGCCCATTTGTCTTTATTTATTTCTTACTAGCTTGTCTTATAATAAAAGAATACTGGCTACCCTCGCGTCAAGTACTTCATGAGCATGGCATAAAGAGAGAAAGAGAGATTTGTGCCATAAAAAAGTACTACTCGATAATTATTTAAAAATTTTCCATTATTTCTAGGGATATAAAAACGTTGAAAAAATGGTTTTCAGCCCGGTCTCAATTTGGCAGTAAGACAGACCGGTTTACCTTTAGAGGCTAATCAGAAAAAATGGGTGACAAGGATAAACTTGTAAGGATATTTGATCAACTGGAGTTCCATTCGATTACTGGAGGATCCTTTTCTCGCCTTCCTCACACAGATATCAGACGAACCCGTGGAAGAGGGTGTCCGATCCCTGCCCAGGAAAAGCGGCAAAAAGCAAAAGGGATTCTCTCAAGTGCCCTGGTACTTTGCCAGTGGCATTGTCCTTTTCTGGGCATTGCTCTTTCTTACGGTAGTGAAGCCCCTGTTTTATCGCCTGCCTCAACCCCTGACCATCGAGGATGCCACCGCCAAAGGTGTCTTCATTGCGGAACGTGCCCAAGCCAATCTCTACGACTTCGAGGCCATCGGAACCAAGGTGGTCGGCAGCGAAGGGAACGAAATCAAGACCGTTCAGTTCTTGCTCAAGGAATTGAATCTGATTAAGGCAAATATCCAAGAGGATCTCTTCGACATGGAAATCGACCTGCAGTATGCCTACGGCGCCTATGTCAAGTGGAACTTGGTCAATATGTACCAGGGCATCCAGAACATTGTGGTCAAGCTCACGCCCAAGGGCAGCACCAGCGAAAACTACATTCTGGTGAACAGCCACTTCGATTCCCAGCCCACCAGTCCCTCCACCGGCGATGATGGTCATATGGTTGTCTCGATTCTGGAGGTGCTTCGCGTAATCTCCTCGACTCGGCAGACCTTTGAGCACACAATTATCTTTCTGATCAATGGATCCGAGGAGAATTCATTGCAGGCCTCGCACGCCTTCATTGTCCACCACAAGTGGGCCAAGAACTGCAAGTAAGTTGAAGGAGAAAGAGCTTGATTGCTGGGAACATGGCTAATTAATATAATCCTTTCCAGGGTTGTCATCAATCTGGACGCAGCTGGCAGTGGTGGTCGCGAACTTATGTTCCAGACGGGTCCCAACAACCCATGGCTTGTCAATGTATGAAATTCTGTTAGGTCCTTATAAAGGAAAAATCCTAAATGTTGGATATCTTTTAGATTTACAAGAAGGGCGCCAAGCACTACTTCTCCACAACCATGGCCGAGGAAATCTTCCAAACTGGTCTCGTGCCCTCCTACACGGATTTCGATATTTTCGTGGAGTATGGAGACGTCATTGGTAGGCTAGACTTTCATACATTCCTTTTCCTCGTCCTAATACTGTTATTTTCGTAGGTCTGGATATTGGCCAGTGCATCAACGGCTTTGTCTACCACACCAAGTATGATCGCATTGATGTGATTCCACGCGCTGCTCTACAGAACACGGGAGACAATCTCCTCGGCCTAGTGCGCACCCTTTCCAATGCCACCGAGTTGCGTGACCTCAGTGTAGGTTACTCCAAGCTAAAGCTATAAAGAAACTATCTAAAATTATTTATTATTTACTCTATATGTAGGCGAACCCTGGCGGAAACACTGTCTTCTTTGATATCCTGGGACTGTACTTTATCAGCTATTCGGCAGAGAATGGAGTAAAACTTAACTACGCCGTGGCTGGACTCACACTAGTCCTGGTCTATGTCTCGCTCTTGCGCATAGCTGCCAAATCGAATGTGTCCTCCGAGCAGGTCCTGGGCTGGTTTGTCCTTGTACTGGTACTTCAACTGGTGGCTTTTGTCCTTGGTCTGGCTCTGCCGCTTGCTGTGGCCTATGGACTGGACAAGTATGGCTTCTCGCTCAGCTATTATGCCACTCCGTCGCTCATGGTCGGTCTCTTTGTGTGCCCCAGTCTCCTGGGACTGGCACTGCCCAGCTACATTTATCTGAAGCTCCAGAATAACGTAAGAATTCTATGACTATGTGAGGTCTATAGACTAAGCAGTTATATATTTAACAGGAAAAGGTCCCGTTCGCCCAACAAGTTCAGCTGGGTCTCCATGGACACGCCGTTGTCCTGGCTGTCTTGGGTATTGGAATCACCGTGTACGGTCTACGCACCGCCTACCTCATCACCTGGACACTTGTTTTCTACATCATTCCCCTGGTCCTTAATCTGCTGACCACTCTGCACGATCGCGGCTACTCATGGACGGGCATTCTGAAGATCATCCAGGTGGCTCCCTTCCTGTATAACAGCTACCTCATCTACTGTTTTATTGTCATTCTCACCCCCATGATGGGTCGCTTTGGACTGTAAGTTCGGTGTTTCGAGCAGAAAAGGATGTTTATAATGTATTCCTTGATTGTTTTTAGCGACACCAATCCTGACTTGATAATTGGTTTCCTCTGTGCCCTTGGTACCATCTTATCCATGGGATTCCTGGTAGGTTCTGCCCAATTCTGCCCTTAATAGTTTCCTAACTATTAATATTTCTATACAGATTTTGTTGATTAACACTTCCCGCAAATCCGGCTTCGTCCTGCTGGGTCTGTTGGCCGTGACAGCCGCCACTGTGTATGTGGCCAGCTCCACTGATATCGGCTTCCCCTACCGTGCCAAGACCAATGTCCAAAGAGTTCCCTACCTGGTAAGTCGCATCTCTCAATTAAATCTTATCCGTCTCCAAATATTCTGAAAAATTGCAGCAAGTGCGTCGCGTATTCTACGAATACGATGGAACCGTTAGCAAGGATGAGTCCGGTTACTTGTTTAACTTCCAGGATCGTCGAGGTTATGCTCCCCTTGTAAAGGCCGGCGTGGATCTGACTGGATTAGTCAACATGACGTCCGACTGTGCCAAGTACATGATGTGCGGAATGCCGCTGTACGATCATCGCTGGGTGGAGGCCATGGAGAATACTATGTGGCTGCCGCGAGAGACACCCGTATGGACACCAGCGGAACCCATTTTGGAGCAGCTTGGCAAGACCCTGCTGGACGATGGCAAAACCATTCGCTTCGAGTTCAACCTGACCTGCACGGATCACACGAGCATTTTTATCCAGCCCAATGCGGATGTGACCATCCCCAACTGGTCCTTTGTGGAGAACTACACGACCACCTACAAGCCTCCGTATCACATTTACTTCTCGTTTGGTATCGATGATTCCCCGCTCAACTTTTACATCGATGTCCTGGTAAGAAAATTTAATATTATTATACTAATTTTAAGCTTAATTTATTTATATTTCTCTTCAGAAATCCGATCGCGACTACAATGTGCCCCTCTTCCAAATGGGCATCTCCGCCCAGTACATGCACGTGGATGGCGATAAGGAAGCTATAGCTTTTGCCAAAACTTTCCCCGCCTTTGCCGCTACTATTCAGTGGCCAGCTATCTATAAGAAATACGAATTCTAAATTGTTATTATATAACAAAAATTTGATTAAATATATGAACTATATGTATTTTTAATCGGAATATTGCAGTTTAATATTTATATTACCCAGAAAAGGTATACAAATAGGAAAAACCTTCTGTTTAATTTCTGCTGATAAAGATTTCCGCTATCAATTATGCTAATACCGCGCTGATAAAAAATTCGCTTCATCAGTGCGCCTTGTGTTATATAGTACTCCATATAAGTGGGTTTAATGGCCTCTCAAATCTCAATTATGTGGGTTCAGGTCTAACGCTATATCATCTATAACAATCGTTCAGTTGTGGTGGGTCTGGGAATCATAAAGATCGCTTATCGCCCAAGAGGAGTGATAAATCAAACAGCTTGAGACATAGCAATTACTTTCAAGTGTAATAAACCTTTAATAGCCCGTGAGTTGATATTTTAATTTTAATTATTTAACCATAAAATATGTCTATATTTTTGTAATTTGTATTAACAAAATATGGATAATATATAAGTATTTTTGACTACATATCGAGGAACCTTATAGATGCACTTTTAAATATTTAATCTCCAAAAACTTTTATGATTTAAAAGAAGAGATTAAGTTTGTAAATCTTTTTAATCTATGTTTAAATAAACCAAAATATATATTTTTTTAAATATTATTATTTTTTATCATTGAAATCATTGAAATCATCGAAATCATTTAATATTAAATAATATTTTATTTATATAAATAAACTTAATAATTCAAGTTCTTATAGTTTTAAAGAAATATAGTCTTGATCTAAAGGTCCAAAAATATAAAAATTCCTTAGTGGTAAAGTATGTTTCCTAAAACTTATTACATATATTTTTTTCTTTGAACTTTTAATATTAGTCATGTTCTCCTAAATCAAGAGACTTCTGGTCTCATTTCATTATCGATTAAGATAACCAAAATCGTTTTTAAATATAACCTCCCTTTTTTAAGAACTGGTTAATTTTATGTTCACCCGAACTAGTTCCAGAAACAATGGCCAAAACAGCTGTTTTGCTGTTTATTTTGTTATTTGCTTTCCTGTGATTAAACCGCGTTCGGGACTAACCATGTCCGATTCATCACTTAAGCCACCCGCCAGCAACAAGCCTCTCAGACCTCCTCAAGTGGTGGCTCTCAGCGGATCTCCAGGTGGCCTCCAGTTGCCCGTCACCGCGCCTCAAAAGCTAAACAGCAATAGCACCAATGGCAACACCTCCTCTGCCTCCGGCTCTGCCACCGGCAATCCGCGCAACAAGTGCGCCCTGAAACCGGGCTACTCCCTGATGAGCTGGATACGGCTGTGCAACTCTGGGGCGGATCTCTCGGGTACCGGTGGACGCACTGTGCCAGTTTCCCGGAGCGAGTTGGCGCTCCACAACAAGGTCGACGATGCCTGGATGGCTATTCGCGGTCGCGTTTTCAATGTCACCCGGTACATGGACTTCCATCCTGGCGGCGTGGACGAACTGATGCGAGGCGTTGGGCGCGATGCCACCCAGTTATTCGATGAGGTGCACGCCTGGGTGAACTATCCCCAGTTGCTGGGCAAGTGCTACATAGGACCTCTGAAAGAGAATGCTGTAAAATCCACCAAAGATCCCGTTAGCCCAGAGATAACATCGGCGATTCCAAAGCCAACTGAGATTTTGCCTCGCTTTGATTGGATTCAGCAGAGGAGCGAGCTAACCCTGATCTTCTACACCCGCAGCTTTGCCAACCCGGGTATGGTGGTCCGAAGGCAGAACTCACAGCAGCTAGAAGTACGGATTTTAATAGGTCAACAGTGGCACACCTTTGACTTCCAGCTAACAGAGAAAGTGGAGTGGCCTCCAAAAGTTGCGAAAATGGGTGCAGAAACGGGAAAGATTGAAGTGGTGTTGGGCAAAGAAGAGCCAGCACCTTGGCCAATCTATGGAACACACACCACTCGAAAGTTGGACTCCAACAGCATACAGGAAGAACATTACGATTACCAAGTAATCCATCGTGAGGATTTTAACCATGACTCCTTTGAACTCAGCCTTCAAAGCGCTGAACGAGATCGATTGATGCTTCTACCAGTGGGTTACCACATCAACATTGAAGTTCCAGTGGACGGAGAGCTAATCCACCGAAGCTACACACCTGTGGACCACGCATATCTAAGTGTAGATACAAATTCGGATAGTATTTCCTTCTTGATTAAGAGATACCCCAACGGACCCGTCTCCAGTCACCTGCATCAGCTCCAAGTTGGATCTCGTGTCCAGCTTGGTCCTCCTCGTGGAGGATTCCTGCTTTCAGAGCTGAATGCACACCGAAACATTCTTCTGCTGGCAGCCGGAAGCGGGTTGACACCGATTTTAAGTCTGATTCAGCCGATCTTGAAGAGGAATACAAATCGCATGTAAGTCGGTTGGGAAAAGTTAAGAATTCTATAATTAATAATGATCTATTTGTTCCCAGAGAAACTCTCCACCTTTACTACTTCAACAAGACATCAGGCGATATTTGGTTAAAGAAAAAACTCGAGGAAATGCAGACCCAAGACGAAAGATTCAGCTGCAAGCACCTGCTGTCCCAGGTGGAGGAGAAGCCTGAACGAATATCGCTGGAGTTGCTGACTTCCCTGTTTCGGGAAAAGCAGCCGGACAGATGTACTTATGTGGCAATTTGCGGACCAAGTGGCTTTAACACGGCTGCGGTTGATATTTTGACCCAGCTTGGCCTTAAGCCCAACCAAATGCACGTCTTTCGCGGCTAAATGGAGGAGAAACTAATCAAATTGCACAATCTTTTCATCAGTTTTATTTTTTACTGTATAGCAAATGGTTTCGACTTTTGTTCTTAATTTTTTTTATTGTTTTTACATGTGTTTTCGTTTTAATAATTTAATAAGTTTAACAAATACTAGAAAAATTGTTGGATTTGTTTTCCCTTTTGCTTGTTAACAGACTCCAGCAGGATCGTGAGGATCGTCTTATCGCGACATCGCTCGCGTTGTCTACCGATACACACTTTTTGCTTATGTAAAAATCGACAACCGAAAAAGTAACCAAATGGAGGGCAGCGTACAAAACAATAAATAGAAACGGCTTGGTAGGATATATAAAGAATATATATAGGATCTGAAGAATAGTACATATTTCACCGCAAAAAAAACGGGAACCGCTGCCAACCTGCCAGTTCCAAGTCACAGCGACTCGACAACAATTTGTTTTTCGACGTCCACCAAGACGTTTAAGTAGACATCATTAAGTAGTTGTGATTTTGTTGGTGTATTGTGTATGCGGGTGGTGTCTTGCAACTCCAAGTCTTGACCTAATAGGAGCGGATTGCCGGCGGCACCGTGCTGACCTCGTTGTCCAGCGTTGTGTCAATCACATTTCTATAGTCCAATGTGATGTCGCCGTTGTCGTTGCACACCCAGGACAGCGTGTGCTTGCGCCAGTGCTGATCGATGGGCCTCTTCTGCTGGCCCTCGAGGGGTTTGCTGAAATCCTGCACAGAAAAAACCATAAATAAATAACCATTCAATGGGTGCAATGCCTCGGACACTCACATATTCGTCTTCGCGGGCCTTGAAGTCCTCACGGGCATGGGCACCACGCGACTCCTTGCGCGCCTCGGCGCCCACAATGGTCATCTGGGCATTGGCGAGCAGGTTCTGCAGCTCCAACGTCTCCACCAGGTCAGAGTTCCAAATGAGCGACCTTTAACAAAGTAAAAGGGAATCAGTTGCAGAACAACAGGGTCTTCTCCAGCGGGAAACTCACCTGTCTACGACCTTGATGTCCTTGAATTGCTTGTAGATCTCCTGCATCTTGGTCACGCCCTGCTTGAGGATAGGTCCATCGCGGAACACAGCAGCATGGTGCTGCATGGTCCTCTGCATCTTCAGGCGGAGATCGGCGGTGGTGATCGAACCGTTGGCATGGCGAAGCTTGTCCAGATTGGCCACCGAGGCCTCGCCGGCGTTGTCCTTGAGAGTGGGCGCCGGTGCACCGGGCTTCTCCAATTCAGCGATGGTCTTGGCACAGGCACGTCCGAACACAACCAGATCCAGCAGAGAGTTGGCACCCAGACGGTTGGCACCGTGCACCGAGCTGGAAGCAGCCTCACCGGCAGCATACAGTCCCGGGACAATAACATCCTTGCCGTCCTTGTCGATGGTAATCACCTGTCCACGATAGTTGGTGGGTACACCGCCCATGTTGTAGTGCACCGTGGGCAGCACCGGGATGGGTTCGCGCGTCACATCGACACCGGCGAAGATCATGGCGGTCTCAGAGATACCGGGCAGGCGCTCGGCCAGCTGCTTGGGCGGCAGATGGTGCAGCTGCAGGTACACGTGATCCTTGTCGGGTCCAACGCCGCGGCCCTCCATGATCTCAATGGTCATGGAGCGCGAGACCACGTCACGGGAAGCCAGATCCTTGGCCACTGGAGCATAACGCTCCATGAAGCGCTCGCCATTGCCGTTGATAAGGTAACCGCCTTCTCCGCGGCAACCCTCGGTGATGAGGCATCCAGCGCCGTAGATTCCAGTGGGATGGAACTGAACGAACTCCAGATCCTGAGAGGGCAGACCCTGACGGGCAACCATGGCTGTGCCGTCGCCCGTGCACGTGTGAGCCGAGGTGCAGGAGAAGAAGGCACGTCCATAGCCACCGGTGGCGATCACGGTGTTCTTGGCACGGAAACGATGCAGCGTGCCATCCTCCAGATTGAGGGCCAGAACACCGCGGCACTCGCCCTCCTCAAAGATCAGATCCAGGGCGAAGTACTCCACAAAGTAGTTGCAGTCGTAGCTCAGGGATTGGCCATAGAGCGTGTGCAGCAGGGAGTGACCGGTACGATCGGCCACCGCACAGCAGCGATGGGCCTGGCCGCCCTTGCCAAACTTCAGACTCTGACCACCGAAGGCTCGCTGGTAGATCTTGCCGTCCTGGGTGCGCGAGAAGGGCATGCCGTAGTTCTCCAGCTCGATGACCGCCTTAGGTGCCTCACGCGTCATGTAATGAATGGCATCCTGGTCGCCCAGCCAATCGGAGCCCTTGACCGTGTCGTACATGTGCCACTTCCAATCGTCCTCCTCCATGTTACCCAGTGCCGCATTGATACCGCCCTGGGCGGCGATAGTATGCGAACGGGTGGGGAACAGCTTGGTGATTACCGCTGTGCGGAAACCCTCGGCCACCAGGCCAAAGGCAGCCCGAAGGCCTGCTCCTCCTGCTCCCACAACAATGGCATCGTAGGCATGATCCACCACCGGGTACTGCTTGGAAATCTTGTCCGGATTTGCCGCCGAGGCCTGCTGGCGGCCATTTGTGATGTGGTAACTGCGTTGCGCTCCAATGGCGGCAACGCGTTGCTGTAAAATGGGAATAGAGAGGAGATTAGTGAGGGAACATTGCATTATTTAAGATTATTTAAGGCATACACAATGCCTGAAATATATAAATGTTGCAAAAAAATATAGAGGAAACTATTTTTTTGTCTTTTTAATTTAATTTAATTTATTCTACGCTTTCAGTACCCACAGCTTGCTTTCAGTGTAACTGTGATTATTTTAATGGCCCTCCCGCTGCAGTTTGTTATAGAGATAGCAACGCTTAGTCTGAACAATTCAGTCATTCAAAAGCCAGGCTTGTCTATAAAGTCATCAGAATATTGTTTGTTTTTGTCATCTAACCATACATAATTCACATTCATTTGCGAAAATAATTGCGTAAACTTTAAGATTGCTAGCAAAGAGTGAGAATAAGTAAAAGTTAGGTATAGGATTTAATTAAAATGTTACATTAATCAAGTTATTTTCTCGCCTAAAATGCCCTGAATACCCATACTAATTATGTATCTTCAAGTACTTAAGATTCTTATCTTATCAGGGAATTTCTATTTAAATGCAAGGCTGGAAAGTTTGGGAAATGCACGCGAGAAGTACCTAAGTGTACCAATTTACACGCTTTGTATTTGTAAAACAAATAGGAAACCAACTAGGGGGTTCCAGAACTCTGCTCTATACAGCGGAGATGACGTCCACAACCCAGAATTCTGCGATAAGAACCAATGAGCGTCTTAAAGAAGGGGCGGCTTTCGGCACAGATAATTGCTTATGTAATCAGTAAATTATTTAATTGTGGCTTTCCTCTGGAGGGAAGAGGCTACTCAGGAGGGGTGGGCCATGATCAGCTCAATTGTATAATCAGCTGTTAGTTAGCTGGCCAACGACGGGCCTCCCGGGCTCTCTTTTTACACTCTCACTCACTGGGACCGATCATCTCATGCGATTTCTCCCTATTGAGCGCAACTAGTTGTTGTTGCTGTTGTCGTCAAGCCGAAAGCCACCTTCCACAAACTGCAATTACAGTTAATGGATGCCAAGTGCAGTTCGTTGCACGCACCGTGGAATACACGAGATGAGTGTTCCAACAGTGGAGTCAAAGCGGGGGGCGGGGCAGCAGCAACATAACATAACCTAGCTGGTGCACACACACACTTTTTCCGACTTAATAATCGTGAAAATCACCAAACACAGCCCGGAAAAACTTCTGTTGCCACAGCCGAGCTGCACACTGTCCCCTAGAAGGCAGGTATCAACACCTGGCCATCAAATTCTGAGCAAATTACATAACACTACGGCGGGCGGAACGTTTTTGGCCAACAATTTCTTGACGTTTCTGTTTTCACATCACGAGCACTGGGGGATTCTGTCCAAGCCGGTTGTATAACCACTAGACACATATACCAGGAGGGTTACGCGGTTGCTGGAGCTCTAACGGATTACCTACCATGGAGGCGACTGCATTTTTGGCCAAAATCGATGGTACACGCATGATTCCGGACATTGTTGGGCTGAGAGGAGGTTCTTCTGCTGCTGCTGCGTCGGTCGCCTGGTTTCTGCAATTGAGTGGGTCAAGAGTGGGATTACGCGCGTGTAACAGCAAGTGTACGTTAATATAAAAACAAATAACTACGTGTGCGGTGGCCTATGTGATTGAATAGTAAAAGTTTACAAACTTTTTCAAATGTTGTGTGTGAACTGCCGCTCGTCGGCCCTGCAGTTCGGTTCACAAAGTGAGCGACCAGCGAAAAGCCCAGAACTAGTTCATCCGGGCCAGGGCAGCTGCGATATAGTACATTCGGTTATTTTAAATACTTTAAATCATTTTTGGATGAAGACGTTTATTCTTGTGGGTGTATTTAAAGTAATTTAAAGTAATTTAATTTATATTTAATTTATATCTAAATTTGGTTCAATGAACCAGAAGCTCCATGAACTGTTTACCTTTTCAGCGTGACCAGACAATAAAAGTACGAAAATCCTTGAATTTATAAAACAGCTGTTGTATTGTTTATTTGGGGTTGGGTAAAAACATTGAAGCTAAAAAATGCTCTTATTTATAGAATTACATATTGAGATTACTGTCACAGAAATGCACTTTCACTTGGGGTTCAAGGAATTACTTTGGTGGTTGGCGACTACCGCAAAGATTGCCCATTTCCTCTGGGGTGCGGTCCGCCAAATGGTTTATTCCCATTTTGTAAGTGACTTCGCCCTTTTCGAATTTGAGATTATGCTCCTCAATTCGGGCTTTGGACTGGGCGTATAGATCACGGCGCTTCAGATCCTCATCAGCTTCGTAGCTCTTGCCGAACTTGGACTGCAACAAAAGATAACTTTTAGGATATTGCGTTGTGGGAAATGTTGTAGGGATTCCTCACCTTGTACTCCACCCACTCTGCATCCGTAACCAGAGACATGTTGACACTTGGAAGTTTTGTGACACACTAAATTTTTGTTTCAAATCTGAGAATTTATCACGGGTCAGCGCTGAGTCACAAAACACGAACAAAACAAAGAAACAATGAACGTACCAGATGGCCAGTGTTGCCAGACGACGGTAAAAGGCAGTGGAACCTCGGCCTAATGAACCGCTGAAACATTTAAATTTCGAATTAACTTGGGTTTTTAAATTAATTTATAAAGAATATCATTTCTCTACAAATGATATTAAAATATACTTTCAAAATACCAATAAGGATAGTTTGATTTTCTTCATTAACATTTTAATAAAAAAAAAAACTAGTTTCGAAAATGAAGAAAAACATACACTAAGCGTAAAATACATTAAAATTAAAAAATATATTACAAAAACCTTTTGGATTTTTTAGAAGCTAGGAATTAGAGCTCGAATTTTGTTTTGTCCTTATCCATGAGTTACTTCCACAGCTAAAGGATATATCCCAAGGCAGCCCTTTCAGAGAGAGACATATGGCTAGATTGACCAGGCTGTTGATGCCGGTCAAGAATTATAATCCTAAATCATACGAATCAAGAATTAGATGAACTCTACTGTCCCGGATATGCGAATCCTTCAGCGTTTTACTCCATTTGCTACTACAGATAAAAAATGGTATTGACGATCGGTTTTTTTGAATTTTGTACAATTTCCAAGTGTTTATTTATTTCGTGTTTGTTCAGCTTCGTGTGTGTTGTTGTGTGTACTTTAATAATACGAATTTAAATGTATATATATTTATATGCATTTTCTTACAATCTAAACGAATTTGAAGAAACAACTTTCCGGTTTTTCGTTTGCTCTTTTCAAAAGTAATTTTCTTTTTATTATTTGCACAGAGATTGAGAATATTGACAAATTTCTAATGTTAATCTAAGGACAAAATTATACAGACTTTTTGCTTTGATGACGCAAAAAAGTTGCTAGAAATAAGCTTCTGTCGTTGCGCAAATAATCAATTTAATTGTACTTTATATGTTAAGTAATTTATCGTAAATGTTTGCTGTTTTTTATTATATTTTTTTTGTCTAAGGCTCAGCATAGCAAGTATTATATATGTATTGATTTATAGAGCAGAGGGTTTATGTGTGTGTGAGTGGGGGTGTTGGATGGGGGAGTGTGCAGGAAAAGCAGAAACATTCGGTTTAATGATCATAGGGTTTTAAGTTTCACGTTTAATGCAGTTAATTTGAAATTTAAATGCGATTAAGTTGTGCCTTCTTAAAAGTTTTACATGCTATGGCAGTCGTATATATATGTATGTATAGATAGTTTGTTGCAATATCAAGTGGGATAGCGATTTCAAATCAAGCACATCTACTTACAAAAGAAATGCTGGAAATTTGAAACTCGACGACTTTTTATGGAATCTCTGTGTTCCCTGTGATTGTGTTTCTGCTTTTCTCTGTTCAATTTGGATTTTTGTTTGTTTTTCTTCATAATTTATTGATCGTTTTATAAATATATATATATATGTATATGTATGTATAAACAGTTTTACGTACATAAAAATATATATGCAATTATTTATATATAAAAAAAACTAATACAGTTATTCATCATTCGTTTGTGTGCAAAGTGTGGCTGCTGCTGCTGCTCGAAATTGAAAAAACAAAACAAAAGAACTGAAAACATAAAAAGCCTAATTTGACAAACGCACACACACACATGCAAAGAATATCATATATTGTTGTTTTGTCATCGATTTTATTGCATTTATATAAAAAATATTGCATTTAAGTATTATATGTATTATTATGTATGTGTCTGAAGACAAAAGTTTGCTTTTGTTTAAAACAAATCTTAGCTTGTTTCAGGGCAGCAGCACATACATAGTAGCAATTTCTTCTGCTCCTCTTGTTATCCTTTTTTCTGTTGTTTCAACTATGTAATGTGTGCTTACGTAGTTTATTTTAAAAGCTAATACATCTAGTAGAAGATTTTTGCATATTTCTTGCATTGAACAGAGCGGCGCCGTGTCGGATATATTGCATGTGAATTTGAATCTGAATCTGAATCTGAATCTGAGAGCACTGCCTCTCGTTATCATACAAATTGTGGGTGCTGCTGTGGGGCCATCGTATAAATTAAAAATTATAATTATTTTATAATAGATATAATAAGCTGCGAATGCGAATTGGGGGGAGAAGCTGCCTTCGGTTCGGGTTATCCTTAATGATTTTAGCTGCTCATCGGTTCCTTGTTTATATGCCTCTCCACTCTCTCCTCCTCTTTGTCTCTGTTATATAATGCTTCTTTCGCTGATTTCTGGCTACCGTTTTCTCTTCTTTCGTGGTTTTCATTGTCGTTTTAATCTCCTCCTGGGTTCTCGGTTCGCTCGGTTCCCGTTCCCCGCTGGTGGTGGGAGTGTATGTGTCAAGATTGCTACTCCTACTACTGTTCGATCCCCACCTTAGGCCTCGGTCTTCTTCTTCTCCTTCTTCTTCTTCAAAAACGATGGTGTGCGCAGGCCCTTCTTCTTCTTCTTGTCTTTCTTGGGTGACCCGTCCGTGGAGACATCCTGGAACCGTAATAGAAATTTGCAGTGAGAATATCGTTTGCGCTTGGGGTTAGTAAATAAGTCAGATGAGGGTTAGCTCAGTATAATAGTTCGCGTATAACAGTTATAGATTAGAAGAGCTTAGTACAGATAAGCTCATCTAGGTTTTCTCCTAATGTTATTTACGAACTCTTCTCGTGAAAATATCGTTTGCTCTTTGAGTTAGTAAGTCAGATGAGGGTTAGCTCAGTATAAGAGCTCGCGTATAACAGTTTAAGATCGAAAGAGTGTAATAAGGTTTTGTCAGGGTTCTCCTAATGTTATTTGCGAGCTCTTGTGGTTATGCATGATATTCCAAGATCAATGTGGATATATGTCTTGAGATGATCGGCGATCTGATTAGATTTACTTACCTCTTTACTGCTCTGGGAGAAGGTGCTCAAGTGTGCCTCCGAGTGGTCGCCGTTTTGTACGTTTTCACCTGATAAAAAATAGGTTACATTTAATTAAATTAATTAACTTTAATGTCATTAATTTCCTACAAATGTAACTCAGTGGACGCACACAAAAATGTTCTATATTAATGTTTAGATTTACGTTCACCTTTTTAGAGACGCGCACAAACTAAGGCAAGTGTAAATGTATTTAATGGATGTTGTATTATTACACAAATGGCGTTGGGGTTGGGATAACTAAATACGGGAAACATGCAACAAATATATATAGTTTTAAAAGCAAGCACAAACACATGCACAAAATACACAAAAACATAAATATAAGTAAATGAAAAATGGTTACCTCTGTACACTGATTTTATGAAGTAATGGAGTGAGTATTCTTATCTAATATTAGCTATCGAATTGTGTAATGAACTCTTATCTTTATTTATGTACATTGAAATTATAAAAAGTTATATAACAAAAATTTAAATGAAATTGGACAAAAAATGAAACTTAACGAAAATTCACAAAATATTTCTGGATTATAATAACTCTGGATCTCTTAACTCTGCAGATTCCCATATAGTATTTAGAAAGCTCTTAACATTACATTTAAGAGAACAAATAATGGGATCATTTACAGTCATTTATACTTAATTTAAAGTTACGTTAGATTTAGTACAGAATCATTTCCCTGTTGTTGATTTATAAAAAGAGATATTTAACAAGAGTGAAGATTCGATAATATTACTTCAAAATTATTATAAAAGGCTTGACTGAAACTAGAGTTTAGGATTTATACATTTGGGAAATGCGAGTTCGACAGTCGTGGATAATCGCCTTGTTGTGCATCATGTGCGCCTTCACCACACTGTTGAGCAGGCGCTCCAGCTCCTTCTCCAAGCTAATGAGCAGTCCCTCCGAGTTACCCGGGTCAACGGGCGATGACTCCTTAACAGGTTTGGGTGGCGGTGGCGGCGGCATTTCGGTTCCGGCCATAGCAACTTCCACGTAGCTGTACGTATGACACAGCGCTGGTGCCGAGTTGCAGCGCTGCAACAAGGAATTCGGAGTCGTCATCGAAGATGTTGGCGATGCGAGCGGAGCACGATTGCTCGCCAGCTGCACTTGCTGTTGCAGCTCTTTTTGGCGCTGCTGATATGCCAACTGTTGGGAAATGTAGTGGATCTCCTCATCAATCACCTTCTCCAGCTTGGCCCGAAACTCCTGTTCGTGGGTTTGTACCGTCTCGATGCATTCGGCATTGCGCAGCGACACATTGATCAGTATCTCAATGGTTGTGGGCAGTTGTCCTGCTGCTCCGGCAGCTGTTCCCGTTAAAGGCGAACTGCTAAGGGTTAGCCTAACATGCTTGCCCTGTGTGTAGGCCTCCGCCTCCTGGGTGGACGAATCGTTGCTGGTGGTGGCCAGACGTTGGCGCCTGCCCGACGAATTGCCCAGGCCGCTGTCATCGGTGCCGCCACCTAGAAACAAACCCTGCTGATCGGCCTCGGGCTGCTCTCGAGCATTGCCATCCGTTCCACCTCCTGGCAGGACATGATTGCTGGGCAAAAACGTATAGCTGCGGTACAGGCCCGAGTCCTGCGGCTCCGGTCTGCGTGGCGAGGCAACCGCAAGGCCACTCATCATACTCTCCAGTTCTTCCATGCTGTCATCTGCACTGTGCCCACTGCTGGTGGTTGTGACGCTGTAGACGCGCTGCTTTCGCTTCAAAGGCGAAACCTCCAGCTGGATGTGCTTCTCGGACACAAAGGATTGCGATTGCGTTTGGGCTTGGGCTTGAGTTTGGGATTGGGTCTGATTGGTCACCACATTAAGCAGCCTGCGATTATCCAGGCTCAGTGTGGTCAAATCGATAAAGGAGACAACCCTTTCGCGCTGCTCGGCCACTGTCTGCCAAATGGATTGATGCTCCGGATGCAGGGGAATGCTGGGGCAATTATTTAGCGGTGAATTAAAGCCAAAATGGGAGATGGTGCGATAGGGCATTTGTGTGGATGTATCCAAAGACTCATTTCCTGTTAGGGAGGAATTGGCCTGACCAGACGCCGTTCGACTAACGGGAGTGCTACTGAGCAAGCTCATCTCATTGCGACCGAATCCACTCTCATTGTGGGCATTGCTTTGATCAAGGATATTAAGCGCCGGATAGCTATGCTTGCTCATAGCTCCCACCTTGTGAATGACGTACACCTGCTGATCAAGTGCTCCCATTTCCAGGCTGGAGGTCAAGTAACGATCAGGTGAATACAGAAACTCGTACTTATAAGCGAGATGGAACAGAAGGGCTGCAAATGAGAGGAGGTAACAAAGAGGGGGGCGGGGCAAGTACATGTTTGGTAGATGGTGAGTATGCATAATGATCGGCAGGTGAGTAAAGATCACAATTGAACAGGGAGAACTCACAAGACATCACCACTACTTAAAACACTTGACATCAATCGTACAATTAACACTTAACATGGGAGGGATAAATCTCAGCTTACAGGGTTATATATGGGATATATGTATATTATTTATATATAATAGGATATATATATATATATATTCATTTATATATGTAATTTCTAACCTTAGCTTAAGCAAAATTGACTAAAAAGACTTACTACGAAACTTATTATATAGCATATATTGTATATATGGATTTAAAATGGATAATAATTTAAAATACGAACGCAAGATACCAAACTTTATTTCCTTTTAAACTTTTACAAAAACTACAAAATAAGGACACACCTTTACCATACAAATTTCGATTAGTAAAATGGGGTTACAAAGAATATATATATTATATATATATGGAATGTGAAGCGAGTGTAGTGGAGATAATAATAAAATATAAACTTTAAGTCCATTGTTTCATTTTAAATTTGTTTCTGTTAGTTTACTGAATATTCAATATGAAAAATATGAATGAAATTTGTTTACTGAATATGTGATAAATTTTGTGAATAATATAACATTAAATTATAACTTTTAATTCATGCCAAAATAAAATCAAAGTGCTATTAAAATATATAAATGTAATGCAAAAAAAAAAATAGAATATATAACAAAACCGTTTTCACATCATTCCCCTGCGACATAAATAGTGTTTGAAATCCTTCTCTTTTCTTCTTTTTCTGGTTCAACTGATTCAACCAAGATATCCTATGACATCCTTAAGTAATTCCCCCTCTAGCTTTATCCAGCCATCTCCCACGTAAAGTTAATCTTCTTCTGATTGTTAACCCCCTCTGCTTATTTGCGTTGTTTTCCCGCTGCCGCCTTCGAAGTGCTGGGCTTGTTGTCATCCTCTTTAGCCTCCTCCTCTTCCTCTGACAATGTTTTTACCACCTTGAGTAGCTGCTCATTTTCGAAATCACTGTTACTATCAATTTCCTGCGTCGGCTTTAACATTTTATTAAGTTCTCGCGATGCAACCAATTCATAACCGGATGACTCTTCAATACTTTCGCTTTTGGGAAGATCCTTGCAACTTTTTTTTGGTTCAGATTTTTGCTGGTGTTCTGAGCCACCTTCTAGGCGCCTAGGCACCTCCCAAAATGACTCCCTTTCAAGTTGGCTAGAGGTTTCTGGTGTGAGCTCGGATTCAGGTGCTTCCGGTTCGTTTGTATTCGAGTTCATTGATAAGTGGTAAAGGCTGCTAGCCTGTTGGTTTTCCGACATTAACGATTTCATAGCGTTGTCCTGTGAGCTTGATTTTTCAATTGTAACTTCTCCCATGTATATCTCCGAGGAGCTTGCCTCTATGTAAGACTCTTCAGTCAACTTCTCCCGACTGGACATGGAGGTCAAAGGCATTTCATCGCCTGTTATCTCCTCTCCGCTCATCTGTAGATTTTCACCCTCGTCGCCCGTATTATCGTTGGCACTGTAGTACATGGTGCTGTTGGTGGCATTTGATTTATTGGGTGCTGCCCGGAATTCGTTCACCGCCTCCTCCTGTTCCTGCTCCTCCTCTTGGCTGGCATCCTCCATTTGGAACGTGCCAGCTGAGTCGTTTTCGGAATCGCCGCGCACAAAGAATGTGCGGCTGGAAAGGGTTCGCTGCATGGAGGTTGAAGAAGATCCTAGTTCGCCGCTCTCCTCTGTTGTAAAGATTGGTTGCCGCAAGGGAGGAAGGATTGCTGGCGGCTTGCGACGCTTGGCAAACGGGGAGGAGGGACTGCCACGGAAAGTGTACAAAGCTGTGGTAGTACTCGACGAGTTGGCACGCTTATGGCCTGCTGCAGCCCTTGGAGGCGTTGGCAACGAAACCCAGAGGCGGGCGCCACTATCACGCTGGCCGCACTGAAACGCGCATACCGACGACGAGCCACTCGACAAGGTCCTGGAGGCGGTGTTTGGGTTGCTCTTCGGTTTCTTAATCGAACCTCCCGCAGTACGCGGTCTGCTGGCATTGCGTATATTTTCCTCGATAAAGTTGCGTTTACGGCGGAAATTTGGCCGGCAAATAAAAGTCGTTGATGAGATGACGCGCTGAAGAGGAGTTCTCATCTTAGGGTCTTCCTCCTCTTCCCCCTGGTCCGCGCCCTTTAGTTGGTCCTCTGACCACGAGTGCGACAAGCGAGATGTGGATCGCGTTGTCAGTTGGACATGAGCCATCGAATTGCACGGGGCACTGATGTTGTGGGCCGACATAGATGAGCCACTCGGGGTGGAAGTGAGGTCTGCTGGCGAAAGTCCCGGCACTGGAGAGGTGGGACTGGAGTAAATGTAAGTACGGGTGCGAAAGATTTCCTCGGTGACCAGATCTTGCAGTTTCTTTGGTGTCATTTTGTTGCGAATTGAGTGATCAATTTTCCCAAAGATAGCCTCGCTCTCGTCAAGCCTGTCAGCCTCGATGCGTTCAAGAATTTCACGTTCCAGGGGCGTGAAAATAGTGCTGGCAGTGTCCAAGGGAGCTGGATTTTCTGGCAAGTTCCCAGCAATGGCCAGGAGCTCTGCCTCCTGGTTTTCGTTTTCATCCACGTCCTTCTCGTTGGCAATTTCCATTTCCTTTTCTGAGGGCTCTTCTGGCTCTGGCGAAACGGGAGACACAGGCTTCTCGTCATCGCGCTTTTCCTCCTGTTCCATGTTATTCTGTGCTCTATTGAGACTATTTTCTTCATCGCTTTCACTGCTGCTAGCAGAGTCTGGTTCCACGAGGCACACAGTGTCATCAGCATGGGGAATGTTGTCCAAACTAATCGTTCGAAATAGCGGGCCACCACTCTCCCCAAGAGAGCTGCTCGAGGTCACAACCGATGATTCAGTCGTGTCGTTTGCCTGCAGTCTCTTAGTGGTGGCAACCAACTTTTCCAGATGCTCACCGGCTAATGTCAGATTCTCCTCAAACTGCTGTAGGATTTTGGGTAGCTCATCACTGACCAGAGTCAGAGTCTCTTCCAATTCGGGAGAAGCAAGTGGCGCCAAATTAGATGTACAATCGGGAGTCACACATATCACTTGTTTCTCAGCCTCTGGCACGAGCCCTGGATCTTGATCTTGAGCCGTCAGTGAAGTAGCCTCCAGTTCTTCCTGTTCTGTAGACATTGGCATCTCCTCCAGCTGTAGCTGCTCTTTGGCCCCAAAAAATTCAACATGGTCTTGCCAAAGCTCCTCGAATTCAGACTTTCGACGCTGGCGCTCTTCGCGCGACATCAACTGCCGTTCAGCGGATTCGGTTGATCCCATTTCTTGCTCTTCGATGGCAAAATGCTGTGTTACCTCCAACAGGATCCGGTGCTGTCCCAAACCTTCTTCGGCTAGGTTCTGCTCCTGCGGTTCTAGCCATCGTCCAAAGCTCCACACTTCAGTGACATCCGCCATTTGCTCTGAACGATATACTCTGGGCGGAGCAGCACTCGTGGCGCTCGCTGCACTGGAAATCTTTGGCTCCATCTCCAATCCTAATCCCAATCCCAGACTTTCGCTGCTAATAGGACAACCAGGAGAATAGTTAACATTTGCAGACTCCTCCGAGAAATTAAATCTTTCGATTTGATTGAGAAAATTTGTGGTAGAAGAGGACGATGCAGGATGTCCCGGGGTCTGAGTGCATGCATTGCGTTGCAACTTTGGACTCTGTGTCAGCATCATCATCTCCTCAGGTTCGTCGTCGACCAGTTCGGTCAGAGTGGGCAGCAGCTGGTTACGATGCAGGGGCGTGGTTATACAGCTGCTTGCGACACTGCTGGCTATCTCCTCTTCGCCACTGCTGGCGGTCGTTCCAGCAGCCCCAATTCTTTGCAGCCCCGGCTTAAGGCGTAGCAGCTGATCGAAGCAGGCCTGGCACAGCTGCTCGTATCGCGGTGTGGCAAAGATCTCTTCGTAGCTAATGGCCCGCTGCATTGGTCGATATCCCGTTCGATCCCGATCCCCCGGCAGATGTTTGTGCTCCAGGCGTGCCGGTTGACGCGGCGATATAAATCCAAAATGGGAACCCGTGCGATACGGTGCCGGATGCGGGGAATTTGACTGTTGCAAAGGACGACGGGAGACAATGGCAGAACCACCAACAGCGGTCGTGAGCGTGCTTGTTACAGTACTCGTACTACTGCCTGAACCATTCGAGGCCACGGATCCTGCACCCCGATAGCAACTGGCTAAATATCCTAACTGCTCGCTGTGAAGTGACCGCAACAAAGCAGAACACACTTGTGGCTGCAGGCAAGGACCACCCATAGAACAAGCTGTGGTGGCATAAACATAGGAATATAGTTGCTGCTGCATATGCTGTTGCTCTGATCGATTGGTGGCCCCGCCCAGAGATGGGAACAGATCCCTGCGGCATCGGCTGTTCGTGGACAAATTCCTTTCCCGCCCATGCTGCTGCTGCTGCTGATTTTCTTTATCATCCTCCTCTTCCTCTTCATCTATCTGAGATTCTTCGTTATTCTTATCATGTCCTATATAGGGGGCCAAGGCCAAATCAAGATGGGAGAGATAAGGAGTCGGAAACAAGGTCAGTAAGTCACAATTTGTCATAATCTGGGATGAGGAGACTTTCGAAATCCATACGTAAATAGGAGACATACTGATACGTACTGAAAGGCAATACCATGATGTTCCTGAATTGAATAAAAAATTACCTAATAAACAGGTGATACCTAAAAAAGAGCTCTAAAGAATCCGCCCACATACCTAGAAAAGATTCCTACCTACAATAATGTTATAATCTAATCAAACCCAAAATAAAGTTAAGTTTACCAACTGTAATTTGTAAACCACATTATATAATACGGTTTAGTAAAAGAATATATAATAATTAAGACTCAAAATCATATGGCTTTCCGCATCTTATTAATTACATCTTTGGTTCTTTGTTTAGTTAACTTTTGGTGCAACAACGATTAACCATATATGCTTTGTGGATTATAGAGGGGTTATATGGACAATAAAAATATAGAAACCCGTAACAAAATGGATTATATATGGGGTTATTACAAAAATGTATACACCGAATAAGGAGTATTATTTAAAAGAGATTAAATGAATTTTTATATACAACAGTGGGCGTTTAGCCTGAGTACATTGAAGGTTGGTAGATCTAGATCTTTCGATCGGGGTTTGGTTTGTTTTTTACCTCGGCCAGTTGGCGGCTTGCGATTTGTGGCTGTATGAGAGCGTTCGCCGTTTATAAAACTAAGAGTGGCTAAAATATAGTATTGAGAAATTGAAATTATAAAATCATATTCAGCAAGTAGAAGGAGTGCGAAACAGACGTAATTGTGTGTGCCTTAAGGTAGGAATACATACAAACATACGTAGTGTAAAGAGAGTGAGCGTTTTTAGTAAAGAGAAAAGCATGCTTGAAAGGGTTAGTTTTTGGCAACAACTGCGGAAGCAACCAACAAATAAAAAAACAGCTGCAGTTGAAAATAAAAAGGGAACACACTAGTCAGCACAGAGTAATCCCAATGGAAATTGTAAAGAAACAGCAAACTGAAATTCAACTGCTCGGCTTTTGGCGGATAATGTGATTCAGCTAACAGCGATCGGCTATATAAGAGCTATATGTAAGAGCATTCGGCAGAGATGTGTTGAATGGAGTTTAGTTTGCAAATGTTAAATGTTTGTTTTATGCTGTATGCTTTATGCTGAACTGTTATCTATAAACTATTTGACTTGATTGTTTGATTTCTGGTTCTACACACTAAACCTCTTGAGGCTGCACTCACCAACGTGGAAGGGATTTTCTTTTTTTTTAAACTGCTTATTAATTATGTTTATTTTTATAGTGTTTTGTTTGTGTTTTAAAGAGCGCAGCAGCCGCAGTAGTAGCAGTAGTAGTAGTAGTAGTAGAAAAGGTAGTATGTAGTAGTGGTAGTAGTAGAATTTTGTGTTCTGTTCAGAGCTTCGGTGGTTGCTTCCTGTTTTTGGTTGCTGTTTTTTCTTCGTTTCATTTTACATGTTTTTATTTTTGTAGGGTATTTTTTTTAAATTGAGGACCTACGCACACACACACACTTTGCTTTTAACCGAGCACACTAACTGCTATATTTTGATTTAGACTCTTAGGAAATTGCCAATTTATTTGGTTTTAGGGTTTCTTCCTATGTGAAATAATAGAAAGGTAAAATTTTTCATTTTACAATTGCCGAATTTGGGGAAAATAAAAGAAAAATTTTGCAAAACATAAGAATAACTACTTAAACTGCAGCTTTCTTTACTATAATAAATGGCTTGTTGTTGAATTAATTGCTGTTGTAGTTGTTGTGTTGTTGTGCTGTTTGGTTGTTCATAATTGAAACTAAAAAATCATTTAATACACGGCGAACAACAGTTGGTTCCTTGGAAGTATCGGATGTGAGGTTTTAATAAAATGTTGCCCAAAATAATTAAATTGAAAAAAAAAAAGAATTGAAAGAATATTAACAAAAATCTATAACTTTTAAAATAATAAAAGGTTTACTTTGAAAACATTTATAGAAAGGATGTTGTGACGGTATCAATTGCTACAAGTAATTTTTTGTTGACTAGATTATGTAATTGAAGTGTGTGTGGTTTTTGGCAAGTGTGTTTGTTGTTTGGTTTTTCAAAGATGAGCAAGTTCAGCAAAAAAAAAAAACAATAAAGATAAACGAAAAAGGGGAAATGACATAAGAAAAGTGTTAGAAAAATGTTAGGAATCCAATAAATAACAGCTATACCAAATAATTAACTAAAAATATCAATAATACACTACTTGGGAGTAAAGTTTAAACCTTAAATGCTAATCAAAATACTTAATAATAAACATAGAGCAGCCGCGCATAGAATTATAATTATAAATATAAAACATAAGGAAACTAATAAAATAAAAACGTATAAATGCACTAAATGGGATAACAAAATAGGAATAATAACGAGGAATAACAAATAAACTTGACAAACAAATTGTTTTAAAAGAAATCAAATTTCGATCACATGATAGTTGGGAAAAAGACATAACATAACTCTGGGACACGTGTTTTTTGAATGTCCTTGCGTGTGTGCGTGATTAAAATTAAATCGTAGATGAACTAAAAACAAAAATCAAGTGTAACAGGACAAAGACATTATGGGACTTACCATCGCTGAGCACAACTTCCGCCTGTCGTGGCACCGGCGCCTGCTGTGTTTGAATCTCAATGACTTGGTGCTCTAAAAAAATTAATAAAATAAAACATATTAGTAACTGCCAATGAAGAATGCAATTAAAACTGCTAACTTACCGGTCTCTGGCTCGCTCTGAGGGTATTTCTTTGTCCCCGCCTGCAGGACAGCCTCGGATTCAGAGAAATCTGTGTCAGTGTCTGAAGATAATAGCAATATAAGAGTAAATTATCAAAATAAGATATAATATTTATTTACGCCCACTTACATTCGCCATGCACCGACTTCTTTTTCCGCTCCACCGTGCGTTTGTATTCATTAAGCTCATCATCCGTGACATTATCGAATGGATTCTTGGCATAGGGAGCCTTGTACACCGTGGCATTGTGCTGGAATCCACGCTGGATAATTCCCTTGGATGCGGCACCCATCATTACAACATGATCGCCTGTCTGCGACACTGTGGCATCCTTGAGTCGGCTTGCCTCATCCCATGTGACGCCCTCCAGAATATGGGACTGTGGTCCGGCGGAAATCTTATCAGCACGTCGATTGTCCTTGATCTGTTGTTTGATATTTTTCAAGCTAGTTTAGATTATGTTTCATAAACAAAAACCCATAGAATACTGACTTGTTGCTGGACCCGCTTAAACTCTCTCGGATTTGTTCCGGCAGGCACAAACTGGAGTGGATCTTCTATCCTCACTGGCGTCGAGTGGGTGGGAGAACCCTCAGCCACCCACTGAGATTTTGTATATTGTACATTGGACAATTTTTGGTTTTTTTTTTGTGGGAGGGTGGGTTGGAAAGAAGCAATGCAATTGAAAAAAGAAAGAGAAAGAAATTCGTTTTAAATGTGGGATGATGAACAACACTCAAGGTTCTTATTAAAGGGTGAAAGTATTCTTTTTAAATATATATCTTTGGTTACAATTTGTTTAGACCTTATAATTAGGGTTAAGTTCTTAATTATTCTGTAGAGTTTGACCCATTCCATACTTATATCTTGCAATGATCAAATAAACA
Organism: Drosophila kikkawai; assembly: GCF_030179895.1. Taxonomy (NCBI): domain Eukaryota; kingdom Metazoa; phylum Arthropoda; class Insecta; order Diptera; family Drosophilidae; genus Drosophila; species Drosophila kikkawai. The sequence goes on along the minus strand of NC_091729.1, from coordinate 18,558,306 downwards.
AAAACAAAACTTAAATAGCAAGCAAAATGATTTTGTGCCTTGAAAAAAAAAGAATGCAAAACAATCACAAAGAGAAAAGTATTTCCAAAAATAAAAACATGCAAAGGAAAAAGTTGATGAATGAATGAAAATAATAAAAGATAATTATAAATGAAATCAATGAAATCGATTATTAAATGTTATAAAATGCTGATTGATTTTTAGTGTAATTTGAGTACTTTTAATAGCAAAATTTCTTTCTCTTTCTTTGCATTGTTTTGTTCTGTTTTGTTTTTTTTTTTCACCTCAGCAATAAATCGTAAAGGCGGCACAAAATCATCTATGCAAAAGTTTCATTTTGTTTTTTGTTTTTTTTGAATACATTTAAATATTTATTTGATTAATGCACATGTTACAAGTATTTGGTTTCTTGCTCGCAAAGCAGGTCAAAGTATTTTGGTTTTAGCATGAGTTAAATTCTATTTCCAAGGTATATAAATATATAGTTTTTGTGTATCGATTATTTGAATTGGCTTAATAAACGCTAAGAAGAAACTTTGATGCGTAAAGTTGCAGTTTAGTAGCAGAGTTGGGAACTAAAACTTGGCGCTAACTAAGTGAAAATCAAAGATGGAATGTCTGAATATATAGAAGTGCTGTTTCAACTGCGATACAACTATTTCCCTTCAATCTCCTTAAGGCTGGTGGTTGTGGTTTGCTGCTTCATATCTTCGAAAGTAATGATCTCTACCTTTGTAATCTTCTTGGGATCGGGAGTGCCGGTTTCCAGGACCTCGACCTTTTGGTACACGTTGGGCGAGTTGAGCCACCTGCTGCGATCGCCACCCTTGCGTAGATCACCCTTCTTCCAGATTCTAAACAAAAGGGAAGATATTAAATTAGATATGTACATCAAGAGAAAAGAACCCGAAATTATATTATATTATTGAATATATCGACTTTAAATCCGATACAGTATTGATATATAGATATATCCCCTACAATATAGAAATAAGTTTCTCTTACCCTTGACGGAAGAGCTCCTCCTCCTCGAGCAGATAGCCCAGAGATGACACAGCTGGCGGTAATTCCACATCGTTCTTGGGCTTGGGTGGATCAGATTTGATCAGAGGATGGCGGTAGATATAACCAGTGCGATAGCCAGCATTATCCAATGTACGCATCAAAGCCTCGAACTCAGCACCGCCCACACGCCACTTGGGCGGACTGCCAATCTTGGGCGTGGCAGCGGCTTCAGCTGCATCCTTCTCAGCAGCAGCAGCACCATCATCGCCGGCCGTAACAGCGGCAAACTTCTTCTCCAGATCCTCTGGAGGGCGACGCGACTGCTCATAGATGGCCTTGCGCGACTCCTCTGGAATCAGCACCAAGTTATCCACACCGACGGGCAGCAGCTTCAGTTGGGTCTCGCACGCCTGGACAATGTGGCAAGCGGCAAAGTAGGCCTCCTCAATGGTCTCGCCACAGCACAGGGCACCGTGGTTGGTTAGCAACATCACCTTAGAGTTCGGACCGAGGTTGCGGACAAGACGGTTGCGCTCCTCCTCGTCGAACAGACCAGTGTACGCGTGTGTGGTGATCTCGCCCAGCACGCAGGCATCCTTGGTGAGCGGCAGCAGACCAGCCTTCAAGGAGGAGATAGCCACCACAGGACTGCAGCCAATGTAGATGGCGCATCGGATATCGGGACGTGCAGCATGAATCACCGAGTGGAGGACAAAGTCTTAAATGGAGAAGAGACAAAGTTAATTGAATATTGAATATTGATTTCGATTGACCAGTATATATTATATCTTGTTAGACTTTAACTTACGACTCTTGTTCACGCCAAAGTTGGTGGTGCCCTGCTCCACAATCTGGCCCTGCATATCCACCTTGTTTAGCGCTGAGGCAGTGATCTCGTGATAGAGAAGCCCATACGGATTGACCAGGAAGTACTCTTGATCAACCTTGAGACGTGCAGTGATCTGTGCGCCCAGACCCTGGGTCCAGCCATTCAGATCGAGCAGACGGAATGTGGCGGCCAGCTTACACCGGAGTATCTTCTCGCCCTTGGCATAGCCCATGGACTCAACACCGCGTATGTCGTTGATGGGCACCATGCAGTTGTTGCTCTTGAATACATTGCCCACCCGCGTCACTGGAACGCCCACAATGTCCGAAAGCTGCTGCAGAATACCACTGGCACCGGCACCGCCCTCACGGGCCGAGTCCACAATCCGCTCCAGCTCCTCGCGGAAGAGTTTCGAGCCCATGATGGCCTCCACTCGCTTGCGACGCTCCATTTCGCGCATATCCTGTACAAAAGGGGTTGTGAGTAAGAGGGGTGTTTGTTTCCTCCATTATGGCTTTCCTGGGTGCAGTGCACAACGTACCTGTTCAATATCCGCGGGACGTGCTTTGTTGCTGTCATCTTCCTCGCCGGCAGTGGGATCTATGCCGTTTTGTGGCGGTTGCTCGACTTCAGTCATGATTTATTTCTTTTGTATTTCAGTTAAAATGCTGCAATAAAGAACGGAGAAGATAAACTTTACGTTAGGCGGTGTTTCTTTCATCAACTTTACGCTCAGCTGGAAAATTTTCGACTGACCTTAAAAAACTGCAAGGCAGTTGAACAAACGAAAAAGGGGGTGGCAAAACACTGAGAGCGGCTGACAGAGAAAGAGAGAGTAAAGTGCAACCACCCAAATGGAAGAGAGTTCTCTCTCCGTCAGAGACAGTCGTCGGATTTCCCTGAGAATGTCAAATGGCGTTGGCCAGGGGGAAAGCAGAGAAACCGCCGAGGGGTGAGAGGTGACACACACACAAAATGGACTGCCGCATATTTCCACTTTAGTTAATTTCTAATTTTGGCTAAAATAAATTCCTAAATTGAGGGGAGAAAAGAGCGAGCACCCGGGGGAAAATGCATAAGTACTTCTCTCTACATTTTCTCGTATCCACGTGCTAAGACGGCAGCCACAGAGAAAGAAATATAAACGGAAGAATCGGTGAAAACTATTTTAAGATCCATTCGGCTTTTTACGAAACCCCCAAAATTCATTATGCCTCGAAAGTCAAAACGAAACGAAGGAGCTCCTCCTCTGCTGAGCTGTCTCGATCCCGAAACGAACCAAGAAGGCAGAGCACCAACCAAAATAAATAAACAAAAAAATGTGTGAGTGTTTCTGCTGCTGCTCTTTAAATTTTAGGCGTGGTGCGCTTGACTTGGAATACCACGAATAATAGTATTAACCTTCAGAATATCGTAAACAATTGGCCGGCGAATAAACATAGAAAATAATGTCATCGCTCCGCGCAACTGAGATAACAAATGGAAATGCAATGAGCCAAGCTCAGCCAAATTCGTAACCCGAAACACAGCTCAATTTCCATGTGACACACTTGAGATTGAGAAGCAACAATAAGTCATAATTATGGTGCATTATGCTGACCCGATTTCTTCCACTACACCCACCAGCATTTCTTTAGTTCTCTCTTTTTTTTCCCCAATTAAAAGCACAAATTTCTACATAAATATGCCAATTTAGAGAGGAAATTGCAATGGGAAGTGGAAGAAGGAAAGGGAAAAGCAAAGGGGGAGTGAGCATGAAGCATAGCCCCTTTCGTGGGCGGCGACTTTTGTAGTCGGCTTATGTATGCTCAGGAAAAAAATGTGCTAAAAAAAAAAAGAACAAGGAACAATACTATAATCGCTGTTACAAAGATAAAAAACACCTTTGCATTTTAAGATAAAGTGCAGCGATTTGAGAAGTAAGTATAATGCCAAAAACACACTAAAATCTTGTCCAAATACAGATTTTTTAGTAGCCAACCAAGGAACCTTTTCAGCACTAATTTTGCTAACAAATTCAATCTTACACCTCAGAAATTAAATTTAAAATTATCTAAAATTGTTTTCTGTGCTGCAACAATGCATTATCAAAGGCGTTTATTTGCTGCTGACTTTGCCGTTTGCTAATTATGACGTATTGGCGACGCGTGCCGCATATTTGAGCTTTCTTTTAACAACAATATCGTGATGTGCAGGTAATTGAACTTTGCTGCCAACAGCAACACCTCACCGCACCTCACCTTGCACAACTTATTCGTTGTGCGTGGGCGGCGTAAAATGTTCAGTTTTGGGTTGAAATCAAACAGAATAATGCTGAATAAACGCTTTTTAAGTGACTACAAGAAAGAGATGCAGACGAGCTAGGGAGTTGTTGTGTTTAATGCGTGGGCCTTGAATAAACTTAACGAGCCAAACAGTTTTCCAGCGTGGGTAGATTCAGACTCCTCCAAAACGGAGCTAGCTGAGAGTTGTGTAGGTGGCAAAAATAAAGAAAACTAGAAGTTCTGGTAGACAGAAGAAGCCTTTGGTTTCTCACGCATTGCAAGCTCTTGGTGTGCTCAAAAAAAAGTCTTATTATCTGATGATTTTTGTTAAATATTTTATGCAAGCTGCGATCTGTTTAGTTTTTAAGTTTAAACGCCCATTAAACCAAGATATTTGTAGCAAATACCCAAAAAACCAAACTCGAATCTGGCTACCAAAAAAGGATAACAATGTCAATGGATTAAACCCCTTTTGGTGACTCCACACACACTTTTTGTTTTTGGAAGCTTTGGCCGCACCAGTCAGCTTCTCTACTCCACTTTCTGTAGGCTCTTTCTCTCTATGACCTTTTTGTGCGGAAGACAACAATTAAATTTAGGAGCAGCTAACGACACAGAGACGCCGCCATCGCCACCGTCGCGCCGCGTCGCGTCAGCGTCAGACAAATGTTGTTGTTGACATTATGCAATTACATCACACTTGTTTGGCGCGGACACACCCATGTCTTTCAATGGTTAAAGTGTGCCGGCTCCAAAACCGGCAGACAACAAAATATATGTACACATCTGTATGTATTCTATAGAATGTTGCAAAGGCAAGGCTGATAACATAGGCCTAACAGCCAGCGAACACGACATTCATTTGATAATTTGGCAAGGTCTGGCCAAGATAACTAATACAAATATTGATATTATGATCTGATAAAATAATAATAAAAAAATTATAAAATAAAATATTTATAAAGTTAAGAATCAAAATATTTAATACTAAACTTGTGTAAATAACTAAAATGACGTTGAAATGTTAACCAGTCTAGCTTTATACGGTAATATTTTAGCGAAATTTAACCTATTAACTCAAGTACAATTAAATATTTATTAAATCACAAAGATTTTACATTTCTATAAATTTTGGTCAAAATTCTCAATCACTCAAATATATTTCGTACTCCAATTAGCAGCTCAACCAATTGACCCAGAGAACCAAACCGAACACCCTCTAACAGGTTGGCTGATAAGTCCCCGGTCTAACAAAGAAAAACACATTTTTTTGTCAAAATTCGTTATTATTATTTAACATAGTTCCCTTCAAGAGCGATACAACGATTATAAAGACCTTCCAATTTTTTGATACCATTTTGGTAGTACTCCTTCGGCTTTGCCTCAAAATAGGCCTCAGTTTCGGCGATCACCTCTTCATTGCAGCCAAATTTTTTCCCTGTCGCTGGGGGCCAGATCTGGAGAATACGGTGGGTGTGGAAGCAGTTCGAAGCCCAATTCATGAATTTTTGCCATCGTTCTCAATGACTTGTGGCACGGTTGTTTTTGGTCAAATGTGAGCTCGCGCGGCACCCATTTTGCACAGAGCTTCCGCATATCCAAATGTTGATGAATGATATGACCAACACGTTCCTTTGATACTTTAAGGCCTATGCTATCTCGATCAACTTTATTTTACGGTCATTCAAAATCATTTTGTGGATTTTTTTGATGTTTTCGACGGTAACCACCTCTTTCGGGCGTCCACTGCGTTCACCGTCCTCCGTGCTCATTTCACCACGATTGAATTTTGCATACCAATCAATTATTGTTGATTTCCCTACGGCAGACTCCGGAAACTTATTATCAAGCCAAGTTTTCGCTTCCACTGTATTTTTTCCCTTCAGAAAACAGTATTTTATCAAAACACGAAATTCCTTTTTTTCAAATTTTTTCACAATAACAAAAGTTGCTTCACAAAAGACGCTCTATCTCACAAACTAATTGACTGACAGACGTCAAATTTTGAGACGAATCATTTAAAGGTTAGTACTATATAAAAATAATATGCATTCAATACTAGCGACGTCATCTATGTGTCAGACCGGGGACTTATCAGCCAACCTGTTATATGCGCCTTTTCACACATATGAATACTGGCGTTAATTAAATTTTTCAAGTATTCAATTATCGCGCAACGGAAGAGATCTTACGCAATCTTCCACTCCATCGAGCGCAGCCCAGGCAGCTGTCCCCCCATTCATTGCCCCCCAAGTGTGCAGGCAATAAGGTCGCTCATTCAGTTTTAATAATGCAACAAGTCACTCACTCGCTCAGTCAGTCAGTCAGTCAGTGGGGCACAAGCCCAGATTCGATGAGGGCGATGATGATCATGTGGAACAATCTTTCAAAACCGAAAAAAACGGAAATAAGAAAACATCCATCCCATATGGCAGCGGGAATAATAAAAGCGGATAGTCAGTAACAAAAACAAGTGCAATAAACCAGCGCCAAGTGTAAATAATAATAATTTTTAGCTGTCAAAGACTCTGAAGGGAAAATGATAAATGGAAATGTTGGCGGTGACCACTTTAAAGTAGTTGAAAAACTAGCTTAATTTCTAAACTAAATACTGTTTGTATAAATTGACGTTGTGCATCACTGAGATGAATGGCACACCGTGAAAATATATACAGTTTTTAATATGCGAAACGTGGTCAGAGAGAACTGGCAAAGTAAATGTTTGCGGGCCTCGCAATAAGAACGTTTCACACCCAAAGACCATCCCCCGGATTTTTTCGCCGAAGCACCAGGAACGAGCAAGAGGGCCGAGCTGCTCCGACTGGCAACTGCTATGTTTGAGTTTGGACGCGCTCGCTTCACAAGCAGTCGTGGCCGAGTGGTTAAGGCGTCTGACTCGAAATCAGATTCCCTCTGGGAGCGTAGGTTCGAATCCTACCGGCTGCGATGGAAAGTAACTTTTTTTCTGTTTACTTTTTTATTTTCCGGAAAACTTATTTCTCTTGGTTTTATAAAATGTTGAATTTGGCATATGATAAAAGAGAAACAGAAATAAAGATTGTCAGATATTTTTTACTGGCTTTAGTTCCTATTTTATAGATGAATTATTTACCTGAATTAAAATTCTTAATCGTAATTATCAAACTAAGAACTTTATAGGCAACTTTAAATTGGAAATTGAAGGAATGATCTTTCCATAGTGTTGTTTATTATTTTAACACAACTAACAAATAATATATAAATAGAAAACAATTGACAATTTTTTCTAACGCCGAAAACTGGCCAGTGTTTGGCTGCCCCGATTTCAGCTGTTTCCGTGGTGTAGCGGTTATCACATCTGCCTAACACGCAGAAGGCCCCCGGTTCGATCCCGGGCGGAAACATGTGGATTTTTTTAATGGATATAATTTTTATTTTATTATACTATTGATGCTTTCTTTTTAAAATTAACTCCACGCCAAGGAAAAAGCTTAAGCAAACAACACGTTGAATCATCGAGTTAAGCAGAGCCAGTTAAAAATATATTCATATAAATGAAAATTCTGTTTACATGGACTACATTCTAAATTTTACTTAATAAATCCTTTAATTTAGCCGCAGTTACTATCTGTTCCCATAAAACGCACTACTAGGCATTTGGCTAACGAGCTTCCAGCCGTTTCCGTGGTGTAGCGGTTATCACATCTGCCTAACACGCAGAAGGCCCCCGGTTCGATCCCGGGCGGAAACAGGTTAAAATTTTTTGTTTTAATAATATTTAGCTGTCAGATTTTTTTAATACTTTAAAAGTAAAAAAATAAAATGTATGTTTGATAATGCTAGTAACCGGGGCTTTAAGATAAAGGCGAGATAGTAGTAGATGACATACTTAATCCAATAACTTGGCCATGTTTTAATTACGGAAATATCTTTTTCTCCTAGTTTTGTGCAAAATAATAAAAAAAAAAAAAACCGTTTCGTATTCAATGAAACAGAAACATAAACAAAAGTAATTAGTTGTTTCACTTTTTCCATTCGTTCCAAATAACGAAAAGAGCTACTAAGCTTTTGGTTGCTATGCCACCAGCTGTTTCCGTGGTGTAGCGGTTATCACATCTGCCTAACACGCAGAAGGCCCCCGGTTCGATCCCGGGCGGAAACAGGTAGAACTTCTTTTTTTTTGTTTCTTTTTAAAACTTTTAATTATTTCATCCTTTATTTTATATAGAAACTAAATGTATATACCCCTAATTATATAAATTAAAAAGAAGTTTATTCAACTAAGGGGCTTTATGTCGTGCGTTGGCCTATCTTTAATCTCCGGACCTGTCATCACTGAGATGTCTTTATTTTTGTATTTGGCGTTTATCTCTCCTCACTTTCAGACACTGCCGTGTGTGGAATTTCTTAATAAGGTGGTAGCAGCAGAGGGTCTAGCCGTGAGGCTTTTCCGTCCGTGTCTGCCCCTTGGTCTTGGGTCTTGCTAATTTTGTTTGTTTTGCTAACAAGCTGCCAGCTTGTCTGCCTCGAACCCGTTCATTCGTTCGTTGGTTGGTTCTCTCCTGCCGCTCTTTCCTCTTCTTACTTCACTTCATTGTACTTATCTTCTGGACCCAGTGCCAGTGCTGGTCGGCTACCGAAAGTCGCGTGTGAGTCACGTGGCTTGAATTACAAAATCCGCACATAAATCTCATCAAAGTTAGCGGCGCCAACGCCCATTATGTGTGTGAAGAAAAAAACACTTGAGGAAAGCGCATAAATACAAAATTTTTAGCTGCTAGTGGAGGCCAAAAAAAGAAAAGTGACAACAAGTGGGCAAAGGCAGAAAAAGTTTAATGAAAGGAAAATGAATAGCGCGTCTTGCTACAAACAATTTGTTTGTAGTATGCTTTCGTCTTCTGTTTGACTTTTTGTCTGCTTTTTCTGCCCTTGATGTAAGCCAAAGCCTCTTGTAAACCCAACAAAGTGTATTTTTTATTCCGATGCTTCGGTGTCGTCTTTGACTCACTTGGCCAAGGGCCAGAAAAAAGCTTGGCCAATTTTCGTATTTTTGATTCACATAAATTTTGTAAAATTGCCAAATAAACTTGAAATCTGCACACAGTCGTTGAGGTTGGGTGACGTCCATGGTGGATAATTCATAAATTATGTTCATTGAATGGTGGAATATATGGATTTAAAATCATTCGATGCTTAAAAGATTGCAAATATTTTTGCTATAAATGTTGTTTTACCATATTATAAATATTGATTTAAAATGATCTATTTACTTAAAAGAAAACCTAACATAATTAAGTTATTCTCGTTATTTTCTTTGCCGCCCTTGTTACTCAAGTTGAGACCCGTAAATGGGGGCTGAAATAATCATATTTGTAGAGTATGACATCACCCAGGACAATGTCGCACCCAGGACCTTTCACCCTCCTCCGCCCACAACGCACACAGAGCTATCTTAAAATCGAGCAAATAAAACTTCATCCCCTCGGAATGAAATGACGTCACTTCCTGTCATTAACTCAAAACGAAAGACAAGCATAAGCAGCGCACAACAACAGCCCCCCCAGAAGCACCCACCCACTCCAAGGATATATTTTTACGAATCGCGTGGAAGCATTTCCCGGCCGGCAAACTGAACTGTTGGCGCCACCATTCTGATATTCTGTCATTTTGTGGCGCCAAAGGTTTTCCAAATTGCATAGCAACACGACGGTAATGAAAATGCCGGCCATAAAAGCTCGGGAAAAAAAAACAACAAAATAATAAAAACGAAATCAACATAGTAAGGAAAGTAAGGAAAAGACCAATAAAAAGGTGGGCGTGACACGAGACAGGTATTTCTGTAAGGAATCGCGTCTCATTTCACTTGTCCCGAGGGTTGTGAGGGGGTAGATGTGGTTGGTCGTTGAACCCTTCTGTGGTGACCCGAACACGCGACTGCCGACGTGTGGCAATGGAAACTACTGAGCCTGCTGCGTGTTTACGGTTAGTTTAAGGTTCCCGGATAATCGATGGAAAACCCATCGACACACACACATGTCCGTATCGACAGTAACTTAATCTTGATACGAACACATACTATATTTTGCTGCATTAAATGGGATTTTAATTGCACAGTCGCCGACATGTACAGTAGAGTTCCGGTTTGTTTAACAATTATAAAATGAGTTTTTGAAGGGTTGAAGACGAATGTCCACAGGACTAAAGCAATCAGAATTAAATGAATATTATTATATCCCTGTTGTAAGATATTACAACTAAACCAAGAGAATTTCTTTTGAACAGAAATTCTATCCAAATTAAAAAAAAACAGACAGAACAGACTTGGAAATACAAATAATATAATATTGTAAATCCCCATTTCAGTTTCTTAATTACATTGCTTAAGCCCTTACGAGATAGTTTTACAACTTAAAGCTAATTTATAGTTTCTGCTAAGAACGCCCTGTAGTTCGAAAGCTTGTTAAAGCGTGCAATATTTTTTACGTCTTTTTAGTTTTGTTAAGTCCAAAGCAGCGAACAAAACTTAAAGAAAACTGTTTACCCTGATTGCCAAAAAGAAAAAAACCACAATAATAATAAAGCAAGAAGCCAAAGTTGCTGGTCTCACAGTCTGGTTCAATGACCCATTTATGAAAGTGCTAGATGAACGCAAAACGATCCAATCCTCATGCCGGAATTTCTCTCCGCTGTCGCTCTGTTTATTGCTGGCAGTGTTTCGTCGAAAGCCAGTGTACCATGCCCGAAGGGTAAATCAAAATTTATGCAGTACCCATAGAAGCCGGAGATATATATGGAACATAGCGCAGATCCATGTGGACATAAATGGAACAGTTCAACAGTATAAAAAGCGCCAGCCAGACTCAACGCTTAAGTGGCTTTTAATTCAATTCCAGCCGAAGCAGAAAGAGAGAACGGAGAGTATACGAGATGTACGAAAAAAATAAAATCCAGTGAAACAAAGGTCATGCTTAATTGAATTAGAGGTGAAGTTATGCGTGGCATGTAAAGTGATCTGAGAGATAAGGTTAAAACAGGAGAGAGTACTGCAATTTACATATCAATTACATGGCACCTACATGTGTAAATAGTAAACAACAAAATCAGAGATAGCTACTTTTTTATTCAGCTTATCGCGAAAACACAAACAAATCCCGCCCCGTGACATCATCGTTAGTTGTTGATTATGAAATATGCATAATCAACCTATGCAAAACTGTAGTGACAAAGAGAGATGACAAAAATCTCCGCTTGAGTGCCATTAATACAAATTATTTATCTCCCTTTGATGGTCATGATCTCGATTAGTTCTCAATTAGTTTGGCAAACAATACAAAAAAATAAGAGAAAAAACACGGAACACAATTAGATATCGCTCAAGTCTGGCGTAAGCAAAAAGTTCAAAGTTGATTGAGGTGTGGCTTCCCCTGTATTTTCCTCTCTGTCTTTTTTCACGCTACTCCTTAGCAAACAAGTGTCAATAAAATCCAAAGAGAGCCCTCCTCAATCACAATCATTGCAAAACCTTGCACAAATATGTGGCAACAGATAAAATATATTTAAAAAATAAAGTAAATAGAAGGGGAATCGAGTCTTGTTTGCTCCGCTTTCAGTTGATTTGCTTTGCACTTGACTTATGGGCGTGTATTTGATGTCAATCCAAGAATAGATCTAAAACTCACCTTAAAATTGAATTTGTTGCGTGATTATAATACTTTTATGATTTTCCTGAAAATGAATAAGATAAGGTTTAAGGTTAGTTAAGTATAATATTTATGTGGGAAACCCCACAGTAAAATCAAAAAATAAATACATTATCTTTTGATGTCATTTTAATGTTCTGTTTACTTAGAAATATAAAAAAAACCCAATTAATTTTTTTTAATTTGCAGTTTTATATGATTTTATTAAGATAAGAATCTCTGGCTTGCAAAAGTTTGCCTTTGGGCAAGTAAACATTAAATAATATAAAAATTCAAAGAGCAGAGAGGAGAGAGAGGTGTGAGCATTTTCCCTTTTTCTTGGCAAACAGATTTCCCGTTTTTCTACACACATAAAACAGAGAGTTGTTCAGATGCTGCGTCTGCTCTGCCAACGTTGATGCTGCGGTCAGCGCCTCTGCTCGATGATGTCATGTGAATATTTTTAGTTAGCGCGCTTTATAATATTTTCGTACTACTCGCTACTTGCCCAGACACACAAGCACACAAAAACACACACTGAATGGCTCACCGATAGCAGACGCTCCCAGCAAACAAAATAAAATAATTGAGTTATCGAGGGGGAGGTTATTTCGGCCTGGAATTCTTTGGCAGAGGAAAATCACTGCCTAGAGACTACAATTATTAGATTTTCGGACAGTTTTTTACAATATGCTGAATACCAACAATTTTATAATCTTCGACTTTAAAAAAAGTTTTATTATAATATATTACCATGTAATTTACAACATTGCGGGTTTATAAAGATACTCTATATACCCAAATATTAATTTAGTTTAATTACACCTTTCTTTGATGCGCTCAGGCGATCAACACATTACACTTGCAACGCACAATTGCAGTCTGAAATTGGCCAATAAACGCGCTCTAAATGTTTCTGCGTGAAAGCCCAGACACGAAACATTGGTAACGCAATTCAGCCGCTTCTGGTGTTGATTTACAAACCGAGATCGGCGTGTTGAATAGAAGCTATAAACGATTATGTAAGCCGCCTCTTTCGTGTGCAGCACAATTCGCTTTTTCTCTCCCCCTCGGATTTTTTTTTTTTTTCCTTTCTTTAATATCTTTTTTTGTTTTGCATTATGAATTCATTTATGCAGCAACACGTTTGCGCTTATTGTTGGACTACTCGACTCTGGTTTGTTGTTGCCTCTATTGTTATATGATGATGATAATGATGATGGCCTTTTTATAGAGCTTTATTGTTGCCCTCGTGTTTGGCAATGTTGCAGTGAAGAGAAGTTGTTTGAAAACCTGATTTTTATTGACATTTGTGCCCAGCAAAGTGGGTTAGCCATTCATTAAAAGAGGGAAATATCAACTGTTAAAGAATTGTACAAAAAATGCTGGATGTAGTTGAAAGTGTTTTCTTTATTGTTGCCCCTTGAGCCGTAAACAAAATCTGCAGTATATAAAAGTATTTCCTATGCAATTTATATCCGGCTAAGATTCTCTTATTGGAATCAGTTCTAGTTGGACGTTGGCGGAAGAGTGATTGCATTGCAATTAGGTGTACATTATGGTCAGCCACTTGTCACGTTTGAAAGCAACAAATAATAGACAATTACATTTAATTCTCTAGTATTTACATTAATTACAACAAATTGTGGCAATTTAAAGAGAAGAAGAGAAAATAAAACAACAACTGAGAAGGGTTCCATTTCCCACGCCTACACAAACGGGAGAACGAAATTAGCCTAAATTCCAATTTAAATTTAGTTCAGTCGGATCAGGCCGCCATAATAACAGGCTTTCAATCACTTTCAGCCCACTGAGAGCGGTGGTATATCCGAGAGAGATGGAGCAAGTAAGAAAAACAGACCCAGAAGACGGAGGAAACAATTCCATTGAAGTTCAAGCGCAGCAGAAGAAATGACAGCGAGCAATGTTAAAGAAGGCAAGAAATGCAGACACACAGCTCCATCAGCTTTGTCGTCTCCAATCTTTATAGAAATTGTCTACATTTTTCCTTGCCTTCGCTTCCGAACATTTTCGGTATAATTATCCACATTGTCGTCGCGCCTTTTTGCCTCTCATCATTTTCTGCTGGTCTCGAGCTTAAAAAAGCCTGAATAACAACACAAGACACAGACTGTTTATTGGACTGCTGCACTTTAAGAGTAAGCCCTTTTATAAAACGAGTATTTTCAGGAATGCATTTAATAAATATTTAATAATAATGATGAAAATAAAATTAATATGTATTTATTTTTAGAAATAATATCTCCAATGAGGGAATACTTTTTATAGGGTATCCAAATTTCAGTTTTTTCTTGACTTGTTTTCTTTTAAGATTTATGTTTTGTTGGAGCAGTTTGTTTTTGTTATTTTTGTTGGCTGATGCGCTGCTGCTTCTGCAACTGTACATTTGTTATTGCTGTCTCCGCCTCTTGCCTTCTCCCTCTATCTTTCATTCTCTCTCTTTCACCCCATCTCTCTTCTCGAGTTCTGTGTCTGGTTTATTGTTGTTGTTGCTGTTTTATTGATGAGCTGCAGTTGTTTAGCCAGCAGCAACATCTCTCTTTTTTTTAATCTCGCTTGTGTCTCTGTTTTGAAGCTTGGCACGTACGCCTCTTTTATCTACCTCTCTGTTTTCCCCTTTCTCCTACACCCTCCCTCTCTCGCTCTGTTGCATCTTCACTGCAATTGGCTTTGGGGCAACAACAGGGTTCACTTCTTTTTATGTTTTGGGTTTCTGGGAGCCATCAATTTTAAGCGCTTGCTTTTAGACAAATTTGTTTTTGGTGGCAGCTGGGCTTGCCAGACTTTGTTTGTTATGCTTGAGAGTATTGTTACTTCAGGGTGAATTTTAAAAATTGTTTTTTAAACAGTTTTTAAATAGTTGGGATAAAATGTATGGTTTTTTTTTTTAAAGCCGATGTTATTTTCATATTGACAATTATAATAAAAGCGTTTAGAGAAACTGGTTTTTGGCGTCAACAAACAAAAATCAAATGCAAATTATTTAAGAGTTTACTTATATACTTTTAATTTATTTTAACTGATGGTTAAGCCGGGCTTCAAAAAAAATCCCATTTTTTAAGGGATAGACTTAAGAAAGTGCATTAATCAAAGTAAACGTCACAATTATGAAGCCCCCAACCACTACGTTTTCAAATCAATTAATCACCGGCAAGATGTGACGTCAGTGGGAAACTCGATAAGCACACGCTTGGGTAAACAATTTCCAATTCCCAATCAAGAGTCATTAGGTCTGCTGTTAACCCATCAGACAGAAAATGCATTTGCATTGTCGGATTCCGAAGGGAAGGAAAACGGGGGACACGCCTCAATAAAACTTAGAAAGTTAGGATTGAATGCCGGGGATTTCCTACACTTGAAGTGCATTTCTTATCTTTGCATTCTCGCTTCTTATTTCTTCTTTGTTATTGTTTGTGTGTCACCGTTGCTCGATCGGATTTTAGTTTTGTATTTCCGACGCGTCTCAATGCAAACATTTTGTAGGTTAGGTTCTTCAACAATTGTTTACAGTTTTAACTATGCACTTCCTCTCGTTAAAAAGAGACACACGGTCATATATTCTGCCATCTCACTCATTTCATTTCTCACTCTTAAAATCGTAGCGGAAAGCGACAATAAACAACGGGTTTTGTCCTGTTTTTGTTGCTATAGGCACGCTTTTTTTTTCTTTTCGGTGATTTTAATGTTAAATTTAAATACATATAGATACAGATAATGCCTCAACGATTTTCGGAAATTCTCGCAATGCAACTTGCGGTGTGCAACGGAAAAAGGTACACAAAAAAATGAATGAACAATTGAAAAACCTAAACGAACGCGAGTCACGTCTAATTTGCGAATTGAAAACGGACAAACTGAGCAAGAGGAACAAATGAAATAAACACGGGGAAGTGATAAGGGAACGAAAAAGAGGGAAGCATAAGCAATGAATTATAAAGCCCACTGTCCATGTGCCCATTTGTGTGTGTTTGTATTCGAATTAGCAACAAAAGCTAGCCAACAAAAAGAGCAAATTTTCTTCTTTTTGTATTTTTTCACATAAGCAATGTGTGCGAAATGACGTCATGTGGCATACAAAAGGTAGCTGAAATTTATCAGGCGATTTAAAGAGCACGCGAAATGGAATTTTAGATTTTGATACGCAAAGCCCACAGGAAATACTTATAGGAAATCATTATAAAAAGAGAGCTCCAGCTTTAAAGGGGTTACGCGAAAACGGGATCCTTGTACTCATTGTAACATGAAGTAGTTGTTGTTGGGCAGACCCACTTTACAGGTACTTGTATCGGAACCGCAATCTAACCAGAAAGCGTAACAAGAGGCATACCCTTCTGATAAGATTGCCAGGTAACAAAATACAGGCAAACTTCTATAACTGGAATCACCATCGTCACACCATAATTCTAATTCGTTGTCTTTTTAAAATATTTTAAAATTAATGTCAGTCTGTTTTTAATATTAATTAAAACGTTGCTTGGTTTATTAACTTTAGAATTTTGGTATAACATCATGTTTTAACGAAAACAAAAATATACAAAACTGAAACCAACTGCAAGAACACAAAAACCTTTGCTGACATAGAATAACACTAACAAATCGTGTAAACAAGTTTCCAATATTTACAAATCTGTTTATCACTTGTTGCCGCTTTTCGCCATTTACTTGGCTGAAACCGCGAATGGCTTAGAAGAGCGAAAGAGAGGCGGCGGAGACCAGACCAAGAGACCAGCAGTGGAAAAGTGGGTCAAACCGAAACTTGCCAACAGATGCGCGCCAGCAGGCGATTTATTAGCGACAGCCAAGTGCATTAGACACACTCCCGAGATTCGCAATGGTGGCGAGTATTTGCGAGTGGCAACAAATTGCTGATAAAACCTACGGCTGAGACCTCAAAACCAGTATGACGTGCAACTGTATTTCTATAATCTGACAAGCGCATAGAAAGTCTGGGGAAGAGACGCATGAATCATGTGAAAAGGAAAAGCACACGCACACATACAACCCTCACACCCACCCAAAAAGAGAGTGGGGCAGGGAGAGAGAGAAAAGAAAAACGACTAGAACGTCAAGCTCAAAGCATAACAGCAAAGCAAACACACTCGCACGCAGTGTGTTGCGTGTGCTTGACCAAACCCAAAAAACAAAAACAACACTTATTAGAGGAGCACAAAAGATGGCGTCACCACCGGGCAGCAATTGCCGCTCATCATAACAGTAATGGGATGTGCAAGACGATTCAATGTAATATAACGGCTATCCTAGTTGTTCAATAGCCTCCAAGGCGACGGACACTTACCGGTATTCTTCGTTTTTTTCTCGTAGTTCGTAGATCCTCCAGTGGCTGAATCGCTGGCACAGGTCACAAATACAACGGTCACACTCACTATACGTTAGAAGGGGAACGCACGCGTTTTATATTTGTACTCTCGCTCTCGCACTTTGGTTTTCGGCTGCTATTTCGTACAAACACACATATGCCGCAGAGACTATCAAAAGGGGAGGGAGAGGGGAGAGAATTTAATAGAATTAAATTTTTGTGGGATCGAGCAATATTTTCTTTAAAACTTTTAGGAACGCCGCTGCTCGGCTTCGCTTCACTTCAGTAAATAACTGTTAATATGTTTTAAAGATGGCGCCGCTAACGGCACTTTGCACCGCACCAAAAAGGCTAAATAATTCTCTTTAATGCACTGCACTACGGTAGAGTGTGAAAATATCTTTTTAACTTGTACGAACTTAATCAAAAGTCTGCGGACCGACGAACAGCGCACGTTGACAAATGGACGAAGAATGAAACGCAAAAGAGAACCGCGCTGAGAGCGGGCGGGCAGTGTTAGGCAACGTCAAGTGGGTGCAGTCAAAAAACAACAAGCAACTGCTCCCGCTTCGGGATCCGAGTCCGATTTAACTTAATTTGGCGAATAATTAAAGAGTTTCACTTTGAGTGGCAGAAATCTCGGATTGCGCAAAATTGTTCAAGAGAGCCCGTGAGCGAGAGAGGTGAGAGAGACACATCATCCTGCAACGCCCAAATATACCTGTGTGTGCGTGAGAGAGGGAGAGAGTGTCGGGAGGAGAGAGTGTCGGGAGGAACGAATATTTGGAGCAAAGCGTATGGGAAGAATAGCGGTACAAGACAAGTCCTTTTCGCCGCTCTGACCACAAAAAACGCTTCTTTTGGCACTCGTTTCGCACTTTTAGGTATTCATCACAAAAACCATGTCAATTAAGCCGCACTCGTCGATTATGTCATATTATTTATTCACACACAAGCGCCCGCCGCAACATATACACACATTCGTGCGTCTGTATTAACGGCGTCCCATCACCGGCAATGCCGTGAAAAAATCAATGAGCCCTGCGAGGTTGTTGTCGGTATTATAATCCGATTCCTGATATTATAACTGAGTCTTTTTGTGAACACTGAATTCTCCGGCTTGCGGGTGCGAGAAAAACCACTGCTTACAATTTTTAAATGCTGAATTTACGGGAATAAATTCGTTGCGCGTGATGTGTGTGTCGGTGTCTGTTTTATTATTGAAATTCGTCGGAAAAGAGCGTTTTTTCTCCACCACTGCGACTGGTCCCACTGAGGCATTGCCAGACTGCGCGGGGATATCTCAGGTATTCCGCGTTGCCAGACTTTACACATAACTCGCCCGGCAAGCAGTACACGAAGCAGTTCTGCCGGCGTTGCCAGATTTTGCAAAACATTCACAAAAACGTTATCGGTTGCCACTCACAAAGCAACGCCGACACGACGCTGATTATTCGATAACATCTTCTTTTGACATGCAATTTTACGCTGAGCATAATTAAATTTTTGATCTCCGGAGGATATTGCAAATAAAGATTTTATCTACCAAGTTTGAAAAAAAAATTGGATAAAAAATTTGGTTTAAAAAATACCCTATATCAACATGCAATGGCGAGAATATCCAAAACGACAGCACTAACTATTCGATTACTAGTACCGGCAGTCAGGTGTTCGGATCCAGATACTTTATAAATATTTGTTTAGTATCTTGTGAGTAAATATCTTGAGAAGTCCGTATCGTTCCGCTGCTGTTGTGATTTTCGGGGAGTGAAAGTGCGTGATTCGAATATCGCTCTCTCTGGGACAATCAAGGTCTATTTGGAAATGGGATAATATATACATTAAAAGTGATTCAATTGGATGTTCTGGGCATCCGTTCGCATACTCGCCATCACGGAAATGAGCCAGGCTTAAAGAATGCATTAATTACCAAACCAGTTTGGGTTTCGCAGTAGAATTACCAATGAATCTATATACTAGGCGGCCAAACAATCATTCGAATCGGGCAGATGGGGACGGGAACGGGACCCTAAGCATATTTTGCTCCAATTAAAGGCCAATTTACGTTATAATACCCTATATAGTATATAGTAGTTCCGGACTCAATGCCAATGTCACGGCTGGAAATGGGATCTGGGCATGGGAAGTAGCCGAATCTCCCGAATGGCGCACACCCTTTGAGTCAGAGAATCTCATGCTTCCGAATGATGTCACACAATGTAGCATATATAGTATATACATATGTAGCTGAACATATGCGAATGAATTATATTTGGGTGCGAACCGAGGAATTCTTAGTCTCCAAAGTATAATTTCTGTTTGAATAAACCTAATGCTCGTTGCGTGAATTAAAGTAATTTAATTAAACCCGCGAGTCACGTTGGGAATATTAACGCTTAACCCCATATTTGTGCCTCGAGGTGTGTTTTTAATACCCCTGCTAGGCCCATCTGTAAATATGAACGATATACGTTTAGGACTTTGCCAACTAGATATCAATATTGGCGCAACAAATGTATATAGATTGGTTTTTAATCTCTGACGGCACCTCTTTAATTTTAGATACCTGAGCCATCATGGACGACTTGAAGGGATTCTTGAGGCAAGCGGGTCAGGAGTTCCTGAACGCGGCCGGCGAGGCGGCCATGGGAGCTGCCAAGGATGTGGTCGGATCGGTGATCAATGAGATATTCATCAAGAAGGAAGCCGACACCAAGAGGGTTCTGCCGAGCATCAAGAACATGCGAGTTGTAAGTAGAACCCAAGGGTTATCACTCCATCTACTATATACGGGGCCTAGACAAACATACATTTATACGATTCATTGAGATCCACATGCATGTTAACCCAATACATTCCACTCAAACATTAGCAACCATTGCAATCCTCCAAATCTTCTCAAACGTTGTACTATGGGAACGTAAGTACTTACTGCTGTCATCGTTATGGCATTGACACAATTCCGTCCGAAGGATAATGTGCTGCCAAAGTGTCGTACTGTGTGTTGTCCTTGTGTGTGTTTCTTTTTGTGTACAAAGTGTACAAAGCATCAATACTCCTTTTTGAATCCATTACACCAATATACTCTGTACATACAGCTATTACAAGAAAATTGTGAGAGCTTGCGATAAATAACTAATGCCAAGTACTTTCTGTAGCTGGGTGAAAAGAGCTCGAACCTGGGACCCTATTCCGAAGTGCAGGACTTCGAGACCATAAGGAATAGCTGCGTGGCCAGTGGCTCGCTCTTCGAGGATCCCCTTTTTCCGGCTTCGAACGAGTCTCTTCAGTTCTCCCGGCGACCAGATCGTCACATTGAGTGGCTGAGACCTCATGTAAGTTATATATTTTTCCCTGATTTTCTAAAGTATTAATTTAAATTTAATTACTCAAGGAAATTGCCGAAAATCCACAATTTTTTGTGGAGGGCTACTCTCGCTTCGATGTCCAGCAGGGAGAGCTGGGAGATTGCTGGCTCCTGGCTGCCACGGCCAACTTGACCCAGGAATCGAACTTGTTTTTCCGCGTAATTCCACCGGAACAGAGCTTCGAGGATAATTACGCTGGCATCTTCCACTTCCGCTTCTGGCAATATGGTAATTCTGAATTTAAAACTCACTGTAAATCAGTTCTTTAACCGCTTTTGTTTTTAAATAAAAGGTAAATGGGTGGATGTCATAGTGGATGACCGTTTGCCCACCTACAATGGCGAGCTGATGTACATGCACTCCACGGAGAAGAATGAGTTCTGGAGTGCCCTGCTGGAGAAGGCATATGCCAAGTATAACGTTTTACAGAAACTAATAAATAAGATTAATTAATGAACTGTTTTCCCACAGACTTCATGGATCCTACGAGGCCCTGAAGGGAGGCAGCACATGTGAGGCCATGGAGGATTTCACTGGCGGCGTTAGCGAGTGGTACGATCTGAAGGAAGCCCCTGGTAATCTCTTTACAATCCTGCAAAAGGCCGCCGATCGTAATTCCATGATGGGTTGCTCTATCGAACCGGATCCAAATGTATTGGAGGCCGAAACTCCCCAGGGCCTGATACGCGGCCACGCTTACTCCATCACCAAGGTCTGCCTTATTGATATTGTCACGCCAAATCGCCAGGGCAAGATCCCGATGATACGAATGCGTAATCCTTGGGGCAATGAGGCCGAGTGGAATGGCCCTTGGAGTGACAGCTCGCCTGAATGGCGATATATTCCGGAGGATCAGAAGAACGAGATTGGACTCACTTTTGATAGAGATGGCGAGTTCTGGATGTCCTTCCAGGATTTCCTCAATCATTTTGATCGCGTGGAGGTGGGACCTAAAACAATAACATAACATCATAAGAATGTGGCTAATATAAACTCTTTAGATTTGCAATTTGTCGCCAGACTCGCTGACTGAGGATCAGCAGAACAGCGGCAAACGCAAGTGGGAGATGTCCATGTACGAGGGCGAATGGACACCTGGCGTCACTGCCGGTGGTTGCCGCAATTTTCTGGACACTTTCTGGCACAATCCGCAGTATATCATCACGCTGGTGGATCCCGACGAGGAAGATGAGGAGGGCCACTGCACGGTGATTGTGGCTCTGATGCAGAAGAATCGCCGATCGAAGCGGAACATGGGCATGGAGTGCTTGACTATAGGCTTTGCCATCTACAGTCTCAGCGATCGAGAGCTGGAGAACCGTCCGCAGGGCCTGAACTTTTTCAGGTACAAGTCCTCGGTGGGAAGGTCGCCTCACTTTATCAACACTCGAGAAGTAAGTTTTTTTTAATTATTTTAAAATTATTTTGAACCTTAAGTGGGTAACCTGGATTTGATTACAGGTATGCGCTCGCTTTAAATTGCCTCCTGGCCACTACCTGATTGTGCCCTCAACTTTCGACCCGAACGAGGAGGGCGAGTTCATCATTCGAGTGTTCTCCGAGACCCAAAACAACATGGAGTACGTAAATGTAGACAATGACAATAATGAGTTTGTATATTAGAGATAATTCGTTCGTTCGTTCGGGTTTCAAATACTCAAAAGCTTCTAAAGTGCAATATGTGGGTATGTGACTACAGTATATATTTCTAATTTCTAATTTTAGCGCTAGCAATTGTTGAATTAAAATTGTTTGTTACCCTAAAACACATTCCCTTTTGATGGTTAAATGAGGGAGAGAAAAGCATGCTCCTGCTCCTGAATATTTTCTTTTAATTGAACTCTTACAGTATTGTTCTTAAAGTTTTTCTTTTACATTGTCTTAATTTATTAAAAGCTATGTCCGTCTGTCTGTCTGGTTTTAACTTGGCAGAAGTGAACTGAAAGTGGAAAGTTTAAAAGTATTAAGTATAAGCTCAGAGCAAGCTACTTGCAAGTTATTTTGTATCTCAAGAGGTTTTAAGAGGGGCGGTTAGAAAACTCGGCTTATTCTATTTTAAATTCTTGCTTTAATGTATTTTTCCCATGTAACTACTCTACTTATACTATTATTCTAAAGTAACAATAAAGGATATACCCGGATATACCCACAACAACGTATTATATTTTGAAAATGGTCGATCCCCACAACTATTTTGCTTTAAATATTCATTGAAATCCCTTTTTGTAGTGTACACTTGTTTAATTACAACTCGCACATTATTCATCAATCATTTCGCTTTTCACTTTCCACTTTCATTTAGAGAGAATGATGATCATGTGGGTTACGGCGACAAGGCCGATACGGTAAGTAGTTCGTGGCAAACAGGATCGCTTAATTAGGTATTTCTTTTTGAAGATATCTCCCGGATTCCCAACACCAAAGCCCATGGATCCGCAGAAGGAGAGCTTGCGTCGCCTGTTCGATAGCATTGCCGGCAAGGACATGGAAGTGGATTGGATGGAACTGAAGCGTATCCTGGATCATTCAATGAGAGATGGTAAGAAAACACTATATTTCTCAACTCGTAATGTGTCCAATTATTATATATTCTTCTTTAAGATTTGCCAAAACCGGTGGTTTTCAACCGTTTCTCCCCCAATAATGCATTTGAAACCCAGGCTGCTGGTCCTGGGGATATGGATGGTGGCGGTGCCTGTGGTCTTTTGTCCTTGATTTGTGGACCCTTCTTAAAGGGCACGCCCTTCGAGGATCAAATGGGAATGAACGATCAGTCGAACAAAAGGCTAATGGGGGATAATCCAGCAGATGGAGGACCTGTAACAGCAAATGGTAAGAAAGAGACAAAACAGAAAATAAATAAGGAAATATTAATGAATTTACAAAATATTAAAGCAATTGTGGATGAAACCCATGGATTTTCCAAGGACGTTTGCCGCTCCATGGTGGCCATGTTAGATGCTGACAAGTCCGGCAAGCTGGGATTCGAGGAGTTTGAGGTGTTGCTGTCAGAAATTGCCAAATGGAAGGCCATCTTTAAGGTTTACGATACCGAGAACACGGGTCGTGTGTCAGGATTCCAGCTGCGGGAGGCCCTTAACTCAGCTGGCTATCATCTAAACAACCGCGTCCTCAATGCCTTGGGTCATCGTTATGGCTCGCGTGATGGCAAGATTGCCTTTGATGATTTCATCATGTGTGCAGTTAAAATTAAGACATATATTGGTAAAAAAAAAAAGACTAAACATATAAATCTTTGATTATTTATAATAACTTCTTTTTTTTATAGAAATCTTCAAGGAGCAGGACACTGAGAAAAATGAAACGGCCACGTTTACCTTGGAGGAATGGATAGAGCGTACAATATACTCTTAATAAAAGTTCTTCTTGATACTTAAGTTAGCAAATCAACTCGAAGAAATCTACATTTACATGAAATCTCGTTGTCCTAAATCTCCAATATTTTGCATTATACAGTACAAAACAAAGAGTACTTCCGGAGAAGTGTTGTATTTATAGCTTGTCGTTATAAGTGATTTTCATCGAATCTAATGACTCCGCTAAATAATTGTGTTTTTCCTCCCTAAAGAGAATTTATTAAAAGGAATTGTATCTTGAGGCAATGTTAACTTATTAAAGAATTCCACAACCGATATGCTATTTTTAAATTTTTATTTCGAGTTTGTTTAATATATTTAATCATAAATATTTATCAGAAATGACTCCCTCACTGCCTTGCAAGCTTCAGACTAAAATTATTACAAATGATTTTTATATAAACAAAACACAGAAAAAACTCAATCTTTCGTTTAGTAATTCAATTTATTTGTTGTTGTTGTTGTTGTGATCGAGAACCTGGCACCAAATGAATTAGCTCGGAGTAAAGCTTGTATATTGGTAGAATATATAAATCACAATATAAATGTCTTAAAATACACCCAAAACTGATGCAGAATTACATTTTTAGTTGTATTAGATCGGGGTCAAGTTATCTATAAATATTATTACTAGCCAGCTTCTATCTTTTTCATTCAAGAACGTGTGTCTTTGTTTCTTAAATTATTTTGACTACATGACGATGTGAGAATGCGGCCGGCCGAGTTGGGGGGTCTCGTCAAACGTTGAGTAAGTATCTTCGAAGTCTACATATATAAGTGCTTCATACGTAGAGATAAGCGAATTATCCGCTGAATATATATAGAATATATATATATATTTAGGTATGTACAATAGTTTAATCATTAAGTTAATATCTAGAAGAGTTACGCATGGCCATGCAAGGCGGACGTATTGCAATACATGTGCTCCCCTGGGCTACTAAGTGACTCCTCGACAATACGCAAAGGCTCATTTGTCGTCGACCTTGTTGGATCGTCCAGGCCAATGCTCATTCCTCTTGGTAAGCTGCCACTGGAGGAGGTGGCATTTTGCAACTGCAACTGGGAGCTGAAGCTCTGATGCAAATCATTATCGTATATCCCCGTACTTTGTAGCAGATCCCCCGAATTGCTGGACTTGAGATGTCCACCAAAGTCGTTCAGGGTGGTTGTGGTCGTCGTCGAGGTTGACTCAAAACTAGATAAACTGGTGGTGGTCGAATCCCTGGGAACGCTGGCTTGTGGAAATACATGCTGATAACGTTGGCGTATCGAATCGACGACATCGAACAGATTCTTGGCGTCCATGGCCAAGACATGGGCAGCCGATAGCATACTCCTGCAATTTTTTAGAACAAAAACATTAGCTCAGGCACTCTTAAATCATAATGTTTTAAACCCACTTTCGATATTCACAATCCAGGGTTGTGTCGCTGTATTGCTGAGCCAAACGCATGGCTGAGACAAGCTCATGCATATCCTTGGACAGCACTTGATGGGCCATTTGCACTTCCCTGATGAAAATAAGCAATTTAATAAGTTAATTCATATTAATTATAAGTATGGCTTACTTAAGGGCCTGTGCTGGAAACAGCACCGATATTTTGTCCACCGATGTGAGCAGGTTTCTCAACTTGACGCCCACATTCTTAACCAGTTCCAAATAGCCTTCGGTATTGGCTTTTTCCACACCTTGTGACAGCACCATTATTGATTTGACCACCAATGTGGTGGCGCAATAGACTTCGTCATCTGCCCGATTCAGTGGGCGACCACCACCACCAAAGTTTCTGGCATTTTGACCTGCCTGCTGCTCATCGCTCACCGCTGTCAAGCCAGACAAGTGATCCGCCGAAGAGTTGTTTGACTTTAGCGAAAGAAGGTTAGCATTTGGCGTCATGGGCCTTGAGTTGGAGTTGGAGCAGGAGTCGGGCAAGCTAGAGGGTCCGGCGGACATAAAGTCCAGCTTGAACATTTGTGACTGGTGGTCGTTGAGGGATCCATGAGGTATAGAGCTAGATCGCCGCCTCTGAAAGATGTAAAAAAAAGGTATGAATGAATATCGTAAAATATATTGTTTCTTTATTATTATTTGTACGATATTGTTGCTACTTACTTCTTCCTGGATTAACCATTCACTGTCACTATTGCTATCCTTCCGTTGTTGTCGCAGTTTTTCGCCCAAAACATTGTGTTTGGCCTGAAAATTAAAATGAAAATAGTCTAAAATTATTGTAAACAAGATAAGCTTTTAAATTTCATAAACTAAAATATAACATAAAAATCCACTAATATACAAACAATACATACATATATATAAAAAATAATAAGATTCAATCAAATAAGGGAAATAATAGGGTAAGGCAAGCTTTTGGCTGCTGGTAACGAGTCCAATGAAGGGCCAAACCTGATTTCCCATAGCCTCCGCCTGCAAGGTAGCCATGCAAACAGCTCCATCGGATATGTTGGGTCCACACATTGGAACCACATTTTGAGCCCCCGAAAGCATCCATTGTCGCTCCCATTCCCGCTGATTTCGCAGGCTTTCATCATAGTTTTGCGGTGATATAACTCCAAAGGAGTCTTTTGGCATATTTGGCTGTATTCCCTGTATAAACTCTACGGGGGCTTGTGCGTGTGCAAGCTCTACTGGGTGAGGAAGCATCATATTCATCACCGGAGGACTGCAATTAACTTGTTGCTGTTGCTGCTGCTGCTGCTGTTTGGCAGACACACAGGTCTTTAGTCCAACACCACCGAAATCGTAAATTTCCTCGGGCAAAGCTTCACATTCGATAGAGGTTTTCATTTGCTGGCGGTAGGCGTGGAAGTATGTGTTTCGCTCCATGCTCCTTGAGCGCTCTGCTGTATTCGTAAAGTGCGGCGGCTGCGTTGGCTTAGTGTTGTAGAATACTAGATTTTGGGCGGACATCAGTGATTGATGGCGCTCCAGACTGCCACCTTTCGAGTGCATGGGCTTTGCCAGCACCGGTTGGTGCCTCTCCAGGCTGCCATAAAGGCTGTAACCCGTAGCTGTAACCTTTGACACCGCCGGATTAGCTAAATTATCGGCAGCGGCGGCGGCTTGCATTTGTTCCTCAGTGCTGTGGGACGGTGGACAAACGACGAAACTACTCTTTGAAGGCAAACTACCAGTAAACATGTGGGGACTCAGGGGATCGAGAGGGTTAGCTAAAGCGGTTAGAGGATTTGCATTGCTTTGGGTCTTTAGTAGCCTCTCAGACTCTGCAATGGGGTCAAGCTTCAGCATATCTGCTGCCGGTAGCTTGGTGGTCTTAAGCGAAACATTCGATTTGCTGTCATCTAATCCTACGGCTAGAGTATTAAATACCGAAGCTGGTGTGGTGTAGGCCGCCGGATTGATACCCCGCTTCTGGTTCTCCATCATCAGCTTGGCCAACACCGCGGGATTTTGTGCAATGATATAGGTCTGAGGTATCGACGTTGTTTCATCCACTTTTGGCATCAATCCTGTAATATCTGCAAGCAAAACCAGGTTTTTGTTTTAGACGGAAGTTAACTAAATAATTGTTTCTTATTTTACCAGAATCATGCATCGCTCTGGATGGCTTCAGTGGCGGAATGTCGACTTCATCACCGCCCACCCAGGACATGGTAGCCACTCGCCGGTGCTCTCGCTTTAGAGTCTCCGACGAACTGATGCTATCTTCAATAAGAATTTCACTAAGGCAAGAAAATTGAGTTAACCACTGGCAAGTTTTTAACAGTTTCTATGAACTCACTGTAGCGTCTCCTTAATCCTCTTGAAATTCGGTCTTTTGAGGGGTTCGTAGGCCCAGCATTGCGACATCAGTGAGTACAGCCTTGGCGGACAATTCGGAGGTAATGGCAGGCGTTCTCCGTTTTCCAGCTTTGAGATAACATCGCTGTTCTTTACACCTTGAAAAGGTTTCACGCCCAGCATGAGGATTTCCCAAATGCAGACACCTAAACCATAGAGAAAAGGGATGAGAAGAATTTCGGGAAATTATGCCTTATGTCTGCTAAACATACCAAACATCCACACATCGCTGGCTGTGGTGAATCTTCTAAAGTTTATAGACTCCGGGGACATCCATTTAATGGGCAAAGCAACTGGAAAGGTAAGCAAAAGTCATTCTAGTTCCTTGCTAAACTATTGAATTCTCTCACCTGTGGGCGTTGAATGATAATACGACTGATCGGAAACCCAGCGGGATAAACCGAAATCTGCCAACTGTAATGTGAGAAAAAGCCAGGTAATTAAACATTAAACAAATATTTAATGTAGGCACACAAACCTTGACACAAGTTGGCGAGCTGACAAGTACATTACGCGCAGCTATGTCTCGGTGTACGAATTTCTTCGACTCCAAGTAGCTAAGGGCCGTCGATAGTTGGTAACAATACTTAAGCAGAGTTCCATGACTTAATCTGAATATAAAGAGGAATGTTTATAGACATGGAAACTTTACAGGAATGAAGAAATTCCCCCCCACCTTTCGCTATTTGTCTTTAAATAAGCTCGCAGTTCACCAAGCTTAGCCAGCTCCATGACTATCCAAATGGGCATTACGCTGCAAATGCCTATTAAGCGTATAATGTGCGGGTGATCGAACTTCTGCATTATATCTGTAAGATTTCACGAAATTTGTTATATATTTTCCTCACAAAAAAACCTAGTGGTCTACTCACAAGCTTCGGCTAGAAAATTTTCAGTTTTCTCGGGATCATCATTGGCTTTGCATGTCTTAATTGCCACTTGAATGACATCTGGTCTTTGGTCGCTATTACTATCCTTTCCATTGCCCAGCAGGTTCTTGACTTTAGTCGCCGACTTTGGTAGAGTATATGTGCCTACATAAACATCTCCAAACTGGCCCACGCCTATTTTGGCACTCGGTATTATGTGGGCTCTATCCAATTCGTAATTTCGAACAGTGGGCGTTGAATAATCGCCCTCGCCCTCCAACAAACCAATCTCTGCGTAATCATCCGTCAGCATTGGTTTTCCCTGACCCGAAGAAGTCATCAATTTATTCGATTCCAGCTGTGTGGCGTCATTGGGCGATGCCTTCCCGCTATCGTCGCTGGAAGAATTAATCTCACGCTGCCACACCGTAAACTCTAGGTCTTTTGACAACAATCTGCAGTAGCCGTCAATGAGGTCGGCGATACTCTCAGCAGTCTGAAAGCAAAATATATATACTATAAAACAAATAATATATAGGAGACACTCACATTAATTCCATTGCACGTAATAACCAAATCTTCAACATTGTTGGAGGCAGAGATCTTGATCTGCGTCTTGATCTTCTGGCAATTGCAATTGACATCCGATTCTGTGGCATTTTCGCTAGACTTGGGCAGCTTTTCCTTTGGTAGAGTGCACGTTTTAATAGCAACGACATCCTTAAACTGGGCCACATTTGTTAAGCTCGCTTGCGGATGAGTTTGATAAGAGATTCCTAAACAGTTTTAAAGAAAAAAAACTTGAGTTTTAATTGTGAAAAAAAACTTTTTTCCTAGGAAAAACATTACCAATGTGGGGACCGACGTGTAGGATTCCAGAAATATTCCATGCCGAGCTCAGGGTTACCGAGAACTGCTCAAAGTTTGTTAAATATATATTTTTCAAAAGATCAAAGAACCTGGAAATCATAAAGGGTGGATCGTAATTCAATATTCTATATATGGGCAAATGAGTGCTCACCGTGTCAGGTACTCGATGTCGTTGTAATTGTAGACCTTCTTGTAACCGACTTGGATCATTTTCTTAAGATTCTTTGGCTTTGATGTGGCTATCACAGATTGCGGGAGAAAGCTCTTAAATCCGATCTCCTTTTCAATATAGTCAATGTGCTGCTTCTTGTCGGGCGCCTTCACAGTGATATTCTTGAAGTAATGCCGAATTCCCAAACAGCACAGCTGCACCGCCACCTCAGTGTCAATCGAGGTGACATTGGCCTGAATAAAGTCTTCTTTCACCTTGAAAACAAGAATAATGGTTATGGGTTTCGAGGTTCATAAATCGCATTTAGTCCACGCTTTTTACCTGATTGAAGTAGTAGAAGCAAGTGGCCTTGTCCTCGTCGAAAAGGTCCTGAATACTGTTTGGCACGTAGCGCACCCTCAGCTCCACACGCCACACCCTGTTGGCGGTGATCCGGCGACCGTGCTCCTGATGCTGCAGCATGCCCTCATCCAGCTCAGCCTGGTTGTTGGGACAGTCCACGTTCGAGCAGCCGGGCGTCAGTATGTGGCTAAGCACCTTCTGCATGGACGTGCTCCTGGCCAGCCAGATCACCTCCTTGGTGATCATGTTTAGCATGCGACAGGCATACCGCTGGATGCTGGGCTGCTGCTGTCCATCCCTGCCCAGATCCTCGACGGTCTTCCGTATTACATGGAAAACGGTCTCCTTGACGTTGAAGCGAACAGCCTTGAAGCTCTTGTTCGGCATATACACGTGGATGACATACTCCTCGAGGGACACTGGGGAAGAAGACAGAATTCTTGAGATATCTCACGAGACTCAAAGCTCGCATTCTCACACTCACACTCATTTTGGGTGGGCGGCGGTAGACTGTTGTGGCTGCCGCTGGCTTCCGCAGTGTTCATGGTAGTCCACAGTTACCGCACAGGGCGCAGGGATTCCGGATAGACTCTTCTTCAACCTGCGATGACACCACAAGCGGATATATGGGCATATGTTAGGCACCGCGTCACTGATATCGATTGCATCACTCAATAGCTGGCCACGAGTCCTGCAAATGTCGCCCGAATCTTCACAGGTGGAAGGCGCAAAGAGAGACTTTCCCACCCCGTTACGTTTTTTTGTTTTGTGTGGTTGGGAATCGGGAACCACACCTTACTGCCGCAAAGCGAAACACCTCTACTACTCTCTCCCACACTCTCTTGTGACGCCACCAGCAGCACTACGGGCTGTCGTCGATCGCGATCGATATGGCCGAATTCTTTAATCTGGTCGTGGTCGTCGGGAAAGCGAGATATTCGTTATTGCCAAACTCTCGGTTTATGGAAATACACAGTATGTAGTACACACACACACGCACGCCGCCTGTATGTGCATGCATCTGTTTATACATACATACGTAGGTCTGCGCCAGATGTGAGGGGTTGATACTGTTATTAAATTAATTTCTGAGAAAACCAATTCGCGTTGCGGCTCGTTCGTGGCATCGCGAAGTCAAGTGAGCGAATCGGGGGAGTAACGGACTTAAACGGGCGAGAATTGGTTATTTTTGTTAAAAAGGCGATTACTTAGTTCTCCGCAGTAGCCAGTGTGACCAAGTTGTGTAAAGGAAAACCAGACATCGCAGGTAACTAGGTACACTAGTACCTAGGTACATCTAACTGGTCGGAAGCCGTGTGACCATATTTTATTGT
Organism: Drosophila kikkawai; assembly: GCF_030179895.1. Lineage (NCBI taxonomy): Eukaryota > Metazoa > Arthropoda > Insecta > Diptera > Drosophilidae > Drosophila > Drosophila kikkawai. The sequence continues at coordinate 18,527,057 of NC_091729.1, read as the reverse complement.
GGTATTTTCGTCAAAGTCAAAGACTGCCACATCTGGCGTGGTTGAAAAAGAATTCTTTGCACAATTTAATAGCAAATTGCAGTTAAAAGTGGAATAAGTAGTAAGTTTTTACCTGTCGTAAGCAAAGCAGCCACTAGCCAGTCCATAGAACTATATTTGCATTAGAAGAACTTGGCAGGATTAAACTTATTTATGGATTTTTCCCAGCAGCACCCGCACACGTTTACACATCTCGGGGACTGAAATGTCGGACTCTGAAGTAAGCAATATGTCGGACAGTGGCTCCGAGGATGGCTCCATATCCAACAAGTCACAGCGGTCGCAGCGCAGCGTCAGATCCAAATCGGGCTTCCGGTCGCGATCGCGGTCCAGGTCCGCCTCCAGATCAGCTTCGCGGTCCCGTTCCCGCTCCCAGTCGGGTCATTCGCGGTCGGGATCGGAGTCACCGCAGCGTAGGAACCGTGGGAAAAGCGATGAGTCTGGCGAGGAGGAGGAGGAGCCGCCGGGCGAAGACATTGATTCCGAGGAGTACGAAGAGGAGGAGAATGAGGACCACCCGAGGAAAAAGAAGAAGAAGGAGCGATTCGGTGGCTTCATCATTGACGAGGCCGAAGTGGATGATGAGGTGGGTGTAACACAAATGGACATTTTAACTTGATATAACTCAATTTACCCTGTAGGTCGACGAGGACGACGAGTGGGAAGAGGGTGCCAACGAGATTGGCATTGTCGGTAACGAGATTGACGAATTGGGGCCCACGGCCAGGGATATTGAAATCCGACGAAGAGGCACAAACCTTTGGGAGTATGTATAACTATATTTTTGTAAAAGAAAACGCAATCTTATGAAATTCCCTTAATTCAGCACTCAAAAGGAAGACGAAATCGAAGAGTATCTCCGTAAAAAATACGCTGACGAGTCTATAGCCAAGCGACGCTTTGGCGATGGCGGAGAGGAGATGTCGGACGAGATAACCCAGCAGACCCTGTTGCCGGGCATCAAGTAAGATCACAAACGGCATTCCAGGAACATTATTATATTCCCCATGCTCACAGGGATCCCAATCTGTGGATGGTAAAATGCCGAATCGGAGAAGAGAAAGCCACGGCCCTGCTGCTAATGAGAAAGTTCTTAACCTACTTGAACACCGATGATCCGCTGCAAATCAAATCGATTATCGCTCCCGAGGGTGTCAAGGGTTACATTTATCTGGAGGCCTACAAGCAGACGCATGTCAAAACGGCCATTGACAATGTGGGCAATCTTCGAATGGGCAAATGGAAGCAGGAGATGGTGCCCATCAAGGAAATGACAGACGTCCTCAAGGTGGTCAAGGAGCAGGTTGGCCTCAAGGTCAAGCAATGGGTTCGCCTAAAGCGCGGCCTCTACAAGGATGACATTGCACAGGTGGACTATGTGGATTTGGCCCAAAATCAAGTGCATCTAAAGCTACTGCCACGCATCGATTACACAAGAATGCGAGGAGCATTGAGGACGACAGCAACGGTATAAACTGGGTTCATCAAGAATTATGAATGAATATAAAGTGAAAATACACTTTTTTTTAGGAGAGTGACGATAGCAAGCGCAAGAAGAAACGTCGTCCTCCAGCCAAGCCTTTTGATCCAGAAGCCGTGAGGTAAACAAAACTGCTATCCTTTGTTATAAAGCTCTTCCTTATTAAGTCATTTAATCTTGTAGGGCAATTGGAGGCGAAGTCCACTCCGATGGCGACTTCTTGCTCTTCGAGGGCAACCGATATTCTCGCAAGGGCTTCCTCTACAAGAATTTTACCATGTCAGCCATTCTGTCGGACGGTGTAAAGCCCACTCTGGCCGAACTAGAACGCTTTGAGGAATCTCCAGAGGGTAAACAAATATAAAACTATATTCCTCCCAACTAATATTAATTCGCACTTGGCTCTCATTTACAGAGGTCAACTTGGAAATTCTTGGCAGCATTAAGGATGATCCCACTTCAACCCATTCGTTCTCAATGGGTGACAACGTTGAAGTTTGCATTGGCGACTTGGAAAACCTGCAGGCCAAAATTGTGGCCATTGACGGCACTATGATTACGGTCATGCCCAAACATCAGGATCTTAAGGTTTGTTTTAACAACAAAAAACGAATGTGATTTAGTACTACAAGTATTTTGTGTGTTTTCAGGATCCTTTGATCTTCAAAGCCAGTGAATTGCGCAAATATTTCAAGACAGGCGATCATGCCAGGGTCTTGGCTGGTCGTTATGAGGGCGAAACCGGTCTCATCATTCGCGTTGAGCCTCAGCGAGTGGTCCTGGTATCGGATTTGACCAACCACGAGCTGGAGGTGTTGCCCAGGGACTTGCAGTTGTGTTCCGATGTGGCCACCGGTGTCGATTGTCTCGGTCAGTTCCAGTGGGGAGACTTGGTGCAACTCGAGTGAGTTTCTATTTAATTTCTTTTGTTTGTGTGAGGCAACCTCTGATATCTAATATCATCGATATCATTTAGTTCCCAGAATGTGGGCGTTATCGTGCGTCTGGAGCGCGAGAACTTCCATGTGTTGGGCATGAATGGAAAGTGCATTGAGTGCAAGCCAACTGCCTTGCACAAGCGAAGGGAGAACCGTAATACCGTGGCCCTGGATGCAGACCAGAACCAGATTCGTCGCCGTGACATTGTCAAGGTTATGGAGGGTCCTCATGCTGTAAGTAATTCCATAAAATCCCTTTCATTAGCATATCGCTTAGCAGAGACTCTCTTGCAGGGCCGTTCCGGTGAGATTAAGCACCTGTACCGCAGTCTGGCCTTTCTCCATTGCCGCATGTACACGGAGAATGGCGGAATATTTGTCTGCAAGACGCGGCACTTGCAGCTGGCGGGAGGCAGCAAGACCAATGTGAATAATGCGGGTACCCTGGGTGGCCTGGGTTTCATGTCGCCGCGCATTCAATCACCCATGCATCCTTCCGGCGGTCGGGGCGGAGCTCGAGGTGGGGCACGTGGCGGCCGGGGCGGATTCCGTGTCACCCGAGATCGCGAAATTCTGGGTAAAACCATCAAGATCAGTGGAGGACCCTACAAGGGCGCTGTGGGTATTGTTAAGGACGCAACCGAGAGCACAGCTCGCGTAGAGCTGCATACCTCATGCCAGACGATTTCTGTGGACCGGAATCATATTGCCATTGTGGGAGTGCCCGGAAAGGAGGGCAGTGTTTCCACTTATGGACGAACCCCAGCTCGTACTCCCGGCTATGGAGCCCAGACGCCCAGCTACACTGCTGCCGGATCAAAGACTCCGTTGGTGGGAAGCCAAACACCCAACTGGGATACGGATACTCGTACTCCTTATGGTACAATGACACCGTCTCACGATGGCAGCATGACGCCACGTCACGGAGCTTGGGATCCGACTGCAAACACTACGCCGGCCAGGAACAACGACTTCGATTATTCCCTTGAGGAGCCCAGCCCCAGCCCGGGCTACAATCCAAGTAAGAGTTTTTACCGTTTGTTGTTTTAAAACGTTTTCTAATCCCTGCTGATTTTTTAGGTACTCCTGGCTATCAGATGACTTCCCAGTTTGCACCCCAAACACCTGGCACTCTTTACGGATCAGATAGGAGCTATAGCCCCTTCAATCCCAGCCCAAGCCCAGCTCCGTCGCCCTATCCTGTTGGCTACATGAACACTCCTTCGCCATCGACTTATTCTCCGAATACTCCGGGTGGCATACCGCAGTCTCCGTACAATCCCCAGACACCCGGAGCCAGCCTGGACTCCTCAATGGGCGACTGGTGCACCACGGACATTGAGGTTCGCATCCACACCCACGACGACACCGATCTCGTGGGGCAAACTGGCATTATCCGCACGGTTTCCAATGGCGTGTGCTCGGTATTTTTGCGCCAGGAGGACCGTAGTGTGTCCATTGTCAGTGAGCATCTGGCTCCAGTGCCACCCAACAGTGGTGATGAGTTTAAGGTCATCTACGGCGAGGAGCGCGAGTCCGTTGGCAGGGTGCTGTCCAAGCAGGAGGGCGATGTGCTCGTCTGTAAGATAAACGACGAGGTTAAGATGATACCCGTTAACCACCTCTGCAAAATGAAATCCATTGATTAAGCTCTGAAAAGAAAATATGTTTATGTTTACCTTTTCGTAATTGACGAAAGCATCTTTAAAATTCAAATATTATACAAATATTAATTCAAATAAACAATAATCGCACGTTTATTAAAGGAATGTAGATTAACCCAAAAAAACGTTGTTTGCTTTAATCTCAAATAATTTGTATTTTGCAGCTGTGTTTTATACGATTTAAAAGTATTTTTTTGAAATTTTATTTACGATTAAAAAGTATTTTTTTGTATTTGAAATTTTATAAAAACCAAATTTATATGTGCTATATATAAGTACTTGTTCTTAATGATCAAATTACAAACGGTATTTATCGATCTATTCGGAAAACTTTAAAAGAATTATAGATGAACCAGTTCGTATTTAGAAGTTTGCGGGAAAAATATGAAAACAGCGTAATTCTAGCTTTTTTGTAATGCACTGACGAGCTATCGATACACATTCAGTCATATCGATGTTTCTCCATCTCTACCCACGATAGTTAAGCTCACAAACATTTAAGGTATTCTTCCACGCAAATGAAATATTATGGATATTCACTCCAAGCGAAAGAATTTTATATATGTACGATTTTCGTTATTAACTGGAAAAAATCTAATTCTTCCAGTTCTCCGTTCCCGGCATCATTCCAAAAGACTCTATGTTCCACATCCATTTTCAGTAAATTTGGCTGATTGGACTTCAATTGGTCTAATTTGTTTATTCAGCTTGGCGCTGCCACCTTATTGGAACAGAGTCAAACCGATGTGGCAGCTCCGTTTCACTTTGTTTACAAGAATTATTTTGCTATTATTATGTGACAGTTGTGCCAAGCATTCGCCCAACTAGCTAAAGAAACCGCAGTGATCAGCAATTCAGTTTTTTGGCTAAACAAAGCCAATAAAATATATAAATCCGGTTATATCGACTCACGATATATTGGTAGATAGAAACAATCGATATATCGATATTTGATACATCTTTGACAACCCTAATCTACTTCTTCCTCTTTCCTTTCTTTCCTAAAAACCATAATGGCGGTAGGTTTAGGGAAAATTTTGGAATTTCTAACTGCTGGCATCGACGATAATTCCACTGCCTTTGCGAAATGTTAAAGTGCGAATGCGACGTGCAAGCCCTCGAAATGCCGACCGAAATGTTATTTTGCGAGTTTCCGGCCCCCAAGTGACGATTTCCATTGATTGTTTCAGGCCGTTGCTAAGAAGGAACCCAAGATTAAGCGCGACCCGGCGAAGAACCCGATGCGGGATCTGCACATCCGCAAGCTGTGCCTGAACATCTGCGTGGGAGAGTCCGGTGATAGGCTCACCCGTGCCGCCAAGGTAGGCTAGTTGAATTTATCACCGGTGTGCTGCTGGAAGCTAACTAAAACGCCGTGTCTACTTCCACAGGTGCTGGAGCAGCTGACTGGTCAGCAGCCAGTGTTCTCCAAGGCCCGCTACACAGTGCGTTCCTTCGGAATTCGTCGTAATGAGAAGATCGCTGTGCACTGCACGGTGCGTGGCGCCAAGGCCGAGGAGATTCTGGAGCGTGGCCTGAAGGTCCGCGAGTACGAGCTGCGTCGCGACAACTTCTCCTCCACCGGCAACTTCGGTTTCGGCATCCAGGAACACATCGATCTGGGCATCAAGTACGATCCCTCCATCGGTATCTATGGTCTGGACTTCTACGTCGTTCTCGGCCGCCCAGGTAAGCATTTTGATTCGGAATTCCCCCCTGATTTCGTGCACTTAATTAGGTATCTCAGCTAAACGAGGCTCTGATGCTCAGTGAATGTGCGCAAATAAAAGAAGATGTGCTTAGCTGGACTTGTTTGTTCTCCTTTCAAGGCCACACGGTACAATTTCAACAGTCGCGCACTCTTAAAATCATTTTGAAGCTTACTAACTGGTGGTCATTCTTGAATTTCAGGCTACAACGTGAACCACAGGAAGCGCAAGTCCGGCACCGTGGGCTTCCCCCACCGCCTGACGAAGGAGGATGCCATGAAATGGTTCCAGCAGAAATACGATGGCATCATCTTGAACAGCAAGAAGTAGAAGCACTCTACCCGTAACCATGTTTTTTAAGAAGAATTCTACAATAAACCTTGGCCTGTGTCAACTCGTAAAACTTATAATGTCTGATATCAGTATTTATCAAGAAGTCAGGCGGGCGTAGCTTCAAAAGTGTGTCAGTGTTCGAAGGTATTCAATGGTTTCTTAATCTCTTGGACACGTTTTTAAGGTTACTTGTGATTAGTTTAGGAAGCCCTTGAGTGAGGCAATCAGGTGGCTATTCCTTTAAATTTTAATATTTTTAATGGATTTAGAGCTTTTGCAATGTTTGGTTAAGTGCATTTCAAGTGTTTTAAACTTTGTGTTTTGTAATTAAAGCCATGAAGGCTTTCGGAGTTTGGTCCTTAGCCATGTTCAATGTCAAGCCTGTGGTGAACTTGAAAATTTTGTGTGTGTGGGAGAGACTCTGAAGCGGAAGCCAAAGTTGAAGGTGGCCGAAAGTTTCAATAAATCGATGCCAACACCATGCGGTTGCCATGGCAATTGAAAGTCCTTTGCAGGGCCAAACACGTCAGAAATATAGCCGTAAACAAAATAAAACTGATGCCAGTCCAATACCAAAATGGGAATGTTGCACAATTTGGCTGACTTGATAAAGATTAAAAAGGATAAAATGACAATTCTGGTGCTGGGCCTAAACAACAGCGGCAAGTCCTCGATAATCAATCACTTTAAAAAGTCCAGCGAACAGACGTCCATTGTTGTGCCAACAGTGGGCTTTATGGTGGAGCAGTTTTACAGTAAGTGTGTGTGGAATATATAGAGGTCCTATAATTGTGAACTCATCACCCTGGAGCAGGCATGGCTGGCGTTAGCATAAAGGCAATCGATATGTCTGGAGCTACGCGGTACCGAAACCTTTGGGAGCACCAGCTTAAAAATTGTCATGGAATTATATACGTCATCGATTCCAGCGACCGCATGAGATTCGGTATTGACCAATCATTTCAAAACCTTTTCCATTGCTGAAAGTTTCCATTTCAGTTGTGGTCAAGGATGAGCTGGATCTTGTATTGCAGCATCCAGATTTATGCAACCGAATAGTGCCAATTCTCTTCTATGGAAATAAGTCGGACATGGAGGACTCCCTGTCGAGTGTGAAAATAGCAGCAGGTACAGAAAATAATGCTTTTCAAGTGCTACAAAGATGCCTTTTTTCATACCTACATATAGACTTTCATTAATTTCGGTTTCTTATTTTCATATTCGGCCTGTTTCAGCTCTGAGACTGGAGAACATCAAAGAGAAACCCTGGCACATTTGCTCAAGTAATGCTATCTCTGGTGAGGGTCTTGGCGAAGGTGTCCAATGGCTTATCCAGCAAATGCGTTTTGCCATGCTTAACAACAAAGATGCCGCCAAGGCCAGGTCTAAACACTCTAAATAGATCTTCACATTTTTACTACTCTCTTCTTAATGTTAAATTAAAATAAACATTGTTTTTATCGGAAAATGAGTATTACCAAGATGAATTTTTTTTTTAGGAAATCAACAGAAATTTATTTTTTCGCAGGGACAATCTATTCGTTTCATTACAAATTAACACAGGCGAAGATGGCCAAGCAGGTTGGCTTTCCCTTCGTTAAATGGTAAATAATATATGTAAATTCAAATTAACCAATATTATTTAATTTAGCAGTCTAAGAAGTTAGCCGCCATCAAAAGTTCTAGTGCGATCTCGGGTGCGATAGGGAATTCGGGTATTTCGGTAGAACTATTGGTGTAACGCACTTTATAGGTGAAGTACATGCAGACCTTTTGTAAGACGTGGGATCTGAAAAGAAATCGAGATGGTTAATAGTTGTAAATAGTATTTTAGTTAATGGGATTATGCAATTAGTAGATTAGCAGATAGTTCTAAGGGAAAATGTCGCAATGTGTAAGCTTTCGAAGCCTGTACAGATATGGCAAGAAAATTAGCGCCAGGGAACACATAATTCTATACACGAATGTATTTAAATTAAAATTTAAACAATTGATTTGCTAACAGAGTTAATATATTAATTATTGTTATGAAGTATTTCTTTTTATTTCTTTGTGACGAAGCTCTTAAAGTAAATGGTCTATATATAGAGTCCTTCACTATGGAATTATTCATCTTTCTTGGAGAGTGAAAATCCATGAAATTAAAAGCTTTTCGTGTATAATTTTAGTAACAATTGGAAGTTATGGCTTTGCCTTATTTAACTAGCAAAGATTACAATATAACAGAGCCTAGATTAAATCGTTCCTAGCGATCTTTGTAATCCCTAGACTTTAGCTTGGGGCCCTGCCTGGCGCCACCTATGTACATGTATGCGTGTGTATATATATGCATACATATTTATGTGTGAGCGAATTTGTCGCCGGTCAATAGGTCACCGGATGACTTGGCGCTGCCCAGGTGGCAAAGCAACTGCCGGTGGCCCTCAGGCGGGGTCTTTTACTTACGGAATCTCCCGGAAATGCACTTCGTTAGCCTCGTTCTCGGCAAACTGGCCAGGGCCCGACAACATCGCCCGGATTGTGCCGGAGGTGAGAGCGTGTTCCCGTTTCACAACGAATTCGTGGCCGTCCGAGGAAATCAGCTTCACGTACATGGCATCCGGCCCCTCGCATCCGCCATAGATTTTGTCGCCGCGCTGCTCGTCCATTGCTATCATCGAAATTGCTATTTCGAGGATTAAAAATGCTCGCAAAAATATTTTTTTTTTTACTTTAGGGCTGGGAAAACGTCGATGTCACCATCGAACTAATCGATATTTTCGGATTATGGTTATCGCTTATCGGTGTTGATTTTTTTCAGTTGGCTGCTATTGGTCACACTTCCAGCGTTGCCGGAATTTTCAAGAAAAATCCTCGGTTTCAGAATTTTCCGCGCTTGCCGTCATTTTCCACAGATAAGCGCTTTAGTTGAAAGGAAAACTCTATGGAGCACTTGGCAAAACTGTGTTTTCTTGGGAAAACCTCCAGATTTTTGCAGACTAATTTTAATTTAACCATATTTAGATTTATATTAAAATTTAAAATTAATTTACTTAATTATTTAGGAAACTGGATTTATTTTTTTAGCTGTTTATTTTTGTTAATCCATTTTTTTTGTCATAAAAAAATGGCACCACTATTTGCAACAACAAAATAAATTTTTATAATTAAAATAAAACCTAAATAACTAATTTTATTATAATTGGGTTTATTCAAAAAAAAAAAAATAAAACGAATTTATGATTTAATTGGGTAATTTACTTTGCGAAATCGAATGAAGGTTATGAGCTATGAGTCATAATTTGTGACATATGCTCTCAAAATAGACTCAACCTGCCAATGTACAAGTACATCTTAATAAAATACGTGTGGGAAATTGTAGATTGAAGTAAATTTAGCAAAAAAACCAGACACAAGGCCATATTTAAGCTTGCAGTCGACAAAAAATAACAAAACATTGTATGTGGGCTGCAAATTTCCACTTCCTACGTCAAAGATAATAGTGCCCACCTTTCTCAAGGGCGAATTAAATTAGTTTTTTTTTCTTTGCAAAATATTTACTCGAAAAGTTGAGGCAGGTTAAGACCTCCTAATAAATAACATTCTATAAATAAATCAATTCGGTGAATGAAATTATCAACTATCAACAAACATGACCACATCTCAGAAACGAACCAGCAGGAGGAATGGTTATGTTCGCTTTTTACAGCAAATTAAATACAATAAACCCTCCAAAAATAAAATTATATTGAAAAAGAAGTGTAGTTTAGACTTGTGAACAAAATGGGATCCGACTTTATTGATTACGTTGTTAAAAGAACAAACATATTACAACTGAATGAATTATTTGTTCTCGCATTTTCTTTTTTCGCAAAACATAATTGATCGAGAATGGGGATTTAGTTCTCGTCGACCTCAGCCTCTTGCTCTTCCTCGAATTCGGCATCCTCGTCGGCGGTGGCCTCCTGGTACTGCTGGTACTCGGACACCAGATCGTTCATGTTGCTCTCGGCCTCGGTGAACTCCATCTCGTCCATGCCCTCGCCGGTGTACCAATGCAAGAAAGCCTTGCGCCTGAACATAGCGGTGAACTGCTCGGAGATGCGCTTGAACAGCTCCTGGATGGCGGTGGAGTTGCCAATGAAGGTGGCGGACATCTTCAGGCCACGGGGAGGGATGTCGCACACGGCGGTCTTCACGTTGTTGGGGATCCATTCGACGAAGTACGAGCTGTTCTTGTTCTGGATGTTCAGCATCTGCTCGTCGACCTCCTTCATGGACATGCGTCCACGGAAGATGGCGGCGACGGTAAGGTAGCGACCGTGACGGGGATCGCAGGCAGCCATCATGTTCTTGGCATCGAACATCTGCTGGGTCAGCTCGGGCACGGTGAGGGCGCGGTACTGCTGGGAGCCGCGGGATGTGAGGGGAGCGAAGCCGGGCATGAAGAAGTGAAGACGGGGGAAGGGAACCATGTTGACGGCGAGCTTGCGGAGATCAGCGTTCAGTTGACCGGGGAAACGGAGGCAGGTGGTAACGCCGGACATGGTCAGCGAAACGAGATGGTTCAGATCACCGTATGTGGGCGTCGTCAGCTTGAGAGTACGGAAGCAGATGTCGTAGAGAGCCTCGTTGTCGATGCAGTAGGTCTCGTCCGTGTTCTCCACCAGCTGGTGCACAGACAGAGTGGCGTTGTAGGGCTCCACCACGGTGTCAGACACCTTGGGCGAGGGCACCACCGAGTATGTGTTCATGATCCTGTCGGGGTACTCCTCACGGATCTTGGAAATCAGCAAGGTTCCCATGCCGGAGCCGGTACCGCCGCCGAGCGAGTGTGTGAGCTGGAAGCCTTGCAGGCAGTCGCAGGATTCCGCCTCCTTGCGGACAACATCGAGGACAGAGTCCACCAGTTCGGCGCCCTCTGTGTAGTGACCCTTGGCCCAGTTGTTACCGGCTCCAGACTGGCCGAACACAAAGTTGTCGGGCCTGAAGATCTGGCCGAAAGGTCCCGATCGCACAGAGTCCATGGTGCCGGGCTCCAGATCGACAAGGACCGCGCGGGGCACGTACTTGCCGCCGGACGCCTCATTGTAGTACACATTGATGCGCTCCAGCTGCAAGTCGCTGTCACCATGGTAAGCGCCGGTGGCATCGATACCATGCTCATCGGAGATGATCTCCCAGAACTGAAAATAGGTAGAGAAAAACAAGAGGGGTATTAGAAAAAGCCAAAGTGTGGAAAATCGATATATGATTCACAAATGAGTCATCAGCTTAGCTTATTAAGTCTTTCCAAAAATGGAACCATTGTTTTGACCATAAAAGAGTTCTTTAAATGGCAAATAAGTCGATTGGAAAAGCCATCTGGCTTTTTATTTAACTTTTAGCAAATGAATCAGCTGTAAAATTGATTGTTATTAAATTTTGTCAAAATTTAGGCCATCTGCCACACCTTTTTCTAAGGTTGTTGCCAATACAAAAATGTACTTAAGGTTAGCTGCTCCTATTCAATTTCCTGTACTTTCCGTTGAAAAATCAATATTTTGACAAATTTCTTGTTGTAAAATTCGGACAATGACGTATTTAAAGCATTCAATCTATTGTTGTTATATGGAAGAAACCTCGTTGCTTTATTTCGATCACAAGCTGACGTGTTAATTAATCTACACTTAAGAACCACCTGGTCAACCTCTGTTGGTGTGTAATTACCTTTAAGGGGCAAAACCTCAATTAAAGCTTGGAGAAAGTTTGAGTTTTGAGCACTCAAAACCACACATGAAGCCCATTCATAGAGAAAATTCGACTCGGGAAAGTTCTGGCTCGGAAAGCCAGTCAGCCAACTGAGTTTGTATCTTTATCGATTGGAATGAATGGGCGCACGGGGAGAGCACAGGCCTCAATTATGTATGTACCCAAGTCTAGGCTGGGCTCTAGGCTATATAGCATATACATGTATGCTCGGGCACCTATGTGTGTCGGCGGCCGCCATCATAAACTCTGTGTATGGGCCGAGCTCCGATTAACATAACTCATTCCGCTGCCATTTTTGGTGCGCCACCACCACCATCGATAACGTCATCTGGCGTGGGCTTTGGCTGCGGTTTCGGATCTCGGATCTCGAGGCGCAGCTGTCACCGTCGGCCTGGCCCGGTCCGGTGCGCTACGATCTCTCTTGAATCTTCGGGCGTGGGCCGAGGTGTCTGTCTGCTGCCCCCACGCACAGCCGGCGACCTCAGAGCCGGCTGCTTGCTCTCTACCTTTCCACCACCCCAAACCCCCCAGTTTCCGATTGCTTACATCACCGGTTGAGGCTTGGATCTCAGCCCACTCTCTGGCAGAGACGGAAACGGAGGAGGAGGTGGAGGTACTTGGAGAGAGGCGTCGGCGTTGGCGTTGCCAGAGGTTAAACTGCAGCTTAGAGAGCTCCAACCGCCGACCATCTGGCGCATAAATCGTCTGTTTTTCAGGGCATTACGTCACCGCCCAAAGCAAAGTTTAGCTCTGCTTGTTGTTTATGTCGCGTAAACAAATAAAACAATTTGTGGAATAAGTCTGGTATTGGGAACGGTTCGTACTATGTACGGAGGAAATGCGTGGTTGCCACTCGTAAAAGCGAAATGGTACCGGATTTTATATATAGAAATATTCCCTTTTAAGCCAGCCTTTCTTGCACACACACACACGCAGAGCCTTACTTGGGCACAACAATTGTTATGTTGCAGCTGCTCAGAGTCTAAGGGGATTTTTTTTAGGCGTTTCCGGGGGTGGTTTTCGGCCTATTCTCAGGACATGGCCATCGATTTTCCGGCAAGGACTAGAAACAGGCGATGACACAGCGGATTCGTCATCATGCCGGCTGTCCCTGTCCCGTTATCCCTCCGCCATCTGCACGCATGTGCAGCACCGCCCTTCTAACCTGGCTGTGCTGGTGAGCGGAGTTTGAGTGTATGTGTGGGTATGAGAGAAAATCAGATAGAGACAGATGGCGAATTCCTCTGTATATGGTCATCTCATTTCTGCAGCCTCTCTTCTCTTGCCGGCCCCCTTACAAATAACTGAGAGTTGCAAATTGCAATTTTACTTCGAGCTGAAAAGGTGCTGCGCCCAACATTCATGTATGCATAGCGTCATGACCGAAAAATAGAAAATGTTTTCAGGCCGAAGAGATAAGATAGCGCTGGAGTAGTGCAAAATACAAAAAATCGACCGGGTGGAATGCAAGAAAATCGATAGAACGAAGACATCTGCAGACTCACACACACATTTAAGTGAGCATTTATGGATGAATGTGTGTGTACAAAATACATACCAATTATGTATGTAGCGCAACTCTCTTATACTCTACGAACCGGTCAACGTTCAGCCATTTTAGGTTAAAATGACGTCATGTTTTCTCTTTAGAAGACGCATAGCGGCAAAAACCGGCCGACGCTTACACACACACGAGTGTACGAGTGTGTTTATGACTCTGCGTGTCTTTGGCTGTCGGTGTGTGAGTCGAAAACCGAGAAAAGTACCCTTCACCATCTGTGCGGTGAAATGGCTTTCACAACCAGAGGAAAACTATGAAAGTATTTTGCCGCAGGGAAAATGACTCATGCACTCACCACGCACACATACGCGCAAACAGTTTGATGTAAATGCAGACACACCCAACTATAATTACATATGGCCAGAGTCAACGGCCCTAAAAGGTTACCTTTAGTATTGCTACTAATTTAGGGCGTGCCTAACTGTGGTAGTCGGGTTTGGAACCCAAATCCCCGAAAGGAACAACAAAATGCAAGCATCTTTCCGAAATCGGACAACATACAGACACAGATGCCGGGAGTCGGCGAACGCACACACATACTAATGCTTCGAGATATACATAAATTGCGCTGTGTGTGTGAAAATGCCGGCGGCCTCAATACAAATTTTTGCCACATGGGCAGCTGCCGTGCAAAATGACGCCATTTTGGCAACTGTACTCGGAACGATCCCGGCAAACGGGCAGAAAATCGGAAAATAGTGTGGGAAAACTCACCTTGGCGCCGATTTGGTTGCCGCACTGACCAGCTTGGATGTGAACGATTTCCCTCATTTTGTGTTTGTAGTGGGTTTTTGAACTTTTAACTTAAAATTATCTTTCGCTTATAGCAGTCGAACACAACACAAACTGTCCGCTTCACACACTTTGAAAAATTTTCAAAAATTATTCGATTTTCGGAGAGGATTCCGCCCTTATATAGGAGTGGCGCTGTAAATCGTGCGATTCTTTTGCCCAAATGCTGAAATCGTGGTGTTTTTCTTTGATATTCTTTGGTATTTTCGCCCTGGTCACTCTGAATGTCAAATTACAGGCTTGGGGTCGAATTCTCGTTTTTGGGGTCGAATTCTCATGTAGAGTGTAAAATGTAAGTAAACAAAATTATTCGAAAATTCGGAGAGGATTTCGGAGTAGCGCTGTAAATCGTGCGATTCTTTTGCCCAAATGCTGAAATCGTGGTGTTTTTCCTTGATATTCCTTGATTTTTTCGCCCTGGTCACTCTGAATGTCAAATTACAGGCTTGGGGTCGAATTCTCGTTTTTGGGGTCGAATTCTCATGTAGAGTGTAAAATGTAAGTAAACAAAATTATTCGAAAATTCGGAGAGGATTTCGGAGTAGCGCTGTAAATCGTGCGATTCTTTTGCCAAAATATCAAAATCGTGGTGTTTTTCTCTGATATTCTTTGGTATTTTCTCCCTGGTCACTCTGAATGTCAAATTACAGGCTTGGGGTCGAATTCTCGTTTTTGGGGTCGAATTCTCGTGTAGAATGTAAAAAGTATATCAAAATATCAATATATCGATATCGCGATATTTGGTCACTCTGAAGTTCAAAACAAAAATGTCAAAACAAAGTTTTGCATGCTTGGGGTAGAATTCTCATGTAGAGTGTAAAATGTAAGTAAAAAAAAATTATTCGAAAATTCGGAGAGGATTTCGGAGTAGGGCTGTATATCGTGCAATTCTTTTGAATTGCATGTTAAAAATATATAATATAATTTTTGAAGCCTGGTATTACCTAGCTCTGAGCCCGCGGTAACACTGAAGTCCTCAGCTTCTTTTGAAGTTTTTGGTGAATATTGAAGTTCTAGCAATTTCTTAAGACGCACAAAATGAATTCTGAGCAGTGTTTAAATGATATTTGCAAAATATTAACGGACATTTAAGCAGATTCTGGGTGCTGGGAAGATGCCCTGGCCGAGTTGAAATATTCGATTAGAAGCCATTTGTGTAAGTTTTTTGAAAAAAAGGACCAACATATACATAAATCTGTGATAAATAAACAAATTCTTTTTAGCTTACGATATACTCTTCGACTTTGTAAATTTTTCCGAAGTAATACCCACACAGAGAGAAAGGTGCCTTTTAAATTTAAAAGTACCATCTGAGGACAGTGAGGCATATCGGGCGATCGTATCCCCCGAAGGCTATATGCTCTCTAAAAATGTTGACAAATATGTAAGCAATTTGTTTACTATTAACGGACGTCAGAGTTTAAACTCTGATACTTATCAGTTTAAATATGAAAGTGGATTGTTAAGCGTTGAAAGATATTATTTTCTAAATGGACTAAATAAAATATCAAAAAAGAAATATTATGTGGAACCAGCCTTTAAGTTTCCCTTGTCAAAATGGCCTTTCTCTGATCCGCTAGTTCCAGCCTTGGTGCGCAATAAATTTCCTTGGTATTTTGCCATTCCATGGAGGAATAAAAAAAATAATGACGATCGCATTTTTTCGGTATGTGCCCCGAAATGGGAGGTCGAATTACTTGAGCAGCAGCCGAAATCCTTGAAGATTATTTTATTAATGAATCGCCTACTCCGGCTACATTTCAAAAGTTTGCCAAAATTAACCTGCTACATGATGATGACGGTGGTGCTCCATCAACTTTCCATTATAAACTGGCAAAGGGACTGGGTCAGTCCACTCAGCGAAATTTGGACCCGACTCTCGGACAATTTACGTGCCGGAAGAATCGACTCGTTTCTGGTTGATGGATTCAACCTTCTTGATTGTATGACATCTGAAGAACTGGAGCAGTGTGTGGCTACCACTCGGAAGATTCTGTTTCAAATTCTCGAGGCTCGTTACAATAATACCCGCGAAGATGCGGGGAAACTTTTTAAAGTTAATCTCAAGTGAGGAGTTTTTAAAACAATATATTAATAATTACTTATTGGCTTATAAAATAATAAATAATAAAATAAAAAATAATTATTTTCTATTAATTTGTGCTTAAAACAATAAAAACTAATTTTAAGGCACCGAAATATAAAGAAATTAATGAAGAAAAAAATATTGTATTAGTTTAAAATTAATGAAAAAAATATTTTATATTAATTTTTGTTTGGATCATGAAAAACATTTTGTATAAATTTGTGTTTTGGAAAAACTTTCGTTAATGCAAGAAAAGGTAGAAAGAAATTAAGTTTGGAAAAATAAAAACTTGTTAGTACAAGAAAACATAAAATTAATTAATGAAGAAAGAATTTTGTATTAATTTTTTTTTAATAGAATTAGAACCTTTTGTTAAAGAATGGAATTTCATGCAAAAAAAAAAACATTTTGCATTAATTTTTTTATTTTTTTAATGAAACCCTTTGTTAATGCAAAGAAACAAAAGAAATAAATGAAGATGGAATTTGTATTAAGTTGTGTTATCTTTTTTTTTTAACTTGTAATATTCATTTTTATAACCCATATAGGTTCAAATAGAACATACTTTATTCTATGATTCACTCCGATATGTTACATAGTTTTTTGTGAATCGTATCCAATAGCATAGGTAAAAATGTAAAAATTTAAAGCTGAGAAAAATACGTTCAACGTTTTTGATGCACCCACTTTTACACTTGTATACCTTGCGTATTTACTTTATTTGAGGCACTTAGCGTTGGAATTCGTCCTCTATGGCGTCTCCAGAATCCCCTGCTGGTCAAAGTGCACCAGACTGGCTCTGATTGTTTGACGAACTCGCTCGTTCTCGAAGAGCAGTCGTCGCCTGATCCTCATTTTCTCGGAATCAGCAAAGCTAAGACAGTTGAAACCCTCGCTGGCCTCCGCCGAGGCACAGCAGGTGGGAAGCTCACAGGTGACGGACATGTAGCCGTAAAACAAACACCGCTGCCACTCCGCCTTCAACTGCTCGAAAGTGGGCTTGGAGCCGGTAAAACCACACAGCCCCAGGGTTTCCGTGAGTGCGTCAAAGTAGTACTGCAGAAGCTCATCCTTCTGGTGGAGCAGCAAGTCCTGCTGCAGGCTGGTGTGGAAGAAAAAGTGCAGGTCGATGGCAGGACTGCCCCAGAAGCAGTTCTGAAAATCCAACTGGAAAAGAAATAATTTATTAGAGGCTGATCTCTAACAGACGACATACAATACCACTCACCAGGACAGCCCGCTTGGTGGCCCTGTTGACCATTATATTATTCAGCCAGACATCCCCATGAACAACAACGTTAAAAGCCGAGGGCTTTGGATCCACCGCCTCCTGCATGCGACGTGAATAAGCATCAGGTATCTGGGCCTTCATCTTCTTGCTTATCTGCGGTAGTTCTCCGGCAAACAAATTGGCCGCAAACTCGGTGGCATCAAACATAATTCCTCTTATAATGGGATCGGTTATTCCTTTTGAGTAGGCAGATGGCGGAAGCTGCTCCACTAAGGAAAGCTGTTCCTGCCGAAGGACCATGGAGGCGCCATGAAACTGAGCTATCTTTCGCAAACATAGTTTGGCATCTTCAAGGTCCAAACCCTGGAAACGATCCAAAGTGACGTAGCCCAGTGCGCCCAAGTCCTCCAGAATATAGACCTCCTTGCCAGGTGACACCTCCGCCAGCAGGCAACTGATAAATCAAGAAAAATAATATAAATTAGCTTTATAGTATATTATCAAAATTAAATTCTTCTTACTCACTCTGCGTTCAGTTTGTGATCGACCAGGTCGGATGGAGCCTTCTCGAGCACCTTGGACATGGCTGGAAGCACCTGTTCGAACATCTGCTTTTCGCTGGAGCCCAATTCAGCTGCCGCTGGCATCAAATCTTTGATAACATAGTGCCCCGACTCGAGATTTGCTTCGGCAGACCTCCGAAACTTCAAGGCCACCCGATGGATGACACTGCAGAAGTAAGCCCCACTCGGGACTAAGGTTTTGATGTTAAAGTCCTCCACTTGAAGCTTTTCACAGGCGTAGAACGCGGCCAGTGCCCTTTCGAAGGACTCTTTATTGTAGTTTTCCCCTGTTTTATCACCCATTTCCGGCCTGTCCGTTCGCCACAAGCGACTGCGATCGACTGATGGCAGTGCAACAACCCCCGACGTTTTAGAGCCACTTGATAAGATCAACGCACGACCTTGCTTAATTTCTTTAGTGGAAAATGGCAGCCTAATGGAGATTAGATTAAAATTGATTAGAATCAAGAGAAAATGGAGGGATAGGGGGGCCGAAATTGGGAAATCCCTTGCATCGGAAAAGTTTAAAATTCTGGGCCACGTGGAGGTTAGATCTAGAATCGGTTTTTATCTGCAATTACTGTCCCATCAGCTTATCTTGTTATCTTGTTTTGGACGTTAATCCCATACTGGTAGTGCGTGTTAAAAACTTGTTATTATTATTGCATTTGAAATTTCACTATAAATTATCCCTTAAATCCCCTTTGTCGGGCAATTTAAAAATAATGACCACTACCAGAATATAAAAATGATTTAGCACTATCGGATTAAATTGGTTTTTTTAGTTTTATTTATATAACTGGAAATCACGTTATATTTATTTTTAAAATAAAAATATCAACTTTTAACGTCCCCAGTCGCAATGCCTCGGTCTGGCAACCCCCTTTTTTGGGCCTTTTTTAGGTCGTTTCGTTCGCCCAGCTGGTCACACGCAACCACACAATATGGCTGCCGTAATGTGAATTTTTTGGGGAAAGAAAAAGACGTCCATACATTTGTTGCTGCCAAAGGAAAATAGTAATATTTAACTGCATTGTGTATGTGTTTCGGACGAACGTCGTGCGTCAAGTTGTTGCCCCCACGCTGTCGCCCGTCGTAATATATCAAATTACCCATCGCGGATACGAATATATAGCGAATTTCCATTTGTTGCCCGTAGTGCAGTGAGGAGGACAGGGACTACGAATACTCGTAATTTAAGTGAAAATCGGTGACGGGACGACGGGTTCGAAGGCATCATCGCGATAAGAATATAAGCAAACGAAAAGTAAAGAAAAATCTGATTGAAAACCAGAGCGCTGCGAGCGAGAGAGCGAGCCAGCTAGCGAGCGAGCGAGCGGGAGCGGGCGAGTGAGCGAGTGAGAAAGATATGTATTGCATTTGCATTTCGTTGTGTGTGTCGCTGTCGTCGCTCGGTAAAAGTCGGCCTTTCCACTAACCACTTTCGGAAAATCGGAAAAACGGAAGAGCAAAACGGCAAACGGAAAGCGGAAAACAAAAGACGACAGCGAATTAAATAATAATGCGTTACATCGATGCCCCAGAGAGTGAGTGAGAGGGGGCAGAGCGAGCAAGCGAGAGCGACCACGTCCCCGCTTTTCTTGGCCGATCGGATCGGAAAATTTATTTGATTGGTAAGTATAAGAAGTGGCAGCGCCACCGCCACCGCCAGCAAATCAATACTTTAAGGGGCTGCCATTCCGTTCCATTCCGCCTGCTCTCTTTCGTTAGTTTTTCTTGCCCATTCGTTGGCGTTGTCTCTGCTCCCACTCTCTCCCCTTTCCCTCCCACTCTCTTGTCCGCCAACTGAGAGAGAGAGCAGAGAGGCGACCAGACCACCGCCCCCGCTTCCGCCCGCGGCGGCCCAACGCAAAATAAACTCTTGTGTGCGTGCTTTGTAACGAGTACAATTTTCTGCACATACAAAAAAGAAAGACCGAATAAAGAAATTCACATAAATTTATGGTACAATTGTCGCCCTCTTCCTCACCCACTCTCTTTTTATTTTCACCGTCTGTGTCGCCGTCTCTTTTGCGAGTGCGTGTGCGAATGTGTGTGTTAAATTTTAAAAAACAGTTGTTTTCACGGAAAGGGAACTTTCGTAGCGTTGCGTTGCGCTGCTCGCGCCTCTGTATTTTTAGACGGCAAGCTCCTTTCGGAAATTATTTATAACCCCCCTCGAAATGTTTCCACGCAACAATTTACGCGATAAACTTTTACAAACTATTCAAAGTATATGCACAAAACCCACTTATTTTCGTCTGTAAGTTCCGCCTGAGAATCAACTTTTCCCACTTACATACTACGTATTTGCTTACGTACATACTTGTGAATGTATTTATGAAATATTACTGTGCGTAGGTCGGCCGGAGGGCGTGTGTGCGGCGGCCCACAATTTCCACAGACACAGCCACACACATTTTCCTTGCGGAAAAGCATTAAAAATGCAGGCCCCTTCGGAATCGGGGGCGTGGCACCTCTCCCCAATTAATGTGCGATCAATAAAAGCACTTACATATTCCCAACACTCTGCCAAAAACTCTTTTAACCTCTCTGCCCCCATTTTCATCCTTTCCGACAAAATCTGGGAAAAGTTCTTCAATGACAAAGGAAACGAAGTTAGGTTAGCTGCTAAAATTTTCGTGTTGTTTGTATTAATTATAAGTGTGAGGTATTAATTAGGACTGAATAAGGTTGACAAATTCCCAAAAAGTTTGCTGTGATGCTGTTTCTTAGTTCCATAAATGAAAAAAATTAACCTTAATTCTTATACATTAACTTAAAAGTGAATAGAAACGTGAATCACAACAATTTCATTGTCATTACCACATCGAAAGTACTGAAAGTCGATTAAAAAAGATAGTGAATCATTAATAAGAAGTAATACTTGGAAAAATACTGTCAAACTTATTTACCTGGAATCGAAATAAGCTGTGATTAAGATATATAAACTTTTATTGTCATTTATTACTATTATTTATGTCATAAACATTTCGAAACCTAATTATAATATTTGTATACTTGAAGACGAAAAAAAAAAAACACTAGAATCGGACTTAATATCCAAAAATTATTATTAAGTTGTGCAAACTAAAGAACATGGGTGAATTTGCGGAAAATTTAGAACGGATTGCCCTGGATCTTATAAAAAACATGGTGCGTGGCGACGCAACTTTAAGGGTTCCCCAGAACCCGGCTTCAGTCGTCGCAACCAGACCATTTCGACGAGTTTCCTATAACAATCGCAGAAGCCGGCACAGCTTCTGCCTACTGGTTTACATGCTGGCCAAGACGCATCGATTGCAGGTGCACGGAGGCAGCTACACCGTCCGCGGACTCTACTATGGCGATCCGCAGCTCTTTCGCTCGCAGTCTAGGATTGCATCAGCTCGCCTGGATGTCTGTCGCATGCTGGGTACTTCCCCGCTGCAGCTTGGTGTACTGGCCGCCTCCAAAGGTTTAATGGCAGGTAAGCACCTCCTGACCAAAGGCTCCTCTTTTCGGTTTCTGATCGATTGGTTCTCCTCACAGGCAATATCCGGCTGCTGATGGTCAATGGGGATGTTCTGGACTGCAGCTCATACGGTGGCGCCATGACGCTGCCCACGGATCCCGAGAAGGTGGACAGCATAGAAACGCAGGCGGATCTTGTGGTCATCGTCGAGAAGGAGTCGGTTTTCGAGAGTCTTGTATCCGGGAATATATTTTCAACTTTTGGACGTAGCTTGATCCTCATAACGGGCAAGGGATACCCTGATTGCTGCACCCGGAGGATTGTCTATAGACTGGCGCATGAGAATCGCCTGCCCGCGTATATTCTAGTGGATGCCGATCCCTTTGGCATCGAGATAATGCATACCTATCGTCACGGCTCCAAGGCCATGAGCTTTTCCAGCCATGGACTTGCCACACCTTCGTTGCGTTGGATTGGGCTCCACCCCTCCGAGATTCCCGTGCTCGGCCGCCAAGCGGTTGCCTTGGGCACCGGCGACAACAAAAAAATCAATGACCTTCTCGCTCGCAGCGATTTGGAGCCGGGAGTGCGCCAGGAGCTGCGCATAATGCAGGAGGTTCAGCTGAAGGCCGAAATTGAGAGTGTCATCGACTTCCTGGCCGACGACTACATACCGAACAAAATCAATCGCAAATTATATTTGTAAAAGTCAGAGGGATTCCCCTTTTGACAAAGCGATAACTCAATAGTTCATTACTCTTAAGTTGAAAGTGAACAATCTATAGAAATTTGATAAGAATATGTTGTTAATGGTAAGGAGGGCCTCCATCCGCGTAATCGTTGAATAAACAAATTAAAGTATAAATCCGCTGATTACGCAAATAATGAAAAAAGCAATTAAAGCTTTAGTACCCCTTGGATTATGTTCTGAGATCAAGGTTTATTGACGATGTGGTATAAGTAAACTTGGGAATGTCCAAGTCAAATAAGATCCTAAAGTATTTTAATATTATTGAAGAAGTTATTAGGTATTGACACATGCTTGAGTCAGTATTGGTTACCATTTCATTGTTGAGAGCTTGCTAAGGGGTGGTATTTTAAATCGAAGTGGAATTGAAGGAATATATTTACGTATATGTAGGTGCTGGCCAAATCAAGTAGACAAAGGAGATTGTTTATGGTGGCCCTAAATATTTTAGTGCCTTGAGGTCGGCAATCAGAATTATTCGGGTTACTGATAGCGTTAATGGTCTGACTAGCACGTGAATGACTTTTTAAAATTTTTATTAATTTGCCTATTCTTTATTGCAGATGTAAAGGAGCTCCATGTATGGGAGAAACCCACTGGGCATTTGACTAATCTCAAGCGGTGAAACTTGAAAGACTCCCCTGAAAATACTCGAATCTCACGTTTGTTGTGGACTCACGCAACCGCACTGAATCTCTAAAAGCACCTGGACAACAATATGTCGACTGCAATGCGTACCACACTGCAGCCAGTTCCTGAAGCCCTGCCAGCGGAGAGCGTGTCGAATGGCACGGCATCCAGCGTTGCGGCACCGGCGCCGCCAGCGTCGAGTGCCACAACTGCGGCGCCACCGTTGGCCGCCGTCTCCAGCACAAACACCACCTACGCCACCAACTCGATCAGCACATCTTCGCATTCTGTCAAGGATCAGCAGCAGCAACAGCAGCATGATTCCGTCAATGCCAACATTGTGTCACTGCCACCAACGACAACGTCAGCCGCCAACACGACAATGATGCCCATCGTTACGTCCTCGAATACGGCTAGCAGCAATAGCACTGCTGCCACGCCGACACCGACCTCGGCGGCGGTACCAGTTGCAGCGACAGCGACAACGGGATCGGGAACGGGATCAGTTACACCCGCGCCCGTTTCGGTGGCATCGGCCAACACCAATCACTCGCACCAGCACAGCCACCAGCACCACCATCATGTGGCCAACAATATGACCACGGATGGCGCCCGATTGTCTAGCAATAACTCGTCGGCGGTGCCTGGCTCTGCGATCAACCACCACCACCACCATGCACCTGGCAGCGGTGTGGCGCCTGCCGTCAACAAGAACGTACTCAGCACCCATTCGGCTCACCCCTCCGCGATCAAGCAGCGAACTACGTCCGCCAAGGTGAGTCCTTATTCCATTTCCGAAACTCCCGTATCTGTCACCCGTCTCCGTCTCTATATATCGTCTTTTTTGGGAGCCATGTTCGTAATCCTATTGCTCAAGGTTCTGTGGTCGGGGGTCTTTATACTCAAAAGTATTCATTGACTTATTTATAAAGTTAACTTCCGTTAATAAATTCACATTAACATTGTATTGAAAAGCTAGAATATTTTATTTACATTTTTGGAAATTGTTATAACATTTAAAGTTCAGAAAATAATTAAAGCAATTAAGGAATCAAACATTTTAAGGTTTTTACTAAAATACTATATTAACTTTATTGAACTTTTGTTATACGATTTTTTATATTGGGGGGATTCGAACTTGGCTAGCTAACTTAAGGGTCAACCCCATTTGTCTCTTGTGACGTATTAAACATGTCCCAGTTTCTTGTAGGGGAGGCGGTAAACGTATTTGTATACAAAAATGCATCATCTTCATCTTCTGTTTTAATATTTAAATTGTCTGAATTATTCATTTGCTTATTTGTACCATTAAATGTATTTCATGCTAAAAGGAATCACAACAAATCCCGTATAGATTGACGTATTTCGGAGATAAGATTTGTGAATTCAATGTCAAATCAGAATGAATTGAATATATGAATACGTATTAAAACGTTTAACAATTTCTTGGTAATGTTGAGATCTTAAAAACTTGAGTGTGGTATTTATAATAATGAATGATTATCATTAAAGTCCCCATTCATTTATTATTTAACTAAGAATTGAGCTTACGAAATGGATCTGTAATACAGTATCGTAACGGAAGTAATACTTTCACCAATGACTACTGCTCATCAAAGCCCCTTTCGTGACATTCAATAATTATTATAGTGGAAACTAAATCGGTTAATGTATGAAATTACTGTATAGTTAGTTAGCGTCTGTAAAATGTGGGTGGCTTAGCACCTTCTTAAGTTCTAGTATCATATGCTAATGGAGGGCAACAAAACTAAGAGTACTTGCTAATTGGTAATCCACACATGGTCTACAGAGTATTTTGGGAGAGAGACTACTTGTGTGAGTCAACAAAGCCGAGTTGATGTTCATTCATTCAAAAATGCAATTATAATACATGAGCCATGTTCGATACTTCCAACACATCTATAGCTCCATCTCGCTTCTCTAGTTTCCGATCTCTCTCTATCTCTTTGTTGTCTAAGCCAAATCCGTGAGATCTCTGGTTTTTTTCAACACAAGCATACAACTGTTTTGATTTTAAATATTTTTCCAGCGTATGTGTGTGCTTTTATCAAGCATACACACTTGTTATTCTTAGTTAGTTGTCATGGTGTGTGTAAATAAGCTTAACTAGCTGCCTTTGTGGGTGTTAGGTGTAAAATCGTGAGATACTATAGTTATAGAGGTCTCAATCTCAACTTTCTGTATTAACTTTGGTATTTCTCACCATCTTAGTTTTTCACAGGCTTCTTTGGTTCTCCAGTTTTGAAATCTGTTTGGGTCTCTGTTTCCATCTTCAAAATTATCCTTTAAATTTTATAAAACATTAAAGATTTCTATTCGTAAATCTTTCTTCATATCTTTAAGAATAATTCGTATAGAATCCATTCGAAGCTTTGAGGATTTTCTTTCAAGATTTATCGTTTAAGAAAGATTCCAATTTAATTATTATTTTCTTATGTCTCCAAGAATCTCGTTTTGAAATCAATCCTTTTTTAATAACCGTTTTGGAGACCTCCATGGGGCTCTCAAATTTTTCTGCTGAATTGTTTATTATGTTTTAATTTTTTTTTTTTTTTTGCTATGGATATTTAGTGGACTGTAAGCTCGGCTTGCAGACGAGCTGTCTCTTCTTCTTCGCTGGAGATCCCTTTGTCAAAGCTCTCTCTTTTAAGTTCTCTTTTGGAAGTTTCTCAATGTTTGGCGAGCAATGTTCCTACAAGTTTTGCCGTCAGTGCGTATGCGAGTGTGTGTGTGTGTGTGTCTGTGGCTATGAATCACCTGTAATTACCTGCAGATTGCATTCGCTTCGTAGGGTGTGTCGTTGTCTTGGATAAAATCAGCAACAACAACGACCTTCCCAGTCGGAGAACTTTGGCGAAAATGCCAAGCTCGCTCGCCACATCCACATAACACAGCCACACAACATCCACACACACTGAAGCGCCCAACCACAGTCCACAATGGCAGCCAGCAGCAGCACAGCGATGGATGGTCGAAAGCTTGTTTTAGTATTAAGTTCCACTTCATTCGTGTGGTCACCGTCGCGTTCGCAGCGCCGTTGTTTCTGTTTCGGTTTCGCTTGTCATTATCCGTCGCTCTCCACCGATATCGTCGCCGTACAGAGCTATATTGTAGTTGTATCGTTATCGGGTTTTGTTTTTTTTTTCTTTCCTTTCCCCTTTTCCAATTTTTAATTCGCCTCGCCCACCACTTATTATCGCACAAGCACAAGGGACGACGACGGAGGTTACGTCAAAACAATACAAAATAACACAAAAACAAGCAAATTATAGTGTAAAAGTTGGAGAGATTGTAATAAAAGCACCAACGCGCAGTTCGCTGCCGTAATCCTAGTCCCGATCCCGAGTTACAACATCCGCGATAAAGAAAGTCACACACTGGTTAATCTGATCTGATCAGCGAGCAGCTCAGAATGAAATCAAGGGCATGAGTACGCAGCTTAAAATAAACCAAATTGACGCGGGGAAAGGTCACGGGAACCGCGGAGCAGTCACAGTCACAATTTACAGTCACTAAATATGTACAAAGTACACACGCACGTGTGCGGCGGGTTCTATTTTCGAAGTAAATTCGGTTAAATAGTGTTTAATTTATAAAATTTCCAGAGTGAGCTTGGCTTATGAAATGTGTGTGTATTTGTGTATGGGTTTACGTACTCAATATGCGTGTGTGTGTTGCTGTTCCAGTGAAATATATCCGTTTAAGCCAGCACTATATCTCGCAGAATATACATTGAGAAATGAGCCAATTGCGGGTGATAAGTTAATTTAATTATAAAATACCAGTACGAAAGCAACAACAAGTAGTAGTGCAAGCAAAAAGAACGAAAGCGGAATGAAAAGCAAAAAAGAAAGAAAAATGAATAAATTCCTACTCACACGCACGCAAAAGCAACAGACTTTCTGCGGTGGTGTGCGTGTAAGTAACGCTTAAACAACGTAAACGAGGTAACTAGAAGAGAGGCAGAGTCAGAGTCAGCGACTTAGGCAGAGGGAGGGTGAGGGCGAGAAGGAATAACAGAAATAGCTTTTGCCCCAACGTGTGGGGCTTCATCGCGTTGTCTCTTTAACGCTGATGTTGTTTTTTTTTGCTGGTCAGCTACTATCTGTATCTGCGTTTTCGCCTTTGCAGCCATCGGGCGTGCCAAGGCTTGCGATCCACTCGCACACACATGAACAGTCGCCAGTCAAGATGGAACGCGTGTGGAACTTATCGCGAGTGTCTTATGTCCACAAAAACCACACTGGCAAATACACAACAAACCCACACAGAGACAACTGTGTAAAGTGCGATAACTGATAAGAGAGCGACAAGTGTCTGTTTCTATCTAAAACCACCCACCGAACGTCCGTTCGCCGCGAACCCACCCCCTCTTTCCACCCCCACTGTTGGTCATGTAAGCAACAAGTTTGCAAATATTCGAGATCTACAAAAAAGAATAAAAAGGGAAGGAAGAAGGAAAAGATAATCCACTGTGTATGCACAGAGAAAAAAGACTTCAGAAAATTTTGCAAACAAACCTATCTAGTTAAACTACTGAAATTCTTTTTAAAGAAATCTCGTTAAAAGCAGATTAATCGAAATCTGATCAGATAAAAAACTATGAACATGTAGTATATGTATAAATAATGGGCTATGTGGACAATAAGTTTGTCAATATTTGAGTTATACCAGCAGAAAATTTCTATATAGTATGAAAAGAAGAACATTGAGTACTGAGTTAATAGTTAAGGGGGTTTGACTTATTAATTAATTTAATCTAGTCAAACTGGATGTTGAGAAATATAAGTGTTAACTGGTTAATATGCATCCGTGAAAATCTATAAACAACCCTGACAGATGGTTAAATACACCAAATCTGATTTCTCTGTGCATTATAAACCAACCAAATGGTGTAAAAATAAATACTGATTTTTTGTGACTGTGATTGTGACTGAGCCAGTGACTTTTACTGCGACTGAGTCTTCAATGTTCGCTCATTGTGTTCTAATAGAATTTAACAAGATGGACTTTTTGGAATAAAAGCAACAAAGCTGTGCCTGAATTGTGATTGTTCCATCAAACAAACACACCAACTAAAGCAAGCCTCACCGACAGACCAAATTTATTCATACTTTTATATGCACACAACCTGCCGCGTTCAGGGCTCTCAATGTTTACTCACGTAAGTCGCGGTGAGAATTGCCAACGCGAAGACCGAGGGAATATGTGTCACAGTTTCGTTGCAACTGGGCCAATAATTCACCGATAGCACACCAACGAAATCCACCAAGAACGAGAGTTAGGACAGTCGGAACCACCCACCACCAACAGCCACCGACCAAAGTACCCTTACCCGCCGCACCATGGGCCAGACCTCCAGTCACCGGCAGATGCACTCAAGCAGCAGTGGCGGCCACAATAACAACAATAAGGAGGAGCCGCAACTGGCAGCCACACAATTCGGCAATCGGCGAACATCAACTCGCAAGTCGACAACGTCGTCGTCGTCGAAGCATTACCCCACGCTGGTGCAGCCATTGCGTAAGGACGAGCTCTCCCTATTGCGAGACTCTCTCCTGCGCAATGGCAGCATAATGCGCAAGAATCCGGAGCGGCGGCCGGTTACGATCAGCGAGCTGAAGCCGGCGGCTGCTCCTGGTCAGGGGGCCAGTGGAAGCGCCTTACCCACAACCACCGAGGAGGCGGCGGGAAGTAGCACCACTAGTACCACCCAGCTGATGGCCTTCCAGCTTCGGGTAGATCGCAGTGCCAAGACTGACGACCTGGCCGCCGATTCCTCCTCTGTGGGGGCTCCGGCCAAGGAGGGACGTAACGAATTCTACATTGTGGGTGATGGTTATCATCGCACGGATCACTGCTATTACCGCAGTCCGAACGGAGATTTCCACAAGCTTCCATCCGATTCATTTCACAAAATGTCGGAGGGATGTTTCGTCCGCATGGCGGATGGAGTGTTCCGTAGGCTGGAGGTGCCCACTAAGGCTCAGATATCGCGAAGGTCTTCCAGAGCAGAGGAAATCGGCGATGCTGCTAGTCACGCGAACGGGAGTGCAGCCACCAATGTGAAGAGCCAGCTGATGAGATTTTTGAAGCGCTCTAAGAGTCACACGCCTGCCACTATTGCCAAGCTGCAGAAGGAGAAGGAAGAGGCACGGGCGGAACGGAAACAGCGACTTTCAAACGCCATGCGTCAGAAAAACCTTGCGGCCACGAATGCAGCATCTGCGGCAGGAAATTCATCCTACGGCACAGCTACAGGTGGCGGTGGTGGTACTGTCAGCAGTCGGAACAACAAGATCGTGGTGACGATGATCGAAAATGGCGGCCTGCCTATTGTGGCCACCAGCAAAGCTGAGAGGCCCAAAGCCAAGGAGACCACATCATCCAGTGAAAAGGCGCGAACCTCAAGGGTACGTATCTATGGTCATGGGTGGAATATGGATAAAAGGGGGCTTTATACTACAGATATAAAAATATAATGAAAAGTAGGGTTTTATTGAAGCTGACGAAAAGTGAAAAACCCTTGAACTTGTTGACTATGTGGTTTGAGCTTCAGGGCTATATTTGTTGTGATTTAGCTCCCCTTAAGAGTCATAAAGCTTGTCGGTCCCCACACCTTTTTCTGAATGTTGTCAAGTTTGCCATCTCTTTCACCTCACCACCTTTTTCATTCAATCTAATCGTAATCGCTGTTTTGTTGTTGTTTTGCATACCACAAAGTGTCTGTATCTGTTACGGTTTTGGTTTGTGTTCCACAATCAAAAGATTTACGATTCGTTTATTGACATTTCTATTATTTTGATTACGGATTTTGTTCTATTTCAGATTTTTGTTACCCCACACATTGATTCTCCATAATCCATACGGAAACTAATAATTTTCAGTCCTATAGCTTAACCTTCCATTACAGGACCTAATAATGTTATATTATTAGGTTTAAGGATTAGATTTAGGTGTAAATAATTGCCGTACGGTTAAAGAAACGGTCGCACTTTAGTGGGGACGACACGTTCACTGTCACTGTACAAGCGAAACTTGGAGCTGTATCTCTCTAATGTTTTTGTTTGGACTTGAAAGGCTTGACTGAAATCTCGTTGTCTTGTTTTAATATAGATTAAGCTGCAAGTTATTCAATTAGCTCAATTAATACGGACACGTCCGAGCGGCTCGGCTGCTAGATACCTCGTCCTATCTAATTGAACCCAACTTGACATGCCTGGTTGAATACAGAATGATCCAATAAGCATATTAGACATTTTCTGTTATTTTATAGCAACAATAGTTTCCCGGTTTGCCACTTTATTTGTTTCCTCATATGCAACTTGTTAATGTGTCTTAGGTCCTGTTGCATCACAATTTTAGCTATTTGTTTTATTAACGAATTCCATTATATCGCATCGTATATTCCACATAAACACATAGCCCAGTTCTCTTTTCATCCGGACCTAGAATTCAGTTACTGGACTAATTGCAAATAAACAAGATAAAAGACGGGTTTTTTATAGAAAAACTTGTTCTCCATCTGATGACACATCTATTAGGAAGTGAATGCAAATTCTTTCAAACTTTCGTTGCCGTCCAATTGTTGTTCTTACGATTAGCGATGTCAAAAGTAGTAGTATCTTTTTGGGTTTTGGTAGAATGCAAATACTAAGCTTTCCTATTATCATCAATCATTGACAATTAAATTCAGCAGAAAAATATAATTTGTTTGTACACTTGGGAACGACATTGGGCATTTATTTTTTTAAAGAGAACCTTTGTGAAATGTTGTGCTTTTAAAGATATTTAAAGACCCCTTCTATACCAAATAGACTTACGTAAACGAAAGTAAACCTTATTTGTGATTAAAGCTTATATTTTTTGTATGTGTGCTTAGAGGGATATTTTTAGGAAATTTTTCTTGGTAGATAACTAAAGTTTTGCTTGTTCAGGTATTTCTTTGTCTATGTGTATTTCCTTTCCTAAGTTTAAGAGATAACCCAAGTGTCTTGATCGCTATAACTCGAACTAAATTGGCGATTTCTGTAGCCTGACTTGTTAAGTTCGAAATCTATATTGGATTCACTGCACATAAGAGTGTTTTCCTTTCAGAATTTACAATATTCTGGACAACATTTGTTATTTTGAAAAACTCCTTCTTGATAGTACATTGCCCTGATGTACCTGGTCTTATTGCGCTTAAAAGGAAGATGTTTCCAATAATCTAATAGAACGTGTTTTTCCTTTTCTGATTTTAAGAGATAACAGCCGATGAGTCCGATCGCTATATTATAGAGATACAAAGAGGAAGAAGCGCTTTGCGTAACCCAGGGAACCCGTGTATTGCGCACATGCGCACTCTGCTAATCTGTGGCAGCAAACACAGTTAACACAGTTCCTTCCCAGCGTTACGCTCAGGTGATATCAGTGGAACTCACACATACAGGCACACCTCCGCGTTCGTAAATCAGCGCTCCAAATGGGGCTGCTCTTTTGTGGGAGAATAGATGCACAGATACTTGACTTGGTAGTGGTTCTCCATACTGGTGGAGAGAGAGATCTGCCCACTGATCGTGTGGGGCTATGTGTGTATTAAGGCCGACGGCTCAGCTACCGCCGCTGCCGCAGTCGCAGTCGACGCCAACGTCACTGATTCCGTGCCTTGGAGTACTCGCCCGCTCTCGCTCTCCGGCACTCCAGTTCCAGTTGCTGAGTTGCTGAGTTGCTTCTGCTTCTGCTGCTGACGCCGCTGCTGGTGCTAGTGCTGCTCTGGTGTGGCCAAGTGGCTCTTTGGCTGCTGAGCTGTTGCTTGCCGTATATTTTGTGTCTTCTGTGTGTTTTCCGTGTGTGTTGTTGTTTCCCTTCGCAGAAGTCAGTATAGTGGTGGTTTACGTCAGAGTTACAGAGCAAAGGAGCAGGCTATAATTCGATACAGCGAGTGCGAAAAGTTGCGAAAGCCGCGTGCCTCCGATAAGATAAGCGCGGCTAAAGAACTCCTACCAACCAACCGAGCGAGCGACTGACGAAACGAACCTTTAATAATCGGGATTTGCGCGAAATGTGATTTTTTTTATTGTCAAAGTCAAAGTGAAAAAGCAAAACCCATACACTGAAGCACAAAATATATATAACCTAACTGTTTTCAGCAGTGAAAAAGTCGGCTCAATTGTCTAAAAGTAGTTCATTTGCTTTCGTGTGAGCTGTGTTTGTGTGTGAGAAACCAGCTGTGGTTGTGTGTGTGCGTGTGCATTGGAGCTTTTCGCTTTGCTCACTGAACCAGCGACGAAGAAAAAACTAAAAAAAAGCGTTAAAAACTAACGAACGTACATATTTCCAGATACTTGTGTAGATCTCCGCCACAGTGTAACTATTTAGACAGTAATTAAAGCAACAAAGGAAAATAGCGAAAAGGCAAATGAATCATAAAAACGAAAAAAAGAGCTTGGCAGTGTTATGGGTAGGAGGAAGGGGGGGAAAGCAAGAAAAGCGTGACACACGAGTGCGAGGGGGAGCGAGAGAGTGAGCAAGCGAGAGCATCTCAGCTGGGCTTGTGCAACAGCAGCAGCAGCAGAGAGCGAGAGAAAACAAACACACTTACGCACACACACTAACTCGCTCACCTCGCACAGGTGTGTGCGTGTAGGTGCCCGACTCTCTGGCTCTCTCCCGTCTCCTTGTCCTCCTCCACACCTCTCTGCCCGTTTTGGGGAGTGTGTAGGTATAGCTCTCCCTCTCGCTCCCGCACGTTGCTGTGTGTTTATTTCAGTGTCACCGGGGAGACAGATTAGCTCTTGTCCGCCTGTTGTCGTAAATATAACGCACACACTGGCACAGTCAACATACATACATGCATACATTTATATAAATGGAAGTTGGTGCTGCCTGTGCTGGCTGTGTGTTTAATTCATTTTCGAGGTTTTAATGCGCAACAACTGCGACTAGGAGACAAAAAAATATATAATAAAAAAAAAAAAACAAACAAAAGCTCCGTTGAGAATTTAGAAAGCCAAATGTAAACACACACGCAGCTGTGTGAGTGTAGGTGTAGGTGTGTTGCATTGCGTTGTACTTCCGAAAACTAAAAAAAAGAACAAACCCGGGTCGTTAGCAAAGCAAAATCTTAAGCCGCCACACACGCTCGCACACAAAGTCCATTCAATAATTTTCCAAAAACTAAACTTCCAGTGTAAGAACAATAAACAGAAAGCAAAAAGAAAAAGAAAAAGTTGCGATCTCTCCGAGCAACAAGTACTGGTGCACTAATACAAACACGCGCGCGAAGAAGATAGTGCCACGACAAAAGAGAAAGAAAACAGAAAAGGAGCAGCAGCTTAAAGAGAGAGAAACCAAAGCCGAAAGTTAAACGGAGAGGAGCGCAATGGAGGCCACCGGCAGCACCACGACACCGGACTTGAATCGCGGCGATGCCACCAGGAAGAGTGTCCGCCTGTATGCCGCCCGCAAGGGGGCGGCACCGGCGCCGCCCAAGCTCAGCGTTGCAACCCCCTCCAGTTCCGCCAGCAACCAAACTAATAATAATAATAACAATATAAGCAGCAGTGACAACTTGCCAGCAACGGAAGTGGAGCAAACATATCTTGCCACCAAGGATCTCGGATCCCTCGCAATCGCCGATGATGAAAGCGTTGTGGAGCTACGCCGACGAGAAGTGAAGGCTGCTCCGCTGCCCCGAATAGCAGTGTCCGCCCTCCCCACGCTTCAGCCCCATCCGCAGCCCAGGGCCCCGGAACGCCAACAGAAGCTTCCGGCGCCGCGCAACCTGCTGTCCACCGAGGACGATGCCGGGGTATCCTTTGCCCTCGGCTCCATCGAGAAGCACATCCACAACGTGGAGGAGAGCTTTAAGCAGCATCAACAGCAGCAGCAAAACTCCCAATCCTCGATGGACGTAATGAAGATGGAAATAAAGCGCAAGCAGAGCAAGCGTTATGGCGAAACAGAGAACCTGCTACGGCCGGGCATCAGTGACATGTCCTCGGAGAATGATTTCCAGTATTTGGGCGGCCGCAGAGCCGGCGAACTGGACGAAAGCAATGAGCTGATGCTCTCGGAATTCCAGCGCGGCAGCGACGGTCGCAGTTCAATTGGTGCCTACTCCAAGAACTCGGCGGCAGCATCCAGCGGCGCGAACGCTGTAAAGGCTAAGCTGGCACGCACAGCCTCCGATACCAAAAACAATGATACCGTGCTGGCCATGCGAGCCACTCTCAAGCAAAAACAGCACATCCAGGACGAGAAGCAGCCGGCGGTGTGGCGGCCAGCAGGCACCGCGCCCACTCCGGCGGCCCGAAGTTCCTTCACCACATCCAACTCCTCAGCTGTCTCCGGGTCAGCTAGTCGCGGAGGCAGTAGTAACAGTGTGGTGGACGGTGTGGCTCCATCCAAAGTGACAGCCACAACCATTTCGGCGGCCAAACGACGAGAGGAGAATCTGCGGCAATTTGAAGCTTTGCTGGCACAAAAGTCCTCCCACCGACAGGCTTCCTCAGGAGGAGGAGGATCAGGCGCATCGGGCGCGGCCAGCTCTAAGCGCCGTTCAGAGCGACCAATTGTGGCGCCCATTCCGCCGTATAACTCCAGCCGGACAGAGCATGTTACGACCAGCAGCTCTGCCAGTAGCTCAGCCAGAGCTAGCGCGGATCACAGATCCACTGAGACGCATGGTTCGGGATCTGGGTCTGGGTCTGGGGCTGCTGCCCCGCCGCCGGTGGGACACCATCGTAGTAGCCACGCTCCCAGTGCGGTGACGAACCGCAGCAATGTATACAGCAACCATGTTGCACAGGTAAAAATGAAGCATCTAGGGAGGTATTTCAATTAAAAATAAAATAAACTAATTATACGACGGTTTACAGGAATTCCTGTACAATTTCTAGGAGTATAAATTGTTATTCTTAAAATTTTAATAATTTAAAAGTAGTAAAAAGTCACAACAATAACCCTAAGTAAAAACGTACAAATTTAAAGTGAACAAGATTTTTATCCCCTTCTTCTAGAAACACTTTATTCTTCAATTAAGACCTTTAATGGGGAAAAATAGTTATTGTTACACTTGAAAAAATACATTTACTTATGGTTTACTTGCCTTATTATTACAGGGTTCGCCCAACATGCAGATGCGGAGTAGTGCTCCTATGCGATGGCGTGCTACGGAGGAACACATTGGCAAATACAAACTCATCAAGACGATTGGCAAGGGCAACTTTGCCAAGGTGAAACTGGCTAAGCACCTGCCCACCGGCAAGGAGGTGGCCATCAAGATAATTGACAAGACCCAACTCAATCCTGGGTCACTTCAGAAACTCTTCAGGGAGGTTAGTTTTTATCAATTAATATTTATAGACCAGTGGGACTAACCCCATTACCCACCGATCACAGGTTAGGATAATGAAGATGCTGGATCACCCCAACATAGTTAAATTGTTCCAAGTAATAGAAACGGAGAAGACGCTTTATCTGATCATGGAGTATGCGTCTGGTGGCGAAGTTTTCGACTATCTGGTTCTACACGGACGCATGAAGGAGAAGGAGGCACGCGTTAAGTTTCGACAAATTGTCTCAGCTGTGCAATACTGTCATCAAAAGAGAATAATACACAGGTACGCATTTGGAATACGTCTTAATACGATCATTTAAATTTGATATAATATATTAATATCTTCTCCAAACAGGGACTTAAAAGCTGAAAACCTTTTGCTGGACAGCGAACTAAACATTAAAATCGCAGACTTTGGCTTTTCAAACGAATTCACGCCCGGCTCCAAGCTGGACACGTTCTGTGGCAGTCCACCGTACGCGGCCCCAGAATTGTTTCAGGGAAAGAAGTACGATGGTCCCGAGGTTGATGTTTGGTCGCTGGGTGTCATCCTGTATACGTTAGTGAGCGGTTCCCTCCCCTTTGACGGCTCCACATTGAGGGAGCTGCGCGAGCGTGTGCTCAGAGGCAAATATAGGTGAGTGGGCTGTGATCCTCCGGTGAATTCTAACCTAAAGTTGCATATATATTCTTGCAGAATTCCCTTCTATATGTCAACTGACTGCGAAAACTTGCTCCGAAAATTCTTAGTACTGAATCCCGCAAAGCGTGCTAGTCTGGAAACAATCATGGGCGACAAGTGGATGAACATGGGGTTTGAGGAGGACGAACTCAAGCCCTACATTGAGCCCAAGGCCGATTTAGCCGATCCCAAGCGGATAGGTAAGACGGGTACTGTATACGAAATTCATTACTAATATTATTAACAGAATTGTGTGTGGAATGGAGTGTTCTGCCTGCCAATTGCTTCCTCTGTTCTCTTACCTCTTGTATTTGCTATGTAATCTTACTAATATTTTTGTGTCAAACTCTTTATTCTATATCGAAATGCTATTGTTTTGATTTTGTAGTCAATTGCTGTTGTTCTTTGCCCGGGACTCTCCCGTGTTTTTTTTATCCTTTTAAATATATGTATATGCCATCATGGTTTTTCGTTTTGTAAATTCTCACACATAGCTGCGGGGTCACAAACCGGTGTCAAGAATTCGCTCTCGATACGGCGTAGTGCATACAACTTGATGTTGATGGTGAATTTTCTGATCGACGAGCGGAAGGTGCCGCGGCCATCGTCACGGCCAATGCCACCCAAAAATGTATGCAATCATCCCGTGAATGTAGTGAAACACTCGAAACTTTCGCTGCGCAGAGAGCATTCCGCATTAACCCAAAACTACTCTCTGTTCTCTTTCTCACTTTCTGTCCGCAAAACAATCAAACAGAATGTCCTGGAAGAGACGTCGTCGTCAGATAGCCAACCGCCGGTTCAAGAGATCGGATGAAATATTGAATAAACCACGTTAAATCTTGTACAGCCAGCCAAAGGGAAAATTGAAATTTATTTTTCTTTTCTTTTCTTTTGTGTACTTTGGTTTTTGTATTGTGTTAGTCGTTGTTGCCACTGTGAATTACCATCTGTATCTGCACACGCTGTGAAAAAGAGAAATAAATTGTGTTCTCTGCGAAAATGCTACTTTACTTCAATTCAATTTACGTCGACAAACGCGGTCTCGCTCAAAAATAGGCTGAAAATTGCATCCGGTTTGGGTCCTGCCACGGCGGTGTATAGTTTTCATTTCGTTAGCTGCATGGCCATATTTAAAATAATACATAATTTCTAGTTTTTTAACCCAATTGTTCAGTTGTTGAAGGCCAAGAAAATACACACAATTCCGGCTACTCCAATTATCGGCGATCTGTTATTAGCCAAAAACATAATATAATGTATCTGTAATGAATTTGCATGCGCTATCTAAATGTACTAAAATTGTTTCGGAGTTTGTCCTGAAATCCACCTACAACAACTCACACCCAATCTGTTTTGTAATTTCCGCATCGCGATGCTCAGAAGCTCTAGTCGCGATGGGCTACAATCGGCAGGATATCGAGGCTTCGCTCTCGCAGGTGCGCTACGACGACGTGTTCGCCACGTATTTGCTGCTGGGACGTAAGAGCACGGACGTAAGTACAACGAGAGTACAATTCAGGTCGTGTGCTAAAGAAGAGTTTTTCTCCTCAAACTGCAGCCGGAAAGTGATGGATCGCGGTCTGGCTCGTCGCTATCACTGCGCAACATCTCGGGCAACGATGCAGGCGCCAACGCTGGCAGTGCGAGTGTGCAGAGTCCCACGCATCGGGGTGTCCACCGGAGCATATCGGCGTCCAGCACGAAGCCTAGTCGCCGAGCCTCGTCCGGTGCGGAAACATTGCGTAAGTCCCATTTTTTGGGGCT
The DNA here is from genome assembly GCF_030179895.1 of Drosophila kikkawai. NCBI lineage: Eukaryota > Metazoa > Arthropoda > Insecta > Diptera > Drosophilidae > Drosophila > Drosophila kikkawai. The sequence continues at coordinate 18,489,307 of NC_091729.1, read as the reverse complement.
AACGATCTATAATTTATTTTTTGTGCCGTAGAAGCTCTCTTAGTCTGACTTTCATATTTCAATATTTTCAAATTTAATTAATATTTTGACAAGAAACTAACCAAGTGAATGTTTAGGACATAACGCTGTAAAGACATTACTCACTCGTTTTTTATGGACCTACTGACAGCTCAAATCGTAAAATTCTCTTTCAAAAATCGTTGTAATCTGTGATCACGTACTCTTAACCTGCTCGTTTCTATATGAAAGTTGTCTGTCAAGGAAGAAAGTCTATATGTTTGGATAAAATAATGCAAAGGAGAGCTTTTACAGTTGCTTAATGTCATTGTCACTGTCATCATGTATTCTAATGATTTAATATTTATTTACAGGCGTTGGACCTACAAACGCTACAGCAACTGTGGCTGCGGCGGCGGCAGCTGGCGGAGGCGTCGGTTCTGTAAATCCAAGCAATAATTACAATGCTGCAGGATCAGCAGCGGATCGAGCGTCAGTGTAAGAGAAGCACCTGCTTACTAGCATGAGAAAACAAAAGTTATTAATTTCTATTCCCCCTTTGGATAGTGGCAGCAACTTTAAGCGTCAGAATACAATCGATTCGGCTACGATTAAAGAGAACACAGCGCGACTTGCCGCACAAAATCAGAGACCCGCTTCGGCCACCCAAAAGATGCTCACCACGGCAGACACAAGTAAGGGCATAAAAAGATTATCGAATGCGGCATATTTTGAACATATTTTTGATTTCCTTACAGCATTGAACAGTCCCGCCAAGCCGCGAACGGCAACGAAGTACGACCCGACGAACGGCAATCGCACAGTTAGCGGCACCAGTGGCATCATTCCACGCCGCTCCACCACGCTGTATGAAAAGACTTCGTCGACGGAGAAAACCAATGTTATTCCTGCAGAGACAAAGTACGTGAGAGTTGAGCTGGTTATAAAGCATATACCCGTTACCCCTATAATGTAGTTATAGTTATACAAAATCCCCGGTTATTGTTTGCATCACATTACCCGTTTTGGCAGAGGCTTATTTAGTTGTTCAGTCAGTTGGTAGCTGAGACGCAAGCCTGTCACCTTATCGTTTTTCTTTGCCTTTGGTTTGCACTTGAATTGGATCTGTTCCTGATCTGATCCTGAGGTTAGAAAGCATCTAGTCGACGCAGCACTACTCCCATCAATACAGAGATGTAGAGAGGAGATCGTCTGAAGGGGGTAAAAAACGACATTATATTGTATATATATACATAGTTAGTCACGCACAGTTCAATTCACTTTTTGGTTGCCGTGTGCTGTTTGGCACATTCGAAAAATTAATTCATTTTATTTATACATTTCAATTTCATTTGGGTTCTAAAACTCTTAAAATCTTAAAACCAAAAACAATGCCATATTTACGAATACGATTCTACCAATTTTTCGGCCCAAAACTTGAAACATGCACATTTCCAGCAGTGGATCGGCAGCTCCCGCTGGGAAGGGTCATACCAAAAGCGCGTCTGTATCGAGTCCTCGCCCCTCTGCGGACGGATGCGTCTCGGTCTCGAATGACCCGCTCGGAACGAGGTATACACTTGAGTAATTTAACCAAAAAAACGCAAAACAACTAAACAAAACAAAATTTTGTTATTTTTTTTTTTAATTACTAGATTGTTTTTTCAAGTTCCACTGCTTTTGTTTCAGTTTCTTGTATTTTATAATTTTTAAACAATTGGCTGGCATTTTATTTGTTTTTGGGCGAATTATTGTGCATTTCGGCGGCAATCATTTCAACAAATCATCTCCATAAACCATTAATTCAAATAACCATAAGTCTCAACAGCATCATACAACATAACATAAGTAATTACTATTCATCAGACCTTCGATTTTATTCCTTTTGATAATTCAAATGCCTAGAAATTCAGATGTAGAGAATTTTAGCTATTTGGTGTTATTCAAAACATTTTTACTTTCAACAAAAACTTTTGTAGCCTCATAATATATTGCTATTTCATAGGTTAAGCTTTAAAAGAAGGTACTACCAATTACTTTATGATTTAAAATAATTTAAAAACTTGCTGAAAAATGAAATGTTTTAAACAATGTAGAATTTTTCTTGCTGTGCGTGATATTGACAGTTTGGATAACTACAAATGCGAGCTACGTTAGACCTTTTTAGGCTAGAATGATCAGCATTGGTTAGGTATATAATATTAAGTCTCAATTCTTATAGAGTCCAGCCTTGATTATAGCCAGAGTTCGTAAGGTACTTATTTCACTAAAATGTTTGTACCATTTATAAACGGCAACATTACTTTTACAAGCTCTGGTTATACACTCTATATATATACAATCTTATTTATATATATTTAACTCAGTATTTATAAGAACTTTAGGTATATCTCGTTTGAATTTGATTATTGTTCTATACTCTACTATTAGTTTAACAGTGCGTTGTTGGCCTTTTCCTAGTTTCGTTCTATTCGTATTTAATTTTTGTTGTATATTTATCTATATATTTATCCAAGATGTATTCTTAACGACCTAACAACAATTTGATCAATTGAATAATGTAAATTTCTTATCTTTTCATGTTTTTTACAAATATTTGAACATTGTCTGTTTACAAACAAAAAAAAAACACAAAAAAAATGTCTAATTTTGATAACTACTACTACACTACCACATATGTACATCCATATTCTTTGTGGCGTTCTATATATCCGCAACTACAAATAACACCACCACCACCAACCACCTACGAAATCTGAATCTGCAACAACCAACCTCCTTCGTCTTCCTATCGACGCTCGCTCAATTATTGTACTACTCTACTATTACTACCCTTTCGATCGTATGCAAATTGAAAACCTGAACAATAATCCAACAATATGCAACAATTATTGCAAACAATATTGAATCGACAAACCACGCAACAATCCGATTTGAAAATGCCAAATGCAAAAACAATCAAATGAATGTGGTTTGAAACAAATTCAATTTGGATTCAAACGAATCGAACAAATTTGGTGAGTGAAAATGCAATATATTACGTTAAGAGATATTTTGTTGTGCCTCATTACACCAAGGGTCGTGGGCGTGTCCAATAACAACAAACAATAATTGCAATGGCAACGCTTGCAACTATTGCTAGAGTGTAAACACTAGATTCCCATTTGATTTCCATTAACTTGATGGCTTGCTTTTATTTATTGCTCAATCGTATTTTGACCTTGTTTTTTTGGGTCTGAACACCCAAAGCGACGAACACGACCCTTTCCATACACAGATATGTATCTTGCTTAAGTATGTGCTACTACTACTACTACAAATAGCGTACGGTTTGGGTTTAATTTTCCTAATTTGGTTCGCCTATTTTTGCATATATTTTGTAATTCATTTGAATGAAATTCAATTGGCGGCGATGCCAAGATATTGCCATACATATGCTCGAGTTAGTTTCGAGTACCGGATCTACATCCAACGTACAGTGAATAGTTTTTTATTTCGTATTCTCATATTGGGAAGAGTCCAAACAGTCACGCAACTAAGCGATACAAGTTTCTTAAATATAATAAGAACTCTCATCATTTTGTTTGTTTCCCCATGCATGCATGTCTGTCTCTGTCAGTAAAACTATATTGACTCCATCGCCAGTAAAATTGAATTTTCTCCATAATAATTGTGTGTGTTTACTTCGTTTACTTTCACTAATGTGTTAAATGCCTACCTAATTTTACAAATTCTATTCGATATAGTTTGTTTCTGTGCCGCTGCTGTAACTTTTTGTACCTCTCTCTTTCTCTGAACATGATTACCATTTGCTCTCCAATGTACGACTAACAAGTATAACACTTTCAAATTAATAACTCCTATTCTTTTCCACGATCACCGGGTATCGTAGCGTAATATCCCAGGATATGTGCCCTAGACGCGACCTAAATATAATTATAGATACAACGAATTTGCTCCATTTGAAGTACCATAGTCTTGTAATATGTGGAATCTCGAGTGGCTAGCTTGAACGCATGAACCATCATCACATAGAACGCTTTAATGTAGACCGATGGATCGAACCTTCTATCTTATGCCGAGCTTTCCAATATAAACTATATATAATCGAACTCTCTACATTCTTGCTATGTTCTCATGTTCATAAATGCCAAAAAACCAAAGAGTTGAAGTTGGCCGTATCCGATTTTATTTATAAGAAAACGTATTTTTAAGTGCTTGTCTTTTTAAGAAAATTTACATGATCTATTTTTATTTTTTTCTTTTCATTTTGTTTATGTCTGCGACGTGATCGATAAAACAATATATACAAACAAAACCATAAACCCTTGGTTACCGTCATCAATTTGTCACATCAATCGAACAAAATGCTTGATTCGCGCTGCTCTGACCATCTACACACCCGCCTGCCGCCATTCTGCATATAAAACCCAAAAATCAACCCAAAACCGATCTTGAATTGAATTACGAAATATGAACACACAATTATCCAAATATCCACCAATTGGCAAATGACGCAACATACGGGTAACGCACATATTGAATCTCCGAAACCCGAAAACCAACAAATTCGATTCAATTCGATTCGAACCGATTCGATTTGATGATGATGACCCAACACAACTGTCATTACTCATGCTATTTACCTCAACATTACAACACCATCATCACCATTATAACATGTGACGAACGTTCGAACGATTACACATTGATTACCAAACAAAAACTAAAACAAACAACAAAATCAAACAAATATTTAATGGAAAACAAACAAATCAAACAACAAACTTATATACTGATAAAAACATATTCGTTTCCCGAAATGCGATTCATTGGATTTGAATGTACTCTCTCTCTATCTCCGACGAACTGATTCGATACTGATTTGATTTCCATTCCATACGTATGTGTGTATATGTATTGTTCTTGTACATATATAGTCTGTTCGATCGACTTAGAATGGCATCGGCTGTTAAATCAAGCAGACACTTTCCAAGGAATGTTCCATCACGTTCAACCTTTCACTCTGGTGAGTTTTCTGTTCACTTATTTTTATTAGTTTTAATAATAATAATTTAATTTTATCCACACCAACCACACCACCCGCCCGCCCACTCGTCCCCAAAAACTAAAAACCCCACAAAACCATCCCAAAAACTAGGCTAAAGCCATTCCATAAATGTTAGATGTTACCGCGTTATCGAGTGTGTTTCTTCTTTATTTTATTTTCAATAACTTGAAAACAATCTCCCGCCTCATGCTGCATCCGATAATCCCAACAATTATGTCCCAACGCACTGCACCCTTCTCCCGCCATCCATATTGCATACCCCAATCGCGCCTCAATTATGATTTTTAAGTTTCTCAAGCGAGATTAGTTTCTTAATCCGTTCAATCAACTCGATCGATCCATTTAGCTGAATGTTACTTTCTGTTGTTGTACATCGCATCGCTTATGATTTCCGCGATCTAATGCTGCACCCACTCCATGCACGTTTGTCTCAGTGGTCACGTAGTACTCGGTGTACTTCGATCCGATACCGAATGTTCTGCCTGTAAATATATCAATGTATGTTTTGGAAATACGGATGGAAAACTATTCATAGCGACCAAAATTGCTCAACCGATACAAAACTGACACATTTTGTTTGTCCACATTCAGCTATCGCGATTCTACAAAAAAAAAAAAAAAAAATAATGAATAATATGGAAACAACAGAACGTTAAAGCGCAAAATCATAGCGTGTGTCCATTGGACAAAGTGCAATGTGATTATCAGTAGGAGGTACCCCTAATCTGTAGAGTATGTGGCTATTTATAGAGTATCACTACGTTTATGTGCCGTAAGTCTGTGTATTTCATTTTAAATTTATTAGGTTAATTCTGAAATTTGTTAGAATTCAGTGGTTTTATGGAAAATGTAGAAATGATGATAAAGATTTAGAAATTATAAGGGAGTGGGTTTTAAAGTTGCCTATTTTTGTGATAATCGATCAAAAAATAAAATATCCATTCAAATACCCACAATCAACTTTCCAAAGCTCAACGATACACTTACTTAGATCGTCTTTAAAAATAAGAAAAGGTAAAAAAAATAAAATTTGGAATATCCCAGGTTAAAAATAAGGTTTGATAATAAATAAACAGTTGAGGTGAGTGTAAAAAGGATAGAGATATGGGATTGTAAGCTATATAGTCTTATAAACTCCCTGTTTATAGTCTTATAAACTCCCTGTTTATCATCCCATTGTACTAAAATTTCTTACGATATATCTACAGACTTTATGTCTCTTTTTATCAGTTTTATACGTTTCTTTGAAACCACTGATTACTTTTTTAGGCATTTTATCGTATTAAAAATATACTTAATATATTGCAAACAGCAGGCATATAGACGTGGTAGATATCACATTGCACTTTGCGCCAAGCAATGGCGTACTATTTACAAACTCTTATAGTATTTGAATATAAATGTACTCTAGTTTTTAATGATACAGAAAAAGAAAACCCAGTCAGTTTGTAGATTGTGTGTTTGTGTACACGTCATCACGTGCTGCTACATAGGCAATGCGATTCTAACAATAATATTATTACCCTTCTTAGGTCAAACCAGAGGACGAAACAACACAGCGTTGGAATACTCGGGCACAAGCGGTGCCTCCGGCGACTCCTCCCATCCGGGTCGCATGAGCTTCTTCTCCAAACTCTCCTCACGTTTTAGCAAACGGTAAGTAGTCCCAGTCAAATATCACAAAGTGCCAAATTCATTTCTTCAGTTAATGGAATATTACAAGAAAAGCAAATGCAAACTGCAATTCGATTCGTTATTTTTGTGTTTATTTATTTCTATTTTAAATCATTTTGTTTTTCTTTTTTTTTTTAATTTAATTTAATTTATTTTCCGTTTCTTTTAATTTGTTTTTCGTTATTGTTTGATTTTTCTCGTTTATCACATTTTATGTTTCATAGTTTTTGTTTCATTTTACTGCATATCTGCCGCACATACATACACGTATGTATTGTATGCTCATCTGTTATGTTTTGTACCAAGTTGTCTGCAGAATGTCCGTAAAAAAATCACTCAAGCCAGCAGCTCAAAGTTATCGCTACCAAGCGCATTACAAAGCCATGCCCATCGATGCACATAATTAAATTTGAAAAAGAATAAATTAATTAGTCTTAAAGACCCGTTGGATATGCAGAGTTTTTAAATTCGGAAAATTCTTCAAACAGAGACTCTCAGATAGATATTTCTTTAAGCTTAGTTGTGAGGCGGAGGGATAGCGAAGAGGAAGATGTGGCACGGATGATACAGACACCTGAACAGACCGAGAAGAATAACCCAGAATATAGAAGTAAATAGGGCGAAATATAGTAGAGTATTAAATAATTATAAATTCGGTTAAAAATATGCTAAATACAAAGCAATAAAAGCTTTGATAGTGCCATGGTTATATGATGTTTTCAATACTAAAACACACTGTAGTTGGTTGACTCTTTAAAGAGCTAACATATTTGCACTATAGTTTTGTGTGCGATTTCTTGTGTTTAATTAAATACTCAATGTCAATGTCGTTAACGTTTCTTTGGTCCATCACCCGCTCACCAGTATCACATTTGTTTAAATAATAAAACTCTGCACTGTGTTACCAAAGGATTTATTAATCGCGAGATACATTGAGAGAGAGAGGCAGATAAAGAATAAATATTTTATATGTATATAGACAGCTGAAACCCCCAAGAGATCTCCTACTTATTAACCGACATAACTATGCTATGCCACTGCAAAAGTTTATTGACTGAACTGTTGAACAGGCTTTTATGCGTTACTATTAACCCCTCGTATAGACTCTCCACAAAGAGATTAATTTAAAGGCAAAACAGCACTTGCATTTGATTGCATGACGGATTAAAGAAAAGTATAATTGGGCGTGATTTTATGATTAATGGTTACCTTTCTATTTATTTACTGCGAACAATTGAGTTCCTCATTAAGAAGTTGTTACTTATCTTCCACTAATGATATGCACATGTTTTGTATATGGAATTTCTTTTCTGTTCTTTCTTGTTTTTGTTTCTTTATCCTTGTTTTTTGAACTGAAAGACTTTCAGAAGGAAAGAAGTATGTACTCTCTATGTATATACCACGAAACATACAACACACACATACGCACACCCAGAGGACCTTTTCGCTTAAGAACGGACTCGAACAGGCATATGCACCACACATCGGTCCGATGCACTCATCACTACTGTACCCCAAAATTGTGGTGGGTGGTGGGTGGTTCGATTGGGTTCCCGTGCATATGCCGGTTCGGTCGGTTTAGTTCAGATGCTCGCTCGCATTGCTAAAACATATTCCCTATACCAATATTTAGTTGGCATACGTCGTACCATACCACAAACATACACATATGTACATTGTGTAACTGCCAAAACGTAGAAACAATGAATTAAAGTGGCTTACTGGCTATTCGGTCGGGATGATAACATGTTGTTGTTGTTGTTGTTTGTTGAATCAAAAGTGTCAGTGTCATCGAATCGATTGCTAAATTACTATAAACGAAATAACACGGAACTCTCTAACCACCTAACCACATATATTGGTCGCAAGCGATATTCTCATCTTCCAAATCCGACTCTGATTCAGGTGCAAAATTGAAAAATAAAAAAAGTATAATAATGAATACAAAACAATACATACATACATATGTGACTACGTGAATCCATAATCTGAAATTGGCCAAAACAGTAACAAAAAAAAAATAATAAAGAAGAAACTAAGGGGCCAACGTCTGTCGCTTCCTCTCTACGCTCTCAAATCTCCGTCACCCCTTTAGTTCGTTTTATTCCTTGATTGATTGATTTTGTTGACAAATACTCTCGTACATATATTATCTCTATATATATAAATATTATGTAGTTTTCTAATCCTGTATATCCACGTTTGCTTTGTACAACTATGTGTGTACTTCCATTATTATATATTATATCACCACACGCTAGGAAGGCTCTTTTGTTCTTGTCTCTCTTCTTTCATTTATTTTAAAACATGATCAAAAATTAATTACAATAATAATGCTAATTGGATAAGCAAATCAAAGAGAATTAATTATTATTATTATCAGTTTGAAGAACAATTGCGTTTACTTTTCTTTTTCTATGAAGAAACATGAAAAATGATGATGATGATGATGATGAAACTGTTACCACCATTATTCCGTTTTATTCTTATCTGTCTTCTTTGGTTTCATTTCTGGTATTTGTTTTTTTACCCATTATTAATATTTTTTCCAGCCGTGAATAATTTGTTTAAAATTTTTTCTTTAATTTTAGGCCAAACCAGTAATTAACAAAACAAGCATTAACTACTTCTTGTTAATAGTTCTAAAACTGAAACTGAAACTGAAACAAACGATTCCCCTAGAGTAAACGCGCGTGACGGAGAGAGGTTCAGATATGAACAGAGACAGAGAGACACACAGATATGATCGAATTCCGATTGGATCGCATCGGGATATGATACGATCGATATCGCTTTCGATTCCAAATTCCGATACGGATTACCAATACCGATCACGATCACGATCCCGATTCCGATACCGATCCCCCGGTTTCGATTCGAACCCCTTCAAATGAACACCGACAACGTTGAGTTCCGTTGCGTTAATTGAAATTTTCACAAATGCGCCTATGTTTTATTACAATTATTAACTAATTATACATAATAAATTTATATAAATTAAAGATACATATACATATATATATATATATTTAAAAGTAAAGCAACCCCAAACAGAAATTACGAAACCTTTGTTTTCATTGTTTGTAAAACGATGCGAGAAGCGACCGACCGACCGACCAGCAAATGGCAATATAAAATATAGTATATATATATATAAAATGAAGCAAAAACGATACAGAAACCGAAAGAAAATAAGAATTGCAATAATCAGAACGAAATCCCGACCACTATTGCTGTGTCACTGTCACGATTATGGATTACAATTACTACTAAATATTACACCTACGAGTACTACCTAAATATATATATAAATCTATATATATATTTATGTTAAATGCGTATCGCAATTATAGTTAATGAATAAAATAAAAGAAAACACTATGTCAGCGTGAGAGAAAACTGCTAAAAGTAAAATCTAACTTAAGCCTAACTCAACTAAAAACCGATCTAAAGTCTAAAGTGTAAAGTGTAAAGTGCGTGGTGTTTTTGCCTACATCATTCATTAACTTATAGTGAACACACACTCACACACTACACAATGTAGACAACACCAAAAGAAGTTGCTAATTTTGTAACGATGATCTTGAACTTTATTTAGCTATCTTTGTATTTATATGTGTATGTATGTATCGTATGTATGGATCTGTATTTGTATTCTCCTATATGAGCTTGATTTTTTTTTTGAAATTGTATCCGTGGATCATACAATCAAACAACCAACCAACCAATCAATCAATCAAATCAACCAACAAACCAACCAACAAACCAACCAAGCAGCCAGCCAGCCAGCCAGCCAACTAACGATCTTGCAAATCATAAAAATCACACACAACCACTGTGCGCAGATGCTGAACTTTATGAGGCGCTAAAAATGCCAGACGTGCAGCAAGCGTGTAATTAGTATTTAAGCAAATACCACGTAGTCACTAAAACAAAACAAATTAAACTTAAATCCAAGGAATATAACAATGTATTACCTACCACTATAGTGCATGTGACCATTTTATTTGTACAGCTGATATGTATCTATAGAGATCGTGTTATCATCGGCCGCCGCCTTCAGTGGCTCGATCAGTAGTTATCTATACATATTAAGTTTCAAAGAAATAACGCATAAATATAAAAACAATTGATAATTTAATAAAACCGTAATAATAATAAATGATGTGAAACATTTGTGAGCAAATGAAAACCCCACCATATGCATTTCAATTTTATTTCATTTAATTCTAATAGTATTAGGGATATACTTCTGGGAGTCTCAAATAGTTTAACAAACGAGGAAATGTATAAATATTTGGGTTAAAGCAGAGATAAGAATAGATTCTTGCCTTAGTTTTTGTTAGTTGTTGAAGGGGTCCTTAACAGTTTTTTGCGGTCTTTGGTAATTGCTCTTTTTACATTACTTCTCTTCTTTTCGGTCTTTGAATGAATTTTCTTAGTTGAACATTTCTTTTTATACTCTTTTTAACAACTGTTTACAGAGAGCGAGTATTTTGAGCGAATACACTTCGACACTAAAATAAAATACTTGCCGAAAAGGACATTACTTTTCTTTGCTGTAATCATACATTGTAAAGTAGATTCATTCAAAAATTTTAATATTATTAACCTCATATTAATATGTACTAACTGAGACCAGAAAATCGTAAACATCAAATATCTACAAGTAACGAAACCAATTGTGATTCATTTGGAAAGGCTTATAAGATCATTTGAGGTTTGTTTTTGATTTTGTTAAACAATGTATTAAAAGAAAACTAACTTCAAGACAGCAAGAACAAGGTCATCTATTAATTTGAGAACTCTGCTTGTTATACAACTTGAAGGGAAATTGAAAAGTCTGCAGAATCACGAATAGCGAAATATTAATGCCAAAAACTTCCTATCACCGAATGCAGTTAATTATTTGAAAAAAAAATGGATAAAGAAGTGAATATGTAAATTGAAAAGCGTTAATAGGATCGTTCGCTAGACTGTCGTAACTACAAAAAGCTTATAAATATATTTACAGTCAGACAACCACGGAAGAGCCGGCGAAACCTCGAGTACTGCGCTTTACATGGTCCATGAAGACCACTTCGCCACTGATGCCCGATCAGATAATGCAAAAGATCCGGGAAGTGCTGGACCAAAATAACTGCGACTATGAACAGCGAGAGCGGTTAGTAACAGAAATCACTTGCCCGTTGAATATATTATATAATTTAACTTAAAATCTTGCTAGCTTTGTCCTCTGGTGCGTGCATGGTGATCCCAATACCGACTCCCTGGTGCAGTGGGAAATAGAGGTGTGCAAGCTGCCACGCCTGTCCCTGAATGGAGTTCGATTCAAGCGAATTTCCGGTAACTAAATCATAGTTTATTTAAAGAGAATTGATTTGATAACAAAGATATTTCTTTTCAACTAACCAGGTACCAGCATTGGCTTCAAGAACATTGCGTCTCGCATTGCTTTTGACCTCCGGCTGTGACTTAACCAAACGAACAACGAGGGGAATGCTGCTGCCGCCGTCGCCGAGCCGCCCGACAACATCTCCACCGCCAACTGTCGGAGAGCCAGCAATGACAGCACCTCCCGGCTGTCAGAGCTCTCGCTGCTGTGCCGCTCGTTAACCAGCCAACAGGGGGGCTCCCAGCGGCGCAAGAAAAGCCGACTGTCCACGGGCGGCAGCGAAGATCAAAAGAAATCCAACTCGTTGCTGTCGGCATTTCAAATGTATTCACCGTTTAGTTCCAAGGAGAACTTGCAGTCCAGTGAAGAGGTGCAAGACCTTCAGGTGATTGACACCCAGCCTGGTCACTCGATTGATGTACCCCTGTACCAAGCTGACTTTAATCCAATTAATCCGATTCTGGAAGAGGAGGCTGCCGAGATTGGACCGGATAATAAGAGGAGTGACAAAGGCGGTGGAGATGGAGATGGTGCTGGGGCCAGTGGACACAAAAGCAAAGGCGATGGCGGCGGCAATCGTTTGAAGCGAAACATCAAGCACACCGGGAGTTTAATTGTGCGTAAATTGACGTCGGCCAGGCAAGGTGGTGACTCGGACAAAAAGGGGGGTGCGACTGGGAAGAAGGAAAAGGATCAGCAGGAAACGGCAGGAACTGATAAGGAGAAGCCAGGCAACAGCAGCAACAGCAAACCGGAGGGAAAGATAGCCATGCTACGCACCACAACCCTCTAATGCAATGGAACATGGTCGCGTAACATGGAAATCAAATTGAATTGTGGGGCTGTTTGTATGGATCCCTGCTGGAATCTCAAGAAAAAATGAATGTTAGCATCTCTCTCTCTCTGTAGATGGAACGTATTGAATATATATAACTACACATAACAATCAAGCGCAGACAAACTCCTCCTCTATCTATCCACACTGACATGCATTAGCACCCCCACATAGAAACGCACACATTTACATACGTTAATTAATAGGGAACTAGTTAATGGGCCAGGCACAGGAGCATTGGTCAATAGCGAGAGCAGGAGCACAGCTGAATAACGAAAGGGTAACAGACAGAACAACACAACACTCAATAAAACAATAACAATAAATACTATATATTAACAAGAAACCAATCAACGCTCTATAAACTGCATTTATGTGCCGATATATCCAGTAAACAATTTTGCTTGGCAAACAAACAAAACGATCAAAGAACACAATATATATAACATAGATATCCAAACTCGGGTTGATTCATTTTAAAGCATATTTTTCAAGAAAGAAAGAAAGAAGGCACGAGGTATGTTTAATATAAAATATATTCATGATAGCCAAAGTTCTTCTATTGGGATGTGTTGTTGAATCCCAAGACACCAACTCCAACATCAACACCAACACCATAAATTGTAATTATTAGGCTCGTGCTCGAATACGTATATAGTTGGTACTTACATACCAATAGATTTTGGTTAAATTCCCTCGATTTGAACCGTTCATAGAACACCAAACACACACACAACACAGAGACACAGGCAAATGTATGTATATTACTCTGTTAGGGCTACAAGTTTACAACATATAAAGAAATTAATTTCGAAACATGCAAGCTCAGATGCAATTGTGGCCAATTGTTACCTAGTTTCCACTAAGTTCAACTTAGACCCGAGAAAAAGACGAGCCGTTTTTTGTGAAGAAGATTTTTACGATGCAAATGCAGATGCAGTTTGATGTTACGAGAGTAAAGTAAATGGGTAAATGTTGAACCAGGATCAACGATCTCAAGTGAGATGTAGAAAAAAAGACGACCATTTATCCAAGTTGTGGAGGCTCAAAGAAAAATAAAAAAAAACAGTCTATATAGATACCAAACATATATACATATAGTTGCACATCACGTTGTCTTCATCATGATTGTAACGCATTTCTGTAATTCTTATGTAACCCTCGAGAAAAGCATGCATCGTTTTATATATACATATTTGTTGTTGTTAAATGACAGCTAATTGAAACTTATTAATAATTACTAGACTAGGCAGGCAGGCAGAACAGAACACGCATAAACCACACATAAGTATATAATACATGCATAAATAAATATATAAAGCAAGCTTATTGAAATACATATATGTACGCCGAAAGATATCCTCAAGTAGAGCGCTGAACCACCCACTTCCCTTGCACAAGTATCTCTGTGCTGAAATGTCTTTAATGTTTATTTTTTTTTTGTTGTTTTTCGGCCCAGTTTCCATACAGCACAATATACGATAGTTGTATTCCCATTTCTGGTATTTATTTCCCCTTTTCCAACTGTTATGTTGATGTAAAACAAAAGCGAATGATTGATTGATTGATTGATAACACCACTAAATCAGAAATAAATGGATAAAAGCCGATTATAGAATTTACGAATAATCATGTTGTAAGAATATCTGATATACATACATACATAGATGTTTTAATTAATAAATACAAAATGGCATAACTATAATTAGTGTTCGTTTCTTGCGTACAAATAATTTAAGTGCCTGCCGGTCGATCGGTAAGTCTTTTGGTTAGAGTGTGGCATGTGCGATGCGAGATGAAGTTGAAGACCCCCATTGGTGTGCGTGCTGCTGCTGTGCTCGAGATTCTCAGAGCTCGTCATCGAGGTTGAAGTCTTCCGGTGGGAAATCGCCAACCGTCACGGATAATGGCGACACAAAGCCACCGTAATTGGGGGCACAGCTGAAGTATGCCTTGCCAGCGACACTGTAAGTGTGAATAATAAATAGAGATTTAAGATACTAAGATACAACATTTAATAAGTTGAGTTAGGTAAAGTTTGGTAATTATAATTTCTGGATATTCTCGCATATAAAGAGCTTTCCGAACTGAACATTCACTGATTTATTGATACCAACAAGTAGTTCATTTCTTATTTAGTTACTTACCTTCCATTGTTCTTGCCCAGCGGCTCGTCGTATTCTATTCCAATGAAATGACCGTTCTTTCCCTCCAGTTGGCCATTGTATCTGATCGTTCCACGACGCGTGGGATTGCCCGGTACGCTGACCTGAAAGACAAGGTGGGTTACTTAAGCCAACTCTATATATAAAGCTCACTAGCTCACCTCGCATCTGGCTCCGATGACGCACAGCTCTGCCCTCTTTTGGATCTCCTCTGCCTGGAGTCGCCGCTTCTCCTCCGCCTGCTGCATCTCCTCCTCGTTGTACTTGCCCAGGCGATTCTGTTTGAGGTAATTACGTACGGAATCGGTCCGCTGCTCATACTGATCCTTGGTCAGTTCGAATTTCTCAACCGGCGCGTTGTCGAAAGAGAAGCTCGCAAAGCTGTCGATGACGTGCAGGCGTAGGCCATCACTGTTGGCATAGTAACCCAGCAGGGCGTCGTTGTTGTCCAGCGTGGATAAGCAGGTTTCGCCTTTGTAGACCTCCACCTTCATGGTGCCGGCACAGCCGCCCGTCAATATCTCCAGCTTGCTCTGGGATAATATATATGTATGTTCGTTAAATAGTGACCTTGTGGTTGGCTCTGTAATCCACAAACCTTTAGCTGAGCCACTGTTAGATCCTTGGCGAACTTCACCTGGAAGGCGACCGCGTCATTATGCGAATTGGACACATTGGCAACGATGAAGTCCGATTTGCCCGGCTCAGTTATCAGGGCCATCTTGCGTTTCTTTGGAAATGTTGCCAAGTTGAGAAAAGATTGCTTTATAAATTTCACCAGGAAAAACCGGGTGTTACAATTACTGGGCTATATTGATCTGGAGAAATTCTGACTAACCAAGCCGTGTTGTCGGTAATCAAAAAAAGGCGTTAGGGGTATTTAGGAAAAGCTTAAAGCTTTCCGAAAAATACCAAACAAATACAAATATCGGAAGAATAAAACTGTTATTTTAATTTAAATATTCCAAGTAAAGAAAAGTACTAATTTAGTTAAAATTTAAATATAATTAAAAGTTGAAGCTACATAAACAAGATACTTAAAAACAATAAAAATATATTTTATGTAGTTAAAAAAAAATCGCACTTTTCTAAGACCTTAAAATATGTTTATTAAAAGTTAAAATAAATTAACGTTTAGATTTCGTGGTTTATTTATTAAAATAGTAAAAACTAACTCATAACAAGAAAGAAAGCTAACTTTGGCCAGCCAAAGTTTGTATACCCTTGCAGGTAACAATTAAAATATATCATAACTAAGCCAAAAATGCATTAATTTTGATTCGGAAAGCAGTTTTGTGTTAGTTTTTATTAATTTAAAAAAACTGCATATCAAATTTAAAATTTTGAGAAATCAAAATTTTTTGCCATTTTTGCTAATTTTAATGATGTAACCCCTAATCAAATTTTGCAAAAAATGGCCAAAAAATCGATTTCTTCCGGACATGTCTAGAAAGATTCCCCTGTTGATGCTGATCAAGAATATATATGGTTTATGGGGTCGGAAATGATTCCTTGACTTAGAAAAATATTATTTTGTATTATAAAATCGGATTTTTTATATTAAAAAACTTATTGATTTTTTTTAAATTAAAAATATAACTCGGCCAAAAGACCATTAATTTTAAATCGGAAAACTGTTCTGTGCAAGATTTTCTACAGTTAATAAATCTGCATACTTCATTTAAAAAATTTGAAAATTCAATTTTTTATCAAAACCAAAAATTTTAATGATGTTAACCCCTTATAAAATTTCCCAAAAATGGCCAAAAATTCGATTTCTTCCTGACATGTCTACAAAGATTCCCCTGTTGATGCTGATCAAGAATATATATACTTTATAGGGTCGGAAACGTCTCCTTCACTGCGTTGCAAACTTCTGACTGAAATTATAATACCCTGCAAGGGTATAAAAATTACGATTGCTTAAAAGCTTAGTGATTCTCATACATATCCCAAATCCCCACTTAAATCTTAATACATTAATAATAAAATATTAAGATACAAAATAGGAAAGTATTCCTTTAAATATAGATTTTAAACCGAAAAATAAACAACTCTTTCTTCCGTGATATATCAAGTGTATTTTGTGCCTTGCAACTTATAAATATATATCTATTTTTTGGTGTTGTGTGATGCTGTGCAGTCTATTCGTTTGCTTCAGTCCTTTTATTATTCGATCTTAAGAGGCGGCTAGAATATAAGGCCTAATATCCTCCACATCCAGCAGTTGCTCCGGGGCCACCTGCTCGCCGCACATGGGACACTCACCATTTTCCGACAGAATGCTGCAATTAATTGCGGGAAGCTGTTAATATATTTTGAATTTGAATAGTAAATTACTTACTTCTCCATCTCGGCGCGAAAGCAGAGAAAGTCGCACTGCGGACAGGAGGTCATGAGCTGCTTGATGATGTGCTGACCCGTGGCAATGCAGATGGGCAGCGTGGTCTTGCAGCTGTAGCAGGTCACCTCCATGTTGGCCAGGTTGGAGTCGCAAATGGGACACTCCATGGTCTCGTCATCGATCTCATCCCTTAGCTGCTTGATGCCCTTGGGAGCCTTACGTACGATTGACTCAATCTTCTTCGAATAGCGGGGGTCCAGCTGGTTCCTGTAGTCGGGACGCATCAGGGTGGAGGCATAGGTGAACGCCGACTTCTTGAGACCAGCCCGATGACACTCGATCACCGTGGAGGTAAGGATGGGAATGATATCTGCAGGTGGAAGGTAAAATATTAAAAAATATTTAAAGTTCTTACAGTTACTGTACTTACGCTCTGGAAACTGTGAGATGCAGGCGGCAACCTGGACGAGCAGCTTGGCGGCCAGCAGATGGTTGCCCAGCTTAACGTGAATCCTCACCAGAGTGTAGCGATGCAGCAGAATGAACTGGTGACGCATCTCGGCCGTTACCGAAAGATTGTTGCGGCGCAATTCCTGGTACATGGAGTACAGCAGATCCCTGGCTGATTTGTAGTTACCAGCCAGTTGCTCCTGATTAGCAATAATGACAGCCGTCTTGGCCGCATCCTTGTAGTGCTTCCTGGCCATATACAGACGAAACAGATACCGCGGGTCCTTGGGCACTCCATCTACTTCGCCCAGCAGAAACTCAATGAGCTGCGAGGCCAGTTGCTCGTTGTTCGACGTGGCCACACAATCAATGGCCAAGGAAAGAGAGACCTGCTCCTCGTTGTTAAAGGCCGAGGCTTTCAGCAGAAACCTCAAGGCCTTGGTGAACTCTCTGGCCAGGAAGTAATACTTTCCCGCCAGCAGGGTGTACTTTTCACCCTCGAAGTAATGGGCCAGCGCCAGATAGTCAGAGGACTTGGCGTTTTCATACCGCTCCAGCAGCTCGCCATGGCGGCGCAGCTTGTTGTGCCGCTGGGCAAGGGCAAAGGCCTCCTCCACACAGCCACAGATGACGAGAAACTGCAGAGCTTGCTCCACATCGCCAATCTTCTGGTAGAACTTGGCCAGCAACTTGGCCGAGTCCATGGAGCGCGACTCGAGTACAATTTCAGAGGCCGAGTGGGGATCGCAGAGGTGGTCCAAATAGATTCGGACACAGGCATCCAAGTCGCCGGCCACGCGATAACTTCGTATGGCCTCCTCGAAGTGGCCATCGTTCTCCTTGGCCTTGGCATAGGCTGCATGCAGTTTGGTGCTCTTCACCTTGGGCAGCACATTGTTGGCCTTGTGCCACATCTTCAGCGCAATGTAGTGGCCGCAGGCCTCGTCGTAGAAGCCACCACGTTCATACAGTCCAGCTGCCTCGGTTAGGTGACCAACAGTGGCCAGCAACTCGGCGCAGTCGAACAGCAACTGCTTGTCCTCCAGCTCCACGGCGTATTGGATCTTTAGAGAATAGTTTTGAGATGATTCCTATTAGGGTTTTATTTTGGTTATGACTTACTCCCCGCCGAAAGTCCCCTGCTCTGATAGAGGTCCTGGCAATGCCCATTTTGCAGAGCCGCACATGCTCCTCGTACTCGGGGGAGTTTTCCATGGTGGCCGCCTGCTCGCTGTCATTGCTGTTGATCAGGTCCTCCTTGTAGCCCTTTTCGTAGTGATACAAGGCATCCGCATAGTTGCCACTGAATAAGAGGAGAGTGTATTAAGAATTAGAATTACAAGAAATACCCCAATTGACCTACGTGAATTCCAGCTGCTGGGCATACTCCCTGGCTATGTAGGGCACCTCTTGAGGATCGTGCTTGTGTGCCAGGAGCAAAGCCTGATCCCACTGCAGCAGGTCGCGAGATAGCTCCAAGGCGGCCCTGGTATAAACTCCTTTAAGCATGTGCTCCTTGGCCTGCTCGTACTGGGCCAAGAGCATGCAGCAGCAGCCGATGAGCATGTCCAAGTCCTCCACGTAGCGCAACTCCGACAAGGCGTTAACCAGAGCCGCTTCACCCAACTGGCGGTAGGCTCGTATTGCTAAGAAATGAAATTAACAATCTGAAGTGAAGAATAGCCGATGGCTCACCAATATCCGGCTCCAGATCAGCAATAGCCTGCTCCCCAAACTCCCGCCAGGCGCTGCTTAGGTTCATCTGCTTGCACAGCTTGTAGGCTTCATCATAATTCCTCAGTCGCAGGAGCACTTGTAGATTCGCCGTCTGACTATTGCTGGGATTCACCACATGGGTGCTGAGCGACTGGGTGGCATACTGTCCTCCATCCACATGCAACGCCATTTCCCCACCACAGAGCAGCAGCGGAAACTGTCCCGGATTCAGCTTGGACTCTCCCACCTTCAAGGTGTGCGTTCCTTGCACAGAGTGACGCACAAAGACATGGGTGTTGACCATCCTCGCATCGTAGCTAATGAAGATGTTCGGCTGAGTGAGATCCCACAGACAGCCCAAGCACTGCTTGGGCATCTCGGGTATGAGCAGGGCCTCCTCGACGGCGGGCAGGAACACATAGCCCTGGGCATGTTCGTCAATGAAGATGGTCTTGGTGCCTTCGATGTCTATAAAAAGCTGCTTGATGCCCATGCTGTGACGATAGATAAGACAGCTATCCCACTTTTCCAGGGAATAGAAGACCAGGTGACCAATCTTAAAAAGCAAAGAGAAAATTGAAATATAATGATGCTTTCCAGCTACAAATCGAACTCACATCGGTGGCAAAGATGAGCATCTCCTGACTGAGGGCAAAGCAAGTGATCACCGCATCGCTGGGCATGTTGGGCAAGGCGTTGGGAAACACCGCCTGCAGCTTGTCCTTGCAGTTGGGATTGTCAGCGGTAATTGCCTGCAGGATCAGCTGGGGCGGACAGAGAGCGGCACAGTAGTCCGCATTCATTTTCATTGCCTCAATGGTTCTGGGAAAATCCCGCTCACTCAACGGTCGAGGCTCATCGCCCAGACTCTTGCCGAGATCGTAGAACCAGACGTGCTTGTCGATTCCTGCGGCAAAGTTATACGGACCCACGGCCATAAAGGTGGGCTCTCCTTCCAGTGGCAGGCGGAAGGGCAGCGACTTGGACTTGTCCGGCGCGTACACATAAATGGACACCTCGGCCAGGCTGCTGAGCAGCACAATCCGAGGGGCAGACACGGCGAACAGGTGCGGCAGTTTGGTCACATAAATGTAGACAGTGCCGCTGTTTGTGGTCACCGCCAGGAGCTGGCCATCGGGTGACCAGTCGATCATTTGGACGCCAGCATGATCTGGCACTGTGATGATGCGTTCCGTCTCCTGGAGATTCGTGATTGAGTGAATCTTGATGCTGCTTGAAACAGGAGAAAATGAAAGAGTGAGCAACTGAGACGTCGCCAGGTATGTTCCCTACTCACCTGTCGTCTCCGCATGAAGCTACAATATCCAAGGTTGGACAGTAGGCCAACCCTGTCAGCGTGTCCTTGTGGTTCTTAACTTGCCACAGCTCCTGGCCCACGTCCTTGGGATGCGTGGATATGGCCACCACATGGCCATTGGAGAAGCCAAGCAGGATGTAGCCATCGCCAAACCATTTGTGCTGCATCAGTGACCCGTAGCGGCTCTGGAAACCCAGCTCAGTGGGATTCTCTGGCTCGGGAAGGTAGTAGAGGAACAGCGTCCGCTTGCCAATGATCATGCTGATGGCATTGTCGCCGGCAATGCGGTCGTCGTTGGCCATTTCGGCAAAGTACATGTCGGTGGGGGCGTCCCGTAGTTGGACCACCCTTACTGTGTCCCCATCCTCGTTACTCAGCGAGAAGCTCTTGTCCTCAGAGCCGAGAGCGAGTAGGTTTTGAGCGGACCAGGCGCCGCAGGTGATCCGCTTGCTGTGCTTGCCCAGCACCGGCGTGGGTCGCTTTCCGCTGCGGTGGTTGTAGATCGCCAGATTGCCCCGACCCGTACCCACGGCCAGGAGTTGCTGCTGCTTGGACCACAGGATGCAGGTGAGCGGATCCCGCAGGCCCGTCTCTACGCTGACCTTCTCCTGGCTGGTGTAGTCCCAGAGCGTTATGTTTGGCGAGCCGCTGGTAATGATGCCTAGCAGGTCCCCTTCCTGGTCCCAAGCGAAGCCCGAGCAGAGCCTGGAATAGCAGATTTATACCTAACGGACATCCTATGAAGATCGATTCCACCTTACCCTGCCAGAATGATGCGCTGCACCAGCTGCCCCTGGCGGTTATACAGGGCCACGGAGCCATCGGTACCAGTGGTGGCCAGGAGAGCCTTCTGCCAAATGAAGTAGACGTCGCCGATTCCGTGCGGTTCGTCATATTTGTACAATATCTTCTCAAAGGACATGTTTTAGACTTTGGGATACAGTTATTTCTACCTTTCCACAGAACACATTCTGCGATCTGTAATTTTCCGGGTTTTGTTTACGAGTTTTCCGTTTCCATGGCAGCGTCAACCACAACTACAAGCACACCTGTACAGGTGTTCGTGTGCTTTTTATGCACCTGTTGATTTCTGCACCTGAATGGCGGTTTATTACCTTTTATTATAATTAAAAATCCATTTATTGTCGATTTAATTTTATTTTGATGTATTTAAAATTATTTAATATTAAATTTAATTAGTAATTTATAAAATTAAAACAAATTCAAATTTCAGTTTATTTAAGCCAAAATATTTGAACCTTAACCAACACTACAGACAGCTGTTTCTACACTGGTGACGTCACTGCTATTCTCACATCTCTAACCAGCTGTTTGTGCCTAGATTCGCATTAAATTCGCAATTTAATCAATTTTTGTTAAATATATTAAATAAATAGAGTGGAAAACGTGCCTCTAAGATGTCGGATGACTTGCCGGACCAGTTTGACCTGGTGGTCATAGGCACAGGTAATGGCCAGGCTATAAACTCCACCTAAATCTGTCGATGACTCATGCCAGGGAGCCCTTTTTAGGTTTCATCGAGTCCTGCATCGCCGCTGCGGCCAGCAGAGTGGGAAAGTCAGTACTGCACCTCGACCATAATGAGTACTACGGCGACGTGTGGGGCTCCTTCACCATTGACGGCCTGTGTGACCGCCTGAACAAGGAGACCGGAGCCCACTCAACGTTGCGAAACTGCAGTTACACCTGGCACAGCTCGGAAAAGGAACCGGAACCGGAAGCCATGGAAGTTCAGGGGGAACAAAAATGGAATCGTGAAACCATGCTGGCCAAATCGCGTCGCTTTAGTCTGGACCTCTGCCCGCGCATCCTCTATTCCTCTGGGGAGCTGGTGCAGCTGCTCATAAAGTCGAACATCTGTCGCTACGCCGAGTTTCGGGCCGTGGATCATGTGTGCATGCGGCACAACGGTGAGATTGTGTCTGTGCCCTGCTCCCGCAGCGATGTTTTCAACACGAAAACCCTGACCATTGTGGAAAAGCGGCTGCTGATGAAGTTTCTCACCGCCTGCAACGACTACGGCGAGGATAAGTGCAATGAGGATTCCCTGGCCTTCCGCGGCCGCACCTTCCTGGAGTACCTGCAGGCACAGCGGGTGACCGAGAAGATCTCTTCGTGCGTTATGCAGGCAATCGCCATGTGTGGCCCCAACACCAGCTTTGAGGAGGGCATGCAGAGTACGCAACGATTTCTGGGCAGCCTCGGTCGCTACGGCAACACGCCCTTTCTCTTTCCCATGTATGGCTGCGGAGAGCTGCCCCAGTGTTTCTGCCGATTGTGCGCCGTCTATGGCGGCATCTACTGCCTTAAGAGAACCGTGGACGACATTGGCCTGGACGAGAATACAAAGGAATTTGTGCTGAGCAGTGCCGGGAAAACTGTGCGTGCCAAGAATGTGGTCTCCGCTCCGGGTTATCCACCCGTTTCTAGGGACATCGAAATGAAGCCTCACATATCACGCGGACTGTTCGTGTCTGCCAGTCCCTTGGGCAACGAAGAGCTCAATAAGGGCGGTGGCGGCGTGAATTTGCTGCGCCTTTTGGACGCGGAAAGCGGGAGAGAAGCTATACTGATACAACTGTCTCATTACACTGGTGCCTGCCCCGAGGGATTGTGTAAGTTACCGCCTTAGTTATGTCGTAATTAGTCCCAGGATTAATCCATTTTACCCACAGACATCTTTCACCTGACCACGCCCGCTGTTAGCGAGGATCCTGCCAGCGATTTAGTTGCCTTCACCAGCCAACTCTTTGATCCAACCGGCGCAGAAATCATATTTAGCTCCTATTTTACCATTGCCACCCAGTCCAGTAGAAGCACCGCCGGCGAGCACATTTACTACACGGATGCACCAACCTACGAGCTGGATTACGACGCTGCCATTGCCAATGCCCGTTGCATATTTGGCAAGCTATTCGCTGACGCTGAATTTCTGCCTCGTGCCCCGGATCCCGAGGAGATTGTGGTGGATGGCGAGGATCCCAGTGCCTTGAACGAGCACAGTTTGCCCGAGGATTTGCGGGCACAGCTAAAGGACATGCAGCAGGCCACTCAGGAAATGGATATACAAGACTAGATGGAGGAATAATTATAAATAAAAGTAAGCTAATAGGTTAAACGAAATTTTAATCAATTTTGTATACAATTGCTTCATATATTCCTATATATTTATTATGTAAATTATTTATAATCGCTAAAAGTACTAGGTATATATATAAATGTTTATATGTGAGTGCTTCTGTGCATTTTGCTTTGAGAAATATATATATCTTTTCGAAAAATATGCATTCCAATGCGTATAAAAATGTTTCTTTCCTCTGTTTTTTTTTTATTGTTATTATTATTATTATTTTTGTTTATATTTATTGCTTGACGACGGTTACTGTTTTGTTTTCGCACAACGACGACGACGACAAAACTAAGGGTAATCAGAGAGATTATTAAAGTTAATAGTTAACGAGGGAAGAACGAATAATAAAGGTAGTCTTATAAATTAGGATAAGGCTTGGGCAGTTGATCACGCCAGGCAGCTAATAATACAAATTTTATTCGAAGAAATCAATGGAAAAGGGAAACCAAACTGAAAATGTAATGAAAATATAGAATATAGCAAATGATTCGTGGTGGAAGGTTCTGCCGACGACGACGATTGCTCCTCTCACCATAGGTTTCATTTCTGTTTTCACTGCATTTTACAATAAAGCTTTTGTGTTCTCATTTCTTGTGATTTAAGGTTTTTTTTTTCGGGATCTTTCCTTTACATTGACTTGGCTCCTTATAGGGAAAGCTGCTTATATATACAGAAAATGTATATATTGGCAGCGTTCGGCAGTCACTCAAGCTAAAGCAAAGAACCCTTTTGTGAGTTGAAATTGCATTTTTAGTTGCCTTGCAAAATTGTGAGTTGCGTTTGCTATATTCCTATATCTTAATCAGATTATTATTGATATTCTGCTGGCGTTTGCGCTTTGCGTTCATGGCATCCACAATGGGCTGCCGCTTGGCATTGTATTTCTTGTTCAGCTGCTCGATCTCCAGCTCCATCTCGTGATCGATGTTGCACAGCCGCTGATTCAGATCGTCAAAGGTGAGGAACTTGAGGAACTCAAATTCACCCTCCACATACGCATGCGACTGCGTGTGCATGTGCTGGTTTTGATATGCGGGCGGCGGCTGTGCCGGAGCCGCTGCCGATGCCGGTATTCCTTGCTGGCCCAATGGCGCTGCATTACTCAGCAGCAGATTCTGCTGATTGTTGAGCGCTATGAGCTGTTCGTTCATCAGGGGATAGGCCATGAGGACCTGCTGCTGCTGCTGGTGCTGCTGCAGTCCATACTGATTGATGGCGGAGATCTGCTGGAACTGCATTTCCATGTTGTGTTCCCAGTTATTTACATCGTTGGCCCCGCTGGCCAGGTGCTGTTCCTCCTGCTCCTGCTGCTGTTGTTGTTGCTGCTGCTGCTGCTGCTCCGCTGCCGCCGGCGAGTACTCGGTGGCCATGGATTTGTCATCGCCGCGAGCATCGCCCGCATTCTTACGCTCAAAGTGTTCCAGGAACTGCGGTCTGTAGCGGTTACGCGGCTTCTGGTCGTCATTGCGTTTGGCCGTTGTGGAGTCGTCCGAGTCCGAGTTGATAACCATGGTGCCTGAATATCAAAAATATCAAGAATAGTAATCATCTTCTTACCCAGTTTGTTGGATTGTTGTCAATCTCACCCAAATTGGACTCCAGCTCCACCATGGTGCCGCTATCCACTGCTGCCACATCCAGGGGAGATGCCGCTGAAGCGGCCGCTGCTCCGGTAGCCGTGGGACCCGATCCTTTGGCCAGGTTCCTCAAGCCGCCCGGTCCCAGTGTGCCCTCGTCTATGTCCTGCTCCGCATGCGCTATCATGGTGGCATCCGATGCCGAGCTCTGCTGGTAGTCGCCGAACTTTTCCGGCACCAGAGTTCCCGGATCCTCGATGAACACGTTGTCCAGTATGTTCTGCAGCATACCGTTCTCCTGCGTGGCCAGACTCTTGGCCTGACTGGCGGCCAGAACGCCACCGGCGCTTCGGTTTGCCCGCTGCTGCTCGCGAATGCCACAGGTCTCCTCCAGCATCGGCTTCAGGATGGATCGATGCTTGGCGTTCCGTATGAACTCATGTTCCAGCAGCTCGGTGGCCGTGGCCCGGTCGTCCGGCTCCTTGACCAGACATTTGCTCACAAAATCAATGAACTCGGAGCTCCAGCGGTCGGGCTCGCGGAACGAGGGCGGCGGCTTCTGAGGAATCATGAAGATGGCTCTCATGGGATGGATATCGCCGTAGGGCGGCTTGCCCTCGGCCATTTCCAGGGCAGTGATGCCCAGCGACCAGATGTCAGCCACGCAGTCGTAGCCGATCTCCTCGATCACCTCGGGGGCCATCCAGAAGGGCGTGCCAATGACTGTGTTCCGCTTGGCCATGGTGTCAGTCAGCTGGCCGGCCACACCAAAGTCGGCCAACTTGGCGTAGCCCTCGGTGTTGAGCAGGATGTTGGCCGCCTTAATGTCGCGATGGATCTTGCGTCGCAGATGCAGGTAGACCAGGCCCTTGAGCGTGTCCGAGAGGATGGTGGCTATCTCTTCCTCGGTGAGCGTCTTCTTACGCAGCCGCATGATGTCCGAGACGCTGCCGGCACCGCAATACTCCATGCAGATCCACAGGTCGTACTGCTTGAAGTAGGAGCCGTAGTAGCGGACGACGTACGGCGAGTCGCACTGTTGCATAATGGATATCTCCTTGATGATCTCGTGGAGGTCGGACTCGACCGGCACCAACTTGATGGCCACAATGCTGCTGCTCTCCTTGTGCAGTGCCTTGTACACCGAGCCGTAGCTGCCCTCGCCCAGCTTGTACATGATGTCAAACACCTTCTCCGGCGGCTGCAGCAGGGACTCCTCCGACAGCTTCTTTAGCTCCCCGTTAAAGCTGGAAGACGTGTTGCCCGCCATCGTTCTGCCCTCCCGTTGCCCACACACACTGACTCGAGCACTATTTTTCGCAGAGCGTTCAGATTTAGCACGAAAACACAAAGATAATTGTCAATTTACAGCGACATTTTCTCACACGCATTGGTTCTTTATTCCCTTCCCATCCAGTGTTGTCTAGAATGCCAGAGCTGCGCTGCCGCATTTTCCAACACACCACCCGCATAGACAGGTGCGGGGCTGCCAGATGGTCGTAGAGTTCTTATACAAAATGTAAACAAAGCGCCAGTGTTGGAGTGTGCGCTTTGAAATATTGGCGATAAGTGGAGGGCGCGTTTTTAAATTTAAATATTAAAGAAGGATAAGCATTATTTAGCGAATTACAGATTTGTGTAAACACAATTTGCCTTTATGTTTTTTTTTTTTTTTTTTATTAAGCATTTGTAAGTCCCTTTATTGCCATTTTATTGATGTAGGTTTCCGGACAGTTTAAATTACATTGAGACACAAATAAGCATGGAAAATATTAATAATTAATAATCTTGCTCATTGATATAGATTATTTGCCTTGATTTTCTAATTCAATTTTTTTTCCACAAATTAATCTCCTAATTTTTAAGCCCTGTGGAATGTATGTATATATCTGAACTGGTTGAGTCGAAAGGCCATTATCTGAACTCTGCTTAATCTGCTTATACTTATTTTCACTGCTGCGTTTAATATTTACACAAGTTATATTTTAAGTATTTTAAGGGACTTATCGCCATGAGAGATTGTGTGTTTTAAGCCCTGTTTACAGATCTTATTCGCAAATAATTAGGTCAGAAAACCATTACAGAATAAACATAATGGTATTTACATTATTTCCGCAATATGTATTGATATTTTTTGTATACCAGATGGCAGTCATTTATAAATTATAATATATAAATTGATTTTCACCGTGTTCAGCAATTTAACAACACAACGGCACTTGAATCATGATAAGAACAAATAATGTATGGTAATGGTTAACACATGGTAACGACTTATATGTTGACTGTCTCTAAGGAAGAAGTCTTAAATAAAAGAACAGAAGAGAAAACAGGAAGCTTGAATGAATATTTACAAATATGTAGAAATATGTAAAAAGGTATATGTACCTTAATTACCAAAGGTATGTATACACATTCCTCTTAATTTTATTAAAGAAGATTATAAATCAATGTGACATTCATATCATCTTTCATATTATATACCAATATTTGTCTAGGTCAGATTAAATTTAATAAGTAGTGCTGCCTTTTTTGAACACATGGCTTAGTTCTAGCTAATAATACTTCATTTAAAACCTGTAATATATTTTGTATACCATAAATATTTCCATTTAAATGTCCTACCCATCGTATCTTTTTCAGGCATATAAAAAGTATATAGGATAGTAACCAACTCTAAGAATAAATATAATTACAATATGCTGAATCAATTACAAGTCAGAAGTGGGAGAGATTGACAAGTGCCACATCAATTTGTCAATAGTAATCTACGTTCTCCAGGAACTTTGATCCCTTCCAGCTTCAATGGGGTCGCTGACCAGAAACGCTTAATGAAAATAAAAATGTACTTGCATGACGAGATTATGATGAACTGGGGGTAGGTAGACGGGCTAACAATAATACAATTAAGGGGGAGACTCAACCGCAACATAACCGGGCTAACCGGCCGGGGACTTGCGTGGAAGTGGAACCTTAATATGTCACCGCAGACCGGACGGAGGAGGAGCGGTGAGACTGGAAAAGCACGACTGAGCCAGTGGAGGCGGCATTTGTATTAGCTGTTGGCTTATCGGTCACTAAGCCGCCGGGCGCCCTAGCAACGCGCTCCATAGAAACGCCACGACACCCAACAGCAACACCAGCAGGAGCCAGGCTAGAAAATTCCTGCGCTCGGCAGTTCGCTGTTTACACTACGTGGCTGCACATCGCGTTGCTCACCCAAAAACAAAAATATGGCCCAGACGGCACGCACCGCCACGGGAAGGCGTCCGACGCATGATTACCATGCCACCGCCATCTCCCTGAAGCATCGCTCAAAGTCCGCCAATCCGGCACAATTGCGTCCGCTGAGCGGCATCCACGGGGCGGCCGTCTCCTCCCGGCCCCGCTACGTGCCGCCCTTCTCCATTCAGTCGCAGCAGAAGAACACCGTTGTCATCGATGGGCCTATACATGAGTCCGCTCCCAAGACAGCCAGCGCAAGGGCCCGGATCCCCAACCCCAAAAGTGCGTACCAACTAGTTTATTGTTTGTTTCCCTAATGATTTCGCCCCATTTCCCCGTATACTGATTTCTAGGTCTGCGACGCCAGCAAAAGTCCATGTCCACCTTCAATTTGGGCTTGGGCCTAAATGGTTGTGCTCTGGGCGGGGCTAATGACCCGGGACGCGGCACTCTCTTCCGCATGTACTTTGATCGGGGCGACCTGCCGATTAAGATGGAGTATCTCTGTGGAGGCGATAAGATCGGCTGGACGGTAAGAGTGACTGTGAAAATTTCAGAACTTATTATTCGGGATTAGGTATATCTGAGGTTCTTGCTAGATATTTTCTCTATAAAAATACATGAAGCTGAGTTTAATGACTATATACTTCGACATACTTAAACATCTAAAAACATTCATAAATATATATACTATTTATATATCTATACTATACCCATATCTGTGTATTAGCCCTTCGAAACTAGAACTTTCCATTTTCAATATGTAACTAATCCCAATGTAAGTCAATGTAAATCAAAACCAATTGCAGGACTGTCACTAAGAAGGCTAACCTTACTACTCAGTGACCTATTGGCGGGACCTGTATTTGAGTTGGGCTCGAATTTCGTACACCTGCGTGTCCAATTATTTCAAGTGTTGCAGCTAAAGGCAAAAAAAACGAGTAAATAATATGCCATTGTCTATTTCCGGAGTCAGTGGAGCAGCGGTGACGGGCGAGCAATTCCGATTCCGATTCCGCCCGGAATGCGACGGCTGACATTCAAAACGTCGCACCGTCCAACTGCCAGTCTGACTTGCAGCTGCAATTTGGGGGCTTTTGGGGCTGTTCGCCCACCCACTCACACCCACCAGGTGTGTGCGACCCTTTTGCTGGTTCAATGTCACAGGCCTTGGGCGCCTGATGCCGCCACATATGCGGCGGTGAATGGGTAATGGCGAAATGCCTTTTTCGCGGTGCGTTTGTTTATCTAGGACGAAACGCCGCCGTGACAGCTCGTGTGCATACGGGTGATGTGTGAGTGACACTACCTAATTTGCGTCATTGGGTCGAAGGTCGAAGTCGGGGAAGCCTCATATGTGGAGCTTACGCAGCAGCGATGCCAGAGATGGCACCAAAGCTGGAAAGCTGAGCTGTTGCCACCCGGAGACTCATCTTGCTTTTAGAAAATAAAGAGGTATTATATAAATATGGAAGTATTAGTTCTTATTTTTAGCAAGTGTTATTTAGAGTGTTTTATTTCCACAAAGCAGCAAAAATATCTGATTTAATGCATAAGAAACTGAGAAGATTTATATCGAAGAACCTCTTGTTCACCTTGAGTATGTCAAGTTTTCTTATTCATTAAAAGCTTAGGTAGTTATATACATAAGATAGAATATTCCAGACCTCTTAAAAGTGTTGCTTTCTAACCTTTTGCACTAACTTTGATAGTGCCATATTCCCCTTGATTTTCCCTTATAATTTTTGCCATCTAGATTAGGTTTTATCAACTCCTCTAAGGATGCCAATCACTTAATTATGTGCAACATGTGTTGACAAATTCTTAGCTCTGAGATGACTAGTTTAGTCCTAGTCCCTTAGACAATCTACCAAGTGGGGCATTTCCCAACACAAGTCTTTGCCACGTGAGTTTCCCTGATCACCTGAACTAACAATGTATACCTTCTGGATCTCAGGACGACCCTAATTGACCGCATTTTCACATAAAAATACTCGTAGATTAGATGTACATATACTAGGCAGAGGTACAGGTACCTATTCCGCTTTGTTCGCTTTTTGTTCTAAAAATTTCCATTGACAACGTAAACAAACAGAGAGCATCTTAATGGGAATCAGCCAGAGGCCTAACCGGCATAGCGTGCAAATGTACACTTGCCAAACTTGCACCACCGCCGGTACACGAAGCAATTCCAAACTCCGAACTTCAAGCGGTGTACTCACTCCTCCTCCTCCTTCTCCTCCATCGATAGGTGGACATTGACAAGCTGGACTACAGCCTCTATTTGCCGCTCTTCTTCGATGGTTTGGCAGAGACGAAGCACCCGTATAAGACGTATGCCCGACAGGGAGTCACGGATCTACTGCTGGCCGGGGGCGAGAGGATACACCCGGTGATACCGCAATTAATATTGCCGCTAAAGAGTGAGTACCAGGAGTTGGCCTGGCACGCAAATGCCTTGGAAGTTTTTCGGTCTAATTTGCACCTTGCGAAACCAACTATGTAAGCGAAATCCGCCCCCATTTCAGACGCATTGAGCACACGAAACCTGGAGGTAATGTGCACGACATTGAAGATAATCCAACAGCTGGTCATGTCCTCGGATTTGGTGGGTCCTGCCCTGGTGCCCTTCTACAGACAATTGCTGCCCATGTTCAATGCCTTCAAGGTGAAAAACTGTAGGTATTTTCTGATTAACTCTTCAAGGGATAAGTTTTTTTAATATATTTTTAAAGTGAACTGCGGCGATGAGATCGACTATGCGCAGAAGAACAACCTGAATCTGGGCGATTTGATTGATGAGACGCTGCAGGTGCTGGAGCTGCATGGCGGCGAGGATGCCTTCATTAACATCAAGTACATGGTGCCGACCTACGAGTCCTGCTACCTTAACTAAATTACGCTACGTGGTCTTGTCCCTTTACATACAACATCATAAGAATTTATTGAAATTTACAAAAAACTACAGCATTAAATTGATATTTGTTACCAAAGCTGCCTTGGGCATAATGAGATTACATTGCTTGGAGTACATAAGATATGTATATGTGGAGTATATAGTATAGTATATATGGCCAGCATCCTTCGTGAGAAAGGATGCTGGCAGGATGGGGCACGACAGCTGGACCTGGGGGAAGCCACCGTGCCGCCTTTAGGTCATCACTTGGTGGGAGCATACTCGTTCTTCTTCACATTGTGCGGCGAATAGCGGTTGTACAAGCCCCAGATGGAGTTCATCAGCTTGTCATTGTACTTGTTCGGCGAGTACTCGCGTTCTAAGAAACGGATAATATAGAGATGGATGAGTCAGGGATCCAGTGAACCGCCAGATCGATTACTTACGGGTTAGGCTATTGGCGTTGTCAAGGGAACCCTTATCGGCGGCAGCGGACCTCAGACGGGCGACGATCATCTCGCGCTCGTTGAATTGCTCGCGAATCTTGCAGGCGGCGAATGCACCTTGGGGAATGGCGGCCATCTTAGAAGCTGTTTGGAGAATTCAGTTAGTTATCCCGAAATAGTGTAGATGGAAAGGATCCTCGACTACTCACCGGCTGTGGAGATAGTGGTCAACAAGGAGAAGAACTTAAAGTTTTTGAGAATGCTTTGCTTGGTCCAGCACTCGGCGAAATGCTGATCGAGTTTGATGATTTTCACGTTCTGCTCCAGCAGCATTCAAAGTCCGGGATATGGGGTTTGGTGGGAGTATTTCGCCTTGATGGAAATGCTTCCCAGAATTCTGTTAATCTTTGTTAATTTCAGCTGGTTTAAGCCAATTGGATAAGTGGTTTTATGTGGATATTGTGGTCACTGGTGTCGTGGTAAGGCATTTAATGCCAATCGATTCTAGACGTCTCGGCTCGATGATCTGCGAAAGATGTTTGCGGCACTCGGAGAGAGAGGAACACTCGGCACATGGGTTCGGTACTGAACTGAAGCTCAAGCCCGGGAGAGCAGACAATTTATAGAGCGCGTGCTTGGATCGGGGGCGATAAGTGGGGGACAGGAGATCAGGCTGCCTTGATAGGGCGATTATGGAGCCGGCAATGGAGCGCCATTTTGTGACAATTATCAGCTGCCCTGGCCGTTGTTTTGTTTTGTTTCGGTTCTACTTTTTACATCGATGCCCATTATTTTCGAGCTCTCCGGGATGGGGGACTGGGAATGATGCTTCGAGAGGTATCTGCGAGCGACAGATGCTCCTGATATACACTTCCGTGGCAATCAAAGCCCTCGATCTCTAGACGATTTTCGCTTGGCCCAGCAAGATTAAGGGTTCGTATTCCCATCTCGGTTGACCATGTACTCGAATAGGACTGGTAATCTTTATTTTAAGTACTCGAAACTGGCTGAATCCGGTTTGCCACACACTTCAGCATAGTCGTATAGTCAAGGAGCATTCGAGATTAAATTAAAAACTGACCTAAGCGCATGTTGTTTATTTAAATATTAAATTTTAATGTTTGTTTATAATGGTACTCCTCCCAAGGCAGTGTAGACGGTGTAGGTGCTTTTGCACCTTTTGATTTATGTGATTAGTCATGATTGGGAATTTTCCAGTATTTACATTTTGGGTGAACAAAAATGCAATAAATTAAAGAAGCTCTTGGGTGGTTTACTATTAATATAATTATATATTTACCTATTTTCAGATTTCAGCATTTTTGAGGAGGTTTTTACACCATTTAGTCTGCTTTTTGAGCTTAGGGATATTTTCTTTTAACTTGAAAAAAGAAATTTAAATACTTATTCCTTACTTTTCTCAAGTTTAACAATATATAAATAACTTTTTCAATCACTTCTTAACCAAGTTTTCAAAAAGATAAAATTCATTAAATTATAAAACCTACCTTATGATAATAATTGATAATAAACTAATCCTCACTATTTACCAGAAATTAAAATTAGCCCCAAGAACATATAAAAACGCAACTTTCTGTATTTGCCAGCTTAACACAAACACTACACATTTACATTAATAAAAATATATTCCAATAAAAAATAATCAGAATAAAACAAAGAGATGCCAACTACTTAGTGAAACCAGTAAATAGGTGGGTGATCCGATGGGGATCATGGGTCTGACCCTCGTAAAACGCTCTCAATAATACGATTATAAATAAATCGCTTATTCCAGTGACGCGCAATGTGTTTACTACAAAAAAAAAAAGTAATCTTTGCACAATGCCGGGGAGCCAGTCACAGTGCTGATAGCATTAGCTGTGCAGAGATAGTGCCCTCTGGCTCCATGAAGTATGTAGAGGTACAATATTCTCACAGTATTCACACAGTTTCAAACACACATTTTTATTTTGGAACTATGCAAAAAGACTAAAAAAGAGGCCTGAAATACATTTGTGGAGATAATGAGCCACGAGCGTCTCGGAGATCACGTAGAGCGAGTCGTTTTTGTTCGTTTTTCGTGATTAAAGCCTTGGCATGTGTGAAGATAATGAAGATCCTCGATGATTTTTCCTTTTTTTCGCAATGGCCTCTGCGGCAAAGTTCAACAATCCGTCAACGGCTCTTGCAAAAATCTGACGTAACAATGTCAGGCATTAAAACAATTTACTTATCAGTCGCAGACACTTTTGCGGCAAACGTTGCTCCCCGATTTGAATTTCAGAGGGCGCCAAACAGTCTGGCTGGTTTCGCAGCACTCTTTCTCACCAGGTGGCAACTCCTGCCAAAGGCACTGAGGCCACGCATTTGTGGTGAACGGCGTTGCTAAAATTAACAATTGCTCGTCAAAAGCAAGAAAAGAAAAACTCGGGAAATTGTTAATTAAAAGCGTGACCCACATCCAAACACTCAGCCGCCGGACGACGCCATGACGTGGAAGAAGCAACTGGCCATACTGGCCAAGCCCTACTACTGGGTGAACATCCTGCTGGCCGTTTCCTATCTGCTGGCCAAGAAGACCCAGTTTGTCTGCACCCGCCTGTTCAGCCTGCTCGAGGAGGACGAAGCCTGCGATTTGGACAGTCGCGAGGTGGAGATCCTGTTCTTCCTGCTAATCGTTGTGATGATCCGGTCGCGCAAGACGGGCGCCGTCACCATGATCAACTACCTGTCATCGTCGTTCCTGTATACAAAGGTCGCCAACGCCATCCTGTGGGCCTACGCAGACTTCCGCTACGGCCTGGGCTTCCTGCTGGTCTGCGTGCTCGTGGGCATGGTGCTGCCGGAACCCTCGTACCGCGGCCCCGAACACATCACCTACTTCCGGAACTCGCAGGTGTTCGAGGAGGAACTGGTCCGCGACAAGCGCACCAGCTGGCTGATCTGCTTCTACACGGTGTGGAATCCCAGCTGCGTCAACTTTGCCCCCATCTTCGCAGAGCTCTCGGCGGAGTACAACACGGACCACCTGAAGTTCGGCAAGATCGACATTGGACGCTTCCCAGACGTGGCGCAAAAGTACCGCATCTCGGATAGCAGCTTCTCCCGCCAGCTGCCCACTGTGGTGCTGTTCCAGCAGGGCAAGGAGACTGAACGGCGGCCGTGCGTCGACAACAAGGGCAAACTGCAAAAGTTCTTCTTCTCCAGCGACAATGTGCGCGCCACCTTTGGACTGAACCAGCTGTACAAGGAGGCAGTGGAGCGGCTGCCCGCTGCGCCCAAGGAGTCGAAGAAGGCACAGTAAAGACACAGCATCATCCTCTAGCAGCCACCTCATCTCATTTCTGCGTGCACGTGCTAATCTATGTGTTATTTGTCTAGTTTTTAGTTTATCTTAAATTATTGAGTCGGTTTGAGGTCGCTGCCACCGCCGGAGACACGTACAATTGCACTAACAATTGCAACGTGCACTCATCGCGTTGCCATTGTATAAATTATTTATGTAGCTTTGCATTTGCATATTTAATTTGTAGCTAATAACGAGGTTACCAAATATATTTTAACTAATGTGAAATGAGTTAACGAAAATTGAGTTTTTATTATTTCCCCCCGCCAAGTGCTTAGTGTTTTATTCAATTAGCAGTTCCTCAAACGATCATTTCCGTTGCTTGTTTAAGATTCAAAGCTAGGGACTTTAAGAGGGTCGAGAGAAGCACTAATTGGGAGTGTAAAGAATGATATTCTAGGTAGAAATGGAGCTATAAAATAATTAAAAGTAAAAGTTAAAAGAAGTCTTAGGAATAAGTCACGAAAATAAAGAAAACATTCTTCTTTTTGTAATAAGAAGAAAAAAAATTAGAAATTTTATAAATTTAAGCAAAATTAGTTTCAAATTTGGTTAATTATTAAATATAAATAATTTAATTTTAAATAAATTTTGTTATTTTCAGTGTATCTATAAAAAATCGATTTTGGAAAGGTTCGAAACTAAGAAACCAAGGTTGTGGCCCCTGCTAACTCTTGTTAAATTCAACTTTTTCGAAATATAACGTAAATATTCCCTTGTCTTGCCTTTTAAATTGTGATAACATGCCGTGAAACCCCTCACACCCCCCGCTTGTTTATGAAATATAAAATGTAAATATAAAATGTAAAGGGGCCAAGCCGTCGTTACAGTGAATGTGTTAAGCGAAATTGTATAACAATGGAAATGGCACAACAAAACCGTTTCCGGCGTGTTGCGCTCCCAGACATTGGGCCGTATAGACAGGCTATAATATATACATATATGTAGATATGGTCGTATGGAGAGAAAGGACGTACTCACCCGGGCAGACGCAAATCCCTTTTATCCATTCAATATACCCACAAACACACACAATACAGGCGAGTGCACACCCACCCACTGACGGGAGCCCACAGATGGGAGCGAAAGGCTTTTGCGGTTAATATTTGTATTTTTACTTTATTTTCAATGAAACGGCATGGAAATG
Source organism: Drosophila kikkawai (assembly GCF_030179895.1). Taxonomy (NCBI): domain Eukaryota; kingdom Metazoa; phylum Arthropoda; class Insecta; order Diptera; family Drosophilidae; genus Drosophila; species Drosophila kikkawai. The sequence goes on along the minus strand of NC_091729.1, from coordinate 18,452,554 downwards.
GCCATTGCATTATACGTGCATTGTGCTCCCATTGCGTATGGTAAATAATACGATTGTCTCACATGAGCCTGGGCGTTTTATTTGCACCAAAGTTAAATTCCTGCCTTTGTGGGGGAAGTGAGCGACAAGATTCTCACCGAAGTGGAGCAATTATTGTCGCGTCTGTTCCGGCGTTTAATCAGGGTTCCAGGTCCTGCTCCTGCTCCTCTGTATCAGCTGTCGTGGCCAGCAAAACGGTGGTGGTATTCGCGTTTTACCGGCAGTCGTCCTCCCACACGACCAGGCGCTGTCATCCGCTCCTCATGGCCAAAATCCAATAAGCACTTGCCTCCCAGCGACAGCAAAACGCATTGTCGTCGCTATTTTCACGTTGATTTCCCTCATTGCTGCTGTCTTCTGCTGCTACCCGAAACCAGTGCTGGCCAGATTCAATTGATTTTGAGTGATTTTTTGGCCAATACCCTGGCTTTTAAGCACTATAAAGGGAGTGTATCTAATGGTTTTATATTTAGAAAGTTGGATAGATGTACAGGTAAAGGTAGTTTTCCGAATAAAACCTCAAGTTATATAGTCTTTAAAGTTTTTTTTTAATAATTAATAGATAATATATTGGGTTTCCTTTGAGAACAGATCAACTTCTAGGTCAATAGAACTGTCTACCAGTCTTGAATTTCATTCTCATATATTCCTCAATTTATCAGGTAAATATATAAATATTTTCTATTTTAATCTCTAGACCTCTAGGGTAGTCAGAGTCCCAGAATCTATTGATGTTTAATGTTACGTTTGCGCTTCGCTTTGGGTGCCCGTATTTTTTATTGCGTTTTTATGTCAACACCAGCTGGCAGCGTCTTAATATCGTTCGGTCGAGCTGCCTTTTTGGCCTGGAGTGGGTTCTTGTGTATTTCTGTCAATTGCTCACAATTAAATTAAAATTCAAGTCAATGCCAGTTGCTGTTGAATTCGCAAGTCGAAGCCGCAAGGCAGGACAATTGAAGCCAGGCACACAGGTGTTTCCTTTATTATTTAACGTGTGGTATTTCACAAAAGCGATAAAATAAATCAATTTTCGTTTAAGATTTGATTAAAGAAGATAATCTAATAACGTTTACCGGGTGTCCCTTTTGTATAGCCTGAGGGGGATATTGATTTGTTTGGTGTATATATCTAGGATTAAAGTTTTAAAATCACTAAAGGAAAGTCTTTAAAGATAACTATGATCACAGCATCCTTAAAAATAAAAATAATTTTGACAGAAAAATTTATACAACAAGTTTTAATTATCATAAATTATATAATCAAATATGTTTCTTAAACAATTAAGATTTTAACAAAATAATAATAAAAAAATCGCACCCTCTCCGTGACAATGCGTATTGCAGCATTGCCGTGACCAGGATTCGAACCTGGGTTACCACGGCCACAACGTGGGGTCCTAACCACTAGACGATCACGGCTACGAGGCACGTTGAATCACCGACCGCGAATCGCCAACAGAAGCGGCATGCTACGGCTACAGCCACAGCGGCACCGGTTGGATTTGCCTGCACTTCTTTGCTCTTTAACAACTTGTTTTTGGAGCAACTACCTCTAATCACCGCAGCACCAACAACAACAACAACAACAAAAGACAGACAAAAACAGTGAAAGTACGAGTTGCTTTGAAAGCAACCAACCACAGCCGCAGACAGTGCGACAGACCGACTGCCGATAAACAAGATTTTGGTTCATAAATTAATTTGAATTTGCCAAGCCAGCAGAAGTGGAAGTGGGTTTGCTGGGGGGCGGGAATGGGGCGTGTATACGTTCTGCTATCAGCATCGGTTTTGCTGTTCTCCGGTTCGAAATACTATATATTTTGGGGGGATGGGCCAGCACGGTAGTTGCGAAAGCAAAAAGTTTCAAAAATAGAACAAAAAACAAGAAAGAAAGCTAACTTTGGGCAGCCAAAGTTTGTATACACTTGCAGGTAACAAATAAAATATATCATAATTAAGCCAAAAATGCATTAATTTCGATTCGGAAAGCAGTTTTGTGTTAGTTTTTATTAATTAAAAAAAACTGCATACCAAATTTAAAATTTTAAGAATCAAAATTTTTGGCCATTTTTGCTAATTTTAATTTATCAAATTTCGCAAAAATGGCCAAGAAATCGATTTCTTCCGGACATGTCTAGAAAGATTCGCATGTTAATGCTGATCAAAAATATATATGGTTTATGGGGTCGGAAATGATTCCTTGACTTAGAAAAATATTATTTTGTATTATAAAATCTGATTTTTTATATTAAAAAACTTCTTGATTTTTTTTTTAAATTAAAAATATCATAACTCGGCCAAAAGAGCATTAATTTTAAATCGGAAAACTGTTCTGTACTAGACTTTCTGCAGTTAATAAATCTGCATACTTCATTTAAAAATTTTGAAAATTCAATTTTTTATGAAAATCAAAAATTTTAATGATGTAACCCCTTATAAAATTTCCCAAAAATGGCCAAAAATTCGATTTCTTCCTGACATGTCTACAAAGATTCCCCTGTTGATGCTGATCAAGAATATATATACTTTATAGGGTCGGAAACGTCTCCTTCACTGCGTTGCAAACTTCTGACTGAAATTATAATACCCTGCAAGGGTATAAAAAAACCATGAATACATTTAGTACGATGCGACACCAATGGCATGGATTTATTTGAATTTCTTTTACATATTTTATGGCAAAGACCAAGGAATTTAAAAATATTTATTTACCCAGCAGGAATAAACAAATTTGTGAGCAATGATCGCAATGGGATTTTTAGTTAAGGAATTTAATTTATTTATAGGAAGTTGATGGTTTTCTTTAAATATTATGATTTATTTTTAAATATAAATTTAAAATAAATATGAATTTTATAATAAATGTATTATTTTTGTATTATTTTTGCAAGCATAAATCTTGTAGTAGTTAATAAATCAAAGTACTTGCCCAGCCTTATCAATAGACTAGTTCTTATCAATTCAATATAATTTATAAGAGCTTGTTTCGATTTCAAATGAAAGCGAACTTGATAACATTCGTATGTTTCTTTACTTAAATACATTTTCTTTGCTATTAAATTTCATATTTGTTCCTTTTGAACAAAATTTCCCCTGCATAAGGTTTCATTAGTTTTTTCTTCTTTTAATAAATACAATTTTTTAAAAGATACTTTAATTATCAGCGAATAAAACACTCCATTTAATTATCACCTTTTTTGCTTACATTTAATGATAACTTTGCCATACTCAAATTGAACAAAAATTGAAGCTTCCCCCTTTTTTCAGTTGGCCTTTCATAAAACTTGTGGCAAATGGATTTATTTATTCACCTGGGATTAATACTTCATTGCCTTGGCAGCGGTTCAATTAATAAATATAAAGAGGCAGCCTTTTTGCTATCCGGAAACACATACAAACATATGTAGTATCCTCGACATTCAGTGAACTTTTCGCTATTCCTGAAACAATCCTGAAACAGGTTTCAATTGCCAGCAACCGAAACTCGCCAACCATAACTTGTACAATCCAGTTTGATTTAATTTTGCGTTTAACGATTCTGTAATTACCCATAAGTGCAATATTATTTAAATGGCACTTTTGTTTTTATTGTGTGGCCCATTTGCAAACACGAGGGTGGAAATCGTCGTCCTCGTTGTTTTGTAGCTTCGAAGCCCTAAAAAAAAAATTGAAAAGTATTTACATGAAAGCAGCACACACACACGAGCCGTGAAGTCCTCGCGGGGATTTTTTTGTGTGACTTTTGTGGCCTGTTTTTTTGAATATAGGACGGTTTTTGTGAACGGTGAAAGTAGCCGCGCTCCAATAACCATGCAAAGGTTTTGGGGAATGGCGCATCGGACCGCATAACAAAGTCCGTTACGTATTTGTGAAAATATTTTTTTGATAAGTGGCATATATAGCCTTACTGCTGCCCAAGTATGGGTTCCAGAGACAATCTCTGTTATAATCGGCAGGACACAAAAACGTGCCATTAAACGGCAGATCTTTGAACTTTTGCATTTCAAACACAAACCGGATTTCCTATACTATATATCGCTGCTGTCGCCAGCCAGTCTGCCAGGTTCAGGGTCAACTTTTTGCGTGCAGTATCGATGGCATGTCACCCTTATAAAGGTGGCCAGGAGCATGCCAGTTTCAATAGTCCGCCGCAAAATGCTCGACACGGTCGACACGGAGCTGGCAAATGGAACGATCCATTCGCCGTACAGCTTTGACATTCCGCACGCCTTCATCTTCAACGACACCCTGCAACCCAATGCTATCTATGGCGGTCCCTATCTGGAGATAGTGAAGCACTTTGCCAAGGCGCACCACTTTCGACTGGAGCTGGATCCCGTCGAGAGTCTGCCCAAGAAGTCAGTGGTGGAGGAGGACATTGCCGCCGGCATTTACAACCTATCGCTGCACGGAGTGACTATGCGTCCTGACAAGATCGGCAAGTTCTCGGCCGTGACGCGGCACAGCTATCCTCTGGAGCTGATGATGAACTGTGTGATGGTACCGCTGGCTCCCGAGCTGCCCAAGTGGATGTACATGGTGTGGCCGTTGGGCAGGTACATTTGGACGTCCATCGTCCTGGGCACCTTCTACGTGGCCCTTCTGCTGCGCTACGTGCACTGGCGGGAGCCGGGGAACGCAACAAAGTCCTATACGCGGAACGTGCTCCACGCCATGGCCCTCCTGATGTTCAGCCCCAATATGAACATGACGGTGAAGCTGAAGCACGCCTCGCTGCGCGTGATCGTCTTTTACATGCTGCTCTTCGTCTTGGGATTCATACTGACCAACTACCACATCAGCCACATGACGGCCTTCGACATGAAACCGGTGTTCCTCCGCCCCATCGATAACTGGGCGGATTTGATACGCTCGAAGCTGCGTATAGTCATCCCAGAGACGCTGCTGGAGGAGCTGCGCTGGCTGCCGGTGGTGGACACCACTCCGTTGGATCCGCAGTTTGACGCGCGCAGCTGACAGGACTATCAGGCCCTGCTGGCGAGTCCTTCACGTTCTTACGCGTATGTGGTCACCCAGGACGCCTGGATATTCTTCAATCGGCAGCAGCGCGTGCTCATCCAGCCGTACTTCCACCTGTCCAAGGTGTGCTTCGGCGGCTTGTTCAATGCCCTGCCCATGAGCATCAAAGCAAGCTTTGCTGGGTCCCTGGACCACTTCATCCTAAATGTTTGGCAGGCGGGATTGTGGAATCACTGGGAGGAGGTGGCCTTTGGCTATGCCAAGCGTGCTGGCTATGCTAAGGTATTCCTGGATACGTATCCTGTGGAGCCGCTGAACTTGGAGTTTTTTAACACGGCCTGGATTGTTTTGGTTTTGGGATTACCCCTCAGCTCTTTGGTCTATTTTTTGGAGTTGTATATTCATCGTCGCAGGGCAAGGCGGCTGCAATATGACCGCTTCGAGTGCTATGATGGATAATTTTGTGATTGGTTTTTAAAGGAAAATGAGTTCTGAATAACACCTTAGAAAGTTTACATACAAATTTAATAAATTCTATTTAAAGGCTTAAAGTAATAGTTATACTTATTTGGAAAACGATTTACATGTCCATTGGTGTAACATCAAAGACGTAATGATTTGTACATTAAATCATACCCAACTTCACGGCTTATTTACTCACATGAAACACGGATTAATTATCTAGGGATTCAGTAGCAAAAAAGCGTCAAAGGGATGTTTACTATATTTTTTCAATGCACAAGGGTCTTCAGCTTGCAGTAAAACGACGCATAACATTCATAAAAGGATGTTTTAATTGGAGCTCACACTTTCCCACAGGACCCATTACCCCGACCCAGGAAAAGAGTGTTCAATCGGGGCAAACAACTTAACCTGCTTAGCGAAACGTGGGTTTGTTCAATTAATTCGTGGAGCTTCTTGGGCTTAGTCATGCGGTCTTCGCCACTTATAGGCCTTTTTCTACTGGCGACATGCCCTCCGAACCAAGGATGGAACATGAAGTACGTTCTCGATTTGTTAACTCCGTTTGCCAGCCAGAACATATTCCAGGAAATCGTGTGGTTTGTCAGTCCGCACCAGCGCTTGGAGCAGACCGACGAGTTCATAAGGCGCATTGACGAGGCCTTCGGGAAGACAGCCACCCAGACGGTGGTTAATAACAACACGGAAATGCGTATGATTCACTCGTCGGCCAGAAGGAACCACATGAGCTTTGTGTTCACCACAGGAGCAGATGATCCCATTATGAAGGTATTTAGCAAGGTGTTGCTCGGGCGGCACTTTTACTTTTCGATGATAATGTACGTGGACAAAGTGAGCGACATGCAGCCCATTCAGGACATACTGCTCTTCGCCTACAACCAGCAGTTCATAAACTCGATGGTCTACTTTGAGTCTGAGGAGGGCATCAATCAGATCTTTGGAGTGGCCAAGTTTCCCTCCATGGTGTTCGAGAATCGCACTGACTTCAACGCTTATATGAGAAAAATGTACAATAAGATCCTGAATGCACGCTCCGATGTGGAGGGTTTCGGGTTTGCTACGCCCTTGCGCCAGGACCTGCCACATCTCTTCCAGTCCCGAGGCCGCAACGACGGAAGTACCTATCGGATCATCGAGACCTTTGTCCAGTTCGTCAACGGCACCTTTGCGGAGCTTCCCATGCCGCTAGATGCCCTGGGCGGCAAGGTTATCAATATGAAGCAGACCCTGCAGATGGTTCGCGAACGCCAGATGGAGTTCTGCGCCCATGCCTACGCCCTGTTCATGCCCGATGAAGAACTGGAGAAAACCTACCCGCTGCTGGTGGTGCAATGGTGCCTAATGGTTCCGCTCTACAACAGTGTTTCCACTTACTTGTACCCCCTGCAGCCTTTTGCCTGGAACGTGTGGTTCTTCGCCGTGGGAGCTCTGTTTGCCTTGGTTTTCCTGGAGCTGATGTGGCTCAGGATGTTCGGAGGAGACTGGTTAGGGTATCACGGCGCTGTTCTGGACTCCTTTTGCTACATTATCAATGTGCCCACTGAGGGCCAAGTGCAGCAGCCCTGCCTTCTTCGATTTCTCCTGCTTGGCACGGTTTTCTTCCATGGATTTTTCCTTTCCGCCTACTACACCTCGAATTTGGGCAGTATTTTGACTGTGAACCTCTTCCATGCCCAGATCAACACCATGGACGACATTGTGAGTGCCCAGCTGCCCGTCATGATCATTGACTACGAGATGGAGTTCCTGCTGAATCTGAATAAGGAGTTGCCCCAGGAGTTTCTCAAGCTGCTCAGACCCGTGGACTCTGGAGTCTTTGCAGCTCATCAAACAAGATTCAATAGCTCCTTTGCCTACTTTGTAACCGAGGATCAGTGGCAGTTCCTTGACGAGCAGCAGCTGCACTTGAAGCATCGCCTCTTTAAAATGAGCAGCATCTGCTTTGGTTCCTACCACCTGGCTTTTCCCCTGCAGATGGACTCATCCTTGTGGCGGGATATCGAGTACTTTACGTTCCGCATCCACTCCTCGGGCCTGCTCAATTTCTACGCTCGCAGCAGTTTCGGATCTGCCCTTCATGGTGGTTTGGTAGAGCGTTTGCCGGAGAATCAGGAGTACACATCCGCCGGAATGCAACACCTAGCCATTGCCTTTATTTTCCTGCTAGTGATGAGTGCTTTATCCGGGATTGTGTTCCTTCTGGAGGTGCTATCTGAAGGCACTTCGCGTAGTCTGTTTGTTTATCAATAAAATGGAAGGGCTAAAATCCTTTCTCACCAAGAAAATCCCCTAGATAACGTTCTAATTAATTACATTTTATTGATTATAATAACAAGATATATAATGTGATCCACAAGTAATCTATACTCTATATTTTACACCCTCATAAACCGCCTAAGAAAGGACCTTGGCTTACGGGTTATTTTAACAATAGGGCGGCGTCTAAGGGTCACATGCTCGTACCACTTCATCTCCGCAGCAAAGGCCATTCCAGACACCACCAGGCCGAAGGTCCAAGTGCGCAGCATGCTGGAGAAGAAGCTCAGGCTGAGGGCCATCGGCTCCTCAACGATAAGATGCACCTGGATGCGTTTTAGGTGCACGGCCTCCCAGAAGGCCTCTCGCTTCCAGTGGTTCATGAGGCCCGCCTGCTGGGCTATCATGATGTACTCCGTCATGGATGAGCGCAAATGGGAGTCCGCGTGCATGGGATAGACGTGATAGAAGGGGCCCTCGCAGATGTCTGTCAGCCGGAAGATAGGCTTTCGCAGGTGATGCTGCTGCATGTCCAGAAATCGCCAGCGATCGCTGCTGACGGTATAGCCAAAAGTGGTGTTGAATGGCTCCCGATGGAGGTCCATCATATGCTTATCCACAATATCCACTTGGCGCATGTAGCTGGGTGGGTATTGCCGCGGCGACTTGACCATCCTTTCGTGCTCGTCGGCCACCACCAGGATCCGCAGATTGGCCTCCACCACATCCTGCACCGTGTTCACCTGTCGTGATGGCGGGGCCGCGGTGAAGTAGCTGGTCATCCGGGAGGTGTACATGTTCGATGTCACGATGCCCATGATGGCCAGCAGAATGTACAGATAGCGCATACGCAGCGTGGGCGTGCGGATGATGAATGTGGGCGGCATGTAGGTCAGCGTGCAGATGGCTTGCAGGAAGGCGGCGCTAAAATCCCGGGGTTTTAGGGGCGAGCACAGCCAAAGTGCCAGGGCTATGTACAGCGTAAATAGGATGATTAGTATCCATACATTGCCCTGGAGAGCCTCCCGCATGTACTGGTCCTCCGGTGACTGGTTGCGAAAGGGAACCATAATGCAGACGTCGTTGATGCCGATGGGATAGCTATAGCTGACCACATACTTGGTCGTGATCTCCGTGAAGGAGTGTATCAGCGTCTCGTACACTCCCTGGGCCACCAGGTCCAGCATATTCGTCATATTCAGGTAGTCGACCGTCATATTTGAGGTGGTGTCCACCAATGAGGCATTCACGAATTCCAGGAAACCCAGAAACAAGTTGCCGCTGGTCCCATGGACAAAGTTCTTCTCGTAGGCATTCGTCGGCCGATCCGATTTGAAGACCCGCGGCAGATCGTACAGGATGGGCGTTCTCACCTCGTAGCCCTTCATGTCCTTGGCATACTTCTGGAAGAACTCCTCAGGCCTCCATGTGCCCGTCCTGTTGATAACCGAGGGCGTGGGATAGGGCTCCAGCAGGAACACATTGTTCTTGATGGTGACCAGGACGGTGTTGATGAACTGCTTCTTCCAGGCCCACTCGTAGACATCTTTTATCTCGGTCGTAAATTCCGTAAAGGACTCCAAGCTCGATTCAAAGTCACGGCTCTTGAGGCTGGGATACAGAATGAAGATCGTCTTGAGCCAACGAATGCCCCGCAAACTCTGGGCAGCCAGCTCCATGATGGGATCATCGCGATTCGTGGTGTAAACCATCACCAGCGAGGGAGTGCTGATGAACTGCATCATAGGAACCGGTGCATAGTGCTGGCGGGTTATAATCAAATTCGGAGCCAGCGGAAAGTATGTCCAAAAGTCGTGAAAGAACACCTGGGAATCCTTATTCTTTAGATCCAGCCGCTCCGAAATGTAGAAAATAAAGTTCTTGAAGTGATATAGCTGGGTGATGCTAAAGAGCATGTCCAAGACGAATGAGCTGTCTAGCAATTGGATGGTTGTTCCATTCACCATGGAAAGATTACGTGGGAAAATTTCCCGCTCTTGGAGAATAAGCTCTGCAGCCCGACTTGCCATATTGGCTGGGCGAATGCCGGCCAGTTACTGTCAAGTTGAAGGACGACTCGGCCTTTGCATGTGGGCACAGTAAATGGCGGAGCATGGTTAGCATTTTAGCAGGTTATGGTTATGGTTCTGCTGGTTGAAAGTCAATGGCAGTAATGACAATTCAACAGCACAGGAGCGGTTTAAGTTAACTTCAGGAATTCCAAACAATATATCTAGTATTATTCTGATTTGGGCCCCAAAACCCTCCAGCGCTCCTGGTCTTCAATAAGCCCGCTTGTTGAACACGTTTATTGACTCATAAGGCCCTATTGCAATTTTATCTTAAGTGCAAATCGGACATATTTAACTTTTCGCGGTTTATGCGACAAGCGCCATATAATTGGACAAATAGGTTCGGGTCATGCGATGGGGAAAAAGCTGCGGTGGCAGCCCATCGCTTTGTTTTAGCCAAATGCATGCAATCTAGAGCATGGAGTCCCCCAAATTGGGTTCGACAAGGTGGGAAATGGGTCATTTTGTAGGCCTTAATTTGATCAATGAATTTTAAATGGCACTCAAACAAAGTAAAGCTACTATTAAATGCACTTGAAAAATTAAAAACAAAATAAAATCAAATTGTAAAAAATTTATTGTACGATTAATGAGTGTTTTTTATGCTGAATCAACATAAAATTTGCCATAAAATTGAGATATTATACCATAATTATAATTCAGCTTTAAATTTCCCTAAAAGACCAAGTACAAATTAATCCACAAACATGATTAAACGAATTATGCAGTTTCCATGGAAAATTTCAAAGCCAGAGACTGGGTTAAGCTGCTTCTTCTGTTCGTTGCATCCTGTTAGAGGGAATTAAATGTTAGTCAAGGCTTTTTCGCTTCACCAGCCTTAAAACGATGTCGAAGCGGCGGGACGGCATGTTGCATTGCTCATTAAAATTTAATTGCTACAAAAGTCCATAATTGACGCAAATGCCATGAGTCCGGGCGCAGCAGGCACGAAGGCTTATCAGGTCGTGTCTTGGCATTTGAGGCCACACATAGCTGCCTGCCTGCTAATGCAATTAGCCACGAACACCCACATCCACACTTACACTCGCTGGCTCACATGTTGGCCAAAGCGCTGACAAAGGCTCAAAGCCATCTTCAGTGTTTGCGGCTTAGAATATTTATGATTGATGCATTCGATGCTTTTTCCTCTTAGCCGGGCTTTAATGTCCTATTGACAGCTCGGCTTGTGTTGCTTTGTTTGCCCGATGATTTGTCAAAATTCTGTAATTTAACGCTCTGCTAAATCGGTAGTAGCAGTAGTCTTCCTCCTAAGACGGCAAGTTCGTGGGAACCCAGGCAGTTGTCCGACACCTGGAGCTATACTTTCGACGGAAGTTCTGGGCTGAGTGCAGCCCCGGTGACGCTTTTGAAGTCTTGGCCAAAAACAGCAGCATTGTGTTTCCCATCTTGACTTGTTTTTTTTTTTTTTTGGCGCAGTTTTTGCGCTTTTTAATGTTTGCGCCGAAAGCGCTAAAATACATTAAGCCATATTGTGGGCTTAGTGCCTTATTCTCTGCTCAAAAAGAGAAGAACCGTTTTCTTTTTGACAACTATAAATGTTTTTATATCCCCAAATAAGAAAAATGTACCCTAAAACTTGTATATTTATGTATATCAATTTACCTCTAATAATAGCTCTCTTTAGCTTACTTTTCTGTTCCCCGATGTCTTAAACCATTAACCTCGCAAAATGGCCATTATCAAGTGACCATTTTTGTGTAGAATTTACCCAAAAAAGTCGTACTTACCAGTGTCAGCTGCATTACAAATGCCAGCCAACTCGACACACAATCTGATATTAAGTTATAAATTTGCCAGCCAGCGGTGCCCTCTGGCCTCAGTCTTATTTTTTGTTTGCCTGTATCTCATTTCAGCTTTTTTAGTTACACTTTATTTTTCAAACAGTGTACAGTGTGTGTGTGTGTGTGTGTGGTTTGCGGTTGGAAGGAAGCGTGGATGTGGGGGGACGTGTTTTTGCCATTTCTAAGCGGAAGCGAAATGTGCGAGAGTAGTTGAAAGCCCTCGAGTTGTTTCGTTGCCGTTGCTCATGTCAAGTGCCAGCTGCTGCCATGGCCCCCTGGAATCCTCCAATCCGCCGACAGTTTGGGCGGCTGCACTTTCGACATTTAGCGCCGCCCACATGGTTGGTTACCTCCCGAGAGTCCAGCGTCCACCTGCCACCGTTAACCCCTGCCCTGTCCCTTAACCCCCTCCCTGGCCAGCAGGTGCATTTGACTGGCACCACAGCATGTGTATGTGTACGTTGTGCCAGCAGCCAACTGTTAAGCGAAATTACCGCAATCTCCGCACGTCGAACACTTTTTAATGCTGAAAAATGTATTTTCTAATTTTCTCCCCACTGCCATGTTGTGTCCATGTGCTTCCTCCTCGCTTTCTGCTCGCTCGGTCAAGTTTATTTGGCTTTGTCAGTTTTCAGCTGAGGAAGAGCAGGTGCGAGGAATGAGTCTCAAACTGGCCGGGCAATGTTAATGAAAAGTAATTATTTTACAGATTCGTAAACTTTAGGGTGAAGAAATGGCTTTAAGCTGGAAGGACAGCCCGTGTCGAGTGTGTCCTTTGCACATTAATATCGTATCCTTGGCAAAAATTTTCATATTACTTACTCAACTTGACGTAGCTGGAGCTAAAAGCTTCGGAAAAAAGGCAATTTCCGCCATCTTCGTTGCATGGTAAGAACAGAGAGCCAAAGAGGAAAAAATCAGTAAAGCTGATTTGCCGACATTGTTAAAATTTGCGAGCCAGAGAAAATTTGGGGAGCGGTCTGGGCCAAAAAGTTGCTAAACTCAGTTTACAAAGAGATCATGAACTTTAATGGAACAATTAATTTGTGATTAAATTAAAGTTTAAAGGGAAATGCACTACATGTTCGTTTACTGTTACTACAAGTATATTGTTTACCCTTTTATAAATTTATATACATTTCCCCAATAGTTTTACCCAGGAAAAGTCTTTCTAGCCACCTGTAAACATCACGAAACTTAACCAAATAAAATCCTTCCCTACTCCCTACTCCCATTCACTGTCTTAATTAAGACGGAACAGGTCTATTAAGAGAATTACGAGAAAGAGTGATTAAAGAATTGCAGAATTCCGGCAAAAGTTTACCCACTTAGCCAACTGCTTGGCATTTTGGCAGCTGCCAGAGATTTCCTTCAATCTGTATAATTTAGCTATTTTATGCAGCGGCCAACAACAGGCGGAAAAATTCATGAAACGTGGGGTAAAAAAAAAACAAGGGAAATACGCTTTGTTTTCATTCCTTTTTATACCCTTGCAGGGTATTATAATTTCAGTCAGAAGTTTGCAACGCAGTGAAGGAGACGTTTCCGACCCTATAAAGTATATATATTCTTGATCAGCATCAACAGGGGAATCTTTCTAGATCTGTCCGGAAGAAATCGATTTTTTTGCCATTTTTGCAAAATTTTATAAGGGGTTACATCATTAAAATTTTTGATTTTGATAAAAAATTGAATTTTCAAAATTTTTAAATGAAGTATGCAGATTTATTAACAGAACAGTTTTCCGATTTAAAATTAATGCTCTTTTGGCCGAGTTATGATATTTTTAATTTAAAAAAAAATCAAGAAGTTTTTCAATATAAACAAGAAAGGAAGCTAACTTCGACACGCCGAAGTTTGTATACCCTTGCAGATTGCAATTGGATCACTAAGAATCGAGCCATTCTGGTTAAATAATTGAAATTATTCGAATTGAATTTCATGAATTTTTAACTGAGTTGTAAACCTTTGAAAATTAGTTTCTTGCCCATTTTTGTTTAAACAATTATTTAAAAATTACAGGTAAGTATTAAAGCAAAACTAAGTAGGCAGTTTTGTTAAGCTTAGAATAACCAACTTAGAACAACTTTCCGAAATGAATTTCATGCATTTTTGACTGAGTTATGAACCTTTGAAAATTAGTTATTTTCCCCAAAAATAAATCGCACCATTTTTGCAAAAATATGTAAGGGGTACCATCATTAAAATTCTAAAAAATTGAGAAAAAATGAAATTGAAACGAACCCTAAACAGTATGCAGTTTTGTTAGGCTTAGAAAAGGCAACTCAGAACAGCTTTCCGAATTGAATTTCATGCACTTTTGGCTGAGTTATGAACCTGAAATTAGTTTTGTTTCTGAAAAATTATCAAAATAAATCGCACCCTTTTTTTAAATTTAATTGCAGCAAGTTGCCAGGAACTGAAAGCGGGTGCCGAAGGCGAGACAGAGAGCGTTGGCAAGGAGGATCAGGACGAGGAGGAGCAGAAGTGGACCAAGTGCCACCAAGACCGAGTCGAAACCACTGGGAACGACCTCCGACATTCCCACATGCCTCACCTTTTCTTCTTTTATTTATTTAAAGCTGAAATAAATAATAAACCTTAAAAAATGTGTAATTTTTGAGTTATGAGAGGAGGATGCGGTTTTTTTTGGGTGGGATAATTTAAACAGGCTCAATGGAAGGGCATTCTTGCGGTGGAAAATTAAAGAAACATCAAAGCAAAATAGCTAGATGAGCTCACTGGCAGTTAGTGAGATGCCATTTTGTTCCAATACGGCAAAATAGCTGGATGAGCATCACTGATAGTTAGTGAAATGCCATTTTGTCCCAATAATGCAAAATAGCTAGATGAGCATCACTGGTAGTTAGTGAGATGCCATTTTGTCCCAATAATGCAAAATAGCTAGATGAGCATCACTGACAGTTAGTAAAATGCCATTTTGTCCCAATAATGCAAAATAGCTAGATAAGCATCACTGGCAGTTAGTGAGATGCCATTTTGTCCCAATAATGCAAAATAGGTAGATGAGCATCACTGGCAATTAGTGAGATTCCATTTTGTCCCAATAATGCAAAATAGCTAGATGAGCATCACTGGCAGTTAGTGAGATGCCATTTTGTCCCAATAATGCAAAATAGCTAGATAAGCATCACTGGCAGTTAGTGAGATGCCATTTTGTCCCATTAATGCAAAATAGCTAGATGAGCATCACTGGCAGTAGGTTAGATGCCATTTTGTCCCAATAATGCAAAATAGCTAGATGAGCATCACTGGCAGTTAGTGAGATGCCATTTTGTCCCAATAATGCAAAATAGCTAGATGAGCATCACTGGCAGTTAGTGAGATGCCTTTTTGTCCCAATAATGCAAAATAGCTAGATGAGCATCACTGGCAGTTAGTGAGATGCCATTTTGTCCCAATAATGCAAAATAGCTAGATGAGCATCACTGGCAGTTAGTGAGATGCCATTTTGTCCCAATAATGCAAAATAGCTAGATGAGCATCACTGGCAGTAGGTTAGATGCCATTTTGTCCCAATAATGCAAAATAGCTAGATGAGCATCACTGGCAGTTAGAGAGATGCATTTTGTCCCAATAGAGCATCACTGATGCAGATGAGCATCACTGATGCAGATGAGCATCACTGATGCAAGTGAGCAAAACTTTTCATTCAAATTGGCCGCTTTCCAAACTGGGGTAACAGGCGAACAGAAACCAGCAGCAAGCAACTGAAAACTGGTATAAACTGTTATAAAAACATTTGGGCAAAAATAATAATTGGTATAAACTGTTATATTTCATTTTATACATTTATACCTATTTGTTGCCGACAACAACAGTTTATGGCAACAACAACCTTTTTACAACAACATCCCTTCAGCAGCCCATCCAAATTTCCGAACATTTCAAAGCAAATTGCCCGTTTCCCAAATTGGGGTAACAGGCGAACAGAAGTCAGCAGCAAGCAACTGAAAACTGGTATAAACTGTTATAAAAAGTCCAAGTTTCGAACCATTGATCTTGGAGTAAGCGAAGACTCAAACCAGATGTGACCATATTGTAGATTTTTTGGCTAAAATGTTGCTTAAATGCACCTGGTCACACTGAAACGGAGTCCAAGTTTCAAACCATTTAGGGGCCGGCGCAAGTTAGCGGAGACTCAAACCTTTTGAATCCAAATTTAGGGGTTATTTTACAACTGCACCTGGGCACACTGAAAGCAAAGACTCAAACCAGATGTGACCATATTGTAAATTTTTTGGCTTAAATGTTGCTTAAATGCACCTGGGCACACTGAAACTGATCGTCGTTAAATTCAAATTCAAATTTGGCAGTTAAATTCAAATTCAAATTTGGCAGTTAAATTATTTTTAAAAAATTTGTTTAATTCTAAAAAAATTCTTAAATACATATAAAAAATCTAAAAAATGTTTAAAATTCAGAAAACAAATTTAAAAATTTAGATTTTGCTTTCAAAATAATTAGATTTTTCCCAAACGATCCCAAATAAATGCCGCCTTCACAAAAAGTGCACATTGATTTCACCATCTTTTATTGATTCATATTTGTGTGTTCCATCAATTATATTTACATATTTAAATTGCATTTATAAATATTTTAATTATTTACGCCTGCTGCAGGGTTTTAACTAGCCCGGAGCCAAGATCCGATCACCGTCCTCCACTGCCATCGGGTTGAGATCTGTCATCCCAGCTGCTCGCTCCTTCCAGCTTTTTAATATAAAAAATCCGATTTTATAATACAAAATAATATTTTTCTAGGTCAAGGAATCATTTTCAACCCCATAAACCATATATATTCTTGATCAGCATCAACAGGGAATCTTTCTGGACATTTCCGGAAGAAATCGATTTTTTGGCCATTTTTGGGAAATTTCATAAGGGGTTACATCATTAAAATTAGCAAAAATGGCCAAAAATTTTGATTTCTTAAAATTTTAAATTTGGTATGCAGTTTTTTTAAATTAATAAAAACTAACACAAAACTGCTTTCCGAATCGAAATTAATGCATTTTTGGCTTAGTTATGATATATTTTAATTGTTACCTGCAAGGGTATACAAACTTTGGCTGGCCAAAGTTAGCGTTCTTTCTTGTTCTTCACTCATTTTGACCTTTTGCCTCATTATCTCTCTTTTGGCCAAGAGCCGTTAGTTCGCTAAACGAGTCGAGTCGGCGGCGGCTCTGAGTGAACTTTCCCTTCCTTTCCAGCCCGGTCCGCGAGCGCATTCAAGTGCAACTTCTGGGTAGCAATAATAATGTTTGCAATTAAACTAATGAAGACATTTGCCTCTGAACTAGGCAAGTCAATTAGAAGTTGCTCTGCAACTAAAGGAAGGCCATCCTCCATCGAGAACTTGCATATTGACCACGCAACTGCCATCCAGATGCAATCTGCCGCCATGTTAAGTGCCATGCTTTGACAGTGAACAATATTAATTGTCTGCTTTTTATTATGCCTGTCCCAGAGAACATGACAGTTCAGATAGTGAAACATTGCTTTCTGAAAAATATCAAAATTGCCAGGAGAATCGTGGTGTGTTGCTCAATAGTTTTTATTTGCATGAGCATATTTACACGCAGAGAAATATTGGGGGGAGAAAGGGGTTTTCTTTTTATTATATTTACCTTTTTTTTGGAATAACGATTTTACATTTACAGCTTTTTTCTTAAACAGGGATCTAAATTTCATGAATTTTTGAATCATTTTAAAAGAGGATCATATCTCAGAATAAATTATAATAAATTGAAAATCAACGAAGCTGTAATATCCTTTCCCTCAAGGCCTAAGGCTCTTAAAACACTAAATTTTAAAGCTTAATCCGACTTACCCATGATCTCCAACCATTCTCTCTGTGTACTTTTGGCCAATACAAATATTTGTGCAGCTCCATCTCCGCGACTCATACGAAGCCCGCCCCCCGGTTGAACGCGTAACATATCTGTGCATTTTGGAAACCGCTGCCATAACAGCACAGTTTGAAGTGGGGAAATGAAAGCGACCTCTCGGGCCACGAGGATGTCACCAGCAAAAACCCCTGCTTTGCGGATGCGGATGCCCAGGATTGAAACAGCAGCAGAAGCGCAAAAGTTTCAGCCCCCACGCGCTGCTGTTGCAATCACGCGGATTTTGAACTTTGGATAAGCCAACATGGGGGGTTCTGTTCCTCCTCCTTCTGGGACAGCAGTCAGCAGGAGGTATTTACGAAATGAATTAACGAATCGGGCGGGGGGAGCCAAGGATGCCAACGTGAAATGAAAGTTCTCGGTTTTAATTTAATATTTATTTTTATTTACTTTTTGTCGCGTTTGAAATTGGTTTTTCGGTTGCTGTTACAATATTTGTCTGCATAGAGTTTTTCATAATATTCCATTTCTCTGTTAGTTATTATTGTTTTTTGTTTTTGGGTACCGGAAGTACCTTGATCAGATTCGGCAAGTCCCCGCATTTAGCATTTTCTGTTTTCTGGGGAATTACGTTTAGAAATGTGTGTTTAATGGCCTTTGGTAGGCTTTCGGTTTCGTTTAAAGTTCCCTCTTTACGGATTTTTGGGTTTTTTGTTTTAATCGTAATGCTTAGTTTATTAAAAGATAAATAAAATCTCTCTTTTTAAGCACAAATGTTGTATAACTAAATAATTTCTTTACAATTAAAATCATGCGCCAACAGTTCAAAATGAGTTAGCCCCCTCTCTATCTCTTGGATATTCGTTCGGTTATCGTAACTTTCTTGTATTATTCATTAAGCATTTTATGTTTAATTACAATCTTTAGCTAATTTGACACATAAAGCGGAAAACTTAACAACAATTTGTTGGTTGAATTGCCATTTCTTGTGTTAGGTTTGCAATGATCTTCAATAGACACTTACAGGCTAGGTATAATATTTATTATTAATTCATTTAATTTTTAACATTTACTCGGCATTCTTACTGTTTCTGTTAATTTTACTTTTACCTTTATCGTTATCGTTATCGTTAAATTTTGCTACTAATAAAATATACTTTATGCGCTATACACTCTAATTGTTAGTACGATTCTGATGAGCGCCGATTCTCTGCCGGAAGTTAGCCACAGAGATAGATCGTCCAGTAACTGCCTCTAAAATATGCTTGTGCTAGCTTAGGACTTGGCTCTCGTTATGGTTTTTCGTTTTTCGTTATCGGTTTAGTTATAGTTTTAGTTGTTTTTAACATGGTGGTAATCTGCAGTCAGCGTTTAGAAGAGCGTCTCTTATAGTGATGGCATCATCGTCGGTCGGTTACAGCTGTGGGGGGGCGGGAAAGGGGGGACTCGTTACAAGTAGGCGCCTGGTGGGTGGTTAGTCTTGGGTATCGATCTCGGGAAGTGCTGTCGTAAGCTTGCTAAGGAAACTCAGGTCTGGAGAATATATAGAGGGACTGGATTCGCAACAGCTGCTGTCTAACGTCCGCTTTGGATCTCAGTATTCGTTTAAATTTGGCTTTATACTCGACCAGGTTGCACCACAATTTACAATTCGCCTACTAATAATTGTTATTGGCACCGCAATGCACTGCTCCTTCTCTCTCCCTCTTGTTTTCGCGCAGTGCAATGCCGCCCACACCTACACATATGTAGTTGCAACATCGAAAAAGTTGTCCAAAAGGATTAGCGTATCGGTATTATCTCGTATGTTGTATATATCTACACGTATGTATATAGTTCAATAGTTATTCATGCACGGTATATAGGTATAATATCTGTGTATATGCTGTATATAACTATCTTGAATAATACATTCATATCTTGTATATCCTACGTTACATATAGCTTTAGTTTTTTCCATCATTTTCATCGGTTTTCTTTTCATAATTGTAGTTGTCGGTATGTATATGTACTATAGTATATAGACACAATTTGTTCACAATTCTCTCTAAGTTTAGAAATAGAGGCGGTGGCTTTTATTTGGACTCCATTTATACATTTAGTCAGTGAAACGAATAGTAAACAAATATTTCAATTAAAAATGCGAAAACAGCAAGACAGAAGAGTTACGGTTTAAGTTTAGAGTAAGGCTCTGGCGGCATGAGTCGACTCGGGGGGCAGCCCGCAGAAGTATGCTACGCTAGGGCAAGTCACCTGTACGCTCTATGGGGAAGATGGGGATGCCTACCAAAACCATCGCCAGAAGCCATGGAAGTTAACATGTACATTTAATGTAATTCAAATTGTTTTCTTTTGTTTCGTTTCGCTTTGTTTCCGTTTCTCTCGTCGTAGTTTTCTTGTATAGCAAAATCACATTTGAATCTCCTTTTGTTTTGTGAAGGAAAAAAGTCTAAGTCACGCTTTTCAAATTGCTTCGTTCTTTCAACGTTTATACAATAATGCTCGCCAAGTTCAGATATGTGTTGGGTGTTGGGTGTGGGTTGTGGGTGTGTGTGGCATATGTACATACCAAATAGGACCCTTGGAAAGGTGCATCTATTAGTGCCACATTGAGCTGAATAATTGCTGAAATTGTCGAGCGTTCAAACGAATTTTCGATGCGAGTAATTGGCATTCGGCATTTTTGGCGGGCTAAAGTAACTCGATTCGCACATGAAGTATGCATTATCCTAGCTTACGCGCTAATATTACATTCAATATGGAGTATTTGGTACTTAATTGCCATGTTTTTTACACAACTACAGTTAAGTTTTACTTTGAAATTGACATTAGGATCATCGTTCATCGTTCGTGGGCCGCTTTGGGCCGAACTTCGCTTCGCTTAAGTACGTAAATCAGAGTTTCAACTACACCGGAATTGTAAATAAAAGTTTCTTGTGGTGCAGTTTACATACACATATGCATTAAAGTCTACCTGTAATTCTATCTATATGTATGTATGTGTTGTTAAGCAGCTATATAGTTCTGCAGTAGTTATTGTGCACTTTTCTAAAATAATTGAGAGACAATTGACACTAAGCTTCCAAACACTGTGTGTGTGCCCAATCATTTAATTGGTGTTATTTATTGTTATCGTTAACATTTATGGTTTACGTTAAGGTTTCAACTATTATAATTAGCTTACAACTAGAGTACATATATATATATAATCGGTTGTATGCTTACGAAAATAGAGGATGAAGAACTGGTAAATCACTTTGCGAAGCAAATTGAGCAACTTATTCGAGAACGTTAACGTCTTGTTTCGTTTCCATCTAACATATGGACCCATTTGCTTATATTTTGTAATGAGTAATGATTAATCATATTTATACACACGTGGTGAGACTTGGTTTCTTTACAATTGGTGTGTGTGTCTTTAACACTAATATTCCTTCTCCTCGAATGCAACGCATTTATAAAAATACAAAACAAACTATAAAAAGCAATGACTTCTCCTCTTTCTTTTCCGTGTATATATATTTACACACTCTACACATGTTAAATGCATGCGCTTTAACCTCAGGTTTACAAACCTTGTCCAAACAGTTTCAATTTACAATTTTTGTGCTTCGGTATTTACAATTTTCAAGTTTTAAGCGAGCGTTATTATTATTATTATTAATATTTCATCTTAGCAAGAACGTACATATATATATCAAGGCTATATGTTAAATCTGGTATATCGGTGTCATGTGGCGTGGCAGCGAGTGTAATCCAAACCGAACTCGTAATCAGTGGCGAGACAATTGCGAAATCATAAGTCAGCAACTAAAGATTGGTCCCTTTTTCATATTATATTCATTTCAAAACGTGAGAGTTATGCCTCGAGTTGTGTCCTGGTGAATAAGCTCTTCGGGTTCTAGTAGTCTACAGAGATGTTCGTGTGTGAAAGATAGGGCCGCTTCAAGCTCAATTTGGAACGATAGCCTGGCCTGGCCACAAACAAATTGATTTAACTGAACTTTTTACGCTTTTGTATGCCAGACCAATTTATTTATTTCAACTATTTTATTTGGTTTGCTAGACAAACAATTTGGCGTTTGTCATGGCCGCTGAGTCCTGGAAACTGCCATCAATCAATGGCCGCAGCACACAGGACATGCGACATGCAATTTAACGCCAACTGCAGGACAACACAAAAAATGACTCAAATAATATTAATCCCGACAGATAAATAAAGAACAGAGCTGCATTTGTACTCGGTCCATTGTGTGTGTTGTGGTCTCGGCTGAAACGGAATAAATAGAGCATAGATAAATACACGCTGTGCCCATTAGGAGGCTGGACAAGACCTGAGCCTGAGCCTGAGCCACCTCGTTAGGCCCGAAGCTAAGGCCAACGAGCCAAAGGAATCGGCCGGCATTCGGTTTCGGGGTAAAAGGCAATGCATTTTAAATGGAATATTTGTGTAAGTCGCTCGGTTTTCCTGGGTCGTCTTGCCCGCCTGGGAAATGAAATAATAGACAAAGGATTAGAGAGGACCAATGGAGAGAATCCGCTACTTTACATAAACTTCGGCTTAAGTAAATAATTTATTGAGCCACAAGCCCCCAGACAAAGGGAATTGGACAGGA
Source organism: Drosophila kikkawai (assembly GCF_030179895.1). NCBI lineage: Eukaryota > Metazoa > Arthropoda > Insecta > Diptera > Drosophilidae > Drosophila > Drosophila kikkawai. The sequence continues at coordinate 18,430,438 of NC_091729.1, read as the reverse complement.
CGTGGCTTAGGCATTTAGCTGCCCAGGATTGAACGGGTCGAAATGCCACACGTATGTGTGTCCCAAGTCCTGTGAAAAATGTATCTCCTTGCCCCCAATTGACCCTCTCCCTCGGCCATCGACATTGTTCTCCTTTGGCTGGGAAAAAAAAAAGTTTTTTGGCCAGATTAAGCAGATCGGAAGACAGGGCCCGGCGGTCAGTCCTTTTAATTAAACATTGTTAAATGCAATTTCACAAAATCGGTCAGGCGGAAAAGTCGGAAAATTCGAAAAGCGAAAAGCGACCACCCCCCCGGCATCGAGTTAACCAGTTTTCAAAGTAAGTATTCAAGAAATCCCTCAGCGGAGGCAAAAACTTGTTTAAAATCTATGTCCCACTTTAAGGTAAAACCCATTGCCATTATCCCAACGAACTGTAAATCACAATAAGGCTGTATTGTGTGTATTTTGCGGAATCTGTAATTTGTTTGCCAATTTACGGAATTTCATTGTGATTTTGTTTATGCCATGGCATTGAATTAATTTTGTCGCAGCGCGTGGGTTAGAGTTAATTAGATTATAACTGGGATTATTCTGCTTTACAGGCCAGTGGCTAATAATAATTTGATTGTGTGTAAAGTTGTTATTAGAAATGAGCAGGAAATGTTGTGTGATATTTTGATACTATTAAAAAGTAATTATAACTGCTAAAAAATATATATTTTCTTTACTAAAACTTCTTTTTAGAAAACAATTATTGAATGTCTCTGATTGGTTTTGTGGCTCTTTAATGTTGCCTCTCTTCTTCTGGTTGTGTGAGCTTTAGTGGTTTCAACTATTTAATTAGTTACTACGATTACTTACCACATGCACAGCAAGCAACTGAAAAGGTGGCTAACTAAATATGTATTTCCAATAGGTCAACAAAATTAGCAAACTAGTTTATGCAATGAAATTAATTGAAATGGAGCTCTGTTTTGTTTTAATGCTTTGCGATTTATGCTCTCTAAACTTATTGATATTGTTGTTGGTTCTGTACTTGTTGTTGTTGTTGTTGTTTGTTCTTGTTGATTGGTTGTTGTTTTTTTATTATTTTGATTTTTTTTTTGAGGGGACTTGGTGACTGAGGTGCTTGTTGTTGTTGTTGTTGTTGTTGGTATTGTAGATGTTGCCACTAACTGTACTAGCTGTACTTGTTGGAGTGTTGTTGATGTTGTTGTTGTTTTTGGTTGTTGTTGTTGTTGTTCTTGTTGTTGTTGTTGCTAAACTGCAAATATGACAAAAGTATAGGTGAGTATTAGTGGTGAGAGAGAGAGTTGAGAGAAAAATGTTAAAAAAGTTGTCGTTGTAACTGCGGGGACTAATTGTTGTTAAATAAAACAAAGTTTTCATTCGAGTTTCTTTTTGTGTATAAGTTTAAGTTTTTCATTTATTTGTTTTTCGTTTTTCGTTTTTGGGTTTTCTGGTTTTTAAGATCAAAGAATTGTATTTTATGTACTGTTTGTTTTTGTTGTGGATTTCTTGTTCAAGTGGCGCTGTTTTTAATGTTTGAGATTTTTTTGCTTGTTTTTTGGTTTTTGTTTTCGTTTTCGTTTTTTTGTATTTTTCTTTGTTTTTAATATTTTTTGTTTGCTGCAACGCTTGGCTTAAAAATAAATAAGTTTCAATGATGGTTTTACAATTTTATCGTTTGTTCTTAGGTTTTCTTTTGTTTTCGTTTTGCATTTGCACTACAGCGATTTCATAATTTGCTTATTCTTGGTTTTCTGATGCTAACAACATTTAATAAATAGTAGTTTTGAATAGTTGCTAATAATTTGTGGTTCATTACTTGTGTGTGTGTTAGTGTGTGTGTGTGTGTTTGTATTGTGTATCTGTGTGTGTGTGTATCAATTGTGTTTCTGTGTGTTTCCTGTTTTTCGTTTTTTATTTTCGCAAATTTGTTTGCTGTGCAGTACATGATATTTTCGCTCGGTATTTTGGTATTTCCTTCTTCTGATAAGATTGATGTGTGTATATATCGATATAAACGTATATATGTATGTATATATATGTCTGTATGCATGTATCGGCTGCACATATATTATATATATATAAGTATATATAACGGCTGATTATGTCTGTGTGCCTGTGTGTAAATGCGACGCAGAATTGTTGTCAAAAAAGTAGTTCGTACATAAGTAGTCAAAAATCGGTTATCAAAAGGACTTTTTGCTGTGATTATGTTGCATTCCATAGGCTTATACATATGTATGTAAGTATCTCTGTATGCGTATGAATGTGTATGTATGTAATGTATGTTATGTTATAAGTGTACTTATAGTATATAATGTATAAGTTTCTTGTGTTGTCCGAGTGTGTGTAATGTATGTTTTAATGTAGATATTCGGGGCTCTAAAGGGGAGTGGATTTCCATTCACCATCAGATCTCCGCTTAGAGTGTGTTATGTTGTGGGTAGTATTAGGTGTAAATTACTTTGCTTCGCTATTCCACATTACTAGCTTATTACACTTATTAGCATATACGAATGCATTAACGATTCTTCAACTAAACACTTAGAAGGTTCGATTTAAATTTGTCTCTATTCGCGGTATTCGGTATTGACTTTTCCCTTTTTTTTAGGCCCTGCCTACAAGTATGCTACAGCGCGCGCACTCAGCACAGTCGCGTCCTTGGTAAATGAAAATAATGAGTACAGCCCGTTTGTACGCGCTCCCCGTAAACCAAAAAACAAAAAAAAAAACAAACGCAAGGCTCTCTCGAGGCGGAAACGGCAGAGTTGCTGTTGTTGTTGTTGTTGGTATTATGCGTTAATTGCGTTATTAAAATTTAGTTAATGAGATTGTATTTATTCGGTGGATTAGTTTAACAAGTGTAAGTGTGTGGGTGCGAGTCGGTGTTCGAACCCATTTCCGCCGCACAGCAAACCCTAAATTAAAGTATGAACTAACTAAACTAAACACTTAACTTAAACTAAACTAAACCGATCAACGAAAATTCAACTAAATTGCATATTAACATTGCTATTATTAGTGGTTTTCAGGGTGGTATTAACGGGTGTTCTTGTGTGCGTGTGAGCGCAGGCATGTGTGCGTACTAAACACACACACACACATACATACTACTTGGAGCCTGAAAGTATGCAATTGTCCGCAGATGTGGAAGCTTTAAATTGCTAATAAATTATTTAGGACTCCTGTGTTTCTGCTGGAGGGGGGCTGCATGAGGAGGGTTGGTTCTAAATAATGTCTGCTAAATGCCAGGCCTAATTCACTAATACTTGTACGTGGGGAAATGATCTTACTCTCTCTCTCTGAGTCTCTCAAATCTCATCGAATTTCGTTTCTTGCAATTTCGTTACGTTTACGTTGCATTTGCGGCTTACGTTTTTACATACTTGCACTTGCACTTGCACACACACTAAGACATTTTAGGTATGTACGCGTGTATTATATAAGGAATCGTCAATATATATGTATGTATGTATACGCCTCTAAATACATAATAGACATCTATTGGAAATTCAAACGTGCTAGCATTTGCTTATGTTAAAATTACACATATTATTTGATTTGTATTAGATTTTTTTTTTTCAAAATTATCACCAGTAATTACGCGTACGACTACACTATGCAGTTGTCCGTTCTTTTCTACGCCCCTCTAAAACTTGCCTTCGTCCTTGGTCTGTCTCTGTGTCTGTGTCTGTATTAGTGTCTGTTTGCTTGTCTGTGTCGGTGTCTGTGCCCAGTGTGTGTAGTGGGTGTAATTTGTGGTGTAATTATGTAAGTATTCGCTTCTCATACATGTAATTGCATTACTCATAACGTCAAAGTAACTTTTTGTTAATATTTGCGCTTGGTAATTTGGTATTTTTAAGAATTTTTTCTTGCTTTTAAAATTGACTCGCGCCGACCTTTCTTTTTTTATTAAAAACTATACTCGAATGTATATATGTTATGTATGTATGTGGATGTGGTGTCGTATTACTATGTATGTTATGATCTCTGATATATATATATATATATATATTTATATATAAATATTTATGTATATAAGTATTTGTATGTGTGTATGTAAGTATAAACTATAAGCCTATAAGAATATAGTTGTAGTTGCTCATTTTTGTTCATTTATTTTTTCGTTTTTCGATTTCATAGTTTTTTTGTTTTGTTTTTTTTTTTTTTGTTTGGTTTTTGTTTATCCTTTAGTTGTTATTCTATGTTCTCGTTATGCACATGCACTCTAGATTATTATGAATTCGTTTCGGTGTACAAAGTTCTTGTTTTGTTTAGTGTTTCTCATTTGCCTCTCGGGGTTGTATCAAATTCAAATAGAAAACGATTGTAGCAAACACAAAAGCTATAGCTCTCCTTTCTCTCACTGGATCCGTGTGTGTGTGTGGTTGGTTTTTCTAGCAAATTGGCAAGCATGTGGGTTGCGGCATGGAAAACGGGGGGAAAAATAGGTTGAAAAGCGAGAACCCAAGGCGCTCGTCGCAGTTATAAAGCTCAGTGAAAGACACTTAAGAACCACACAGTTCGTTCAGGCGGTTCTCCCTCTCTCGTTAAAGTATTTAATGTACCCAGTTTTCAACTCGTTCGTGTGTGTGTGTGTGTGGTGTGGTGTGGTCTGTGTCGCTGTTGTTGCTGTTTCATAATTGGACGGTTTCACAAATTTTAATAATTTCATTTTGTTTCTCGTTTTTGTTTTGATTCTTGGTGGTTGTCAATTCAGTATTGAATAAACTGGTCCATTTGTGTAGTTTTTGGTGTCTCGATAAGACGAACTAAGACGAATATCGGTTGAAATTACACTCCAAATGGGACCTGCCCCCGGGCTGGGGCTTCGAATAATGAACCAATTTTGGATTGGGTGTGTGGACAAGTTCAAGAAAATCGTGAGTTGTTTCTTATAAACACAGCACCTACCTTGTACCCCATGCGCATTTGATTTTTATTGGAGTTGAAAACTACGAGGCAATTGCAAACGTAATTCAAAACGTAATGGGGAACGCATAATAAAGGAACTGCTACGTAAAAGGACATGCAATTAGCAATTAGCAATTAGCAAAAGCCAGCGGACTCGGAAGGCCTTCTTGTCTCTGTCGTTGGACAACCTTTAAATGATTTATCTCTTCAATTGATTGTTTCAATTCAACAAAATTGTTTTAACGAAATTTGTCTAATTTTTGCTTTTATTTTAATTTTAATTTCGAATGCGTTTAAATTAAATTTAAATAATTGCTACTAGAGTTTATTTTCTTGCTAAATTTCGATTTCAGAAAAAAAGAGCAAAGGAAATCAAAAAATTTTCCTAGTTATCGAATTGTTTTCCATTTTTTTTTTTTAAATTGTGTTTTTCTTTTAAATAATACTTTAAAGTAATTTCTTATTATAAATTAAGTCTTAAATCTATCCTTGGGTTTTGTTATTTATTTTTGTTTTTTTCTATATGCTTACATACAATTCTTATTGGCGTTTTCGTTAAGGATTGTAGGGATTATGTCTGTTTGCAGTTTTTTTTTTTTGTTTTTAATATTGAAAAGTGCTTGGGGGTCTTTTCTTGTTTTACACATTAATAATGCCTAAATTGTATAATTTCAAAACTCAGGGCCTTACATTTGAATTCTTCAAAATTTTGATATGTTCAAAATTCAGGATAACACTATAGATTATTTGGCATATAATTTAGTTAGGGTTTACTCTTCATTAGTTGCTGTTTGTTTATGCCCACATAAAGTAAATGAATCGGATGTGCGTTTAGGATGCTTTTAAACTATACACTTTGCCTTAAATGCTCTGCGAGTTCTCTATAGTTTCAAAAGCAAGTTATTTGTCACGCTTCAATTCCTATTCGAATGTACAAAAAACTTCGACAATAATGATGAATGATGATGGTGTGTTTGTGTTTAGATGATTAAAATAAAAATGCAACTGCCAGATACTTTTACATAATTATATATATATATATTTATATCAAAAAATGAGCGCGCATGTTACAAACTCTGGGCTTAAAAAATAACAACAGAATTTAAATATTAAATAAAACAAATCATATATAAATACACGCATAAATATATATGTTTACGTCTTTATATATTCAAACTGAAGTCGCCACCAGCCAAATATATAAATATATATTTTTTTGTCTCTATTTTACGCATACAAAATTAAAGATATGAAAAATATAAACACAAAATCAATTGTGTCAAGTGTGTCGAATAAAACTATTAACAATAAAAATTCTGATTATAATTCGTATATTTGTATATTTGTAAATTAAATAGCTACCAAGTGTTTGTTTTTGTTATGTATTTTATATTATATATTATTTTGTATTATAGTAGTTGGTTTATTGATCCGTTTTATGATCTAATTAGGAGCTTCAAGATCGTTGTTGCTTTATCTTCTTACAAATTAATATTTAATAATTAATTATTAACGAGATTTTGTTTGCCTTTGTTGTATGTATAATTAGTTCCCGTTTCGTGTGTCATTAAACCATGTTAATCATTTAAAATTAAGTACAATAATACTTAATCTTTAGCATGAATATATATTTTACAAGTTAAGGATTAAAAAACAATTTACATAATAACTAAGACTGTAAAAGACACTTGAAATAATTACACGAACTAGTTGACGAAATGAGAAAAATTGCAATAAATTAAATAGAACAAACGAAGAATCGTTTAAAGCCCAAATTGCACATATATGTAGGTTTAGTTTTAGTTTAGTTGATAGCATTAAATGAATATGATATATGAATGGGAGGAAGCCTAACTAACGATCGTGTGCCAAGCGGTGAACTACGGGGGGAAAAGTGAAGAAAATTCGTTTAGCGGCCCTAGCATTGTGTGTGTTGGTGTGTGTTTGTGTCTTGTGTGTATTCGTTGATTTGCAATAAAAACAAATGTAAATATATATATATAGATATATATATAAAATCATACAACTCAAGTGAACTCATGGGTTATCTCTTCTGATCGTTTTACATTATTTGCATCTTTTTTTATACAAGTTAATTTCGTTATTATTATAGGTAATCTAACATACGCCTTTGATATGGTGTTGTTGCCGTTGCTTTATTGCTGATATTTGAATTCTTTTTCTCGTATTTTTCATTTCATTTCGCCTACTTTTATACGCATTTGCAATACGCCCTCATCTCACCATCAACATCTTTAGTAGTAGCTTTGCTTTGCTAACCTTCACTTGGAGTTCTGAAATGTTTGGCTCTGTCAATTCTAATTTTTAAAACGCCTCAAAAATATGTTGTTTTGTTTGTTGTATGTTTTGCTGAACGATGCTGCCTTAACTATGCTCTAGATGCTCTCCTCTCTTCGATTTGCACTTAACTAAATATTTTCTTGTAGGTTTTCTTTGCCTTAGCTTGTGTATTTTTTTGTTTAGTTATTTTCGCTTTTTACATTTAGTGTAAATTAAAATTAATTTTAATGTAAATACAAATACAGCTCATTACATATAAATTTATGCCTTTTTTTTTAACTTTGTAAATTAAGCACAAAAATTATGTTTATCGTCTTGTCTTTTTCTGGTTTTGTTTTAATTAGTAAAAACATTGGCTTGTGCAAGTTTTTATTCCATCTATCCATTGTTTTAAATATTCGTTAAAGTAAGAAATTTTAAAATCAACTGCTGCTGCAAGTTTGTTTCGTTTGTTTTTAATTGTTTTTTTTTTGTTTTGCATAACTAAAATTAATAAATTTTATTTAAAATTGCTAAATTTTTGGTTTTAATTTACACAATAAATATTTTTTGTTTTGTTAAGACTTTTTCTCACGCCCGAATACTTGTCGAAATATTGTCCAAAGAAATGTTTCTTTTTGTTGCATAAATATACTTGTATCCGAATTCCAAATCATATTACAATATATAACTATACAGAAGAAGTCTGCCAGGGGGGAGAGGGAATTGTAGGATGGGAAGGTCAGATCAGAATTTCTTTAGTTGTTACTCTAACATATGGTTTCCTTTTAAATTTTAATCATTTTTATTCTTGTTTTTGGTTTATTTTTGTATGTGATTTTTGTATCAATTAAGCATTACATAGTTTACAATTGGTTGGGATTTCTTTTTGCTTTTTTTTGTGTGAGAAAGTCCTAATGCATTTTCATCGTCTTTATAACAATTAATAACAATTCAATTTGTTTACTTTTGTATTATTTTGCATGTTGTGTTGTTGTTGTTGTTGCCACACAAACGCATGTAATATAATGGGGGGAGGGGCATGTAATGAAAGGGTGTGTTCATCATTATCCTGTGTGGCTTTTAAACGAGGCCATATCGTACATAGGCTGCATTGTCATACTAATTAGCTGAATTGTCTATGCAAAAATGGCTCGTAGAAAAGTTACATGCGTTTGCGATGCGTGGGCTATATCTGTCGCACTGTTGCCCTCTAATGTGTTACGTTAATTGTTAATTAGTTGTTTATCTGCTGTTGCCTCAATTAATTGTAATCAATTTGCCATAATCAGCTGCTGCCTCAGCGTTCTTTCCTGTGGATGATGTTGAGTCGAATGTGTAAGCCATTATCAAGTTAGTCGATCAGTTGGAAAAGCTGCTAGTTGTTATGTTTGTGTTGTTGTCTTTTTGCATATTTCTTGTTTGTTATCCTGCTTGTCAGTCGACGAGTGCTCCTTCTTCTTCTCTTCTTCTTCTTGGGTTTATATATGGTTCTGCATTGTGTGATAGTTAAGCCAGGTGTCGTTTGCTTGCTTACACAATCGTTATCAAATCTCAATTGTAGATGTCCACCTTGGCATCGACCTCGTTCTCCTTCTCGACCATGCCCTCGCTGGTCGCATTGTTCCAGGCCCCATTCATGCTCTTTGACGAGGAGAAGCACAGCTTCATGATGAAGGGGAACTTGGTGCCTGTGCGGGGAGAGGGGAGAGAGCAGGCATAAAACGTATATAAAGCAATGTGGTTCCTTCACAAAAACAAGTACATATGGGATATATATGTATATATTCATTAAGTTATATATATTGTGTAGTATAGTGTATAAGTGTTGTATATTCTTGAATTTCGTTTTATTGATTCGGCAGGGAAGAGTCTTCGATTGTGAGGAAATCAAGGAGTTGAAGGGAAGGGAAGGATGTAAGGGATTTAAAACGAATTGGGCAATGCAATAAGAGCCTGAATTAAAGCCTGACTGAATGGTTTACTCAGCTAGAAGGCACAAGTCCTTGTGTATAATAATATACACATGGGAAGTGGGGAAAAGAGCAATATATTTGCTTGCACCATAATTCCACACCCACATTGACATGCACTTGCATTCCCCATTTGCATTTGTGCATTTGCATGTGCCAGTGTTTGCCTTCTTTACACTTTTAATTACTATTTACCATGCTCTCGAGAGAGCAGCATCCCTCCAAATCAAATCGAGGATGTATCGACAATTTATGCATGAGCATAGAAAACCCTCCCCCTAGGTGGCTATTTTTCGATAAGCGGTTTTTGAGGTGTGCCACCAATGTCAAGCGCCGCTTATTTTACTTCTGAATGCCAAATGACTATTGCCCATGTAAACAAGCTCATAAAAACCTAGGAATTTGTGAAATTTGCGGAATTGTATAATTCGCTTGGGGCTGGCTGACTGGCTGCTCTCCGGCTGCTGAAATATTTATGCGAAAAGTTTATATCGGTCGTCAACCCATTTGTAACCGAGCCGGGCGAGTCTTGGGACTAATTGTTAGCGAAACGCTGCTGCTGCAGGCTAGAAATCAGGAGGGGGTGCAACCCATTTATGAATAACTGCAAACTGAAATTGTTTATCTTAATTACCAAATTAAAATTTTCAACGCAGCCAGCGCGTAACTAAAAAGTTCTTTTGGCCACAAAAAGAGCAGGCAAAGAAACAAGAAGAGGTTAAAGTTTGCATTTGCGGGGACAAGTGGTGCTGCTGGGGTGTGGGCTTTAGGGGGGTGTGAATTTGATGTGCGGCGGCTGCTGCTGCTGCACAACAGGCAAACAGGCAAAAGTCGAAAGGCCATGGAAAATAGCTGCCAAACTTTTGGCTGCCGTTCGCCAGGGAGTTTTTTTTTGGGGGGGGGGGGGGGGGGGAGAAAATAAAATTTATGTTGCCTACTTATTGGGGCGTGTTCTGGGTCGAAAAAGAGAGAGAATTTTGTGTTTGGAGGAAGGTTGGTAAGTGGATTGGTTGGTTGGTTGGTTTGGTTTGGTTTTCGGTGGTGGCCACATATAAATTTGACATTCTTTTCTTTTGAATAACACTTAAACACAACACTATCTCACCTTTACCCTCAATAGGCAGATGGTTGCACTTCATGATGGCCAACACAGCCTGCGAGATGTTGGGGAATTCAATCAGTCCAGACGACGAGCGCTCGGTCTTCAAGGGGAACAGACGCACCGATGTGGCGGGCACATCCTTGATATTGAAGATTCCAATAAGCTGGTCCTCGGTCAAGCCGGGTGGTGTGTTGAAAAAGTGCAAAATCTGTAAGGAAATAATAAATTTTTATAATTTTATATATCAAATACAAGATTAACTATATACCTTGCTCGGTGGTTGAATGCGATTCTTGCTGGCCTGGGCCGGCGATAGGAAACGATTGTTCTTGGAGCCGGTGTACTCCTTGAAGCTGGGTGTGTGATCGGGCAGCAAGAACGGGTTGATCACCTCGGATAGGAAATTCTGCTTAGAGAATGCAATCTGTATTTTGCCTCCAGTGCCCACGGGAATGTTGTTCAAGTGCTGTACGCAGCGCTCAACGGCCACGGAGTCGCCCATTTGCACCATGGCAGTGCCCTCTTTGGTCTTCAAGAACTTGATCTGTAAAAGAAGAGAGAGGGAGGAGGGTTAAATGGCTGATAATATGTCATATTTCTCACATTCACAGCATCCATTAAATCTGGTTTCATGTGTGTCCACCTCAATGTGTAATTAAATTATATGCCCCAGCAGCCCCATTTTATGGCACCTCGAACCCTCGTTTACCCAGTGACCCTTGTGTCCCTCCCTCGAGGGGAGCCAGGTTGATTGAATTCTCTTGTCGCTGTCATCTCTGTTGCTTTTAACCCAATCTGCCGGGCGGAGGAACCAGTCAGAGCAAACCAAAGCGGAGCAGAGCGGAACCGAGCTTCGCATTTTCATTCAATTCAATTTAAAATTTCCTTCAAACGCAATTATATAACAGAATGGCGTCCTTAATTCTCAATTCATTGTATATGTAGGTGTTGTGTGTGTGTTAGCTGCTCCTTGTCACATATGAGTTTACACCTCCACCCACAATTGTTATAGCCTCTTTTCCGCCCCCTTATTGGGTCATCAAAGTCAGTCGTGTACGTGCCCAATCGCCAGAAATAGCTGAAAATATTATCATTGCCTGTGATTTTCACTTGACAAATATTCGAAATGTCATTCGAGACACACTTTCTTGTATTACTATGAGAGTCTGGGAAATGTTTATTGCTGAAATAGCGAAAAAGTTTCAAGTGATTTTAATTGAATTAGGACGGAGACGTGAAGTAGTCCTCGAATATATCATATAAATATATGAAATGATTTCCCTTTCTCTTTCAAGAGTAAAGTTTATGCATATTTTTTGCGTTATAAAACCCAATTTATTTCTATTCACATGTTACAAAATATAGAAATTTATGAACCATTGCCTTGGCTTTTCCACTGGAAATCTTTCACACCTCGCTGAAAGCTATCTGCCGAGTTATAAACGTAATTGACTATAATAATTCCCCAAACAATAATTACAAAACGAACTCGAAGAGCCGGGAGAGAAAGTGAAAAATCAATGGAAATGCTTGGCTTGGATAATTCCTACGTTCATTCACTCGTTCCGTTGGTTGGTGGTTCATTTTCAAATCAATTTGCTGGCCACTGGCAGTAGGCAGGCATTGAACCCAGAGGAGAAGGAGAGTAGGGGAACCGAAACGAGTTTTCGCAATTGCAACTGCGAAATAGAGAAGCAGAGACTGAGCACCTGTCCAAATTGGGCGACGGTCGCTGCAATTTGGTTTTCCAAATGCCTTAATTTGGCGTATTGATGTCGGTCTTTTTTCTTTGCACGCATTGAGAAGTGAGCTTGGCATTTGCTAAAATTTTGCCATTCGAATTTGATTTATTTTCTGCTTGGTTTTGGTGCAGTCTCGGGTCACAACGAACTTAATTATGACTGCAGGCACTTGGCCAAGAGAGCTAATTGCCAGCCATTCGAGGCCATGTGGTTTCCACAGTTTTTAACCAGTAAACAACAAGTGGGGGGTACAAAATCGATACTCATTTTCCTTAAGCGGGACCCGAGAGACCTTGTTGGAAAAATTATAAGCCCATTTTATAAATTATTCAATTCTTAAATATCACCCATGTCCTTCGTATAACTAATTATACGTATAATGAGCTGGCAAACATTTCAAAATAAACAAAAGGCACCGCGGTAAACGGAGGGGAGAAATGGCAGTTCATGTGTAAATGGGGCAAACAATTTGCTTATAATTAAACCAAACCCCCTGGACACACATCCGCATTCAACTATGTATGGTATATACATATAGTGGATGGGATACTGCAGAGCTTATGGTGTGTGCCTAAAGTGGGACGCAATCAAAATGAATACGCCTGAATGGAGTATGAAGGGTAGGAGGGAGGAGGGTTTGGCCAAAAAGTAAATAAAAACTAAATGAGGCTTATCGAATAGGCAAGCGCAAAACCCAAACCGAGACACGAAACGAATCATAAAAATAAAACAATGTATAAAAATAAATATAGACCATAAATCAGTCAAGCAGAAAGCGGGCAGATAGCCCCTGAAATCCCTCGAAACAAAAGGATAATGAAATTACAAACATGCAAACATAAGGCTGGCCAGATACACTGAGAGAAATGTAGAAAAGAAATCGATTTTTGTGAGGAAAAAACAATTTCTAATCAATATTGTGAAGAGCTAATGAAAGCTTCTATTATTCATTTACTAAAACTGGATAAATATTATTTCTAGCAATTTTCTATAGGTGTAGACATACATATCCTGCAAATAAAACTGGGGACCCGTTTGGGCCTTCTCCCTTTGGCCAAATCAAAGAGCGATTCATGGCTGAATGGTCACTGCTGGTCAACAGCCGCCGTAGCCGCCGCCGCCGCAGCAGCGCCAAACATTTGGTGCGTGTCTAATGAGCTGTGCTCTGCTCCCGCGTGTCCTTACCAGTGGCCATCCCTGCTCCATCCATGCTGCTTCCCTGCTGCGGCGCTGCGTTAATTAAAATGCGACCCTCTTGCCAGAGATCGCTTTGTTGTGCAATGTGGCATGGTGTCTGCTCTGCCATTTGATTTAATTGCTCACGCGCTCAGCTCCAAAAGAGCAGCAGCAATGGCTGACCTATGCTTCCCATCAGCACCAATCCCCCCCCCCCCCTTACATTTTCCACAATTTTCCAAACCTGATTTCCACCCCACATTGTATACAAATGTTTTTTTAATGCGTATTTAATTGAGTGCGTGTATTTTGTTGGCCTTTAAAGACACACTCTTCATTTGTTGGCTTTTTCGTAACCTCTGCCAAAGGAGGTCCTTTCCGGCTTCCCTGCTGTTGCCCCCTCTCACCCTCTTTTGGCCTATTTTTGTCATGCCATTTAACCTGAAAATCAATTTGCTGATGACTTCATCGCCCTGGCTCCAGAAATAATTAACCAGATTGCTTCATTCGGGCGGAAGGACGACGGAAGGAAACTGCTTTTTAGCAAGAGTGTATCGGTGCAAATTACAAATCACAAAATGCAAACAATTCAAACGAATTTCCCTTGGGTGCTGAAAAAGTCCGGACATACTTGACAGCTTGTCGGGGGCCAGCTTCAAATTTCAGCCGGCACAATTTTTCGGCAGGTTAATCAAATTCCTTCCAGCCGAATGTTTATGCCAAACCCTATTAGGGCCTACTCCACCACCCTTCCATCCTTGGGCTTATTGAAATCGAATACTTTGTATTTCCGCCTCTTGGAATGTTGGGGTGAGGGCGGGTTGAAGCTTCGTTTATCCATAATTTAGGGAAGACATGATCCCGAATGGTGCGCCCCATGGGAATCCCATTAACACCCATACTTGGGGCGACGGCCATTGAAAAAGAGGAAAAGAGGCTGGCAAGGAAGCCCATGCAACGGCACTTTGATTGAGTGGCCATCAATTTCTCATTCGCAATTCAAACATGTCGGCCCATAAACTCGCAGATACATCCAAACAAACCCGCCCCCACGCATCACGCATCGCACATCGCACATCAGTGTGCACAACCATCGACTTTATAATGAGGCAGCAACACACACACACACACACACACAGTCCTAGTCCTGTGTCCTGGCTTTTTCACCCTGACGACTCACTCACAGTTGCATAGCGACAGGCGCAGCGGCCCGAAGAAGGATGCTATGTGCGATAGAGGAAAAACTTGGCCAGAACAACGGAGCAAGAGAGAGAGGTGAAAAGGGGTGGCTTTAAGCCGCAAAAAGTCGAAAGCCGGACTGAAGAAATGTGTGTTTGCGGCTTGGCCAGTGAATAATGTTTGCGCATAATCATTTTTAATGGCTAATGAGTAGTTTCCGTCTCGGACAGGAAGTTTGCAATAAATTCCGCCCTCTGGCCATCCTTTAACCGCCATTGCAAGTGTCAGACCCAGAAAGAAACTGAACTAAATGGAAGCAGCCGCGCCTTGAATTATCGTGCCATCCCTCTGAGCTCCCACCAAAACCAAAAAAAAAAGGAAATAGAAATAATAGTAATGGTAGAATGGTGTATTGGCTGAAATAAAATAAGCCAAAGGTCAGTTAAATTATAGACCAATGGAGGGCAATAGCTAAAGGCAGTTTCTATAGATAAAATCTAGTTAATGATCCTTTTAAATATAAAATCCTAAATAAATAAATACTAAGAGAATAAACTCTTGATTGAAAGTGAATTAAAAACCTTACTTTTACAAGTTCTTCGACTTGAAAACAAAGCTAAGCAGCATTAAAATGATTTGCTGGCATTTGCCTTCGTATATGGGGCACATTGAAATTCCTAAGCGTTCTACGACTCCTTTGAAAAATTGAATAACCCCCTCTTGTAATACTCCCCACCCACTCTTCAGCTCGCCCGGCTACTTCAGTGTGCAGTGAAAGTGGTTCGTGCGGTCTCCAGTCGCCTTGACTCGCTTTATCACAGACATAAACTAAACAAAACATGCCAGGGAGCGAAGTGAACCCTCCACGTTGTCCTTGGTGAGCGCAATTGTCAAAGGACACACACACACATGTGGAAAGTGTGGGGGAGGGCGGAATCATAGTAGCAATAAAGTGAAAGCTCTGGCACACGCCAAAGAAGTTTTTAGCATTTGACTTTGATGTTAACGGTGGTGGCGTCGCTACCCACAAGCTCATTGTTCAACGAACGGTTTTTCCGGGTGGTAGGTGGGTTTTTTCTTCTTCCTTCTCTCCTTTTTGGCCAGCGTTTAGATAGCTGCGCAGCACTACGCTAAATGCTCCCCAAGCGAGCTTCCTCCTTTCGGACCCGGCGACTAACAATGAGCACACATTCCGTATTGCCATTCGCCACAGCTTTTTAATGGATTCTTTTTTGGTCGTCATCGTGTTTTGATTTACAAGCGACTTGCCAATCGTTTTGCCATTGTTAGAAGGTATAAAGAGGAGCTCGAGAAGCTAAAGGAAACTCGGAAAGTAGGTGGTGCCACGCCCCTATAGATAAACCTGATGACGCTGCACTGATTGCTGTCCCGAGGCGTCGTCCCCACATGGCGGCGAAGGCTGGATATTAATCTAAAACGCTTTATCTAAATGTGTTTCTGGCCTACTATGAGGTTGGACTTTGGTGTGTCCTGGCCTGGTCTGGCCGGGCCTCGTCCTTTTATTGCCTTTCGTTTTATTTGCGCATTTACAAATGGCACACAGAGACACAAAGTGCTCTTGCGGTTGGCATTCCCCACTCAAAAACACCTTTTTTTTCTCCTTGCTGCCGATATTTCGCCGCAAAGTGCTGACGACCAAGCAAAACGGCGGCAATGAAATGCGTATTTTCCTTTTTTTTCTCTGGCTTTTCTTTTCTTTTTTTTTTTTGTCAGCTTTCTGGCTAAGTGCAAGTTGAGGATATTTCTTTCTTCGCTTTCTTTTACAATCGAAAAGGTCATAAGCAAAGGGTTTGGCCGCATGATAACGGCAAGTGTGTTCCCTCAAGTGCAGGGAGTTTAAGGAGCATTTAAAAAGGATCCTTTAGTTTGCTTTAAAAAATATAGTATCCTTATAAAAGCTTTAGTGGGAATTTGCTAAGGCTAAGAGGACATTTTGGTAGAGTTTTCTGAAGGTTAACAAAAAAGGTTATCCATTTCTAACAGTTTTTTGGAATGAAAATGTCTAAAACTATTTTATTTAAAATAATTTCACAAGCTTTACAATTCCTAAAAAAAGTTTTTCCTTGAATTTCATAAAGGTTACAAGACCAAGAGCTTCATACTTAGCAATTTAATGGAATAGAAATGTATTTTAAAATATTTCCAGTAAATAAATTCTGTTCTAGGAAAATGCATATGACAGTTTTCATACAAGGAAAATAAATACACTTTTCCCACTTGAATTCTCACTCATAAATACTATAAATCAATTCAAATTCGAGGAAATTTATTAACCGTAAATCGGAAATGTTTTTCAGATTAAATGCCTTGCAATTGGCAGTTGTCAAATATTTAATTACTTTCATATTACGCCTCCACCAAAATGAAATCGAATATTGTTTATCTTTTGGGTTTTCCATTTAAATAGCATTTAAATATAAGGTCAAACTTACCCTTGCCACATTGCCGTACAGGCAAACCAAATTGAAGAGCTTATCCGTGTTGGAAGTGTCGTGGTCCAGGCCGTACACCATCATGACGGCACCCTGAAGGAGCAGCAGCAGCAGCAGAAGGAAGGAAGAGCAACAAGAGAGTTAATTAAAATTCTGTCTTGGTCAGTAGGAGAGAGTGAAAGCAAGGCGAAAGTGTCTTGATCAGAAATTGTGGACGAATAACAATTACAACTGAGCAGCAGACTCATCCTCCTTTACTCCTCTCCATCTTCCTGGAAAAAAACAAAAAAATACTCACCTGAGCCTGGCCCTGCGGTGTGAAGGCCACCGGAGCATTGCGTCCGGGCACAACTCCGGCTGGCTCCTTCATCAGCCCGGTGGGATGGATGGCGGCACCCTTCCAGTTCTCCGGTGTGGTGGTATGATATTCGGGTGCTCCGAATGGCGGGAAGGCAGCGCCTGGTCCCAATAGCGGTGGCTCTTTAAATTGACAAAGATTGTGCGATTGAGCTGGGGCAACTAGTTGATGGTGATGGTGGTGATGTTGTTGTTGTTGTTGTTGGGGTACTTGTTGTTGTTGTTGTTGTTGGTGGTGGTGTTGTTGTTGATGTTGTGGTGTAACTGCGTTTTTAGTGCATGTGTTGGTGTTTTTTTTTTTGTTTTGTTATTCAAAGCATGCAACAACAACAATAAGCGAAAGCAAATCATAAATGAAAAGAAACAAAAAAACGAAAAAATATGTTTTTTTTTTAGTTGTGCCAATTGTTTGTTTGGGTTTTTAAAAACTAAAACTTAAAGCTAAACAAAAATATATATATTATGTTATTGTTGTTATTGCATGTGAAGGAGAGCGAGCGAGCAATCCCAAAAACCCGTTCTAATATCAAAACCCCAAAAACCGAAAACGGAAACCACGAGAACCCGACTCACAGACATCCCAAAGACCAAGAGAGGGACGGCGAGCTCTGACATTTTTGGCTGCGGTTTCGCCGGATCAAGGCAATGGAAAGAGGAGGAGGGACACCAGGCCAATGGCCATGGCGATGATGGTGGTGCCTCTTTTATGCCGGCTGTGGTTTGGCATGTAAGTTAATTGAATTTTTGGCAGGCGCAGAAAAAAAATGGAGCCCAAATTGGTCTACGCTATTCCCGGCTCTGTTCTGGCCTCCATTTTGTGTTTTGGTTTATGGCGGTTGCATTGTGCGCGCCATGAAAATGGCTCCCTCTCGTATTGGTATTAGCCCCGTTTTCCTGCGAGCAAACAATAAACGACGACGACGACAGCTTCGGGATATAGGATACCCGAAAAATCTGACGACGTCTTGCAATTAAAGGCACAAAACTGTCAAAATGTCGCCGTCGCGCAGGCATTTAATTAACTTTAAAAGTGTCAAAGAGATGAGAAGAGAGGCAAGTTTCTTGGCCAAACACACACACTAACCTAATCACTCGCCAAGTGTGACGGAGTCACGTCAGGAACTCAATTTGCATGACGCTTGTTATGCCAAAATGGCTGCCCGAGTTGCCATTGCGGAGAGCTGTTTTTGTTTTGATTTGATTTAGTTGCACCACGTCGAGGCTCTGGCAAAGCCAAAGCACAGGATCCCCAAAAGCCCGATCCCCCGGTAGCTGTGGCTGCGCATCAGGGAGTCGTCCTCGTCATGGCTAGTTTATTTTGGACTTTGGGGCTACCTGACAAAATATTTGCATAAAAATCCACCACACACACACACACACACACGCGGTGAGAAGTTGGACACAGAATAAGAGGAGTTGGAGCGAAAACAAGTAGGTGTGCGTGTGTTTGTGTATAGAGGGGGGAAAAAAATCTGGCATTTTTATGCTGGCTGTTAGTTTAGAGCTGTCGTCCGCTGTTTTTTCGCGTCCCATGCAAACAACACAAATTGATGCAATTTTTCACAAGCCCTTAATCCGTTTCGGAATTTACGTGCGAACTTTAAAGCGTTCGCCAAGTTGCTAAAACTTGGCTAGGCACGTTTCAATTCACCCAACTTGGCCATAAGTAAATAATCCTTCGAGCGGTTTGCGAAACGAAAATGTTTGGGTTGCGCCGCCCCCGACGAATAGCCTTCGATATAACCTATAGTCAATAGCAATTTGGAATAAACCTTGGATGGCCCGGAGCCATCACACACACAAACACCCACACTGCCCAAACGGAAAACATAGTTATTCATTTCAAGTGCTCCCGCTGCTTGGGCTTTAATTGAAATTCACGGCCCTTGCTGATTTCCCGCAACAACACGGGGCGTATGCGTGACGCCGGCCAAGCGAAATTGGCGACGAACCTCCCCAGCAGCAGCTGCCTTCCTCCCGCCCCCGAAAAATCAAGTCTTGGGTTCTCGCCTCCCAAAACTAGAAGAAAAGAAAATTCACGCCCCTGGCTGGACGTCGTCGGAAGCGTGCCTAAAATGTTTAAGCATTTCGGGGAGAATTGTTGCATGCAATTGCTGGAAAATGCTTCACACGCAAGGCGTCGAAAAGGAGCGCTGGAAAATTGAGAAGGTGTAAATTTTCAGCGCGCACAAATTATTTTAGATTATGTGCGCTGGTTCGGCGGAAGTTGGAGTTTAGTTTCCGTTTTTATGGAGCTTTAAGTTAGTGTGTGTGTGTGCGGTGTGTGCCACGGCAACCGCAGTCATTTGCATACAGAAAATGTTTGCTGTGTGGATTACGTATACGACACGTGTGTCGCGATTAAGTGCTTTGTTGGCTCGTGCAATTAGGGAAAGTTTTGTGCCACCTCACACAAATTGGACTAAACATATAGATGGAAATTTAACACAGTATTGGTAGGTAGCAACAGTGCCAGTACAAAGGACACAAATAGTAAAGAAAAATGCAAGGATCCCGCAACAAAGAATGCACTTCAACCGCCGAACCAAACCACAAAGCGGGCTGCACAGAAATCCATTAAAACTCAGCCTCTGCGTGGGGTTGGGGATACCAAAAGCTAGACAAATAAAAGCACGCTCATATGGGAGCGGGTGAGAGGGTGCAGGTGCAGGCGCAGCAGATGGAACACAAAGTATTTATGCTGCAAATTGTTGCATACTTTGTGGCGTATTGGCACACTTTGTCAGCAGGAAATGGGGAAAAGGAGGGTATGGGATACGAGAGAGACTCGGTCCAATGAACAAGGTAATGGCTGGCAAACAAACAAACAAAATGTATTCCCCTTGCCATATCGTCGTCGTTCACCTTAATTGCAATTTGCTTAAATGTATGCTACAATATTTTTCAGCTCAGAGTGGCATCCCTTCCTTCTTCCCCGAGTGTTCAATGATTTTCAATTTGTTACGAGTCAACTTGGGAGAGCGAGCTCAACTGTACTTGCAAAATATGCCAAGAGTTGTGATGCTGCTGCTGCTGCCACTGTCCCGTTTATCTGGTTGCATCCACTGCCACGCCCAGCATTTTCTTCCCCCTGTTTTTCCCCAGCTCGCTCCGTCATGTGACATTAATTTTCCCCCGCGCTGCGCACAGTTTGCTCTCACGTCTTGCATAAACATTTCCATAAGCAGCTTCGAAATTGAATTTGTTTTCATAAGCAAAACTATTATGCTGGCAAAGAGTTGTCCCCCAGTGTGTGACATGATAGCGCCAAACGACGACGATGAACCCCAGAAGAGGGCGGTAGGAGGAGGAGACCAGCTAGAGCTTATAAAAAATAATCATCATCATCGTAGAGCGGAGAAAAGATTGTGAAAAAAGAAAAGCAAGCAAGCAAGCAAAGCACACTGTGCGCTGTCGCATGTAAGCTCTGTGAAAACTCCGATGCTCAGCGGGGGTTGATTATGTGACAATGCGCCTGATTGGTTTTTAATGTGTCCCCCAAAAAAAAATACAACAAAAAATACAGAAAAAGCAGAACTTTCGCCGCACGGATTTAAGCCTTTAACTGAATTCGAATGGAAACGGAAATGGCGGAGGGGCTTATCAAAAAGAAATCAAGAAGCGCCGAGACAAGGACGAGAACCCACGGCAATGAGCCAATTTATATGCGTTACGCAGGCCTCCATTCCTCCAAAGAAATTAGTACCGATAAGCAAAGCCAACAGTAAAAAAGGATTGCGGATTTTTTTTACGACAACCTTGGAGCGCGGAAATAAATTTTGCGCCCAACTCTCCAGAGCTTAATTACATTTACGGCAGATTTGAATAATATAAACGCATGTAATTGCTGTTTGTTTGTTTGTGCTTATTTGTTGTGTCTTGCAAACAACAACGAAACGCAAGCAAATACACAAAAGCAAGGACATTCGAGGATAACATAATTAGAAGCGCCAAATGGCATTCAAGTTGGGTGGGTTTTCACAGGAGCGATAGCGACCACGCTTGTGGGGATTTATAATATAATTCATAATCACACACAGGCCAGAAGCACACACCCACACACAACACAACCCACCCGTGTGTGTACATGGCAAATTGGCACGGCTTGGCCTTTAGTTTGGCCTTTGCTTTTGGCCTCTCTTGGCCTGGGCTTCGCCTAATTATCGCATTGGTAAACATTGGGGCCTCCCCCGTTGCTTTAATGGCATGCAAACACATGTGCAATCAGTGTCCGCACTGTCACACCCACTCATCCGCCCACTTATCGGCTGGAGAGTTCTTGGCCATGAGCTCTCTTGAGTTTTTAGACCCCCTCGAATAACTCTATTCGGTCAAGAGTGGGAAGTTCACGGGGGAAAGGATTAAGACTATGAAATACCCAGTAAGTTTCTTGGAAAAGTAAGCTTAGAAAAATTCCTATACCTTTCGATTCCCGACTTGGCACACCCTTTCTGCCCCAAGGAATGGGTATTAAAATACATTCAATGACATTTCAAGAGCCGAGGATACTCAATGTGACATAAGCTGGCTTGAAGGAGCACTACTACACTTTGGAAAACTTTATTGGCCAAGCTCATACCTCGCATTGGCTATCACCTCCACCTTCTACCCTCCCTCCCGTGGTCGCTTGTTTGTTGTGGTTGATGTATTGACTCTGTGGGTGGCGGTTGCAGGCGACGTTTTGAAGCGTTTTTCTAGTTAATGGAGCTCGCTAATCGCTGCTCTCCTCGATGTGTAAATATATGACCCTGCATTTATGATATTTCATACCCAAAAACCAAACTATCCCCCCCCCAGACTTTGAATTGCGCAGCAACGCTCTCTCTAATAACAAATTCGTTTACGTTACTTAGTTTTTGCTTTGATAAAGTTTAGTTTTCCCTCCCCCCGCCCCAAAAAAAAAAAAAAAAAGGTATCAGCAGTGGAAAAGCGAAAATCGATAATGCCATAAAAATATAACAAACAATAAGGAAAAAGAGCCAATAGAGCCATGGAGCCATGGCAAAGTGCTATGTGCTATGTGCTATATGCGATGTGCAGCTGGGGGACATTTTAGATATTGTAATTTGGCAAATTGCACGATTCTTTCACTAAGCGAAAGATGGATAGAGGACAAAAAAAAGTGCAAGTGGCAAACGCATTAGCAAAATGTCCAATTAATTGCTTTGGAAAATTACACCAAAAGTTGCTGCCACTTTACTTTTTTTTTAATATTATTTTGTGCTTGCTGAAGCTCGTGTTGGGCCAGCTGCTAAATTAATTACAAATTATTACGGCGGCAACAAAAAAAAAAGTGGGGGAAAGTAGCAGCAGCAGCCGCCGCGTCCTGCATAAATTAAGCAAATGCCGTCTTCATGGTTCATAAGAAAGAAAATTAGCTATATATTTTAAGCGGAGGAAACTTTTTTATAGTATATAGCATAATTTAAATGCAAATGTACTCCCATAAATGGCAATAAAAACGAGCTTCAAACCTGTCCTACCTTCGAATGAATCAATTGCGAGAGTAATCAAAATGGCAAATAATAAAGCTTTTGGGTTTAATACCGACAACGCTGATGAATGGCCGGCATTAAGGCGGTTCAGTTCGGCGGAGGGAAATTTAAAATACCCCATACCACACGCCACCGGATATAGCCGGCCGTCCAGCCAGTCGTCGCAGTCATCAATCACTAGCTTTTGATTGAAGATAATCGACGCAATATTGCGTGGAGTGGCAAAGTTACCATATCCTCCTTTGCAATTTCGGCTCAATAGTTTCCTGGCGGAAGCAGCCAGGACTGGTGTCCATTAGCGCTCGTTAGGGGGGGGGGGGGGCTAGTGGCTCCTTGGCAGGATGTTTTCGAGGGTGGAGGAAAGTTCACCCGGCGACGACATTGTTCTTGTTCGACACGCCATCTAGCGACAGCAGCCAGCGGCAACATCGAACTCATCGTTAGCTGCGTGCGCCGCTGTTGACAACGATTTGATTGATCGTCCTTGATTGATTGATGTGCCGTGCACAGAGAGAGAAACAGAGATAGAGAGAGTGCTGCAGCCGTTGGCGCTTCGTCCTGGCAGCGACTTTAAAAACCATTTGCAACTTTTATTGATGCCCAACATAGATTTAATTATCCCCAGCATTCCCTACGCCGCAAGGGGTTTTTTTGGAGGCTTTTCTGGTCTGCCAATCCAGTGACCGCAACATGACACAATTTGTCATTTTCAATTTATTGAATTACCATAAAATGCGAGCAACACACAATTTATATTTTTGGACAGGCGGCCTGCGGTTGCCGGTTATTGTTGTACATGATGATGATCATCATGAGCCACATCTCTGCCCCTCCAAGCGAAATTATTGGATTTCACTATGAATTTATTGTGGGAAGATGTCTCTTTTTTTGGTCGAGTTAAGGGTTGGGTTGAAACCACAAGATTTACGGCCTGACAGTCCCAAAAACAGCAACACGAAAAGGTTTTTATGTGTATTTGCCATATAATATTTCCGTGAGAAATAGTACGGAAATTAATTTAATTAATTTTCGGCTGCCGCAGCAGCAAAGCAATTACTAAGCCGCAATTACGAGGAGAACTGCATTAGGCAAGTAAATATTGGCCAAGACAGAGGCAAACACACACAGAGCGTTGGAAATGCGCTGTCAATCAGCGAAAGTAAGCCACAACAATCAGACCCAAAAGGCAAATAAAACGCCACCCACTCTGCCAGAAAATTAAGCCACTATAAGGAGGATATGAGGATGGAAGTATATTATTTTTGGGACAACACACGGGGAACAGCAGCTGAGAGATACTGCGAGTAAACACAAACAAGTCAAGTTTGCCCAGGCAGCAACCCTGAAAGTCTTCTCCCTGCAGATGCAAATATTCAAAGGCATTTGCCATATTAACTAAGTGATTGGCGGCGGCGGCCAGGACGGATGTGTGCGTTGCGTTTAATGAACGCCCACATAAATCTTCGAGTGACTCGGCCGCTGATCCCATGGAAAACAATCTTGGGTAGCACAGTCACCATAAATATGTCACGAAAACGCACACACATCCCCATTCCATTTTCCCACCATTGGTATTTTTATGTATTTTTAAGTGTTTTGCCATCGTCTTTGGCTTTGGCTTTGGCATCCCACCTGCAAATAAGCGACATCTGCCGCGAACAGTGGGCGTGGCACCGCTCGCATTGGGCAGCCTCAAAAGCGGAACGTTTTTAAAAATAAAATGCCGAAGAGAAAGAGAGAGAGAGAGGAAAATACGGAAAATGCGAGAGCAAACGGACCACCGCTTTACTTTCTCTATACGACTTTAAATTTGGCCACTTTGAAATATATTTTTAGCCGTTTTTGTGCCGTCTTGCCACCCGCTGGCTTGCAATTAAAATTAATTTATTTGGCAATTATTGGCCATTGAAAGCATTTATTTTAATTATGGTGCAAATTTGTATGGCTTGGCCGAACAAATATTCATATTTTTAAGATGGTGGAGGAGGCGTTGGACGATTAAGAAAATGAGCCATAACATCAATGGACTAAAAGCATTTTAAATACTACAATTATCTGGGATATAAAATAAAGTAGGAAAAGTATTCTGATAACCTATATATATTCAGAGATATGCTACCTTTAGACCCTTTTTAAAGGCTATATATGAATTCAAAGGATAAATGTATAAAGCCAACATCATCGGACGTTTTGAATGAAAATTACAGACATTGAAAATTATGCAAATAGTTCTCGCAACCAACGGAAAAATAAGGAAAAACCTAAACGACTGCCAAAGGAGAAACGTGAAAATCTTGGACGACGACGCAGCGTCATCGTTATAGAAATGTTAATGGAGCTCAGATATAAACAAAGAAAAGCGCCAAGGAAATGCAATTGAAAATTCATGGAAGACAAAATAAAAAAATATATATATATATAAAAATGTAAATTGCATTTCGCTGGCCAGGAAACTTGAAATAAGAACCAAATCGAACCGCACCGCACCGAATCGAACGGAACGGAACAGCAGCAGCGAAATTGATTAATGGCAGAAAATAAATTTCGCATAGAGATGCAAATTTACATTTTTTTTTGTTTTTGGCGCTAGCATCTTTTGATCTTTGCATTTTTGCCCAGATGCATTGTTTTATTTTGTAATTGAACTTTGTACCCCCTGAACCAGCTCCCTCCTCTCTTGCCATTTCAATGGGAAATTAATTTCGCCGTTTACATTTCATCACAAAAACTCCCACTCAGTGAGGCCCCCAGGACGTATGATTGATTCGATCTGCAAATGTTGATGTACGTGTGTATTTGTTTGCTCGGTTTGTTTGCACGAGTGTAAGTGAGGGTGTGTGTGAGGTATAAGTGTGGTGTGTGTGAGGTATAAGTGTGGTGTGTGCTCGTGTTTGAAATGTGCTCTAGTTTCAAATGTACTTACGGCTCTCAAGCATAACAACATTTTCGGGTATAGAAAACAGCGACTTACCTGAAAAGACAAAAGGAAAATAAACAAGGTTAATGATTTGTGCAATCGTTAAATAGACGGCACAAAAAAAAAAGTATATATATATAAATATATATAGATATATATAGTATTTAACAATTCGAACAGTGAGTGAGTGGTACAAGAATTCAATTTGAATAATTCATCTGTGTTGAACAGCGTTTAGCGACAAATGTTGCAAAGGGGTTGGGTAACAGGATTAAGGATATTATGGGGTTTATGTTGACTTTATAGCTTTCAATTGTACAACACTGTAGCTGTAACGACTCTGTTATAGTGTTGACAAAGAGCTTAACAACACTGTTGCTGTTGCTAGGCGACACTTCATTTTGCAGAGTCATCTTGCAAAAAGGATGCAATTTTATAACATTGGCAATAAAATATCAAAAAATAAAAGAAAGAAATATTCAAATTGCATAAGAAAATGACTAGAGAACCATCGCATAAAATCCATGACTATTCTTATTACTTTTCTGTAATGTTAAAATTACGATTTAAGGCGAAGAAAGCTAATTTTCTAAACTAGAAATTTTCAACTAGAGTTGCAGCTACCAAAACAAACATTGGCCTAGGCAACTCTTGAGTTTTTGTTGTTGCAAAATGTCAAGGAAGAAAAGAAAATTGGCAGCAGCCATTTTGTTTTTCCCCCACGAACATTTTCTACAGAAAAATGCGATACTTTCGACCTAAGAAGCCATCGCTAGTGCTTACCATTGGTCTGATAGCAGCCTGTGTTGTATGCATTGATCGGAAAGCGCTTGCGATACAGGCCAGGGGAGCTGCCAAAGGAGCCCATGGGACTACCTCCGCCGGCGCCGGGAGTGCCGGGACTCATCATGGCGCCCGCCTGGCTCTGCACGTAATTGTAGTTGCTCTTGTTGCCAAACTTGCGCTGCTGCGGCATGGCGGGCACGTGGAGCAGCTGCCCCGTGGCCACATGCTGCACCACCGACTGCTGCTGCACGGCCTGCTGCTGCTGCTGCTGCACGGCTTGCTGCTGCTGCTGTTGCACTGGCTGTTGCTGTTGCTGCTGCTGCTGCTGCTGGACCGCTGCCTGGGTCTGCAGCGACGAAGGATTGTGCCACATAAAGGCACTGGCATTGGCATTCAAGTTATTCATATTACGGCCGTAAAATTCTCAAAAAACTGATGCGAAACGTATGTAAACTTGGAGAGACTGCGAGATTGTTCAAATCGATCAAAAGCCGGTGTCGTAGCAACAATAAATTTTCAATAACACGGCAATCGGGGGGGAAAAAACTCGGTATACAAACGCGGTATAAGCTAACACGGTAAAAGTTAACACGGTATAACCAGAACGCAACACAAGTTTTCTATTGGAAGTTTACAAATTTTTTTTTTTTGTTTTTTTCCTTGTATGTAATTGTTGTGGGTTTGTTTAAGATAGGTGTACTTTACGGTAAGACGTCTCACAGACGAATGAAAATTATGCTTCCAGCTTTGACAGTCCCAAAATCAAATGTCATATTTTTTCTGGCAATTTGAAAGTCTACTGCGATTAGAGTTCGTGACAGGGTTTCTTTAAACTAATTATCGGTTTGAAAGGGCAATACTGTTTGACAGTTTTTGACAATTGCAATCAATTTCGAAAGACAGTTGTCACATAGGTGGCAACTCACACTTTTAGTTACTTTAACCCAACCAAGTGGCAACTTTTCATTTAAATATAGTTTAACAGTAGTATATAACGACTTTTAGCGGTTTATCTACCCTTTTTTTCAGTACAAAACATTTCTTACTAAGATAAAATAAATTTAATACACGCTGGCTTGTTTGCTTGAATTTATGAACCTTTTAGATGGTTGTTAGTAATATTCTTTCCAAAATATATGTATTTTCTACAATAAAGGCTTCGCTTTCATGGGTAAAAATGATTAGGTTGATGAAATCAAATATGAGAAAATCGAGTTTCCTTGACGAGTGCCGCACTGGCGGTTCTTAAACAAAAGATACTTTGCCACCGCAGCACAGTTGCCGGGCGAGAAAGAAATATATCACACATGACAAAGCAAAGTTGTCGGTGCCAAAAAGCCGTGGCAGCCACGCCCCCCCCAGGACAGCCATGATATGGAAGAGTGGTCTCCGAGAATTCCGAGATCGAGGAGCGAGAAGCGAGGAGCAAAGAGCCCACGGAATGCGCCAGTGTCTGCGAGTGTGAGAGCGGAACGTGGCCATTGTGGCAAGTGCCAAAAAATGCCACACGAATGAGAAGTCCATTTTGCGGGGTTCTGTAGATGGTGGCGGGTTCCTGCAGTTACTGCAAGCCCAAAAAACAAAAGGCTGAAAAACTTTAACCGCACAAGTTTTTATTTACTTCGTTGGTGGTGCTACTGCTGCTGCCGAAAAATCCACAGCAGCAGGTGAAAACTTCTACTTTGGTGCGTGGCCAGAAAAACATCAAAGTTGCATTAAGTGGTAGTAACATTGCCGGCACAAAAACCCTTTAATTGTATGCAAAAACAAAGTGGGGAAAACATGGAAAAGTGAATAAGGAAGGTGGCTTCTTAAATCATTTTTTAGTTTTAGCAGAAACGGTGTATTTGCATAGACATTAGCAGTTATGCAGTATTAAATTTATCATAAAAACTTCAATAAACTTGAGGCTTAGTTATTTAAATTACTTCATAAATGAGGAAGGAAGAGTTGGAAGAGTTTTTAGCTGGATTCACTTAGCTTTTAAAGCTCTAACAATAGCATTTCTAAGATTGCTATCTGGAAAACTATTGGGTTTCGCTTGGTTTCCCACTTCGATTGACTCAATTATTGCCACCTTTTTGGGCCAATTAAAGCCCCTCCCTTGCTGCTCTTGAATGGCACTCTCACTCACCCACTCGAGGGCTGAAATCCGCTCAGGAGGTGCAGCTTCATGAAATGGCATGCCTAATGAGGGCTGAAATGCATTTCATTATGCCGGCGACGACTAAATGCATATCCCCCGAACTTCAGAGCGGCACTTTGCTTAGCCCCTCTTGACCCAATTCAACAACGCCTCTTGGCCCTGGGCTCAGCTCAGGCTCAGCTGGGCTCAGAGTGCGTTAATTGCTCCGACACAGCCAGAACTGGATGACTGGAGGAGGATGGCTAGATGATGGAGTGGTTGACATCATCTGGACAGGTGCAATGGGAATGGGCTTTGACTTGGAGGTGTTTTTGGTTTCCGGACACATTTAGTGAATTATGCACACCGTAGATCTCTTACAAGCCATTAGGCCTGCAAATCTGTACGAGTATATGTATATCTCTGGCACAGATCTCATTCGAGCCACATTTGCCCTGCTCAATCACCAAATTCCTTTCGATTGCCAAAAATAACCCACAACAATAGAACAAAAACGCACACACACATACTCGTATATTCTATCCTAGGCATTTTTAATGAAGTGTATCTAATATAGAAATTAATTAAACAAAACAGCAAACGACAGCAGAACAGAACAGAGCAGGTTCTCAGTGTCTGGGGTGTGGATTGCAAGACATTTGCCACATGCCACATGCCAGCGGCCATGGTCACAACCCCCAGTGGGAGCTAGAAAAAAAAATATATATCTAGGGAAATGGAAGCCAGGGGCTGCTCATCATTGCCTTCACAGGTGACAGCACAAGTTCAACACGCTGAGCGAAAACAGCCACTCAGCTGCTCCGTTCTGCGGTTCATTCATTATGCTTATTAGATTTGCCTGTCTGCGGCATGCTCCGCCTTCATTCCTTTTCTCTATTGTTATTCTGGCACATTAACGGGATGCAGACGTTTAAATTTAATTACATTAAAATATGTCTTGAGGAATTTCGGTCTGTGTCTGTCTCTGGTTTGTTTTAAATATGCTCGAAACATCTAGTAATTACTGAAATCTAAACCAAAAGGCAGTCGGAAGTTGTCAAAATATGTTAGGGGAAGAGTTCCTTCCTAACATTTCCCACATTTCTAAATTCTTCCGCTTTAAATTAAGTAGGCTTAAGGGTATTTTCAAATACATACTAATAATATCCTCTAAGGGTTACTAAAAGTTTAGAGAAATTCTAAACTATTAAATTAAGGAAAATACCCATGGTGTGATCGCATCAGTTTAACAACTTCCGCAGCCTGCATTTTAGCCGTAACAACGAAAATTTCACTTTTCCTTTTGATATGTGACATTTATGGCCAGGCCAAGCAGTTTTAAGCCAAAGCTGCAGTTTTACCTCCGGAGATAACGCCAAAAGTGTGTGAAAGTTGGCCGAGAGTTTGTCATGCAATTAGAGCAACATGCGACGACGACGACATGGACGAAGACAGCTCTGGGAAACTCACGCTTTGGTTGGGAATGCGTTTTCCGCTTGCCCTGGCCTCGCTTAGGTGGAAAATCTAGTTTTTTCCCATAGCGCCGCTAGAGTAGAAATGGTAGAGTGGATTGTCCATGGCCAGGAAATATAGCAGCAGCAGAAAACGGGCGGCCCAAAGTGGTTTTCGCCAATTGAACTCGTTTCGCCGATGTCGGTTGTGGCAGTATCTGTTGCTGTTTCGCCTCTGATGCAAGCAAATCGAACGAAATCGAACGAAATCGAAATCAAAATCACTTTCGGAATGTGCGTTGCCATGGAGCCATTGAACCAAGCTCATCAGGAGGAGCCATTGGCCATTGGCCGTTGGCCATCGGTGGCCATCGTTGGCCATCGTCGTAATCACGGCAGTTACATAAGCAAAACCCGTCCAGGGACTCGATGCACTGCGACGTTTATTTGTTTGTTTTCTATTTCAACGAGTATTTTCAGCAGCGCAATAGAAATATGCGTAAGTGGTGAAACATTGTTGCGGCGAAAGTTTCCCTCCAACATCGGCTGACCACCATCATCGACGTTTTTTCGATCGCTCTTGGCCATAAACGCTGCTCTTGTTGCCATAAAAACTGGAGCAATTGCGACGACGACGACGCTGGAAGCGGAAGGATGTGGCGCAAAAGGAAGTAAATAATGCGGCGAAACGAAATTGGCGAGATGGGAAATGGAATATTGCGGACACAAGTGGAGTGCTTGAGCTTGAGAGATGGAAATTGAATTTACAGAACAGAAACGAAACTCCTTGGGCAACCAGGGGAAAAGATATTCTAAACAAGAACTGGCACTGCACCGAAAGAGGTACGAAATTTCTTAAATTTGTATAATATATTCAACGATTTCAACAGAACAAATCTGCAAATAAATGTACGTGCTTAATCTAATAAGCCGCGAACATAAATCCGCACATAAATATCTCGGCCGTCATCTGTCTGTCAGTTGAAATTAATGCATTAATTGCTGAGCACAGGCCAAAATGTGAAAAATGCTTCCGAATATACATATATGTATTTATATTCTCTGGGATTTACGCGACAGAATTCAAAAACGGACACAAAAAAGATTGCTGTGCGTTGTACATGTATTCGAAATCCAAATTCAAATGGTATTGCAAATAGCTGATGCAAGCATAGATCACGCAGAGCTAAGTGCCCGAATATTTGCCAGCCGCCTCAAAGTAAACAAAAAAAATTCGGAAAATAAACAAAAAGTCCAGAGGGACATTCCTCTCCTCTGCCATTCCCTGCATAATTCCAAGATTTTATTTTCTTACACAGAGTATCGAAACGAATTCATTGAAAACTATCAACAATCGAACGATATATATGCACATGCGAATTGTAAACACACTTTTCCCACACTCCACGAGAGCTGAGTGGAAATTTGATTTTCCGCGAGTCTCATTTATGAGGTAGAGGCGAGCGGAATCTGTTTTCATTAATCGCTTTTATTTCACATTGAGATTCTCGCGTGCCTCTGCTCTATTTGTTTGCCTTGAGATCTTTGTTAATGAATTTCCGAATTCAGACAGCTTTGCAAGGTCAATGCCGGCGACCAGAGATATTATGCCAATATCAAACATTAGTTTTGTGAATTTTCCATCAAAAAAGAGGGTCCTGGAAATGTATGGGATGAGGTTTGGAATTGACTAGAGACTGTAGTTATATAAAAACATTCTAAATAAAATTTTTAAAAAATCTAGGGAACATTTATTAAATAAATTTGTGTTAATTTAGGGATTAGGCTATACAAATTCTATCTAGCTTCCCCAACTTTTCCGATTCAATATAAGTAACCCTCCGAAACTCGTTTTATTCTTGCCATGCGCACTCAGCAAATTAAAAAGTGCAATTCTGCGGCTGGATTCCTCGTAGCCCATTGGGAGCCACAAGCCTCGGATCGAACAACAGTCGACGGGGTCTGGCGTTTATTAAAATTGGTAGCACATGAGGCACACACACACACACACAGAGGGACAAGGACAAGCCGTCGTGTCACAAAAATATTTCATAAACATGCCGCGAACGTTGCAATTAAATGTCAAAGCGCAGCACAGCAGCCATTTTGCTATTTGATTGCCCCGAGGCAGTCGAAGCCAGAGCAATAAATTCAGCCAGTCTGTGGGGAAATGCAAATGCCACTGCAACGGCACTGGGCCACCTGCTACCAGATAGCACAACATTGCCTAAGCAAACAGGCGCAAAAGATACACAGGATATGCAAGAGCAAAAATACACAAAACTCCAAGTCCTGTTTATTAGAGAAGCAAGTTTGTTAATTTACGAGCGTAGCATTAACTCACAGCTAATTCCCACTAGGAAACTCTCGGCCCTTATTTACGCACTGCTAATTATAATGGCCACGCGGCGTATGCGCAATCTCCGCAGCGTTTGTTTAATTGCGCATACGCCCCGGTGTCCTCCGCAGGCTCATTACGGCCGTCATTGACCAACAGCAACAGTCAACAGCATATGCTGTAAAATTCTGAAAAAAAAGGAAGAGAGAAACAAAAAAAAACAACAACTAAAAACCACTGTCCTCGGGCAACGCATAAATCACGCATACGCCATGTTGTACCTGGCAAGACATTGATTTATGCCCGCGCAGATATTTCCGTGCAATTTTTAAGTAACTTTTATTATGACAAACGCGATGGCATCTGACGCCGCCGCGCTTTATTCATGATTTTCCCCTGCCAAACGCAGCTCATCCTGGCTCGCGATTCCTTAACATTTGGCAGCCGCAACAGCAACGGCGGGAGCGATTGATAAATGGCCGCCTATTAAGCGAGCACTTAATGGTGCATAACGTGTGATATATTGACAGCCAACAGTGTGCCTGGCATGTAACCGTAGCTGGCTAAGAAATGGGTCAATTAATAGCCAGCAGACTGGGCCTCCGAATTCCCTTTCTGTTGCCAATTTCATTTAGCTACTTACATAGCTAAACGAAAAAGTTTCCTCTAGGCTGGAGGAGGCTCTAAGCCCATTGTAAATTCCCTCGAAATAAACGTTCACTCGCTCAAAATCTCATTATGCTAAGTAAAAGAAAAACTGTGTATATGTGTGCTGGGAAAACAAAGAACAAAAATTATTACCACTTTTACTTGGCTCACAGCAAATTGAATTGATTTTAATCTCCATCTTTTCACACAGGACCAGGACGACGACGACTCCCTCTTGTTCCAATAAAATTTGCATTTGAAATCGCTTTTCAAAAAACTTGCACAGGAGCGTGTGTTTCCTCTTCGAATTAAATTCGGGCCCAATAAAAAAGTTAAAAAGAGAGGGCGAGCGAGCGAGCGAGGAAAGAAATTTTGCAAGCACTCTCGGCCAACTTTTATGCGTGTGCCGGATACGATAAGAGCCACAAGGAGGCGATGCCAAAACAGATACAGATACAGGGTATGGCCGGGCACGGAGTGTGGTGTCTACCCACAATCTGCCCCGCTCGCAAATAAACTTAAAAGACATATGAAAATCAGTTTTTGAATATTGGCGAAGAGCAAACAGGCAGACTGTTGCTGCCTGTGCGTATACGTGGTGGCACATCCTTCTCCTCTCTCTCTCACTGCTGGAGCAGCACTTTGTCCTGGCACACAGCCAGCGAAGGATGTGCGGAATATGGGGGAAAAGCAGGGAAGGAAAACCCTCGGGGATAGCATTAGGGCAAATGTATGCACAAATACGTACGAGTGCTGTGGAGGGTGAGAGCTGGCTGGCATATCTCTGTGAGCCTGCATGCAGCCAGCGGTAAATGTAGTACGAGGAATTTAGATTTTTGGGTCATTACTTTGCCAAGGAATATTCCAAGGCAGGGCACAGCCATGTCTATTTTTAGTTGAGAAAAAGTGTGTGTTATCCTTCTCCATTTAGCAGGGACTATGGCTTTACCTATCGATTGAATTCCCAGTTTGCCAATTTTTTAATTTAAATACTTGAATGCTCTTTGAAAGCAATCAATGTAAGTTTATATTGTATTATAGTAAATATAGTTATGAGTGCTTAATCTTTGAACAATATTCCTCCTAAAATCCAACATTAATTGCCTCAACTTTAATGTAAAAGCTTCAACGTTCACTGGCCTAAAATGTTCCCTGCTAAACACCCCAAAACTGCATTTATGCTGATGCCATTTGGTGCTTTCATTGGATCAAATGCCACTTGCAACACAATTATCGCATCAACACCAGCAAAAGCCACATAAAGCCGCACGCATCGCTGCTAAAAACATTTTCAAAATCATGTTAGTTCACAGCCCGAAATGCTGAAAGGCCATAATGAAGAAGAATAGGTTATAGCCTACATATAGACCCCTCCTCCTCATATCGAATGCAAATTGCGCGTGGCCAAATTGTAATGAACGAGCGCGAAAATACCAAATGAACGCAGGGAAAACGATTTCAAAAGGAAAATTCGAGAGCACAGGTGAACAAGATTCGGCAGATAAAGGTTCATTATTCAGCTGCTTCTCAGTTTCCTCGCAACTCAATTTACCGATTGCAAAACGGCAAATTTATGATTATGATCGTTATCAATGAAACTATTAAAATCTGATTAAAGTGTAATCAATGTGAAGTACCACCTCTTAAAGATTACACGAACAGCCAGAAGGTTGAATTACAGGCTTATTCCGTAATTATACTTTGACTTTAACCAACTAATTTGGCTTCTGGCAAAATTTGTTACATTGGCAATTAGAGCAACTCAATTCAGACATTGTCCAAGGGTTAATTGAAATTTGAACCTTGTTTAGTTGTAATCAAATACAACTCTTCTCTTTGCCACTCTGGCTATGAAATTCACTTGAAATTTACCTTGAAGCAAACTACTTTCGGAGTAAACAAGTTTTGCCAACAATTCCCAAACTCGGGCCATCAATTAAAAAACCTTTTTGCCAAAATTAGCGCACTCAATTAATTTGGAAACGCTGCCTTACCGAAGGGCAAATATCGTAGTGGAGACAACTTGTAGGGTAAAACACCACGCCCCCACCTTTAGCCGCCCACAGACGTGACCGGGTGCAAAACACACACACACACAGGCGCAACACACTTACACTTACACTATACCTTGACAGTGAGTGAAATTTCAATTAATCAAGCGGCGGAAGGGATCCCTCTGGACGGGTTAACCCGTGTCTACACAGCCACCGGAATCGACCCAGAAAGCGATGTTGATGAGGAGGCAAGCCGGCGGATCCCACGAAGTTTTTAACTACACTTAAAAAGAAAATGTCTCTGCCTGGTTACAAAAAGTAAAAGTAATGTTTTAGCAAATTCGTTTACTAAGAAAATATTGATGGAATAATATAATATGGAACATCGATAATATAGAACCTATAAAGTATCTTAATACTTTTATTTTCCTATTTTTCTAGTGCACTTTGTTCTATTAAATTTGTTTCAGTGCATAAAACTGTAGTGGGAGAAAAGCCTGAGCTGGCACACATTTCCCTTTCGTCCGCCCGCCGCCTTTGCAGGTGGTGATTAGTCATTATTTATTTTAAAATCAATTAGTTTGCCTTGACGTGAGAGTGCAGGTTGAAAATAATGGGCTAGGGGGTTGCTCTCAGGAGAGTGCTAGGACCGACCCATAAAAGTTTACGTCTCATTGGCAGGCAAAAACATTTTTGCACATAACTTTTTGGCTTTCTGGGGGGTTTTTTGTTTTGTTGTGCTGAGTAATTTAGCAAATATTTGATATTTGTTTTGGTTTCATTGGTGTGCAAGCTTTACAATTTTCCTCAAAATTGATTTCTCAACAGCTTGAATTTAGAATTTTTTGTTTAATAACAATATACTTGTCTAGCTTTAATTGACAAAGACCGCAGAATGACACAATGGAAAATGCTTGGTATTCAATTGATAAAGTTGTAACTGAACTCTAAGACCAAAAAAAACTAATTAAGTTTTAAAATTGGTTAAATCTTGCTGTGACACCTGCCAAGTATTTCAGTTTACAAAATTATTGCAGTCGTGCCCATGCCTCGCCTCTGCTCTGCGTAATTGAACGAATGAGGAAATGAATTCTGCATAGCTGATGAGCAGTCATCATACTCATCTTCTTCGTTATTCTTCGCCTGCCAAATGCAAATCCGAGCGAGAGTCAATGCCAATGGCTCACAGATTGCCAGCCAAATGAGCAGAAATGTGAGGCAGGAAATTAAATTTACAAGAAATTGCACAAAAGCCAAGCCAAGCAAGGATGAAACTGTTGCATATCCATCTCCCAGGATATACAGGGGCATCCAGTTGGGGATTATTATTGCAAAGGCTTGGGCGGTGGCAGAGCTGTCAACGTTTACAGATTAGTTTTTCGGTCAGCTTGGCTTGGCCAAAAGCACAATGACAAATCAACGACCATGTTAATTCAGGGAACGATTTAAGCCAAACAATGGAGAAGGGGATTATGTGTGCCAGAAATAGAATGGTATATGTATATAATTTATTTTAAAATCAAGGAAACTTCCTTAGTTCATCAACGCATATTCACCTAAAAAAGAATATTTGATGGTTTCGACAAGTTTTGCAAGCTCTTTAAGCTGCCACAGATTTCCGGGGCAGCAATTAAAACACACAACCCGACATCTGTGTGTATTTTGCCAGTTGACTTGTTGTCCTTTTTTTTGCGACCCATGGCAAAAGCTTATGAAATTAATCAAACAATGTGGATGGGTGCAGGGAGGGGGACAGGACTCATGTGGCAGCAGGACATGCATAAATCAGAGCCGGCTTCCCTGGGAAATAGTTGTGTTGAAACAACGTCCCCAAAGAGAGAAAGAGAGATTTTGTCGTGAACTGCGCTGCTGGCCAAAAAGTCAAAAGCTCGCTGGAGGGTTCAACGCTTGGCGCTCTGCGTTCCGCACAATTCCCATTCATCAGAGCCTCTTAGCTCCGAGAGTTTCCAGATTGCCGGGCCATATAATAACGCTCTAATTTGCATGTGCAGCTGCTGCAGCAGCAGGACGATCAAATGAAAAACTTCAACGCATGTCACACATGTGCCACGCCCCGAGCAAATGAAGCCCGGCAAATATTATATTCTAACGAAATTTCATTTAAAACGGAATTCATTTCGGCCCACAGTCGGTGGGTTTTGAGGTGGCTGGCACCCAAGGTTGTCCTACAAACACACACACACTTTTCCATTACATGCCTGGCAAAAGTTTAATTGAATAAGTTTCTTTTTTTTTTGCGTGTCAGATGTTAGCCAAGAGAGGTGGCTGGGTGGATATTTTCTACTCTGCAGTGCAATTAACTTGAGCAGTGCATAATTCAGGCGGCCGACCGACCTCTCAAGATGTTTTTTCTCGCGGCATCCGTCGAGTCAGTTTCAATCTTCCACCCCCGTCCCGTCCCCCTGGCAAGCTTTTCCGCCAGACATTCTGCTAATTCAATTTCCCGGCCATCAGCGACGTTTGCCATTCGCCATTCGCCATTGCATTCGCGGTTCGCATTCATTGTGTTTGGGACAAGTTGCCTTGTCTTTTGTTACAGTTACAATTTCCCAACGTCAACAGTTAACAGCCGTTTGCATATTGCGCAACTGCAGCAACAAAGTGGCCGCAGGGCTCTGCACCCCCCCCCCTGCTTTTCCGACTTTTCCGACCACTAAAATTGTCGCTGGCTGCGCTAAAATTAAATGCTTAGTTGGACGACAACCGCCGATGACAGTTGCACAATGTCTCTGTCAGTCTATTGTTTCCATGCGAGCAATCTGCGTGTGTCGGTGACCGAGTGCCTTCAGGGTTCCCCAGGCTTCTCAGGCTTCTCTAGCTTCTCTGGCTGCAGGCTGCAGGAGAGAGATGCCTTCTTCCCCGCCAATTTACATTGCATGCATGTTTGAGCACTGACAACGGCAACATGGCCCAGGGCCCAAGGTCCAAGGAGCCCGCAAACTCACGACCCAAAAGACCCTTGACATGTGATATTGGAACTTTTGGCCCGCCTCGCTAAAGGGTTCCTCTCGTTCTCCTCAGCTCATGGTAATGGGTTGGAAATTTGAACATGTTGACTTGGATGGATTAATTTGCCTGTCAGATATGTTCAGAAAATATTACTCATACGCAGTGTGGGCCTTGCCATAAAAGGTGAAGTTAATTATTATAAATTACAAAGAAGTTTGCTCTGTCTCGAGGTATTAATAGGTTTTTTTATTCTGTTTAAATTAGTTTAGTTAAAAATATATTTAGTGTAAAAACCTCTTAAAACACCCTGCCTAGTTCTATATTTCAATATTTTTGCATGAGAAAATATGCCCTTAAAGTCACCATTCAATCTACTAAATGGCATCCGCCCACTTAGATGCCTTTCCACTCATCCGGCCGTATGATGAATTCGCCTCTTATTGTCCTGCCCTCCAGTGCAATCAACATTTCGAGGAGGCAGCACCGAAAGCTACACTCAATTACGCACAATGACGATGACGATGACGATGACGACGACGACGAGATGCCAACGATGATGGCCAAATTGCTGGCAATATTTTCCAACCACCCTTCGATGGGATGACAACAGTTAAACAATCGGAAAATGTCGGCTGTTGGGGCTACCAAAAATGGCCAATGGCTTGTCAGATTCAGATTTGGATCGAGATTGAGAGGGCTTTCGGCTGCAAGTGCCAAAATTCGCCAATTATCGGAGCCCGGGGAGAGAGACACACACACACACACACAAACAGAGGAGGCAGAGTGCAGCAGCAGCAGCAGCAGCGGCATCAACAAAAGCCACTCGCACACTCAATGGAAGCCGAGCGAGCAGAAAATAATAAAGCAAAATTATTATCTGGCCAGAAATGTTTCAATTACAGGCAGTCTGGGTCTGGCCCCCAGAAAGACACTGTTGTGATGTGACAGGGAGCTCCTCCGACAACAATGGCACACCAAGATGGCAGGGCCGAGGGGGTAAATGTGTTTGGCTTCCTCAATTTGTGGCAGACTGTTGCCAATATTTTGCAATAAAACACACCCCCCGCCAGCAGCTGAGAGCACCACCAAAAAAAAAAAAGGTACACGAGTGAGATGATGTGTTGATGGCAGATACGAGTGGGGAGGAGAGTTGGGAGTAGGAGGACCCGGCATTACATATAGCATAACAATTGAAAAACACTCGGCAAACTGAAATCGAGCTCAAGTAAGTAACTTTCCGTCACAATTGCGCCTGCAGCAGCAGTAGCAGCAGATGCTGCTGCCCATCTTGGGCAAATAGGGATTGGGAATGGCAATGGTTTCCTCACCTAGTTTTTTCTGCTGCTTCTGCTCCTACTGCTCCTTCGCTTTTTTCCTGATAACTTTCAAATGCAATGCCGTTGCCGCAGGCTGTTATGGCATGGCAATAATGCAAAACACAACTGCGGGACTATTCGGAGGGGAGGGAGGAGTGGCAAATTCTGACGTTCAATTTCTCATAAAAGTTTTCCCATGGCAGCTGAAGCAACACCAAGGAACAACGGCAGCAGGACAAGCTGGCAGGAAAGTACAAACATATATACGAAATATATGACACACAATTCAAACTTGGGAATTGCATTGCATGTTGCTGAATTTTTGATAAAAAGCTCGAACTGGCATTGTGGGCGGAATTGATGATGCCATCAGCTGGCAGACGCGAATCAGGAATACTTCTAGTTCTCAAAAGGCAGAAAAGTTCCAAAGTATCTTTTCAAGTATTAGGCTGGACTGGAGTGCACTGAGAAAAGGATAATTAAAGCTTAAATGAAGCTTAAGACCTTTAATGTGTTCAAAACTGAGAATAGGCTGTTTAAATATTGATTTAGCGATGTCAATAAAGTATTGATAAAACTATATTTTCTGTTATCCCTAGTTTCTACTAAAACCTTTTGTTAGAAGTTATATTTCTAAACTTTCCCTGACAGACTCTCTGTTTAATGAAGTCAGAAGAGAACTTGAATTCAAATAAGAAACTATTTCTACTTCTGAAACATTTTTGAGATACATTTTTAATGAATGTTTTAATATTTCATGGAAAGTCTGATGAATTAAGTGCATTTCAAGAAATATTTTCTCTCGGTTACATCGTATAAAATTCTACGTTTTTTTTCCTTTAAGACTATCCACTAAAAGTAGTCAGAACAGTGCTTGCATTAAAATTAAAAACACTTCCTGGAGCGCACCGGAAACAGCGGTAAAAGAGCCGCGCAATGGCAGACCAAGCTGCTGTAGTCACGCTCCCATTTACAGTTGTTCCAGCCAACCGCTCGCGGCAACGCACAACTTCCGGTCGGGATGTTGGCCATTTTGTTTTTGCTGGCACGCGTTCGTCGTCGTCCTCGTCGGATGGATTTGCGGCCCAGTTGAGAGCCTCCCCGCCTCCCCGCCTGCCTGCCTGCCTGCTCGCTCCTTGGGGAACGAGGGCTTTAGCGTTGGCATTTCATTCAGGAGCCAACCCAAAGGACTCGTTCGCTTGTGGGACTTGGCTTAGAGGTGTCAACGATTGCCGAGTGATTCGTGATTCATGTCCCCAGGCAGGCAGGCCCCCATGCTGAGCCCATAAATATGTTAATCATAATGAATTGCAATTGAAATTGCAGTCCCAGGATCATTTCTCTTCCTTAGCACACGTTTTTTTTGGGGGCGCCTAAAGCTAATTAACGTAACGACTTTTGGCAACTTTACAGTTGATGCATACTCAGACAGTCAGCTGCTTGGCTTCCGCAATGCGCTTTAACTTCAAACCAAAAAAAGAAAAAAACAACACAAAATTGTAATTTTAATTAACCTCGCTGCCATATGCCAACCGCAGAAAAAATTATGCAAAAGAGAGAGAGAGCCCAGAGAAAAAATTAAATAAATAGAAGGGGAACCCCCGGCGGGCGGGCACATCAGATTAAAAAGTAAACTTTTTAATAAAAATCACTTTAGCATTTCATTTGCTTTCACAAAATGAAGAAATGAAAACTTTGTGGTAAAATTAAAAATACTTATTTATGCAGCCGAAACAGCAGCAACAGCAGCAGTGGCAGCATAAAATATAAATAAAATAATGAAAAGAAAAAAAAGGGAAAACGCGAAAATGTTTGCTTGCTCACAGCAAATAATGAAAAGCGCTCTCATTGTGGTTAAAAAAGCGAGTAGAGAAAAGGCCAAAGAGCTGCTGCGAATGCAGCCGAGGAAGATAATACATAGAAATTTATTTGTATGAAATAAGGGGCAGGACCAAAACAAAGGCGGCGGCGGCAACAAATTTGCATATTAACAACAGAACGCGGGGCCAGTAACTTGACGAAAATTGTTCAAGGAAAAAAAATATATATAAAAAACTTGGCCCCGGCCTAAACAAAGCCAAACAAACAAAGTTTTGCCCCAAAAATTGCCTCCTTTATTTTCCACGGCCTTATTTTATTACTCCTTCGCCCGTTGTCTGCCAAAATCACCACTCAAAGTGAGTGAGTCCAGAGTCCGAGCAAGTGAAAGAAACGGATTCACTGCAAATTAAACACGAAATTGAATTCTGCTCATCATAATTTCCCCGAGGACGCTTATTAGGCAGCCAAAGGAAGCCCGGAAAGCCCCAAAGAATTCCTTTTTCCCTCCTTTGAATGCCGGAATTCTTCTTGCCCCCGACGTTGTCATAAGTGCAACTGAGAC
Organism: Drosophila kikkawai; assembly: GCF_030179895.1. Classification (NCBI taxonomy): domain Eukaryota; kingdom Metazoa; phylum Arthropoda; class Insecta; order Diptera; family Drosophilidae; genus Drosophila; species Drosophila kikkawai. The sequence continues at coordinate 18,388,845 of NC_091729.1, read as the reverse complement.
CAGAGCTGTGTTCTCTGTTCTGTTATTTTCTGATTAGGCCAGGGAGGAGAAAAGCCGGAAAAGCGACTCGGCTCAGACACACACAAACACACACACATGCATAATCCAGGGGGAAATTGACAGGGGGACGAATGGCAGAGAAGTGATCAACTATGCATAAACTCATTTGGCAGGTCGGCGCGGAAATGAAGAGGTGCTAGTTGGCAGGGTGGGGTTATATCACATAAAAATACAGCAAGAACTTTCAACAGATAAATAAACGACAACTCAATTCCGTTTGCCTGGCAAATTAACTCGGCAAAGAACGAATCAACAAATAGAACAAGGCACAACAAATGGTCCAATCATGGAAAAATATTTGCCAACACGAAACATATTTAGCTCGGCTCTTAACCACATACATTTGGCCCCCGGCATGCCAAAAACCACGAGCAAACATGCAACCCCTACCGAGTCCGAGAAGAAATGTTGGGGTGCAAAATCCACAAAATAAAAATGAAGAAAAATATAAAAATAAACAGAGAACACAGCAACAACAACAAAACTTTCCAATGAATCCATTACACTTTGAACTCTCTCTTTCCCCCCACTGTGTGCGCCCTTTCGAATCAATTGAATTTCGACTTTTTAGCTGGAAGCAAACTAAAACTTTATCCCAACAAGTCGAGGTGGCCCGGCCCCAAGTACACAATGCCAAATGCCGTGGCCATGGCCAATTATCAAACAAATAGCATGGATAAGAAAATTTGCTTGCCAAAGTTTTCCCCAGTTTCTGTTTTTATATATTTTTCTCTTAGTGGGGAAGAAGGGGCGGGCGGTAAAGGAAAAGTCCATGCCACTTACTATCGAAAATCAAGGAAATAACTCCCAGGAATACAACAAAGGGAGCCGGTGGTGATGGCCAAAAAGTTTTGCCCAACTCCCCGCAGTATTTGGCATAAGGAAACTTCACTCGCATAGGGGTTGGTTGGTTGGGCATAAGCACTTAGAGATACTAAGCAAGCAACCCCCAAGCCTCTAATTGAAACCTAGGCAACGACGAGAGAACTTAAACTTTTGCGTAAAATGCAATTAAAAGCAGCAGCCAAGCATCAGTTAGAGACGGATTTTTACTTAATCTTCTGCATCAGTTTGTCCCCAGACACAGGACACCATTCCCACACAGCCCACATCCTATACTTTCCCTTGGCAGGGCATCATCATCTTGGCCGGGCCAAGTTCCAGCAGTAGCTAGAGCTGAGCAATTGTTGGTTGTTTGGTTTTCGGGAAAACTTTGGGCCTAAAAGCAAGCCAATTCGAAATGTTATTTACGCACAACAAATTAAAACATCAAGGCATCAGGCGGCGGCTGTGTAGATTTTTGTCTGGCAAAAATTATAAACCAGCCGCAGGCCAGGTTACAACAAGTTTTGATAACCAGCAGAAGGAAGGAGGCCGGCCGAGCCAGGCCAAGCCGAGCCGAGGTTTTTAGTTTATAGTTTGCGGCTTTTAGATAATGCAAAAGTTGTAACTAGGTGTGGCCTCGAGGCGTCGTCCTCGTCGTCGTCCTGCTGGGGAAAAGTTTCCAAACGAGAACGATCGATAAGCAACAAAGTATATTCCATTCCGTTCAAATTAAGCCAAACGCCTGCTATTCAAGCTGAAGCGCCTTAATTAAGGGATTAGTTTCGCATTGAGAGAGAGAGAGAGAGTACTCGCTCGGTCCTGGTATACGAAATCCTTTCCCCCTTGATCTGCCACATTTATCATTATTTTGCCAAGCGAAAACAACTTTTGCCAGGACGAACCCAATCGAAACGAGAATTTCACTTGGCTTTCGGTCGAATTTTTCACACTTCGATACTCGCAATTGAAATAGAAATGCCAGAATCGAAATGCTATAAAAAATCAATTAATTTTGCACTTCACACGCACACGAGCGGAGCGAACAGGGCGAACTAGGGAGCTCCTCTGTAAGCCAAATCGATTTAGGGGGAAGTGAAGTGGCGTACAGGAAGTGTTGATGGTCTTGGCAGGCCACAAAGTCGACAACGGGGCAACGGCAACAGCAACGGCAACGACGACAACGAAATGAAGACACATGTTCTTACAATAATATTGAGCCAGCTCTGTATGCCACCCGTTTCCCTTTTTCCCTCTGGTGACACAGTTTTCTTCTTGACTTTCCCTCGGAGCCCATCGAGTCACGTTTTAGGGCCCAAACAAGACTAGCATTCGATTATTTTCGTAAACTCAAAAGTTTTCCTTGCCCATTTGTCTTAATAGAATTCTTGGGCTCAGGCTGTGGGAAATTGGGTCGACGAGAGACTGTGTGCCATAAGACGCTCTCTCTCTCCTCATAACCCCGAGTTAATTAGGAGGAAGGACTGCCGAGACTGCACTTGGTCGCTTGATTTTCATTTAATTGCACATGACGGCATATGTCAACAAGAGGAAGCAAAGCCTCGCTCTGGAGAAAATTTGTAATGATTGCATTTGGTGCGGGACCAGCTTAAGTGCCAGCAATTAGAAAAACTTTTCCCAGCCAAGGTGTTTGTTGGAGTGTTGGAGTATTGGTGTGTGGGGTGTATGTGTGTATCTCTCTGTTAATTGGATTTTTCTCACTTCTTTTTCGCTTGAAATCAAGAAAATTTGAGCAAAGAAACTGAGATCCTGCTGCTGCTACTTAAGGACCCGACTAACGTTCCAACAAGATAAACGAAAAACAATAAATAATGCAAATATTTCAACACAACCCAACAATCAACAATCGCAGGAACCAACATAGTTTGGGGTTTCTTTTTTTCTTTTTAACGAAAATTAATGAGAAGGTATGATGATGATGGTTGGGGGGGGGGGGGGGGGGGGGAGCAGGAGAGATGGTGGTTTTTCTTTTAAGGGGCTTTCATGGGGTAGGAGTAGTCAGGGGGGACACAACATTTGTCAGCTAAACAAACTACAAATGAATAGGCGCCTTCTACTCACTGTAGGGCTGAGGTCGTGTACCGTATAGTGGCTCCTGCAGTAATGGCGAGCGGCCATTTCCAATCTCCTTAACTGAAATGAGATAAGAGCAAATGGCAAACAGTTTGCGCGTGATAAATGTATCCACAAATTTGTTGAATTTCTGTTTGGTTTGTTGTATCTTTTGGTTGCTTGGTTTCTTGTTGAGTTGCTGTTGTAGTTGTAGTTGTTGTTGATGTTGTTGATTGGTTGGTTGGTTGTTTAGGCATTTGTTGTTGTTGTTGTTGTTGTGGTGTGTGTATCTATGGCGTTGCCTCTTCATTTTCTTTATGCCAATTTTCTTTTGGTTTCCACTAAAAGCTAACTAGGAAACGGACACTCTCATGATGTTCTGTATTTGATTTCCGGTTAACCTCGAACACAACTGGGAAAGTCAGAAGTGAAACGAAATAAAGAAGAACAACAAAAAAAAATGGGTGCAAAAAGTTTTCCCATACCGGGAATCGAACCCGGGCCTTCTGGGTGAAAGCCAGATATCCTAGCCACTAGACCATATGGGAGCCACAGCTGCTGGCATCCCAATTGTATATTTCTATACTGTTTTCTTTACTGTTCGAATTGTTCATAAATAAATGCAGGCTAATATTTATAGGTGGGTTATTCATAGCCTGCATGCCAATGAATCAGTATTTATATAATATATAGTAGAACGCAAAAAATAAAGGCCAACCAACGGGTATTGGGGCAGGTCAGAGTCAAGCAAGCCATCACGAAAAAAAAAAAACACTGAAGCGAACAAGCTTATATAATACATTTAAAGTGGATTAATTTATGACAACCACACACTCGGTTTAGCGAGACGAAATGCACATCGATGAGCTGGCCCATACGTCACGATACGTCGAGATAAAAGGCGACAGGGCCCATAAATCAAGCAGGAGCTTCTCCCCTACGCAAGATAATCGGGGGTATTAAGAGGAGAGCTGGGAGCCAAAAATCCAACAAAACAGTCACACTATATACAATATGTGTTTATTGCGAATTTTCGCCAACTTGCTGGGCTGCTGTGCTCGTTCACACGATCCGGCCAAGTTTCAGGGCCAACTTCTAGTGCCCGTTCTGACCAAAAAGCTGCAATAGCAACAGCAGCAGCAGCCGCAGCGACCCCAATAATTGCATATACACCTCTAATGGAATGGCCCAACGAGTTGTTTTTCAGAACCTGTTTAATTTATTTGTATTTATTTGTTCTCGACGCTCGGCCGCCCCTCGCTATATTTTTTTTTGGGCAGCCAATGCAATTAATTTTTATGTACAGCATTTTGCGTTTGTTTTATTGACTTTTTATGGTTAAATGGACTAATGATTTACATCGCAATTGCCACAGAGCGGAGAAGTTTATTTTACGGCCAAAGTTAAATCAAATCAAGTGGATGATGTTGTTGCTGTAGAGGGAATTAATCGAGAGAATAATGTTCGCAATCACTGTGATTTGTATGCGCCGAAAGAACCATCTATCTAAGCCATTTCGTTGCCACAAAAGGATCTTAACTAATTAATGGAAACTTAGCTAAGCTTAAATAGTTAAAATATAAATACATATGGTGGAAGGAGAGATGGTTTTTACTCAACCATAAACCAGGTTCTTAGTCATATTATTTCAGATTGCAAGTGAGTTCCATAGGTCGTGCTAGGCTTTGGACATTTTACAATTGCTTTGGGGAACTGAATTTGTTTTTATTTTGGTTTTCTGATTGTTGCACTTACAAGCTATGAAATGGTTTGTAGTTAGACATAGAGTTAGATTAGAGTGCTTCAACTGACTCACCTCCGGCACAGTCGCTGTGTAGTCGACGCCTCTCATCTCTCCACACCACCTCTGAGACACAAAGAAGAGAACCGGGGAGGGTTTCTGTGTGCCTACACATTACACGAAATGCGATGGTATCGATAGGCATATGGCGATACCACAACCGATACCGTTACCAACCGACTAATACCACCAGCGTACAAATACAACTCTCTCTACAGACCCCGAAATCAGTAGCGATAATAATACGAGCATATATGGTATAGGCTGTTGTGGCTGACATAACTTTGAACAGATCCCAATGGAAAAATGTTTACTTGGTCGGTTTTTTGTTTTATTTATTTGGTTTGTTTTTTTTTTTTTAATTATTTCTTTTGTTTATGTTCCGGTCAACAAAATTGAAAATTAAATAAACTTCAAGTTGGAATTGAAAGCTGTGGTTCATGGTATATATATGATAAATATAACAAAAATTATATGTATACATTTTATACATGAGATCCAACAAACAGTTCTCTAGGGTTCGATTTATTCGGGACCTCTCTCTTTCGGGGGTTTATCGAATTACATATCGTCGGATTGTCTTCGGTCAACACATTTTAGGCACAGCAACAACCACAATAGGCAACACACATATATATTTATATATATATATATATATATGTATATATCTTTGATTCCGATGATATCTGGTCTTGATTCTGATTCTGATCTTGCTCTTCAGTTTTATGCAATGAAAATTCAAAAACTTTTGCAACTTGGGCCGTCTGTCAGCGGCACTCAAATGACATTTATGTATATATTTCAAGGATCTGTTCAAATACGACTTCGCTTTATAACGACTACTAATCGCTGGGGTTGTAATGGCAGTTGTACTAGTAGCATTAGTAGTAGTATTAGTGCTGGTATTATCTGTGATGCAGGTTTCGGAGCTTTGAAGCTTCTGCGCTCCATTATCGCTGCGGTGCTGCGTTGATCCTTTTCCATTTGCCGCTGCCGCCGCCGCCGCCTCCTTGTTTGATTTTCCGCCGTATTTTCCCACTTTTCCGCTCGCTCCTCGGCTGCATCATCAAGTGCAACAACAACAGTGCCTTGCATTTGCATCTCTCCTGCACACAGACAAACACAAGCGAGATAGAGATAGATAGTAGATAGTGTTGGTTGTGATTTATTTTGATATTTTGATTTTTGATAGTGAGAGAGAGACAGTGAGAATTCTTGCAAAATTTTTAGTTTGTTTCTGCGAGTTGTTTTCGTTTTTGTTGTGATGCTTGGTCCTGCCCAAAGAGTTATTTCTTAAATACATATACATACATATATATATATATCTATACTTTAGCATTTTCGTGGTTCTGGTCTGGTCTCTATTTTATTTATTTTTTTTTTTACTTGATTTGGTTGTATAGATTGCATAAAATTGAATGGTATTTGCAAAAGAATTTGGTGCACATTCTTGCTAAGATTTTAGATTTTGATTTGATTTAGATTTTTTTTTGGTTGCATTCTGTTGTTGTTGTAGCTGTTGTTGTTGTAGTTATAGTTATATAGTAGTAGTAGTATTCAGTTGGTTGTTTATTCTGTAGATGTTCTGGTTGGAATACTGGTTGTCTTTACTTGGGTAGAATATATATATTTAGATATCTATTTCGAGATTCATTGATCTGATCTGATCTGATCTGGCACTTATTTACGCACACAGAGACGCACACATACACAACAAAAATTGGGTTAGTAGGGTTGCAATACATGAGTACTTGTTATCGCTCGATTCGCTCTCGATAGATTTGATATAGATCTCTGCTGTTTGCCCGGGACATACATACGCAGATATATATTACTTTTTAGTTAGTAGTAGTAGGCGGGCGATTAGTTTTGGATATAGCTTTTTGCAGGCAAGGCAGGCAGGTGGGTGGCGGTGGGCGGGGGTAGTAGTAGTAGTAGTAGTAGTAGTAGTAGATGGTAGTACGAGTAGTTATCTAGTAGTTTTGGGACCGACGAAGTGGATGCTAGAGGTATATATGCTACTCATACGGTTCTAAGCTTTTTCCGTGTGCTTGTTTGTTGGCTGTTGTTGATGTTCTTGTTGTTGTTATTTGTTAATCGGAACCGAAAACTGTTGTAAAACAAAAAGGTAAATGATTAAAACAATGATGGGCATAGAAAAAATCAAGAGGGTACGAGTACAATTAGTCATAGGTTTTGCTGTTAGTGGTGAGTTAGTTGTAGACTCCTCCGACCAAGTTTTCCTTTCATTTTCTGCTCGATATATATTATTATTGGTTCTTCGATAGGGAGTGCAAGAGAGAAGCTTCGTGGATATTGTTGTTTATTTGTTAATTTATGTTTGCGTTTTGTAGATTTAGTTTTTGCTTTTTTTTTTTTTGTTTTCTTGCATTTTTGACTTCGATCAAGACTCTATCGTTGTAATAACCTTTTTGGTTGCTGGATGTGGCTGTTGTTGTAATTGTAGTATTGGTGGTTGTTGTAGTTGTGGTGATTTTTTTTTTTGTCTTATAATACACAATGTTTATTTGTATGCTGTTTTTGGCTTTTTCTCTTTCTCTTTCTTTTTTTTGAGTGGTTTTCGTTGACATATTTTACAAGTGTGGTTTTATAAGTTGATTTTAGTAGTTTTAGCAAATATGAAATATATAGATCTTGTTGGGTTAATTGTTCAGATTTTGGTTTTAGTAAAGACGCAGTTGATGTGTTGTTGTTGTTGTTGTTGTAGTTGTTGTAATAGTTGTTGTTGTAGTTGTTTTGATTGTTGTTGTGTTGCTTGCTTTTTTTTTTTTTGCTGGTGTGGTTGTTGCTGCTGGGAACTTGACAAATGGTTGAGATTTGTGTCGACAGGATAAAATTGAACTGAACTGAACTGAGGACTAAACGTTGATTCGTTGTCACTTTTATTTATTCACTGGCACATTGTTGTAAATACTTTTTTTTTTCATAATATTACTTAAACAAATACAAAAGCTATACAAAAGAGCCCAGACATTAACGATTTCCCCTTGGGTTGTCAAAGATATGTTGTTGATATCGAATAAGAGGAAGGTGGTATTCGTATGTTAAGGGGGTTTCCTGAATTAGGAGGCAAAAAAAATCGATTTTTTTTTTATTGCTTAAATCGATAGATAAACTATCTAAGAATATACCATAAAAATTTCAGAAGCCAATTCGAAGTATTTTCGAAGATACAGAGATGAAAGCAAAGGAGCGCCGGGTAGGTTTGCAGGCGCTTGGCGAACTTTGAGGCCCGTTTTCTCACTTTTAATTTTTACGATTCTTTCGAATTGGCGGGAAAGATAACAAAAAAACTTATTGACCGATTGAAACGAATAAAGGCTTATTCTCTTTAGAATTGAATTCTCTTCTATTTGAACTAAAACGGTTGTTGAAAACCGCTTTTTATATTTTTTACAGCATGTTAAAGTCAATATTTTATCCCGAAAAATGAAATATTGACTTTAACATGCTGTAAAAAATATAAAAAGCGGTTTTCAACAACCGTTTTAGTTCAAATAGAAGAGAATTCAATTCTAAAGAGAATAAGCCTTTATTCGTTTCAATCGGTCAATAAGTTTTTTTGTTATCTTTCCCGCCAATTCGAAAGAATCGTAAAAATTAAAAGTGAGAAAACGGGCCTCAAAGTTCGCCAAGCGCCTGCAAACCTTCCCGGCGCTCCTACGCTTTCATCTCTGTATCTTCGAAAATACTTCGAATTGGCTTCTGAAATTTTTGTGGTATATTCTTAGATAGTTTATCTATCGATTTAAGCAATAAAAAAAAAATCGATTTTTTTTGCCTCCTAATTCAGGAAACCCCCTTAAGCTAAGCTAGGCTTAAGCTAGGATATTATTTAGTATCTAGAGAGAGAGAGAGAGAGCATAGCGAGCTTCTCTATGAGCCGTGTTTATGCGAATGCCAGTAGTTGTGTGTGGGGGTGACATATAGAAATGGGTGATTCAGTGCGGTGATAATGTCTTAGTTTAGTGTAGATAATGGCGACGAGAACTCATAAGATCAAGGCAAAATCAAGCTTTTGCTATAAAAATATTTTCTTATAATTAGCTGGAAACCGAAACGAAAACCGAGACTCAATCACGATATGATAATGCCACTCGTACCGAAATAAAAAAAAAAAAACAACCCGCAAAAAGTTCATCGCAATAGGACACTGAAAATGTATGGCTTAGCCCCAAAATTGGTCGTTGCCATTATGTGGGTGGCAATAAAAGCCATTTTAATTGGTTCTAAATGAGTGAGGTCCACGCAATTGCACAGACAAGACATAAAATGACGCCCATAAATGTGAGGGGGGCTTCACTACGTGGGTTGTGGGGTGTTGGAGTCGGTCAGGAAGGGTTTTTGGGGCAAATAAAAGCCTATATCAGATCGAGGGCACAGAGGCCAAATTATTCACACTGATTACATAAAGTCTTGGCATAAAATAAACCATGCTGAAAGAGTAAACCGTTATAATTACGATGTATTAGATGGGCGGAGCGAATGGCACCCAGCCACCCACAGAAACACACACATTTATGTAAGCCACCATATAGATAGAGTGAAACACACACACATTTGCAGGAGGACCATGTACCATGGACCAGGGAGCATATGGAGGACACTAAAAACAAATTGGGGGTCCAGAATGGCACTGGGCTCAAGATAAAACGAAAATAATCAGCAGGCAGCCAGGCCGAAGGACTCGAACACACACACAACACACACAAAACACAGACAGACACTTGCGGAAATCGTAGTGTCATAAAAATAAATAACCCAAGGAGAACCTAGGGGGAGGCATCATCACCACCATCACCCACCCATGTTGATTTAGGATAAAGTAAGCAACAAAAACGAGAGTTCTTCGATAGCAATTTAAATAAATAAGAACGAGCCTACGAATATCCATCCAGCCATAATTGAAATCACTGGGAAGGAGCCCGGAGGAGTTGCCAACGTGATTTGCATGCGTGTTAGTGCCAGTGTGTATGAATAATTTATGCGCATTTAATTCGATTGTTGTGGCAGAATCACAATCGCTTTGGAGGACTCCGTTCCGAGGGAGGAGGTGTCACCTGACGACTCCAACTCTGTGGGGCCAACATAATTTAATCATAAACATAAAATAGTTTTGTCATGTTTTATTATTCAACTGGAAGCAGCAAGCAGCAAGAGCGGGGGTCGCTCTTTTTAATGGCCACCATGCGGAGGAGTCTCTGCTCTTCAGTGGCGGGTGTCCCTCGTTGTGGCTTTCTTTTTATGACATTTGGCATTTCCCTTCTTTGCCAGTCCTTTTGTCTGCTTTTATTTGTGGGTCCCGCCTTTTATTGAAATTTTTTTGTTGTTGCCAGAACTAAGGTAGCAACCGAGTCCCTGCCTTATCCCTGTTCCACTTTCTATGATTGTTATTTTGCTGCTGTTTCCGTGCATTCGGAAATAAAATAAATAATGACTGCCATTACGGTGCACGTTTTCTGGGGGGGGAGGGGAGATCCCAAAGCCCCGGGGAGAAGTTTTTTCATGACATTTCTGTGGTTAATTATGGCCAGGTTCTTTGTGGTTATCTGAATACGCAATCAAGGTCCAAAACTGGCTTCGAATTTGGGAAAGGGGGAAAGTGGTCGTGTGCCGCCTTTTATTTTTTTGTGTAGAGTATAGTACTAATGGGGGAGATCTCTTCAAAATAATCCGCAGTCATTCGTTGCCTGCACAATTTTCCGCACAATTTTCCCCGGCTCTCGTAACAAAAGTGTCTCTAATCAATTCCAGCAGGCAACAGAAGAGCTATTCCTCAGCCACAAAACCAAATTAACTCGGAGACAAACTAACCGGCAAAACGAAACTGTCACTTGGCATCAGCCGGTGGAAAAATCGCTGGAAAATGCACGTAGGTTTGTCAAGTTGCAGTAGTGGAAAATGAGAAAAAAAAAAAATCGAACGTCCTTGAGCCAAAAGTGCGCTAAACCAGCCAGAAAGCAAAAACAATTTGCAGCCAAATAAAGGACAAGAAAGAGAACATCGCGTGACAACACGAAGGCGAACCACCGCGACTACTGATGAGCAGGAAGAATCCATCTAGGTGCCACAGGCAAAAGGATAACCCCGGACGGAAGACGCAGCCACGCCGGATGACAGCGAAATGAGTAGAAAATTAATAAAACGCGCATAGATAAAGTGCACGAAGGATATGGTAATACAGGTAAACCTGCTTAGAACGAAAGTTTTTAATTTAATTTTTCAAAATTAGTACAGTGGAAATTTGATGACCTGGCTTGCTCTCTTCATACCAAGATTTTTCATTTTGTCCCTGTTATGGAAGCTCAACTGTACTCTCAACTTCTCCCCATAAAATATGCACAGCCGTGGCGGTTGTCAAATGCAAATGCAAATACAAATTTTCGGTATGTAGTTGATGAAGTTTCAACTGCAGCAGGAGCAAAGCTTCCTTGACAGCTAGAGGGAAGGATGAAAGGATGGTGAATTGGTGGACGGGTGGGTGAGCACTCAAGTCAACTTGTTAAAAACTTCTTTGCTACTTTGGTCGTCCAAACCAAGCAGTCAGCCAACCAGCCAGCCAGCCAGCCAGAGAGCCAGTCATTTCGAATGCTTTTTTGGAGACTCTTGTTTACCCAAGGCGGTGTCCTCGTTCTATTTCACGTGCTGGCATTTTGTATCGATTGCCTCCTCGACGACTCCTTTGCTCCGGCAAAAAAGGTAAGGGAAAGCCACGAGACGGACGGACACAGGAAGGGATAGCTAGCTGCTGCTGCCGAGGGGAAAAAGCGTCGAGGTTGAGCGCAAAATCTTATGCAAATATTATGTTTGCATTTTCCACTTTATATTTAACTTGCCTCACTTCACTTTTTGTTTTCCTTTTGCCCAACGTCGATGTTCTTTGCGCTTGTTATTGTTGTTAAGACAATATAAAAGTCCAAGTCGGGTCGAAAATGACGACGAGGAAACTAAATTGCGGGCGTGGATTGTCACTTGCTACGATTTTAATGAATTCTATTGATTTTACGACAGCCCCGGGAGGGAAGAAAGGTCGTCGAGAGTACGTTTTTCCCATAGCCAAAGGTGAGTGAAAAACTGTCAGTCAGTTTCGTTGGTTCTGTGGTGACGCGGTCGTAATTTAAATATTGCATAAACCCCCTGCCTACCAAGACGATTACAGGCTATTTTAGAGACCAAGCCCTGTCTTGAGTATCATTAGTGTCTGAAACCAATTTGACTTGCACGCTAATGTTTAAGCTATTTCTGGTTTTAAAGGCCTATAAAATATATTAAATTTTTAATTTCAAGGATTTGCTTTCGAGAAAGGGGAGCCTCGGAAAACTACTATTATAATTTGTATAGTAGTGACTAAAGTCCAGTTCTTTTCAAAAATCAATTAATTCCGGCAAACTGAGAGAAAATGCAATCCTTTTAACAGATGAAACTAGATGAAAGAACCCCACCTTCGACTGATAACTACAGTGTGTGTGTGGTGGCCACAGCCTGTTCATTATGCCGGACACAAAGATAGTGCCGGGCCTAATTTACAAGTTGCCAGAGCTAAGCCCACGCCCACGTAATGTGCCAGCAAATGGGTCTGTAGTTCGTTGCCGTTGTTAGCTAACACATCTCTCTCGGCATCTCCATTCCCCCCTGAACAACTCATGGAGGCGGCGCCAAGTTCATTCAGTTTTGCCATTCATTGATGGCAGACATTGCAGCAGAAGAAGGGAACGGAGGCTGGAGACTGGATGCGGCAGACTTTTGGCCTCCAAATGGAAATGGCAATACAACAGGGCGGATGAGTGCTGTATGCAGCACAGAGGATCAGCCAAAGTTGAGGAGGGGCAAAAAACGTGGAAACTCTCTGCCACAACTGGCTGTCTGAGTTATTGTGGCTTTGTCCCTCTCTGCCTTTGCTCTTGGTTTTCCCTTGCCAGCTGTCCGATGCTGCTGCTGCTGGTGTTGTTGCAACTTTACTAGCTGTTGTGGCAGCGTTGACACTTGGCAGCCACGTTAGCAGTGCGTTGGCCCGGCCAGGATCTGCTGGCAGCTCAGTCTGTCGGCCTTTTTTTTTTTTTTTGTTTGATGTGGCCCGTCGTCTGTCGACCTCATCGTCTTCTCTCCAGCAGTAGTCGCAGCAACAGCCGCAACAGCAGCAAATTGCCTGAACAACAAACAAACGACACTCGACGGCAGCGGCGACAAAACGTTGACAGTGCAGAGACACCGCCACCGACGACGACGCCGCCTGGTTGTCTGGCGAGGAACAGCCGGGCAAAAGCATTTAATTTCATTTTTATTCAAAGTGAAATATACAAATTAAAAATGGCATTTAATGCGCAACTTTGTCGCCAGTCATAAGCACTGAGACATGTGAAATGTGGCAGGGGCACAGGCACAGGCACCGGCACCGGGCGTGGGCGTGGCACGAACAGGTGGCATCAGTCGAGTGTGTGTGTTTAATGAGCTCTTGAGTATCTCTCGAGTATCGTTAAATGCTTGATATAATGAGTTCTGGTCTGGGTTTCGGGGTTCTGAGTCTTGGGTTTGGTGTGTGTGTGCGAGTGTGGACAGCGTGTGTGTATGTGTTTAAAGATCGCGAGAATCGGTTAATAGGGGTTGCTTTTTGAGACAAAAGAAAACAACTTAAGATGATGCACAGCCTAGGATATCACGCATACGCCACGTTCAGCCGCCTCACAACGCTAGCTAAGATATACAAGTAGCAAAAAACGGTTGCAAAGCCAAAGGAGTTCTATACAAAACAGGATCACATATCGTCGGCATTCTTTAGGTTTTTCCAACTATAAATATATATATATTTGTTTTACACAAAAAGCAATTAACTCTCCGTGTTTTTCTTTCTCTGTGTGTGTTTCGAGTGTGTGTGTGAGTACGAGTATCAATGGTGTCTGTGTGTGGTGTTTGTGGGCGACGGTGTGAGGGTGTGGGTGCTCGAGTGTCGATGTATTCGGTGCATTGCTTATAGACTAGTTTAGAAGAAGGTAGTAAAAAATTTGAACGCACTTGGTAGAATCTCACCTGTGCTCAGCGTATAGTCCCAGCTGGTATCGGGCTCATTCTTATATACGTTTAACTTTTCCGGCTGCAAATATCATATAGATTTTATATATCAATATTTAAAGGGGTTGGCTTCCATTCTCCCTTACCTTGGCATAGTCAATTTTCAAGGTGCAGCATCCAGCATAGATATCGGCTCCATTCAGATTCTCACGCGCTCTTGTGGCTGCATCTAAATTATCGAACTCAACCATGGCCTGAACGCCATTCTTTTTGAATATGACAATGCGCAGCACTTGGCCATGTGGATGACAGATTTTGTGCAAGACATCCTGGAAATAATTGAAAACAGAACGAGAAATTAGAAAGGAATAGAGAATGCACTGAACAAAAGTTAGTGGTAATATTTTCAGCATTCAATGCAATGGTTATAGGGATCACTACATACTTAAATTTAAAATTAAAACTAAGCTAAAGTATTAGAATCAAACAAAGCTGGTAAATTAATAAATACATGACATAAAACCTATCAAAAAATACATTTAAGTTCCAAAGTTTCCCTTTTATTTATGGTGTAAGCCTTTTGTGTGTGCAACAGACAGCAAACCCAGCAAAACCCCAAGCTTCCCTAATTGATCAAAACCAAATGAAAACTGAAGGTGGTTAATTGAAAATGAATGATTTTCCAATCATTCGTTTTCCAAGTGACCACCAGCAACGCTGTTGTGCTATATTGTGGTGGACAATTTCAGTCCGTTTACTTGCCATTTTATTTGTGTGTGTTTGCAATTGTCTCTGGCATAATTGGAATTTCTCATTCGAAGGAGGAGGAGCTTTCGCTTCGTGTCAGCTGTGTGAAGCTCAAGAACTCATTAGCATAATTTAATAAGCACTTTCCGCTGTACTATGCCAAAGAAATTTCCCAATTAACATTCATAAATTTTCGGAAATTACGTTAATGAGTTTCGAGTGTGCCTGCTGCTGCTGGCTGGCCCTGCCAGGAGCAGCAAAAGCCAGGGCGTGTCAAGTCTAGGCCAACAAGAATGAAATAAGAATACCTCTCTCGCAAGCGTCTGGGAATTGATGGCAAATTATAATGAGCATTGGCCGTTGGCATGGAAATTTATGGAAAATTTAAGCCGCCAAATTTTCCTTTACCACGCTGCTGCGGCCCTCTCTCTCATCCCCTTTCTCCTGATATCTGCCTGTAGCTTCTATTTATTCATGTTCACAGGTCCTTGCGGAGGAGGCTGAGAGGGGGTTGCTTAGAGGCTGTAATGGGTTAAATGTTCAATTTGTTGTTAGGGAGGGAGGAAAAAGGAGGGGAAGTGCCAAAGCGGCTTTTGTCTTCGCCTATTTTATTTTTCTTTCTCTTCCCTTCGGGTAGCAGCAATATTTTGTTATTCATGAAATTCATCGATAAGTCCTCTGGCTCATGAAATTTTGAATCTTGTTGAAAACTTTTAACATTGATTTGCATTAGACTTGGGGTAGAAGGAGGAGGAGGAGAAGGCAGGCCAAGGGTAGTCACTTGATTAGACGAAATTCCATCAAATTTTCTATGGCCTATGCAAATATCACAGTGGCAAATTTTTTGGGTGGAGCGAACAGAACTTTCGAATGAGGGATGAATGACTTTTGGTCGTTAAGAATTTTAAGTGTTGCGCGGGAGGCTCAATAATGGGGTTTTTTATGCTCAAGACTTTGGAAGATTTCTTAATAATTAATTGGTTATTAATTCATTTAAAATATACGTTTTTTGTAAGTCTAAATTACTCTATAACTCTATAGCCTAGTTTAAGACCCAAATATAACTTCAATTTTCCACAGATTTCCCTCTACAAATAATTTTAAAAATATTCTTGAACAAATTTTCCTTGCAGATATCCATCTGAAATTTATGTCAAATTTGTATTTGCTTTCCAGCAAAAGATCATCATCCCCTTTCGCCCTATCATGTAACTGATAGCCATTGTGTGCGTACTATTACTTAATTATTAATGCAGCTGCCAGCTTCCTCCACTTCCTGCTTGTGTCTCTCTCTCTTTATATATATCTGTATATACATAATTTTTTGTTCATTTTTTCTGCACAGTTCGCACACACTTAACACTTTCCCCGAAGCCTCTCCCTTCTCCTTGTCACTATCAACCGCAAAAGTTTTCTAATTAGTTTTTGTGAGCACAGTGCGCTTTATAGTTGTGCATTCTGTCCATGGAAATGCAGGAAAAGCGAAGTGTGAAGAGGAAGTGGACGGAAAGTGTGAGCTGCTAAAAAGGAAGTAAAGTAGAATTTAAAAAAAAAGGAAGAGAGAGCAAGCAAGAACAGCACTGAAAATACGTTCTTCCCTTACCATCCTGGAATGACATTTTACAATTCGTTGGGAGAGAGAGAGAGCTGCATTTAATGCGATTTGCCAGAGGTCCTGCAGGAGGACAAGCGTCGCAAATGGGGAAAAGTCAACGGAGGGACAAGAGGAAAGGCAGGAAACTCGGCGACTGTCGCTCGATGGCGCACAAAATGTCTGCAATTATTGTAAATAGCGCAATCATCGAGCAAGTCAAGAGAGCGTCAAGCGTCGTGCATCGCATCCTGACAGGACTGGCCAGCCAGCCGGAAAAGGCGACGGGAGGAAGGGTCGGGAAAAATTACTCCTGTTTATGAGATCAGCTTATTGAATAAATGAGGCGCGTGCTCCAGCACTTGCTCCCACTCTGTCACTCTTTCCTCTTTGCTCTCCTCTGATGGCCATTTGGGCATATGAAAGGAAAGGATATTCAGGGCGCTGCCCACTCATTGTTTGCCGGTAATTCGAGTCCATTAGGTGAATGCGAATGGTGCTCCAGAGACGAGGAAGGAGTGGGCAGCTGAGTGATGGGAGCTGATTAGAGCAGCTCCTAGGGGAATCACCAACGTTCGGGGAAAGTGTCAACCCTCGAGGGCCTTCGACTGATAAATTGAACAGAGCTCTGTGAGAATTAACTGGACATGTTTGCATTTCCTGAGCTTGCAATAAGTATTTGCAATAAGAATGAGCTAATTTTAAATTTCATTTTACATTTTTATTTTAGCTTTTGAAGATATTTATACATTTAAAATATTATGGATTGGTTTCCAAAGTTGTAAAAGAATTTAATGATATACATTTAAGTTATTAAACAAGTTTCTTTATTCCATAAAAAACCTTCTAATAAGAAATGATATTTATATTTAATCTGTCGTGAGCTTAAAAAATTCTCAAAATATTAATTTTGCTTTCAGAATTCTCTAATCTTTGAGAGCGCCAAAAATTCATTTTATATTTTTGAGAAATCAGAGTACAAGCTAATACTGAGCAAGTCTGATGGCAAGCAAATAAAAAAGTTCAACATTTCACGAGCTGTTTGAAATTAAACAAGAAAGGAAGCTAACTTCGGCACGCCGAAGTTTGTATACCCTTGCAGATTGGTTTCGATGTTTATATTATAGATTTAAATGCAGAAAACACTCACAAAACAGAGTTTCATTACATTTTACCTATACTTATTATGTTTACAGTTTGACAGTTACAGTTTTACATTCCCAGTTTTACATTTTCTCTACATCTACCGATCGGTTAATATGGCAGCTATATGATATAGTTGTCCGATTTTTATGAAATTTATACCATAATTCTAGAATAATAAATAAAGCTTATATCTCAGAGTAGATAAACATACGTTGAAAAACAACGAAACTATAATTTTTTTTCCTATTTATTTCTCGACCGTTCCTATGGCAGCTATATCATATAGTCGTCCGATTTTGATAAAATTTTTACCAAAATTCTGAAATAATATAGAATAGCCATATCTAAAAAATGGTGCAAAAATGTTGAAAAACAGCAAAGTTCTAATTTTTTTTCTACAAATATATCGAACATTTGTATGGCAGCTATATGATATAGTCGTCCGATCCGGCCCGTTCCGACATATATAGCAGTGAGAGCATATAGAAGACTATATGCAAAGTTTCATTCAGATAGCTTTAAAACTGAGGGACTAGTTTGCGTAGAAACAGACAGACAGACAGACGGACAGACGGACAGACGGACAGACGGACATGGCTAGATCGACTCGGCTGTTGATGCTGATCAAGAATATATATACTTTATAGGGTCGGAAACGTCTCCTTCACTGCGTTGCAAACTTCTGACTGAAATTATAATACCCTGCAAGGGTATAAAAACTAATCCACAAGAAGGCGGGAAATAAAAATGCAAGCTACAAACGCAGCAAAACCAAATAAAATACACAGAAAAATACAAGAAAAAAAGTAAAAAAACAAATAAACCGCCTCGAAATGAAAGTATTAATAAACCAGTGGGCGAGGTCAAAAGAGGGCCGCGTCGGCTATAGCTATACTTGGTACTGGGGATATATATTTGGCTGGACATTGGGGGGTGGAGCCTGAAACAGTTATTTAAAAATAAGAGCTGAGCTTGCCAGGACGGCGGCGATACATACGTAAAATTTTATGCGCACTATAACTTGTTCGACGACTGCCGGCAGGAACCCCAAAAGAACAGGACGTTGGACGTGGCGGCAGAAAGGACAGCCGAGTAGAGCGCGGGAAAAATAAATTAATATTTTATCTAGAGCAGAGATTCGCATGCACGGGCCACGCCACGCCCACCACCCCCTGCCCACTGCCATGCATTTTGTTTTGCCGTTTTATGGCCATCATCAAAAGCGCATTAAAATTTTACTAAGGCGTCATGCCGCAGGGGTTGCAAGGCAGCGAAGGGAGAGTCTGCCAAGGGGGCTGATTGTCCAGGCGTGCTAAATATTAAATCAGCGCAATGCCAGCAGAAAAAAAAAAAAAATGAAATAAAAACACAAACAAAAAAAAGAGAGAGAGAGAGGAGGAAAGCCAACGGAGGAAGTATACCGGGCAAACATTTTAAGCGGCTTTCCGCAGGTCCATCAACGTCCTGTTCCATCCATATCACTTGGCCTCCCCACAAAGGACACAGCCATAATGCCGGCTGAAGGGACATTGCAAGGAAATCGCATTAAATATTAATAATAATGTGTGCTTAGTTGCGAGATATCAATCCATTTTGTGGTCGGTCGGTCAGCTTTTGTCCTTTGATTTTCTCACTTTTATGAGGCTTACAATTTAGCAGTTGGAAATCGAGGATAAAAACAATGAAAGCATTGTCCTGAAATTCCTTGAAACGGAACCAAAAGCAATAAAAGTGGGAAAGATAAGCTGAATGTATGGGTTTTGATACTCTTTCCAGGTTCTATATCAAATTAATAGAAAACACATTAAAGAACGTTTTGGAGATAAATATTTTAATATCTTTTTAATGTGTTTTTTTTGTTAAAACAAAAGGTAGGATAATGGAAGTAAGTAAGATATTTTTAAGAATATTTATATAAGTATACTAATTTTAATTCTTTTCTAAAACTTAATTCAATTTATCGATGCTTCACGCTGACTTTACAAAGTCCAAGATAATCTATAAAATAAAACCAAAAGATATACAAAAAAAAACCCAAAATTAAGCCTTTAAGATTCTCTTTTCAAACTTTTCTTTGCCCAGGATTTCGAGATCAATTGTTATGGTTTGCTCAAGAAACTGGAAGTCATTGAACCAAACGCGAAAAAAAATAAGAGAAGAACTAACAAACTCGAATTGGAGTTCATTCGCCTTGCAGTTCCCTGTTTTGGTCTCATTCTCCCCAACGGATAACCGCAAAAAATTCAACAAGTTTTTCGCTTGATGTTGTTGCTGTTTTTTTTTTAGCATTTGAATTTCTTATTGACCCATTTCTTTGGGGCAAAAAGGCCCAAGCCGAAAACCCAAACAGAACTCGTACCCGAACCCGAACCCGTCCAAAGCCCATTAAAACCGGTTTCCAGTCATTTGCAACACTTTCTGGCTGCAGCTGCCCGGGGAAGGTCGCTCAGCAGGGCCAAGGGGATAGGGGATGGGTGCCTCTTGGCCAACTGCATCTCCTGCCCCTTTGCCAAGTGCCGTTAGTTGTTAGCAAAAAGCGAGGCAAAAACAAAAAGAAAAGCACAAAAAAAAACAAGGAGAATCGCGGCCCTTGACAGGCAAGTAAGTTTTAACAACTGGAAAGACGGGTTTTTACGATTCGTTCCTCTTGTTTTTTGAGCATTTCCTTTGAAGGCAAGACTTTGAGGATTTGTTAGAGTCGAAAGTAAAGCAGAAGAGAATGAAAACAAAGGAAATTAAATCCAGGCAAAAGCAAAATAAATACCAACTTGGATTTTTCTGATTATTTGTTAGCCGCGAAATCTATTTTACTGCAAATATTTGCGGATAGAGTTGTCGGAATTGACTAGCAATTATCATACTGCCGGGCCCTGTATGTTATCTATATATACTTTGTAGATTTTAAATAATCCCAAACAAATGACATTGTAAATTTATGCTGAAAAGCCATCCGATCTAGGGCTTTTGACCGAGGGCAAACACACACAAATCACAGTGCAATGACGACGTGTCACATCAGCGGCAAAATTGTTTACAAATATTTTGCTATCATTTCGATTTCCATTCCCATTTCCATTTCTATTCCGTTCTCATTTCCATTCGCGTGTGCACACAAGCCCCTCTCCCAACAAATTAGCATAATACAAATTATCAAAATTGAAAAATCGCAGAGGCATAAAATATGCATACATTTGGATGGAAAAGCTGACGTGCCTGAAGGGGGAGTCGTCTTCGCCTGAGACTCTGCCAGTGTTGGGTGGAAAATGGAAATAGAAAAAAGCTAAAAGCGAAAAGCAAATTGGAAAATTTGTGTGTGAAAGTGACCGAGCGGAGCATGCAACGTGAAAAATGTGAAGCAGAAAGAGAAAAGCCGAGATGTTGAGACACTTCCGGCGGTTGGAAAAGTGAGCAAAATGTAAATGAGTCAAAGATGAAGATACTAAACAGAAGGGGGAGTGTCAGCAATAAAATATTGCCATTAACATTTAATTGAGGCCCGGGCCCAAAACGGGAAACTCTTGGAAAACTCTGCTCTGAAGTTGTTTTCGAGGGCCATCGAGAAGAGCCACTGGATACCTCAATTAAGTGCTATGCTAATGGCTGCAAACTGAGAACCGAAAATTGTCAAAGATCACCACCCCCAGAGGAATGCAGGAATTTCGGAGATTCCTTAACTTTAAAGAGGAAACTTGAACGGAAATTTCACCCATTTTAATTTATTTGTAGCCTTGATAAATGGAAATTGCGTTGTGCTGCAGTGGAGGAAACTAATACTGGGAAACTCTAAGAGGAAGTGGATCTTTGTATTTTTCTTTGAAACTTTCTAATGGAAAGCAAAGATTAAATTCAAAGAATCTCTGCAGTATTTTTGCAGAATTTACTCGAGGTAGAGCAGAATATTTATATTTTTTGCTTCCTATTGGAAACTTGAGTTTATTTCTCCAATTAAAATAAATTAGAAAATAATTTAGAATGCATTTTATGTTGTGTAAGCAAAGAAAATTAAAAGGGGACCAGCTCTTATTTTGACCATTCTTTTGTGTTTCAATTACCAAGTTATGGCCAGGCTGTTATCTGTTTAAAGTCTGGAGGCTGGCAAACAATTCGGGGCTCGATTTCTCTCTCCTGACAAATTCGGTGCTTACTCTTATCGCACCTTAACGCGGTGCTTAAGTGGCCATTGCCAAGGCAAGAAAGAGGCTGCTAATTTTTTTCAAGCACCCTCTGCCTGCCAGCGAGCGTGCTGGGCAGGCGCTCGCTCAGCTCTTCAGTTTCGGTTTTACAACCAATAAAAAGATTTTTATGACCACAAACATTAAAATGTTCAAATTGAAAATAAGCAGAAAACAAAGCACGACACACACACACAGTGAGCAACAAAAGCTAAACATGAAAGGAGCGGGCAGCTCCAGGGGACACAAAGGCAGGCAGAGGAGATACATTTTAAAGCAAATTTATGTGGCACAAAGGCAGCGATGAAAGCGGAGGAGGAAGCGGAAGCAGCAGGAGAGCCGGGGACAGCAGCAGGGAGATCCTGGGAGCGGTTGGGGTTCCGGTGGTAGAAGGTTACCGGGGGCCAGCTCCTGTCAGTGGCAAACAAAAGTCCAAAGACGCAGCCCGCTTAATGTGTGTGTTTGAAGTTGGCCACCAGGCTAACGCCCAAAAGAAGAAAAAAAAAAATAAAATAAAATACAAGTGAGTGGAGAGCGGGCAACGAAGCAACAGCCAAGAGCCAACAGCCAAAGGACGAAGACAATGCTGGGAAATTACCAAAGCACAAGAGCCAATTCGAGCATGAAAATGTAAACAAGGCGAAAGGAAAAAGCAAAACCCAGGAGGTGGAAGTGGGCGAAGCCAGGCGAAAATGTGTGTCGCAATTGCTGTACAACGGGGCGGATGAAAAGTGGCAGCAGGAGCAATGCCGCAACAAAATCAACAGTTAGCCAATGAGCCTGAAAGTGGCAGAAGAGAGACCAGAGAAAGAGAGAGAGAGAAGGAAAGACGAGAAAACAACCCGTTAACACGGAGATGGAGGCAAGTCCATCCGGGATGCAGGGGCTATGTAACGACTTGGGCGGCACCAGGTGCTTCTCGGGCTGTTTTCGGGTGGCTTTTCCGGACGGAATCCACGTGGACTGCGCGCCAGAAGTTGCACAAGACAATTATAAACGTAATGGCAACAACAGTTAGCCAAGGCAGCCGGAGTGGATGGAAAAGTATCGTTAGTGAGCTGTAGCAGCAGCAGCAGCAGCAGCTGAACGCATAAATTCCGTTCAACAATGGGGGGTGGAAAGTGGCAGTGAAAAGCCCGGGGAAAAGCCTGGGCAAACCGATGAAGATGCTGCGAACATCGCGTAGGTGTTGGTCGTTAGGCTAAAAAGCTAACGCAGATAATGCTCGTCCAGCCATAGCTATCTCCCTGTCCCTCATTGTATCCTTGGTATCCTTGGTGTGTATGTGTACAGCAAAATGTTGCATTAGAAGAAATGAAAGTGGCGGGTGGGTTGTGGTAACTGTGTCAGGGTTGCAAAGGATTGCAGAGGAAATTAAAAAAAAGGGGATTGGAAAAGATGGCAAAGGACTCGAAGGGAAATGGGAAAAAGTTTGGCCAAAGTCAAAGCCAAAGCAAAGTGCTCAAAAGAAATTGAAAATACTGGTTTTATAACGTCTTATCTTTGTATTAAAGCCCAAAATTGAAAAAAGTTACAGCACCATAAAGACATGACCGAGATTTAATAATAGATAAACAGAGAAAGGTATAAAAGGACATATATATTTAATTAGAACCATTTTGGAAAGAATTCGTTAGGGCATTTTGATGATATTACATGTATAAAGGATATTTTTTAGCTTTATCTACGTTCAAATAGAGAAGAATTGATGATTTTTTTAAATAAATCTAAGCTATGGAAAATTAATTATATACTTTGATAAGTTTGCTTATAAAAAAAATATTTTCCAATTAAATATTGCTAATCCTTAACCCTAATAAAAGATTTTCAGAAAGTAGTATCCTTCTTTTTCAGGTATTTTCCGTTTTAAAACCAGCATTTGCTTTCAAACTTAGTAAGACTCGGCAACCCTGGCTAAGTACACTTTTATCCACTTCTTTTTTTTCCACCTGCACCTTATGCAATTGTGGCAATAACTCCGGGCCCCCGCGTCCTGCGGATTACTGGCGGGGGCAGTCAAGGAGAAATTAGCAGGCAAACACGAGTAAAAGAAATAAATAAAACGAACGACAGGCAGACACGAAGAACGAAGCCAACAGGGATGGCGGCTGGCAGTAAAAAAGGATAAACTGCGAGTGGATTGTGGGTGGGAATTTGGGGGGTGGTTGGGTGGTGCGGAATGGCAGCCACACAAGCGACGTGCTCCCAACACTTCTTGAGTAATTCATAGAAAGGTCGTAAAAGTCGAGTCAAAGTAATTATGCCAGGAAAAAAGCAAGCGAAAAGGAAGCCGGATTCAGGATTCAGGAGCCCGGTTCCAGGACCCGAGCCATTTAGGTTGTATGCAAGAGTTGTTAAGACAAATACAAGCAAACACACATACACACCCATACACATATACGCATCCGACGAGAGTTGCGTTAATTGAGTGGGCCGCGCATGTGGGCGGGGATTCCTCAAGGAACATGGAAGGCGGCGGGGCGTGGCAGAGTGGGCCAAAGTGGCAGCAGCTGCCTTGCCCTCATCCTTTGTCCTGCCTCTTACCGAGTTTCAACGGCAACGTGGCATCAAGTGGCAAAAGCCGCAGAAGTATGCAACAATTTTCAGCTGGCAAGCCAAGGATAGCGGATTTATCCCACGCGTAAAGGTGTAATGAATGTGCCCCAGGCAGCTTCTACATATAAATATATATATATACGGCATTACAATTCGCCTTTAATTGCTGAAAGCCCACAAATTACAAAAAGGAAAGACGAATGGGCTAATGAAATATGCGGGTGCAAGGCAGCAAATGGCAGAGAATTCCCAAAGGATATGCATTCGGAATTACGCGATTCCTGAGGCTCTTATTTGCATTTAAAGTGCGAGCACAAAGGATAATGGTTAACTTGAATGGTAGAAACAAGATTTAGGAGGCACTACCTAAGGCTGCAAATAATTTATAGAAATTACGAAAAAGGTAACTCTACTTTTCAGAAGATATTTATATTTTATATACCCTCAGAATACTATTTCCAAGTTTTTATATCATTTAACTTCCAATGACAATAATATCAATAATCCTAAACCCCTCATAGCCATAATCTCTGAATCCTTGTATTCAATCTTCAGAAATCTCTCTCATGCACAAATGGATAATGCCAAGTCGATTGGTAATTTTCAATCTGGATCCAAGCAAAGGGGAAATATAATTACAGCTCGTCTCATTAACGATTGGGTATTAGCAGCATTTTGTGCAATTAGCAGGACCCATTGCCAACTGGCTCAAGGATAAATGGAAGCGAGCCGGCACACAGATACACTGGCGCACTCGAACACACACACTCGTGCATAAATGCAGCACCCTATTGACATTAATTGAATGAACCAATATGGACAGTTAGTTATTGAAACATGTCAGGGGCTGAGGAGGACGGCTGCAAGGATGCATGACGAGAAATGGGTGGTTGGGGTGGCTTCTCTCTAAGCAAACATGCCATTCTGAGCCGCTTGGACAAATGAGAAGAGTGAGCAGCAATTCGCCATTTGATGACGAATGTGGGCATGTCAAAATGACTGCCAACTTGACTAGCCTGGCCGGAAAGAAATGGCCAAAGGGGTTGGGCCATCCCCCAATTGGAATTGCCTTGACTCTTGACATTTGACAGGCTGGAAAATCTCAAAAAATTGTTGTGAAGTGCGCTTCAAATTTGACATATTGGATTGCTGCAAACGAAAGCCGATTTCAATTCGGTAGATCCTTTCGCCTGTCTCCCTTCTGAATCAGCCCCTCCTGCGTTCGCTTATCCTGCGGCGGTCTTTGTGTGCTTATGCTAATGTGCGTAAAAAGCATGCAAATTTCTTTGGCAAGGAATAAATCTGGGGAAAATTAAAGGGCAGCGATCGAATTGGTTCACATGCTTCACGGGACTCTCTCTCTCCCTATTTCTTTTTTCTCGTTCCATTTTGCACTTTTTTTCCGTTTATTTTTTCCAGCCCCGAATGGACATCCTGTGGTGAGAGCTGCCAGGTCCACGATTCATTTCCACGCCGCATATATGAATATAAATGCAGCATCACCATCAGCCTCTTGTTTTTCTGTTTTTCCTCCCGCTGCGGTCGCTGCGAAAAAGCCTCACGCAGAAATTGAGTTATAATATGAGAGGGGGAGGGGGGAGATATATAACAGAGAGACAGAGCGAGAGAGAGAACTATGGCTGCGGTTATGTGCACGTATGTATAAGATAAGGTTTTTAGTTTACCGCGGCAAGGTAGTTGCCCGCGATATTCTCTCGCCTCGGAATCCGTAGAGTGATGCCGAATGCAGATCGAGACCGGGTGGTGACCACGATCAGTGATTACGTCACTGTTGAGATAATGCGGCAAGGTAATTGCCCGCAATGTCCACCGCCTGCACGCTTCCTGCAGAGGGTTGTCACCGTGGCACGTGGTGCCCACGGAGTTGTTGGTTCCGGGATAGGTGCTGCGGCTAGTTGCTGCACACAACGACCAGTCACTTGGTGCTCGCCTCGGTTGCCGTTGAGTAGTGCCGAGTGCGGATCGAGACCGGGTGGTGGCCACGACCTGTGACGTATCCCAACTGGCTTCCCTTGTTTAATCAAGATAAGCCGATAGCAGGGTCTTAGCTTCGGCTGTATTAAATGATGCTTGATTAATGAAATATGCCTTTATTATACGGCTGCCAGTTCAGAACTAAATTTACAGAGAAAGCTTAATCATAACCCTAGCTTGCACAGATCACCGCCGTCCACCAGCTTCTACCGTAAGCCTTCGTGTGCCGTCGCCGCTGCTGTGCTTTTTTCGCCGTTAACCTTTGTGTTGTTAACTACTCCCCTTCTTTTCAAAAATGGGCGTCCTCGGCCATGTCAATGTTAGCAAGGACTTGTGTTACCGCAATCGAAGCTCTGCTTTTACATCTTTATTATTTCGCAGGACGTGAAGCAGATTGAAGCTGGTGCAGATGGCCTCTGATTGTCAGCATTTGCAACTCCGTTATATGCTGCAGGCTTTCTTCATTTAAATGGTGAAGAAAGGGCAGGCCTGGAAGCGGGTGGTATCTGGATGCGTTTCGTTGCGGTGGTCGTCATGCCTGGGGGATCGTTGAAATTGGCACTAAGTAGTTGGTGCTAGGTCGCTTGGCTGAGCCGACCTATAGGCTGCCGGTAATATGTCCTCATCAAAGCGTGGTACCAGGCCGGTGTGTGCAAATTTGTCTATCTATCATATAAACTAATGATTTAGTAAACAAAATTTAGTGATTTCTTACTAGCTAAGTAAACCCTCGTGAAACCTTTTTCAGAATCGCCTTTGGGTTATTGGTGTAAGCTTTAATGAATGCAAATAGTTTATTCTGGCGAGAGTGATGGCATCAACTTATTGTCAATTTAAATGTTAGCGAGTTTTAATCTTCTACTGATCATGGTTGTATGAGCAGACAAATGAGCCTGCATCTCGGAACTGATGGAAAGACGCTCCCTTTTCAAGTTGTCAATGTACGAAGAACCAACCAACACTTAAAATACAGTAAGCTTAGGAAACAGTTTTGTAGGTGGCCCTTATCGAATATTGTCTTTGTGGACCACCCTCCCCTTAATTAGGACCGTCGTCCCCAAGTCAGCATCGACCCTATTCTCAATATACAGAGGCGTGAGTTTATCCCCCAATCTCCTATTGGTTTTTACTAACACTTTCTCACCAACCTCAAATACCCTATTCTGCCGAGCCGGATTATTTCGGTCTAACTGCTCCTGCTGTGCCTTCTTAAGGCTCATAATTATATCTGAGCCAAACTCAACGTTAGCATGGAGAATCTCAGCAGGCTTCCTATTTGTGACAGAGTGAAATGACCTATTATACTCTATGGTTGCCTGAAGGAATAATTCATTAATATCGTCAATTTTCCTCTCCAATTTAAGACACCTGGCAATCTCGATAAGAGTACTGTGGAATCTTTCCACCTGACCATTCGACGAGCTGTGTAAAGGTGGGGCATTTGCTACATCAATATCATACTGATTATTTAGCATAGATAGTATCGTTTCGGAGTTAAACGATGGCTCGTTATCGCAATATATTGATTTAACATTAGGGAAGAGGTTC
Source organism: Drosophila kikkawai (assembly GCF_030179895.1). Lineage (NCBI taxonomy): Eukaryota > Metazoa > Arthropoda > Insecta > Diptera > Drosophilidae > Drosophila > Drosophila kikkawai. Next base: position 18,361,307 of record NC_091729.1, on the reverse strand, counting down.
ACTAGCTGAAGAATCGGGACCTTTACATCTAATATAGCACGCGATGCTACTGGCTGAATCACTGCAAACTTGCTAAATTTATCAACAGCCGTAAGGAAGTGCTTTCCCCCAGTTGAAAAGATGTCAATATGTATCATCTCTCCTACTCGCGTTGGTATTGGGGTACTTCCTAATTCCTGCTTTAATGGGTGCCTATTATATTTTGCCTTTTGGCAAATCCTGCAGTTTAGAACGACTTCGGCTGCGATTTTAGCCATTTTTGGGAAATAATAGTCGAGTAGCACTTGTTTAATGTTCTCCTGAGCAGCTCTATGAGCCCTGTTATGCTCTACAACTAGAATTTCTTTCTGTTCGTCCGGTTTTATAACGTCCGCCACCCAAGACTTGCAATGCCAGAATTTCGTAGAAGGGAAAAGTCGAACCAGGCTATCCTGAATCCGGGCCAAGACTGGAAGCTTACAGTGTATGGCATTCACTACGTTGGGAGTAACCACGTCTTTTACTAACTCCAGTAATGACTCCCAATCAGTGAAATCAATTTGATGGCGAGTCTTTGTACCAAAAACTATAAATAGCCTTTTACTCGGCGTAGACGCCTCTTCCAATACAATTTGATTCTGGAAACAGTTAAGTGGCTTTTCCGTGGCCTCAATGACAAGTGTTGACGATTCTTCACTATGAATAGTGGCTTGATCTGACGCTGCTGAGCTCTGCAAAGCGTTAATACGTTGGCGCGACAAAGCATCCGCCACACAGTTTTCTTTCCCTGGCTTGTACATAACTTTTGCACCGCTCTCTTCAATGCGAGCTTTCCAACGCTTAAGTTTTGAATTCGGGTTTTTGTCAGAAACAGCAAAAATAAGTGGCTGATGGTCCGTAAATATATTTATGTCACTTTTGCCATAGAGGTAGTGACGGAGACTATCCAAGGCCCATACGATTGCTAGTAACTCCCTTTCATTCGTGGCATAATTTAATTCCATATCTTTCAGTGTTCTGGATATCATTGTTATTGGTCTGTTTCCCTGAGATAAAACTGCACCTATGCCTGAGGATGATGCATCGGTTGTCAGATCAAATGGCCGCGTAAAATCTGGGTAATGAAGGATAACGTCCTCTGATGCAAGAATATTTCTAAGCTTCTCAAATGCGCTTAACTGAGGCTCATCAAAGCTTACCGAAATGCCTTTTGAACGGTGTTTGCTGACCCTGCCGCCTTCACCCTTTAGAATATTCGTCAAGGGTCTCGCTATAGATGCGAAATCTTTTACGAAACATCTATAGTAACTCGCTAAACCCAAGAACGATCTCAGCTCGAACAAATTGCTTGGCTGTTTAAATTCCTTGATGGCTTTAACCTTGTCCTGGCTTGTCCTAATACCGTCCCTTGCAACAACAAAACCAAGGAAGTTGACACTTTCCTTAAAAAATTGCGACTTTTGCCTAGACACACGCATGTTGGCATCATGAAGACTTTTTAAAACCTGCCCAATATGAACAATATGAGATTCTTCAGTCTCTGAAAAAACAATTACGTCATCCACATAGACGTAACAGATCCTTCCTATCTTATCCCGCAGAACGTCATCTATTGCCCTTTGGAAGATACTTGAGGCATTCTTCAAGCCGAATGGTAGGCGGCAGAACTCATACTTGCCTCCGTTGACCGAAAAAGAAGTTTTCTCTCGGTCCGCTTCTGCAAGCTCAATCTGATGATAGCCAGACTTGAGATCGAGGGTACTGAAAAATTTGGCCCTCCCGAGATTGGCCAGTATCATACTTATACTTGGCATTGGGTATCTATCTGCAACAGTCTTCAAATTTAATTTTCTAAAATCGACTACCAAGCGTTTATTGGGCGATCCCGAATCGTCGATGCCTTTTTTACCTACAACCCATATAGGGTTGTTGTAGGGAGATCTAGATGGCCGAATAATTCCATTTTTGAGTAAGTCTTCGATCTCCCGATTGACGAAATCAGAAGCGCCCATAGGAAATGGGTAAAGCTTTGAATAAACTGGCTCATTATCCTCTGTCCGAATAGTCGCAACAACATTTGTATTGAATGGTAACATCTCATTGGGGTCAGCAAATGCTGCCGAGTTTTGATTCATCATCTGCTGGAAGCCTTCTTTCACAGTTGGGGGAACGACAATATCCTCAATTTTTGTGAAGTTAACTTGAGCGCATTTTTTAAAGTGTAGATCCTCCTGTCCACCACTAAACCTAATAGAATGGCCCTTAAGATCAATTGTCGCGCCTACTTGCACCAACAAGTCAAGGCCGATTATGCCGTCAAACGTTTTGAGACCAGGAAGAATAAAAAAAAGGCTTTCTACACCAAAAAGATCAACCAAACATTTTCGTTCTATTGTTTCAAACCCATGAAGCGACTTGACAATAAAAGGTGAGTTGACGGGAACTGAAGTCGGCAATCCTATCTCTTTCTTGATGTAGCTCTTAGAGGCCCCCGTATCTACTAGAAACTTTCGTAGCTCCCCTGCTACTGTTCGTTGAACGAACGGAAGCAGGGATGAACCCCTAAAAAATGCACGGCATCGGTTTCATAGTCCGTTTCTTCTTCACCGTCTATATCAACTACCGCATCAGTAGCAATCTGATTATAACGCTCCTCAATTTGACCATCCTGATCTTCTTCAAATAGGTGGTTAACTCTTTGACGCCTAAAGTCAGACATTTTTTGAGAGTTAGTCGGTCTATTTTGAGTACTCTGTTGCTGGGCATAAAGTGGCTGTTGCGTGGAAGAACCCTGAGGGCGCTGAAAGTTTGTCGCCTGGCGGAACTTTGACGATGTTGGATCTACGTCCATATTTTCGAACGCTCTGCTATCGACAACGGGTCGTTGACCTTGATCCCTGGTAAAATACGGATTTTTCCACCCCTTTCTAAATGTCTGCTCATGGTTGGATTCGAATGTTTTTTGTAAATGACGACTCTGACCCTGCCTGAGGTATTTCTCTTCTATGGACTTGGCATACTGTGACGCAAAGGCATGCCTCTCGTGATTTGCCTCTATTTCCTGAGCCATTGCTAGGGCCGTAGGCAAGTCTCTAGGCTGAGCAGCAAAGAGCACATCAGTTAAGTTTCTTTTCAACCCAGAAATAAACACACGCAGGGCATCAGCCCTATGCTTATCATTCATATACCGGGCATGGTCGGCCTCATATGTCATAGTTGTCTTATTCGTAAGGAGTGTAAGCTTCTTTTCAACCTCCTCATAAAACTGTGTAATAGACATCTGTCCCTGCCTGAGTGTTGTGAGCTCTTGCTCGAGCAAGTGTAATGGGCGCTTGTCGGAATACGTGAAATCAAGGCGGCTAATAATAGCGTCAAAATTAAGGACTGTATTAAATGACGCAAGAACAGAATCAGCGGAACCCCTTACTTTGTTCCGGATTATGAGAACTGCCTGATAATGTCTAGAGCTACCGTCATAGTTTCTGAACAATTGATATGCAGCTACCGCTGCCTGCCGCCAAGAGACATATTTTCCTTGTGACCCATCAAACTCTGGCAATGATTTTACCGCATCAAGACTTTCATCACACGTCACCTTGCCGGTTACAGCAACGGGCAAGTATATTGTAATCTCAGGAGCAGATTCTGTTGTAGCGGTAAGCTTGTCAGTGACTTCCTTTAACTTTGCCTCAAAGTCTTCTCTCTGCACCTTTAGTGCGGCCACTACAACTGCGTTTATGATTGACTGTAGTTGTTCCGGATCCATACTGTATTTTTCCTGTCTTTCAAGTTCGTCGTCCGTTAAAACGAGCTTACTCAGTTGATTAACTAAGTCTTCAGACCCTGACTCGCTCATACAACCACTTTCAAGGTATCGGGCAGTCCCGCACTGATAACGAAGCCCGAGTGCAAGCAAGCGCCAAATAAATAAGTCACAAAATATTGGACCGTCGCCAAGCTTGGCGCCGAGCGTTTATCTATTTACCGTATTCTTTCAGATTTTACTAATTACATGAACAACGCGGGGCTGAAAAATAAACATGCGATGCGGCGACTGTACTGCTTTTTATGCACAGTAAAAAAATTACTTGAACTTGAATTACTTTAAGTTAATGCCAACACGATTTCCCAAAATAAATTCTTTATGCAATATAGTCTGTGTATTGCAGATTTTGATTTATATTTTCTTTTGGCGATTCATAGAAAAAGTTCCACTTACATGAAGCTATGATCCGCCGGGATTCAGTTTTGTGGTCTTCTCTGCTATCCCGAACAGTCCGTTCTAGGATTCTAATTTTTGATTTATATTATTTTAACTCGAGCCTTCCAGATTCGGTTTCCTTGTCGGGGTCGTCGACTTGGTTGGGCGCCAGATAAGGTTTTTAGTTTACCGCGGCAAGGTAGTTGCCCGCGATATTCTCTCGCCTCGGAATCCGTAGAGTGATGCCGAATGCAGATCGAGACCGGGTGGTGGCCACGATCAGTGATTACGTCACTGTTGAGATAATGCGGCAAGGTAATTGCCCGCAATGTCCACCGCCTGCACGCTTCCTGCAGAGGGTTGTCACCGTGGCACGTGGTGCCCACGGAGTTGTTGGTTCCGGGATAGGTGCTGCGGCTAGTTGCTGCACACAACGACCAGTCACTTGGTGCTCGCCTCGGTTGCCGTTGAGTAGTGCCGAGTGCGGATCGAGACCGGGTGGTGGCCACGACCTGTGACGTATCCCAACTGGCTTCCCTTGTTTAATCAAGATAAGCCGATAGCAGGGTCTTAGCTTCGGCTGTATTAAATGATGCTTGATTAATGAAATATGCCTTTATTATACGGCTGCCAGTTCAGAACTAAATTTACAGAGAAAGCTTAATCATAACCCTAGCTTGCACAGATCACCGCCGTCCACCAGCTTCTACCGTAAGCCTTCGTGTGCCGTCGCCGCTGCTGTGCTTTTTTCGCCGTTAACCTTTGTGTTGTTAACTTATATATGTAGCATACATTTTGGGGCGTGTGCATCATTTAGCCCGTGTTTGCCGGCAAAATGGCCAACAAAACCAAGAACAACAATGGCCAAACGCTAAATAAACTATGCAAGAAATTTATGCAAATTTTATACAATGCTCAAGCATTTAAAAACGACTACCTAGACCATGGACATGGACAGGAGGGATGGGAGAATGGGTCGAATCGTTTCTGGTTTTTGCGGTGCGTTGTGGATTTTCGGTCTGTCTATTTCCATGGGGCTTATGGACATGGCTAAAACTGATTACTCGCAGCAAATGGGATTCCTTATACTGATTGCAAAGTCGCCCACGATTTGGTAGAGAGGCGGAAGGAAAAAAAAAGGAGTAGGAGAAACCAATAAAGAAAATCTTTAGCATGGATTTGTATGATTCTTTGCCTACTGAAAGCAGGTGAAATATAAAAAATAATAATATCTATTATATTATTCATCCATTTAGAGCATAACTTATATATATAATATATTAATATTCATGGTTTTAGTGTGAAAACTTCTATATTATGGATAAATAAACTTAAAGAAAGATTATAATGCTGTTAATACAGTTTTTTAACAGCTTTTGTTAAGACAAATACTAAATAAATTAGTTCTACTTCTGAAAACTAGTTCTATTAATTATTTAAATCCCAACAAATGGCAAACAAACCGCTAGTTGCATTTATTTTTTTGTTTTTCTTTTAACCACGAAAACAAATGGCTTTAAACTTTGCCTTCGATGAGGATTTTCTTTTGTTTTTTCATTGCATTTCAGCCTGGCTTGTTCCCGCTGACCAAGTCGAAATATGGCACTGGTCAACTATTGTGAACTGCCGTCGGACTGCCCCAATCCTTCAGAGCGCCGGTGGTCTCTTCTGGACTCGGGAACTGACAGGACCTCGAGTAAACCGCGCTGGCTGCTGCGGTTGCCGGCAATTTGTGTTGCATTGTTTGAAAATTTTCGGCAGCGTTCAGCGAGCTTCCTTCTCCAGCCTTGCGGTAGGCGGGGTTTTTCTCTTTCTCTCTGTCCGAGATGTTAAAACAAATGTTGCTTTAATGCTGCGGTCTGAAGTTGGTCCTCTTGGCCCACTCACTTCCGGCTGGCAACAACGGCAGACGAGAAGGAGCTAATGTGATTGCAGAATGGCAAGCTTCCGGCTGCAAGCAAGCAAGTCACTTGCAAATTGATTAAAACAAAGGATTTGCCGAGGCCGGTCTACAATCAAGCCTAATGAAGACAAAGATCCAAATTTGCTAGTTCATCTCCTGGTCGCAGATAGTGAGAGAGAGAACTTCTCTATTATGCCAGAGTTCTCCCACAGGAAATAACCCTGTAATAAACGCTTGCAGGATTAATTGTTTGCATAATCAGGCTTTAGCTTTGGCTGTAGCTTTTGCTTTTGCCAGAAGGGTTTTTACTGCCATCTTGGCTGATTTACGTTGCGTATACGCAATATTTATGGCACCTTCAATTAATTGTGCGTTAGATTATTTAAGCATACTTTACGGACCCCTTGAATTATTAGTAGGCATTAATTTTTTAGGGGCCCGGCTCGGCATTAGCATTAAGTTTCCTCCCCTACTATGCGACACGTGTGTGTGTGTGTTTGTATGCCCCGCCAGTGGGCTTAAGCTTTGGGTTAGGGTCTGTTGTTAGTCGGCTGAGGTAAGGTGAGAGTGAGGGTGACACTTTAAGCCCTCCACGTTGATTGACTGCCGCCCATCAACGTCGCTTTTCGGAGGGGGTTTCGTTCACTCACACAAAAGGCAAATCAGATAGAATTGTATGCTATATATGTTGTATATATGGCAACATCCATTCAGATGCATCGTTCTATGCACACGATTTATACGCTCTGCTTGGCATTTGGTTTATCAATCAGCGCGAATACACCCTACCATATGTGCACCCGGCTAACAGTTCCCAGTTGCCAGCTCCCAGCTCCCAGCTATTCGACTACCAGCTTCAAGCCATTAGCCATTAATCATGGCTCGTTCGTTTCATGATGCCCTTGGACACTTTGCATATTGATTTTCTTACGGGCAGTACCCGAAATTAAGGCTCGTTCTTCGGATCCTGCATATTCAGCGGTCCCATTTCGCATCATTTATTTCAATCGCCGCAACAATGCATCGCTCTCGTTCCCATTTTCCGACCATTTTCCATTTAAATCCACCCGAATTGCCATTGTTTTGCCTGTGGCGTGCGTGCGTGTGTGTCTTATACGGGCGGCTATGTTGGTGGGACATAATTAAAACCGCAAATAGCGCCATGCCTGATGATCGCTGTCCGCGGAATAACGCATAATGCCAGAGCCAAACAAAACGATGACCAGCATCTACTATTGTCCATTGTCTATGGCGGCATTGCGCATCCATCGCTGGCGTTCGTATCAGATGACCACCTATACCAGCAAAAAGCACTGCTGACATGTGAGCCGTAGACACAATGCACCTTTCTTCCACATATGCCACACACGCACACACACACTATACAGTTTCAAAATTGTAATTATGCCCCGCCAGTTGGCAGTTAATTACACTGTGCGAAAGTGTGTAATATGCAAAATCAACATGGCAAACCGCACTGGTATATATAATATACATGTGCAAATATATAGATATATATGTAAGGCCACTGCACATTGCGCATACGCCCCGTTAAACCGTTTATTAGTTTTGGATTTTTATTGGATTTTCATTTCTCGTCCGGGCAATAGATTTCACTGCTTCAATTAGCAGAATTAAAATGTTTACCCTCTGGCGGCCATCAGCAAATTTTTCATTTTATAGTGGCCGCCATTTTAAGCCGGTCTTTTGTGGCATTTCCCCATCCCTCAGTTCCCAGTAGCCGATTTTTCCCAGTTAATTTTGGTTAGAGTAAGAGGCTTAGTGGTGATATGGGCGCGCTTTAAAGGATCATTAATTTATCGGCGTGGCTAGGCTGGTTGTCTTGTCAATAAACCGTTCAATTGAAACAAATCAGCTAGAACAGAATCGATTTTGCACTATATATTTAAGTGGAAATGACAATAAATAGTTTAACTAAACTATATTTTATGCATCTAACATTTTTGGGGAACATTTTCCATCACTATCATTATTTATGAATCAAAATTGCTAACTTTTTAAATTTATTTCAACTGGGAAACTCTGCTACAAATGTCTGCAAAGACTAACTATTCATATTTATTATTTTCTTTTAATTTTCAGTTTGCTTTTCTTGGCCCAAAGCATTTTCCTCGATTTGTCTAAAGCCTTTCCGTTTTTCCTTGTCGTCGCTTCGTCTGTTCTTGATATATTTTCGCTGCAGCGAATATGTCATGTTCGTGTCAGAAATTTGTATTGTGTTGACTTGCATTTGACAACTTAATGAATTTAGCTTTTTCCACTTGGCGCATCAAAAAAAAAAAACCCACGAAAGCCAGCCAGCACACTCCGATCGTTGGGCATTATCTTAACCCCAATACGTGCTGATATTCAGATGCAGCCAGGCCGATATTATATAAGCCCATGGCGAGAGCATTATGAGAAAACTTTTTTTTCAAACGAAAATAACCCACAAAAAAATGTCCGTTACGTGCTCCATAAAATGTCTGGCAGACCTGACCATATATACATATATAATACATATATTTCAGTGGCCGAATTTCTTTGGGGTTTTTACTTTTTTTTTTGACAATGTGCGCAAGTTTTTTCTGTGTGAAGAAAAACTTTTTATTTTTATGTTGTAGCACCAAGAAGAACAACAACAATAACAACAACTATAAGGAAAGAATGAGGTAGAACGTCAAGTGTTTGGTTCCAAGGACCTCACGCTCCTCCTGAAAAGGCCGGAGTTGTATGTAATTTGGTTTTATGCTTTATCGCTTGCTTGATTTTTATTATGATTATTATCGTGGGAATTACGATGCAACTTTTTGGGGTTCCTTGGCCCGGCTTGAACTCATTCCCTAAGAAGGAAGAAACTTTTGTGATTGCTGGGTCCCTGAAGAGAAGCTTATGTTTTTCTTTTCCTGTGAGGGGTCTGCATGGAATTTTCTACTGATTTATTGGGTTAGCAGTGGCATTTTCACGTCTTTGTTGTTGCCCAGGACAACGACCATCATCATGAAGAGGAGTTTTTGATGTCTTGATCTGAATTTGATGGTTTAATACGGCCTAGTTGGCCAAAATGAGCAATTGATTGGCCCTTTTCAGAGTGTATGTGTGTGTGCATGTTAAGAGAGACTAATATTAACAATTTCCCTAGGATATATAGACATGGTCTACCGTGTTTATGGTCTATTAATTCTTATATCTAAAACTCACGCACTATACATATGCATTTCTTACTGATGACAGTATTGAAGGGTTAAATAAACTTACCTAAAAAGAGAAAAAGTAAAGAAAAGCAATTAGTAACAGGTAATAAATGAATTAATATAATATTGTGTCAATGGGATAATGTTTTGCTTAGAATTTATTAATAGAAAAACTAAATTTTAATGAAATTTAATTAGATTAGGCTTTCTTACAAAAACATAAACAAAGTAATGAAAAGTAAATCAACTTAATTCCCATAGACTTCTGCTTGAAATGCAAATAAGAAATTTTCTGATTGCATTCCCACTCAATCCCTTAAGTTTATCGAAAAGAATTGAAGCAGAAAACCATTTCTTGGCTAGATAGTTCCAGCCGTAACTCCGATTGCCGCAAATCCCATCAATGGATATGCTTCTGGCACTGCAGCTTAGCCTAAACGAACCGCCCCCGCTATCAAATCCCTAGCATTAAGCCCTCAAAAACAGTTTTTTGTTTTCTCTATTTTGCTTGTTGCAATTGCTATGCAATGTTGGAAAAATCTTCAACCACAAAGGACTCAAAACCGAAAGAAAAACAAAACATCAAGGGGGGGTAAAACCGATGTTAAGCAGAGCGAGAGCGAGGAGATTTTCTACCTTTTCCCCCTCAAACGTTTTTAGTCCCCATACAGGCCACACACACACATGTGTGTGTGTATGCAAAGAGCCTGGCCAACACAATGGCGGCAAGTTAAAGCCAAATCGGGCGGGCCAGGGTCTAAGGCAGGGGCCACAAAAGGCCACTAAAGAGATGTAGATGCCTCCGTGGGTTCGTGTAGATATATTTAACAGCAAAGTCAAGCGCTTGCGATGTGCACAGCACAAAATCCAAATTTAATGACCAAGTAAAATAGACAGCAAACGAGAGCGCCAGGATACGACAACCAGGAGCCACACACTTGCACGTCTGTGAGAATGCACTGAGGAAAAATAAAGCTGAAGCTTAGGATCTAAGCTAAGTTATATTAGAGATACGTTCATGATGTAGAAAATCTTTAAATATACCTCTCGTTTTCTTCCAAAACATTTTTTTATTACTTTAAAATCTAATTGTAATAATTTCTCTAAGTGCATGTTACGGGTCGGAGGCGTGGCTCTAATGTTAGTTGAATGTTTGCCGAGCCTTTGTTATCGGCATGCGTCTTTTTGCAATTGGATATGCCTTTTATGCCTTTGGGCTGTGTTAATGTTGACAGTGCTCGTCGGAGAGCCAAGGACATGACAGGAGTTGGAAAATACAACCATCACAAAACACACACATACATGTATATAAATACACTCACACACCCACACCCAGCATGTTATGTAGTCCCAGCGAAAGCCCGGCAGAAGGACCCTTTCGACCACGGTCTCGGGCCAAAAGGCATCTGCGCTTCGACATCGCCATCCACACAACTCTTGATGTCCTGTCCTGTTCGCTAGTTCATCTCCATCTCTCATCTGCCCAGCCCCTACGGCTCCTCGCTCGCACATTATGGCAAATTATGACATTGACAAGTGGCCAGGAGGTGTCACATTTCTTGGTCGCCATTTTCCTTTTTCTGCAGCAATTTGTTGCTGCATGTCATACATCAGACACACACAAAAAAAAAAAAATAAATAAAACAGGGTTTTTTTTGCGATTTTCCGTCCCTGAACTTTGCATTTTAAAAAGGTCTTTAGTCATAAGTGAGTTGTGTGAGTTAAAAAAAGGCCTGTCAAGGTCTAGATTTAAGAATTTATGGCTGCTAATTCAAGGATTAAGTAGCAAAGAAAATGTCAACCTAGTTAGGAGGGTTTTTAAAGGAAATATTTGTAGTTTTTAAGTGTTGTTTAAGGCGTAAGCAATTTTAAAAATATTATATACGATGATTTACAGAAATAAGAGGTTAAACTCTAAGTTTTTACAAGATTTTTAATTACGTTGGTTGTATTTTTTATCCTTGTACAAGTCAAATAACTCATTAATTATATAAAAGACACAAAGAGTTATAATAATCAAACAGCTTTTCCATTTTCCCAACATATTTCCCCATGGGCCTGCATCCATTTCCCGCACTGCAGCAACCACAGGACACGAATGAGTATATAGAACCCCGTGCCAAATGTCTTTTTCTGCCCGCAGTTTACAGTTTCGTTCTCTCTTTTTTTGGCCATAAGTGTCGGAAAGTGCACTAGGCTCAGCAACCGAAACTGTTGCATACTTTGCAGCGTCTTCCACTTGAAAGTGTCCTTGCTGTGTGTGTTGTTTTGTGCCGTTAAATTTTATTTTCATTACAAATGCGTTTGTTGTTTATGTACTCTATATATGCACACACTGCAGGAATGGAAAGTAAGGCGGCTAAACAAAAAGTCTTGCCACTTCTCGACTATTTTTACAGTTGTTCTTATTGCTGTTGTTTGCAACTGTATTTGTATTTGTTTTTGTTATTGTTTGGTTTGTTGTTTGTAGTTTATTTTTGTTGTTTTCCTGGCCACGTTTTTGTTGTTGTTGATTTCGTCGTTTTGTTTTGCATTACAAATAACGCTCTTTGCTTTTCCATTTGGTTTTTTTTTTATTTTTTGCATTTCGTGCGAGCATTTTAACATTTCAACATTTTCATTGCGTCTCGCAGGGTGAAGTGCTCAAATTTATGCGCATATATTGCTCGGCAAGCATTCATTCATGCGTTTCCAGTTCTCAGCTCCACAGCTCCATAGTTCCCAAAAACCCGGGCCCAGGCAACGCCCCGCCCATATTGCAGTTGATTTCACGATTCATGCATAATTGCGGGGGACTCGTGGAGCTCACAAAATAGAACATACATAGTAGTATGCATAGAGAGCAGAGTTTGTATGACCTGCATATATAAATCAAACGTAGAATTACAAATGCCAACGAAATATGTATTTGTATCATCGCACGACGATGTTAATCACGTTCGGTAGCTCCTCTAATCCCGGGCAAAGCCCCTCGAGGCGAAAATGATAAATGGGTTTCCAGGAAGAGGATGTCGCTTTGATTCTTATATTTAAATTACTAAATCCTGGCTTAGATCCGCCATAGTTCTGGGCTATTTTTTTTTTGTGGCAACATTAAATTGGATTTAGTTCTCGTAATAAACGTTCATTTCCACATTTCGGCAAAGTTTTGCATTGAAAAAGCTTTTAACATGACATTTTGAGTCCCTTTAGTAAAAGTTTAGGCATTAAAAACCCCCCAAAAATGTTAATGCGGCAAAATGTAAATTGAATTGAAAGTGTGTGTGAGAAAGATCCTGGGTCCCCTGCGTGGACTCTGTGCAGTTTGTCCTGCCATTAAGTTTATGTGGCAAGTTGCCGCATTTCTTTCCTGGGGTCAATTGAAAGCAATTAAAATGCGAGAGTTGAAGTTTCAGGCAATAGGAAAAGTTGCAAAGCTGGAAAATATGCCACAGTTTTAGAACGATAGAACGGCACAACTTTTCCATAAGCTGCTCTTGCTTTCAACAATGAACACGGAAAAATTAAGCCAAGCCGAAAGGAGATTAAAAAGGAAGAGGAGGCTGTGAATCCATTGTAAGTCACGGGAAAGATGATGAAGTTGTTATTGTTTCTCAAGTTGTTATTTTTATTTCAAGGATTTACGAGGCCTGTTATGAGACGAGATTGAAATTAAAGTGCCTAAAGTTAAGCCTAAAGCTAAAAATTTCTATATCCGCGAGCTCGCTGAACTTTAAATTAATAGCTGTAGCGGCGGATGAGCCCGGCAGTAATTAAAAGATTAATTTTTAATGCGCGCTTAGGCAAAATGCGACTGTGTGTGTGCGAGGAGCTCCATAAAAATAAAAGGATTTGTGAAAACTAGTACACTCACACAGTGCCCCATACGAACATTCTCACACATTGTAATTTATGCCCCAGCTCTCCGGTTTTTCATCGTCATCTGGCAGGCAGGCGAGTTTATGAACCATTTTCACTACTCCACCAAACTCCGCAGCATGCACACACCCCTTTTCCACTCTCCTTGTTTCGTTTTGTTATTTTCCTTTTGTTTAATTTTTTATTATTATGCTCTGGGGCTCCTCGTTTTTATATTTTGCACGCTTGCAGCTGCAAATGAAATGTGTGTGTGAGTGTGCACACCTTTAAATTTTTAATACGGTTTGTCGTCCCCTGATTTTACACTCATTTCACGTGGCACTTCGTTGCCTTCCTGCCTTCGTCCTGCCATATCCTTTCGTCCCTCCTGCCCCAACTTTGATTAAAAAGCCAACGGACATTGTCGCCCCCAGTTGCCCGAAGGGATGTCAATTAATAATAGATTAAGGACAAAAAAATAAATAAATAAAATTACGCCTGTTACGAAGGGCCTCAGACAAATATAAAAGTGTGAAATATTCAATCAGAAGCAATAATTTATTATTTGCTATATAGATTATACACAGCCATGGTGGAGTAATGAAAGCTTTGCGAAAACAAAAAGAGCGAGAGATTTATTGGATGGCCCATAACTTATTAAGCATATTTGTGCAGGCTATTAAAGGTGTAAAATCTGTCATTATATTATTTAAAAAATATTTATATTTTTCGCTTTCCGTTACACTAAGCGAAAACAACATTAATCGCCATTTTCCGCTCATTTCTCTCGCTTATCAGCCGCTTCTGGCTCTGTCAACATAAAAGAGCTGCTCTTTCCTCTTTTCTTGTTTTTGGAAGGTGGTTGGTTCGTGCACTATCATTAATATTTGAAATGCAGAAAAGTTGCCAGAGCTTTTCTCCCTCTTCTATTTTGTTGTTGTTTACAGTCTCCAGCGACAAAAGCGAGCGCATAATTAGCTGCACAACAACAAAAACAAATAAAAAGTGGCAGCAACAATCTAACTTGCGACAGCCAATTAGAGGAAAAGCGAACAGGGCTCAGAGATAGAAGCCAGCCAGTCCGAAAACGTTACTCAACCAAATAAACTTGACAAATTACATGCTTCGTTGCCGAAATCGAAAAGGAAAATGCAAAATGAGGCACAAGCTGCGACAATTGTTTGTGTCATTTAATACCAAAAAAAACAAAAGCCATTGGTACAGGGAGGAAAATGAAAAGTTTATAGATGAAATTGATTAAAACTCTGTAAAGAGGAGAATATGAAAAGGGGGAGAATACTGTATATAAAGTGTCTAAATAATATTAAATTTATAGAACTTTACTTTCAATAATATCTTTAAGGGTTTGGATTCGGTAACGGGTTATGGGAACCAACTTTCTTTGATATTACTACTTGTGCTTTACAGGCAAAGCAAAGAAGAGCGAGTAAGAAAGGGAGAGTATGGAGAGTGAAAACATCTCTCTCCGAGAAACTATAGAAGAGAATAGAATGAAAGAATAGAATGTTATATTTATAGTAATATTAAAATACAAACACTGTTAAACGTTTAATCATTAATTATTAATATTTTTCTTCCTGTGCATGTAAAATATACACTGCAAGCCACCAAAGGTGACCCATCCACACGGTCACGCCACGCCCTCTCTGACTTTCTGCTTTTTCGCCATCTGTGTGCCCCAAGTTAACCAAGCGTATGACGAACCTACATTTACATCTGAACTATGCTGTCGGTTGTTTTGCTGATATGTATTATATATATTGTGCTGATGCTTTTTTCCGCCCTTTTTATGTTCTGCTGTACTTTTCCTTGTGACATTGACTGCCTGAACTAATAACCGCATGAGCCTAAAGCCTGATTAAACTGCGGTTAATGAGCCCCACCACCCTTGTACGCCTCGCATGGAAATTAATCCGTAAAGAGCGGGGGCAGTGGTGGTGGTGGTGGTGCAGGTGTGCACTGGTTCGTTTCAGTTGTCGCAAGGTGTTTTGGCTAACCACACGGCACAGGTTTTACCTGGGGCATGGCGGCACTGACTTTGGTAATCGAGTGGCTCGCATCTCAAATGTCAACCGCCAGAGCACTTGACCTTGCCATGTAGATGGGGTGATTCCTAAGGTTGCGTAACGAAACCCTCGGCAAATCGCTGTGGTAACAACACAGTAGTGATTACTTAATCACATTTTTAGCCAGATTTTTGTAAATAATACCTTAATAATAATAATTATAGTAGTAAAGCAATCTTTCGAATGCTTGTCTGTCTTATTCTACTTACTCGTCCATATATTCTACTCTCAAAATTCAATGTACCCTTCCATAATCGAATTTTTTATATGCCAAAATATAAAAAGTCATTGATTTGCTACCACCGAAACCCTCATCAGATACCCCATAGAATGTCGCTGAAGGTCGCGAAGCACACGTGCTACTATGAAGCGCAGAAATCGATGCCGAGGGATAAGTCTGAGGCACTCGGACGGGAAAGCGTTTACGTTCTGGCGAATAAACCATGTTGCAAGCGGCGTTATCCACCCATCTGGCGATGTCGCGGTGGCTCTGCTAAGGATGACCGCTTCATGGTGATCACGGAGGACCCTAAGGGACAACCGCCGAATAAACCCTCTTTTACACCATCCGAGCTCGATGCCATCTGCTATGATGCCACCAAGGGGCCGCCGATGCAGTTCCATGTAGATGGCACAGACATTATGCCCAGTATCCGAGGACTGCGACTCAGTGTCTGTGTGGAGAACACACGGTTCCAGCTGATCGGAAAGGTTACGCGGAACATGGGCTTCCAGCATGTGCCACAGCACCGATTGTGGAACATCCAGTGGTCCGACTGTACGCCCCATCACGAACTCCTGCGGAGCATGAAGCGTTTCCAGCAGATAAATCATTTTCCGGGCATGGTAGAGATCTGCCGCAAGGATCTGCTGTCGAGAAACCTTAATCGCATGCTCAAGCTATTTCCTGGCGACTATCGCATCTTTCCCAGAACCTGGCTGATGCCAACAGAGTGAGTTTATCTTCTTCGTCTTTGGGTTTAGTTTCATATATAGTCTCTTACCGAACTTAGTGCCTACGATGTGGCCATCTATGCCAGCAAACACAAGCGCTCCTTTATCCTAAAGCCATATTCGGCGGGTCAGGGTCGTGGCATCTGGATAACCACAGATCTGCGCACCGTGACCAAGCGGGAGAAACTCATCTGCCAGACCTATATCGAGCGGGTAAGTCTAGTGTTTGGCTACTTTGAAAATCGTTATGCTATAAATCTTACTCATCTTTTAGCCTCTCCTAATTGATGGCTACAAGTTTGATTTGCGCGTCTACACGCTGGTCACCTCTGTGGATCCCCTGCGCATATTCGTGTATAATGAAGGCCTTGCCCGCTTTGCCACCCAGAAGTACGTGACGCCGTCCTTGGGCAACGCACACAATGTGTTTATGCACTTGACCAACTATTGTTTGAACCGTCGGAACTCCCAGTACATGGTGGGCAACAGTCCGGAAGTTGGCTCCAAGCGGAAGCTCAGTGCCTTCAACAAGTGGCTGGTGGAACACAACTACGACGTGGCCGAGTTCTGGGCAAGTGTAGACGATGCCATCATCAAGACGATCATTAGCGCGTGGCCAGTGCTGAAGCACAACTACAATATGTGCTTTCCGAAGCACGACAAGATCCAGGCCAGCTTCCAGTTGCTAGGCTTTGACATCCTGGTCGACTGGAAGCTCAAGCCCTACATCCTGGAGGTAAATCACACACCGAGTTTAAGCACAGACGAGACCGTGGACATGGAGGTAAAGCGTCCCCTCATCCGGGACACTCTGAACATGCTCAGCACGGCCTTAGTGGACAAAGAGCAGATCATTCGTGAAGATCGCATAGAGCACCGAACAAGGCTACTGAGGAACCTCTACAACAAGAAATCGGCTGCCCAGATGGCCGGCCCTTCGCAGGCAGGACGCGAAACAGGTGGAGGCACCGATTTGCGGCAGACCTACTCCATTGGATCCCTCACCCAGCAGATAGCCTGGGAGGAGAGTCATCTGGGCAACTACCGACGCATCATGCCGCCCCGGGAATCAGAAAAGGTGCAATACTATTGCAAATTTTACGATCAAAACAAGGCTTCCATGTTTGCGGGTACGCTCTCCAGTCGAAAACGGGAGGCGCATAACCATAAGGTGGGTATAATAAATAATCTATGGAATTTATATTTTATACAATATCTGAAAACCAGCAGGCAATGCAGAAACAATGCCAAGATAGGCAGCAAGAACAAATTGTCATGCAGAAGCGGGTAAGCAATCCCCTTCGTTGGCCCTCCGATCGTAAATCCGATCCGATGATCCAGCATGCAAAGCGGCGTCGAGAGGTGGAAGAAGCCCGGGCCAAGAAACACCGCGCAGTGATAGCCCGTGAGATACAGAGCCAGAAGGAGCAGCTTCTGGCGCCCATCTTTGCCAAGACAGAGCTGGGCGAGCGTCAGAAAAAGCCTCGTGAGAAGCATCGCAAGAACGCCCCAAAGAGGAGCAGCAGTATCCACAAACATCACCGGCGAAAGGTTCAGAGACACCTGAACCACCGTGTGCGACACCAGCGGATGCTTGAGCTGGAGGCCCAGCAGGATGCCAAGTTTCTGGAGGAGCATGCCAGGAATCAGCGACTCGAAGCCGGTCAGCCCAGTGAACTCCCGAAGTCAAAGAGCTTCGTGAGCCTGAGGAGCAGAATCAGCACCAAGAGCAAGCAGAGCCTAAAGAGCTGCAAGAGCAAGCTGAGCTCGAAGAGCTTCAAGAGCAAACAGAGCCAACAGAGCTGCTCCTTTAAGAAGCGCAGACCCGGGAAAAGCAGCTCCAGCTTACAGACCAGCTCCAAATGGGAGTCAATACCCAGTCATCCTCAACTATCGCAACCATCTGCCAACTGGACAGCGGACGATATCAGCGATGTAGAAAGAGCCGAGCATCTCAGCTGGAGAAAGGATAGGACTGAACAGTTTAATGACACTCAGCTCAGGGCATTGGTAAGTCGTTAAATCGGGAAACCCAGAAAGAATTAACCCAACTCTCCATCCTCAGATCTTCTCTAAAATGTACGAATGCGGACATTTGACCAAGAACGATATCAAATGTTTCCCGGATCTGCTGTATAACATACTCAGCAGCAATTACAATGCTGCAGTTTAGATGACGGCCTAAAAGCCCTGCCTATGTGTCGGTTCACAAACTTCCCTTTTAACCTTTGCTTTAGGCCGTTGAGATTAAAAATAGGATCCGCATCCACTTTTAAAGAGTCTAGTACATTTCCTTTTTTTGATTTTAGAGAGAGGGGGTAGCGACCAATCAAAGTTCGATGGGCCTCACACATCGTAATCCATTGTTTTGCATATTCCCATAAAGCCAACTTTATGCCAGATTTTTCTGTCACAAACGGCGGCAAACATAAAACAGAAGCACATAAAAAATGGTAGCGGGTGCGGAAAACGGGAATGACGGCGGTAAAAAAAGGAAAAAATCGGAAGGGAAACCACCTCATCGATTTGTCAAACTTGCATGGAAACCTGTGTATCTATCCCCGTTTTTAGCACTGGAAATAAAATTTATTATTAGGATACTGATCATTTTAGCCAGGCAAGGACTCAACAAATTGTAAAAATAAAGCAGTGCATAAATTTTTGGAAAACTTTTATAGATAACGAATCATGTCAACTTTTTCCTACTTATCTTTAATATTTTTTCAGGCTCTAAATATACCCCTCTTTTATTTTCAGTGCTCACTCTCCGCACATTTTCACTGTAGTTCCATTTGCCGAGCATCTTTGCCATCTTTGATGGCCGCATGCATAAACAAAATGCAATACAATACGCGGCATGGGAGCCGTAGAACGTGCATTATTGAAAACCTCAGTTGCCACGAACTACGCCCCTCAGCCATGCCGCCCCTTTTTCGCCGGGTCCTTATCCAACTCATTCCTCCTGAATATAGCTAGCATAAAGAGGAGGCACAAGGGGCATGGATTTTCCAGGGCTCGGCTCGGTCGGTTTAGGTCTATGGCTTTGGCTTTAGCTTTTGCTTTAGCTTCGGCTTTTGCCATCACCGCATGTCCTTCGCTGCTGCTGCTGCTGCTGCAGCCAGCCCCAACCCCGAGTCCTGCGTTGTGGAACCACCCGCCTAGCTCGTTGGCTTTTGCCAGGCTACGCATTATGGTCTGTTGGATGCTGCTGCTCCGCTTGTTACGCCGGTTGCTCCAACTCCTAGCGCTTCTACTCTTACTCCTACTTCTGCTCTTGCTCCTCCTCCTGCTTTTGCTCCTGCATGTGTCACATATTGCAAAAGCTGCAGCTGCCGTTACACATTCCTGGGCTTTAGCTTATGGCTGACTGCAGCCTTGCAGTTAACTCCTGCTTGGTATTTGTTAAAAATCGGGGTATATCTGCTCTGAGTTTATACAACATATAGGAAAAGTATTTTTGAAAGCATTTTACTACTAGGGAAAACTATAGAAAGGTAGGATCGGACGTAAACTCGATATATTAACCTTCAATAATATCAAATATCAATGATTAAGTTAAATTTCTACATATCCCTTCGCAGGCACAATACTATTTCTGATGAAAACTCGAATACATTTCTATAGAAAAGTTTTCTCTTGCCTAAAGTTATCCTTCATAACCGGGTATCACATAGTCGTGTGCCTTCTCAACTATAAAGTTCTTTCTTGTATTTTTTCCCTAGCCCCGTTTGCCATATTTTTTTCTTTTGCCAACAAAGTCGAACAGCGTTCTGATAAGCCGCTTCAAAGAGGGTTTTACATATGCCAGCCGTGCAGCAGCAGCAGCCTCCTTTGGGGTTGGTTGGTTGCATTTGCATTGTGGCTGCTACGCCTTCTGGCCTTCATACTAATACATTATTGAACATTGTTGCCCTCCACTGGTGTCAGCTAATACCCGTCGTCCTCCGTCGTTTGGTCGTCAAGGGAGCAACTTTTATTGCATTTTTTCTGCAACTCTTTAACTTTAACATCCCGTTGGTGGCTTTTGTTGCCGAGTGTTTGGGCGCACAACTTTATCATCTATCATCTGGTTTTCGCCTCTGCGCTCTGCTTTACTCTGGCATTTTCCGCACATATGTATGCATAAGCAAATTTCCTTTGATGCTTTTAGTGTCTTCTTATTAAAAAGTTTTTAATCTTATCCCCAAAAGCTTTTTGTTCCGTGTGGATAAGCGGCCTTTTGCCCTCTTTTCCCCCCTCTTCTCATCTCCTTGGCTGCTGTGGAAATGAGCGAAGCATAGCTCTGGAAAAGTTCGCCTCGGCTCACTCTACTTTTCGGCATGTGCATGTGTGACTGGGTGGAAACGGATAAGGAAGAGTCCGGGTAAAAGGCAGTGGAAATGGGAGTCTGCATTGTTGACAAAAGTTCCGGCTGCTATTAGAGGTCGTTTAGTTTGCGATTAGTTAAGCCAAAGCTAGTTGAAGCGTATGATGGAGCGTTCCTTCGTTCCGACGAACGTGCAAGGCCCAAGTTTTCCCGGAAAACTTTCCGGAAACAGTTTTCTTTCGGTCATGTTTCTTTAGAGTGTTTCAGTGGGAGAAATTGCACTTCCCAACAGCAGCAGTAGCACATATAAATTCTATTTTAAATGGCCTAGAAAAGTGCTAAATAATTTAGTGCTAAAGTTTGATTTAATGTGATTTTAAGCGTGGCTTGAGCTCTTAAATATATTAACATCTTTCATATATAAACAGAATGTCATTCCTGTATCCCTCCAGAGTGTTGATCCTCTGAAACGTGCCCTGTATCGTTGGGTATTCTGATAGCCTTAAATCAAACTTTTGATGTCACAGGAAATGCACTTAATCCGATTTGCAGCTTCATTAAAACAGCGGAATGCCGCTCAATAAGAGGCAGATGTAACAGATATTTTTCCGAGCTGCCAGAAGCTTTTAATTTGTGTCGCCATAACGAGGACGCGAGAGAGAGAGAAACGGTGGAGAATTGTAAAGAGAATTGCTTAATTCCACGGCAAACAACGCTCCTCCGTGGCGATGACTTAAGTCAACAGAGAGATTTATTTCCGTTGAAAAGGCTGCGCGAGCCTGAATGCGAGAATATAAATCCAGTGAGTCGGACTTTACGACAATGGGACCTGGGATCTGCGAGGAGTCATTCAGTCGGACGGGCGAACAGAATATCCTGCTGCACCAGGCTGAGGCTGAGGCTGAGGCAGAGGCAGCCATTTTGTCGGATGCGAATTAACATGTCTGGGCTTACTGGCTTTATCCACCAAACCCAAACCCACTCGCACAACAAACGCACCAGCACACACAACTGCAGAATGCAACTGCTGCTGCCTGGCCCCAAATAATTTTCAGTTTTTGTAGTTTTTATACTGCATGTTTTCCACTTCACAGGATTTTATGTTCCACTACGCTCGCACTTGGCTCGAGTGTTGGAAAATACAATTGCCTGGGCACAAACACTTCTCTCAAACAAAAATACACGGTGAGAAATTGCAATTAATAGGGGTAGTTACTATGGAAATTAACAGAAAGTTTTAATGTTGTGGTTTTACTGGGTTAAATTTTAATTTAGTTTACAAAAGATACCCTTGCTTGGTTTGCTCTTTCAAAAGAGTGATTTAGGACAGGTGTTTTATTTTTCTGGCTATAACCATTTGGGAATTATAAGCTATTTACTACAAAATTCATCTGAATGTAAAAAAGTCAAGGTATTTAATGGGTTAAATGTTAATTCAGTTTCCAGGGACAGGCTATGACTGTTAGGCTCTTTGAAAATTTGATGTTTTCTTGACTATAACCAGTTGAGAATTATTAGATAATTTTTTTTTTAACCTTATATAATATATGTATCTGATTATATTAATCCCTTACCAATATTTATATAATCAAGTTTTGTTACTAGCTAAAACCCAAATATTTTAACTTCTAACCCACAAAAGGAACCCTAATTTTATATTTTATGTATTATTTTTCTATGTGCAGTGAGAAAGAGATGCACAATGAATATGAGAGGCAGAACATTTCCGCATTTTTGTTTTTCTTTGCCTATGCTGTTGTAGTGCCAGTGCCGCCAAATGTTTTTGCCTTTGCTAAAAAGACAATAAACTGTGCCAGTATGCGTATCTCGGCTGAAAGTGTGTAAGTGTCTCTACCCTATAGGGCCAGGATATAGGGCGACAACTATAACTATAGCGGATAACTGGGTTGAGAAAAATGGGTAAGTAAAGAGCTCCTTGATCCACATTTGAATGAAGTAAGTTTGCTTTCCACAACATATTTTCACTTATTAAATACTAGGGTTTTTACGACCAAAAAAAAAAAAAGAAAATAGAGGGAAGTTACGTTGAACTTTGGTTCAGATTTTAAAAAATTATTAATATTACAAACTAAACTTTCCCTATTTTAGGCAGAGTAAATCCATTTCGAGTCCTAGTTTTGATTTTCTTTTCTATGCGTTTATGTGCTGATGTGGGCGTGGCTTCGCACGTTTTTCTAGCCCCATAACACTTGAGTACTTTATGCATTTTTTATTTCATTTTTTTTTCCGGTACATTGTGTTGTTTTTTCCTCATCTTATAATTGTTGCTGTTGACGTTGCAGGATGTTGCAAGTCTAACAATGCACTTGGTCTAAGCCCTCGTCCATTTCCCGGCCCATCTGCTGCTATATCCTCACTTGTATCCCGAGTACCCTTTCTGGCCATTTTGTAGCTAAAAAGTATCTAATGTTGTGATAAGAGCAGAAATACCACAAAGCCAGATGCAATCAACACTCGTCTGGGGCCTACAACAACACAGGGCATATGGGTTTGGGCCAGAGGCGACAATGTGGCAAATAACCGCTTTCAAATCCTTAGCACACATGCCTGAAAACTCCGGTCGAGTGTGTGACAAGTTTCTCAACAGCCACAAAACAAATTGCAATGGATTTTATTTTATTTTCTCCAATATTTTGCCCGAAAAATAAGAAATATCAGGTCTTTCCCCCCCAAAAGACATTTCGCCATACTAAGTAGCTAGAGGATATATAGGATAATATCGCCGTATAATATATATTATGTATGTATGGGAGGCTATGCTGCTGCTGGAGAGAAAGAGTAAAATATATAGATATACATATATATCGCTGTGTGTACTTACAACTGTGATGGGATAGAAAGGATTTATGATGGTGAAGAGTAGAATGTGATTTGGCCGTGTAGTCTCGGGACGCTTTCTCCGTACGTCGTCATTTGACTTGTTCATAAGTGCTTGCTGCTGGTTCTGTTGTTGTGTGGACTGTAAAAATATGTACACAAACACACATATATATATTTATATGGATAAGTATCGGGCTTTGTGGTGACGAAGAGTATAACAACAGATTTATCAATATATACAGATATATATAGTATAGTAAATATGCTTGGTCTGAGCGAGTGTTTAGTTCGGCTTGTGCTGCATATTTGTGTTTATTTTGCGGCTTTCAATTTATTTGGTCATAAATTCAGATTGCTAAAGGGATTTATATCAATCTGATCTTCTTTTAGAAAGCAATATTTCAAAATCTACTGAATCAAATAATCAATTATTATTTAAGAAATGCATTTAAAAATTAGATAAATTTATTAAGAATTATTTTAAAAAATTGAAAATATAATAATTTAAATTTTCAAGCTTGGAAATAATTTTTAAATTACAGAATATTAAGTTCAAGTGATGTTTTCTAATCTGTTAATAAGCCTACAAATATTAGAAGCAGTTTTTGTCATTTAAAAGTAATTACTTCCCCATAAAATCCCATTTATTTGCCATTTAACCCAGTTAGTTTCAGCTAGAACTTTCTTATTACAAAATTAAAATACACAATTAAATATCTGAATTGATTTTGAAACCCCAAATAACCTCCTTCTAATTTCTGGAAATAATTATCCCATGCTTTATCGTAATTACCCAATCGCTTACATAAAAACCAAACGAATTGATTTTCTGCGCTAATGGCATAATTGAAACCAATGCAAAAACACACACGTTTTCTATGGCTGTGTGCAAAAATTTAAGTCAACGCAAAGTATGCACTTTTTTAATTTTTTTTTTTTTTGTTCGTTTCGCATGTTAATTGACGCTGTCAGGGGGATATGTTTGAATGCTCAATGCTGAATAATATTTGTTGAAATGGCAACAATGCGGTTAGAGCCAAAACCCGAAACTTTTGCTTTTTGGCCACAAGGCATAGCTAACATAATTTCCGTTTTGTTTTCAGTTAGTCGAGGCGAGTTTTTCGAAATAAATTACGGAATTTAGGTGAACCATGTTCATGTCACGTTCAAATGTCAATCAGTGGGCGACGACATCTGCGAAGGGGCTGCTGCTGCTGCTGCCGTGGAGTGAATTTAAATTTTTCACATTTTTCCGCAGGCAGGTGTTTTTTGGGCCACTTGGTCTTGACACCAAAACACCACTGATGATGCCTCCCTGCCCTGCACTAATTAACTCGGTACTTAGGCTTTGGTAAAACTTGGATAATTTCGAATCATTACAAGAGTTTTCCACCTTGACGTTTTCCTTAACTTTTCCTCATAGTTGGCTTGCGTTTTTCTTGACGTTTCTGCTTGGTTTACACGACGCTTGAACTTGTCAAAGTCTCAGTGCGTTGGCAGGCGGCAGTCTAGGTAACTAATTACTATTAAAGTTAATTAACTTTTTTCTTAGTTCCGATTCACCACTTGCCGCCTCCTGCCACAATTATTTCATTGCTGACTTTGGCTCACTTTAAGAGCGTCGATGCATTTCGCAGGAGTGGATTCACTTAACCCTATTCTTTCTTTATATATATATACCGAGTAGTACTAGTAAACAGGCAGTGCCTGTTGCTACCTGGGGGCCTTTGTATTCATTGCCTGACTTTTGCAATTAGGTTAATGGTTCGCCTTTGTGACGTATTTTTAGCTGGCAGTGCGAGTTCTGTATACGTATAATAAATACAAATATGTAAACATTAAGGCAAGCAGCAATGAACTCGGCGGCAACAGCTGACCTTAGCTTTATATTTTACAATTGGCTGGAATAATTAAAGTCAAGAGCTAAAAAAAAAAAAAAAAAAAAAAGAGATAAAAGTGTAAAGATGCATTTACAAAACTAGAAAACTGAAATAGATTTTATTTTATACTGAAACCAATTAAAACTATATTTAATTTAATTGGCAAAATGGATATTAGAGATATCAAGTTAAAAAAAAGAACAATAATACAATAAATAAGTTCAAATCAATTTTAATGACTTCTTTAACAATGGTAAATTGATCATTTGGCAACTTCATTATACGCTTCACATCACCACAGAGATGGTAATCCAATACCTAATGCCAACCGACAGCTTCCTGCCACAACCAACGACAACGTCCTTGGTTTATCCAAGGGTTAATTCAAATTTCAACAACTTTGACGCATACAAAGCGATTTGTATGAAAATCCGAGGAAAAGCAAAAGAAAACAAAGAGCCAAGCGGCATGCCGAAGCCGAAGGAAACATTTGTTTTCTGTCAAATTTGCCTTTAATAATAATACACCAACCATCCACATTTTTCTTTTTCCCCCCTTACCTCTCCTCCTTTACCTTCACCTCTCTAGAGTTCTCTCAATTTTCCCTGTATTTTATATATTTTTTTTCTTTTAGTTTCCATAAAATCACCCCCCCACACGAGTAAGAAAATCCCACAGCAATGGAAACTGTTGATTAAATTACAAAAAGTAGCAACAACAAGCAACTAAAATGATTGATGGATAGATGGATGGCTGGATGGATGGCTGGATAGATAGATAGATAGATAGATGGTTTGTTGGAGGGTTTAGGACTTGAGTGCATTGAGCCTATAGAAAAAGAACTGTACAATTTGTGTGTTTGTCTGCATATATGCTGGTTGTTGATGCTTTTGTTGTCTTTCCGATTTCGCTTTATTTTTGGTTAAAAACATTTGAAACATTTTTAGCACAGCGGCGGACGGAATTGAAAATAGCCCAAAGGCGAGGCACTGCAGCGGTGTTGCAGTGTCGCGGCTGCATACCGCAACGCATTTCAGCTCGAACCGCAACGAAATGAAGATGAATTACCCACAAAATCTCACTGGGGAGGAATGAAACTGAACGACAGACGGTCGGTGGGTCCATGCAAATTGCGAATTGCAAATCACAAATAAATTTCGCTTCGAGAAATTTGCACTCAGTCGATCAAGCGGCCGCTGTTCGTATAAAGTGCAGCAGCAGCCACATCCACCAGATACATAGATAGATACCGAGAGATACAAGTGCACAATATAAATGCGTTTGCCAAGAAATCCACGCAGAAAAAAAAAAGAAAGCACAAAAATCGACGGACGGGGAGAGACAGAAAGAAAACGATGTGTCGCCGTCATGAAGATGAAGATGAAGAAATCGCAATAAACTGCAAGTTGCAGAATCTCAGATAAAGAATCGAGGTAGTAAAAATAGCCAGAAATACTGCCAGATTCAGTCAGACAGACGGACAGATAGATAGTCAGAAAAGGAATGGCAGTCCGGGGAGCTAGACAATTGAAGTATATACTGGCATTTTGTCAAAATGTCCTCGCAGGCAGAGTTACTTGGAGTAAATAAATCAAAAATTGACAAAAGATATTTCTATACAATCTTCTCTCTATTCAATTTCCATTATCTGTCTTAAGTTTAATTATAAGTCATACAAAGACACACAAGGACTTCTATCCACTCTTGCCACAAATTAAGACAAGATGATCCATTTGTGGCATTTGTTCAACTCATTTGTTGCCTCTAATTGTCCCAGGTAGCTAAGCTAATCAAAAACTTCGCCAGCAGCAGCCCCAAAAGTGTCCATCTCGCACATATGCTGGTGCTCTTCATTTGTAGAAGCCCAGGAGCCATCATCAGCGTCGTGGTTGTGTCTTGCCTTTGAGCCAAAAAATAAAAAGAAAAAGTGAAATGCCCCAGCAGAGGGAAATGTCTGGCGACAGCAACATGAGGCGGCATTTGTTACTCGCAATTAGATGCACTGTATTCCGCCAGCCAGCAGACGCGGTGCACTCCGGTCATTTTTTCTGTCCAATCCCCGAAGAAGCACCACCCCTTTGGGTAGCCCAATGTCGAACGAAAATTGTACACAAAATGCAATTTACAAAATGTTTTTCTTCTGCAATCCGTTTGCGTTGCGAAATTTAATTAAAACAGCAGCCACCACAATGAAATGAAATTAAATGCTGCAGATCAGTGAGCGACAAGAGCGAGTGCCAGATCTGTTGCTGTTGCTGCTGCTGCTGCCGTCTTGGCCAGGCCAAGTAAAAACATCAAAAGTCCAAGTCAAGTGGGGCCAACATCAAAACGAATAAAACACCAGAATGATTCCGAGGGACTTGCCATTTGAAAATAATAAAACAATGTGCAAGTTATAAACAGCCTGGCCCGCAACTGCATTTGTATCTGAGAGATACATTTCGTTACGCGGCCTCCACTTCTTTGGCGGCAATCAATCATTCCCCCAAAAGACAAACCTTTTAAACTATATAATATAGACTCGTAGAGAATCGTGCATGCTATTGGCATTGCTCACCAGCATCATCATCATCATCAACATCATCATGGCATCGAAATTCTGCGGTCGCACACGTCAGAGATACATTCTCATGAATGACATAAGTACTCTTTCAAATACATTTGTATGTTTTGTTTTCTATATCTGATTTGTTTCTAAACTCTGACGGCGGCAATGGCCAAATCTCTTGGTAACAAACGGCAATTGCTCTGCTCTGTGTCCGTTTCGACGTTCTATATATTCAGTATTTGCCATTTGGCCAGATCTCTTATCTCAGTTAGCAACGCTCATTAGTCACAGCGGGCGACGGTGGTGGTGGTGAAGCACGTGGAGCATTGAAAATTGTCATTAGTTCGGCGTTTGATTTTTCCGTGCCGTGCCCATGCTCGTATTTCCCAACCCCTTCCATTTCCATTCCCCCTTGCTTTTCAGCTGACGTGTACAAGAGAGCAAACAATATGAGGGAAAAGTAAATTGCATGTGCTTTGGTTTCTAATGATTTTCAATTAGAAACTGTGAACACTCCCCGCTGGCCACAAGCAGAGATTAGGCCACAAATTTAATTACTGATATTAATCTGTTTTCTTGACATTAAAGTCTGCTTCTTAAGCTAAAGAAGTGTACTTGATTGGCTAAGAATAATCTGATTCTGATTTGCTTGATTTAAACAACGTTATTCAATTATTTGTATAAAACAAATATGTCTAGCAAAGATAATTATATCATAATTATTAGCTAGTCATTTAGCTGGACCAATAAATTCAATTGAAAATACTTTCTGGGCTACTTTATTCCTCTTTAACTACAAATAACTCCTTTTAATTAAATCATCTTAAGGCCTGAGATCCCTGAAGAAAAACTTGGCCATTTTCCTGATGAAAAACTATTGACGAGCCAGACACCCACCGTGCAAAAATAAATACAACAAAATAAGAGGGCGGCAGGGAAGGAAGGAATACACAACAAACTAAGCCATAAATCCATCCATCTTTTCAACAAACTCAGCCGAAGGCAAAAAGTTCCTGATGATGCTGCTTCGGCTGCTTCTGCTGTTTGTTGTTTGCTGTTGATTTGCGTTTTCGTCATTTTAATGTCAGTTCACTTGACGTGCCAGTGGATATAGCAACAAACTAGAGATACTCACACGGACAGATGGACAGATGGACAGATGGAGGGATGGTTGGGCTGACTGAGGTCCGACCGCGTTGATCACTTATGACAACAGTCGGGGCTTCTGCGTCTTCGGCCGTGTGTGCATGTTGTAATTTATGTGGAAAAATCTTTCGGGCGCTTCAAACATAAAACAATTTTCATTTCCATTCCCAATCCTCCACCCCCTTGTGGTCTGCGCGCAATTTACGCGCCGCTTTTCATGTGAAAATCCTCACTAATTCGTCTGTTTTGGGCCACTCGTATCGCTTCTTTTTTTCATAATTTTTTTATTTATGGAAAATGCTTTTAAATGCGCATAAAAATACATGCAAGGTGGCGGGTTGTGCGATTGGGGAAAATGAATATAAATTTGGTATTGAGTCAGAAATTGATTGCCAAAGAGCGGGCGCGGGCAGGCAAGGATTTTGAGGTTCGTGTACAATTCAGGAAATGAGCTGAGAAATGCGGTCAACCCTTTGGGTCTGGCTGTTTAATTAAATTAAATTTAGTAAAACTAATTTCAATTGCGTAGAAACACAAAGTAAATCGTACATGCATGAGAATAAGATTAATTTATATTTATTTTTGGCCTCTCCCAGGCCGGCAGCCGCACATAAGCAATTGAATAAAATGTAAGCAGAAATGTCAACAAATCTGTGAGATTTTCACGCAATCTCCGTCTGTCATGTGGAATGATGTGGATGGACAAGAGAACCCCATTATCATCATCATCATTATCATCGAGTGGGGATGCTGCGCTCTGCCAATGGGAAATGGGGTAGACAGTCCTCGCTGGGCGTGCACAATTGAAAATTTACCCATTGTACATACTAGTACGAGGTGTTTCAATTCCTTAAAGAATCCGCAATATACGCTAGCTTTTAGTCTTTGTTTCTATTCTTTTTTTTTCGGTATTGTTTGGACCGTTGCTACGTCAATGAGTAAAATATTTCCGCTATTTTTCTTACTTGACAATTGGCCCGACCGGGAAGCGCCGACAAAGCAAAACTAATCAGCGGGGTGCGTAATCGAATACACCTCGAGTGGGTGGCCAAAAAAAATATACATACATACTTTCCTCGGCATAAGAACCTGAAACTTATGTAAGGACCAGGCACGTGCCGGCTGCTGACCCAAATAAGTATCTGGCAAATGAGGCTTACAGAGAAATATTTATTAATAATATTCTTCAATTATTCCTGGCTGCCTCCAGCGGAAATTCAAATTTCATTATTCTATACGCTTTTGATCTATTTTACAACGTGCATGACGAATAGACCCATATAATATCAGCTCTAGGCCAAATGCCAAAAATCTATATTTGCTGTTTCGTTGGCGAAATAAGTGTCTGGCCGATTTAACATCAGCATTTATCATTTACTTAATGAGCAGTTAATAAGCTCATTGCAATATAGCCAGCTATATGGCCCGCAACTAATTGGGGACCGAGAGAAAAATATCGAAATCATTGGCAATCGATGGGTTATTAGAGGAGGTTTAGATATATATTTGACCGGATATTAGAAGATTTATATTAAAACAATAAAATAAACCAAAAGAAACTAAAATATAGATATAGATTCAAGAAAAGGTGTACCCTGTTTCTCAGTTTAATCGATTTAAAATCGATTTTTACATCAACAAATATCGAATTCTTCTTTAAACTTGAAAGTTCCATAACAACAAAAGCATAAATATAACAAACTAAGCATTTTTAATAATTATTCTCACTTAGATTTCACAGATAAACTTCAATTTTATTACCATAAACTTTTCTTTAAACTTTAACTAACCATTTCTCACCCCTTGTGTGCACTTGAAACTAATGCTTAGGCACCACCACACCACCTGAAGTGCTAAGCCTTGCGCATTACGCACTCACGTACTTATAGAATAATCCCCCAAAATAACTTCATGTAGTGCTCGGCCAAATTTATGGCCACCAAGAGCTCCAGCAATTGCAGTGCGATAAAAATTTCATTTACCAACTTTTTTTCGGGCAAACAGAGAGGAGCTCGTCGAGAAGCTATGGCCATAATCATCATCAACACCACCTGCGACGCTGCCTACACTAGGCAAACAACACCAAGAAAAACAAAAGCCAAAAGGCGGCATGAACTCCGCACGCCGGGAGTCTTGAGACACGCCCCCTAATCCGATTGAGGGCGTTGGAGGAAGGGGAAGGGGGAGGTAGAGCGGAGCGATGGAGCAATTCGCGGGCTCTATTCAAATGTTTACTTTGGCCGCGGCGGCATCTCCAACGTCGTCGTTGGCGGCCACTAAATTAACGAGTCGCATCGTTCGGCCAAGGAGCCACATCATTACCCATCAGGCGGTGGTAGTACTATGCCCTCTTACCAAACCCAATCCCCGTGCCACTCCTCAACTAACCACCAAACAATTGCCACTCAGTGTACACATAGAAAATATATTGAAAATAAGCTAATGTAATTTGTATTTAATTTATAAATGTTTTTACTATTGTATTATTTTCCATTACTAAATTAAAAACAAATATTTGAATACGTATTCTGAACGTTTTCAAGTTTGATCAATAAATAAATATAAGGCAAGGCAATTCCTTGGTAGTTTATGCAAATTAATTGTTTAAACTTAAAGAAAATCTATAGAAAAAGTATCTAGCTTGATGATAGTTTGTTTATTGAAAGATCTTGCCTTTCTAGTAAACATATCTTTTACTTCCCACGTAATAAACCGTCATTGGTACTAATTTTGTTCATTAATTAACTATCAAAATTAAAATATAATTACTTAAATATAGTAGTAAATGAATAATAAATAACCTCTTTTGTTATCTGTTTATTTTTGTGGTGCGTTCGTCACCAAATATCTAAAAATATTTGCATATTTTCGTGTGTGTGCAACAGCTAAGCCAACAACAAGCGGGGACTTGAAATGTGTTAATCATCAAATAGGAAAAGAAAAGCGAAACGGGAGCTGTTTGTGTAAACACCACACACGCAGACACCTCACCTGGCCCCGCTCACCCACTTTTGCACCACCTGACCCACTGTACTACACACATTCTGGGTCTGGGTAAAAACTGAATTGAGCGGATCTAAGCAAACCGAACTGTGCTGAACTCGACAGCCATTAAATATTTGTCAGCAGTTTGCCGAAGTTTACCCTGTCCACCCCCTTGTGCTCACCTGTGGCCACCTACTGGTGGTACCTTCTCCCTCCCCTTCTCACCCGTGAGCGCAAATTAACACATGTGGCCAGCCGAGTTGTTATTTTCGCTGTGTTTTCTTTGTGTGCAACAGCATTTTTCCAGCTTGTGTCGCTGCTATTCTTATTGTTTTTATCAATATTTAAACACATTTCACTTTATTTATTGTTGTTGGCTTTCTTCAGAGTTTTTTGGTTTCGCTTGTGCGATACCTTTTGGCCAAAGACTATAGGGAAACTTTAAACAAGCATGTGTTTTATATATAGAGAGGTAATTGCATTGAAAACTTGAAGAAATGAATGCTTTAAGCTTTGTAATAGTCAAGTTCTTTAGAATTTAAGATATTTATTACATTTTGAAAGCATTTATTTTCTCTGCTGACCTGTAATTATTTTACTATTTCAAATTTCCTAGTAAATTGGCTCTATTCATTGGGCTTATTTAAAACTGAAATTGTTTTAAAACACCTAGCCATGCAGTTAACAGTTGATGCATAAATAAAATGCCTTTTGAAGCATTAAATTGCTTCTACTCTTGTTGGCAATTTCTTTCATTTAAATGCAGTCAAGTCACTTGGTTTAAATAGGACATTTAATCGACTTTCTTTGTTAGCCAAAAGCGAATATCTGTAAGATGTTTTCGCTGTCGCTCCAAAAACAGGGGGAAGGTGATCTGTTCTGTTTGCTAGCATGGCTCATCCACATTGTTTTCTTAGGTGTTTGGTTTTGTTTCTGCCTTTTTTTTCTGTAGCAGGCGTTGAAATGTGCTATCAGTAGCGAAACAATTTAAATATTTCACGATAAAAAGAGCGACAGAGGGAGGTAGAGAGAGAGAGAGAGGTAGAAAGAGAGAGAAATGTGGCATTTTGGTTGTCTCTTATTGCGTGTTTGGTGTGAACGAACTGTCGCTCATTTTGATGTGCTGTTATTCCAACAATGCAAAGTGCGCTCCATAAATAAATAAAATTGAAGTATTGTATCTTTTTATCATTTTTATATGGAGCAGAAACGCGAACATGGCAAGCCACACACAGTCGACGCTATCAATAATGCGATATGCGCGATTCAATCCATATCCCATATAATAAAACGGGGCTAAAGACACATAATACTGCTGCAGTTGTTGGCCAACTGTTATTTGATTATTAACGCTGCGATTGTTTCCGGCTTCTCGCCTCAATCACGCCATAATACAATAATATACCAAGCCATTAAGGCTAAAGATACTTTCCACCGTACAAATTCTTGTTTGCACTTTCTAATCTACGACTGCCCAGGTATTGGGCCCCTCCTTCCTTCCATCGAAAAGGCATTAAAGCAGAGCAAGGCAATGAAATAATTTATGTTAAAGCCACATACCATAAATTACAATCGGATTGTAGAGAGAGGTAGGAAAGAGAGATATCGGTTAACTTACCTATAAAGAGACAAAGAAAAAAGAGAAAATTATATAATTATTGCATTTAAATAATTATTATTACTATAAAGCTGTTGCCATTGATAAACGACACTGGCATATTTTTTTTTATACGAGAAAATTAATTAATTCTTAAATTGTTTCATCGCAGGCCAGGTTAACCAATGCGATAGTTAATCACTGCAATATTTTGATTAACAATTCATTTATATCCATTTAGAGTACAATATTAATGGCAACTACAGAAGGACAGACACACACCCTTTTAACATTAATAACTTTATTAAGTTTTTAATGAAATGGTTTGAATAATACATATATTTCTGGTGGTGAAATATAAAAAAGTTTTTGAGCTGGTTCCAACCGCAAAAAAAAAAAGTGTTCTGCATTAATTCAACAAATTTTTTTATTCCTCATCGAACTTTTTCTGCATTTTCAGCAATAATAATAAAATTCGTGTGGAAAAAAATAATATTTCCCTTTCCTCGCCACCACAAGAACAGAACAGAAACCGCTAATAAATATGTACAAAAAATAAAAAACCAAAATTAACCAACAAAAAGTGCATGGCAATGGCGTTCTACACGTGTCTACTGTTCTCTCAGTGTGAAAAGTAGTTTATTGACTTTTCATTATGCAATTGATAACATCAAGAATAAAATTAAATTATACAGTAAGTGATTTCAAGAAACATTTTAATTAAATGTTTGTAAAATAGATTAGCTGCGATTTAAAAGTCTTCAAAATTAAGTGTCACACACATCAGAGATTTATGAGCCGAAGCGGCAAACCGCAAGTGTGCAAAGCAATTAAAATGTCTAATATATATATTTAAAACACTTTCTTTTTGCCTCCTAATTATGCAAATGCAATTCAGATTTAATTTATCGAAATGACAGCTTTTTAAAGGCGATAAAATTGCTACTGTCTCTATATATACAATATGTATATGTATATATTATTCACTTAAACAAAATGCAAACGAAATTCCAATGCTCTGGCAGGAGAATTGGGTCAATACATTTAAAAGGCACGAAAAAGGAAATGCAAACGAACAAAACGATCGGGATTGTTTGTGTACATATGCATACATATGGTATACAGACATACAGACATATATGGTAGGCATATAAGTACAGTAAGAACCATAAAAAGGTCGCTAAAAAAAAACCCGAAAATCGTACGAAAAAGGCATGGGAACCCAAAAAACCACTTACTTTATAGAGGGTTTCAGGTGCTTGTGGTAAACCTCAAAGATAAAACCAGAAATGTGTAGATAAAAATAACAGAACTAGATTTATTTATAAAAAAAAAAAAAGATAATGTATATTACAGAATATAGAATGATTTTTGGGGGGAAGATTTCTATTATAAAATATTCAAAGATGAAACTACAGACTTAAAAATAATTTCGAAAATTAAGTTGAAGATTTACAATAAAAGAAAAGATATACATTCGATATATTAGTGTATATATATAGTTAGTGTATATATATATATATAATATAATAGATACAAAATTTAAATTAAAAAAATTAAAGATACAAATTAGATACAAGATACAAAAATTAGGCCAAAGAAAAAGTTAAGAAGTGAGAAGTAAATTGCAAAAAGAATTACAAAAAAAACTAAATAATGTCTTATTTTTAGCTTCCATTGAAATTCCAATCGATGGGATTACTGCGATCCAATTCCCGGGGCATCAATGGGTTAACTACCACCATTGCATTTCGCATTCGATTTCGCAAAGCGCAGCTCCAAAAAAAAAAAACAAAAAAAACGTGTTTACCCACAAATACGAATCGGGAGAGTGAACACAATTACACGCATATATATATATATATATACATATATATATAAATAAAGCCCAAGCACCGTTAGCAACACATAAAGAAATAAAAATAAACGCAGGCGAAATGAAGGAATGAAGGCAAAGAAAGGCCTACAAAGAATCGTTGGCATGACCAAAAAACAAAAAAAAAAGAAAATATAAAAAAAATCGCACGAGGCGAATTCATTGGTTTTGCAATGCAGACGTCTCTGCCAACGCCGCTGCCTCAGTCGACGTCAGTGCACATGACTGACCGTTTTCTCCGCTCACCTTCTCTTTCTCCTACGCTCTCACGCGTCCAGCGAACGCTCGAAGGTTTTTTTTATTTTCGATTCCAGCGGATTCGTTTTTCGCCTCTAAAGCCGAGCTTGCAATTTGCAGTGTTGCATTTGGCGATGCTCGCCGCTTTTATTGCAATTGCTAATGCCATATACCCCGTTCTACAGTCGAGCTTCTATAGCTGAAAACGAGAAGTATCTCATAGATGCAATTGAAGCGCAGATTCACTTTCGAGATACATTTAGCTTAATGTATTTTTAAGATATATTTTGAACTTTGAAGCATTAAAACTCAATCTTAAAGAGTTTTGAGATGTATGACCAAACCTGGACTTTTAGATGTGAAATACTTTTAAGATACATTTTGAACTTCTGCCCTTTTAAACTCTATCTTTGAGATATTAAAAAGTATGTCATAATCTTTATGTATTCTTGTTTAAAAAAAACACACAAATTATTCAAATATAATTTAAGCTTAATGTTTGTAAACAACTAAACGTAAAAACTTTTTATATACGATCGTCTTAAGTCTAACTTTATAATCACTATTGCTTTATTTACAATCGTAATTGACCTTTTAATCTTTATTCCTGTTTGTATTGGATATTCAACTAAATAAATACATTAACTACATTTTCTGTTTAGCAAAATAGATTAGACACCTCAATTTATCTTTACTTAGAATAAATTTAATACATCTTTTTAAGAGCACTCAAATAATCCTCCTAACTAAAGCCCTAATGGTTTTTATTAGAGAATTCCAACTGTATTTTTTAAAACGTCGCGCGATTGTCAGTCACACAGACAGACATTGACAGACACGCACATTTAATTATATTTTTGCGCTATGTTGTTGTTTAATTTAGTGGGTCAGCGAAATTATGCTGCTATTGTTGTTGCCTCCGCTGATGTTATTATTGTTTTTGTTCTGTCAGCATCGCTTTAGCGTTGCTCGCCTCGTAACTGTTTCGCGACTGCGCTTTTTGATTCGCGCATCAAGCGCTGCAGCTGCGCAAAACTGGATTTCAAAAGCAACAGCAACAGCAGCAGCAGCAGGTAAAAAAAAAGGTAGCTACAACTTGGAGAACATTTGCCGTGAAGGTAAACCGGCGCATAAAGCTAAAGGAAAGCAACAACTGCAACAAAAAATTGACTCTAGAACTGCATTGATTTGGATTTGCGGCTGCAGAAAACACGTTTTTCGATAAAGCATCAAGCAAGGCAGTGCAAAAATTTCCATAAAAGGTTAAATATTTATACACAGAACGAAAGGTAAATACTTGGATAAGACTTTTGGGTATTTTTAAGGATACTATTAATAATATAATAATAAGAAATAAGCTAAATATTGTACTATTATTCATTTCCATAGCCTAGTCTATTTTTTTTTACTGTGCAGAGAGCGTTGATCCACACAAGAGCGTTATAAAGAAAGGGAGAGAGTTCAAGCACCTGCCAAAAAAAAAAAAAGATATAACGAAAGAGACAAGTCAAATACCACGGAATGCCCAGCCGCAATAACAATTCCGTTTATTTTTTTTATCTATGTACTTAACTGAAACATAGCGGAGAGCAGAAGCAGCCCGAAGAAACGTGGCGTATGAGCAATTGAGTAATTACAATCGACACAGTGGGCCGCACTAGCAGCGGCACCCCCCAAAAAAAAAACCACAACAACAATAAAAGTATCAACAAATACCAAGAGCTTTCAAAGAGATTTGAGAGTAATTAAATGCTACGATAAACATTTGAATGGTTTATATTTCTTTTGGCTTTTCTTTTTTGGAAATAAATAAGAGAGGCAAGCGCCAAAGAGCAATTCAAAAGAAATGTGCTGAAGAAAGTGGGCAGAGAACGCCCGCAGTCAGAAGAAAGCAACAGGAACGAGCGAGCAGTTCTTTTTATTTTCTTTTGGTTTTCTTGTTCTTTTTCTTTCTTTTTTCTCTGCTTCTTTTTGCATGCATGACTTGAGGTATCAGCAGCGGTGGCGATGTCGATGAGTCAAAAGCAGCCAAAATTAAATTGCGCGCCAAAAAAAAAGTGCAAAAAGTGCTGAATGACAATACAAAAAGGGTTTTTGCGGCAGACGAGATCTTCTACAGACTGATGATTAATTTTGGCAAAGATGCTGGGTTTGCTACAAAACTGAAGGTTGTAGATATTTAAGAAGTTGTTATTATAGGTCATAGGTGCCAAAATAATTAACAAAACTTGTAGAAACTTTATGGATATTTAAATATCTTTAACTTGTTAAATCTAAATTAAAGCTCAAGTAATTTCAAATAATTTTGTGGCCAAATATAACCCTTTTTTGAGTTAAATAAATATATTTCAAGTATAAATATTTATACATATGTATATCGACATAGGATCTTGAATTCTCTCATTCTATATCTAAAATAAGTAATCACTCTTAGTAATCGATAGGAAATTTCCAGTGCAGCTACAAATGTTTACTGTTCAAGTATGGCTTATAAACATGCCGGCAATATTTCCACGAAATCGTTCAAGTTTATGTGTAATCTTGCCTGTTGCAGCACTGGCTCCAAGTAATGGCCAAGTTCCCCGGCTCTATGAGCTCTCCGTATCTGTATCTGTATATCGGTATCAGTATATGTATCTTGGGGATACCTGTTAGCTGCTGCCCAGACGAACATGTGCAATTGCCAACTAGAACAACACGTTCACTTGTGACAAAGTGCCGCATATTGGGGGGATCGGGGCAACTATATAGCAGGGGGGAGTGAGCGCTGAGTTGGGCGGGAAAGCGATAAAGTAAAAACGTGTTTTCTGCTGCTGCTGCAACCGTTGTCCGTTGCTATTTATCGCATTGCCCCCGCGCGCTCATTGTATCCGAGAGAAACGTGCTTTGAGAACGGCATGCCAGGCCAACTGGAATTGTATCTAATTAGTCTACCGGTCGGTGGGTCTGTCGTACGAGATCTACCCCTCGCAGCCGCTGTATATCTCGCCCTAGGTAAGTACACATATCTTTCATATAAACTGCCTCCATTGAGACGCCCCCATTTCGTGGTCGTCGTCGTCGTCGTCGGTGGCGCTCGCTCTCTGGGTCGCCTCTATTATTTATTTCGGTTTTGTCTTTCACTTTTCCGCCGCCGCCGCCGCCGCTGCTGCTGACCAATAAAATAAATTCAAATGAGACAAGTTCTGCGGCTCCCGAGTGCATAAATATTCTTTCTCCCGCAGCAGCAAATTGTCAGCTTGTTATTGTTATCGCCATGGTAAATTATTAAACACAATAATTTGTTGACATTGGCATTTTCGTCATGTTTATGATTCGGAATCTGTTTTTTATTCCCCCCTGTTTCCTCTTTTTTCTGCCGAGTAGATATCGTTATTATTATTTATACGCCACTGAGAATTGATTATAATCAATAAGTTTCAATTAATTTTACGTTTGTATTGTTTGCATTTGGTTTGCAATTAAAACCAAAAAAAAATTGTGCGTATTTACAAAAGCAAATTGATGGAAAATATCACAGGGGAATTTTATGATAATTGCATAGAGAACATATTTAATTAAAATGCAAACATAAAAGAGTTTAAAAGAACATATTCCTTTAATAAAGTATACATTTTTGTGCATTTTATATCTCTATATATATTTTGATGTAGTCTCATAAATAGACATATTCTTTTCTAGCCATTTTGTATATATTCTTCGTGTAAAGGAAATTGTTGGCTTAATTGCAGTAAAAATGATTTCCCATCGATTGAGCGATCGAAATCTATTTATTTCCACATTGTATCTGTATCTGAACCGTTTGGATCTTTCGCTGGGCATTCTCGGCCAATGAAACTTCATTTCCTGCCCAAAAAAACTGCAGTTGAAATTTCAGCTGTTTGTGCCTGCAATCATTAGCGCTGCGCTACCGCTCTCCACATGCCCTTCCCACAGCCACTCGCCTCCCATCCGTCAGATACAATTGACTAACAGCTAACAACGAAAAAGACTGGAATACAAAATAAAATAAACCTCAAGCCCAAAAAGTGAACCAGAAAAGGCAAAAATAAAAGGTAGAAAAAAGAGACAGAGGGCCAGGCCACAGAGCCACAGGCCACACGTCACTTGACGTTCAAGTTCAATAACCTGGCCAACAAACACACAGTTATACGCGCACTCACACCGAGACAATTACCAAATAATGTGGCCACATGCACATGAAGCAAAACGCCGGCAACAGCAACAACAAAGCCTGGGCCAGTAGCAGCTAACAACAACAACAACAACAACAACAAAATGAAATAAAAACTGAAACCAAAGAAAGAAATACCGAAAAATAAAAACCAAGGGGAAAAAATGAAATTGAAACAAAATATGCGTCGCCGCTTGCTTACATAACAGCAAATAATGTTTAAGCAGCGGTAAAGCAAAGCAAAGCCATAAGAGAGACTGCGAGAAACCGGGAAGAAGTAAGCACAAATAATGACAAACAATAACAAAGAGCACTTCCAAAAAGAGCAACACGAATTACATTCAAAAAGGGGCAAAGCCAAAACCCCAAAAAGCAGATATAAATTTTTCACGAGAAAGGAAGCTAATTATCTTGGCAAAGTCGAAGCCTAGATACCCTGGCAGAGTCCCTTGAAGATATATAAAGATACATTTTAATATCTTCAATTTCAGCAATGCAAAAACAGTTCTTCTTAATCAATCTGTTGGATTTCTAATTTCAATTAGGTAACAAAAATAATATAAATTGTTATACTTTCTTTAAACCCGAAATACCCTTTGCCAGGGTATAAAAAAATAAAACAAAGACCCCAAAAGTGATCTGCGGACGGACGTTAGTACTTCGATTGAGAAGAGCGCAGATACAGATGCAAAGATACAGATACAACAGCTCCGCCTGCACGTACAGATACAGATACTTATTCAACTACTCTTCTGGTCGCCGCTGTTGTTGTTGTTATTGTTATTATTTCCTTTTCTCCAATGCGTTTTTTTGTTTTCATTTCAAAGTTGTGAAATGCTTGGGTGTAAATGGATTTCAGAGTGATTGTCGGGAGAAGGCAGAAAATGAAAAGGCCGGAGATCCCGGGAGCGGAGCGGGTTAAATAGATGCTAAACACCAGCAAATGACTTAATAACAATCTCTCTATGACGTGCACATATCTGAATCAATTAGCCAGGTCGTTAAATGCAAGTGAAGTGCAAAAAGTATCTGTGAAATACGCAAGGAGTTCATGTGCATGAAAAGCGCCCTAGATGAATTCAAGCAGATTATTTGAGCACTGAGAACAAATGAAATGGTGAGTTTTATATATTTGTTGAATTTAAAAAATATATATAAACATGTATTTTTTATATGTGGTTTTTATAACTGGAGTTTCCATTTAGTTTGAGCTTTATAGGGAATAAATTTCTCTGACAAAACAAGGTCGCAAGATCAAGAGCGATAACTTAAGTTTAAGCTTAATTATTGCACGTGCCTTTTATTTTGCCTAAACCCAAGCTAATTTATCATTCCAAGCAATCTGAAGACATAGAAAATGGTTTAACTCTTGAGATGGCTAATAAAACAGACTAAATTGAAATGAATTTCTTGTATTTGCGAGTTTTAAACTATAGAATTTGGAGAGTTTACACTAAAAAAGAAACATTTCGATGTTACAATACGATACCAAGACGATTTTTCTTCTTGTATAATTTTGAAACAAACTTTGACTATCAAAAACAATGAAGAACAACCATAAAGTTATGGTTTCAAAACTCCGAAAGCAGCACACATTGTTGGGTAGTTGCACTTCGACTGCAGCTGACTTAAATTTCATTGGTCAGTGGCTAGACCCGAAAACCAAAAACCATAAACCCCAGAACTCCAGGCCCAGGCACTCCGAGGAGCTGCAAAAATAATAATTAAAAATTCAGCAAACGAATCAAATGGCCAGGCGCTCACAAACAGAGAGGCACTCGCATGGCTAACATTTCTCGGTTATCCGTAAGATACTTTTACGCAGCTCTCCCAACCAAAAGCTCATAATGCGCCGCCCAGGGGTAAAACTTTTCCTCGTTGATTATGGCGCCTTTTGTTTACTTGCATCACGGTATTTCACTCACGAATTTCATTTCGACATAGGCCAACGAAAAAGAGAAGAAGGAAAAAAATAGAAGCAGGGAAACAGAAAAATTACGGCCAAAAGATATTAGAATTCTTCTGGAGAATAAAACAAAAAAAAACAACAAAAAGGGAGCACGGCCCAGAACGTGGCACGCAATAATCATAATGGCAATAATACAGCAGAAAGAACATGGCAAAATGTTGTAATGACTCAAAGTGAAAATAAACTGGCAAAAGCTAAAGAATATATAGAGGCGCTAAGGGGGGAGGGGCGGGAGGCTGGAACGCAGTGGGAGGATTGGGCAGGCCTCGCGATGAGCAAAAGCGGCACGGGCAAATGAAAACTAATTGTAGCGTAGCGAATTAGGCAAGACCCAAAGTTGGGGAAAAGGAATTCGGAGAACTACAGCGGCGACGATGGCGATGAAGAGAAAAAAAAAATAACGAGAGAAAAAAGTACATTTCTATGCAAGTCACGGCGTTACCTTCTCCACCAATCCTCCTATCCCAAAAACCAAACACCACCCCGCCTCTCACACACGCACACTTTTGTACACAGAAAAGAAAATTATTTAATTAAACTCTGATAGCAGATTCTGATGCTATGGTTTGATAACACAAACCTAACTTCTTTTTTGATTATATTATATGGCTTAAAGTAGTAACCTTTAGCTCCTTGAAGAAGGAACGAAATATATGTTAAATATATATTACATTTTTAAAATTTAAGTATCATTATACGATAAACATAAGAGTTAGAAGACACCAAAGTAGCAACATGTTATCTGTCTCGCGGGTTTGAGTCCTGACTGTGGCTCTATTTAGACGGTTTCAGTTATCTCACAACGGAGGACACTCCACTGTAGCTTTTTCCCTTTTTTCAATATCATAAAGTAATTTTAATCATATTATTTTCCAACAAGAAACTTAAAATACATCAAATTCTCAGTGTAACTGACGCAAGTTTCTAAAGTGCTGCATTACAAGGGGCTTGTTGTGTTTGGGTTCGGGTTCAGATAGTGGGAACGTGTGCGTGGCATATTGAAAAAGCAAGGCGACGAATAAATATAAAAAAAAAAAAAAAACAATAGGAACTGTCACCATGGAAGGTAATAGCGGACTCGAGAACCGTTAGCAGCCGCTCGTAATTGGCATTTAAAAGTATGTCGCATGTCAGCGAGAAAAGCAACCGATGATCCATTGATTGCTCGGCTGACGGGAAAGTGTAAAAGGTCCCGAAATAAAGCAAAATTGAAAAGTTACCTTAACTAGATACGCAAGTGCGACTATGAATAAATAAATGTGTGTGGGTGTGTGGCATGCAGCTGGCAGGAGTCTCAAGCAGGGTGAGTGTGTGAGTGGGCGTCAAGGTTTTGGGGGTGGTTCTAAACCCAGCACGTTTCGCCTCTGGCCTCCTCAAATATTCAACAAAAGCGGCGGGTAGAAACACACAAAAAATTATGTAATTGAAATGTATGTAGATACAAGAGATTATGGGGATTTTCAATGAATTTTCTGTTATTATCTACTTTTTTTGCAGCTAAATTTTGCATTTCTAGCAGATAGAAAAACAGATAATGCTGTCAGCTTAACAGTTGATTATCTTTAATGGACCAAAAACCAGTGTTTACTTTGACCATTTGAAAAATATTATATTAGAATTTCAGGCTATTTGTGGCAGTAACTGTAACAACTTTAACACTCGATTGCCCAGAGATTTTCTACCTGTCTTCAAGCCACTTAAATCTTCACTAAAACACTTCTTGTCTCAGATCTTTTCACTTCAATTTCGCTTATTGTCTCATGACCAAATAGAAACATTGCTCGATGACCTCGTTCAACTCTTGTTCTATTTTCCCAAAGACAAAAAAAAAAGAAATAAAATAAAATATAAGAACCAAAATCCCCTCGGCTGCATCTTTTTTCCTTCTGTTCAATTTCGTATCTTCCAGATACAGTTGCAGAATCATATTCCCCCCCGAAGACGGCATTGTGTGTGTGTGTATATAGATGTCCACATACGATGGCAAATGACAATGCGCCATATATCAAATTATATATAAACGTGTACTTAAAAAACTACACTTCCGACCTTCGGGAGACCCAGCATGACATCCGGCAAATACACGACAGCACCAGCCCCCCTCGGGTAGCCCCCCTGCCGTACAAACGGCAAGGCAATGTAAGTAAATGACAAAAAGAGAAAAGAACGAGGGATAAAGAAAGCAGCGGTAACAGCAGCAGGGGAACCACCGCGGGGGGAAAATGGAGGGACATAACAGCGCGACATAAATTGAACTTTTTGCACAAAACTTGTAGCAAGAAATGCTTGCTTCGCTGTCTCTACACGATTCATAATTTGTTGTAATTGGAGTTTAAGTCGACAACCTCACCCGCTAATACTCGAAGAAAACCGAGAAAGAACAGTGTGTCCGTGGGTCACGACTATGAGATACCCGTTTTATTATAAGAATCAAATAAGAAATGGAAATTTCAAGATAACTTTTCGAGGGTTAATAGAACCTTATGGATGAAATGTATCTTTTAGT
Organism: Drosophila kikkawai; assembly: GCF_030179895.1. Taxonomy (NCBI): domain Eukaryota; kingdom Metazoa; phylum Arthropoda; class Insecta; order Diptera; family Drosophilidae; genus Drosophila; species Drosophila kikkawai. Next base: position 18,317,087 of record NC_091729.1, on the reverse strand, counting down.
AGAATATATTTATACAAGAAAATATATTTATAAAAATCATCTTACACCGCATTTTGTTATTTAAACTGTATATTTTACAATATCCACAGCTACAAAATGGAAAATAAACTTCACAATCAACAAGCAACTAGCAAATAGAATATCCCTACTTCCAGCAGTATACCCGGTATTAAAACCAACAGATAAACAGGAAAAATAACGAAACACAAACTTGACAATTTATTTTTGGAAACACTTTTGTGCTGTCTTAGATTATGTATTTTTAATGCCATAAAATCGCCTTATTACGCTTGCCCCGCACGCAAAGAAAGAGATTCGAAATAAAATATAATGACAAGGTGTTAATTTGAAACGCCAGCAACACCTCATCATCAATCCCCACGCCCGCACCATCATCTTCGTCATTGTCATCGCAGGTTGATGTCTTGTTTAAGCAGTAATTTTTGATTACTCTATTTGTAAGATTGAGCTGGCAGTTAGCATTCAAGGAAATAACTATACAAATTCATATATTTGCAGTACTTCTTCGGTAATATTTAATTTTAATCCTCTTTTGTTGGTACACAAAAAGATAGATTAAATGTAACTGCAGGTCGTTAATAATTCAACAAGGAAAAATATCATTTAATATGTAAAACTAAGGAAACACAACTATTGTCTCAATAATTCAGCGCATTCTCTGTAAGAAAATCAGTTTTTCAGTCCCAAGAATGTTGTGCTTACGTACTTTGATCTCTTTAAGAATTCATAAACATATTTCGAGTTGTTTTCTAGTGCTGGACAAGACTTTCCTTTCGTATTTGAATTTATGATGGCTTTGACCGAAATATGAGCAAAGAACATTATTATTCACTATGCACACAGCTGTGCTCGTCTCATTTAAAATGCGAATCAGGCGAGGAATTTCGTTTCCTATGACCGAAAATTGGATAAAAGAAACTCGAAAATCAATCGACCATCGATACGCAAGGATCCAGAATCAAAGTCATTGCAACAATTGCTACGTTCCACGATGATAACTTTGATAATGATGATGCACCATGAAGCTCTAACCAAGCCCGATTGAACTCGCACTATTGCCAACAAAGATAAATTGCTCGATTTTGGAGGCTTTCACCAGCATCAGAATCGGAAGCGGAAAGACAAAACGAAAGCCAGATACTCGCCTGGTAAATGCCTTTGGCTTTGGCCCAGACAAGAGAGCTTAGTTAGGCAGGCATCCTCTTCGCCGGCCAATTAGTCGTCAGAACGATGCAGCTATCTCAAAAAATCCTACAGATTTAAAGTGAGTATGCCCGGGCCAAGGACACTCCTCCACCTTAAAGTCAAAGGCAAACAGCAATTTCAATTAGTTCAATTACACAACTGCAACGGGGGGAAACGGACCAAGCTACGAGGGTGTAACCCACCCCGTTCATCAAGGACGACAAACAACCCTTTCCTTTAAGCACACCACCCATCCCATCCCTGGACCTGGTCACATCGATGGTAACTTTTTGCAATTAAAACTTGAAACGCAAAAGACAATAAAAATCAATTATCTTTAATAAAAGGCCAGCGACCCAGCAGCTGCTGGTCAGCTCCAAAAAAATAAAGGTAACTAGATCGCTGAAAAAGCCAAAACCGAAATTGAAGATGTATTCCAACCCCATGTTGTTGTCAGGGTGATGTGATGCATTTAATTAACAACAGTGCAAAACAGGACTCCCCCGGAAAAGGGGTATATGGAAAATGCACTCTGACCGTTGCATCCTATCCATTAGCAGGTTCAAATCTAGGACAGGGTTTGGGTTCCACTTTCGGGGTGGCATTCGTGTTTTGGCCTCGAGACACGCACCACCAAAAAATGGTTTCTGATTTTTTGAATACATCATTGGCAACTGGAGTGGAGTGGAGTGAAGCAGAGTGGTGTGGAGTCGAGTGGAGTGGTGTGCTGTGGAGTGGCTGCCAAGGATGCATCGTCCGTTGGTCAGACTGCAGTCTGTGCGCCTGCCTTCTCTATTTATAACTGTCTGGATGGATAGATGGATGGATGCGAGGATAGGAGGATGTTGTCGGGAGTCTGGCTGGGCGGGGTCTGGATGCAGAATTTATTTGCCATGACCATGTCGGAAACACTGTGTGTGTGTGTGTGGATCTCTCTCTGTTTCTGCAGCATGCGTCACGCTGCCAGACGCATCGGCGGCTGTTGGAAGTCGCGTTTTCGGTGACGATGTCGCAGCATCCAAACGCATTGGCTGCTGACCCTTTTCCCAAAACGGGGAAACGTGAGTCTGGGTGAAAAGTGCAAATGACAGACGACGCGCGAGCATGATGCTGATGCTGATGATTTTATCGGATGCCAGACAGACTTTGGTGGCTTGCATATGGGATTTTCAGACAGGAGATGGAATCACAAAGGGCTATCCTTTCGGCAAATTGAAAATGTCTGCAGGCTACAAAGGTTATATACAAAATAGAAGCTAAAACGGTAAAATCTAAATTTAAAATGTACATTACTAACTGAGAATTACTAATTTAAAGTTTGCCTTCTCAAAATATAGATTATTTTCCAGATACTTTGGCCCTCAGCTACTTTTAAACCACAAATATAAATATCAAAAACATTTCTTGTGATAATTTTGAAACGTTTTAATACAAATTTAATTGAAATATTGTTGCCTTTCGTAAGATTAACTTTAATTAATGCTCAAAGTTCTACAAACAGCTCTGAGCCGCATTGAAATGCTCCACAGATACTTGGAAATATTCTATTGGATTTTCCTTTCGCAACTTTGGGGCTTAACCTGCCATTAGTGGGTCAGAGTTGCAAGAGCGCCAAGAGCTCCTCCATACATCCGTCCCGCCCTCGCCTTCGTGGCTGACACATTGTCTGATCTCTGGCTGCTTTGGCGAAAGGGCAAGAACTAAATCGTTTAACCTGCCACACGACAACGACGACGTCGACGACGAGTGGGCCAAAGTTTCTTTGCCTTTGCTTCGTTCGTGGGATTTAGCGCATCCGCCTACGAGTGCACTTAATCACATGGAAGAGCAACCAACTGGCGGCCTGCTGCTCCTCCGCCTTTTGGGCACGTACGCAGTTCCAGGAGGGATGACGAATGGTGGAGGACTAGGGGATGAGGAGCCCACAGGTACGCTGGCTGCAAGGGCAGTCAAAGCGAGAGCGTAAACGATGCCAAGTGGAAAAGCGACAAACGGAGCAGCTCCAGCACCAGGAGCAGCATCAGTCCGGCGGACTTTTGCGGAAAAGGCAGCTCTTGAAATGACGAGAAGATGCTGCTTCATGTGCTAATTGCGCTGTCAAGTCAAGTGTGTGCAGCAGCAGCAGCACATCAGGACTAGCAGCCACGACAGGACTAGGAGCAACACAGCAGCCCAAGCAGACGGAAGCAACAGCTCAAAGGCCACACACAGACAGATATATATATATCGCTTATATATATACAACATAATGTATATGTATTATAGCCCGATGAGCATCCCATTAGGCGTTGTTTGAGCGCAGGCTAAGAGAAAAATTGTTGCATACTTTGCGCGGCCGCAAGAAGAGCTTGTCGCTCTCCACACTCTCCGGCGCTTTTCTTTCTCATTTCCATTGCACACACAGCCAGCCGCCGGCAAACACACAACAAGAATTTCCTTCGTCGAAATGAAGTAATATTCATGTTGAGAATGCCACCCAAAAACCGAATCAATAAACCATCGAGCGCAGCCCCCCGTTTGTGTTTATCCCCTGGCTCCCTTTTTGGCCATTATTGACTGCTGTGCCCCGGCATAGAATCAACATTTTTATCGCAACGAGCGCTGATAAAGCGCCGGCAAGTCGCCAGCAGACAAACGAGAGTTTCCCAGCCAGCCCAGCCAGCCACCGTCGACGCTACGAAATCGATTTTTCCAACCCTCGCCAAAACACAACAAGAGCAGCAACAATTGCTGCCAACAGTGTTGCTGCTGTTGCTGCTGCTATTTCTGCTGCGGCAGTTGCATTCGCAGTGGCTGCTGCAGGCAACGTGGGTGAGAACACAAGTTTCAGGCCATGGGAAATTATAATGGTTTTCCGGCGGCAAGAGAAAGCTGTAAGCTAATTGCACCAAGTGTGCTTGGCGCGATGTAGAAAGAAACGTAATTCGCAACTCTGCTCTCTGTTTCTTTCGAGATAATTATAATAATATCAGATTTATAGAATACGAGAAAATATACTTCCAACTTCAATCCCTTAGAACGAGGATCCGTTAAAAAAATATTATATCCTTTGTACTTTAACGCTTGACTAAAGTCTGATTTATTTAGAAACTGAAAGTTCTGCTCGGCACACCAAGAAGTCATCTGAATTGGGAAACACTTCACCGAGTGCCAAACCATAAATGAATATGTGAAAAATACATATTTTCCTGGTAAAATATTATGATTTTATGCATTCGAAAAGTGTTTTCTGACATAAACAAAGCTCATAAATGTTTGTTTCAAGTTATGCTTGATATTCTATTTGAATTTTGACAATATTTAATAGTATAAATGAAATGAAATACACTCTGTGATATTTCAGATAAAACTGTACGATATCACGTTAAAGTCTTGCAATCGCGACTCCCCGATAAGCTCCATGCAATTCGGCCAGTTCAACCCCCAATGCGTAAAACTTTATCAGAATCGGAGCAGCAACTACCCACCACCATCCCGGATTTATCAGCAAGGCCAGCCGCCCGAAAGCCCGCGGACACCATCGAAAATGTATACAGGGATCAGGAGGTGGTAAAAGGTGGTGAGAGCTGATTGAATGGGTGCTGTGAGGTGGACGAGTGGCCAAAAACACCCAGTAATACAGGAATCGCATCTGATAAGGGTGGATACAGTGGATCACCCACCTTAAGAGCTTTCTGGGTTGTTGAAAAGGTGGGATCTCCACTTGGAAAAATTAACTGCAGCCACAAAATACAATTTGGTGGGTTTTCTATTTTAAAAATCTAATCTCATTGATGTTGTCTCTAGTTTAATATTTTATGCTCTTAAAACTTCAGGACAAGCTTTTTAGCCCAATTTAAAAATATATTTCTCATTTTTTATCGAGTGTCTCGGGGCTTTTGGAAAATTGTAATTGGGAATTTGTATATTGGCAATAATGGAACACTCACCCTAGCATGCATGTGCACATCGTTCTCGCCGGGCTGCTGGACACCGGTGCGGATCTTTTTATTCTGCGGCCCCTCGGTGACGACTATGGTGGCCCCTCCGCCGCCGCCGCTGGCGCCTCCACCGCCGCTGCCGTTGCTAGCGCCGTTGTAGGGCATTGTGGTCGCCGTTGCGAACTGGAGCGAAATCTCGGGGCTGATTAAAGTTTGTTGGTGTAGAATTTTGGCGGATTTTTGTGGCCTGAGCCCAGTGGTTGCGCGAGAAATATATATATTCAGTTACGTGCGACGAAGGCGCGCGATTTTCGATCTGTTCGATCGTTTTGGGGGGAAAACGCTTGGGGAACGCGCGCGCGATTTATATAGCTCACACTCTGATCTCTTCAGTGAGAGAAATGAGTTGTAAATATTTGTTTTTGTTGGTTGGTGTTGATGTGGGATGTTGTTGGTTGTTGTAGTTGTAGTTGTTTATGGTGGTGTAGCTGTGGCTCTTCTTAATTATTTACTATCTTCAACTTCCTTCTTTAGCTTAGTGTAAAACACTTTCAGCTTTTTATTGCACTTTTGATTTGCGTGATAAAATTTCCGTTTCTTCGCTGGCTGTTCTTGTATGTTGGATTTACCAGCTGCAAGACGAATAAAAATGAGAGAGAAATTTGGGTTTATTAATAATCAAAAACGAATCAAAAGTACAGCAAATATATTTTCGACAGTCATTTCCAATTTCCACGCTTCCCAGGATGCCACTTAGGCACGATTCCCTTCTTGAATGCGCCCATAAAAAAATAATTTAAATGTTTCGAGGCAATCAAGTGGAATTGAATTTATTCAAATTCACACTTGGCGCGATGATAAAAGAGCAGCATTTAAAGGATTCAGATTCACGCAGATGTGAATCTAGAATTTAACGAATGAAAAACCTATAAAATTCATACGATAAGCTAGGTATCTAAAGGTTACAGCAAAAATTGAGAGGGAGTTTAAATTATTCAAATAACCATTTATTTTTTAATAATACAAAAAAATGTCCAGCTACAAAATGAAAATATTATACAGTACGAAACTGCAATTTAGTGGCTTACGATTAGTTAAGGAAAAATTATAAGCAGATAATCGATAAAACCACAATTAAAAATATACTTTGATAATAATAAACTCATTCAAAACACTCCAATTGGATGACCAATATTTATCGGTCTGGACTTTTCTTATCGGAATATAATGGGGTTAATTATGTGGCAGACCGGAGAAACGAAAAATATAGAACAATTATTTTGGAAATACAAGCAAGTGTGGTGGAAAAACATAAAAGAAATCGTGAAATGACAATCATAATTCGTTCTAATTGGAAAGGTAAACCGGAGGCATTAATCAAAGGACGAAGAGAGTGGAAAATGCTCAAACAACCCTCGGAAAGTTGTCAAAAACAGATGGAAAAGCAGCAAAAAAGCGCCGGCAAATAACAAAACCAACGAGGAACGGGAAGAGAAAGCGACAAAGAGAGAACGGAAAGCAGAAGTAATATGGCCGAAATGTCAGAATGACTTGGCACAAGGGCTGGCAGGGGCAAGGAAACGAAGAAGAGGACAAAGAGAAGGAAGGACGAAAAAGGACCGTGTCCGGGAAGCGAGAAAGAAGTGCTGTGAAAATCGCGTAAAAGTAAACTTGAAAAACTTTTTCGGGCCCCGTGTGTTTGCTGTGTGCACAACCCTTATGGAAAATGGAAAATGCCGCACGCACGCACACTGCCGCAGAAGTACACACACACACGGACGGACGGCTGATTTTGTTTTGTTTGTGAGGGTGGATTTTTCATTAATGGAACGGCGGCGAACGAACAACGGTAAACGGTAAAACTGAACGCTGAACTTTGTGACGTGCGGCGCTTTTCATATCTTTTCTATTTTGTTTTCATATCTTGTCCGTTTCGTTTTCATTTCGATTTGGGTTTTTCGCTTACAAAATGGTGGCGCGGCGGCAACAACAACAACAATGAAAAATAATAATTTTGATTGCACACGAAATTTGTTGCAGATTTTCAGTTAGTTTTCTCGAGAAATTTGCTTCGATTTCAGCTTGTTTCACTTCTCTTTTTTCCCCGATTTGCAAATGTTATTTTGCTTTCTTTTTCAGTTTTTACTCTGTTACGATTTTCTGAATTTTGAACGAAAAATCACATTATTGTTCAATTAAAGAAGAGCGTGTAGGCCGATAAGAATAAATACTGTACTGTGTCACTGCACCTGTCAATCGGCCGAAAATCTGACACTTACAACTCCCTGGGAACTCTGCGAACTGTGGTAACTCCGAAAACTACCGATAAATTCGCAAATCACGCACACACACTCCGTATAGTAGCACGCTCTGGGGGTAAAGTGGAAATTGCTGAGCTTTTTGCCGCCTGAGTTTTTCACACGTAGTTTTTCACACGACGCCGTGCTGGCGAATGTCAGTCAAATGCAGGAAAATGGAAAACTTCGACAAAGAGAGAAGAAAAGCGTCGCAGAGCGCAGAGAGAGAGAGAGAGTTAGATATGAAGAGCAAGAGAGGGAGCCACAGAGAGAGAGACCCGTTTTAGGGGTTGCAAGAGAGAGAGACAGAGAGCGCCAGTGCTGCAGAAAAATGCAACACTGTTTTTTTTTTTGCTGCTACTTCTGCTACTTATTTCTTCTGCCACGCGCCTGATTCTCTACGGAAAAGAGAGAGCGAAATCTACTACTTTTTGCGCGGCCCTTTTGTGCTGAATTTTCGTGGGTGGCAAAATCTTCCGGTGTTCTTATTCAACAAATGTTGTTGCTACTTTTCCACACTCAAACCGACACACACACACTGGCACACGAATACAGAGACAGGCAGGGTCTTGCAAAATTCACTTTCACCGTTAGCGCTTTTCTTTTTACCTGTTTGTCGGCTGCGCTTTTCCACTTTGCACTTGTCTCGTTGTTTATTATTTATGCTTTTCGCAGTCTTGGGTTTTTATTTTGTTTGCTGCCGTTTCTGCTGCTTCTTTTCAGTACACAAACAAAACCGACGGCGACGCAAACTGCCAGAGAGGGAGGGAAAGAGAGAGAGGGAGACAACAGATAAACAACAACTCGCTGCGTGCGTGTGCGAGAGCGAGCGAGACAACGAGAATCGATAACCGTAGACAAGCGCGTAAAGAAGAGGCAGAAATCAACAACAACAACGACGCCGCGGAAGTATTTAATTAAGCAAAGTATTTAATTTAAACTTATGTACGTGTATGCAGAATGCACGTCGTACACTTGTACACACCGACAGCACACGCGAATCTCGATTCTGCCTTTTGTTGTTGTCGCTTTTCTTTCTGCTGCTGCTTCTTCCTCTGTTTTCGGTTCTCGATTTTCTGTGTTTTCTGCTGCTTTTCCAACATTAAATTTCCAACCGAACGCCACAAAGTTTGAATTCGTACTCGCTCTCTCGCACTCTCTTCCTCGGTCGCTAACCGCTCCGCTGCCGGCGTCGTTGCTGGCGTTGGCGTCAACGTTGCTGCCGCCAGCTTGCCACCCATTGGTATGAGCGGTGCAGCAAGAGTTCTTGTAATTGTGTACGTGTTTTTTACAGCCGCGCAGCTCACACAGATACTCCACACGCACACACGCACCCACACCGGCAAGCGGTAACTGTGTTGTTGGTTTTGGTTTTGTTTTCGTTCTCGCTCTTTCTCCCTCTCTCACGATGCACTATGGGCACACGATCACTTTTTCTGACCAAAACCCATTTTTTAAAAGCCGTTCTAAAAATGTTTATTCACCGGAATGTATTCAAATAACATTTAATTTCAATATTACCAACAGGCAAGCTCAACTTCGAGCGCTTTTAACTTTGATCAGTGGCACCATGTAAATGAATATGTTGGTGCAAACGACATATTTGGCAATGTTGTATTATTCGGCATTACTAATTAATATTAAGAAAGCATCGAAACCAACCCAAAAATAATACTTATTTTTATTAAGTTATAAATTAATGCCACAAAAATTGTTTGTTTGTCCCATATTGCATTGCCAGAGAGGGAGAAAGAGCGAGAACGAAAACTAAAACCAACAACAAGAACACAATTACCTCTCTGGCAGTCTCTCCCTCTGCCACATGTACTCTCTCTCACATGTCGTTGTAACAGAAAGTGGGTGGCAGGCGGGGGGTGGCAGGTCGTTTCTGCCTGTTTTGTTGTTGGCAAATTCAAACAGTGGGCCAGAAAGGCTAATTTTACAATACAATAATACCCCCTTGTAAGGTATTATATCTTAAGGCTGCATCAAAATGAACGAAACTATAAGTATATATATATTATTGATCAACATCAATAGACGAGTCGATCTATCCATGCCCATGTCTGATGTTTCCATTTGTGGAAAACAGAATTAAATTAAATTAAATAATGTACATCTGTATAAATAAAATATCTGCTCTTTATAATACATTTTGTGTGTTTATGTAAATTATTCTTGTTTTGATTCTATATATTTACATACTATATTTCAAACTTCTTGTAATTCTAACAAACACTCGCTTAAGAGAGCTTTGCTTTTAAGAGAGCTGCACACAGCTCTCTTTATCTTAATATTAAGTACTCTCAACTGCGTACACCTTACAAAATTGTCGAAGATGTTTTGTTGACTGACGATGTAAAGTATACAGCTTTTGGATTGAATCTCCAACGGAAAATTGTTATAATAATTTTATTACCTTTTAAATAAAAAAAAAAAAAAAAATAGAATACTAATAATGTATTTATGAGAAAACCAAGGTATATTTCTTGACAATCTTGATAATTCCTGATAATATACTAATATAAATTTTTTCTTAAAATGGCCCTAAAAATGTTTTTTTACAGTATATTTGGCAAAGGCAAATCTTCTAAGATTTGAAATAAATCTGAACAAAAATCTGGAAAAAGAACTTTCTCAAATCTAGGTCAATTTTTTTTTGAATGTGAAATTTTTATGATAAATCGACCAGCAAAACAAGTGCAGTTTGCCTATATATTAAATAGGAAAATAAATAAGGCCCAATATTCAGCATATGGAACCACCGCAAAAAGCTAAAACCTGCAACAAGTTGCAATTCTAGGTGCTCTTTCGAAAAGAAAAGCATCATGCACACCGATGTTCGGATTAATCCATACGTTATACTATATATTTTATAGCACAACATTGCGGCCAAGGTCCCCCCTAGGTCTGGGCTTAAGCTACGGTGGGTACCCACTATGCGAGCCACCTACCCCCTGAGAAAACTCCTTCACACACATAGACTAAATAGTTCATGTTGTTTACCATTCTGTTGCTGCTTTGGCTGCTGCACTTTGGCATTAAGCGAACATGCCGTGCGTCCTGGACAGTCAAAGTCATGTGTATACGACTCAAGAGGGCGTGGGTAAGTGGTTAAGGAGAAATTTGTAGAACCACGTTTGGTTGTCCAACTTTACTTGTGGCTTCTGACAAACGTGCGTAACAAGCTAAGTACTGCCATACAGTTTTGGAAAAGTAATTTAAAAGAGTTTCGAAATATGATTTTCCAGACCCGAATTCCTAATCTTAATTTTCAATTCTTGATTTTAAAAACCCGATATTAAAAGATTACCTTAAATTCAAATTAAAAATCCAACCAGAATTGCGATTTCCAAACTCCTATAAATTCCCAAATAATGCCGATCTTTAAATCCCAATTTTTAAGTACAAGTTAACGCTAAAACCCGTAAATTCAACATGTAAGATATAATTTACGCGTTGCACAAGCCCAAAAATATGCAATATTTTTGCAGACAAAATTAATGTTCACAGACGAGAGAACCATAATTATTATGCATAACCACAAAAACAATATTGTTAAAGCGGAACTGTTACAAATCAACCCAAACTACTTAAAGGTTCTTAACTAAATTTACTTCACACTGGAAACATGAAGTGGCTGCATCTTTATATTCTTCTCGGAATTTTCGTTTTTGGAATACAAACACAATTCATTTGTCCTAATGGATATATAAGAATCCGTTACATTTGTATAGAGAAAAAAGGGTTTAATAGGATTTGTCCTTCTAACTACAAAAGAAGAGGTAACCATTGTGTTAAAAATCCAGGTACTAATTTTGTTTGTCCCCCTGGATACAATAAAATCGGTGACCTTTGTGGAGTAAAAATCAACATCACGAATTCAGTTAACGGAGGTTACCTGTGAAATAAAATGTGAAATAAATATTTATGCTTTAAGACTTTTTGCAGTTTTAATTCGCCCAATACACTTTCGACCACTTTTCAGCTCAGAGACAGGGAAAATCTGCTTAAGACGCCACTAAGTAAGTGGCCCCGTTCTGGCTGCCAACTTTCACTCGACTTTCGCCGGCGCCACCGCACGCGCTCCTTCACTTTTAAAGCTCCCTTAATGCCCACGCACGCAATGTGTCCCCTGGCAGGATGCAGTCCGGGATCCCGGGAGTGCCAGAGCTCCCCAGTTGCCAGCTCCCAGCACCTCCTCTTGGCTCCCAGCTCTCGGGTAACCGATAAGCCGGCGCTATCAGCGCCTTACATCCGCGCGTGTCTTGGCGATGGGATTCCCCTTTCTGCCATCCCACTTCTGGTTCCTGCATCCCGCTTCCTGCATCCGCTTCCGCTGCATCTGCCGGAGCTTGCTATCCTGTTTTTAGCCAGATTTACAACCCTGCAAACAAACTCCTTGAATTCCACTGCTGCACAGAGAGTAATTATGCATAAAACAGGGATAATTATTTTCAAAAGATTTGTCAAAATTTAAAAACTTTGAATTTCAATTTATTTTAGAGAGTTAGTAATTCTTAAAAGATGAAAACATCTTTAAAAATTTAGTAAAACTTAAGTACTTACATACGTGGCTTCTATTAGCTCTTTCTCTTGTGTAAAGTTTTCAAAAACTATAGAAATCATAGATATTTTTCTCTCTGTGCCAAAGCTATAGCTTGTGTGTTTATCTGCGGCCCCACCGGAAAGTGAAACGCTTATGAAAGCGTCCGGCTGCCACAGCCACCCTGCAGTTTGACCTTCTTCGGCGCATTTGCCATGCAAAATTTAATATAAGCCTGTGAGCTCTCGGTTCCCTGCTAATTTCCCGGCTGAAGAATGCTCGAGACCATCTAATGCAAGGCTGAGTCCGAGTCCAAGTCCCAGATACACAAGTACACAGAATGTGTGGAAATCCTCTTTGCCGGCTCTCAGCCCAGATGCTAGTGCCTAGTGCGCCTCCAAAAAAGATAAACAATGAAGTCTTGACCTAGTTGAGAGTGGCTTTTTGCGCTGCCCTTTGTCATCATCATCCAGCGATGGGCTGTTGTGGGTGGTGCCAAATCCACCAACTTTACATACAAAAACGGACGCTTACCGAAATTGAGACGGCAGGCTGGGAAGGGGTTACGTGATGGGGCAAGCTAACCCGATACATTTTCCTTAAATTTTTTGCTTCCATTTTTTTGGTATTTCCTTCTTACTTTTTTTTTGGACTTTTGGGTGATATGGGGCAAAGTGCAGTCAGACAGTCATTGGATCATTTGTCTTGGCATTGTTGCTTTTTTCTCCTCCAGATTTCTTTTTCGGACATTTTCTTGCTATACTTTTTTTTTAGCAAGGGTTGCAGGACAATGCGGGCTTTTCAGGCATTTGGGTTCAAAGGGTCTCAGGCGACGGAAGGATGTAATATTGTAGATGCTACGTATTACACACTTATTACGAATTTCTTTTAGAGTTTAATACATTTTGTTTTGTTTTACTTTTGGGAAGGCGAACAAATAAATTGATTTAATTGGGTCTTTTAATGCAGTAATTGTTTTTGGGGTGGTGTATTATTTAGTTTGTTTTATATTTTTATTAACTTTAAAGTTTTAAAATCCCTTGAAGATATGCCTACAAATATGCAATGATATGACGCTGTAAACTTTTGGGTGTTTATTTTTTGTAGCATAGTTTTGGGTACCTTTAAATTTCCACAACACTCCCTACATCTCATCTCTTCAGCAATTTCTTGAGGTATTTCATTTTAAACTTGAATTTAAATACCTCATTTTCTCAAGTATTTTAATATACTTAATAAACCCCAATGAACTTTATCTTTAGTGCCAATTATCTCAAAATGTTTTCATTAACTCCTTGGATATGCTACAGCTATAGCTGTAGGGTGCAACAGTTCCTGCTGACCGCCAAGCTTAAAGCATTTTCACCCAAAATGACGCTCTCGAATTCCACACACACAGACACACCATCCACACACACGGACCCACATTTTGCTGGCAAGGAGCACGAAAAAGAAAGAAAAAAAAAGTAGCGAAAGCAAACAGAATCACTGCCCCCTGACTGGAGCTGAATGTTCAGAGCAAATGAAGGTGTCAAAATGACAAGCAGAGACAGCAAAAAGAAACGAAGGATGCACACACACACACACACTCAAAACAGAGACATATACACTGAAAAAATTTCTTTTATAAATAAACTTTTAAGCTAAAAAAATGTATAAGGAAAATCCGCTTACATTTTAAATATAGCCAAAAGTATGCTAAGGTTTTTGGCCAAAGCTTATTTTAGTATAAGCTATTTGTATATTTTATTAGTTTATTTCATTTCAAATGTAATTTAGAAAAGTAAATTCTAACAAATAACAAATAGAGCAATTTTTTCCGTGTCCCTGTGGAGTGGAGGTTGGACGTGCGATGGATAGATGCCTGCCTTCCTGCCCGCCCTTCTTGGCCTCCAGCCCCAATCTCTACGCCTGTTAGACCGGCTAACTGTGTAAATGGCAAAGCGACAGCAGCATTTGCTAACTTTGCTGCAGCAGCAACAAAGACAAAAAAAAAAAAAAAAAATAGAAAAGGAACATCAACAGCAGCAGCATTGACTGCAACAACAGCAACGGATACTACATAAATGTATCTATATCTATCTAAGCGATGGCCGTGCATTGTATTGCAGTTACGTGCTCGATGGTCCAGCAAAATGGCGAATCGAAAAAAAATCTCTGAAACAAAATCAACAAAGAAGCAGCCAGAACAACAGGGATCTCTCGTTGGAAATTCTTGAATACACTTTTTCTTATAAACATGAAAATGGCATTGCAGAAAGGGTTCTAAAAATAGCAAAAAATACATGGACAATATTTAAATAAAATGCAGGTGCCAAAAATATAAACTCTAAAATTACATTATTCAGCAGGTTGAAAGGTAACAGTTTTACCATTAACAAATGTTTATTTTATATCAAAAAATACTTCAAAATACGATTGAATTTCTTAATTTTTAAGCTTATGTGTTTCAAAAGCCCAAAATAATTTGCAAATGAAAAGAAACTTAATATTGCTTCCACTTATAAACATATCCATATCTTCTTACCAGTTCTCAGCACTTAATTAGTACGCTTGCCTTTGAACTTCTTGCCATTTGTGGGGATATGTCAACAAGTTATCTAATTAAACAGCCAAAAGCCCTTAAGTTAGGGCATTTTGAGTGCTCAATGAAGCCAACAAAACGGCTTAAAGACTTTGGCAATGCCAACTGCTTACTCACTTGCCAAAAGAGCGCAAAGCGGATTTAACTTGTAGCAAAACTTTAAATGAGTTCAAGTAGATTTTGGGCGCACATCCAACTCCATCAGCCACGCCCCCTTGATGACTATACTGGCTGGCTGGCGCTGATGAAGCATAATGATGATGGCTTCGCTTGGTTGATTGATTGATTGATAGCCAAAGAACGGAACGGGGGAGCTGCCTCAATTTGCACTTGAAACTTAAGCACGGCCGATGCCCGCAAATGATTTTCTAACAAGGAGAAATTCAGATTGCTCATACGCCGCGTCAGCCGTCGTGCCGCGGCTAATTTTAGAAAAAAACGATGCACATTGCACCTCCATTGCGGCTCCCCCGCTCTACACGACCAATTAATTTCGTTCAAATAATTATGAATGTTTGAATTTTTTGTACAGAATTTTTGTACATACAGTGGGAGAAAAAAGGAGGGTTATGTTTGATTAAATGGAATTTTTAGAAGATTATTATCTTTTAGTAATTCAATAAATAAAGATATTATAGCTTAAGAATAAATAAATTTTCTTGAAGATTAAATAAAATACTTAAGAAATACTTTAGAAAACATTATTAATAGTATTTTTTAGGGTGCATCCTTGCAGCCAAAGATCGTTTTTTATGACGGCCATGAGCCGGAAGTGCTAGCTAAAGATTTTCAAATGGACAGTGCCAGTGGCGGCACGCGGTGCCCGCTCTCTCATTGGAATTGCCAGTTGCAATCAGAATGGATCAGTGGACGGGTGTGCACCGGGCGTTCGTCATACGTGCCTACTACAAGAGCAACGACTCCATCAGCACCGCCCAGCGGCTGTTCAAGAAGCAGTTTAGCATTTACCAGACGCCGCCGACGAATGTGATCAAGTCTTGGCTAAGACACTTCGAAAGCACTGGATCCTCGCAAGGCGGCTGTGGGGGTTATTCGAGATCTTCCCTGCCGGTAAGTATTCTAAAATTTAAGTACAAAATATATCCTCGGAATAGTGTCACAAAATTTCTAGGAAAAATGCATGAAAGCTTTATTTTTTTCTGTCTGAGTAATAAAACTGAAAATGGTCTTTTCAATGTATCGAAAAATATTTAGAAAATCAGTTTTAGATGTTCAATAATCAATACTTATACATTATTTGCATAAATTATAAATATTTTAATTTTCCAGTAATAAATATGAAGAGAAAATAATGATAAAATAATGCAGTTCTCAATCAATTAGGGTTTTTTCTCACTTATTTATAAGAGACTTTAGTTTATTCTAATATTTATATTTTAAATTAAATTCCTATACAACTTATAATTTGGTATATCAAAAAAGTTATATTTTAAAACTATGTCAAGACTTTCTGGTCAATCATTTTTAATAGTTTACACATGTTTCTTATTTTAGTTTAACTACAAAGAGATTAAAAAGATGAAACAGTTGACCCACAAAATAAAAATTAAAAATTGTATAATTTAAACCTCATAAAGTCAAAGATGTATAACAAATTATTTTTTATTTAATAGGTTTACATTTAATAATTGCCTCACAAATACCAATTCATTCAAATATTCAAATTCCTTTAATTCTTTTCTAGCAAATTTTCTGCACCATTTGCAATCAGTGCCTGAGTAACGAGAAAAACTTTAGCTCCGTGAAGTGAATATGCGCATATGGCATATATAAGTTAATCTGTTTATCGCATATAAGTTAGTGTGTATGGTTCGCAAAATAAATCTCTTGGCTAATTAACAAGCTTGCCAAATCAACAGCATCTGTGTGCTGCTGGCTGGTGGCTGGCGCTGTCTTGACCCACTTGCTTGTTTGCATTTCAAAAATGAAAAATGTATACGCAAAAACCCGAAAACAGAAATTCTTTTGAGCAAGTGTGTCATGAAATTGCCATTCGTTTCTGCTCTATATACATACCTGGTCAGACAGCACGTACATAATTCCAAATATACATATATCCAAAAATACCTGGTGCGAGTGTTTGGTAAGAAATACGGCGTGATTAAATAGTAATTCATTGCCTTGAAGCCTCCTGCCCGCCTCATTAGGTTCTGACTCTGCAAATTTTTCAGGCTCAAGATGTCCCTGTGGTCGCAGCTGAAGCCTCTGGAATTCTGTCGAACGGTCTACAGTGACCACAACTCCTGGTCATTCGTCAAGTGTTCGGTGGCCTTTTGTGCCGGTGTGCTTCTGATTCGTAGCCTGGAAGGTAAATTGCCTGAAGTCGGCTTGGTTCCCAATATTTAGGCCTAGAACTTGAGTGAGATTGTGGTGACGATGTTGGTTTACCCACCAAATTAAAGCTAACGAAGAAGATGGTCTGAAGGGAGGAATGAGGGTGATCTAGGCTTTTGGATTCGCTAAGTCATTTATGGTTTGTTTGTGGAATTAAAGCAACTTAAGAATTTAAAAAAATGTTTATAAAACAACTATTTGAAGCTTTTTTTCTGTTTTCTAATGTATAATGAATGCTTCTGTTAAATTTTAATAAATTAGGGAAATTAGCCGTTGCTTTTGCCTGAATTTTTAAAATAAAATGAAGTCTAAGGAATCTAAGAGGATTATTTTAGAAATTTATAGTAATTTCTAGAATTAAACAACTTTAAATATCAGCAAAGCCCTGAGAAAAATTCCCCAATACATCTGAAATCATAACCTTACCCTTTTTAGCATAATATATTCCCTGAAAATTTCACATTTCTATGCCATAATCTGTGTTCATGTGTCCAATGCCTCTTCATCATCTCCAGTTGGCTTTTCGCCTGGTCCTTCATTTGGTTTATGGGATATTCCGCACTCCACACACTCCTTGTGACCAATCAAAACCTCAGTTGTCAGCTTTCGGCAAGAAGTAAATCTCATATTAACCATTTCCCAGGATGCCAAGTCGTCCTCCGTCACCGTGTTTACTTTGGCGCCCTGCCGAAAATGTCCACTTTAAGGGGATATCATCGGGCTGTCATGTTATTTTCGAGTAAAAAACCATGTGTGTGTATGGAGAGAGGAGGCCTGATGACAGGCATCCCGGAGCAAGATGATGATTCCCCGAAATGATTTTTGTGGCCCTTGCCATCTCCTGCTGGGAGATTACAATCGGAAAATGCGCATAAGGTTTTACATTCTGAGACGAGCAGCAGCAGTATGGCATTAGTTTGAGATATGTGGCTGCGGCAGGAGAAAAAAAAATAAAATTAGGCAGCGCTTTTAGCCATAAACATAAAAATTGTTCCTCCAGGAACAAGAGTGGGGGGGAGAGGCGGACAAGGCCTCCGGCTCTTAGCCAGCAGCGATGCCTTGGCATCATAATTTCGAAATGACAGGTAATTTGGAAGTAGCAACAGGAAGAGGAAGGGGAACGGAAACGGGAAGTGGAAGCCGAATCTCGATGGAGAGCGAGGGCCACGGGCGAGGATCGTGTGAAGTGCGAGTACCAAATGGGAAAATGATGCGGGTTTATTAAGTATCGTTACTCAAAAGGAAAACCCGCCCAGATACCCCAAACGAAATCCCTCGCAACAAATTTATGATACGCCGTTTCCAAAAAAAATGCAGAAAAATGTATATTGTAAATATGCTCGAGATGTAATAGTGGGGCGGGGGCAACACTTCCTTGCAACCTTACCTCCCTACCTCCCTCCCTTCCCTCAGTGATTTAAGCTCGGGAAAAAATGCTGCCGCACATGAACATGCAACTAATGAGCTGAGTTATTTCAAGGGAGGTGAAGGCGTAGTTACCTGGTTCCTGGTACACGCTACAGGGATCTCTGTTCCGCCTCCTGTCCGGGTGGTTTAAACTCTAATTGAAATTTAGATAGCTGCTACGTGCGCCAGGTGTCAGGGCAGGTGATGAGTTAAACGGACGGTGCGGAGCGTTAGAATGTGTGTGTAAATTGGCCTCGGAATGCCAAAGGATCAAATTCCAAGACCCGAAATATTTACAACAGCAACGGCTAGCTGTCAAAGGCAAGAAGGTGAGTATAAATTCGTTAAGGACTCCTGCTTTATTATCTCGTATATTTGGTGAAATTAAGTCAAGGGTTTTCTGAAAATATTTATGTTCTAAGTCTTAAACAACAATTTAAAATAGTTTAATGATTTAAGCCTCAGACTAAATACGAATAATTTATAATATTGTTAAAATTTCAACAAAAACTTCAGGCAACTTTAAACAATCTTCTTGTCTCACTTAAATCCACTAAATATTTAGTGTCCGGCTTCTGTTATCATTTCCGGCTTAGTTTTCCTCCACTTAATCACTCTCCATATACCTCAGATATAAAATACGTAAATTATATAAACATATATATTCTTGAAAAGCCAGCGAAAGCCAGTCTTGAGCATCTGGATTATATCAGTGGTCCTGTGTGCGCTTGAGTATCAAGCATCACATCGGCCATATTTCATTATAGAGAGCCTTGCAGCTCGTTTAACATTTGGCTATTAAAAATGGCGCCATTGATGCGAATATTTATTGTAGCCGAGCTCTTTTTCATAATGTTGGATTATCTAGGCACATGTCTTGCCGGGATTTATGGGGCCCAGAAAGCGCACAAGAGAGGGGAGCGAGGGCCGAATGCCAAGAGTCAGCTTTAAGCCGTAAGGAAATTGAAATCTTAAGCTTTATTGTTTCACTGGCCCCTCGTTGTGGTCCCAGAATATCTCTCTTTTTGAGAGTGTGTGTGTGTGTGTGTGTGTGTGAGTGGGGGATTCCCCTTGGCGCGACGCATGCAAAGTGAAGCGGGAAAGTGAATAAAACTGCAGCAAAAGCAATTTTCATAAATATTTAATGGATAATGGCGAAAATAAGCGCAAGGAGCAAGGCCCAGCGGCATGATGAGAGGGCAGGGAAATGGCCGGCAGTACATGTGTCTGTTTTTTCCCCCTCTTTCAGCCGCTTTTCCTTGTCCGCTTTTCCCCACTTTTACGCCCCAATCTCTCCACCGGCGATGTATTGTTATGTTTGTGTAGATATACGACTCTCATGCAGACACACACCACCTCCCATCGCCACATTGATATGTCAGCATATGTGTGCGAATCTCGGCTTTTAGTTTCGGCCCAAGGCCCACCGATTCTCATTAAAATAACACAAAAAAAATCCAAAAATGAAAGGAGGAAAGTTGCTCGACTTTTATATTTACCATTGATTCCGTCACGCGAAGAAGCAATTACACTTGGGTTATTCATTTTTATATTGTTAGAACTCTTCTGCTTTTGGTTTATGTGGGCTTAGGATACAGTATAAGAGCTTTCGTATCTGTGGGATAACCTTATGATTTAATTTACATTAATTGATATACTTGTATCCTTTAAATGAATTCCAAATTTAACCCACTGAAACCCCTCATACACTCGAATGGTTAGATACCCCTAACGCCTACCAATTACAGCGTATGAAAAGCCGAGAAAATGAGAGGAAAATTCACGCGAAATGGAGCAGCCGCCAAAAAGGGGAGTAAGGCCTTTGTCTTTTTCCTGATGGTGTCCTGCTACTCCTGCTTCTCCAGCTTGGGCGCTCCGCTCCTTTCTGTTGGTCCTGCTCGTCGACGCTGGAGTCCTTCAAGTGTGCCCATTACAGACGGCAGAAATCATAACAATAAAAGTGTGACGGGGCAGGAGATTGGGGCTATTGGGGGTTGGTGGGGCACTGGCGCCCGCCCCTCTTACTTAATCGATGATGATGAATAATTGATTCGCTGCGATGCGCCCAAGCATGGAAATGAAAATGTCGGTGCATGCGGAGAGCGGCTTTCTGTTTCTGTTTCTGTACAAGTTTCGGTTTCAGTCGTCCTCGTCCCGTGTGCCTGTGCCTGTGTCTGTGTCCGTGTGTATCGTGTGTAACGAATGGCAAATTTCAGGAAGCGGAAATGGCAATTGCAAGCGATGGGAAAAAGAGACGGGCAAAGGAAAGACAACGACTGAGGCAAATGTGAAGTTGTGCGCTAAATGAAATGCCAACACAGCAACACGGCCGAGTAAAAGCGGAAATAGCAAATGCGAATGACGCTGGATTGTTGGACGCTTCGCTGGGCCAGAGGTGTGCCCAAAAGGGGGGGAGTTAAGGTTGCCCGGACAGGTGCCAAGACACACAATTTGCCGGTATTTAAATTTCATTTCAAGTCCTGTTTAAGGGCGACAGGAAGCAAACACACACAGATGGCCATGGAATGCGGCAAATGGCAAGCATACATTGCCTATCAATAATGGATTCCAGGTGAAATTTCCTCTTATAAAATTTCAGATAAAAGAAAGCGAGCAGGCGGCCGTAAATCATAAATAGGAAAATCATTAGAATTGTTTATTGGGCGGAAAATAAATGGAAAATAAATAAATATTTATAAAGAAATTTTAAAAGATATTAAGGTTATTATAAATACCTTAATTTCTTTTAAAATGTAAAGGTAAATAATCCAGTAATCAATTAGTGATTTAAAAAACAGATTAGAAATTATATTTATACCTCAATAGCTCTAAATGCAAGCTGATGACATTTTCACGTGTCACTCCACAGTTTGCAACTTATATGCTAAATGATTGCGCTCTTGAAAGAATATCTCTTGTTGATGATTTAGGCGTTCGCTTAGACCCTAAACTTTCGTTCTCTGAACATATTTCGTGCATGGTTAATAAAGCCAAAGGCATGCTCGGTTTTATTAAGAGGTGGTCGAAGGAATTCGATTCCCCTTATATAACGAAGACCCTTTTTACTTCGTTAGTTCGCCCTATATTGGAGTATGGTTCATGCGTCTGGAGTCCTCAATTCGGAATCCATATTAACCGTATTGAATCTGTACAAAAGAACTTTTTACTTTTCGCCCTCCGTGGCCTACCTTGGGATGCTGATGAGAGGCTACCGTCCTATTCAAGTAGACTCCTATTAATTAACTTACCCTCCCTAGCTAACCGTAGAACGATGCTTGGTGTCGTATTCCTTCATAACCTAATAAACGGTGATGTTGAGAGCCCCTTTCTTTTAGGGCAGCTTAACTTCCACGTTCCCCGACTAACATCTAGAACCCTAATCCCTTTATTTGTAAATCACTGTAGGCGGGAGTTTGAAGTACACGAACCCTTTAGGGTTTTATGTACGGATTACAACCGCCTCTCTGACATTATAATTCGTAGTGACAGCCCTTCCGTACTAAAAACTTTAATACTTGTTGAGTTAGCTCGTAATGTATCACCTTAGTCTGATTTTGCATGCGTTTTTTATTTATTTATCGTAGTATTTAGTTACATTATATTAATTTTTTTAATATTTATTTTGCATGCGTTTTTATTTATTTATCGTAGTTATTAGTTAGTTACATAATATTATATTTTTTTATATTTATTTTGCATGCGTTTTTACTTATTATATTTATTTTGCATGCGTTTTTACTTTTATTTTACTTATATATATATATTAATAAATTTTATTTTTTTTCTTAGTAAATTTTACTCTCGTATCGTAACTCTCGTAACGTTTCCTCGTTCTTTTCTTCTTTCATTTACCGCGTCTATCTAGTTCGCGATTCGTGCCGTACGTCACGCGGCTGCGCCCCTCGGTCGGTTGGGCGGGAGGTGGAAGCGGGACCCCGCGCGAAAATAAAAAAAAAAAAAAAAAAAAAAAAAAAAAAAATATTTAAATGCTAACTGGACGACGTTTGGAGACCGAATGCAGGGCCTGCGGCTTCGGCGAATGCTGACTGACAGGGGCCGTCGCTTGGCACAAAATTAGATTTAAATATTTTGGCATTTTCCATCAATTTTCATATAATACAGCCAGCCAGCCAGCCAGGCATCGGTTCAGATGCAGGTCCTGTTGCATGGAGGAATGCTGATAGTGAGTGGGATTCGGCTGTGGCAAGTCATCGTGGATAGAGGGGCACACACTCATACACACACTCACTCACACGACCACACATGCTCAATCATTTATGCAGCAATCAGTGCTGACGTCTTTTCCACACGTACGATTACCGGGCATAGAGATCCTGGCCCTACTCTCTCGGTTATGTGGAGCATATTGGGAGTCGACTTGGTACAGGGGGCCGGGGAATCGGATTCGGAATTGGAAATGGAATTGAGTGCGGGTTAACAATGAGCGGAGGCGGCCCAGATTGCGGCTGTTGTTGAATTTCTTGAATTTAAATCAATGGGACATGCGTTCGTGGCGTATGAGTAATATTGTTGGAATTTACATGTGTGTACCTGATGAGCCTATAAAGAGATTTATTTAAATATAGGCTAAACGATGTACATACATATTATTGTGGATAATATATGGGAAATATTGATTTAATATTATAAGTGATAAAGGTAGTGATGAGGCAGTGAAAATTTTTGATTTGGTAATATTTTTTGCTACATAAAGTGTGAGTTTTTAAAGTATTTTCTACCTTAAATGTGTCTTTGAACGTTCTTTTTTGTTACAATATAAATTATAATTATTTTTCTGTTTTACAAACTAAAAATCCTAAACTTTATGCCAATAAAAGCCCTAACTCACACTTAATTATGTCTAATTTCTATCAAATAAATGTTTATATATAACTTCTCTAGAATAAAACCAAAAAAAACTATCCAATTAAACTATCATTTGTCACTTTTTGTAATAGAATCACCAATCCGATAATCCAGAAAACGGATTATTCCATACAGTACAATTGCGCGAAAAATGGCATGGCAGGATTTGAAGGTTGAAATCAAATTAAGTCAAGTGAATAAATTGACTTTTAGTGCATATCGAATTCGCAAAAAAGCGCACCCAAATAAAAAAAGAATATAGAAAAAATGCGTTGAGCAAATAATTCGAGAACAAATCTATAGAAACTCATCGCTTTCAGGCAGTGATACCTGATAGAACTGGAACTGGCGAGCCAGTCAAATGTAACTGACTAAAATAAACCAAAAAAATCCACTCGTTTATTTAAATGAATTTATTTCGAGTCAGCGAATTGAGTGTTTAAACAAAAAGTGAAATGTAGGCAAATTTATAATCAAAATTGAGAACTTTTTGGGTTACTTTGAGGAACTGAAGGGTTGACTGATAAATCTAAGATGTACTCATGATGGAAAATTAAAATTTTAAAAACCAGAAAATGCAATACATTTAAAGTAATTTCTAAAGCTATACATATTTTTGTTAGACTGAAACTCTCTCTTCATTTTTCTCTCTGTTAAAAGTATTAGTCTTAAATAGAATAAAGTTTAAATCTTAAATGCAATCTATTCTCACGAAGCCCTATTCTTAGATTGCCTTCCCACCCGCCAGCCATATCCTGCGTTCGCATCTGCCACTCCTGAACTGGACGTCTTCCCGACTCCTTTCCCTTTCCGTGCGCTCACCTGTCACTGGCAGCCCTCTGGCCGCTTCATCTTCATTCCCCGTCCATGAATAATCCGTGCGACACTTGCGTTTTATGGCTTTGCATAGTTAGGAGCTGTTACCGGAGGGTGAGAAGAGCCCCTTGTTCCTGGTCAGCGTGCTCAGGCGCTTCCTCTTAGCCAGCGTTTAGCTGGACCTGGAGGAGGTGAAGTTGCACTGAGAGAAAGGAGGATTTAGAGGATTAAATAATCAGAATTAAAGGTCGTAACCAAGCCACAAATATAGTTTAAAAAGTAAAGTTAATTTCTCTAAGATTAAATAAGTTTTAGAGCTTTAATTATTATATTTTTCTCTCTGAGAAAACGGAGCAGGAAGCCAACCAACAGGTTGCGTGCCAATGCAGTTTTTCATTGCGAAATGTCGGCGCTGATAGCGAGTGTAATTATTATGCTGGACTGCGGGTATGCATGCTCCATCCGAGAGGAGATACTGGAGGATGAGTGCTCCACAATTCTGCTGCTGTTTTGCCATTCCTCTTCCACTCTCGGACCCATAAACGCCTCTAGTTATGCAATAAATAAAATGCAATTGTTGCGCCACGAAGAGTGAGAGAGAGAGAGGGAGGGAGAGGGTAGGGAGATGCCGCGCTGGGTGGCTTTATGGCTTTGGGCTTTGCCGCCATGTTTGTGAACAACTGCAAGATGGCGCCCCGCATCCGTTATGGCCGAACAACCAAATCCAAAAGCGCACACTTTCGCCGCTGTGTCTGCTACACTTCCGGTTTTTCGGAAAGTTGTCGCGTTGTTCGCGTTTTTGGAGCCCAGCTTCCGTTTAACTGTTGTTCTTCCCCTTTGTCTCTGACTTATTTAGCTTTGCTTTAATTTGACAAAAAAAAAACATAGCATTTAAGCTCTGGCGAAAGGTCAAGGGGTTGGGCATAAATAATGCAGGGACCAAGGAAAGCAACAAAGTTGCCCAGCTGAGCTTCTGGCCAGGACGACGACGACTCACTTGGCCTGCATAGAAATTGCAGTTTACAGTTGCTAATTGAGTGTGCCGACGAGTCTGTGCAGGTGGCCTAATGTAGGTAATTAGTGCGGGCGACTTGGCAAAAAAGATTTCAGAACAAAGTTGCCCCTGAAAGGCATAAGTTTTTGTCGTTCCTGGGCGCTCAGAGGGAGTGGGAATAAATTTAAAAGATTGCATAACAAAAGCTTAAACTAAAGGACACTGTCAATATCAAGAAGTAATCCCTTAACCGGTCTTTAAACGTTTTTAAATGAAACCAGAAATGTTTCATTGGCCATTGAATAAATGTTTTCAAGTGGTCTTGTCTTACTTAAATGTGTCTAGTAAATAAATGGTATATTACGCACTCTCTGGCTAACTGCAATTTCATGTATAGGCCAGGCCATTGTGGGCATTAAGTTTAAAGTCGATTGAAGCCCCGCACACAATCACGCCCACCGGGATAATGCAGTTGCTGTGGGAATATGGCCAGAGCCGGTAGTTTATGGCCCGAACCGAGAGAGATGCTGAGCATCTGCTGCTCCTGCTGCCAAGCCAATCCTGGACGACGAGGACAACTTGCCACATGTGGCAAATTAACTTAAAATTAAGCAATTAATTTAATTAGAGCACGGCTCGGTGTGTGCAACGTGTGCGCCCCAAAGATTTGCCCCACACACACACACACACAAAAGCAACAGTTGCAATTAAGCAGCACATCGCATCGCAACCTCACAAACACAGACAGAAAACAATGCTTTTTCAGCACTGAAATTGCATTTTAAGCGCATGCGGAAATTACAAACACAAATTGATAAAGCAAAACCCGTGCCAATGTCCGTGGCAATAAAACCCGCGTTATATAAGGTGAAAAATTGGCTTACGCCTGGAAATGGCTCACCAAAGAAAATCGAGCGCCACAACATATATGTGTATACGCCACGGCAATGCAATTCATTTCTCCATTAACCAATTAAATGCAATTCATCAACTGACATTCGCAATTTACGAAAAAAAAACCGGCATATTAATAAGGGATCTGTTGAAAAACTTGCACAGATTAAAATTCCCACTGACAGCCAACATTGAAAGTGTTTTAAAGTCAAACGGAAATTATTTTAAATTGAGTACAAATTTAAATTAAACTGACTTTATGCGTTGCAAGTTGTTAACTAGCATATGAGATGAACATTTTTTGGCTTATTGTGAAAAAAGTTTGTCTGTAACATAGGATTTTAAGGAAAGTTTGAGAAAAACTATGCAGCATACTGTATTTATTTGGGAAATATATTATTTTTATACTCCACTGGGGACACTAAAAGAAGACTTCTTGCATTGTCAATGCTTTTGGGATGGTAAAATAATTTTAAATATATATTTTTAGCGAGAAAAACTTACAAAAATTAAGGGTTTAATATGATTTAATTACTAAAATACAGAAGAGCTTTATAATTTCTCAATATAAACATTATTAAATATATATAGCAATAATAAAAATAATAATTAAATAAACCTAAATATGTTATTAAATATGTAGTTAGTTTAATCTCTAATAAAAATATCTAAGCAGCTAATATTTTTCCACAAAATTAAATAGAATAAATTCAGACAATAGCCTTTCTTTCAGTCAATATATTTCACGCTCAAGGCTAAGACCCAATTAGTGGCACTTAAGTTCTATGTCTTATAGCTCGTTTAGTTGTCAAGTCATCAAACACTATCTGCAGAATTGGCGGCTGCCAAAAAGGGAAAATTCAGACCAACCAGCATGCTGTACAGCTTTCTGCTGGAAAAATATAGAAAAAGAAGGAAAGAGTTAGGTTTCGTAAGAGGCTTAGTGGGGATTCTATCTATGCTTTGGCTTACTAGATCGAGTCGGAGCACTTGCCATGGGCATCCCGCACCTGGTGGCCCCGGCAGCGGGCAGCGGCGGCGGCTGACTTCTTGGCGGCGGGCATCGAAGATCGTTGAACCTTCACCTTAAAAATGGGAGAGTTGGGACCCTTGGGCGGTGTATACTCAATGCCATCGGGCAGGGAAGGCGGCGTTATGGCAGCGGCGGCCACGGTGGGTATATCCTTGGACCTGCCATGTAGCGGATGGTGTGGATGTGGGTGTGGATGCAGGTGTGGAGCCTTAGTGACCCCACCAATGGGTGTCTCCACAATCATTAAGTTATTCAGCCGGGACTTGGGTTTTGTTACACTGGCTGCTATGTCGGCCAACAGGCTGGAGGTGAAGCTGGAGTTGGGGCTGGGTGTAGTGGCTTCTGTGGTCTCTGGTGGAGCCACCGATTGCGAAGTCGCCCTGGTGCTTGTCGTGGTACTGGCCTCTGTGGTCAGCTTGATCGGCTTGACGGTCAACGCACTGTCATCGTAATAGTAATCCTCCTCATCGTTGTATGTCTCCTAATTGAGAGATCCCCAGGTTATTTTTAGCTGGCCAACTGGTTTTTGGGACCAACAAACGAACGCTCTCCGCACACACTCACCTCGGCCAGCCCATTCTGGCCCACCTCGATGATGGCCACATCCTTGATGCTCACATGGATGTTGAAACGACCCGTCTGCCGCTGGTCGAAGACCACTCGCCCTGCCGTCGATTCTGCCGGCTCGCCGGTCACCACCGTCGGCGCCGACTCTCCCTCATCGATGGGCAGTGATTGGCCCAGAGTTAGGCCAAAGGCGATCAGGGCCAGGGCTATCAGTGGCATTTCGATGGGGTGAAACCAGTTCTAATACGAGTCGAAAAGAAGAATTGATTGCGACGCGTCTTGGCGGGGCACGTGTGTTCGGTACGAAGGTGCGTTCACAACTGGACAGATCGCTGGGCAAGAGGGCCCTACTTAAAGGCCGACTTGGCTGGTTAAACACTCAAAGAAAAGGGAAATATAAGGTAAAATACAAGTAATACTGTTTAAATAATAATTTAAATTAGTTTTGTTTAAGTTAAGAGATCGCTGGGTATGAGGAAAGTCTGCACTAGAAGCATAATATTAGGGAAAAATGATATTTTAAATTAAAGAAGAATTTTAAACATTAAAATGTTTGAAAATTTTTATAAAGATTTATAACTAGTAGAAAGCCGCAGACTAGTTCTAAATCACAGATTTATAGATTTTTTTAAGCTTTAGGTATAGAAACTTTAATGTATCTAAACGTTTAAACTCTTTTCTGAATTTTCTTTTATTTTTTTAATATTCTATGAAAATCATATTAAAGCTGCATAACCTTGTATTTGAATAGAACCAATGAATATCTTAGTTTCTTCCCCAATTAAACCAATAAATTTCAAAGCAAGACCCTTTTTGAAATTTGAACCAGACACCAGAGCATCGATTTTCAGCAATTTTATTTGAATTTACCACAAATGACTAGCAAGTATCCATTTTCCAAGTCCTAAGCGAACCCGAAAATTAAGCTGCATTCATCTAACATGTTCCTATGGTAATTTAAGCGGAACCAAATATGGTCCGATGCATACACGTGAATGCATATAGTATATGTATATGTCCATAATATTTACTCTCTGCTGGGCAAACACACACCAAGGCACCTCAAAGGTGCTAAAGAGCTGCTCAGAGCAGACAGAAGGATGGCAGGTGAAAACTAAGTGACCAACAGCCGGGGCCAATACCAAATGCATATAATCATAAAGGTAAACAGATAGACATCCGAGCAAATACGTAGTCAAGCTGTCGTTCGGTTAGAGTGACGTGGGAATGGCACTCGAGTATTTAACAATTTAAATGGACATTCAATTCTACTTAGATGTCATATTTGGTGAGTGATACGAGCACTTTAAGTATCCCCCGAAAACACCAACTCATAATTCGTGGTTTAGCCACTTGAAGTTCATCGAAAAGTCATCAATTAATCGAGGTGGTATCGCCTCTCCAATTAGCTGCCATTGAGTCATTAGCAGGTCACTTTCTTGTGCGTAGAGGCAATCAACGTAGTTCCAGAACCATTTACATAACACCTAACCACTAATTATGCAATTATGCAGGCCAGTTCCAGGGAAATCATATGCCAAGACCACTGCCGGACCACCATCATCACCACCATCACCGGAACCCCCTCATTGGTATGCAACGTCATGCAGAGTGCAAAATCAGCATTTCTCATTAGACGCAATCCCGCAGACCCGAAACCGAAGGAGAGCCACAAGAAAAAAAAATAACCCCAGAAAAATAGAACCTCAAAAAATTAGATTAATTTGAAATGAAATTTTAGCCAGGCGGCAAACAGCTTTCGACTTTCTTTCCGTTCTGGGCGGCATTTGTAATTAGTTTTTAGCGAATTCCCAGGCTCGCAAACATTTCAAGGTTTAATGCATGGCTGGCAGGCCTTGAGGAAAGTTTTTCGCCTTTTGGGTCAGACCTCTGTCAAGCTCGCTAAATGAGAGGGGTAACAAAAAAAAAAAAAAAAACACCAGAGAAAGGGCTGGAAAAGGGCCAAAAGGAAAGCTGGGCGCATATGAAGTGTATAAATTACACTTCATCATGAATTTATTATCAGTGCTGCAGCAGCTGCATCTGGAGCTGCCACGAATGCACCACTGCAGCACGCTGGCTCAGCAGCAAGATGGGCTCCTTTCTTCCTTCTCACCTCTGCACACCTCACCTGCAACACACACACAACAGGAGGAAGGAAGGAACAGTTCTAGGAAATCGAAGCTGGGAATACCCTGGCAAGGGGTCAAGAGATGGAAGTGGATATAGTATTTGTATAAAAAGGAGAACTCATAATACGAATGGTGTCAATTGTATAAAATTAAGCAGTTTATTATTATTATCATTAAATTTCATAATTTATTATATAACTTAATTAAAAACAAACACATTTTTTCTGGAAATAAATCTTAGATCTTCAAAAAACTCTTCTTAAAACGATTTTATAATTTTATACTAAAATCCCAAGTAAATTTTGTTTAAAAGAAATGATTTTGTATACTTTTCTCCTAAATTAAATCTGAATATAAATAAAAACCTAAAAAATAAGGGTATAAGGACATAAAAAAGGGTGCCAAACACGCAGCCCGCTTGGCAACAACAGTGCTTATGGGTTGGGGATGTTGACCAGAGCATGCATTTTTCGCGCCAGCCAACTTGAAATTGTGTAAACTCAGCGAAAAAATATTAATTCTAATTTCCAAAGCCATCCTCCTTCTCCTACAGCTGGCCAAGGCCTTTCTCCTGTCCCCACTCTATATAAATGATCAACGTTTAGCAGGAGCACCTTTTAAAGCGTAAAAAAGGCTCATAGAGATTTCCTTTTTTTCCCCTTTTTTTCTCAGCTGTCGTTACACGACCATTTGGAGCTTTCATCAATTAGCTGCTTGAAAGCAGGCAGAAGAAAAGGAAAACGTTGAGTAGCTTTTAGTGTCGAAAGATTGCAGGACGAAGGCTTATGCAAAACACTTCCTTCGCCTTGCCTACTTTTTGGCAGTAACACTTTCGCAAATAATTGCCGGATATACGTTAATCGGACGCTCGAGAGGATGAGTGAAATGGAGCAGATGTTCATCTGGGAATAAGGACCAAAACTCAGAAGTTTCTTTATTAACTTGAAGCGCAGCACCTGGAATACCAAACTCTATAAATTCAGCAAAATTTATTGACTCAAGAGATAATAGAAATTATCTTTGGATTAATGGCCGACTCAGGCAGGTCTCTAGATCAATATTTGCATAGATTAAACATCTTGCCAAAAGGGACTTTCGTGAATTATAAAGCCCTCTACACACATCTATTAATGATGCAAATATAGCCCGCATATAATGTCGACTACTGATTGGGAAACAAATCCAAATAGTGGTGACGACTTCAAAGGCAAAGGGCGTGTGGACATTTGCAAATTTTCCCCTGTAAACCCATATTGATGTGTGGCCGAGCAAAGCGATATAAATTAGGCTTCCAATTTGTCGGTAAATTCATATTGTATCTGCTTACTTTGGGAAATAAATAACCAAATCTAAGTAAATTGGTTTTTATGTGTGTTATTTGTGAGCTCGTATTTACTTTAAGCCCCCTCTAAAATATGCCATAAATTGAGCTTTGCATTTATATTTTCCAATTTTTAAAAGCTTTTGTGATTCTAATAAATAAATACAGGTGTTGGTAAAGTAAAATTCAGCTTTAAGAGCTCTCAAAATTATTTTACCTTTTAACCTGCAAACTCAAAATTAAATGCCTTATCTGAGATGGCAAATTTCACATGTAAACAAGCGATTGTTAGTGTCAGAGGCGTAAAATTTCCTGTCAGCCCAGACAGTTTCTTGATTAATGGTCTGATATTACCAAAACCTCAAACACATGCACAAAAACTAGGTCTATTGTTATCGCACTTTAACCTTAAACTGACGGCTAACGATTTTCACACACAGCCAGCCAGCCAGCTGGCGGTATGAAAAAAATATTAATTCGATAATTAAACACAGTGCGCGCTCATCGTTTTAATCTCTGCGCACATTTTGCATATTAATCACTTAATTAGGTTAACATTATTAAAATAAACACGAGCCTGTCTCTGTGCCGGTTTTGCGCCCGTATTTATCAGGTAAACACACACGTCTGTGCCTTGGCTGTAGGTATAGGTGTGACTTTATTTTATGTGACGCAGGTGTTTAAAATGGCGGGCTCAAAGGCTCATTTATGCCCGCCCAATGTACGTGTGTGCGAGTTCATTAGGCCAACTATAAAGGAAGCCACCTAGCGGGCACTCGACGAAACACAGCAAAGGGTTCCTGCACAGAGAAAAATATAAATAGAAAGCCATTAAAAATATGGAAATAAAGGAATTTATAACCATTTAAAGGTAAGATTTTATACTGAATTGATGATAATTAACTAAATTTTTAAGTAAAACAAATTACATAAAATAAAAGCCTGAGTAGCTCAATATAAAGCTCTTATTGTATTTATTTTCTAATATATTTCCAGTATATTACATACCTTGGCAAATATTTTCATTCTGTTTGCATGCCAGGAATGCCACCGATTAGATATGGAGAAATATAAATACAAGCGACAGGACCTGTGATGGCGGACTGCAGCTGCGAAGGAATGTGTGCGTGTGTGTATCCTTATCACCGGGGCCATAAATAATATTTATTGTTCTTTATGGGGCAGCTCGCAAGGGCCGCGAAGATGCCAACCCCACGGCCTAGTGTCAGTTGGGAAACATTCAAGTGTTTCAAATATTTTTTAACAGCTTTCCCCCGGCACACACCGACACACACACGCAGGCCTCCCCCACCGGAAAATGTCTTCATTGCGCTTTAATGAAATGCGTGAGAGAGAACTGGGGGAGGGAAGAAAAACAGATTGGTCTGGGGGAGGGGATTTCCCCGTTTGCTCTTCGTATTTGCACTTTAAATTGCGCACAAAAGTATGCTACAGCCTTCATAATAAACACAATTTATGTGCCGCCTACCTTTCGCTTCGCTCCTTTCGTTTCCTTCTGTCCTGTCTTCATTTTCTTCTTCCTCGACAAACATTTCTCTGCCCGAGAACTTTGCGATTAAGTAATTCCAAAAGTTGTTTGTAAAAAATTACTCAAGTTCACGGAATGTGTTTGCTAGTAATATTTTAAATTGAGCGACACTGCCATCTGATATTAATAATATTTTTCGGGGGCCATGTGCCCTGTGTGTGTTGCTGGCGAAACTTTCGACAGACTTGCCGGCGGCAAGTAAGAGGTTCATCCCGCCGCAAAGAGACATCAATCAACTTGAGCATCAATCATTCCAGAGGGGTTTCAGTTCACCAGAAGGTGAGTGACGACGAATCGGGGGTAAGATGGCAGCCATGATTGTAAAGGTGTCAACAGGGGAAATTATATTTGGCTGAGATAATTGTACGGTTTAGTATTTAGAAGTGCAGGTTAAATATTCATTTAAACTTTAATTGGTTGAGGAAATAAACTGGGAATAGTTTAAAATTTAATAATTATAATTAAGGTTCAACCTTGTAAAGAAAATGATTATTATTCAAAGAACAAATCTCTCAAAAACATATATTCCAATTCCATTAGATGTATTTGTAGAACCCACTGTAAATTGACGTCACTCTTGTACAATTTTATAATCCTTAAACATAAATTGCCAACTCATTCAAATATTATTGGCCTTTAATTAGGGCTTATAATTATACAACTTCATCCCTTTTAGACTCCATGACTGGCGCAAATGTTAGCTTAAACTTAGAGATCTACTTTCAGAGATAAAACAAAATAACTTACAGACTTCTTGGTCGGGTCACATGCTTCTATTCAGTTCAGTCTAAGGATAATGTTCGGTGTGTTATATTTCGTGTGCGGATTTTTCATTTTTCCCGGTGCTCTAACCAAACCTATTTATCCCTTTAAGGGTGGCAATTATGAATCGGAATTCTTACATAATTTGACACGGCAGATGATAGCCAAGAATCAAATCGAAACCCTGGCCGTATATGGAGTAAGCAGGGAGCTGCAGCGTTCACCAAGAATTGTGCCTGAATCCCTGGAGCAATCGCTTACCGAAGAGTTCCAAATGCCCATTGTGACTTGGGGATTGAGGCGGAATATTAGTCTACGTCACCTTTTGGGCTACAATACTTTGGTTTATGTCAGTATTTCGAGTGTTCTAGCTTCGGAGGAGCCCATTTTCGATGTCCTTACGGACGGTTTGGCTGGCCAGCATTATGTTTCGATGCTTTTCATCTACAAACGCCTGGGGGACCAACCACCGACAACGAGTGAATTGAAAATATTTTTTGCTTGGTGCTGGCGGAATAGATTCACCAATGTCATGTTAACATTCCACTATAATACAGTTATTAAAATTGGTAAATTCGTTAGCGTCCAGTGGCACAATGAACTAATTACCTACACTCCTTTTCCGGAACTAACGCTCCTGAATTTGACCAAGACGGGATACCAGCACTTGGATATATTGATGGACCTAAGGGGTTACGAGTTTAAGGTCCCTATTTTTCAAGATCCTCCTGTTGTTTTTCAGGTGAGTAAATAGAGGGTTTTATTTTAGCCTGGTTTAGTCTTAAGCTAAACCATTTCATTTCACTTTAACCTACATTTTTCAGCTACCAAATGGTGAAATATCCGGAGTCCTGGGCTACATGCTGCACGCCTATGTGAGGCACAGACGAGGTCGCCTCCGACTGGAACCCGTGGCCGGTGTGGACAGGTATAACTACCCGGAGCATCTGATGCTGGCCGCTGCCCGCGGTGAAATTGAGATGGGCGTCCATCCCTATTCGCCGATGCAGCTGGGCTCCTCGCAAACGGCCGGCAGCTTTCCGCTGGCAGCCACCAACACGTGTGTCCTGGTGCCATGGATACGTGAATCGCCTTCGGCACGATTCATGCGCCATGCGATCCGTGTGAATGGATGCTTCTTTCTGATACTCCTTCTGGTCACAACCCTGGCCTGGCAGCTGGTGCGCACCGAAGGGCGGCGGGGCATCCAACTTACCCTGGTGGCCTTTTTCCAACAATCGCTACCAGGCGGACAGTTCCAACGGCTGAGGGATCCGTACAAGTTCATCCATGTCGCCGTGCTTCTGGCCTCCTTTGTCCTGTGGTCATTGCGTACTGGGAATTTATCGTCCGTTTTTACCTCTCAGGTAAGATATTTAAAACCGTGTTAATAGGGGTACATCTAACCTTTTGTTTATCTTAGTTGCCGGGGCCACAGATAGAGACGGCCAAGGACTTTCTGGCCACGCCCCTGCGCCTCATGCTCACGGAATCAGAAATGCAAATGTACTTTACCACAGGACTGTTACCGTCGTCGCTGAAGCCACGCCTCCTGGTGGTCAACAGGACGACGCTGCGGGAGCACTTGGAAAATCTGAATACCAGTTACGCCTACTGCACCACAGTGGAGCACTGGACTGTGGTCCAGCTGCAGCAGCGCCGCATGAACCGGCCATACTTTCGTGTGGCCTCCAAGCTCTGCACCGCCTACCAAGTGCTGCGCTTTCCGATGCAGTGGAACTCGCCCTTCGAACGCAACCTCTATAAATTCAGCACCCACTCGCGTCAGTTTGGCTTTTGGAACCACTGGATTAGTAGGAGCAACCAGGAGGCGATCCGGATTGGTCTGGTGGTGCAGCTGACGGATGACTATAAACCGTTTATCAGCCTAACCCTCAAGGACTTTGAGTCGCTGACCAAGTTGTATATTTTGCTTTTACTAGGCAGCTTCATATGTCTGCTGGTGGAATTGTTTTGGAATTATTATAGAAATAATAGAGCTTGATCAGGGGACTATATACTCCAAAAATATATAAATAAAATTAACACCCAGAGCAGACGCTAATCGTAAGACCGTTTATCGGGGGCTAGTTGGAATCCTATTTGGCGAAAAACTACACTCTGCCTCGAGGGGCGGTACATCCATATTTGAGTGCAACTCATTTGGCTTAACTTTTGTCTGGAGAACTTGGCGAAACAAATCGAAAGGAGGAACCGAGAGTCGTTGGGCAATTCCAAACATATCGACGACTGGGTAAATAGAAAATTCAATTTGAAACGATTGCTTACTGGATAACGAAAGCCTGCCTGCCTGCCTGCCTCTCTGCCTGCCTGCCAGTCGTCTTTCTGCTGTGCACTTTTGGGCCAGCCTTCAGCAGAACTTTCCACAGGCAATCCGCCTGGCATACGCTTCTGGTCCCCACCGCATACCCATCATGTCAGGCGGAGGCTCCTCATGCTACCCAAGTCCTGCCCACTCAGCAAGTTGGCCACAAACAAACTTCCTGTATCGATGGTAGCACACACGTACCGTTATCGCCCGGCCCCCGGGCCAATATCTAAGTGAAAACACAGATCAACAGTACGACAATCAGCAGAGAAACAGGCACAGAGTCCCCCCACAGACACACATCCGCAGTCAGGAACATATTCCCATTCCCATTCCCATTCCCACTTCCACGTCCTCATCCACATCCCATTCCAATCCCAAGCCTCGCACCTGCAACGTAGGCAACATCAGACAAGGCAATGGCAAAGGTAAAGGTAAAGACAAGGCCGGAGGCCCAAAGGCATCTGCACTGAGGGAATGGACTTAAGGTATTTTCATTCTATAGGGGATTTTATAGGTCAAGGAGTACCCTCTACAGATTTTGGATAGTCTATATGGGGGTGCTTCTTAAGAAAAGATTTAAAATCATTAGAGATTTCTGTTAGCCAGTTAACTTCTAGCCAAATGTAATGGTTTTTATGATGTATAACCTTGTGTTTCATTGTCTCAAATCCTTTATATAATTCTGAGATCTCTTGTAAGTTTTTCCCAGTGCATTTTACCATCTTTTCCCACAAAATGGCAGGCGAGTTACAAATTGTATGCTTCAGCTCGTCGCTCGCCCTTTCACCTCCACCCTGCCACCGCTTCTATGGAACACTTTGATTGGTTGGAGGCGCCTTGCCCCTGCTCCTCACCTTACCCCCTTAGTTTTTGCACGTATTACGGCCAGTTGCATTTCTTGGATTGCATTTAGGCAACATTTATGCATTTTTAATGTGACAGCTGAAATGATGAGACGGCAGCTGAGGATTGCTTTTGCCTGCTTGGCTTGCTCTTTGTGCTGACAGCATGTGAGTGTGTGTTGTGTGTGTTTGTGTGTGACCCCTCCTCCCACACACATATGCATTTTGCTGTGTCAAGAAAGTTTCACTCTCATTTCACTGTAAGGCCAGGACCGACAATTTCAGTAAATCATTAGATAATGTGCCGGGGATTTGCGTTGGCTCAGCACATCATGCATGATATATTGGCTGGATCATACGAGTACATTTTTTTGGCAAAGGGAAATTCTCAATTTCAAGAGAAATTGAGCAAAGGGAATGGAAAACGAGCACTAAAAATATAATTTTTCTCTTTTCAATTTAATGAGAAACCTTTTGCCTTAATTGTTAAGAATTCTGTGGAAACAGCTGGTGTTTGCATTACAATAAACTGGCAGCTACCATCAACCGTATTTGCCACCATCTAGACCCATTAATGGGGCCACTTTGGGCCCGCACACAAATGAGAACCTGACCACAATTGACTGCCAACTAGGCGCGTGCATAATCATTACAATTTTGTATGATTTCCAGCTATAGCGGGGCCCCTTTCCCACCTCGACCGCAACACAATCGCCCTACTTGAATGGCGAATGCCACGCAACGACCGCAAAAAGCAACGGACGGACGAACATTGGTTCTGTATCGACACTGGGCCAGGACCAAAATCCTTACTTCGCAGCCCGTAAGTATGCAAGGCTTTTCAGGCTCAGGACCTGGGATATTGAAGGGGTATATAGGTGTTGGATTAAGCAAGCAATACAAGGAAAATTTTGTTTTCATTACTTTAAGCTTAGAACTAAAAATATAATAAATTATTACCTATTAAATAAGATTTACAAATCTATTAAAATTGTGCCCAAAAGTGCACGATCGCTACCTTTCATCGTTCTTTTAATACTTTCTTCACAGGTTATTTTCCCATCGAACCCCTTTCCGGTTATATCCTCCTTCCTCACTGTGAAATGGAAACAGGAGCCACATCAACAGCAGCAACAGAAACAGCAACAGCTGCAGAAGCAGCAGCAACAGCAGCGACAACTGCAAGTGCAACGTTGGTGTTTATTAGCATGATTAACCCCGCCGCATTGGCGCACAAATTGCAAACGCATTGCATTGAATTTGGGTCAGCGGGGGGTGGATAATGAGGGGGCGACGACTGCCAGTGGATTGGGGGGCGTGGTTTAACGGGTGGCCATGGTTGGTATAGTTGCGTTTGGCTTAGACGGGGAGGCGAGTGGGAAAATGTCAGGGCATCTTGTAATTCGATTTCAACGTCATCCTGGCAATCGGCGGCCGCCGCTGTTTGCTGCCTGTTTGTGAGCTGACTGTTAGCTATTGGCCTGACATTTGCTGATTGCTAGCCAGGACCAACAAAGGGTGGCTGCTTGAGCGCCAATTTGAGTGGCTCAAAGAAAGGCAGGCAAACCAAGTTAAAGGCCTCCGAACGTTATTAGTTTTTGGATGCACTTCAGAGAGCGTGAGCGTCACGCATTTGGGCCATAAACAAGGAACACGGGGGCACAAGGACAACTTGTCGCACTTGGCTTGTTTCGTTTCATTTCCGGTTAACCACATCCTGCGTAATAAGCGGCACTTCCGCTCCACAGTGGACTTAAACTGTTTTTGTTTTTGGCGACGTCGCTGCTGCTGCTGCTGCTGCTGCTATTGTTGTTGGTCCAGCCCAGGTCCTGTTTTTATTGTGAGTCAAATTTTCGTTTCGGCTAGGAGACAGGAGAAAGAGCACGAACAGGACCCGGACCAGGTCCCTGTCACTTCCGGACACCCACAAAAAAAAAACAATACCATTGAGAGAAAGTCAAGAAAAAACTGGTTAAAAGTTGAAAAAAATATAAATTATAAGTTTTATTTTTAATCTTAAGGACTATCATAAGCTTTTATTATTTAGTCAACAGATTTTCTACATTTCTTTACTTTTATATTAAGAATTAACCTATACTTTTTCTTAGTGCAATCAGTCGGCAGTCTCAGAAATTTCTGGCCTTTGCATGTGAATGGCACGTTTGTGGGCACTTTTTGCCAGCCCCCTGCGTGCCATTGCAAAATGGAGATGCCGCAAAACTGGAGTTGGATCCAGAGACGAAGCTGCTGGTGGTGGTGCTGTTGCTGTTGCTGTCGGTGCATTTTTATTTGCATTTCACTCGATGGCTGGCAGAAGCCATTGTTGCTGTAATTGCCTGTGTAGGACATGGCACTTGGCTAGCCCAAAATGGCAGAACCACGCCTCGAGCAGCAGTGGAGCAATTGTTTGTTTTTCACAGAACTGGTATAGTTTACGTTTAATGAATTCAACTCCATTTTCCATTTGCCATTTACTACCCTTTTCCATTTACCATTTACCAGGAACCCGGTCCATTTACTGTTCCTGATCCAGGAACTCCCCGAGTGCACAACAGTCTAATTGTTGACATAATTAACCCATGTTGTTCCCCTTGCGAGGCGCAGCTTTCTGCTCCTTTCATTAACATTTCGCACACCGCCTACGAATTTCGTGAGCAATCAAAACACTTGAATAATGCGCAATTGCAGTGTAATTGCGTTGCAAGTTTGTGG
Organism: Drosophila kikkawai; assembly: GCF_030179895.1. NCBI lineage: Eukaryota > Metazoa > Arthropoda > Insecta > Diptera > Drosophilidae > Drosophila > Drosophila kikkawai. Next base: position 18,277,952 of record NC_091729.1, on the reverse strand, counting down.
CAACAATGTGGCGTGCTCCGAGCTCTAGGAGTTCTAGGACTACAGGACAGGATGTGCGGTGCCACTTGAGATGCGTCCTGCTCGCCCAGCCAACTGCTGCCACCTCACCATATTATAATAGACCCACTGCCGACCCAAACATATGTTGCACAATGATTTTATTTGCACGAATTAAGCAGCTCTCGTCCTGATATTGGCACAGTGGTCAAAACAAACTAGGAGATCTTTTGTAATCAGAAATCTGGATATCATTAAATGTGTTTTCCTAGGTTTTAAGTATTAAATAAATGAGAAACTTGCCATAAAAGTGGTATTTTTATTATTTAATAACTTTCTTTTAACATTAAAAGAGTGTCTTTTTTATATTTTAATCCTTATAAAAACAACTCTTACCCACTGTCTTCATCCTGGCGGATGTGGATGTCTGCCTGTGCGCTCCTGTGGCTGCACTGCGGTTGTGCATTTGTGCGTGCTGCCGCCATTGCCGCCGCTGCAACATTAGCATTCATGTGCGTGCGTATGTATGCCAACTGGGGGACAGGTGGAAATGCAGGTGGAAAAGTGTGCGGCTGGAGACGTTAAAGTCCTGGTCCTGGTCCCAAAAAGTAAAAACCTCAAGCCAAGCCCTGGTGGCTGCAGCTGATGACAATGTCGGGGTTAACTGGCATTAATGTCATGCAGCCATTCCGTTGCTAAAAGCCACACCAGGAAGCCGTTGCAGGCGAAACCGTCCGGAAAATTGTTGAAAAGCAATCGTCGTTGTCTAGCGTGTGCATATTTTCCACGGATGTGTATATTCAGTTTGGCACATTCCTCTCGAGTTTGGTCAGGTACGTAATACATATTTCAGAAAATATTTTTGAAAACTTTGCCAAGCCATAAAATGTCAGGGAAAAGCCTTTATTTTTGTCTGACAATCAGTTGTCGACAACATTTCAGTCTGCCAAATTGGCATTGTGAGCCATTTATTAACAAAATTTTAATTGCTGCTCATTGGTAGTCAAATCTGTTGCTGTAGGACTTTTTCTCAATGGAGGGTAAGTGCCAGAACAATGTCCTTCAGGTAAAGATATTCTTTTATGGGAAATTTAATTTGTAGAATTTATATATTGAAGTTGAAAAGTTAGGAAAGGCCTTCTCAAATTATAACTAGTTCTGTTGGGAATATAAAGGCCCTGAAAACCTGCTTTCCTTCCACACGGTTAGAGCTTAAATGTTTTTTCGAAACACAACACGCACTGCAAAACAATTTCCACCCACCTATTGTTATCGACACCAATGACAAACCACTTTATGCCCCATTTCCGCGAACCCCTCCGGAGCTATTAAGACCGAACAAAATTGGGCCAACTGGGTCAAAGTTCAGCGAGTCAGTCTCTGTCATTCAGTCAGTCAGCCCGAACAGGGGAAAATGGAATAGAAAATAGAAAAATACTAAAGTAGAAAAGTAGAAAAATAGAAACATTGAATTATTATGAAGGGAGCTAAGCCGTCTAGACGTGTGCCAAATGAAATCAAACATCGTATACTGATTTCGCGGCATACCGTCTGACGGTTGAGACATATTGATTTTATATCATCGATGTGGGGGAGTGTGTCCTGGTGCGTGCTGCGATGCGTGTGCTGCGGCGGCTGTCACGGTTCGACAGAGCGTCGATTTTGGCTTAAACCCTGGCGGGCCAGTCCTTTGCCAACTTCCAGCCAAGATGCGTGCTCAGCGACCCAATGCCCAGGAGCGCGAGAAACTACGTCGCCAGCGCTCGGAGACGCGTCTTATTGTGGCCCGTTGCAATGAACTAGGTGGACATCCTTCGAATTCCTTGATCGCTAAACTTCCAGGACCCTCTCGCTCTTGCAGGTTTCGAGTATGTGGTTAATCCGCCGTTGTGGCCCACGATTGGTTTTCTGAAGAAAATCCGTAGGGATTCGGAGGGTAACTTCGTCCGCGACAGCTACGTCAAGACACCGCCGCCAGCTGCAGGTCCTGCTGACTACGATGTTCCCAGTACTATTGGTTTCAAGGTAATTTTAGGACTATATATTACGTAAACTTTAATGATTAACTTTTATTTACAGTACCCATCGAAGGCGGGTTTTTCCGCCTTGGCCAACAAGATGCCACGCCTGCCGGCCAACCGGGAGCTTGGCTATCCCCCAGTAGGAACTTATGCCACCGATTTTCCGGGAACACAGTATTCCTTCACCTTTAAAAAGGCGACTGTGAAAGACCAAAAGTGGATGACTCCGGGGTGAGTTAATACTAAATAGAAATCGTGAGAAAACTTTAAAAAATCCTTGAGATATAAAACCTATATCCTATACTTCCCCCACTTTTGTTTCAGCCCCTCCACCTACACGCGTCACCTCAAATACCCAGACAGCCACGTGGAGATGGCTTTCGGCTACCACCGCATCATTTGGCCCTCGGTGGCGGTCTTCTGCAGTCCCGTAAACCTAGCCCGGTGCTCGGTGTGCGGCGAGAAGCCTGTGGGCGATTACTTCCATAACTTTGGCAACGACCAGGACATGTGTAGGCCATGCATGCAGGCCGCTGTGACCGTCATGAAGAAGTGCAGCGTGCAGGTGACAGAGCGTTTTAGTCGGCAGCAGAAGATCAAGCAGTTTGTGCCCGCCCGCAATTGTGCCTTCTTCCATCTTCATGACGGGACCAATGCCACCATTGAGCGAGAGACGCGTAAGGTGCTACGCCAGAAGATTCGCGTGGAGAATTACCTCTATCGGTTTAATGCAAAGGTTGAGTAGCGGCATTTAAGTACAATTTTTAGGTGCGTATTCCAGTATATTCAGAATAAAAGGTAAACTGTTAATAATTTTATAAAGCAAAGGAGCTTAGTTTGAGATTTTATTGAATAGGAATAGCAAGTTTAAAGCAGATTGATTCCTTATATCTTAGAAATGTATTTATTATTTAATTAATACCATAAGCTCAATAGCTATAAGCTCTCACTTCTTTCAGGAACACTCTTTCCCCCCTCCGTGTATGGTAACTTGCATTGACTACTGTATTGTATGCTTTCCTGCTGGAACATTTTAATCGCATTTCCGGCATTCGGTTTCCCCTTCCTTCTGAGTTTCCTGGCATCCGGTTGGTAGAGAGCGGAATTTTAGCAAAACCCACTCGCAAATGCAACGGACAGGGGAATGGGAGCTGTGGCAGTGGCAGGACAGCTGCGTCCTTGGCCACAATGCTGCAACAATGGCTGCTGGCCATTGGCAGCCAGTACGTATGTGTACGTTCATTACGGCACAGAGCCGCCATGGCACTGTCAATGCAAAATGGCATTTCACAGTTAGCTTGTTTTGCATTTGGCCAGCCTGCAGCTAGCTGCTACGCCGCCTCGAGCCTCTGTTCTTGTTCTTCTTTTGGCCAACTTTTGGCCATTCGGCACACGCGTGCCATTCCATGAATGCAAGTCAGGTGCTCGTTCACCTGGAATTGCAGTGGAGCGGCAGTGAAAGTTGGTAGAACGACATGGCCCCCCACATTAAGGCGACACTTCCTGGCGCATGATTAAAGCCAGGGATCAAAGTTGAAATGGAAATGCATCTAGAAAACATAGCTTGGCCTAAATTGGGACATATTCTTTGGGAATATTTAAAGAAATGCCTAAAAGATAGAAAGCTCTCCATCTTTTCTGTGTGTTGTATATTTTTCTTTTTTTTTCCCAATTATTTCAGCACGAAAAATACTTCATATTGTCTTAATGCCATTTAAAAATTCACCAAAAGCTCAATTTAAAATGCAAATATTTCATTTATTTCCAAATATTCTCACAACCACAACCCCAACCAAGAAAATGAAATGATTGTTGTTTGTGAGGTAACCATTATTTATTGATAAAAGCTCACATAGATGACAAATTGACACAGAAGCTGCGAGATGCCATCGCCTCATCGTTCTCCAGGAATTTGGCCCAATCAGGAGTAAGCTGTAGATATATATATTTTCAATTTCGTGTCCTGGGTAACCACTGAACGTAGATCGATTGCCAAACAAAAAAGAACAGCCACTGTGATATAAATTGTGTGAATTTAAGAACTACATCAGCAGCAACCGTTCCCTTCTTTTTGAACAATTTTCAATTTTCCAACAGAGATGATACACTGAGGCCGCGCTGATGACAAATCGCTGAACTTGGCCGTGCAACCAAAAAGAACAGCCACTGTGATATAGAAATTCTTGATAATATATCAGCAGCAGCAGTTCCCTGGGGCTAACCACGGTAGAAGAAATGTCACACTAAGAAAATATAAACCCAAATGAGCCTTGGTGTTTCGCACTTTAGGTACAAAAAGAACAGCCACTGTGATATAGATGGCAAACATACAGCGCAGCAGCTATTCTCTCTACTTTAAAGGCTGTGTGATCCTTGCTCATAGAACCTTAGAACTGATCAATCGTTGAATCTTGGACTTGAACATGCGCTATAAAGGAAAATCACTGTGATATGTAACGGGGAAAAACGCATATCACAACGATCGTTCCTTTTAGCGAATGGCCCTGGTTAGCTTGAGATATCACTTGGTTTAGGACATATCCTGAATATCATAAGGCTGCAAATGCCACAACGAACTTCAATGGTTGTCTAGCTTTATGATCAGAAAAATCACCTAAGGCTGGACGACCAAAGAAACTAATTGCAACCGCCTTGTTTGGATATATTAACTTGTTACAACTGCACTTTATCCCCTAACTTGATGAACATTTTAAAATTATAGCACGAGTGTTCGGTCTAGTCACTTCGCTTGATCGGAACCTGGTTTCAAAAAGCGACCATACCGACAATCGCCATTCAATTTTAAAACTGGTAATTAGCTGTTTCTTTTCACTTTTGGAACTTTACTTTCTTGGTGCTGCTGTTGGAGTCTCCGTCGTGGTGGTCAGGTTCTTGAGACACACTTTGCCCAGTGATGGAGTATCACGTTGACATGACTGAACAAAATGCATCCCAAGTTCGGGACCTTTGCTGGTTCACTGGATTGCTGGTCGTCGTTTTGAGATTATAGGACAAACTTTACCCAGTGCTGCTAGGAAATTGGCAAAACCGAACAAGGTTTGTCGTATAATTGCTTTGCCGAAGCTTCACTTTGCCTTACCTCACTCTCTGAGGATGCGTTGGTAACTGATGATCTATCTGCCGGAGGTAGAACCTTTTATACCCAGACTCGATGGGTTGCGATCACTTACCTGTGGGCGGCGGCGGGCGCGGTTCTTACCTGCAGAGGTCCGTTTCGGGATTATTCCGCGAATTCGCGTCCCGGCTCGCGGAGACCTTCGTGAAAATTTTGCAACTTAATCCGTGGCCATAAACGGATTAATGCAGCTCAGTTTCAGGGGAAAAATGCGCAGCTGGGTTCGCGCATAATTTTCGCAGAAACGCAATTAGGTTAAGCCCAAAAAGGACTTGGGATCGGGAATCGCCGTCGGGTTAATTTGGTAGTTAGCGCGAAGTGTGTTCCCCGTGTCGTCGTCCCTTGAATCGTTGTAGGTATCGCGCAGGATCTGTCAAGAAGTTTTTACTTTCTGGCCCAGCATTTTGTGGTGACTGTACCTAAGACGAATGGACTACAGTAGCCAAGGACATTACTTCAAATAACCACCTGTTGACAGTGAAGCCAACCAAATGAGCATTCCTTGGGACACTCTTCTCTAGGATCTTCATTTGAAGTGGGATTTTATAGTTTCAACTTTTATGTGCTTGACTGTACTAAGGCGCTATACTAAGAGACAAATTACCTGGGTAAATTTATTTAGGATTTATTGCGGGAAATTTCTGGTTAAAATATTAACACTTCAATATTCGCATTAAAAATTTCTTGAAAGCTGAATATGATTATTTAGGCCATCATATTTTATGAAATTATAGAAGACGATAGCCTATCTAAGGTAAAAAACTTAGTGGGAATGGTCCGAAGAAGGAATTGGGTACCTCAAAGTCCTGATAGACTTGCCAAACGGAATTATATGCCATGTTTACTAAGACAAATGATAAGATAAATTGTTATCTTAAGTACATATTTGTTGGTCTTACGCCTCGGTTCTAAGACTAGTTTGGGTTACAACTAGTTCTAAAGTCACCAGATTTATGAAAAAATATACAAATTAATATTAAACTAAATAAAACAAGAAAGAAAGCTAACTTTGACCAGCCAAAGTTTGTATACCCTTGCAGGTAACAATTAAAATATATCATAACTAAGCCAAAAATGCATTATTTTCGATTCGGAAAGCAGTTTTGTGTTAGTTTTTATTAGATTAAAAAAATTGCATACCAAATTTAAAATTTTAAGAAATCAAAATTTTTGGCCATTTTTTGCAAATTTTAATGATGTAACCCCTTATCAAATTTCGCAAAAATGGCCAAAAAAATCGATTTTTCCGGACATGTCCAAAAAGATTCGCATGTTAATGCTGATCAAGAATATATATGGTTTATGGGGTCGGAAATGATTCCTTGACTTATTATTTTTTATATTTATTTATTATATTAAAAAACTTCTTGATTTTTTTTTAAATTAAAAATATCATAGCTCGGCCAAAAGAACATTAATTTTAAATCGAAAAACTGTTCTGGTCAAGATTTTCTACAGTTAATAAATCTGCATACTTCATTTAAAAATTTTGAAAATTCAATTTTTTATCAAAATCAAAAATTTTAATGATGTAACCCCTTATAAAATTTTGCAAAAATGGCCAGAAAATCGATTTCTTCCTGACATATCTAGAAAGATTCCCCTGTTGATGCTGATCACGAATATGTATACATTATAGGGTCGGAAACGTCTCCTTCACTGCGTTGCAAACTTCTGACTGAAATTATAATACCCTGCAAGGGTATAAATATATTAAGGCTTAAAAACCCCCCAAGGAAATCTGTTTATATAGTTTCGTTATGTTTCAACTCCCACTTTAAAAATCTCGTTGCCTGGGTATTTAAGTCACTAAAAAGCTTTCCATCAGACCACATAGTTACATTAGAGTTCTCAAATCACACTTTTCCCACAAGTCAACTTACATACAGAGCAGAAAAAATTCTGTATTTAAAAAAAGAGTCTCGCTGTTTGGAATATAATGCATCGCCATGGGACAATCCAGGCCCTTCTTTTGGCTTTTACAGCGTTAATAGTGAGTTCAATTTTGTATCCTCTAAAGATAATGCTTTAACGAATTCCCTAACAGTGTTTGCAAATGCAACTATATGATGCTCTGCCACTGCCGTCTTCCGATCCAGAGCCACTTGACACCGCTCCGGCGGTCAGAACTGCCAGACAAGCCGCTTTGGATCTTGAAACGGGGATTCAGAAGTCTGTCGGCGGCTTTAAAGTATTCCCAAAGAAAAATCGTGTTGATCTACGACCGATGGGGACGATGGTAACAAAGGAATCCGCAGGTTTGCCCAAGGGATCCACAGATTTGCCTAAGGGATCCACAGATTTGCCTAAGGGATCCACAGATTTGCCTAAGGGATCCACAAGCTTGCCTAAAAGCCGTCCCACAGCTGGAAGAAGAATTTATTACAAACAAGATGAGCCAGCTCCAGAGGGAGGCTCTGAAGAAGCAAGCGCAGAATCTGGAAGTGCCGAAGGTGGAAGTGCAGAAGGAGGAAGCTCAGAAGGTAAAGAAGGTGGAGGTGAAGGAGCAGTTGCTGGGGGAGGAGCCGCTGCGTCAGGGCAAAAAAATAAACAAAAAGAAACTATTTCGAAATACGACAACGAATTGGGCCATCCATTTATGGATGACCGCTTTAAGGACATGCCAAGAATTGCCAAGATCGAGGCTAATCCTGTGAAGAACTATTATCCCTCCTTAAAGAATCTGACCACAGTTTGCATGAACAGAACTACCATTTACAACGAGTTTAAGATCGAGAATTGGTTAATGCGAGGCCTTAGCAGCAAGAAGAAAACTGATCGTGAATTTTTATTAGACCTGCGCCTTGATATCTTTGTCAAGGGCGATTCCGAGTCCTGTCACAATCAAAAATTCTCCGACTGGCGGATGTACCAGGAGTGCGCTCTCCGTCGCAACCAACGCATGGAGTTCTATATACCCAAATATCCGCGACAGCAAATCGTTATGACTTGAACAATAATGGCCAAATATGTTGTTAACCTTAAAAATTCTAAATGCGAAAGCAAAATTGTTATATTTCCCATTTAATTAGTTGTAAAGTAGTGTCATGTTAGAAATATATTTATCAGCAACCAAGACTAACATACTTGTATTTGGGTTCATATTCGGCATCAACAGCCGAGTCGATCTAGACAGATCCAATTGCAGCTTTCGGCTTCCCGAAGCTACCTTCTTTCCATTTTTTAAATACTTTAAATTCACCCATATTAAATTTCCATTCCCCACATTTCCCAAAGGAAAACAAATCAACATTTTGGTTTTGTAGCTTTTGCTTTGTGTTTTTTTTTCTTGTTTATTTGGTAAAATTAAATCAATATCTTCATTTCATTTATATGTTTTTTGTTATTACCTTTTTTCAGATATCATTTCTTAGAAAAACGAACATAATTGTTTCAAATTTTCAGCGTTGTACAACTAGAAGGAGAAGAAAACAAATATTGAAAACAAGAAGATGGTAAAATGATAATAAAAATCTTCTAAGTAAGTAGTTTATGCAGCAGCAGCTGTTCTCCAGGAGGATGTATCCAGATATCCACCATCTCCATCTCCAAACCTCCTCCTCTACATCCTTCATTCTTCATCCACATTCCACACATCTCTCTTCTTCTACGCACTCCTCAAACCAGCTGTGGGAAGGTAAAAAAAGATGTACAACAAGATTATTAAGACAAATTTTAGACAAGTGTTGTCGTCTCTGCGGCTGAAAGGTTATATGATGTTGTCTTAGTCGCGATTCTTGATGTCCGTATGCAAAATTTAATTTGACGATTCGGCAATGTTAGTTTATGTAACATAACTTTTAAGTGGGATTGTATGTAGGATAGAAACCTGTAAAAGAATACAAAAATTGAATTAGAAATCTACAACTTTGTGGAGACATTGAGCCAGGTGGGACTCACCGCTTTTTATAAAATATTGTGGGTTTCCAGTTTGTTGGGCATTAAAGCCGAATGGGGCATTAAAGCCGATCAATGGGGAGAGATAACTATGATAACTAATCCTTAAATGGTATGTGTTATAGCTTTTTACACTGCAAAGATATTAAAATGCATAACGGTTAGTACAACAAAAATCAAGGATTGTAAATAAAACAGAGGAAATTAGCTGTTTGGAACTCAAGGTTTAGTTTTGTAGTTCATTTTGCAACACAAAATTGTTTTGTTGGTTTTAAAATAATTAATTTTGTTGAATAAAGCATAAGAAACCACTAAGTGCTTTTTTTTATTTAATATAAAAATGTTTTATTGCTTTATTAAGAGTCTAACTCTAAGAATAAAGAGAATTCGTATTATTTTAAAACCCAAATATTCATTCTTCATCCTTCAAAAACCGAAAGTCTTGTAATTTTAAAACTATTTTTAGTCCTTCTTTTATTTATTTTAGACTAACTCAAGGATTTCCAGTGATTTTATTATAAAATTTCATTCAATCTTAGACTAAACAAATTAATAAACGTATTAAAAGTATGAAAAAGATTCAATTGCATTTTATAAAAATGCTTTTTAAACAAAGCTTTTTACAAGTATTACCCCACAAGCTGTATCTCACTTTCCGTGCAGATACAAAAACCTACAAACAAACCTGGCCAAAGGTTGTACTGTAAATAATTTGGAAAATAAAAATACCAAAATGTTTAATTTTTTTTTTTTTTTTTTTTTTTTTTTTTTTAGGTTTATTTTCATCATCTTTATTTATTGAGCTTAGACTCGGGCTATCTAAATTGGATTTTAAAAATTTTAAAAATTAAAAGTAGGTTTCGTTAGATCGCTTTCCACTTCGGTGGAAATACTGTTGTTTTGGAATACGTCTAAGTTAAGTAGGTGGGCAACTTAAGAGTATGGAAACAGTCTCGTGTGAAGGAAGGTAATAGATAAAGGGTGAGAGGGCGTGAACGAATGAAAACATGTAAGCAACTTACAAGAAATTGTCGGTGCCGATGGCGCGGCAGGTGCAGCTGGCGTGGTTGATGTGACTGCTGCTCTCACCGCCGCCGGTTGCTGTTGGTTAGGTGTCAAATGTGGTTGGTTGTTGTCCCCCTCATCATCATCAATATAGTACGTTTTGTGATAGTTGCCCCCGCTGCCACCGCCATTGTTGTTGTTACTGTTGCTGTTGCTATGGTGATAGTTGCTGTGAGCAAAGTTGCTACTGCTGATCGTGGTTGTTGACGTCGCTGCCTGATGCTGCTGCTGCTGCTGCTTGCGCTTGTGTCCGGTTATGCTTAGAGCCGCCGATAGACTGGAAGCCGCATGCAGGATCGAGCGCTGGTTAAAAATGCTGTTAGAGGCGGCCGCCGCTGCCGCATTGTTGTTCTTTCGAAACTTCTGATGATGATGATGGTGAGCTGGGGGCTGCGGCAGCGGCGGCGGCGGGGGCGGCGGTTGCTGCTGCGGCGGATGTGGGTGTAGCGTTGGCGGTTGTCACGAGCAGGTCACCTCCGTATTGGCTGTGTTGGCGCTGCCATTGTTGCTGCCGTTGTTGTGCGGCTGCTGCGACTCCGGCTCCGAGCTGTCCATCTCAGAGCCATTTTTACCCGAACTCTTGAAGCTGGGCGCATTCATTTGCGCCGCTGTGGGCGTAGTGGGCGTGGTTGCCCCCAAATCCGACGAGGCATTCGAATTCTCCTCAGTTAGCTGAATAAAAACAAATTTTTAAACATTATTTTGTATAAACATTAAAGTTTATAAGACCACTCACCGATTCGCTTAGCCTGTGGATCTTGGCGCCGCTGTCACGCCCGCGGTTGCCGCTTGCCGGCTGCTGCTGACCTGGCGGCAGGGCATCCTGAGATTGGGCCAGCTCCGTAGAGAGCCGTTTGCGGTTGGCCAGCAGCGTGTTGTTAAAGTTGTTATGATTCTCCATGGACTTTCGCTCGCGCTTAAGGAAGTCTGCGTCCAGGTAGAGGGACAGCTGCTTGCGTTTCACATGGCGGGCATCGATGGTCATGCCCTCCTTAAGCATTTTAATGTTTACCTGCGGGAATCGTTCAGACAGATTAGCGTTTGGGTTTATTGCCGGCTGGGCTTCCCCGTTACGGGCTTTTACTTACGCCATGCATCATCACGTGCTCCGTGAAATTCTGTATGCTCTCGGTGAGGTCCACATTGAGGTTCTCGGAACGCTCAAACTCCAAACCGATGAACCACATCGAACAAAAGGGCGCTGAAGTCACCGAGGACTGGCTGCCCTGCGACTGCTTCAAATCGTCCTCATTCCCGCTGTTGTTCTGCGAACTGTTGGCACTTTGGCCTTTCTTAAACTCAAAACACTTGGGATTAACGTGCGCCAAGGCAATGTGCGGATTCCGCTCCAGGTTGCCAATCAACAGACGCACCTTGGACTCCACCAGGCCGCACCACTCCAAGTGATCGTCGGCCGTCTGCGAGTTGACCAATAGCACAATAAAGTGTCGGTATCTGTAGAAAAAACTGGGAGCCTCGAACAAGCGCTCCCACGGAATACGGCCGAGCATGATCTCGTCCGTGATATTCATGCCGCGATTGAACTCATTTAATATAACCTTCTTGGTGGATTCGGAAACGTTGAATGTGGAATTCTGCTGTGGATACGCGGGCGTAATGATGGGCATCAGATGATAGCGATCCGAAGCATTGACACGAGGATCCCAAACCTGAAAACAAAACGAATAAGGGATTAGTTAACCGGCAAGGCCTGCTTAAGAGGTGTGGCTTACTTGAAATCTTAGATTAACGTTGTCGGGATGCTTGAGTAGCACTGGATTTGGCCACTTCCAGCGCGAGAAAACCAAAAAGAACTTGTGCACCAGCGTGGCAGCTGCAGCATTCGGATACAGCTGGCAAGTTCTGGCCACTAACATGGCCCAGGTCACACCGCCGAAATAACCCAACGAATTTGAGTATATGCCGTGCTCTAGGGAGGAAAATCCAAGAAGTTAGTTATGTTTTTATTATAGGGATAAAATTATTTAGCACTTACTCTTTGCCCACAATTTGATGGTGCGCAGGGCCAAGCGGAAATTCTCTATGTTGGGCACCAGCGCCAGGATCTCGTCCGTTACGCGGCAGCCGTTCAGACTGCGAACCGAGCGATGGTCCAGATTCCGCAGCAAATTATCGTCGCGCAGGTCAAAGTCATCCGGTATCTCCTTGAGCGAGAGCCGAGCGAACAACAAATCGATCTCGATGCCATCAAAGTTCATCTTGATGACCGGCACGAAGGCCTCCTCCACGGACCGGCACTCGGTGACCTCCGGCTGCTTCTTCAGCACCTCAAAGAAGCTCTGAAAGTAGTCGGTGCGCTCGATGTTGCGCGGAGCCACACACAAGGCGTCAATATCGGCGCCCTTGTGATGAACACCCAATCGGTACGAGCCGAATGTGTAGATCTTTCCACCGAGCTTCTCCGCAGCAGACTCTGGCATGTTCTTGCTGACGGAGATCTCCTTGACCCACTGTTTCACCAGCGTGTTGAGCTTGGCCAAGATCTCCATGCGGTGGTTCAGCTCGTCCTGGCTCTCGAAAACATTGTACGGCTCCAAGGAGCCGCGCAGATCCTCGGTCCTCTGCAGATCTTCCGGCCTGGGCTCGGCCAAACTGATGGCCGAGGTCATGCCCAGCTGCCTGGGCGGTCCGCCCGAGGTAGAGTTGCCATTATGCTGATGATGATGCTGCTGCTGTTGGCGGTGTGTTGGTTCGGAATTCCACATCCTGTCTGTTGTCTGTTGAGCTTAAAGTTATATACTGTTGGGGATTGAGAAGACATTAGTTTGGCTGATCTTTATGGTTTATTTCGGTAATAACTCACCTATCTAGGCTTAAAACGTATTTAGGTATTACACTTAAGTTTGCTCTCCAATAAGCCAAAATGGAATTATATATGCGGCACTTCTTTCTAGCTTGTTGCTCCTGTTGTTTTCACGACTGCCTGCGCTTAATAAAATGCTGCGGAATGGAATGATATAGATAAGTAATATGTTTATAACAAATTGCATTAAATAATGGATGTCACGAGCGAGATTAACTTGGTTATTTGAGAGCACATGATAAAAATCAAACAAAAACCTTTATATTCACAGTAAAATAGTTTTTTCACTGCATCGAGAGTGCACTGTTGTATCACTTGCAAAGGGCTCGTGCAAACGAGGTCCAGAATTATCTTATTTTCTTTTTTGTTCTGCGGTTAATGGACAATTACAATCTATTTGCGCGCTGACTAAATGCAATTTTCAATATGTGCGATAAGATATTCACCCACCGCCGTTATAAACAAATGCGTAAAAAACAATTACCAGCGGCGAACTTGGCAGTAGGAGGCGGAGGAGCGGTTGTCGCTTGGCGTGTGTAAAAGTGCAGACTAATTGTGAAAATGACAAACATAAACAAAGAGAGAGCGTATTTAAATCAAAATTTGCGTGCCTGTTTGTGCCCGCAGGTAAACGGTTTTCTCACCAATACACTCGCGCCACGGCTCACGCGCTCACGCACACCCACACCGCTGCGAGCGACGCACGCACCACATACATACACACAAAAATAAATACATAAAAGTTGAGTGCGGGGGGAAGGGTTTTATCGCTTGTTTTTGCTTACCTGCGCTGCGTCTTCTAATTCTTTGACTGCCTCTGCCGCTACTTCAAACAAATGGTGTGGGTGTGTGTGAGAGTGTGGCGTATGTGTGTCCCGTGTCTGTGTCCGTCCGCTGCATTTGTAGAGCGTGCATATGTATGTATGTTAGAATTTGGCAGAAGTGTGGCCCATTCATTTGTTCTGGTTGTTTTTGCAGCTTCTCTTGCTGTCGTTTCTCCTCTTTGAGGCCCTCTTTACATTTCCCGTTCGTTCTCGTTTCCGTTCGCCCCCTCCCACTCCTGCTGCTGCGACACTTTCTTGTAAAACTCTCGCGTTTTATGCTACGTGACGTGCTCTTCTGACGGCGAAACTGACGCACACGCACACACCGATACACATATGCCAGTTGTCAAAACGCGACCGCGAACGCAAAAACAAACACTTTTCGCCCACTTGCGGGGTGCTGGCGGCGGCGCTGGGACTGTGATAACGCTGCTGGGATGACGCGGGGGAGATTAGCGGGCGGCAAACATTTTCCGCTGGCTTTTTTGATGCTGATTTTTTTAAAACGTGAATCAGTGTGGCTGCGGCGAAAGCGATGCAAAATACCATCAACTCGAATCGTGTCGCATGCAAAATGTACCAGAATATACTGAAAATGACATCGAAATCGCGATGTTTTTGATTTGGTACTTTCGGTCCCAGCGACCAGAGTTGCCAGATCCGCATAGCAATAGACAGTTTGCCATCTCTAGAAACTTTTCGCAATCGATTCGAGATGGCAAACCGTCGATAGCGCCCTGCAAAAATATAGCTCTCATCGATGTAATCGACGTTGCCTCCACCTCTATTCTGTTTATTTTTGCAAAGAAAATAAAATGCTAAAACAGCCGCGAAAACCACAGCAAAATGTAAGGCAACCGGCGCGCGCCTAGCTGCAGACCCGCCACCGGCCCGCACCAGCATCCGCACCCGCAAGATGATACCCTGGATGCGCGAGAAGTTCAACGAGAAACGGGCCAAGTGGCTGGCGCGCAGCAAGCGGGGCGTCGGCGGCGACGGTTCACCGGCGGACGGGAGTCCGCGAAGCAGCAGCAGCCACAGTCACAGCCTACGGACGAACGGAGGCAGCGATGCGGAGAGCCTGAGCGGATCCTCGCTGAACGTGCACACGGCGGAGTGCGAGACACAGACGGAGACACCACTGCCCAGGCCTTTGGTAGGCGGCGGCGGCTGTGTCCTAAGGACACCATCGCCCGCGCGTCGTCGTCGCATTCAGCTAGAACTGCAGCTGCAGCAACGGAGGCAAGAGGAGGAGCAGGATAAAGACTCCGGCCAGGACTCACCGACGCCCACTCAGCAGCAGCAGGCACATTCGTAAGTTGTCAGTTGTTAAACTATTCACAAGTGCTTACCTAAAAATACATTTGTCTTTCCGAAATTTTCCGTTCTCCCAAAACGAACTATGCAAAAACTGCGCAGTTTGTTCCTCAGGTAAGAGACGCGCACGGATTCCGGCCGGCACAGCCTAATCCTCTTGTTAATCTCCCCCAGAAAACCAGCCCAATCCAGCCGCCAAAACAGCTCAGCGTCGTCCAGCAAGGCCGAGGACTCCAAGCCGGGCGAGTCCATAACGGTGCGGGTGATTTGTCCGAGCTCGCGGGTGCTCATCTTCAGGACGGACGTAAATAAGCGCTTGAACGAGCTAAAGAGCGAAGTAATCCTAGAGCTTAGCGACGATCCCGACTCCATCCAGCTATTTGCGCCCGATGTCCGTCACCTGAATCCTCGCTATCGCTTGTATCGCGCTGAATACTATGGCGGCGAGCTGAACGAGGCGGAGACGCTGGCGCAGTTGAACGTGCGCAACAACGAAACGTTCATCTTGTCGCCGAGACGCAACACGCTGCCGCATACGGCGGTGCGGATCCGTGAAGTGCCCGGTCCCAACGAGCAGCTGGTAGAGAGCGCCACGCGCTATGTGCCCTCCAATGCCTGCCAGCTGCCCACCATTGACATCAACGAGATCTTTCAGCAGTCAAATGTGAGCTTGAAGGTTTTCCTTTAAACGTCAATTAACAACCCTTCTCTTTCCAGATACAATACGATGTGAGAAAGGTCCTGATCTCTCTGGCACAAGCATCAGCGGCTGTAATAGGCGCTGGCCCCTATGCTCCACGTCTGATTGCCATGCTTAAGCAGCGGCTAATAAATCGACGTAACCAACAGGCGGATACGCTGCAATGCCTGGTCGAGATGGGCTTTAAGCGTGAACTAGCTGAGTTTGCTCTGAAGACCCACAATGGCGTCTACTCCACGACGATGGAGTGGCTGATGCAGAACCAGGCCGAGGAAAACTCGCAAGAGCCACCGGCCATGGACATGCAACACAGTCTCTCTTCCATTTCGCCCTCGACGATAGTCACCAATAACGTAACTGAAGCTTAGCTTAGCTTTTCTTTTCTTGTGTTTAATGTGTTTTACTTTTACAACAGGAAGCAATTGAAAACACCGCCGCTTTAATGGAGATTGTGCGCATTTACAGCCATCGGGATTCACCGCCTAGCGATGAGATTGTGGAATCGCTCACGGAAATGGGCTTCGAGGAGGCGGCAGTGCTGGCGGCCCTCAAGAAAACGGGCAACAACAAGGCCTCCGCCTGCGAATGGTTGTGCGACAATCGCTCGGGCAGCGTTATTGAGCTGCGCGAGGGCCTGGCACCCGATTCGCCCATCCTAAAGGTGATCTTGGAGATGCCGCAAGTCCAAATGACGCTCAGCAATCCCAAAACCTTTCTGGGTGAGTTTGAGCTTAACCAAAAATAAACCTAATTCCTAGCTAACTTTGTGTATTTTACAGCATTTCTGAGCATTCTGGAGAATGAGCAAGCGATACGCGTGTGGCGCGGCGATAACGACACCACCTCGGTCATCACACATATCCTGCAAAAGTACCATGAGGAGAAGCATGTGCTGGGCATCAATCAGTTCTACACGAACCGCTGGTGAACGGCGCTCCTGAAAGTGGCTTTATTATGAGATTAACCAAATTATATTTATTCATATACATAACACCATTGCAATCACGCTTGGTCCAAATTTTGTGGGCCACCCATTATAAAGTGCACACTCGCCTTCTCGCATGCGTGTGTGTGTGTGTATGTGTATGTATGGTATGTAAAGAGTATTTTTATAGCCAAAAAAACAATGAATGTAAACTGCACAAAGCCAAAGATGCAATCGCTTTGCCCGGAGCACGCGACTGCACTCTACAAACGCTTACCGATCAGTACGAAATGCATTATATATACACTTATATATACACATGTGTATATATGAATATAAATATACCTAGGATCTAGTTCTAGTCAGGCTAAAACCTTACTCTAACCATCTCGTTTGCTAGCTCATCTTCACTCAGTCAGAATCTCGCACTACGATTAGCAAAAATCTCAGAAAGGCATCCCACAAAAACATCTATTCAATTTGTGCTGATGATTCTGAGCGTTGTATGCCTGGTTGTTGAACATTAAACCGCCATACAGAGCCAACAACTTGAACTTGAAGTATTATTTTGTAAACCAAATATTCTATATTTGCATTGTTTTAACCAGAGGCAAATAAAACAATTAGTTTTTGATACAAAACAAGGGATGTGGTGGTTGTAATTATTTTATGGGTTAAGGGGTAGAAAAACAAAATCCTAACCAGGTTTACAAATCTTTGGTAACTGTAAACTAATCATAATTATAGTGAAAGTAAAATAACCTTTTTCAACCTTATTTTTATAGCTTAATTAATTAATACCTGCCACTGTCTAGCCCCATAAGCCCCTTATTATAACATATGTGGCTTTGAAATTAAGTCTCTGGGTACTTCCCAGGTTGCTGTTTCCTTAAATCGAGCCAAAAAAAAGAATAGATAAGTTGTATGTAAACTTGTTATGACTCAAGTTCTATACCGTTCACCATGGCGTATGAGTAACATTTGCGGATACTTTAAAAACTTAAAATGAGTCACACTACGGAGATGAACTTTGTTCCTATTCATTCGTATCCGTAATCCGGAACATATGTAAAATGGGAACATTACTCTTGGTCGCAATTTGTACAAATTGAATAGCTTTTGTTGTTGCATTCCCTGCAGCACAACCGAGCGGAATTATTTTTGCTATTGCGCTTTTAATGCATTACAATTAATTTTCCGTGCGGCCGCACATTTTTCATTTCATTATTCCAGCAACTGCAACATTCAACTATTCAATTGTTGCACATTCTTTTTTTGTTTTGTTTTAGGAGGGGAGATACATTTTAATTTATGTTAAGCGCGTTTATTAAGTGGTTGTGTTTCCACGAGATACATTCACTAGCCGTTGGCTTTTAATTAATATTTAAGCGTAATATTTGAATTGTTTAGGAAATAGTTGCGGCGGGCAAAAGGGCAAATTATTTATGGTCAACTCGGGTTTTTATTAAATGTCTGCGGTTGCATGTTGCATTTGCAACAAAAGCAAACCGGAGCAGCTGAAGCGAGCGGAACGGAAGCGAACAAAGTATCTGCAAGCTTCGCCTAATGGCCCTTGGCGATGGCCATGCAAATCTATCTCTAAAAATTGATGACGCATGCAGCGGGCGGGTGTATGGGATATAACCATAATAAATCATCTGGACCCTTGCTAAGCGCTTCAGGCAGATGCACTGGGAAGAAATAGGGGGTAACAAAAGGGTTTTACTAGCTATAATTTTTGGGTTTACTGGTAATTTGTTTAAATTATTTAAAGCTTAGGATAAATTTATAAAATTGGTATATTACTCAAAATAAAAGTATTGCGTTTAAGAATATTAGATTTTATTTTAAAAATTCCAATTTCATCAAAGATTTCTATAGGAATTTCTCGAAAATATTTCCCAATATTAAAATATTTTTTCCTCAGTGTTTCAGCTCGAGGAAGGGGAGTGATTGCTCCTGAAAGTGGCCAAGGCAAATGAGTTTTTGATATTATCAAAAGACGAAATGCATTGACAAGGACGACGAGCGATGAACATCGCCCAACTAATCCTCCCCCGCGGCAATTGCCCCCGCCCCCACCACGTTGCTTGCCTATAAAAAAACATTTCAGCTCCAGCTGGAGTTTTCCAGGGGGAGAACTTGGTAGCTGTGGAACCGGGGGGGACAGAGGAGATGGATATTGAAGTCGTGTGGCTTTGGCAATTTCCGCTGCATATTTGCAGGCGTCGCAAATTTATGAACATCTTCTTCGTCACACCCACCACCACCACGAAACAATGCCGAAATCGGATTGGCGTTGGGAATAGGAATAGGAAAAAGCTGCTACAAAATTCCGCAATTTGTATGAAAATGAAAATGTTTTGTCATTTCGCCATTCAATGATTTAAAATTCCTGTCGCATGCGATTTTGGCGCGTTTTCCATGTTTATATTTGCCATTAAAGGCGGCAAACCGAATAACTTCATCGAATGGTGCTCTTAAAAAATTGCATTTAATATGCATTAATGGGCACCCTGTGTCCGTGGCATTATCCTTCCCTCATCAGCATCCAAAATCGAATGACTATAATAAAATATTAAGATTGGTAAAGACATAAGGCGTGCCATTATGTATGTCATGTTCCAAGGATGAAATTGCCAATGGCAAAGATAAAAAACATAATCAGGATTTTTTATCAAATAAATGGAAGAAATATAAAAGATAATCGTGAGGAATACAAATTTTGGATCACGGAAATTGGCATTAATATATAGAAAAGTGTAGGGAATCACAAAGAAGTTGTTGGTATTGCAAAATATAATTTAAAAAATAAAATAAAATATATTTAGAAGAAGCATTACTTTAATTTGTAAGTTTTAAATTAATTTAAAATATTGTATTAGTTTATACATATATGAAAGGAAATGAGATAAAACTACACTAAAAGTTTTTCTGCTAATAAGACTACCTTAAACAATTTATTAGGAATTTATTTATATATTGAATTTCCCCAAGATCTTAGTTTTCTTTGCTTAAAAATTAATTTTAAGATGCAAAACCTTAAAACCAAGTTAAATTCTCTATTGCCTTAATTTCCCATATTATTATCTGTAATACCAAAATCTTTTTCATTCGGATATAGTCAAAAAACCAGTAAATCGAATTCATAAACATGCCAAAATCTCAATCGTTTTAATTAAACATTCCCCTGTTTTCACAACTCGCTAAAACCCAATCTGATAATGGCTCTTAAGAAAGAAAAGTCCCTTAGTATTCATATCACATCTTCGTTGTCTCCCCCAACCGTTGGGTACTTCATACCGAAAACCTCAGACCAATTAACCATTTAAAAGCGAATCGAACTCCTTCATTAGCAAACATTGCCCAATTTCTACCCTCGTCGCAAATATTTCATTTATATGCCATAAATACTTGTATAAAACTTTCAACGCGACATGAAAATTAAACGAAATGCTTCCCAGTCCCATATGCCCAAATCCCTATATCCTCGCATCCTAGCTGTGTCCTGGTATCGTTTGTCTTTACGGGTAGCAAATAAAAATTCTGCTTTAACGCATGAAATCACACAAAGATACTAAAAATTTGAACATGCAACTTTATGTTGGCCAAAAACGGCATGGAGTCTGTGGCAAGGATAAAATGTCCTTTTACATGGCCTGGGGAAGTGGGTGGCAGACTACTCTCACACACACACGCATGCATACAAAACAGCAACAATAGTAAACAAAGAGCCACAGTTTATGACGCAGTAGGCCAACGTCCCCCGGCCTCATAAATATAAAAATTAGTTGCCGGTCAGTTAGCAAGTGGGCGGGCACTAGGGCGACTGGGCGGCGTCGTCCTCGTCCTCGGTCCGTTTCGCTTCGCTTCGGTCTCAACTGGAAGGCCACGGTGGCCGCCCACAATTAATTAATTAGTTCAGTTGACAAAAATTGCGGTGTTTGTGAGGGTTGAGAGTTGCGAGGCCATGGCACAGGGGGTCCTGCGGCTGGTCCGGCATGTGTCTGTGATTGGGACTGGCTTACCCCAGGAGCTGCTAACCGAGAGTGTGTGTTTGTGAGTGCCTAAATGGCCCCGGGGACTGTAATTATGTTTATGCGTAAGGGGATTTGTAATTTGCCAAGTGAATTTATAGAACTTGATCTTAAAATAAGTTCTTAAAATAGCTGTTTAGCCTTGGAAAACTTAATTTGAAGAATAATTTTTTATAATTGATTATAAATGTACAGCAGAATGTAAACCTTTTTTTTATTTTTATATTATCTGAATAAATCTAATTTAAAACCATTTTAGAGCCCGTTTACATTTTCAAAAAAATATGTATAATTTGATAAATTAATATTTTCTATAAAATTTACAAATTTATTTTCTATAAATTTGATAACTCACCTATGAGTATTCTTGAAAACTTCCTACTTATTCACGTATTCTCTCGCCATAAACTAACGGCTCCTGTGACTTTGTATGTGTATGTGAAAGCCCGTGTGAGTGCCTCATATTTATGCACATGTGTGTGAGTGCAACTGTTTTGGCCACTCGCCCTTTGTGGGTGTCATTCCGGTTTCAAGGGTCGTCGTGGGCCCTGACGGCGGTCAACTGTTTTCATAAGCGTAGCAAATATTTTCACAAGGCCAATTAGTGGGCAGCCCCCGCCCCAGTTGACCGCAGCTGCTGAGAGTTGTCCCGCTGCCCAACTGCCTCCTTGGTTATATCCTTGTTCCCTACCCTCGGCACCTCCTCTCTTGCCTTCCTGGTGAAGAGTTCTAAAATTAATAAAAAGCACCCGAAAAACTTTCCAGCTCGTGCTGGCTTCCTGCTCTGCCGTCGCCCCAGCTGATCACATTCTGGTTTTTGTCAACGCAACATACTTGCGAACAAAAGTGAAAAAGGCAAAAGCAATAAAGTTTTCAATTGTTTCTTTCGCACTCTATGCAAGAGTTTTCTCCTTGTGCTCCTCCTATTTTTAGTTTTTTGTAGAAAGTTTTTAACTGGCGCTGACTTTAAGTGCAATTCAGTGCCGAGGCCGAATAAAAAAAAAACAACATGAAAGAACCAAAGAAAAAAAGAAATTGTTAAAAACTTTTCGCCACTTGCCGCTGCTGCTGACTTTTTGCACTGTTCTATTCTGTTTTGCGGCTGCCACATTCGTTTTGTTTTCGCCAGTTTAAAAACGCATTGCCAAATGTGTCACACAGAAGTTATTGTTCGTGCTCTGTGTGTTGTGCTTTTTCTTTGCTGCACCGTTATTTCGCCTGGCACAATGCAAGTGCCGTTATTTGAGAGCCCCCAACAGTAGGGAGAGGAGAGAGAGAGAGAGAGAGTGGAGAATGTGGTTGCTTTGTCTCCTGCATTGCATTGCACATTTCGCACTTGACACGGCAATGCAAAGTGTGTGGGAACGAGCGGGATGGCCAGAGAGAGGCACGAGTCGAACGGCACTTAGCGGGTCAGTGCTCACCCAACCCACCCACCCACTTCCCCAGACCCACGGGGCACAGAGCGCCCGTCCAGGTGACGTCGCGCACAAAGGAGCCCAGCAACAAATACACAGTTATAAATGCAACTGGGTTGAGTGTCTTAATGCGTGGCTAAACGCTGACATTCAGGTGCTTTCCATTCTCTGTGGTATTCATTTTAGATGAAATGTCCTTTTTTTTGGTGTCAGAAGGAGGTGAATAACGGTGTACAATAACATACCTGTGTGGCCTTTTGTTTTATAAATTTTTCATTACTTTTCTTAGCTTTGGTTGTAATACATAATGGCTATAATATAACATAATATTTATATTAAAAAAGTGTTATTAATATGAATTATTTTATACCTAAATGGTATATTACGGTTTACATGGCGCCCAATGAGGGACCACAACATTATTATTTACCATAAAAAATATTTTTGAAAAAATTCTGAAAAAATAATAATAATAATAATGTTAAAATATCTCTCAATTGATTAAAAAATACTTTTATAAAGCATAATAATAAAGTAATTTTTACTTATTTTACCTATAAACCCAATACTTAAATTTTAAAAGTTTTCTAAGTCTACAAATAGGTCTAAATTGCAATTCCAGTACAAGATTTAAGAATTTTAAGCAATATAAAATATGCAGTTATTTAATTTTTATTATAATTTATAAGCCATAATACCTTAAGTTCTCTACTTTCAGACATTATGCGATTAAATTAGTTATTTTTCTATTACCCTTACTTATCCTTTCGTAAGACAAGAACTTTAAGTAATTAAAGAGAAGTCGTTACGAAAAATATGTGTTAATTCCCTTCCAATCCTTAGAGTTCTTTAAAAAATAAAGTACCCTACCCCATCTTTAGATTGATTTCTAAAGAGAGAGCTTAATAGAAATAATTTTCGCAAATTCTCCAATGAATCCGCAAATTCAAGCGGCTTCGTAAGCCGATCTGACACTAACAAGCTGCGGCGCTCAGCTACCAAGCTACAGTGAGCTGTCTTAAAAGCGAGCCATTGATACGACGCGGTGGTCCCTTGACGGATTAATTTTTAATGAGCCAGTTAGGCAGAAATTAATGAGGCTGGGTGCAACAAACCGCCCACCCATGGGGGGGCCACCTCACGTGTCGGCCCGATAAATCATCATTGCCAAAAGCCAACGTCGAAACAAGGACCACAAACACAACAATGAAATACAATTGCAATTTCCCGTGTCCGGCCGCTGCCGCCGCCACCGCCACCTTCTTTTCTTCCCCCTAAATCCTGACAAATGAGCGAAATTTCATAGCTCAGAGGATATTAACGTGTATTAGCGCGAGACGAAGGCGAATGCATTAAGTCAACTAACTGTGGTAAATAGAGGGGAATCAGACCGAAGGCGATCCTTGCAGCATCAAATTTGCTGCTTCATTTATAAGGATTACTGCCCCCCAAAACAGTAGAAACTCATAACAAAATTACTTGCAAGAAATGCAACAAGCTCAACTATAAGTAAAAGACACACTATACTATAACAATATATACCGTAGAATATATACTACACACCCCCGTGAGGAGGGTGGAAAATTGGCGCCGTGACTGGCCAACTGGGTGAGCTGCCCTCATTGCCGGGGCAAACACGAAATATGCATTAGTTTTTGCCCCGTTGTTCACCATGATTACAACTTTATGCTGTTGCACATTTTGAGGGTTGACTCTAAGAGGTTTTTAAAAAGTCGGCCAAATCTATATTAAATAGGTTTTTTGTGGGTTAAGATATTAATAATAATAATTATCTTACTAGATATTTTCTTTAACTACTAAACTCCAAAATAAATACTAATCTTGTTTGAAATCTCAGTAACCTCTCCTTTGATCTTACCCCCTGTCAATAGAGATTTGTTAACATATCAGTCAGTCTGTTTACACCTTCGAAAGCAGAGCTCAGAGAGTTATCAAAAATGTCACAGATCAGGAAAAAAAAGTGTATTCCCACTTTCAAGTGCGTAATCATTGGCCCTGCTGGCTGCGGAAAGACGAGCCTTATTCAAAGCCATTTGACTGGAGCTTTTGACAAGAATTACATACCCACACGTAAGACTAAAGAGTGCCAACTCACCTACCACACCAGTCGCGGGCCCATTTGCTTCAAAGTTTGGGAGAGCACCGGTCAGAAGGAGCACTATACCAAAGTTAAATGTGCCATAATCATGTACGACGTCTCCTCCTGTGACAGCTATGATGCTGTGCCCAAGCTGGAGAGCGACCTTCTTAGCCGTTGTGGCAATATCCCAGTGGCCATGTGTGCCAACAAGTTTGACCTGTTTACGATCAGCAGCCCTCTGCGGCACTTGAAAGAAGAAGTTTTAATATCTCTTAAACTAAGATGCAACCTAGGAGGCCCTTTCCTCTACCTAGCACAGAAACTATTTGGAGATCGCGATCTGCGCTTTGTGCCGATGTTGGCTAAAAAGCCACCCTATGCTCCAATCTCCAGGGATCAGCAGATGCAAATATTACAAATGGAACTGCCCGAGCCACCCGAAGAGGATAATGACGATTATTATTACCATATTCAATAAGACAAAGAAACAAAAACCACAAAAACCATTTGAAACCCAAGAGAGAGAGCTCCTAACTGTTGACAAGTGACTCAGCCATTTCCCCAGAGGAACATATTATAAGAAAAAAAAAATACAAACAACATTTTTCCCGACACCAAATTACTTTTAGTAGCTGCAGAGATATTCTTTGAACCATTTAGCAATATCAGAGAGCGGTGAATGTGAGCCGTAACTCCATTTAGTGTACCAAAAGTAGCTGCTTGTCAGGTGCTCTTCGGCTTTCCCCATTTGCGGTGGCACCATTAAAGTCAGCCAGGATGTCAGAACAAGACGAGTCCCGAGTTATTATAATTAAAGTCGAGGTGGCAGGAGTTTCGCTTTCTTCGCTTTGGCTTTATTGTTTCCTTTCTGGAGTTCTCTGAGAGATGTTATTTGAAATTTCGACGCAGTGTCTTTGTCGTTTGCTTGTTTGTCGTCGTCGTCGTCGTCGTCGGTTGTTTACTGCGGCAAGACAGCCACAAGAACAACAGGGTGTTTTGGGCCAGGACAACTCAACAGCTTGGCTGACAACGGAAACGGCAAAGGCAACGGCAACAAGCAACATCACCAGCAGCAGCAGTCACTGCGTGCTATATGCCTTTTTAACTTGATTTAATGAGTGCAGGGAAAGACATCAACAAGAAAAATGAAATAACTGTCATTGAAGACATGAAAAAGGGAGTCCAGATGGGGGATAGACAACGTTTCTTGAGCTGATGGAGTGTGGAGTGCGAGGCTGCGCTACTTAACTGGGACACAAGGGGTCGGTTTCCTTTTCAGAGTCCTGTGTCCTGGGTGTGGCAGGGCGCAATTATGCAGCAAATTAACGCTTTATATTTATTAAAAGGAAACCCAAGGAAATGGGCTTGGGCGTGGCTTTCAAAAAAAAAAAAAAAAAAAGAGAAGAAGGGAAGAAGGGATGAACGACTCCCTGTGTACACAGTGCCTTTTACTTTGACAATTGACGAATATTACTGGGGGAATCGTTGAAAGCCTATCTGTATATCAGTTTTCTCATTGACCAATAAGAAATTAAAATCCATGTTTATTAATATTGATGGTTTCGTTTAGCAAGGAAAGTTACTTAAGAAAAAGTCAGAATAAGTTGCCGCCATTTTCTGTTGACTTTTAAATATCATAAGAGCTTGTTATCAATAAATCCCGGATTTCATGTTGCTTATGTTTTTGCATAAAGTCCCAGGCTTTGTTATCAGCATGATATCATGTATTTTCGTAGGAATATTTTAAACATGTTGAAAGTAGACTTTGGTTTTTAAAGGGAAACACAACATTTTGAGTAGTTTTTCTGTTGTATAAAGTTTATCTATAGCACAATTATATCCTTTATTTTAATCACCAAACATTAAAAACATCACTTCTTTTGGTCAACCTTTTTCAGTCTATATTTATCGTTTAGTTTACACAGTTCTTATCCATTACAAGTATTTCACAAAATTTCACATTTCTACATTATGACACACAGGCCGCACTCCTCCATCACACAACAGGCTCCCAAAAGCATACAGCACTCGGCATCGCTGGGTCCTGATGGTGGTCCTGGCTGATTATAGCTGGGCTGCTCCACAACCACAACAGGTTGATTGTAGACCGGCGAGGGCACTATTACCTCCACAGGCGGCGGAGGTCCCACCACATTTATCACCTCCACGGGAGGTTGATAATACGGATCGATCACGTCCACCTGGTAGCCAGCGTTGTACATCCTTTATCCTTTGGTTCTTAGGTTTCTAAAGCAAGTGCCTGTAGTTAGTGACTACTAAAAAACGTAACTAAGTGAACGCGGCACGGTGACGCGCCTTTAACTGAAACATCGAACGCAAATGGCTGGGCTGGCAATATCTTACTCATTATTATCTAAAGCCGGCGGGAATTTGATCAATGAGCTGCCCTGATTACAAATAGTGTGTACACGCAAATAACATTGAAATAACCAAGCCCAGAACAGTGGGGAAATTATGGATATTTTTGGTAATAATAAAAAAAAATTTATAAATTTTAAAACCCAAAAAGAACAACATTATAAATACAATAAACCAAGCCTTAAAACAAATACAAACCTCTATAAGCATTTATTTTTTTAAATTTAACTTTTAAAAGTCAGTCTACTCGATTTTCTATATATTTCCCAATTATTTTAGTTCAATAATACTGGTTTTTCCATAAGTTTATTGAGAAAAGCGTTTAGACTGGTTTTAAAATGAATCCACCTTAAAAGGACTTTTATTTATAGTTGCTGCTAACATTTATTTAAACATTTACTCTTCAATAAGCTGAAATGAATCACAAACTTAATACTAATCAGATATCTGCCCCACTGTCTTCCGGCTGGCGTATCACGTTGCGTATGAGTAATATTGTTTAAGCTTTAGATAAACATTTGGCCAAGAGAGAAAGAGAGTTTGGGCCAAAAAATTATGTTAAATGAGCAGGCAGAAAACGCACTCGCACTCGGAGTAGCACTCAGCGTGGCACCCCCTCTCTCTCTCTCTCCCATTTGGGGTCCCATTTGGAGGACCCTCGTCAAAATATATATATGTATTTTGGGGGCGAGAACTCTGGCACTGCGGTTGCAATTCAAGCGCCAAGAGTCATAAAATCCTTTATCAAATGAGAGCAGCAGGCCCATGGAGCGACTCTTGACACATTTTCCGCTTTTATTGGCAAATTGAGAAACATATAAATAATAACTTGGAATGTGAACTAACTTTTGGAATGATGTGGTGAGCATTTCGCAGCCAGAAATGATTGTCCTTCTGTCCCCCATTTTTCTGCTTCCCCTTGTGGCCGCCATAAAACTACAAATTTTTGTTGTTGTGGTATGTTATTAAATTTGGCTTTTTATTATTATGTGGTCTTTTGGCATTGAGATTTATGTAAGACAATATGTTACCAGCGAACGAAAGTGGTAGAGTGTGAGTGCCAGGACAAAGTGTTATTTACAACGGAATCGTAAAATTTTATTGCACGAAAAAACTGTGTGAATTGTTGTGTGTTGTGACATAGAAAGTTAATTTAACGTAACACATTAAGAGGCTCTTTTCCTTGTCCTTTGTTTTTGCTGCCGCAACTTTGTCCAATTTTCTTCACATGATTGTACAGCAGCAACAGCAATCGCCACACTGCATGCAGCAGGGGCAACAGGGACAGCAGCAACAGCCCTTGTCATGCGGCGGAGGAGGTGGTGGCGGTGGCTGAACAATGACCGTGGTTCCTGGCTGTGGCGGCACTTGTACCACCTCGACGCGAGTTCTGTGATCCATCTCGTTCGCTGGGGTTATATGTAGTAAAGCCGACTTGTTGCACCGCACGCGTTTCGTTGGGCACTGGACTTGGTGTCCGGATTGTGTTATTATAGCCGCTGGTTCCGCCAATCTCTGCCCATTACGCTGTGAGTCTTATCTATAGATAAAAGCTACACTGGAACCCTTATCAGGTACTGGCGATTTGTGTGTGAAGTACCCCTGCAATTCACTGGGGTCTTACCTTGGCTGTTTTACCAATAGTTTGATAAAGGTTTGAAAGGGAGGCATATAAAATCTATAGGTGATTTATTGACTATGTTTCTTTGAGTTTACAAGGAAATGCCAGAGTTTAGATAAACTTTTACTTATAAAGATAATATAAAATAAAGATAAGGCTACAGATAAGCGTTATCTTCTTGGGGTTTGAATGGTTATCTTGTGCAGCCTCTCAACCTTTTTCTTTGAGATTTCCTAATGCACTTGGGTTATACTAAAGGGGCCTAATCTTGATTTAATTTACATATAAATACAAGTAAATATAGTACATTTATTTATCCCCCATTATGCCGCTCTATTTGCATTTCAATTTTGCAATTATTTAGAGTAGAATTTCTCCTTTAATTACACCTAAACCCCTGTGGACCCACTCTTCCGTGGCGTTATCAATGGTATGACTCACATTACAGCAACTATCTGGGGGTAAGTTGAAGCGCTCTAATGTCGCATAATACCCAATGGGGCAGCTAATTATATGTGCCACCTTATCTAAGCCCTCAAAACTATATCCGAGTACGCATTTTGCATTCGAAACCAGCCATCCAAGTGCCATCAGCATCACCATCAGTGGCCACATCAATTTCGAGCCGAATAGTTCCTCGTTTGCTATCATACAGCGGGGATCTCAATTAAAAATTTCACCCAACACCAGGCAGGGGCGTTACCTTGCTGAAATTAATAAAAATATATATGTATACATATATTTTTGAGCGCCCTTCCGTGCAATGGCGATGATAATTAG
The DNA here is from genome assembly GCF_030179895.1 of Drosophila kikkawai. Lineage (NCBI taxonomy): Eukaryota > Metazoa > Arthropoda > Insecta > Diptera > Drosophilidae > Drosophila > Drosophila kikkawai. The sequence continues at coordinate 18,248,910 of NC_091729.1, read as the reverse complement.
TGTACGTGATTCTATTTACTTCGACCGGGCGGCGGCCCCCGAACCTCGATGAATGTATCCCAGAAACATCCCCTATACCCCATCAATGTTGGAAAAGGGGTCCGTCCGGGTCCTTTAAGCCAAGAGAATGTCCTGTGTGTAATATGATATGCGCGTAAAAAATATAGTACGTGTGTGCGTGACAATGGCAACAACGTGCGCCAGATCCCCCAAAAAGGACGAAAAAGGAGGGGTTCTGGGTGTCAAAAATGAAACTACGCCTGCTTGGAATTTTAAAATAACCAAATGAGTTTTAGCTTGATGAAAATAAGCAACAACAATAAGGGGAATATAGAGAATAGCAGCAGCAGCAGCAGCAGTCGAAGCTAAAGCAACAGCGGAGCCCATAAATATTTATAAACTTTCCCCTGTCTTATAAATACAGGGTCATTAGTTGGCCTGCACACCTTTCAGCGGGGATAGCCGGGATCCATGCTCACCTCGAGGACAATAAAAACGAACTAGGCGGCAATTTGAATTCCTCTACTCTATATAAACAGGAGACTAAGTGAGACGTTTGAATCCTCCGAAAGGAAGACTATAACTAAAGGGTTAATGGGGCTCAGGCTGATTTATTTGTTGGGGAAATCTTAAACCAGGGAAATCGGAATTTTGTGCAGGACTTTGACAATTTAAGAGGTCAGAAAATTAGGAAAAACCTATACCTATTGGTTTACAGCTTTGTTTTTCAAATAGTTTCTAGTAAGAACTCTTTTAGGGACATAGTTCTAGTCGTATATAAAGTATACGCAATGTTGGCTAAAATTTAAAGATAAAGTTATAGTTAAATAGATAAATATATAAAATAATTTCCAGTATTTATATAACTTAATTATTAATAATTAATATACAAAATTTTAGAATCTTTAGGCTAACAAATTAACCAACCAACTTTAAAATAAATAAAATAGAGTATACGCAGCGTTGGCCAATTTCAAATGTTTTATAAACAGAGGTCAGGACCAAGCCTATCAGGGTTTTGTATTTATTTTATATAAACACATACAAACATACACACACATACATATAATATACACAATACATATAAAAATGATGAAGCAAAATGGCGAAAAGTGGCAGTAAAAAATAAAATGCGCTGCCACAAAAGTGCCATTTGTGGCATAAACACATGCGCGCCAAAAACTTTGATAAGACAAAAGCCGAGCGAGGCCACCGCCGAATCAGGTGGTGCTGGTGTTTGGTGGTTGGGTGGCAGGTGGAAGGCCGAAAACTTTGGCAACTGTGGCACAGGCGACACAGCGGTGAAAAGGCCAGAGAGTGGAAATGTCCCAAGAATGAACTTCGTCGTTGGCGGGAACCACCGCAGTGTGCCACTAAATGCTGCCACTAAATGTGTGCCAAGTATTATTGCAGGTGCCAGGTGGCAGGTGCCTATCTGCACACGTGTGTGTCTCTGCCTCTCTGTGTGTGTGGGAATATACGGCTGAGTGAATGTGCGGGTGTGCGTTCTTTTCTTTCGCCAAAATTGCCCAAGGATCTGGGGCCTCCTTGAGCCGCCCAGGACTCGCATAAAATTAGCACAATAAAAACACATAAATGCGGCACAAAAACATGAAAATCCACTTGTTATAATTTAATCGAGTTGATAGAATTTTTACGACACCTTTAGCCAGGTAGAAGCGAGCGAGGCTTTGCCTTAAAATGTGGGACAAAATAAAAGTTTTAATCACACGTCGCCGCTTTATAGCCGGCCATGAAGATAGCAAATGCATTACCAACTTTGCTTAGGATAAACTTTATTTTAAGAAAAACACAAAAAACAGGGGCCAAGTGAAATCACTTAGGTTTTATGTGAGTCCAAGACGCGGTGAATTTTAATGAGGCAGGGAAAGGTCATATTTAAAAAACAAAACTAGTTTAGTTGGCAAAGTTTTAGTACCACAAAAAGCTTATAAATTCAAGTATTTAGTCAAGGAATATCTCTATTTTATGGACTTTTATTTGTCATTTATATTTCACTTATATTTTAAACAATGTTATTTTCCCAGAAGTTACTTTTCATTTTTACTCAACTCGCTTACCAGCAAACTACCCTGAAACACTTGATTTTATTACTGTTCGGACGAGAGTTTTAAACTATTTCCAGGATTATTTACACAACTGTTTGTATACGTGGCCACCAGTTACTGTGTGACCCCATATTATATTGCAGTGGGGACCTTCGTGTGTGGCAAATGGATGTGGCAAGTGGCGGGGCGTTGGCGTTTCCTCTTCAACTTCGAATTCTGTCACACTTCTAATAAGCGCTTAAAAGCCACGCAAGGCGGCTATCCAAAACCTGTGATTAAAAAGGGGGAAGCTCAGGGAAAATCCAACCGCAAGGCGAGTGACAGAAGTGGCACAGGCCAACCAATAATTGTGCATGTGCCCAGTGGCAGTCGAGCGAAAGAAATCACTTAAAAACTCTTACACACACTCGCACCTAAATTATGCTTCACACCCCCCAGCTCAAATGGGAGTTCTAACAATGAAATTAAAGCCACCACAAAGGCCAGTGATAAGCAGGGTTGGGGGGGGGGGGGGGGTGGCCAACTCAACGCGATCATAAATCTAATGTGTAATAAATTTAAACAGCGAAATCATGCAAAAAGCAAAGGCAGGTCGTCCTGCGGGCTAAGCTCACGCACAGGACTCTATTTTTTTGTTTGTGTTTTTGCTCTCGCCACGAAGGACCCGACAATGACTACACTTTAGCGGCAAATTTGTGCGCATTGTCGCCGTATTATTTGCTATTATTTATGCCTTTTCCACTATTTACTTCCTTTCTTAGCGCCCGCCACGCCATTTTCAGTGGTTGGAGTGGGGGAGCAGTGGCGGCGGTATGCAAAAGTGGCCACTCCTTGGCCAGGACAAAAACCTACACTCCCAGGATCAAAAAGCACTGCAAGGAATGGGGTTTAAAAATATAAAAAAGACTTTCTTTTAATAACTTCCTTATTTAGAATTTATTTATATTAAAATTTAGGGAAATGCTTATCTTAAGACTTGGTATTCTGTAATATATTTTATATATTTCTTAAATTTTAACTAGCATTTTTTGTCCCGTGTAGTAAAACCACAGGCAATCCTTGCTGCCTGACACTTATGGCGTGCTAAGCATTTGCGCTTGGAGAGGCTTGCGTGGATTTTAAACATTTTCACACAACATTCTCATATTTAGACGTCGCCCATCAGCCAGCCAGTCAGCCAGCCCATTGGGAGAGTGGAAAACCGGCCGCTGTTGGCTGTTTCCCTCTTTGCCAAGCGGCGATAATGTAAGCCCCTTTTAAGCCCGAAATAAAGGACGCGAAAAGCGGACGCGAATGCGACCGCACCAACACACAATACACAATACACACAACATGCAACGGCACACGCGACCCCAAAACGAAAATCTGTGAAATGTAATTGTTACCATGAAAGCACAAACCTCCATATCACGACCTTCTCCTCTGCCCCTCCCCCTTTTTTTGAGAGCATTTTAAGTAAGTTTCTCAGTTTGATAATCGGCGGGCCTCAGCCGCCTCGCTCGCTGCTTTGGCTGATATACAAATTGGCTTTCGCAATGACTTTATATATTTTACGAGCTGCGGTCCTTTTCCGGGTAACGTGTCCTTTCCCTTTTTCTCTTTTTTGGGCCCTGTGAAAATTCGCATGTGAGCCGCCCGCTGATGCGATTATAAAGGGAAACTGATGCAGATAAAATTAATTGAATTCAAAAAGCCAAAGCATTGGTCTTACTCCTGCCAAGTCAAGGAGGGTTTTCCATTTTCTAGCAAAGTGCCTGCCGCCTGCACTTGCCTGTAGCTGGGGCTGTGGCATTTTCCCCAATAGTTTTCTGGGTCAAGTAAATATATAGTTGTTACATCACACGTGGCCACGAGTGGTTTATAATCAGGAATTAGACTCAAGTGGTTTCACTTGCCTAAAGTTTTAAGCCCTGAAAAGTTTTCATAATAAATAAACTCAGTTTAGTGGAAACTATTTTAAACTATTATTCAAGCGAAAAACAATAAACCAAATATTCGTGGAAGCTTTCAAACATTTTTATCTGGAATTCTGGGTAATAATAATGATCGATTTGGAGCTCTCCAATAAAAACCCCGAGTTCCTTATAATTTTTGCATTATATCTTATCGCTTGAGGGCCAAGTTATCAGAAATAAAACTATAATAATAGAACGCACCTTAGCATAGATAAACTTTAAAAATAAAATGCCTCAGATGCTTATCATTTCGATGAGACCTTAGAAGGGGTTTTCCTCATTTTATCTGCCATGACTAACTCTGCATTCGACTTTTACAAGGTCTTAGTCATCGCCAGGGTCATAATATTATTCCCATGTTTGTGCTAGCTTTCAGGTATATCGATTAGCAAGTTATACAAAACAGATTAGATAGGAGAGTTATCTATATAGAAATGCGACTCGATAAGATGTGTGCGCGGCCAATTGGGATTTAGTAGCCCCGAAGACTTGCTTCACTTTGCACGTGTGAGACGGAAATTATTCGAAATATTTGAAAAATGCCACCGCCACATGGAGGACCTGGAGGCCATGGAGGTCATGGGCATGGACATGGCGGACCACCGCACCATGGAGGAGGACCGCATGGAGGACACCATGGAGGACCGCCGCACCACCATGGACCGCCGCATCACCATCACCATGGCCCACGACGACCATGCTGCCTGTGCTGCACCATTTCATAAGAATTTAACAAGGAATTTACCCGTTATTCAAAAGGGATTTAAATAGTTTTAAGGATTAACGCGAAATAAATGCGAAATGCGCCTCAGGAAACGTTTGAGAATGTGTGTGGGATTCGGGTTAATAAGCCGCCTAATTAGTGTAATCGAGTGCCTCGAGTGCTGGAGCAATTAATGGGACTGGCTAATCATTATGTGTCACCTCAGAAACGCTTTAAAACCTCAAAAGCCGCCGTCACAAGGCGGTTGGTTTTCCAATGCGAATGTCCTAACAGAGTGTGTGTTTCCTTGCGTGACACGGCCATTGTGCGTGTGGGAGTGGGAGGAGTGTTTGTATGTGTGTGCTTCAGGACCTTTAGACACACGCACGACCACGGACTCGACTGGACTCTAATTTATAGCAGCCAAGTGGATGCCGAAGACCAGAAGACATACAAGTGCCATAAATTCCGGCAAGGCAACACATTATTTATACTGTCAACCGGTCCATATTTCGGATGGGAAATACTCCATCGCAAAAGGCCTAACCATAAATAAGTGCATTTCGCAACGTTTTCGGCTTCAGCTACAGCGAAAAATAAGTCTTCATTAGCGGTTAAAAGGCTGACTGTTTGACCCACAAAGGACTTGGCCATATACCCATTGAGAGAGACAGGGAGTTCTCTACTGTGTCGCCCTGCCGCAGCCTTAAAGCCGGAAATTTCCAAGCCCAACACAACAACAGGCAGCTGAAAGGAAAATGCTTAAAGTTCAAATTAAGCACAACAGCTGGCGAAAAATTGAATTGAAAGCAGGAGCAGAGCGGCAACAACAACCACACAAGGAGTAAAGCAACAAAGAGCCGCTTCTCCCAGTCACCCAAACCTCACACCCATTGCCCAAAACCCCACCTAACCTCCCTAACCTCCATTTTCAGCCATTCCATAACCCCGAACCCCGAAAACTCAACTCAACCCAAGGCATTTACACAGCGACACACACACACACACACGTACACAGAGGACACAGGAAAACCCTGAAAGAAAAACCGAAGCATGCTTTCGGGCCATCAGCTGGCCGTGTAAGAGAGTTTCGCTCGGAAAATCGAGAGTTTCTGTGCTTCTCTCAGTAAAGCACACTGGCGCCACTTTTCCCCAAGTGTTCAGTTAGGGTACTTGTTCGCGCAGGCGCTGGCATATTGAGTGGAAATTGGGGAAAAACCAGAGAGCCAAATCGAAGGTACCTTGGTTAGTGCTTTGAACAATGCTCAAGGGTCTGGATGTCAATAGTAACCATTTTGATTTAGCCTTCACCACGAACACCAAACAAGGCCGTAAAAATCAACTCGAATGCGTTTACGAAATTTTAATGTTCTGCCAGCCAAAGTTATGGCCTAAACTTTGTTTTGATAAGTGCTTTGATTAGGTTTAATGGCAATGGTTTTGGTACAATTAAACAGTTAATGGCACTAGTACTAATAGGGCGTTATTATTATATAAAAGAATATTAAAGTTAATACAAGGAGGTAAACTCTATAGGAAATATTCCCTTTTTTGAAAAATAATATGCTCGTGATGTATGGTAAAAGGATTAAGTCAGGTTTATTTACAAAGATTTAATCGTTCTCTTTTTATTTATGAAACATTTTAGGGATTTAAATGTGGAAAAAGGGGGTTGCAATGATAAAAGGTGTGTGGTTTTTATATCACATTAATATTGAACTATAAATATTTTGTTATCTTAATACCACAACAACTTCTATTAAATATTAGAAACATTTCAGAGAAGCCTTACCCTCAAATTAAAATAAATTCAAAACAATATCTTAAATTTATGACTTCAAAAAGAAGGAATAAAATAAAAATATAAATATTTAAAAATCAAATTCTCTCATTTCTACTCTTTTCATATTGATATCTTTCACATTCCCATCTAAATATTAGTTGCATTTTAAATCAGTCTAAACAATCAGCTTAAAGACCTTAATTCGTCAACACCTGAAATTATTTTTCAAAAATGGCAGAGACACTGCAAAAATGCCTCTGGTAGCCGCTTGTGTACAATTTCCTGGCTTTATTTATTCAGCATTCTTGATTGTTTTTTGCCTTTCCTGCTTCATTTCCTGAGCATGCTGCTCCTTCTTCTACTCCCACATTCACAATGATGCAAAGTGGCTGGCCCAAAGTCCTGGCATTATCCCGAAGTGTTTAATTACGTATGCTCCCAAGTAGGGGGGGGGCTGTAAGGGGGCGTGGCGCATATAGTAGTTACCGAGCAGTTGCAGTGCATAAATTATGTTAGGCCAAAGTGCAAGCAAAGTTATGTACCAGACGGACTGGGTTTGTTAGAAAGATTAACGCCTTCGTTTTGTTTTTTATGCTTTTTTTTTTTGTATGCTTTTTATGCTTATAACGTAACATACATATATACATACTTACCTTTAGTGCCTTATGCCACTAAGCCGTCTGCGAGGAGCTGGAAAAACAAACTGCAACGGAAGCTGCACCTCATCGCCATGGCTTCCCCCGCATTTCCGCCAGCGACTGTGTCACTTTCGGGCAACTGTTTCATGGCGGCCACTTCAGTGCCAACTACAGTGACAATAATAAGCGCCAGCAAAGCTCCTACGCTAGGGCACTGAGAGAAAAAGGGGGTGAATTCATTTTAACAGGAATAAACTTTAACGCTTTCTTGGTCTTTTGAAAATTTTAAAAAGAATGAAAAGGAAAAAAGCTAAGTTTATACATTTTTATATTATTTTTTTATGAAGAAACTATAAAATATTTATATGAAATTAAAGTTTAATTAAATAATAATGATACTAATTAAAACAAGGGACCCTTTAAATTAATTAACTTTAACTTTAACTTCACGTCACTTGAATATCCTTCAATTTTAGTTAAGAAATCAAGCATTTTTAAAGGAAAGTTGTTCTTTTATTGAGTTAAATCCAATTTAAAATTTTATAGTTATAAAATCACTATTTTCTTTCAGTGTCTTAAGCTCCGGATAAGGTGCGAAAGCGAGTAGTCGACTGTAAGTGTGTGTTTGTGTGTGTGTCTCTGTTAATGATAATGATGACAGTCTGTCGCCAACTGTGCGCCAGTGTGCTGCACTTGCTCCTTTATGCTGACGCTGTAGGACTCTCGGCGCGCTAGTTAAAGTTTTAATTTGGCATATTATAGTGGCTGAAGAGGCGCAGCAGGCGCTCGTTAAATATGCCCACAGAACACATGGAATTAGAGCCGCAAAACACTGCACTATGGGGAATTTGGCCATTTTTATGGTATTAATTAATAACTTTTAAACTAAATAATATATTTCGAAACTGTTTTTTTTATTATAATTATGGACTCTATAAAAAATGATTTTTGGAAAAATGGGCGTGGTTCCGCCCTCGCTTGACGAATTTTTTATTTTTATTTATATTTTTTTAAGTGTATAAGGAGATTTTTTCTTTTTTTCAAATAATATATTTTAAAAACATAATAAAAAAAATACATTGTCTTAATTTTCAAGCTCTTCGTCAGATATAAAATAAAAAACGTAATTTTCATATTCAATTTCTTCATAAAAGAGGTCCAGGCCTTCAAATTCGCTAATAACTTCCATTTGGAACTTACATTAATGCAAAAAAATTAGCTTTTGCCTTTTAAACTGGTAAAATGATTTGAGACATTAATATTTATATGTAATTAACTTGGAAAATGGTTTTTTCTTGGTAAAATTTGCTCGAAAAGACCTGCAAAAAAAATTAAATTACGCAGATTGTGCGGATTTGTGCACATTGAGAAAAATTGCCTTTTATTTAGAATGAATGCCTCTACAACATATATCGGACGTACAGCAATACAAAGACATATATTTTTTATAGGTCTCTTTAAAGTTAAATATTTTCTCAAAAAAATTTTCTTAGAGGAACACTTAGAAAAATCGCAATATATCAGTAAGACACGCACAGATCAATATATTAGTACACACTACACATAATAATTACCAGTACGATTGGTCTCCATCAAAACTTTAATCAAAAATTGGTTCTACTTTTAAGTTTTTCACTTTCAAAGTAACCGAATAAAAAATAGCTATTTTCAATCACGTGCATTTTGGCTACAACAGCCGACTTTAACAGTGGATAGGCTTAACAGTGCACTGTTAATTAACATTTCTGGTACTACATTTTATAGAGCCATATATTTTTAATATGTTTACATAAAAAAAACTCAAATATTTAAAGTTTGATAAAATGACTAAATACCACGGAAATGGCAAAATTCCCCATAGTGCACTGTGCACTGAGCGATGTACAGAAAAAGGAAGCGACCGGCTACTGCGACTTATGGCATTGAACTTAGCCAAAGGGGAAGAGGAAGGTCCTTGGGTGATGAGTTCTGTGAAGGCTCGAGTGGTTGTATCGACATCCTTGAGGGGCTTAAAATGAATAGTTGAAGTGGCCCCTAAAGCTGGGAAAAGCCACTACAGGTAGCCGGTATTATACAGAGATCATTTGGAGTAACGAAATTAATTATATGAGTGATTAGGGATTAGGAATAGGTAAAGGAAATATTTATTTTATAATTTTTTAGTTACTAGAAATATTTTAAAAATTAAGAAGCCTTTCTAAGACAAGAAAATCTGCAAAAGAAAGCATATTTTATTTTAATTACATAAGAAAATAACTCAAAAATCGTAAAATATGTAAATTAGTTCAAGAAACAATTATTTTACATTTTATTTAATTTATTTTGTGATATGTATACCAATTTCTAAGCTATAATTATTTATTCTCATTAATGTTTACCCTTGAAAAACTTTATTTTAATTAGAAAAAGCTTATTAGAAACTTGACACATTTATCTTGTTTAAATTTTTCAAAAAAAACAAACAATTCTTGAACTTAAACCCCTTAACTTGAGAGATAAGATACAAAAAACCGTTTTAATGGAGACCAAACACGTTCAGATTGTTTTGTTTATCGAGCCATTTTGCTATGGGATTCCCTTATTTCAGAGTAGTTAATGTAAATTAAATTTTATTGCTGGCTATAAAAACCGAAAAAAAGAAACACAAAAACAACTGTAAGTGAGATGCAATCGCCACATTGAAATACTGGTAAAATCAAACTCAAAGTCCAGTTCTGCGGCTATCGTGTATTTCACATGCTTTAAGCCATTTAGCAAATTATTCGCAATGTGCCTCAAACTCAACCCTTGAATATCAAACAGCTGAAAGGAATGAGAGAACAGAGAACAGACAGCCATCGAGGGCGAATGGAAATTTTTTGGCAAAGCATTTCCAATTCAATCAAACGCCCCCACACACACTCACACACATGCTGGCATTTAAATAAAAATAAACAAGGCAAAGGAATACTTTGAAACACTTTTAAGCATCATTACATTAGCAAATTTCCACCGATTCCGGGAGGGATAGGGTGATTTCGATTGAGACGATGGATCCCTGGGATTTCGATGAAAGGACTTGCGTCTGGCGTGTGTGTATGCGGGGGCGTGGCCGTGGCAATAACAAAGCATACATTGTAGCAACGCTAAAGTTGGCTCACTTCCGTTTCCTCTCCTTTTGGCATTTTCTAATTTCCATTCGCCCGAATCGTGGGAAATGTAATTATGGCCATACAAAACCCGCAGAACCCGTTTGCCAACGTTGGCCAGCTTTTGGTGTAATTGTCGTTATAATAAATAACTTCAACTGTCCGACACTTGACACTTGACATCAACTGCAGCGGAAGCGGCAACAGGAGCGGCAAAAAGAAAATCCCCCAACCTTTGGCCACGGGATGGGTGCAAGTGCATGCAAAGTGCCAGAAAAACATTCGCCATTGCCGCATATTTCAAATGCGGACACATGTAAAAATGCTGAAGCGCTGATAAGGACATTAACATTTGGCCAAACACATAGACACGCGGCCAAAAACGTGGCAGGAGGAGGGAGGGTTTCCTTCCGCATATGCGAAACATCAGCAACAAGAACAGCAACACAAACAAAAAAAGCGGAAAAACCTTCACCTCGTCGCTTTTGACACGCAAATTTATAACGGCAAAGGCGGCAACAAAAACTTGTTGTGGCCAAAAACATACAGAAGGCTACACGCAGAGAAAACTAGCAGAATTTGGTGTTTTAAAGTAAATTTAAAATATTTTATATATCATATTTGTTTTACATTAAAAATGTTCCTAAACCGCAAACGAGCGATTAAAGGAAGTGACAACGAACGAGTAAGGGACGATTAAGTAGAGATGATAACGAGAGCAGATCAACGAGTAGAGATGAGAGCAAGCGGCGTAAAAGAGCGAGTAAGCCATGAATAAGACAAGCAAGAGAGGTTTTTCGATTTTCTTTATTCTCATTTCAAGCTTGAAAATGTTTTCTAAATAAAATTAAATAAATTTCCTTATTGTTAATGTAAACATCTTTTTTCTCCAAGTGCCACAAACCTCCAAATCCGCCCTGAAAATAAAGGAAGGCACAAATTTTGAACGCATACAAATGCAATTTAAATTTACTTATTTGGAACCCCTGGGAATTTCAAATTATTTGCCTTTTCACGCAAATTTAGCGACCATTTTTCTAACAGAAATAAAACTCAGACAGGTGGGCCTCCGTCAGCCAGAAGGAGGAGGAGTTGGCATAGTTGGGGGTACTTCCCCTTCCACTGACATGTGTACACGGGCTGATTCTTGGGCGCAACTTTTTCCAGCTCCGGTTTTTTTCCTCTTAGACGGGAGGGGGTCGATTAGAAAATGCTTTTCCCCCCCACCAAAAAGAAAGTTACCCAAAAGGCTCTGACAAATGCTCTTTGGCCAGCATGTTGTTGCTTCTGCGGTGATTAATGACGTCGAAAGCCGAAAGCAGGATCTGCTCCGCGGGGATGCTTTGGCAGCTTAATTTAAAATGAAAATTGTACTTAATTTCTAGCTGAAGGGGGCGACAGGTTTGGGGCCTTGCTAGACTGATTATGCCCTTCATGGTTTTGCTTTGTGCCCTATAGGGAAAGCCATCCCTATGTCAGATCTTGTTCATTAGAAATGAGCTAACACAAATATTACATTTTGTCTTGTTTAATGAATTCTGTAAACTTTTTGGCGCAAAAAAAAAAAAAATATGCATTTTGAGAAATTAATTCTGTCTAGAATTATATTTATGAATGACAAGCTTTAGCAACTCAGGCAGAAAATACATTCTGGGAATAAACAACCCCAAAATTTACATACAAATTTGGGAGATTTTCTTAATAAAATAAGGGAATTTGAAGAGATTAAATTTATAATAAAAATTATAAACAAAAACATGCCTGTAACTTGTCTAAAAGTCAAAGTAAAAAGCTAATAATACAATAAATTAACCAAAAAGTCTTTGAATATATTTAAAATTTTTAAAAAATCACAATTTCACCTGTAAATATATCTCCATAAAAATCCCATTTCATTAATTACCCCGACACAACAAAACGAAGATAAAGTTTGCAGATTGAAACTCCCTTGTTTTTCTTTTAAGCCAAATCATTCCACAGATGTGTGTGGGGGGAGAGAGTTTATCATTCGAGTCGACTGACTGTCCCCACCACAAGCAAATTGAATTAAGATTACCACACAAGGATTTCAAAGCATTTGCGGAGAAGTCAAACAAGCTTTAGTTTATTATTATTATTGCGTCAGAGCGAAAAGTTTCAGCCACTCGGCGGCGTCGGCGGTGGTTGACTGCGGTGAGGAGGGGAAAAAGTGTAGATGGAGAGAAAACGTGGGTTGGAAAATTCTCAATCGCAATCTTATGGTTTATTTCTTTTGCACCAAAGCTACTTTATTTTGACAGCAGACAAACAAATGTCAGAATTGAAATTAAAAGGAAGGCAGCGACAGGCAGCAGCAGTCTGTGGAAAACTTGTGAAAAACACGCCCGCCGACTCAAAGACGTAGACGAAGGTTTTTCCAAGGGCTAAAGGGGGGAGTGTGGCCACAATACGCAGTTTCAATCAGAAACTCCGGATCCACAGCCCACGAATCCGACTCCGGACTTTAGACCCAAGACTCCAACACCGACCGGCTCTGGCTCAATTCCATCACCACCCACACGCACTGCTCCACTGACTTCCCTGTGCATTCTCAATCCGAATCCCAATCCCAACTCGCCTCTCGCCACTCGCTGCTTTCTTTTTTGTACATTTCACACAGCGTGAAATTTTCTAAATGTCATTTTGCTGTCATCTCGTGGATAATAAGATTACAACTACGCTGAAATAATAGGATTCAAATGAAAAAACTTTGCCGTCGTCGTCGCCTGTCTCCTTGGCGCGTCTCAACTTTCAATACGCACCGAGAGATATATATCTGGATTCTGATTCAACACTGGTACAGTGGTTGAATATAAAAAAGATAAATCTGACTTGGCGTGTTTCTAAAATTAGAAGATTGCTCTGAAATAATAAGAATCTTGTAAATTTTGATTGTCAGAAACATAATTCAGTGTAGAGTTTCTTAGGAAACTTGGTTCTCTACAGAAAACCAAAGAGATTATAAGCTATACTTTGAAAATTATTAAAAATAATAAGAGGAATTACAACTAATCATTACATCACCATAATAATTATCAGAATATCATTACAATTTCAAGCAATTATCTCCATGAAAATCAACACCTTTTGCACCATCTTTCGCTTGCTTATTGTTACTACTAAAAAGACAATTTTCTACTTTTAACGATGACTAGCAGTATTTTTTTTTGCCCGCTTAGCCCACTGTAGGCTAGGGGGCGTTGTCGTCATTTGGTCTCTGGATTTACCACCTGGAATGGGTCGCTGTGGAAAGTTTTTTTGATAGAGTGCCGCGATAATGAGTGAGCAAGCAGCCGCAAACTCCAACTCCAATGCTATAACCCACCTCCCATCTCCATCCCCATCTCCCATCTCCATTTCCTCCTACAAATCCCAATCCATTGGTAACTTGAGCGACCTATGATCTCGAGACCACTTGAGGCGTCGCTGTCTGTTCCACGTCTGCGTTCTATTTGTATAATTGATTCGATTCTCCCGATGGAGAAGGCGGTTTAATGAACCATGCTTTCGTGGTGACCATTACTTCAGATTGTCTGCGTGCCCTCGGGCCACAAATTGACGAAAGTACATACTTGCCAAGATGGCAAATAAAAAAAGAGCCAAGCCTAGGCATAAAGAAAACGGGAGAAAAACAAAACGAAGACCAAAACAAAGTCCAAAACCTATCAGCTGGCCTAAGATGGATCACTGCCCGAGGCAATAGAGAGAAACCGGCTTTTATTGCTCACGAATCAGCTATAAAAGCAGCGATCACAGCCCAAACCGGCATCAGAACTTCCCCAATCGTTCTAACAAGTCATCAGCAGCAACATGAACTCCTACTTGGTGATCGCTTTGAGTGCTGTGCTCCTGGCCCTGGCCATTGCCACGGTGAGTTTCAGTCTAGATTCTAGTTGGAAGTCAACAGAAAAGGACTAGAAACTAACTAACTAATCTTTTGATCCTTAGCCCATCGAGCTGAACGAGGATCAGAAGGCTCTGGCCAAGCAGCACGGCGAACAGTGCGCCGCCGAGCTGAAGCTGACCGAGGAGGAGAAGGCCAAGGTCAAGGCGAAGGACTTCAAGAATCCCACCGAGAACATCAAGTGCTTTGCCAACTGCTTCTTCGAGAAGGTTGGCACCCTGAAGGACGGTGAGATTCAGGAGGCTGTTGTCCTGGAGAAGCTGGGCGCCTTCATTGGCGAGGAGAAGACCAAGGCCGCCCTGGCCAAGTGCAAGTCCATCAAGGGTGAGAACAAGTGCGACACTGCCGTGAAGCTGCACGAGTGCTTTGAGGAATTCAAGCCTGTCAAGGAAGTCAAGGCCTAAGGAGTTTGGTTGGAAGGAGTTTTGGCAAATTGTGATTTGATTCCAGTGGAAAATAATTTAAAGTTAACAACCATTAATATGAAATAATTTAAATACACCCTTTGTCAGATGAAAGTCGCCTTGTAGTTTTATTTTTGCGTAGTGGTTTTTTTTTAGAAAAAAGAACCAAAGTTTCTAAAGAGAGTAAAGCGGTTTTATAATTTCCGAAAGTAAATCGAATAGTCACCAAATAAAATCTGATAAAATATTATTTGTAGTCCTGCTCACTGAGCATTGATGGGGCCGCAGACTCAGCCCTGCTCTCGCGGCGAGATGCCGAAATGGTGGCACGCTTGGTGATCGCTTCTTGAGTGTTGCACATTATACAGGTTTCAATAAAGAACTCCAGATTCGAGTCTACGAGAAGGCGAGCAATGGGCAGGGCATCCTCCAGGGCCTCCTTGGTCTGCTCCAGCTTATGCAGAACGGCATTGGCCTTGACTATCTGCACGATGCTCAGGAACTTCCACAGATTGCTCTGACAGTTTTGACTTTCTGGGTATACAAAAAAAACATTTAAGTAATACTTGGAATATGCCAAATTATCTCAGCTTACCTCTAATAGCCCGGCGAGCATTATAAGTACATTCTGAATGGCGACCCTGATCCAAGTGCGTTTGGGCCAGCTGGTGCAAGAGGTAACACTTCTCTATCGAGTACTTGGCAAAGACCATTCGCCTTTCCAGCCTGGCCGTGAGCTTTCTGCGTTTGATGATTATGAAGTAACAGCCTAGATAAATAGAATATGGATCTTACTTGGCCCTGTTGGCAGCCGGATCATTGGCATCTGGCTCAGGATGAGTCGAGCGATCCCCAAAGACCAACGAAACAAAGTCCTTGACCTTATCGGTTGGCATTCGCAGCAATCTAAGGATGGCCGAGCTGGAATTGGAATTGAAGTTCTTTGGCACTCGTAGCTGCTCGGCCAGGGCCAAGGCCAAGGTGTTGTAGACCTCGTTAAGGAACTCGAACTTCCAACACATAACACGGGAGGTCTTCAAGACCACATAGTCGCCCATTACCTCCTCTACGTACTTGCTCAATAGCTGTGCGCTTAGGGTTAGTATTTAATTTAAAAAAAACTTTCATTGCACTCACCTGAACCTTTTGAGCCTTTCGCAGAATTCGAATCTGTTTCAGGACCGTATTCATGGTGCGATGCGTCTGGTATTGTACGCGATACAGGTACGACTCCCTGTACCTGTCCGACATTGCCTTATTGCGGTACTTTAAGTAATTGACTAAATAAAGAGGACTACGCGATTGTAACATTTTCTGGTAAAAAACAATAATTAAATGGAGTTTAAAAACCAAGCACAGCGATCAAGTCTCACCATAAACTTGCGCACGATTTCGTATTGTTTTCGGGAGATATTGTGCAGAAAGTACGAGGACTCCTTGCACTGGGGCAGCAACAGGTTAGGATTCTTGCAAAGCATCTTCATAAAGAGTACATCGACCCAGGAGTCATTGATATACGATTGATGGAATATGTTAAAGGCCCGCTTCCGGCGTGCAATTTCCATGGGCGACAGCAACTCCTCCTCAACATCCTGGATACTCTGCACATCGCATTGGCCCAGCTCCTTTAGGACCTTCCACAGCGGTCTCGTGTCTACCTTTAACTTTTGTTTCATCAAGTTATTTACAACTTCGGCTGTCTTATGGTTTTTCGAGAAGAAAGCCGTCATAGCCTCGCCAGTCACATCCTCGATTACACCGTCAATCTAATTGGGATTGATTGGAGATTTTATAACTTTTCCTAGATTTAAAACTTGATTAAAATTAGGCCACTTACTACTACAACACGCTGTTCAAAGCTCTTTCTCTTGTTTCCGGTAAAAACGCGCATATTGTTATGCAATGCCGCCTTGCTGTTCTCAAACTGGTTTAATTCGTAGAGGACATCGCAGATGTCCAGCTGAATAAAGGCCTTTTCCTCACCATCAGCCTCGCGGGCCAGTTCTGCAAGAAAAACATAAATTTCAATAACAAAAATTCCTAAAAACTGTGGATAAACATTGCAAACATGCCTTAATTGTATCATTTCTTTCCTAAATATTAATTTTGTTAAAAAACTCACTGGCAGCATCGCGACTGTCCTGCAAGGCTCCAAGCATCTGGGCAGCCTTGCGCTTGGTCTGGCATCTCTTGTAAAGGGTCATGTGATCGCGTGGCTCCAGATCAAGGGCCTTGTTGAGATAGTGCAAGGCAAAGTTCTCCCGGCGGCGACGTGAATAGTAGGTGCCCCAGTCCCTGTAGATGTCGTGAAGAACCTCATCCGACCAGTCTATCTTCATCCATGGCGGCACCGCCTCGTCCACCTTTGCTTTTGGTATCTCAACGATGGAAGTCATTTTGCCGTTTCAACTAAATAATTTGTATTTATAAACATTTTAAAAAGAGGTTCTTCTTGGACCATACTCACTTATATCTTTTAGGGATATTATATGTTTCTTAAAGTGGGAAATATGTAAAACATCTGCTAAAATTGGAATATACAATAATTTTGTTAAAGATTAAAATACATGTGAATGATGCTGAGAGACGTAAAGGTCTGGGAAAAATAGCTGAAAGGGAAATTAGGTAAAAAAACATGGCTTGCTAGTTAAAGATTATTGAAATAAGACAAATAAAGTTAGTGGAAAGATGAGCTTAAGTCTCTCGTCATAAGTATCCTTCTCCACGATAATATACCAAATCATATATCATATATTTCAATTTGTTCATCATTTCCTATCAAGAGAAATATCTTTATTCTTTGAAATGGGATTCTAAAGGACATTGTAGAAGAATACATAGTTTAACCATTAAATCCCTTGACCACACACTTCTCGAAGTTGAAGACAAAATCGCATGTGGTGGCCGCTTTGGTGGCTCCGCAGCTGGTGAGCAGGGCCTTCAGTTTATCCGCCGTCAGACTACTGAATCGGATCTGGGCAAACTTAAGGATCTTGTCATTGTTCGGCTTGTTATCGTCGCCAATGAGTCCCAGTTTCTTGTAGACACAACTGTGGTAGCACTTTACGGCCTCCGAGGGATTGGCCACCTCCTTGTCGGTGGTCAGCAGGTTGGCATCGTTGGCGGCAATGTTCAGCTCCTTGATGCAAGCCTGTTGCATCTGCTTGTAAGCAGCCAATTCGGCAGCAGTCTGACCCTATTTGGAAATCAAAATGATCCTTTTTTATCAATCATTAAGGATATCTACTCGAAAGTTACCGCTGCTAGTTCGCTGAAGGCGAAAATCACGAAGACGACGACTATTAAACCGATGACTTTCATGGCTGCAAAAAGTATATGCACTGACTCACTGAGCGAGCTAAAGCTGTTTAAATACTCCTGACATTTCTATAATTCCAGTCTAACTTCCAACAATTAAGTTATTAAAATTCAATTACTTACATTATACAATTTTAAAATTATTTTCTAAAATAATTTGTTGAAGCAATTGGCTGTTTTTAATATTTTTGGCCAGCTGGCGTTTAAAAATCCCCGCCCCTAGGTGATCATTCGGGTCAGTGAGCTATAATTTAAAACCATTTTTTACTCTAGTTAATTTTGGATAGCTTTTTATGATATTAGAATCATTTTATGTGAAGAATGATACACCTTATCTTTCGCCGGATATATATAAATTTATAAAAAAAAAGCTTTTCAAAGTATTAATTACTTATTTTTTTTAAAGATTTGAATAATATGATTATGATTTGAATTGACCAAACCTCAGAGATGTGAAAAAAGTCAATCAAACTCTTAGTTTTTTACACTAATACTAAATGACAATTTGTCAAAAAGCCAGCTAAAAATTATACTTTAAATATTTCCAATTTCCCTCAGTGAACATGAGTGCCCAAAAGTGGGCTTTAAAATTCAGGAAATTATTTCTCTAACCAAACATTCTCTTATAATAATTATTTAGGTAATTTAACTTTAAAAGCTTTTCATGTTCTATCACCAAAAAAAAGTTTTTTTCATTGTTCCATGATTTTAATTTTATACAATTTAATTTTGTTTAAAAACTTTTTGAAAAGACATTGCTGAAGTATAGATTAAGACATCAAATAAAATGAAGAAAAAACCCTGGGACACATACTCGCAACCTACTCCGACTTGGTTGTGGTTACCGCTTCGTCAGAATGCTGAATACCATCGATGAAATCTGTGCCATCGGGACCAAGGCCCTCGCTCTCCGCCTCCGTCCGTTCGAGAATCTCGCGGATCCGCTGCTCCGCCTCCATCGTCTTGAGGTGATTGTAGCACAGATGCAGCTTGTAGGCCGCCTCGCAGCGAGTCTTGCCCTGCAAGTCGCTGCACTCCTTGATCTCGGCCTTCTCGTGCTGAATGATCGTCTGGACCTGGTTCTTGAAGGCCTCCTCCAGCAACACATTGTAGCGGTCCAGATCTAGCGTCTCGTACAGGCAGCTCACGAAGCACTGCAGCGGCTCATTATGCTTGAGATCGAGGAATGGCAGCTGGGCACCGCCGGGATAGTCCAAGTCGCCCAGGTTGTTCACCTCGCCTATGGACTGAACTGGAGCCGGAACAACTTCGTTCTCGCTGTTATAATCGTTGTTCATGAGGCTCATGTGGAAGAGCTTTAGCTGAGACATTGAAATCTCCGTTTTACGCATGCAGGATCTAAGCATCTCCTGACTAAGCTTGGGCTCGGTGATGTTTAGTGGATCCGGAATCAAGGTGCGGGTCATTGACATGTTCAGCGAGACGGTCAGCGAGCGGCTCTATAAAGGTAGGTATTTTTAAAAATTATTTAAAATATATAAAGGAATATATTACCCAAGCTAAGGGCATCAGAGCACTGAGTGCCAGGCCCACTAAGGATATCCAATTGGTTTGAAGAGACATTAAAGAGAGATTTTCACTATCAATCAATAGTTGTTCGAGTGTTAAAAAAGTTCAGAACTATAAAGCCTGTCACGGTTATACAGACCCCTTTTATAGGGTCGATTTCAGGGATCCGATCTCCTTTTTAATTGCTGTTTAATTGTTGTTCAAATCGATCGGAAAATGACTTTCACGCCTGACTTGATTTAAAGCCATCAAGCGATCTGGTTTGGGATCCAGATATATGTATAAATAATGTACCACGGTTCAGTGCATTGCCAAAAACATTTGAGGGCGTGAATTCAAATCAGCGTTGGCCAAAAGCCTCATTTGTCATATTAATGGCCTCTATAATTACGCAAAAAGAAAATGGTTTCGCAAAAAAAAATGTTTCAAGCTCAATTTGGCAGATGAATCTACAAACCATTTAAGTTCCGTTCCATAAAACTGTTGTTAAAAAACTGTTCGAGGCAATTACACTACATACGTATTTTTTTTTAAATGTATTGTTTGCCAAATTCAATTAAAATAATCACTGCAATTTTCAACTAATTTGTTTACGTGTCTAATCAGAGGTATTTTTTTTTATCCAGAGCGCTTTGAGAAAAACTAGAGGAAAAACGCTCTGAATCTTGAATTAGATTATATAGGAATTGATAGCAGCAACCAATTTAATCACATTAGTTGCAACCGCAGCTAGCTCGAGCTCGCCTTGGCCCTTCTCTAATTGACGGACTTAATAACAGTCTTGTGCTGATAACGGGGAACACGACCGCAGCCTCCCCGGCCACATCACATATTGGTCTTTAAGATCAAAGGAGCTCCACACGGACAGACAAAGGCGAAAGACAACATCGGGCCATTGGCAGTGGCAGAACCACCCTGCATCGTGTAGTTTTTCTAAAATGAAATTACATTAATGTGAGAACCGCAGGCTAACCCCCCGGCCAACCCGACTCCGTCTTCGACTTCGACTTCAACTCCAACTCAGATCCCAAACCCATCCCAGCTCCTTGGCCGACATTGAAAGCCAACTTAGCAGCAAGGAGACAAGCCAAACAAGACGGCCAAGACAAAGGCTGATGGTCGGGCATCGATGTCCTCCTGTCCCGGCCACATCACGCGTCCTGCTTCCTTTGACAAGCCGCCAAGGCGGCTGTCTACTTAAATGCATTAGCTCGCGGGGGTGGAATCCGATGATTGGGCTGCCTTTTTAATAGACATTAGTAAACGCATCACTGACTGTTGTTGGCCAGGCTCCCTGCCTTCCTTCCTTCCGTCCTTGTCCTTGTGCAGACAACTGCAACTGAAACGGATGCTAAATGGAACTGACATGACAGCCAGACCGTTCGCAGGAAGTGACAAAATGAATTATAGACGCCAAGTCCATCAACACTTGGGAAAAGTTTCAGGAATTATAGTCTAGGAGTTATAAAAAGAAATGAGAAATATAAGAAGGGATTAGTCATCATGCTGACCATGGAAATATGAAAACTGAAACGCAAAAACTATTGCCTACTTATGTGGGGGAAATTTTAAAGATAAAACATATTTTGGAAACCACTGAAAAGTTCTTCAATTACAATTAAATCTCTAGAAAACCAACTGATAATTTACTGTGTTTTCTATTACTTCCTTTTTCTCTCAGCGCAGAATCGTCAGTTTATCCTGTTTCTGCTCCAAATTCCCCAAAGCCAAAGCCGAAGCCAAAGCAATTGTCCCTTATGTCCCCCCCAAAAAGCGTCCCAACCCAAGTTAAACTGGTAAATGCAATTGCGACACGTGCTCAATGAATGTTTAATGATTTGTTAATTGGATTTGGGCTTTTAAAAACACGGCCGCATCCCCTTTTACCCTATGTCCAATTCATTTGTTCGACCGCCACGCATGTATACTCCTCTCAGAGTATCCTGCATCCGTAAGTTCCGCCGTCGCTCATCAATATTTATGCCAAACATGAGCGTGCCAATGCCTTTGGGATCGGTCCTCCGACCAAGGACTTAAGCCCCTGACGACGGTCTGACAGTGGGCTCTAATGATGGCCCACTGTTATGCAAATGGGTGCGTGTGCCCCAACGCAAATGGGTCAGACGCGTACAGTGGAGCCTCTCCATTGACACAAGACTCGAATATGCATAAGTAATTATGTATAAGAATTTCGTCTTTAATTTCCTTAGAGATCCAAAACTGTGTGGGGGTATGTCAAAGTTGCGAAAGTTATTTAAATGAAAAGTTTCCTTAAAAGTTTAATGTTTTTTTTTGGGGGTGGCTTCGAAGAAGGTTCGTCAGGTAATAGCTACAGTGGAAAAAGTTAGCTTTGGAGCTCCATAAAACTGCTACTTATGACTAAAAATTATCCAAGACTCTTGGTAAGCCGCAATTTCAGAAAGTCTTCATGAATCTTTAAGGTATTTTGCGTAGGTAACTTATGGAAGCCGCAATAACTCCCCCAAACTACTCAAAAATAAATCAAAACTAATCAAATACACTGCAATTTACATAAGTTTCTCATTGGTTATACTTTAGTTTAACAAAATTTGTAACAATTCACAAATAGAGATTATCACACATAATACATTTGGAGGTTGGGCGGCGGCGGCTTAGATGTGGGCGCGGTTGTTGTAGTAGCACTGGTACAGCTGGAAGGCGGTATCGCACTTATCAGCTCCCTTGAGCGAATCGCACTTGGCCTGAACGGCCTTGACATTGTCCTCACCGGCCAGGGGACCCAGCTTGGCCAGAACAACGGCGGGCTGAACCTGACCATCGACCAGGAAGCCAGTCTTCTCCAGGAAACAATTGGCGAAGCACTTGACCTTCTCGTCGACGTTGTCAAAGTTGCCGGCTCTCAAGGCGAGGGCCTGGTCCTTGGTGATGCCCTCCTGCTGGGCACAAAGGGCACCATTGGCATGGGCTGCTGCCTTCTGCTCATCGGACAATTGCAAGTCCTGTTTGTATGAGATGTAAATGCATTGAAAACCTTGAGCTTAATGGTTTAAAATCCCTACTTACAGCAACGGAAACGGCCAGGATGGCGGACAGGACAACCAGGAACTTCATGGTGGCGGAGAGATGTTTTTGTTAACCCTTTGATGGCAAAACTGCTTACTAGACTCTGCCAGCAACTGGCTTTTATATGATTTCAAGCCGAGCTTGGCTAGAGTTGTGTTTTGATTTTTTTGTTGCTTTTTTTTTTGTTTTCGCTCTACTCCGCTGCTCACGCCCCGTGTATGCAATTATATATATATGTCGGTTAGTTTATTTAAATCGTCGCTTTAATGATCTCTCCCGTCGTTTTGTTCTGTGTTCGATCTCAGTGATAACTCCGCGACTCTCTGAGTCACCCATTTCGGCTTAAAGTCCACTCGATATACAGGGCAATTAGTGCGGCTCAGTAAGTGCAGCAAGTTTATTACGATTTCCATTGTACTGATAATTGGCCACACACTAGAGCTCATTATCTGCGACTGAAGTAATTTGATTTCCATAATGTAAGTGCTAATTGTATTGTCAGTTTTTCAAACGATTAAAAAAATGTATATAGTATATGCCGTACTTCCCAAGGGTCACCGCGATCAGCGAAGCGTCAGATACTTTTTTGTTTACAATGGATCCCAAAACCTTAAACTTGAAATGCGATTTTTTTGTGGCAGATAAGTTTTTACGAAGGTGTTAGAAAAAGTGCAAATCTATCATGATTAAGCAACTTTTGGGTTTAAAAAAAGATAAAGAAAAGTAATGGAGAGATCTCTCACTCTTGGGAAAAACCATTCAGATACTTGACCAAAGATCAACAGGTTTCTATACTTAAAAATAACTTGAATTATTTAGCAATCATTAAAACTAAACAATATATAAAGAAGGAGGTGCATCAACCTTAACTGTTAATATTATTTATTTGTATTTTGTGTCACATCAAACTGCCCTCCTTTTAATAACCAAACAAACATATAAATCTTTTGGTTATCAGATAAGCTTAATAATTTTCTGTCAACTTAATTAATAAGACTATAAACCTTAAGACAAATCTTAAGTACTCTTTTATTAAAAAGCATTAAAAACTAATTTAGCCAAGAGTGACGCCTGCTAGGCCTTTATTTTTAATAAATCAGCATTTACATTCTCGTAACGATCGTCTGGCTTCAGCAAACCAGTTTTGTCTCCTCGTCATCTCTCCCCATTGTTTTTGGTTTATTTTGGCCAAAGTTTGAAGTCAAGTGCCGGGTATCAAAGTCTAAAATTCAAATGAGTCTAGAGATCTCAAGTCCATTCGATGAATCTGAACTGGTTTGCCTGATTAGGTTTTTTTGGCCCAGCAAAATGACGCTGTCTCTGGTGTGGTAATTAAAGTGACATGAATTCATGAATTTGTTGAACAGATCAGAACTGTTTAAGTGGGCCTAAAACGCCTCAAATTACGATAATAGAGGCAGTTACCAAAGTTTGGATATGCCTCTACGTGCAACAACTTTTGGTTCATCATATTTTATCAATATTTATTGCTGACAGCATCGATAATTCATGACCTACTCAAACTATATAGCCGTGCGCCTTTGGAGGTAAAACTTACCGGAGCAAACTCGTAAATAGTTACGCACGCCAGGCAAAACAAAATGTCAGAACGATTATTGCGGCCCATCGTCGCCTGCCAGGGCCACACAGCAGAAATAAAATATTTAAATAGTAATAAATTCATAATGTCATCGGGGGCATTCAGCCGGAGGGGTCCCTCCCAACGATTTATAGACAATAATAACTGAAAACACGAAGAACCGAGTGACTCCTCAAGTAGTTTGATTTCAGTTCAAGGAGTCGTAGAGGCGGAAAGTGCTGACAAGTTGTCCTTTTTTTTAGGTTGGAGTTGTTTTTCATCTGAAATATTTTGAGAGAATCGGAGAAGTTATTTATATAATATTTATTTTATTTGTATTTTAGAAAAACTTTCTATATAATTGGTTATTTAAGAACAACTTTCTTTCACTTTTTTTTCACAAAATTCTCCTTTGTTCCTAGTCTTTTTCCTATTATCCTTTTGACAGGAAAAGGAGTTGTCAGCACTGATGAGACAGCTTATTTACCTGGTGCAAAAGTTCGCATTGCTGTTTGTTTCCCCAAAAAAAAGTTTCCACAGAAGAAGCGAATATAAAACTGTTTTATCGCAGACATGATAGGAAGGGAACGGAACGGAGGGAGGGACTGTCGCATGTGGCTCATATATAATATAAATATTAAATACTATTTGGCATGCCATAAAAATATAAACAGCACATAAAACGACAATGAAAAACAATGGCACACGTTATTATGTGTGCCCCAGGAAAAGCCACTGCCAACGGCTAATGAAATGTCATCGGACCCGAGGGCCCGCGAGGTCTCGACTCCGCCAAAACTGAACTGAAATGCAAATGTCACGCGAAAAACTATTTGACGAGAACATTACGTTGACATAATAATAATAATAATAATATCCAGCCAGGATCCCCTTCCCCCTTACTTAGACTTAAAGCCAAAGGCTTTAGGTCTGACTCCAACAGTCATATGCAAATTTTACGAGCTTCTCATGACCAGTAATAAAAGTCAATTTATTAGCTATGAGAAATTAAAAAAGAAAAACAATTAAATAAGTGCAAAGCGTGAATTTGATTACGGTCAACGTTTTTGGGAATTACCTGGGCAAGGATTCTCTGTGGAATGGTTTTTTGGAAATTCCCTGGTTCCTTGGGCAATTGATAAGGTTTTTAGTAGGCCCCAGAAAGGCAATTAAATTCTTAATTAGATTGTATATTTTGGTAAAAGGTTTTTAAGAACGTTTTATGAATATTATATGACTTTTATATAAGGTTAAAAATAGTCTAAATTGTATACTAAGGCCTTAAAAATGTTATACAATTATAAGAAAAATACTTGTAGAGTTTTAAATATTTTAAAATACATTTCAATATTTATTACTATTTTCTACAGTTTGTTACTAATTATATTGAGGCTTCCAGGTTAAGAAAATAAAAATATTACATTATTTAAACGATTTTTTATTTGAGTTCTTGCCAAACCTTGTACTGTCCTTTAATTATGAAACCAATTTGTTGATTTTAAAGTTATTATAAATAAATAAAATAAATTTTAAAGATAAAACTACTCACTCGACCTAAAATATTTTCACAGCAAACATAAATTTCATAAAATTGATTATAGAAAATGTGCCACAAGATACAAAATTTAAATAGGGAACAAGTTAACATAAATATAACTTAATCTGGTCGTGTCCTAATTATTATGTTAAGCCATGTTATGATACTGACTGATAAAAATCAATAATTTAAAGATAATAAATGCAGCCGTTCTTGTATAATGGCAGCTTTGTAATTAATTATGTCCAGTGGCGAGATAGGAGCCCGCCCGCTCCCCACCAGAATCCGCAAGCCTAGCAAAAAGCTACAGAAATTCAATTAGGCTTATCCCATGCAATAACAACACCGACAGCAGCAGCAGCAACAACAGCAACAACAAGAGCCGCAGAACAGCTGCAACACCTGCGCAATTAATTAGTGTTTGCCGCATTAATTTCAGAAAATAAAAAGAGAGATGGCCGAAAGGAAACCAAAGCCAACGCCAGATTGGACAGATAGGATGGGTTAGGATTGGGGATGGTGTTAGACAGGATGGACGTTTTAGGGTCGAACCCTAGCAATGGCTAATAAATTCAAAAGAGACCTTGGCTCGCCCACAATTGGAGCGGAATGGCCGCAATGGGCCGGAAAGGCAACGAAACACTAAACCAGGTAAATCAAATAAAGCGAATTCAGTTAATTTAAATTATAATGAGACCACCACTAAGCAAAGAGTTTTATTTGCTGATGAAAAGATGAAATGAAGCCAGAAAACTGAAGCAAATATAGTCTACATATTTATATAAGCTGATTTTAAATTAAAGGATAACAGAAGAGCCTTTAACTACAAACGAAAAACAAAGCAGAAAGGATTTTATTGCATACTTTAAGGCGCTTTTAAAATTGATTTTTAACCCATAAACCTGTACTTTTTGTATATCAAATAAATAAATTCTCCTTTTCTAAAATATATCTCTAAGATGCTAAATTACATTTAGTTTTGCAACTTCAGCTGATTAAAGCACTTACTAAAAACCATCTTAAAAATCTTTTCCCAAGGCTGTCATATAAAACCAAGCCAAGATATCATTATTTCCACTTGTATAATTTGTTTATGATTATGGCCGCATGGAAAATAAAACGCATTTAAGTAATTAAGTCATAAAAAGAATGGCGTGCCTGGTTCGCTTCTCCATAAAAAACCTGTCCGCCTGCAATAAAATGCCAAAAACAAAACAATTAGGCAATTAAATGTCCTGGTATTACCAAAAATTTTCGTTTTGGTAACAAAACGCGTCATAAAATAAGCCAAAATGTCTTTTTGTGGGTGAGAGGGGAATGTTTGTGTGGCTCTAAAAATGGATTACAAAGGGGAAAAAATTATGTGAAAATGTCTGCTCCCCGCTCTCAAACCCATTTTCTCAATAAAAACGCTAAGAAAGGGCAAAGGCAAAGGCAAAAGGCGACGGCAACGGCAACGTCGAATGCGTATGCGAGTGTTTTAGTAATATTTATTGAATTCCAGTTAACGAACCCAGAACCGATGGAGCGTTGGATAAGGGACACACAAAAGGGGCAACAATAGGGACGCGGGCGAGGGTCAGGAGTCAAGCAAAGCTCACAAAGCTTCTCAACGCACATTTTCCGCCACCCCTCTTTATGCTGCCGGAAAATTCCAAGCTTGGCAAAATGAATTCTTTTGTGACAAGTTCAATTCGGGATGCGATGGGATGCGGATGCGAAGTTCATATGGAACTCCCGGCGAACCGAACCAAACCGAAGCGAAGGGTACATACAGCTCCTCCTGTCATACAACGCATCAAAGACAGCCAGCCATCCAGGTGAAGGAATGCAGTGCTGCTCGTCCTGTAAGAAATTGAAAAAACCCAGCGAGGTGGCTGCCATCTCGATGATGGGAAAAATGGAATGGAAAATCTCAAGCTGTGAAAATCAGCAGCAAATGCGCTGCTTTCGCTCACATTATTGTCCTCGCGTTGCGGATATTTTGCTGGGCGCTTGGAATTTTTAATAAACGTTAAAGTTTATAACATTCTCAGCTTGGTACCCAGTTTCCCCAGGTTCCAGTAATCTGTGGGCCACATATCGGACGAGGAGAACAAGAAGACAGAGTAAGACTGCTCAACAAACTCAGGAAAAACTGCAACCCAAAAAGGTAATCCAGGGGCATAAAGAGTCTCACATAAAACCAACTAATTAGGCAAAGCATCTAATTAGACGCACAACAAGGACATGCGTCCTTTGCGCCGCCTCGTAAAAGCCAAAGCCCCCAAATGACAACGTCGCTAAAAATTCTTATCGCCAGCACCGAAATTAAGCCCCCTCCTTTGTGCCGGGGTTTTCCGAAAGCTGCTGCCAAGGAAAGCCCGGAAAAATTTATCGTGGCAAAGGTTAAAGATGCGGCATGTTAAATGTGGAAATTGTTTAATCCAGCACCAATCCAGCCCCGGCAATTACAATTACAGGACCTCCCGTGGTCAGCTGCATGAAATTGGAAGTGACTCCGGCCGAGAGGGATACGAGACAGATAAACTCGGGGAAGCCCCCCCAAAAAACATCAGGAAACAGAGAAGATAAGAGAAGAGCCCGCCGAAAGGAAGCGAAAAAAACCTATTTGCATTTTATTTTCTTTGTAATTTGATGCTCGATTGCTTTTTTCTTAGTGTGTAATGAGGTGGGCTGCAAATGGGTTTCCACAAAACACCGGACCGGAATCTGAGAGCCGACGACAAAGTTGAAAAGAACTTATCCCACGCATGGTTGATCCCTTTTCCATTAAGATTTCTACTATTAAAATTGTTTCGCTTCTGCTGTCAGTAGAAACTAGGGTTTATAATGGGAAAAAAGGTATTAAGATGTTATAAAATAAATTAAAATAAATAAAGAGACTTTAATAATTACATAAATATACTATTTAGATACGTTCTCTTTCAGAAAAATTCAATTTTCCCAAGGTGTCTGCCCTGAAAATGATACAAATTATTGCTTACAACTTTTCACTTGCCCGAGAAACACAAAAATAAGAAAAGAAGACAAACAGCTTGTGGGCTACCCCATTTAGAAATTTCCATTCTGTGGCACGCACGAGTGCATCCCGAATACCCAGAGAATATTTAGGCACTTTGAGCCACTGCCACGTGCAAATTGATCAGAATAAATTGCATAAAATATTCCATTTACGTTGCCATACCCAAAAAAAAAAAATTATTGTAAGCATCTAATGCAATCAGAAAGTGTTGCAACGCCTTTGGGCCAAAACAATGCGCAACTGGCCATTAATTTGCCTCCCAACTGGCCGGTAGCAGCATTTCTAGTCTGAGTTATGCTCGGAATTTGTGATAAGCCAAGCGGATTACGGTCTTGTCTTACTCTGACTGGGAAATTCCAAGAAAACTGAGCTTTCCCAGGAAAATGGGAGTAAAAACTTGGAAGGATACCGCCTGCATGCTGTTAAAATAATTAGTGGCAGAAGGCCACCAACAACACACCCAACACACACACACAGCACCCACGTTTCAGCCAGGTGCAAAGCCAAAGCTGTGTTAAATTCGGAGTTGCAACAAAAGAGTTGATTATTTACCCACGTGCGCAAAAGTTCTGCTCACGTGCACTTCCATATGCAAATACATCAGCCAGTCATTAAATTAATTAAAAAGAGCTCTTTCTGTGAAATGACTGTGTGAAAAGTTTGCATTTGCACCTGGACTCTAGTATTTACTGAACCATCTCGAAAGCAGTCATTAAATAGGAGGGATTGCGGAAAAATCTTAGACATATATCCGATTTATAAGCCTTTGAATAAGCCTAGTTACACAGTAATACATCTTTGCACTTTAGAGTCTTATAAGCCAGAGATTAAGTAGAGTCTTGAACAGGTTAAGAGTCAGTAAAGACGGTGCTTTGTTTTAAATAGAAAACTTGAAACACTTTAGTATTCATATTTATTATTATTTTTTTTTTTTTTTTTAAAGCTATTATCTATACACACATTATCATAAAAGATGAAGTTATATTGTTACAAAAATCTAAAGCAGAAACATCCATTGAAACATCCATAACTAGACACCTTATCCAGCTTTACCTGTAACCTATTTGCTTAATTGCTTAATTACAGTTTATCGAATGGCAAACTGCGTTTGTTAGTTAGGTAAACACTGAGGGGTAAGTATAAATGTAGCTTCTATGCACTATATTTATATGGATAAATGTATGTACATATATATAATTCCTAATAAACGATAATTACTAATGTATAAAGTCGAAACAGTATGAGGCGTTGCTGATAAAACTTTGTTGCCACATATAGCACCCCAAATAGGTTAGATAAAAATCTTTACCAGCAAAGAGGAAATCTTAAATGGTTCCCCAAAGATGTGTGCTAAGAACAACCCTTAGATTTCCTTCCATGATATATACCCCACAATTTTTGGGGAGAGTTCAACGAACTTGGTTAGAGACCCCCAAAGGAATAGCTCCCCAACAGAGTCCAGAATCGAATGAGAAGGCGGTTCCAACCACATGTCACGAGGGGAACCATAAACTCGGGCATAAGATTTACTAATAACAATGATATAAGGCATTTGCCCCGAAATGAGTATATAATAAAGCTAATGGAAAATTATTGGAGACCAGAAGACTTTCAGGGAGTGACAGCATATAGATTTTCCCCGAAATACACACATTACATAAGCCACAGGATAATTAATGGGATGCCATTTGATTATACTCATCTCAGGCAGAAATTCCTCGATTTTCAAATTGATTAAATTTCACACTGAAAAATTATAACATCAAGTGTTGAATTTACGGCGTTTGCCATTTACCGCTATCACTCGAAATGGCCGGAATTCCATTCCGGCTGCCAATGTTTATTACCTGCACACACATATTGGAGAACTAAACCTTTTCGGTGAAATGGGCAAAACTTAATGGTCTATTAAGGTGTTGGGGTCCCGGCGATTTAAATGCAATTAAATGTAGGGTCTTCCCCCTTCAATTAAAATAAATGAAACGGCCGAAAAAGAGAGTGGCTCGTAAAAATGATAAAACGCATTAAAATGGGTCATCAATAAATGCCCTCCGTCTGACATTTATTTATGAACGTTAATAACTTTTAAAGCATTTCATTTAACTCAAATACAAATGGCCAACACCGACGACGACATTTAAAGGGTTTCGGGTTCGGGTTCGGGGACATTCTGACATGTTTTAGCGGTTCTTTGGCATACACACACCCATACACACGGTGGAACACACAAAATGTCAACTTTTTGCCAACCGAAAATTGTCAAATGCACAGAATTTTAAGCGCCATACATTTATGTTGATGCGGTTTAAAAGTTTTTTAATTACATTTGCAGGAGACCCGGCAGCCACCCGCCAAAATAAAACAAGTAAAACACCAACCCACGATGGGTGGACCCATAAAGCACACACCCGCGCCATTCGGAGAGTATATTTTACGCTTTATGATTGTATTTGGCTGTGAAAATGTTTAAAACTCATTTAATTTGAAACAAATTAGAAACGATAACACACAAAAGTGAGTTGTTCCCTTTGCCTCGTCGGGGGAAGCTGCTATTTTGACACTAATGGCTTTTGGTTTGAGACAAATATTGGCAACTGCAGTTGAAGTGTTTTGGCGTAAATAGATTTACTTAGTTTATTGGCCACTTAATTAAGCACTAAAAGTAGTTTTTAAAAAGTATTTAAGCTGCTTAAAATAGAATGGTGGAACTGCGAGGAATTAGTTTATAAAATGGAGTTTTAAATGATGTCAAAATGAAGTAAACACATTTATCAAGTTACTAATATCTAAGGACATACATAAGATAATATCGTTACTTCGATACTTTATCGGTATTTGTCGGGAAAGTCGATATATAATTTGATATTCGATATCTTTCCCATTCTCTTTATTTATAATTATTTATGAAATTAAATTCCTTTCATCACAAATCCATATTAATTCTTTCTACAACAAATCTTTATAAACAGTAGCATAAAATATATTATTTTGGGTTCAAAAAGCTTTGTACTTTGTTGCTTTAATTACTTTGGGGTTTTCGCAACGATCATTAACTGATGACATGCCTAAACCGTTCATCCCATTTCATCTCGTATGTATGTGTACATTAACCCATTAAATTCCTGCCTTTGCATAAAGCCCACATATACCACCACCAGCTCGCCCGCTTGTCACTCGCTTGTCAATCATCCATCAAAGCCCCAAAGGAGGAGGCCATCAGTGCTGTGAAAACTCGGGCCTACTTACAGTGGCTCACAGCTTATTTCGTGCAGAGGTAAACTTGAAATTCAAACTTGTATATCTGACAAACTATAGGAGATATGAAAAAAATTTAAACGCAGTTATGTTTAGTAGGGCTTAAGCATTTATTTAAGCCCTTGATTGTTTTTCAATTCCACTAGATAACGATAAAAACTTTAAAAAACGAAAAATATTGGTTATTTTTATGTCACAGCTTATTTCGTGCAAGAAAGTTTATCTTAAATATTTCGGTTTTGCTTAAACTTACAATTTTTTTGTGTCTTAACTTTATTTGATGACGTCCTCTAAAAGAGTTTTAATTAAAGAAATCAACTTTTCTGAGGACTCCTTTGGAATCTTGGACCATTCTTCCAAGGGGGCTGTTTTGAGACCATTTTTATAAGATATCGACCTCTTGCGGATGTCCAGATCCAGAATCGCCCACAAAATCTTAAGGACGATAAGGTCTGGTGACTGGGCAAGTGGATTCACCACATTAGGGCAGTTCCATATCAACCTGGTCTGCACAAGAGTCGATTTTTGCTTTGGGTCATTGTCATGGTAATGTCAGAAAATCCGCTTTGGGCCCAATATATCGGCGATCTGGAGCAAGTTATCCTTCCAAAGTTGAAGGTACATATTCTAGCCATATTTCCCTCGATAAAAACCAGGTTTTCAACATCGGTTGCCGCCATACACGCCCAAACCATGCGAGTACCACTACCATGCTTGGCTGTAGGGGATCGGTTCTTGTGGTGAAGCTCTGAATTTGATTGTTTTCAAACATATTGGTCTCGGTCCGACCTCATAAATATTGAATTTGGTCTCGTCTATGAAAATTAATTCATTCCAGAACGAAATCGAATGAAATTATGTGATCCTTGGCCAATTTAAGCCTGCACTTCGGATTTGTATTGGTTTCGAAAGGCTTTTTCCGGGTTACTCGGCCTTTAAAGATGTCTTCCCGTTATAAACGGCGGACGGTTTCCACGGAATACTTTTAGGCCATTTCATGCCCAACATTTACTATTAGTTTTGTCGCCAAATTTTTTGAATTAACATTAATTTTCCGGATAATTCACCTTTCCTCAAGCTTAATAAAAATTTGGTTAGGAGCATTTCGGCCAATATCTGCCTCACGATTTTCCCGATTGAAGCTTGGGATGATTTACTGAACAGCACTTAGGGTAAGGTTAATTATTTAAGTAATATTTCGCCAAGTTTTTGCATTTTTAAAATGATTAAGGACCAATTCCCGCAGTTCGATAGTCGTGCGGAGCGCATTTTGTTAATTCACAGAAAACTGTATTTTCCTGTGATATGAAAAGCATCGGAGGGATAAATAAATTAGCTGATATCGCCTCCAATGAGTTACAAAAAAAATTAGCTAATTTAAAATAACAATTTACAAGTTATATGTACCCAACGTTTTTGCACGAAATAAGCTGTGACATAAAAATAACCAATATTTTTCGTTTTTTAAAGTTTTTTTCGTTATCTTGTGGAATTGAAAAATAATTAAGGGCTTAAATAAACGCTTAAGCCCTACTTAACATAACTGCGTTAAAATTTTTTTCATATCACCTATAGTTTTTCAGATATACAACTTTGAATTTCAAGTTTACCTCTGCACGAAATAAGCTGTGAGCCACTGTATCTGCGCATCGAATGCTCGCAGAAACAGAAACTAATTGCCAAAGCGCCTTGATGCCTGTGTAAGCACTGGGGATTATGTAAAGACAGAGCCAAAGTGTAAGCCTATCTCTAACCCTGAATCATAAAAATGTTTAGACAACCAGCACGGACGGGGAGGGGTGGTGGTGCTGGTGGGTCATCATCATTCATTTGGCCCAAGTAAATATGGCCAGGCCGAGCGGCGAGTGAATGTTATCAGCTCCCAGGGATCTAATGTGACCCGAATTTCAGGAGCCGAGGCCGCTGGAATCCCTGCTGACTTAGGCAGGACGATGGCAGTTTAAAGCTCAGCGAAAATTATTAATAAACTGGCAGGCCAAGCCTTCTTGCCTGATAGATATCTCAGAAACTAATGCCAACTACAAAACAGCCAGTCAGCAATGTGAGTTGTTGGTTTCTCCACGTGAAAGGGAACACCATTTTGGGAAACGAAACCAAAGTCTGGTATGGATACTAAAAGGTTCTTAGCAGCTTTAGAGCACCAACAGGAGCAAGCTACTATTGCTGACAAGACTTTCTTGACATTGAGAAGAACTCGTCAGTGAATTTAATATTTGTTTCAATAAAAAAATACAAGTTTTTCCAATCAAGCAATCCTTGCCTTTAGCTTTCCCAATCAACTCTTTCACATGTTTTCCTATTCATTCAACAACTAACCTCGACCCAGTCAAAACCATTTTTCGGAGTGAAATTTTAGTAAAAATTGTTTATTTCGGTTAAAATTCAAATAAAAACCCACTTTAAAACATGGCCAATTTTAAAAATTCGCTCGAGATCAATCGCCTAGTGAACCTGCTCAAGGCGAGCCGAGGAATGACCAGCTCTGGCAGGCTTCCGATCTTTGATGTGGAGACCCGCAAGGACTTTATGCAGCGGGTGATCAATAGCGACCGCCCCGTGGTGGTGGACTTTCATGCCAGGTAAGTTCCGCTTGACATCTGTTGGGAGTCTAGCGCTGAAGGGTGGTTCTTCCCCCCTTGACTGACTCCTCCTCCCAGCTGGTGCTGTCCCTGCAAGGCTCTGGCCCCGCGCTTGGAGAACATTGTGTCCGAGCAAGAGGGCCGTGTGAGGCTGGCCCGCGTGGACATCGATGAGCTTGGGGATCTGGCCCTAGACTATAACGTAGGATCCGTGCCTTCGTTGATGGTCATCAACAAGGGAAAGGTGGTCAACCGCATGGTTGGCCTGCAGACCAGCGAATACATTCGCAAGTGGCTTGGCAAGGTGGTCAAGTCTGTGAAGGCCTCTGAGGAATATTATGACTAGATCGGTATATGTCATCTTGTGTGGGAGCGAGATATTGAATCATGTTTTGGAAATTCGTATTTGTATTTTAATTTGGCATTTAAAATACACAGCTAGTAATTATACTATATATTTAATGCAGAATTTTCTCTTGGTGTGCCGCTTCTCCCAGTAGCGGCAATTCAAAATGCAAACAAAGTCTCGTCTCGTGCTCAAACAATTTGTCTATCGCTGCCAGTGGGAACAATATGTGTGTTTCCCAATTGTTTGCGTATTTGTTTGCCAAAAACAACAAACTGCGAGTGTGTGTGTGGTGTGTGTGCACTTGTTGTGTATCCTGCTCTTCTTGCCATCATCCTAGGCGATGGCAATGCTTGGGGGAATGTCTCTAATTGATTTTGGTAATGTTGCTTTTTAATGAAGTGTCAAATGTACGGCTGCCTGCGATGATGCATGTGGTGTCGACTCCCACAGGAGCCCAAAAGAAACACAATTAATGCCGTCTACAGTGTACTGTGTCTACTGTGAGTGGTAAATTAATTATAGACTTGCATATAAAACTGGCTAGACCCTATAGAAATTGACTTATCCCCTTTTAAAATCTGAAAAATTACGTTTTAAATTTACGTAAAAAGAGTTGCTGCCAAGTTGTTTATTTTTGGAGCGTAGATAAACCTATCAATAAATTTTTAACAGATAATCTATAAATACCCTATGCCACGTTCTAGGAAATTGTAAACCCCCTTCCGCAGGAAACGCTTTCTACGATCACCGTAGTCACCAAGGCCCATTAGCTCAGTTGGTTAGAGCGTCGTGCTAATAACGCGAAGGTCGCGGGTTCGATCCCCTCATGGGCCACAAGTATTTTTTATTTTTTATTCACTTAATGTATATTCCTTTCGTAAAATATTTATTTTTTTGATCAAACGAAATAACTTTCCACAATTAAAATCGTAAAGTAAAAGTATTGACAATGCGCCAGCGTAAGCTGGGTAGTTTGTTTGCTGTGGACCCACAAAATAGATTTGCCGCAATGTAATTGAGTATTTGTATTCAATTAAGACTTATTTCAATATTTGCATAAATGCTACAGCGCCAGACAACCAGCAGACAGGACGAACGAGCGACGAGTCCAGTCGAGTTGAGTTGAGTCGAGTGGAGTGCAGTCCAGTAGTCCTCGAGCGGATATAAATCCCTCATATGTTCGGGCATAATTTGCTGAAACGGAACTTGGACAAACAGGGCGGCATGCTGGGCAGGGCAGGAGGACTCTTTTCAGCGTGGTCCGCACACACAAGCCCGGCATCCAAATCTCTGGACCAGTGAGGTGTGGGCGCCATGTGTGTGCACACTGTCTGATTTTGACAGCCCGCATAAAGCGAGCAAAGGACTCTCTTCTGGCGACACGACGTGTCCTCGCTGCCAAGGTAAACACTCTGGGGAAAGGGCCAGCTAAATGCATTACCCTCCGCATCCCCTCTTACCTTTTGCTCTGCTGAAATGGCGACAAAAACTGCAACAAATATTAATTTTTATTATGCAAACATTGCTTTAATTACATTATTTTTGCGTACACGCCCGCCAAACAAACTTTTCCCCCACTTCACTTGTGCGTGTGTGTGTGGCCAGCTCTTCAGCTTTCCACCTCCATCCTCCTCGCTCTGATCAATCACTGGAAAATTGGATTTTCATATGTGCAGCACTTTGTGTCCTGCTCCTGCTGTCTTCCCTCTCTCCGCGCAGTATATGCAATTTCCGAAACCTACCGTTGCCTTGTGGCGGCAAAAATCAATCGATGCCCCTTCCTGTGCCAATCGTTTGACAAGCACAAACACAAACTTAATCAGTACCCATGGATTGGTCAATAATTTTTAAATACAAATCAAGTGTTAACTGGGGTCTTAATTGTGGGTTGGCCGCCCCCAAGCCAGAACACGAAAAAAAACACGGATTTTCACCTGTGGAAATCGGCTTGTGTGCGAGTTTTTATGGAAGTAAAGTTAAATTTTTACCAACGACAGAATGGCTGATGGAAAAAATGTACCTTTATTTAAATTCTGATTTTGTGTTACACTTTTAAGAAGCAGTTATCTGATGATTTTAAATTTTAAAGGTATATATAAGGTGGGAATTTGTGTATCCCATAAGGATCCCCTTGTAATCTTTAATGGCAATCCCCTTAATTGTAAAATTGCTGAACTTGTGGTGTATACATATTTACTAACAGCTTAAGTGCAAGCCGAACGGGAGTAAAAATCGAAGCTCGGAGAAACCGCAAATGACCCCCCAAAAACACTGACAACGTGGGATTTTAACACTCGCCAGCTGACTGCGTCAAACTCAATTCAGCCGGAACCCTTTTTGCTGTCTCAATAGGAAAAGCGCCGGGAAAGGAGGAAATGTGTCCGGTTCGTATAGATATTTTTTTCTTTCTTCTGTTTGCTCCCCCTTTGGCTTCTATCGAATATACGTCGGATGCCGGGCTGACGGAAATTCGATTTATTTTCATCAATATTCAATGTCAATGCAACATCTTCGTGGGTAAAACCAAAAGCGTACATCAAGCATGTCACCCACCAGCAACAACAACAACTACAACAGAAACAGAAACATCAGAAAACCCAACAACAAGGGCCAGGACGGGAACAGACCGCAAGGACCTCCAAACTCTCCAATCCCATGGAAATGGACTTTGTGGCTTGAAACTTTTTGGGGGTTTTTGCTATTAAAATTTGATGTGCATGTTGTTGTCTCGTTGTCGCAGCTGCACGTGCAGCAGGCGGTGCCAGTGGACAAGCCACTGGCAGTTCCACCTGCCTAACCTACCCTGGCCAGGTGGAATTGTCGCAGTCTAGCGCAGTTTTTGGCCATTCATCTGTGGGGTTGCTTCAAAACTTGATGCGCTCTCTCTGGCTCTGGTTCTGGTTCTGGTTTGCCATTGCATATTTAAACAAATTTATTTGCAATTTAGTGTTTGCGGTTGGCTGGCATTGGCCATTGAAGCACACCCACCAAAAACTCCAACCCCAACTGAATGGTTTTATGCAATTCCGTGGCTCACTTTTAAGTGGCGCGAAAATTAATTAAAATTTTTGCCATTTATTGACAAATATGTCAATTTGATTGGCAAAGGGGAAAATGCAACACCTTCCACCATAACCGCCAAAAAGTTTTCAATTTTACTGAACATCATTTTTGGAGAATCTTTAATATAAGCCCCAGGGGCTCCTTCAATGCAAACACATACACTTCCGGAGCTTGAATGTCCAATATATACCGGTCTTCCTGCTTCCGCGCCATATCGCATCTTTTAGCAATGCAAACAGAGGCGGCAAAAACCAACAGAGTGGCGCTCGGTGAGTGGTTATTAAAGCCATATCTGTGCCAGTGGGCAAAAATGAATGCACAGCCTCAGCAGATGTGTGGGAGTGGGCTGCAAGTCCGCGATAACAGTGGCGGTGGCCATGGCGCCGAGTAAATACATAATCCACGTGAGCAGGAGCCGGTGACACGCATTGTGTTCGTGCGAGAAATGCAGTTGAAGTTATCACCGTGCAAACTCGGCACCGTTAAAATTGCAGAATAAATAAAAATGACAGATTTAGTTTAATATTGAAAAAGGATATGAAACAATGAATGGCAAAAAAAACAATCAACACTGATTTTACATTCTAGCAGAGCAAGGTTTCGATCCTCGGACCTCTGGGTTATGGGCCCAGCACGCTTCCACTGCGCCACTCTGCTTGTTGAATTCGCCGCAGCCTATAGGCTTTATTCAGATAAACAAAGTTGAAGCCAGTTAGAATCGAAACTAGGCGAATAGTTTTACTTTTATTTACAACGTTAGTGGTGCTAATACTAGGGAAAATGAATTATTAAAAAACCAATTAAAGTTAGTTTTACAGTTACTTATCGAATGTTGACTTATTTCCATACTAACAACAAGCAGAGTGGCGCAGTGGAAGCGTGCTGGGCCCATAACCCAGAGGTCCGAGGATCGAAACCTTGCTCTGCTAGAGTGTAATTCAAGGTGTTGATTTTTTTGCTTTTCCTGACGTTAAATTCCTGAGAATCGTTTCTTTTTGTAACCTTTTATATATATTTAAAAATATAATAAATCGAAAAATGAGATTAATTTTATGAATCCTTGCAAGATTTTTTAAGAAAAAACATGGCAAAAAAAGTTTCCCATACCGGGAATCGAACCCGGGCCTTCTGGGTGAAAGCCAGATATCCTAGCCACTAGACCATATGGGACACTTTTTAACGTTGGTCTAATGTCAGTTTTCTGACTCGTCTTGATAACCCAACGAAATCTTAAATGATTGTGTTTTCAAGACTATGATTCACGGCATGCATCACTAGCGTTAATAATTATATAGAATTATATAATATTAGCTTACATTTTTCAATAAGGAATGAATCATTTGAACACTAAAAATGTAGCTTTTCAAGTTTGTTCGGACTAAAAGCTTGCATAGTAAGGAACAAATAAATTATCTTTCAAATAACGTAAAAATAAATAAGAAAATATAGAAGCCGTATAACATAAAAACAAAAAATTACACTTGAAGTTGTTATTATTCAACTTTCCCATACCGGGAATTGAACCCGGGCCTCCCGGGTGAGAGCCGGGTATCCTAACCACTAGACAATATGGGAGGTGTTTGCCTGACTGACAAAAAACATTGTTCAGTGAGTAACCGGCCATTTATAGGGTATATTCCAAAGAAATTTAATTTTTATAATAATAAAATATCGTATATAGCCTATGTTGTATTTTACACAATACTTCTTATGGAACTCGAAGAATGACTACATCTGATATTTTTCTTAGAGGACAAAAAAATATATAATACACAAATTGAATCCAAATATATGTAGTTAGTTAATATTTTACGTTCAACATTTAATTTTAATTATAAAAAAAAACAACTCCGATTTGAGTTTCCCATACCGGGAATTGAACCCGGGCCTCCCGGGTGAGAGCCGGGTATCCTAACCACTAGACAATATGGGAGGTGTTTGCCGGGCTGACAAAAAGTACTGTTCAATGAGTCATCGGCGATTTATGAGGTATCCAAAGCAATTTAATTTTTTATTAATAAGAGATCGTATATAGTCTATGTTGTATTTTACACAATACTTCTTACGAAACTCGAAGAATGACTACATCTGATTTTTTCTTAGAGGACAAAAATATAAATATATATTACATAAAGTTATTACACATATGTATGGTAAGCTAAATTGTTTACGTTTAGCTTTAAATTTTAAAATATTATAAAAAAGAACTCCAAAGTTGAGTTTCCCATAACGGGAATTGAACCCGGGCCTCCCGGGTGAGAGCCGGGTATCCTAACCACTAGACAATATGGGAGGTGACTGCTGAACTTCCAATATTGTATAAAAGACACCACAGTGCTATGACATTGGTTTGCAAAGAGTATATGTATGTTTGATATACAATAACTAAACGCAATTTCACAACATGATTCATTGTTGAGTAAATTAAAATCCCAAATTGCATGAGTTATTTTGTTGGAACAACGCTGAAAAGAGAATTAATAGCATACATATATGTATGTATCATAATTTGTAAAATGAATTCTCTTACTGTCAGTTTGAGATTATACAAATTGTTAAATGTTTGGAGTATGTAGAGTGGCATATTAATATTGTTTCCACTTTTTGCAATAAATCAATTAAATGTTTGTTGGTTTTGTGTCCTAACAGAGAGTAGAATTTTAAATATGTTGATACATATTTAAGCAAAATGGACCATATACATATGTAAGAGTGTACGTATTTCACAAATAACCAAAAGTATTTCATCAGCTTATTGCTTTATTTATTTTTAAATTGGTTTCTTATCTTGCAACATTCTCATAAGTACGACATTTGTCACGACAGCCATCACCTCCCATATTGTCTAGTGGTTAGGATACCCGGCTCTCACCCGGGAGGCCCGGGTTCAATTCCCGGTATGGGAAACTCTAAATTTGAGTGCAATATTTTTTTTAAACAATAACATAAGAATTTTATTTAAAATTACTTTATGAAAATTTCCTATTTTACAAAAAAAGGTTATTGGATTTGTAGCATCTGGTCTGATTCGAAGTCAAATATTATATTTGGGTAAACTTAAAAATACAACAAGTTCACTGTCAAATATTCTTTTTGGGTAATATTAGAAATACAGTTTACAATGAATAAATAGACATATTTTTGACAAAATAGCAACCAAGTTGATGCAAACAGACGCTCTGTACAAATCCGCATCTAACTGAAAAGCCACCACCTCCCATATTGTCTAGTGGTTAGGATACCCGGCTCTCACCCGGGAGGCCCGGGTTCAATTCCCGGTATGGGAAATAGTGTTCTTTTTTTATTTTGTCTAAAAATAATTAGTTTTTAAATATTCTATTGAATGTTGAAATGAATTGGTTATAAATGAATCTTGAATGCAGCTGACTGATTTTTATATTAGAATTACTTACCTTGGTAACAAAACCTACATTGTGATGCATTTCAAATGTATCCCATATGGTCTAGTGGCTAGGATATCTGGCTTTCACCCAGAAGGCCCGGGTTCGATTCCCGGTATGGGAAGTAAATTTTTTACTAAATATTTTTTGTTTTATGTTACAGAAGTTGATTTTTGCTTTAAATTTCCTAGAAAAATGTTAAAGAGGCTGTTTTAACAATTAAATAAAGTAAAAACTTATTGTAAGCTTTCTCGGGAAAGAGACCTATCAGATTGCACATGTTCCAGTAACAAAACAGAATTTGGGCACGCGTTTTGCAGTGTCCCATATGGTCTAGTGGCTAGGATATCTGGCTTTCACCCAGAAGGCCCGGGTTCGATTCCCGGTATGGGAATGATCTTTTTATTATTTTCTTTAAGTGTTTTGTTTATAACAAAAGCGCCCCTATTGTTTATTCTTGCGCCATCTGTTGGCATTTCGGGTGAACTGGCATTATCACTTTTTTGTTCATTTTGTGCGCATAAAATTCCCAACCACTTCTGGCGCTGTGCTCTTGGAGAGTGCGCTGTTGGCGACGAAACGATTGTCATTAGTAAGGTGAACTGACGTTCTACCCATACTAATAAGGCCACTTGATGTTAAAAAAATTATGACTCCTGTGTGATTATAATTTGGTACCACGATTCTGACGGGGTTGCTCCTGCCTAGAGTTGTCGGTTTAACTGATGGTCTTCCACTAATGAACCCTTTTGAACTGATAAATATGAGAAAATAATAAGGAGATCTTTAGATTAATTATACAGAGTGTTTTTATTATTATGTTGTTTTGCTTCTGATATTAAACAAAGATTTTGTTATGAATTAACCAAGGCCTGGGAGTGCCCAAGTTTGGTCTTAATCCCTTTTTCCCTTATGCTGGCCATATAGCCACTTGTCTGTCTGCGATTCAGCGGAGGCTGCTGTTTGTCTGCTCGATTGAGAGTGGCAGTGGGCTCTGGGATATACATATGAACGCTGGACATTCAGTCATTTGTTGCTGCTCCATCGTCTGTCTGCCTGTCTGGCTGGAAAGCTGGCCGTGACCGTGGCAACGAAAAATCATCAAACTGTTGGCTGCTCCGCCGTCTGTGTGTGCGAAAGTGCGATTTTTTTTGGGTAAAAATTTACATAAAAATCGCATTACACTTAACATCCACTTTGCTAAACGAAGCGCATGAAAGCGGGCGCCACGTGGTTTGGGCACTTCGCTTTTCGGGCTCTCGACTGTGCTTTTGTAAGCCGACGCCCCCCATCTGGGTGGTGGGTGGTGGGTGGCTGGCGCTGGGTGTGTGTTACTGTGAGTCCACGTTATTCATGTGCGAGCTTGGGCAAGCGGTTTCAAGTGCAGTGCATGGCGGCCTACGAAAATTAAATTAAAAAGCACACACACACATGCCAAAAGGGACGCAAAGCCGAAAACAGTTTGTGTTTTTCAAAAAAGCGAAATTGCAAATGGGCGGCACGGAACGGCGCGATCTATTTTTGTGCAGGGAACCTATCTATATCTATCCAACATGTTTGTGTGCGGATATGTGGGCGCTTTAAAAAAGCAGTTGCGAAAATCGGCTTTCGTTGTTAAAGTTTTTCATGGCTTTTTCTCTCTGGCAATACGCAATTTACAGATATCAGTGAAGCTTACGTCTTATGGCCATAAAATGGTGCTGTTAAATAGTTGGAAATTAAATAATTGTAAAATATAATAGAACAAATTTTATGTTTTTAAAAATATATAATATATTTGCCTTATTTCGAACTAATAATAGAAAAAATCGTTCATATTTTGTAATAATAAAGAAAAGGAAAGGAGGAACTTTTCCCTATTTTGTAAATAAAATCACAAATTAACTCATAATATCTGCTGATAAGAAAGCGATTTATGTTTCACAATATTTTATTAAAATATTATATAATATTTAAATTAATTTGTAATATAAGAAACTATCTTCTTCCATTTATTATATTATTTTCCTCATAAAAATCTACAAACCGAGCCTTGTTCGATTACAGACTTTTAAAGTTATCCCGAGTTTTAGGAACACTTTAATTAAGTTAAAATAAAGCCTGTACTCGTAAAAATTCCAATGTCAATGCAAACTTCATAAATCAGTCGGAGTAATTTCGTTTCCTTTGAAAATTCTTGGAAAAAAGGCGGCAAACTATTCCCGGACTCCCACCCAAAACTCTCCCATTGACTAAATTCTTTGCTGGCTACGTGTCTATTTTCAGAAAGGGTGTCGGTTCTTGTACCCCTTTGGGTGATACTCGCAACCCGCCACCCCAGAAGATGGGC
Organism: Drosophila kikkawai; assembly: GCF_030179895.1. NCBI lineage: Eukaryota > Metazoa > Arthropoda > Insecta > Diptera > Drosophilidae > Drosophila > Drosophila kikkawai. Next base: position 18,205,277 of record NC_091729.1, on the reverse strand, counting down.
GGGTCAGTAGTTGACGCTGTTGTTTTCATAAGTTGTTGCCATTGTGTTGGCCGCTGGTGCATTTGTTTTGGCATGTTTATTGCACTGTCAACGGCAATGCATGAAAAGTTTTAGTTAGCCAAGTTAAGTTGTTGCTGGTGACAAACCCTCTGCGTGCAGGAGCCGTATTTGCTCCCCGGGAGTCCTGCATTTTAGCCTCGCACTCCCGCAACTCCCTCAACTTTCCCGGACCGTAACTGTTAATGTGTTTGAAGTCAAATTGTTGGCAGTCACGTGACCAGCAGCAGCAGCAGCAGCAGGAGAACAACTTTATCCATGATTAATCAGTTGCATTTAAATGTGTGCATGATATCCTGGGCGGGGCCTAGTCCTACGGTGACACACACTGCAGTCATGGCAGCCTGGCTCCTCTGGCCAAGCTCGAGTGCCCACATCCGGCCGGCAGATGGGCCACCGGCTTTTGATTAATTCAATGCATTCAAATTTTAACTACAACTTCATTCCGCTTTATGGCGCCGGGCAACAAATCGCCGTGCGTTAATTAATTTTAATAACCATCTTTATTCCACACATAACAGCTGGCCCAAGTCACGCGTGTGCTCCCCGGCTGCCCTAACTGTGCCATCGTAAATGTTTAATGGCAAAACACTTAGTTGGCCAAAGTGGAGAGCTTTGGTAGCGCAACAAACGTATGCGTTTGCCCATGGAATTAAGGTGAAAAATAAAAAGAATTGTATACAGGAATTGCTGCATAAATAATAAGGCCAGCAAATGGTTTTTTCTATTCCTAGAAATGCAATTTATTATGGCGCTATTTTTTATTTAAAAGTTTCATTTGAAAAAAGAGATATTGTAGAGTAGAGTTGGGGGATCTCTTAACTAATTTAATTATAAATTAATTTAAATTAATATATATATAAATCTTAACTAACCGCAAAACCCACATTTAATCAAGGCTTCAACCGGAAATGAGTGTATCATGGACTTGCCTGTCAGTCATTTTCCTTGTCGTTTCTTTCCCTGGAAATACACACTCTGTTCGAAGTCAAATTCTGCATCGCAGATATGACTACGCATAATCGTAACATACGACAATTATTTGGCTTCACCTTCAGTGCCACCCTTATATGTCATAAGGAGCAAATGGGCTTCGTTTCGTTTCAAAAAGGGGGTTTTTCCTTTCCGAGAATCGCTTTCCCTTTGAATTCATTCCTTTTGTGGCGCTGTGTAGGGCAGCAGTGTATTGTAAATATTCATTACATGTGTGCAGCAAATTTTAATTTTTTCGCAAAACTGCAAAACCCTAAGAGGGTGGCACACATACACACTTTCCATACACTCGCTGTGGGTCCCCTTGAGGGCCCAGGGGTTGGGTCTGAGTGCACGACATTCATTTCATTGTGCTTAATGAACACTCGCATCCATTACGCTTGCATTATGTATGTAATGTCATAAATAATCAACAAAAAACGTGCGCAGCGAAAACCATAAAAAATTTGCCAATATTGCTTAAAATACCGGCGGCAACAGATGCCAGAAATTCGCTATGGCCATGTGGTTATTCTATTTATACCAAATTCTATTTTGGTCTTGCGGTATAAAAAATATTATCTACATTGTGGGTTGTTTCGATGTTGCCAGGCAGTTTTTTAACCTGATGAAATATTGATTTAAATTAGCTGGGATTTTTTTTAAGTAAATTATATTTTAATTCTTTGAATACAGTGAAGAAATAACTTTTATAGTTTTTATTTTTCAAAAGGTTTTGATTGAAAATTATTTAAAGCCTGGTGATATGCTATACTTAAGTTTATTTTCAAGAGAATGAATGAGCAAAAATATCTAAATAAATATCATAAAGTTGAAATACTGAGCAAGAAATCGAAAAGATACTTTTATAAAGCATTTTTTATAAGAATCATTAAAAATAAAAGTAAATAAAGTATCAACTTTTAGGAATAACACATATTAAACAAGAAATTAATCAAATAAACCCCTAAAAAATATATAAAAAATGGCAAATCAACAAATACATTCCAAATAACCTACGTAATAAACCCATTCCTCTTTGTTGTGAAAATATTTACCTATTTTCTGCGATTTTAGTACTTGAAATACACAAAAAAAAGGTCAACCCATCAACCCTTTCAGCATGTTTTGTTTGTTTGAACAAACGTGATCTATAGAAAACACAAAAAGATATATACCATAAATAAAAAACATTTGTATCTCATACATCAAGGCTTTCTGGTATGCTTTCTCCTCAGAGAGATCCCAATCGAGCGGTTCGCCAAGAAGAACAACCCTTTTCACGCTGTTAACCAACTATCTGTGACCCTCGCCCGGGCTGTCACCCTCCGCGGAGTTGAAAAACCCCGAACTCTGGAAGGGATCGGGCATACCTGCCATTAATACTCATTAGTAGCCGAGGTTCGGCGTGTGCCTTTATCAGCCATTTAGCCACTTTGTGTAATCCCAGGCACCCAGGGAGCGGGGAGCTCAACAACCGCAACAATATGCGTGTTTATTTGGGTGTGGGTTTGGCCCAACGTTTTTTTTTCGGTCTATACTCTTAATAATATTAAAAAATACACCCAGGGGGACAGCGATTCGGTTTGTTTGGTTAGTTTCGTCAGCGGCGGTGGTTGGTGCTGTATCTGACCAGACGCATAAATTTCCTTTTGTTTAAACCCCCAAGACAATTAGAGGCACGGCAGGGAAAACACAACCAGAACCGGGTGGAATGGTTCATGGGGAAGTGCAAAAATCGTTTTATATCCATTGAGAAAGACAATATAACAAAACACATACAATGCCAGTGACATGCGACGTTTCTCGAGAGTGATAAATGATGTCGCCTGTTACTTTGTTACTTGCATTGGCTCTTTGAGGAGAGCGCGCAGGCACGTTTATTTGCGCTGTAAAATGGTTTAGCATTTTGCCTTATCCGTATCCCCATCCCCCTTTGACTTCTGTACTTCCTGCTACCACCGGCTTCCTTTGCTTTTTTCCAGGAACAATGAATTGCATGGCTTGTTTACTGTCATGTTAGCCAAACGAGTTGACAGGCGCAAGGCTCGCCGCTTGATTAGCCCCCCCCCAGGACGAGCTCCTAATACAAGTGGGAGCTACGCAGCAGGTTGAAGTAGCTGTAGGCCCCACGCACAATCTGTGAGAAAAAAAAAGTGAAGGATTAAAATCAAAGGCTGCATCCTTAACGGAAGCCTACATCTATGAAGGTCCTCAGATTCAGATCGACCAGCAGGGCGCGCATCCTCATCGGCCGCTGGGCATGCATCATCACAAAGAGCAGCATTCGCTGGACAGGTATCTCGAAGGTGTACCATTCGCAGGAGTAGTACGCCAAGGATAGTTCGTCGTGCTGCAGGAAAAAAACAAAGAATTGAGAATCAAAAATCACATATCCAGAAAAAGGACCTAAAACGAAGTAAACAAGAATTGCCTGGAGTAAAGACAGAGTAAATAAAACTGCGAAACGATACGGTTTTATCCTACATTTTTTTTCGAAGTTGACAGCAGAAAAAATGAATTGAAATGGAAACTTAAATGATTCTTAAATGAAAAATAGGTTTTGAAATCATTTAATAACGTAAAATCTCTAAAATAAACCTAATAAAATCAAAATAACTAATCGAATAATAATCTAAGAATGAAATATATTAATTATACCTACACATTCAACAATTAAAGTGGCATGCCAATGGTACATCCACAGTATGCCAGCCATCACAAAAAGATAGATAAACATGAAGAAGTAGTCCATCTTGCTGGGCACCTAAGACATTCCATAACTAAATAAAATATATAAATTAAAAATCCTCCAACTCACCCCCACTGTTAAGGCAAAGAAAAGAAAGCACATGAGCACCGAAAAGATCATGAAATCGGCCATAACGGGCACACGAATCAGATTCTGCAATTCCTGGACAAACTTTCGAATCCTGAGCTGCTCCTCTACAAACTCCTTGCAGAGTTGCATTCGCCAATGAGTCAGCTCACTGGGTGTCAGGCGATCTATAACCAAGTTGGGATTTAGTCTGGTGATCTAAAAAATATTAATTTATTTGAGAAATTATTATTTTATTTATAAATAGCATTAAGAGAATTACTCACATCCATTTCCCGCACTCTCTTATTCAGTATCTGCAGCTTGAGGTTCACATACTTCATGAGACACGTTATGAAGGTATGCCACAGCGGGATGGTGGTGATACCCAAGGCCAGGGCATAACAGGGTCCAAGATAACCAATCACAAAGTTATCGCAAAGTTCGCCAAAGGGAAAGAGCTGAAAAAGCAAAATAGGCTGCTCCTCGCCCCGTTTAACCGCCGGCATATTGAATACAGTCTGGGGCAGAAAGAAAGTCCTGTAAATACAGTCCAAATAGGCAATCAAGCCAGCCACCACCGATGGCACCCAGAGGATCAGGGTAATGGTGCGGGTGTACACCTGCGTTATGGCCAGAAGCTCCAACTCCTGATCGTCGGCTTCGGTCATAAAGTTTTCAAGATCCGAGTGGACCAGGCGAAGAAGGGCAATAACTCCTAGGAAAGTTTAAGATTTTCCTCTGATAAAAAGTTTAATTGAAAGCTGTTTTTGTACTTACTATCCCGCTGCACATATGCATTCAAGGTGGCAATGGACACTGTGAAATACTGAACCGCAGTGGCACAACTCGTGGCTCCATCGATGAGCTTCTCGTAGCCGCGAAAAACCCGTCCTAGCATCAGGGCACAGCTCAGCCAAATGGAGGCCGTAAAGACAGTGCAGCGAAGGAGGCTAAACCAGGCCTTCTTCTGATCCTCGGAGGCCACATAGCCATACCAGCGAAAGCAACTCAAATGGGTTTGAAAGATGGGAGTGTTGAAGGTCTTCCGCGAAAGGAGCAGTTCCTTAACTCTGAACATCTTAACTGTTTTTATTGGCACCTCCACTTTTGAGGGACCTTTTATAGGGACAAACGAAAAAAGGTGTCAAGTGGTTTAATTGGAGAGACCCAATTAAGTGCCAATAATTGTGTAATAATTGTCTCTGTTTACGGACAGGTGCTACGGTTCTGCATAGACGATTCGGTAATGTACTGGCCAGAAGCAGCAGCAGCAGTTGGCCTTCAACTATTTTGTTGCCAACTTTTTAAATTCGATTTGCATGTTACGCTCGTTCGCACCCCGAAAAACTTTGTCCACAGCAGAAATGTCAAACGTGTTTAGGCAGCGTTGCATGTGAGTGAAATTTGCCAACGAAATTTAACTTTTTGTCCAACTTTGTTTCGGGTGTTGAGTGTGTGCTCTTCCGGCCAGAGTGTAATCGGGTAATGGAAAACGAATAAATAAGAAAGAAGGTCCTCGAGGCTTTAATAAAATTAATTTTTGATCTCTGGCCGCCGTCAGGTGAACCAATTTGAGGAGCAGAGTCAATCAAGTAGTCAGATTGCGTTGTCAACTATCGACTGGCGACTGCTGACTGCCCTGTGTAACCTCACAAGGGGCTAGAGGTCCTTCCGGCAAATGGCATTCAAGGAAATCAAATGGGAGGACGAGGACCAGGACCAGGACCCGAGGCAAGGATCGGAAAACGAGAATCTCGATTCGCTTTTGCATGTGACAATCATATGCAGGAGTTGAGTAATTCGCAACAGCACTGGAGGAAAATTATAGATATTTTATATATTTTTATACAAAATAAACAAGGTTGTTGAAACTATAGTTTGTTTTAATTAAAAACCTTTCTTATGAGCCATTAAAGAAGTATTACCAAAATATCTATAACCCAATTTTTTAGGGTGTAATCTTGGTGGCAGGGACACTCGCTCTCCCCTCGCCTCGCCTCGCATCCAAAGGATATCGTATCTGTGAAGCACGAGTGTGTCGTCTATTTCACAATTTGCATTTAATATCCTTGTGTGAATAATTTACAAATGCAATAAACGTAAATGCGTCGGAGGAAACGCACTCAGACATGACTGGATGCGAACCCAATCCCAGTTCAGCACGAGCTCAGTGCTCCGTGCTCCCTGCTTCGGGAAAATGGTTGGAAAAGCCCCAACAACACGCATATTTGTATGTTGCATGTTGGCAACTGTCTCTGTGTTTGGATTTTGTGTGTTTGTGTTTTGCAAATGTGTAAATGCATTCGCAGCTCCTCGCATTTGTCTGTCTGCCGGCGTGAAATTTGCTGTAAGCAATAAGCCTGTAAGGATATTGAAAGTCACTCGTTTCTAGTATTTACTTATGCGTTTGTTTCATGTTTCGGAGGGGGTAGGGGGGCAGGGGTGAGGCAGTATCTCTAGTGGCAGTATCCTGGCTGTAGGATTGCCTTGACGCTTTTCACGCCACATTTGCGGGGCCGAGTAATCGGATATTAGCTCTCGGCCCCTCACTTATTGTTATGGCATATTTATTGGTACTCGCAATTGCATACGATGTTGCTTTCAGTTTTGCGGTAAACTGGTAGCTTTAACTGTCCTCCCATAAACCCCATGACTATATACATGTGGGGATACGGATATCCAGAATGGGAGCTCGTGCGGTCTGACTGCATCTCCCTTGACATCTTTGTGGGTTTTGTGGCTGCCGCTCTGGAATGGCATCTCCATATTTACTACGATTGCGGTTCATTTACAAAGCCAAAAGTTCGGATAGAAAGCGGTTGCCATATACCCATTTAACCCGGTTATTTAAAAGGGAATAATATATTGGGAATTAAATCGTTTTAAAGCTTGAAAGTTGCTGGGAAAAGTTAGCTTTTAAAGATTTAGCAAATATTATATATTAATCCAGAAAATTAGTATTTAAATTCTGATTTTAAATCCTCTGACTTAGCTTTACAGCTTATCATCCATCACTCCACTAATATGGCATCAGTTTACCATTATTTTCGCTTGAATCTCAGCCATAACTCTCAAAGAAGTCAAAACTATGCAACTTGGCGGATTGTTAGTGGCCATGAAATATCGCCATATTTAACCTCAAATCAAGTCTTTCAAAAGTTCATAAACTTAAAGCGCAGGGTGGAGTTTTCTTTTGGGGGGCGCCAACCAGCCACTAAATTGTTTACACGCAATTTCATCAAAACAATAAATCATGCAGTTGAATCGGCACAACAAAGGCGGCGACAACGTCGACGTCCGCTTTCCCGCTTTTCCGCTCTACCCACCCCATCGTAGACGACGTGACGTCAAGTTGACATTTGGTGAAAATCAAATCAAAAGCATTTTTCCGCACAGCGGAAGTGGCGCAAGTAGCAAGTCGAGTCAAACTTGGCAAACACACATTTATAACCCGGGGATATAGTAAGACCCACAAACACAGAAACATTCTAGCTACACTGGGAAAAATACTATGTAAGTTTAAGGAAAATGTATTTATTAAAATTTGTTTTAAGTTCTAAATATACTTTAGTAATTAAAATGCAAGGAATTACTTATTAAGAAAGGCATTTCTGGTTTAAAGATTTAAATTAAGATTTGTCATATTAAAAATATTTTTAGTCTTAAAATCATAATTTTATTATTTTTACTATATAATTTACTTAAAATATCAAACATTTTTCCTTTGTAAAATATATTTTTACTAGGCTTAAAAATATTAGTTTGCCAAATATTTCATTTCGCTTTTCTTGAGCTCTTTTAGAATCTATAAAATCTCTTATTTTTTTTGTAGTATATCCTGTGTACATAATGTCCTATATGTGGAGCATATATTTGTGCTGCCTGCTTGACGGCCAGGTCATCAATCGTGCGGCTGAAAGAAGGAGCAGCCAGGCAGCAGCTTCAGTTGCGCCATTTTATTTAATTTATAAGTATAACATTTAATATTAATTATACGCCACGTAAGCTCATTGCGCAAGGCGCTGAAAAGCCAGGCCCTTAAATATGTACGAATGGTGTGTGCAGATGGGTGTGCGAACAGAATGTGTGTGTGTTTGTGGGGCAGGGACCCGAGCTTTTTATTTCACTCATTAACTATGCATGTTTGTTGGCACTGCAATGGCCACAATGGTCAACAGCGGTGGGCGTCCGAATGGGGCGTGCCAGGACAGAAACAGGAGCAGGAACGGAACAGAACAGAACAGGGAGCAGGAGCAGAGGTAAGAGGAAGGGTCCAGGAACCAGGAACAGCACCAGCAAATTCCCATTTTAACCCTTTTTGCACTTCTTTCCAAGGGAAATGCGCAAGAAAAAGAAAAACAACAGTGAGATTAAAGTACATTTACCAGCGATAAGTTGAAGGATGGACACCCTCTTGGCTGGAATTTTCAGGTGTTATTTGAAATATTCACAGGAATATAAGGAAATTTGTTAAGAAATATATATATAAAGTACTATATATCCTATTAATAATTAATGTAGGATTTCGTAGGTACATAAAATAAATAATTTCCTACTTGTTACTTGCTTAAAAAGCATTTTTATTTTATATATTGCCTAAAAAAATTTTATTTTATAATTATAAAATCCATATAGTCAAAGGCTCTAATATAAACCAAAGGACCCTCTGTTGGTCATAGGGTATTTTCCCCACAACTGGGAGAGAGAACGCGAAGCGTCCAAGTAAAAGTCCATAATGTTTAAATTGTGGTTCTCTACAAAAAGCGAAAAATCAGCACGGCGAGTTTTTATTTGCATTAAGAAATTATAATTATGGCAGCTGCCCCTCTCGCTGGTATCCCCCAAAACAAACCCCTTGGCCACCCTTAGGTTCTGCTTTTACAGCTTTTGGGGTTACTTTTGCCCTTTGCCATGGCCGTAGTTTGTTGGCTTGTGTGTCTGACGGGTAGAGGAACCAGGGATCCCGGGATCCCTCGATCCCCGACTGCGTGGGGTGCACACTCTTCTTTTTTTTTGTTTTTAATTGAAAAGTGCAAAATAATGTTAAAGAAAAGTAAAAAGTAGTCGTGGCACAAAGTACACGCCAAGTATCCCTGCTGCTCGTTCCCTTTTGCCATTTGGAATCCCGAGAGGCACGCTACCTACCTTCTGTAGGTAGCAAGCATTGTGAGCAGATGAATGCAGTTTGCTGCTTCAGTTTTATCCTTTTTATACCACGGCAGGGACAGGGACAGGGACAGGGACTGGGGTTGCGTGTCCCGCTTCAAGGAGCCCTTCTTTCGAGGCATAAATTGTGGCCAGGACTGGCTGTTTTCTTACCGGTAGCTGGGATAGCTTGGCGAAAAAGTGGAATTGTGACTTGGTATTATTTTTTGCTTTCTGCCTAAGGGTTGGATTAATCGCAGGGGTAAGGCCAGGGTTTTGCCAGCGAAATCTTATAAGTTGCAATCGAAAAGCCAGTTTACCCTTTTGAAGTTGAAATCTTGGCGGAGGAAGTCTTAAATTCATTTTGGTCTCGTAGAGGAAAATACCATAAGGATAAGAGAATATTAGATATAATCGTAGAGCAGTTCTTTAATCTTCAGTCTGCAAATAAACCCAAGAGAGAGTTTAACTTCTATTAACTTTAATTTTAACTTTCACAGCTCTATCTCCTCGTTCCCCATCGATCTGCAATCGCCAAAGCGTTTAACTCAATTATATCACCTTAAGCCGGACAAGTGTATCATTGACTTGGCCGACAATCTTGAAATATTTCCTGTGGCTAATCAACTTATATAATAAGTCAGTTGCCTTTCCACACTCCATGCCAGTTATCTCATTTACAGCACCGGAATCAACACTTTGTTATAGCCTTGGCATAACAAGCGCTAAGTGGATGAGAGTGAGCCCGATCCAAAAGCTTCCATTTATCCGTAATTGCGTCGCTCCAGCGATTGTCGGGGCGTTCCATCGAGCGCTCTTAGCTCGAAATGCATAGCATTTGCGCTACTTATGCAAAAATCGCAGCTGCATTCCATGGCTGCAAGGCGGCCGCCACCTGGATGGAACCGAGAACGAGGAAATCCAGAGTTTGCCATCTTCAATCGGCGCAGCAACGGCGGCGGCGGCGGCAGCAAAGGCCAAATGAAGCATGTAATTCGCTCAGCAGGGCTATAGCGCTACAAGTAATTCCAAAATTGATGGCGCGAAAATTACGACAAGCGCTGTGAGCCAAAGTTAAGAAGCCAGGCAGCGAGAACAACCGTTAGGTGGCTATAGATGCACTGAGAGAAATTGAATAGGCATTAACATAAAGCAGGAAATATCGAGATAACGATGCTTTATTGATTTTACAGGATAAATAGACAATCCCATTAATAATATATCCTGTACTATGTACATTTTTGGTCTCAAAAGATATCAACACCAAATCTATGTTTATGAAAGAATTTCCCCATTAAGTACCACATTTTTCCCCAGTGCTTTGCTGCAGCTCCCCAACCAGTGAACTGTGAAAATGCAACTTGCAGGCAAAATTGCAGCAGACTGCATTTTATTTCGGGCCCCGCGGAGCTAATTGTGTGAGCCATCGATGAAGGCTGGCTGTATGGATTGAGGAGCAGCTCCAGCTATCTGGATGGATTGGTTATGGTGTATATGTGGCGCCTGCTAGACGGTTTAGTTCGCAAATTGGCCTACAAACTTGTCACCATTTATCTCACTCAGTGTCAGCGGCATCTCGAAGGAATGGTATGGGTGGATGTGTCCCGAAAACTTTGCCAGTCTGCCATAAAATGCGTGTCGAGAACACAAAATGACACTTAAGAGGTACGAGCTCTGAGAGTCCCCAACAATATTGAATATGCCAAGGCAAACAACACTCGGCCGCACACACTCAATCAGGTATCATTTTGGGGAGCAAACCATCAATCTTGGCATCATCCGAAGAAGCCCAAGAAGCCGCCGCCGACGACGACGCCGACTTATCTCGAGTGACGTACGCAGGCAAATGTATTTGGCGATGTTTGCCATTGTTTGCCCAACAATAACAATCGATGTCACCAGCAGAAGCAGCCCCAAAAGAGCCCCCGAAAAAGAAAATAAGAGAAAAATCGAAACTAAAAGCGGGGAACACTCGAGCATACTTTCGGGCGCCAGTGAAAATAGCTATGATGCCGAAGATGATGATGATGATGATGATGATGGAACACAGGGTTTGGGTGTTTAAAGAAAAACGAAAGTGTTGAGCCAACACTAGAAGAATATAAGGTTTGCCTGTTGGACAAGTCCCATCAATCTATCAAATGCATAAAGCTATTTTTTATGAGAGTTTACTCAATGAATATTGAAATCCAGCGGTTTATAGTTGAGGAAATGTGAGTGAAGCAAGATGAAAAATTTGTTTTTCGGAATCTAAAAGAAGTTTATAAATTTGCTGATGGAAACTCTTGGCTTTTCCTTTGATTTCTATGATTATTACTAATAAATAAGAATATTCATAAAATTGAAATGATCCTAGAAAATTCCTAAAATACCCGAAATTAGATAAACAATTTTTAAGAAATCCCTTTTTTCAGTTTTATAATAAGAACAAATATTGTTGCACTTCAATTTTATACTTCAAAATCTGTATTTTTAATGACTTGTTTATCCAGCTTTAAAATATATGTACTTTCCCATTTGCTGATGAGTTTTTAAAAAAATCCCCTCCCTGAAAAATATTGAAACCCAGAGCAATGACACTGACTCTGGGCAATATTTTGCATGGGTCACGCCCCTGGAAAACGTGCCGGACCTTCAGATATTTTTTGTGTGTGTGGGCTAAGCCCCCACAGGCATTCGCATTAACCCCTTTTGAAGGATGTTGGGCATTGACATTGCATTGCTTGGGGATCGCCATCACCATCGTCATCAGCAGCAGCAACAGAGGCGGCTCGCTTCCCCGCTTGGCACGCGCTTTTGTGCGAAAATATGCAATTGAAATGTTAAATAAATAAAGGCGTAAATACTTGAAGGGTAAGCCAGCGGGGCAGCAAGAAGTGAGCACATTCAGGGCTCTGTTGGATCCGGCAGATACACAAAAGTGCAAATACATTGGGGACGGGCGGGCGGAGTACATACAACCCGTTATGCATTCCATAACTTTGCAGTCGTCGGCAGACGTTGACGCTGAAGCGAATGAATGAAAATATGCAGGCAACGTGATTCCGCCACAGCTAACAGAGCGCCAGCTACCATTTGCACCTCCAGTGCCAGTTCCACAGACTCATCCGCCGACTTCCAGGTTGGGATACCCAACTCCATTTTGAATCCTCGACCTCGACGGCGACGCCATATTGTTTGCGCGCCATTGGGAAACGTTACCGTTAGCAGCGCCATTGCCATCAGCATCCGTTACCTTCTTCGCCCGTTACCTGTTACACTCAAAGAAATGGGAGTCGTAAGAACGATCTATGGTCAGAAAATTGAAGAAAGAAAGTCAAGAAAATTTGGTTGATTCATTGGTTTTTTGTATTAGGAAAAATTTATGTACTTCCCTCTTTAATATTTTAGATTAGATATGTTGTTTCTTTATGTGCTTACCTGTTAGCTGCTCGGGAAAAACAGAAACAGCAAAAGGTAAAAGCAAAATGCGATGGCAACAGCAACATTCGTTTGCTGGTATTTTCTGTCGAGTTCAGCGTAAATTCATTCATTTCCACTTGAATTTACAATTATGCGAAACTGTTGTTGAATGGGTTTTGACTTGGCTGGGATTGGATTGGAGGAGAGCACTGAGTTCGTGTTTTGGGATCGAGTCCACCTCTGCCTCTGCCTCGGTCTATGCATATTTCCTGCTCTTGGCGGCATCAGCAAACTTGGCTGTTTAGCTTTTAATAAACTGCGGTTGGTCGGAAGAGAGCTGCGATTTTGAATGCGAAGCATCGCCCTGGAAATTGTCAACAGCAGCGGCAAGGTGGCTAGCAGAATACGAGTTTCCTTGGCAACATCCAGACCCGGGGATCGAGCCCGCTCAAAGCCATCAGGAATGTAATTAAGCTCGTGACTTTGGGTGTGAAACTGACAGACTACAGGGGGGGAGACCACTGAAGGGTAAATATTCTACACTGTGAAAATAATTATCTTATGTTAAAGTAGGAAATTTGTTAAATTACTAAAATTGGTAGACTGTTAAGAATAGTTTCTTATAATTTCTTTCATTTTTGTATAGTTACTTAACACTTCCTGTTGAATTTTTTCGCATGCATCACTTTAAACTCTCAGCATCTCAGCATTTCACTAAGAACTCAATTATAAATCTTTTATGTGATGCCTACAATCAGGGCTTATTTTCCAGATCCTCCTGCTAGCCAGATAAGTTTCTCAACCGGTTTCAAGAGCTCTTATCCCTTTGCATAAAAAGTTACTTTTTTGCAACAACTTTTGCAGGCCTGGGCCAAAACCCATTTTGGAGTGCAAACTTTTGCCTTTCGCCACCCTGCATCATTTCCAACCAATGCAATTCAATGTCATATCCTTGAAAAGGGTGCATAAAAAGTAAAGGAAGCCCGGCGGCCGCCATAAAAAAAAAGGAAAACAAAATCGACAAACTAAAGTTCTGTTATTGAAAGTTCATCGATGAATGTGAAAGGAAAACAGGCGGCGGCGGTCTCTCTCAACTGCAAGTCCTTCTTGGATGTCGTGGCTTGCTGGCTCCTGAGCTTGCGGCGGCTCACAGGCCATTTCCTGGCTGCCATTCCGGCGTTTCCAGGCTCCCTTTTGTGCCTGGGTCTACTAATTTCCTCGGTCATTCCCGACAGTCCAGCCATCTAGAGATGTCCTGGAGCCTTCAACCCGGCTCTCTCTCGTCCTGCTTAGCCAAGAAGCATTTGTATGTGGCCGATGCGTTGGGCCGTTGTTTGCATTTTTATTTGTATTTCATTTTCAATTGACTGGCGGCAGGGCGGAGATCCTGGCCTTTTCTACCCACCTTACCTGGGTAACTTGGCCCGCTCTCTCTTTGTGCCGTTCGGCCATTCATAAGAGTTATTTACTTTTTAACGAGTTGATTTCATTCAATTTGTTTGCCCAGGTTTCAGTGGCTATTACCGGAGCTGTCCGGAGCTGGAACGCGTCCCGAACTCTCTTCTTTAAGCTGCGGCTCAGCTCAGTTAAAGTCACTCCCGGTTCCGGCTCCGGCCAGGGCTTGGGTTCCTTCTTCCTTCGCTTCGGCTTCCAATCAGTAGATTTTTCGATACCATCGAACTCCAAGCGTTGCGCAATTTTCGGGTTCCTGTGATACCTCGTAAGATAATGAGGGGAAAGGTATATTAAATGTTAGAAAATCATAAATTAGGGGTACAAATAATTATAATATTTAAGTATATCTAACAATTCAACAGTCCCCTTGATTTCTTTTCATTTTAAATTTCTTTTCATTTAAATTTATAATCAATGTTGTCAAAAGAAATGGGGGAATTCTTCTTACCATTACAGGGTATCCCTGCTGTTGTATCCCCCAAAATATATCCCTCTTTCTTGTTTTTCTTGTGTCCCTTTTTTGCTTGGTACTCCGTCAACTTTTCGGTGCCTTGGGGCACTCTTCGGTTTCAATAAATATTTTCACAATGAAGAAATTAAAAATTCCTCGGAATACAATATATATATATATAGCCTGCCCTGAGAAGCCGACATCATCTATTTATATATGAAAACTTAGTTTGTCTTCGATAACAACAGCAAAGGAGTGGGGTTTTTTTTGGGGGCACAGGGTGTGTCCTGTTCCGACCCTGACAATTCGATTGAAATTGTTGCCGATGGCTATGATTTTATGAGTGCTCTCTGTTTGCCTTTTTGCCAAAGCGGTTCGAAATAATTAAATTGCTGGCATTTCGCAGATGCTTGCAAGAATCTTCCCCAAATTAGCCACCAAAAAAGCTAACAGAAACGCTAAGAGATATGAGCATATTTCAGGGATTTCAAAAAGCCCTAAAGGATTTTGAGAAATTTAAGTCATTAAGCAGTTTAATGAAGATTAAAATATTATTTAAAGGCGAAAAAAATTATAAAAAACTACGAGTACGTTTTGAAAAACTTGTAAAGACGTGTATTTGTTACTATGTATTACATTGAATGCTGTTTTTGGTACAATTCAGGATCTAATAGGTTTTGCAGCTCACTTTTTTTGCTCTTTTGGAAGGATATTGGTATTCCTAGCCTTGATTGTTCTGCATCTGGAAACATGCCAGCACCTGGAAGGCAGTATCGCAGGCATTGGCACCCTTGACCTTGCTGCACCTTTCCAGATCCTTCTCCACGGCGGCACTGAGGGGCGAGTTAACAAATTGCTGCTTGATCTTCTCGGTCAGCAAACTGCCAGTGGAGTCCATGTAGCCGCTCTTCACCAGTATACACAGGGTGGCGCACTTGACGTTGTCTTTGGCATCTGAAGACTTCACCTTGCCGCTCTGCAGGTCTGCCAAGTCATCGGTAGAAACTCCATTTTCCTTCAGGCAACCCTCTACCACTTCTTTAGTCACCGCTGAATCCATGTTCATGTGTTGCTGAAATAAGAAAATTATATATATATATATATATTGAAGTTAATGATAGATGTTGGAATGAGTTGCACTTACCGACAGAATCCCTGTCAGGCAGCTGAGCAGCAGAGTCAATGCCAGAGTAGCCCTCATTTTGCTAGACTTTTCAGTTCTCTAATCGCTGGCCAAAGCCACATTGCTTTTTATAGTAAAACTTTGCGTGACGCTTTGTATTTGTCAAATTTAGTTTTGTATATACAATATCTCGCATATTGATTATCACTAAAAGAGACGTCAGCGTGACGGATGACTCGGAAATTTAATGTCATTGTCAAGGTTCCTAACCTTAGGGATCAGGCTTGTACTCATATTACAGGTAGTAAACGAACTGGTAGACTTGAGAAGTTGCTTTAATTTTAAAAATTTCTATGAATATTTAGTTAGGTTTTCGCAGAAATCTATAAAATCATGATTTTACTATGTTTCTAATTAGTTTATTTAAGACAACTTTTTGGTGAATGTACTAGGAACCATAAAAAATTACACTTTTATTCTACCTCCCCATTTTTCAAAGGTTAATCTCTGTAATTATTTTTAAGCAGGGCAGCTATTTGTCTGCATGACCCAAACTCGTTTATTATTTTAATAATTACTAACGCTATCTGGCTAATAATGCATAATTTTTAGTTCATTTTCGAATGCATTTGTTTAGAATGCAGCAAAGGTATTAACGAACAGAATAATTTGCTCACTAGTCCATTGAAATTTTGTGATGAAAATACCTTGATTAATTTTCCGACTCACCCTTCGGGTATATATCTGTGATTTCGCTGAAAGAAAGGGTTAACTAACCCAGTGCCGATTACGTAATTTGGATATTTTGTAATTGCATTTGTATGATATTATGGTAATTGGCTTTATTTTTATGGCGCTTTTTTGTTGGCCGGCAGTGCGGCTAATGTTTCCGTAATTCCTATTAACAGCCATGAATGTTATTATAAAATATTTTATATATATTTATTTTGTGCGGTGCGCGCATTTTCATTTAGTTTAATGCGATTTCAAACGCTAATTGAAATCCTTTTAGAGTAATTGCAAAAAAATTTAATAGCCAGCGGCAGGAAGAGGGAGGAAAGTGAACTTTTAGTTCACCGCCTGGTACTCGTAATTAGGAAAACAAACTAATTTGGTAAATTACTATTTAGTGGCCCCCTTTCGCATGGGCACGAAGCTGACCACAGCTTCTCTGCCGTATATAAAGGTCATTTCCGTGAGTTTCGCTCGCATTTTCGGGCTTTGAAGTTTTTGCGGGCTTTTGAAATGCGCCAAAGGACATTCAAACAAATGGCATCGGCATCCTTTGCGAGTCCGACTCTGTCCTGGTGTGTGTATCCGTGTGTACACATTGCATTTGCTGTCGAAACATCAAAGCTATGCGAGTTTTCCAGTTGACTTCATCAGTAGATTGTGTGAAGTATGCCAAAAATGTGTTGGCCAACGCTGGATTCGGGTCTCGGTTCGTCGTTGCTCCTTTGCCTCGCTTCAATGGCGTAGTTAAAGTTCCTTAAAGCCACGGCCACGACAACGAAGGTCCTGTTCCGGACACGTGCTGGCGGCAACCCGGAAGGAACACGCGCCCTGTTCCAGGACTAACGCGATTGCCGCCCCCCTTACATACACCCGCCGAGAACGCAGTAAGACAATATTGGCCAAGCATTTAAAATACATTTTACATCTACTTCAGTGTAATTGACGCGTGCCCTTTGTAATATCGGAAATTCGAGATCGAAAGCCCGCCAACAAGTGGAAGGCCATTCAATTAGTTTAACGCCCCCGGGGCATTAGCATTATTGCAGGCGGGTGCGGCTCAACTTACATCGGGATTGCCATGGCACAGAGCTTTGAGTAATGAAAAAACATAAAAAATACATAGAAAATTGATTTCTATACAAAAGAACACTCGTTTTTGAACAGTTTTAGTACCTCTTTCCATCTTTTTTATATAAATATCACAGAGGATATTTAGTTTTATGAAACACAAAAGAGAACAGGTGATTCAAAGTTGTTTTAAAATATATATCTTACCTCTTTAAGTAATCTTTCATTTCTTGCAGACTCTAAAAACTGCTTTCCAAGGCAAACATAAATTTATGACTCAAACTGCTAAACTCTCTCTACCCCAAAGCCTAGCCTACGCACAATCGGAATTACATATTTCACCTGAGCAGACACCTTTTCCACCTTCACTTTAGTTCACTTCTAATGTACAGAGGCCACAAATTCCGGCACAGGATAAATATAAAATGCAGCCAGGCATAAGAAGCCGGACCACTGAAAGCCACCGGAGTGGCCACCGGAGGAGGAGGAGGAGTTTCGTGACGGCAGGGATTCCATTTCTCGGGCTGTTTAAAATGGCAAACTGGAGCAGGCCTCGTAATATGTCCTCCGGCTTAGCGCTCATGTGTTGCCGTTGCCGTTGCCGGCTATTGTCTGACTACGGCTTTGCAACTCATAAACAGCAGACGGACTCCTCCGGCCCACACTCCACTGGTAATAACAGTTTAAGCCCGAGGCTGTGCCCGAAAATTGTCCACATCTTGTTGTTTAATTTTTTTTTTTTTGTTTGTCCCCCCTGCCCCCTGGTGGTGTTTTTGTTTCCTCCTTGATAACAAGCATTTTTACATGTGCTAAAAAAACAGAGAAACGGCCAAAAGTCGAGGCCAGATGAAGATGGAGCCGGGCCCCGGGCCCATCCCCAATGGGCTCTTCCAATTTTTGGCCTGGCTGCATGTGCGTTTATGACTTCATAATGGCCAAATGGGGGATGGCTTCGGGGAGGCATCACGACGGGCAGGAGCAAGAGCAGCATCGCAACCCCAGGCCAAGCACTGAGGGAAATTTGTGAAAAGAAAAATATTTGATGAATGAAAAACAATAGAAAAATCAAAATAATATAAAAAAAAACGTATAGAATTAAATATAATATTCTTGATTTATTATCCCTCTTTTTCCACCTTGAGTTTATCTATATTTTCTGCCAGTGTACCCTGATGCAGTGCATTGTTTGGTGGTGGTTCTTCCTGCTGCCGCTCCTGCTTCTGTTCCTGATTCTGATCCTGATTCCGGCCATGGATTTGCGTAGGCGTTGCGTTAACATGCGACTAAGTCCTTTTATATCCCGGAGCATTCGCTTAGGCTTACGGCTCAGCTCAGCTCAGCTTCAGCTTCTACTTCGGCATCGGCTTTGGCTTTGGCTTTGGATTGGGCTACAACACATACACATCTTGGGCCTCAGACTATCATCAATTGCCGTCCCCATGGTGTAGTTAGGGCCGTGGCCCAAACCCTGGCCCCGGCTTATATAGGCCAGCAGCAGCAGCAGCAGAATTTAATGCCGACCTCTGGGAGCTATTGTGGCCGCCACCACCAGGAGCGGAGCAGCCCGCCCAATCTTTCCCTGCAAGTTTTATGGTCATGTGTGTGGCGGCGGGCTGCCCTGTTTTATAAACAATTTTAAATTGCCGGCCCCCTCCCCCGAAATGAGATGGCTCTTTTGTAGGCAAATTGTTTTATATGTGTGCCCTGGCTGCCTGCTCTGCAGTTTATTGGCCAGATTGGCGGAGAGACCGCATATCTTTGCATAATCCGGGCGGGAAGCTGAAACTATGTGGCTACATAATGCGCCACATTAACTTGCCAGCCCTCACACTTGGCGTATTGGGTATAAATCTCGGCAGAAGGTGAATAAAAACCAAGATGATGCGGAAAAAATTAGAAATAAGCGCAAAATAATAAACCATCCAGAGCGCCAAAGTCTCAGAAATATTTTTGTAATATAAATAGCAAAAAAAGAAGAGGATAAACATAAACAAAGCGGCAAGCAAACAGTCGAGTCGTCGTCGTGGATACGGCAATGCGCCATGTGGCCATGTGGCACACATGCTGCACCACTCATCCGGCCAGTGGCAGCCACCGAGTCACCCGGCCCTTAGTCACCTATCCCCGTCCCAAAAAAAAAACAAAAATCCCTGCCTTACCTTTGGAGGCACTCGGCAGACCGCATGATTTCATCTTTCGCTTTCGTGCAGACAACTTGCGCGCGGAATCCACGGACTGGGAATGTCAGGATACCCTTTCGGAAAGGGGAAAGTGGAAAGGAGTATCCTGATTATCCCTTGGAATAGGAATTATGATTGTTTTTGTTAATATTAATATCCAAAATGTTATTTATTTTATTAAAGTTTAAGCATGACGTGAAGATAGGATTTTGTATGATTTTTATGGGGTTTTTCTACCTTTTTTATAGGTTTTGAAAATAAATATTTGTGTTTATATATAAAAGAATAATATTTGTAGAGGTAAATAATAGAGATTAAATAAAATTCTTTCAATAGAAATATTTTCCTAACTATAGTTTCATGTATACTTCTGTGATATCTAAACTTCATTTAATGGTTCTCCTTTTTCATCATTTTTTACAAAATCTAACCCTGCTCCAGAGTATCCCCGCTTCGTGGCTTAGACCTTTGGGAATAAGAAATTCATTTTTTCATTAAATTCGCCTAAGCAAAATGCTCTAGCCCTGCCAGAAAGGAGAGACACTGAGGGGGTATGGGTTTGGGAGAGATGATTTATGGAGCAGACTTCATAAAGTTCATAAATGTCGCGGCAAGCAGGCGGCTGGCAAAAAGAGGTGTGTGTGTATGCGTGAGTAAGTGCCTCTGTGTGTGCGACAGACGCTACAACAATAACAACAACAATAGTGAAAACAAAAACAACATTAGTAACCACATTCATGCAGTTGACACTTTCACCTAGCCAAAAATGGGAATGGGCACATTTTTGCGCATTTAATTAACTAAAATGCTATAAATATGATTTTAAATTAATTTACTTGCGTGAGTTATTAATTTACAAAATGCACGGTTTGCTTTGCCATCGGAGTGGGTAATGAAGAGTGAAGTGAATGGGAGATCTGTAAGGGATGGAGAATGGGTGGCCGCCAGCCTGGCAAAGTGCCATTTTGTGTTCTAGATTTCTATATTTTTGGCAAATTTATGAAAGAGAAAAGGATTTGGGATGAAACTGAAGTCTTATTGAAGAACTTGTGGGAATATAACTTTATAAAATGTAGTAATTTTAAATTTTGTATATTATAATAAGAAAGAAAACAAAAATTCTGGTTTCAAAATGTTCTGCAAACTTAGCTCTATTAATTTAAAATATGTTCAAGGTTTTTACCATGGTTGCTATAGTTTTTTACCTATTTCAAACACTGCTTTCGATGATTTAAAATCCCTACAGATTCTTAAGAAACTCTCACCATTTCTATCGTAATTTTCTCTAGCTCATCAGGTGCCCATTTGTAACTTTACCGCATAGTGTTTTTACCCAAAAATTCAATCTCCATACCTCAGTCTTATGGCAGGACCGAAAAACGGTGGCAACCATCAGAAACTAATTTCTTGTTGCCCATAGAGAGCCAAACGCCTTACACATGCTCCCAGGACGAGAGGAACAGAGAGCGAGACATGGCGGAAAGCTGCCAACCGCATTTGAGCCGCCGTCGGGCGTTTCGGAGGGTATTAAATTGTCTGGTCGCATATCGCGGCGTAGTCAAATTTCCGCCGAGCAGCAAATACGCCCACAAAAACCTACCCAGTCGCAGGACTCGCAGGACTCGTTGGAAGGCCAGGCCGGAGGCCCAGAGCCGGGGCAATTGCAATCTCCAATTTCAATCAAAAAACCGCCGGGTGGCGGATCCAACGGCCCTCAGGTGCAGATGCATCTGCAGATGTGGGGTGCACTTAGAAGAAAAACTGATGATATATAAACCAAGAAGATACTTAATATTTTAAATATTTTAAGAAAATATTTCTTATTGAACTTTTACAACCAGGAAAGGTAAATAAAGGTTAGAGTTCCATATATTTATTACTACTACCCTTTGATCCTTTGTTTTTTTGCAGTGCTTTGATGCAGGTGAAGGCGCCATTGCAGGATGCGACGACCTCAAAGCTGCTACCAAAATGAAAGTCAATATTAAGGCTGATACATTGCGCTGCGGAACAGAGCGGAGCGGAACCTTTGACACGATGCATCAGCCGGCTGGTGACACACGGCCAAGATGATAAGCCGTCGAGCAGTCTATGAAATGGCGGATTGAGCTGCGTTCTCTTGGTCCTTGCTCCTCCAGATTGCACTGCAATTCGGCAAGGATGGAGAGCCACAAAAAAAACCCCGTCAATTTTAAGGATTCGCCGATTGCGTCAGAGCATTTTATTACTCAGTCAGAAATGGGGACTCCGCAATATATAAGCCCCCAGCAGCTCCCTTTCTGTCAGAGGCTTACGGGCCCCGTCAATTTGGCCTGATTTGTCAGAATTGATTGCACTAGTCGGCGGCGCCAACTTTCTCAGCCTGATTGACAGCATCAGGGCTCGGGCCCTGGGAACGATGATGATGATTAAAACCTAATTATGCTGGCAAAAAGAAAGAATTTTCAATGTGTTTTGAATATTTATGAATTCGTTACACCCACACAAAAAAAAAAACAAGTGGAAACTTTCCAGCAAAGCGATATCATCATCATCAAAAAAAAAAAGTGAAGCGAAAAATATTGTCAACATGAATTTGTTGTTTGGCAGAAAAGGAAGCGTGGAAGAAAAAAATTAAGCGAAAAAGGCAGCAGCGCAAAATATCACGTAATATAAAAACCACTTTGATGAATACGCCGTGTGCATATAAAGCAGCCTTCACTCCTAAAACTTCTGCCCCGCCCTTGACAAAGGGAGGGCGCGAAAGTGGGCGTGGCCCTCAAGGCGAGACTTGGCGACGCCTTTGTGAAGACTGAAGACGGCAGGGCTCCCAGGTTTCAGGTCTCAGGATGACAGGGCACTTGTTGTACTTGCCGGCAGGATGTTGTTGCGGTTTACGCGGCGTATGCGTAATGCCATTGATTGGCCCAGCATTGAAGTTTGGTGCGAATGAGATAAGGTATTATATGGGGTTAGGAGAAGGGCATAGGCTATATTCATAATTGTAAGTAAGCAAGGACTTTCCGGTTTTGGATTGCGAAGAGAGAAGCTCCTTAATCAGCAGATAAGCGAAGGAGCAAAATATTTTTGGTGAATATGTTACTGAGACAGCATGAAATTTGTTTAAGAAATAAAAAAGACAACGTAATTTTAAATTAGCACTTATTATTAATTGAATATCTTTCACAATTGCCTTCACTTCATTCAATATTTAACTTTAAGTGATATACTTTCAGCCCTTTCATGACTTATTAAAGCCTTATCTCTTGCTCATCAATAATTTCTATGCAAACGAAATATAAAACGTATAAATAAATATTTACTCTGCCAGCAAAACAATCAAAAAAGCATAAAATCGATTTGTAGTTAGATTGGAAAGGTAAATTATGATTTCAAACTGAGGCATAAATAAATAAATTGTAATCATTAGAGATTTGCCCCGTTGCTTTGGTATATATAACCCTAATTTCCATAATCAAATTGCCCCACAAATTGCCGGACTCCCCGAAAACACACTTTGCTAGCCAATAAAATGGAATGGTTTTCGGGGTGAAAACATAGTTCGGTGTGATATGCACATCTCTCTCGCCAGAACGCAGCCTCATCAAAAATTCGAAAGCAATCAGCTCGGAAATCACCTCAACGCCAACCTCCCCTGAGGCGGCATACACTACTTAAAAATTCCACCTGCTCATAAATTGGCGTGGCCTGAGAGTCTCCCTCCCCCTCCCTTCCCTAGCCAGGATATGCAATGGGGGGAAAAAAGGACACGAACTCGGCTTCCCCCTTCGCCATTTTGGGTTTCAGAAATATGGCAAACAATTATGCGCTCGAGTTTTATTACAAATGCCCGGCAGTTATATAAGCTTCTGGATGGGGCGACATTGCAGGCGATAATAACCACGTTCCACATGCATCCTGCCAGTCCAACCCCCCCGAATGACAGGCGGAAGCGCAGGAAATTCGTACCCTTTTCCTTGGCTGCTCGGCGGCATTATCTTAAAAATAAGTAAGCTATATAAGTATGCATATCGGGTGGCGTTGGTTGGGTCGCGTTACGTCTTGGCCGGGGTGGACATGTGACTACAAGCGAAGACTTCTCCCCTTCTCCTCCTTTTGGCTGCCACCCAGCCTTTGGGGCTGTCTCGAACTCCCTCCACATGCGCATATTTCAGCATGATACGACAGCTTGACAACATTAAATTTGCATTGCTCTTGCCGGAGTTTGTTTATGGAAAGGCGGAGAAGGTGGAGAAGGCGGGGCGGCATCAGCCAACATATGGCATATGGCAACCGATACCCTCCGCGCCCGTTCACCAATGCAATTTGATGTCTGGCACTCAGCCCCATCCCTTGGCTTTGGCTACAATTAAAGTGATTGAAAAATATTTTCCAAGCCATTTTGTGCGCCAAAGAAAAGGCAAACGAGTTTATTTTTTCTTTCTGATCATACCCTGTAACCTATGTAAGAAAGGATTGGGACTATCAGGGAGGGGAATATGTATAAAAAAATATATAAAAAACCTCTTTCACTGACTGAAATACTTGCAAGGGCTCAGGCTTCTTATAATTAAATATTTAAATATCTTATAGTATATATTATAGATTTTATAATTGGAATGCTTAGTATTTTAAAAGAAAGCTCCTTCAACTTTTCCAAAAGATTTCCGTGTCTTAATCTAGGATATCCTGGCAGAGACTACTCCTTGGCTATCCCTTTAATATGATTTTTTCTGTTGCCTTTGCGAAATTAACTTGCAGCAGTGCAGCCACGCAAGCTGAACTCAACCGAACTGGCCTGTTATGGGGAATTGGTCGAATGGGTCGGATTGCCGGGGTTGGGTCTCCCCCTCGGCCTGGCCCTTTTCACATCGAGTTACTCTGACTGGGATTGAGATGGGAAATGGGCCTAGAGAAGTTGCTGCATGCATTCAAGCGCAAAGTTGCAGATACAAAATTGGTTAGCGAGTGGTAAAAAGTGATTGGCGGAACTGCAACCCCCCCTTCCTTGGCCTTTATGACATAAAGGCCAATTATGTTAAAATGTTGCCGGCAGAGGCGCGGCAAGAAAGACGAGAGTTTGAGCTGAGTTGCGTCGCGACAATTCCGTTTACTGACAGCTAATAATGCGGCAATAGCTGCAAGGGTCCTGCGTATGTCCTGCCGGGGATTCCCCACTCCAAGCTGCATTGTCAACGCGTTCGCCTGATGTACGGCGCTTCCTGTGTCAGTTCCGGCCGTGCACGCGACAACTTTCCTTTCCTTTCCGACCACCCACACCCAGAGAAAAAAGTTGGACCCAAAAGGGGAAACCAATTTCGAAAGCAATTTTAAAGAAATAAAGTTGACTTGTACATACTATTTTGAAAATAAAACTTTTTTAAATTTTTGTATGTGTTAAAGTATACTTTTTTATATATATTTTTAAACACAAGATTCTCTGGTTACGAATAAGCCCTTGGGGAACTTGAATACAAATAAATATAAACTTGAAAGTATGAGCATTAATTATACAAATTCAAATTTTAAAATAAAGCCTTAAGAAATTCTTTTTCCAAATTAGGTAGACTCTTTTCCCAGTGCATTTCCCCCCTCCCCTGCTCCATCCCAAACCCTAACCATTCCCATTTCCACTATCCATTTCCCGCCCGTCGCTAAAAGGCCGCGGCGCAAAAAGTTCGCGTCACACTCGAATGCATCGAAGCGCCCAGCGCCCTGACAATAACTCAAATGCCAGGGGTTGGGTCCTGTCCTGGGAGTCCTGCGAGGTCCTGCAGATGGACCGACCTATCGCTTAGCGAATGCCTGTGATTTCCAATTTTTTCTGCCGCATTTGAGCCAAGCACTGAGCGAGTCCCGTGATTAATGTTGTGGATGCACTGTGGTAGGAGCAATTAGAGCACTGACAAGCCCTCGAAATATCCGAGGAAGCTCCAGGAAATGCTAACATCTGTGCCGACAGTCGATGGTGTGTCAAATGGGAGCAAATGGTATGTAAAATATGATCACATGGCTTGGCAAATCAAATTTATTAGCCCTAGGAGAGGGGGTATTGAAAAGAATATAGCCAAGGTTTTCTTTTGATAATTGGTAATGGGATTAACTTATTTGTCAATATTGCTTTCGTGCAATAAGGCAATAAAATGTACATATGCTTGTTGGCTTTTTGTGAAAACTCTTTTAAAGATCTTTAACTTTTAATATTTCCAGAAACCAATAGGAACTTGTTGTATTCTCCTTCATCAAACTGATATTAATTAATGTAATTAAATTCCCTGAAAACCTCAAAAATAAAAAGGTAATGAAATGCATTTTGTTGTTCAAAATATGTCCCTCTGATTCCTAGAATATGAATTAAAATCCAGAGTGCTGGGAGACACACGCCTGGCAACCATCGCTGTAATTCCCGCAGCCATCAGCCTCGACTGACACTTTGGAAAAATTAAACTACGACCCAATATTCATGCTGCATAGAGGACACAACACAACACAACACAGGACAACACAAAAAATGAAACTGTAAAAAAAAAAAGGAAAACAGCATTGAAAAGCCAAAGGAACCCAAAAATGCAAAAGCCATTTGCGAGAACAACGAAAGTAACAACAATGGCAACAACACGACTCGCATTATTCCCTTGGCGTATTTTTCGGTGTGTGTATTTTTTAATCAAAAGCCGCAAATTGCCGCAACGCAAAAAATGACAATCAACCACCCCCAGGATGCCAGGATCTAGACCAGGACCCAGACAGCGTCCCAGACTCTGCTGTCCAATACATTTAACGCCCGGCGCAACTATGGAAAAAGGAAGGAAGGCACCGGGGCACCCAAAAAAATGACGAAAGAAAAGCGTTGGAAATGGCTCTGACATGTTGCCTTTGACATGCATTTGACATTTGACAGATCGCGCAGGGCGTTTCAAATGAAATGACTAAATTATGTGCAAAGTGGTGGAAAGTGGAAAAGCGGCCAAAACTGTAAAATTAAAAATGCGTTTCCCCAGGTAGAAATGGAAGGGAAATTTGTGCAGCCACTCGAGCGTCAACATTCAACTGTCATAACTGACAGTCGAGGGGTTTTTTCAAGTCTCTGGTGCGTCTTCAAATTTCTTATCTGCCGGGCTTCGAACGCCACTCAAGGTCCTTGCCGTTGGCAACCCTTTTTCTGGGGCCATGTGATTGACAGACCGCAGCCACCACCAAAAGGGTGTAAGTTCGTCATCATTCTCGGTATTGGCAACGGACCACTCATCGTCCTGGCGATTGAGCGACTGTATTTGAGTTGCATATTTGCTCATTAACAGCGATAAGCGCGTTAAAGTTACAGTTAATGCCCGCCACAAAGATCTCTAAGCCCTTCTTAAATAAGGACACAGTGGGTAAAGCTGGAAAAAATATGTAGAATATAAAAGGACCTTCTAAGGAAATAGTTCATAATTTAGGGAATTTGAAAGTAAATGTAATAATGTATAAATTTTAGTTTGTAATTATTTGCAACTGTTTTGTAACTATTTGTTTTTTGTTAATGGCGTTAGATTTTGCTAGAATTACACCTTAAAATTCCCAAGTTTAAATTCAGAAACAAGTTTCTTTTGAGAATGTAGGAGTTAACAACATTTTTACTGAAGAAGCTTATAGACTGGAAAGTAGTTCTATCCATTTTATTACAATTTTCGTTTATAAATTTGAAACTGAGGTTAGTTTTTAATTAACTTTATGTCTGTTTTGTTTGTAACCCACTGTACCTTCTTTCCAACTTCCATCCCCCTCTCAACCCTTCACCGGCACGCACTCCGCACGCAATTCATTAAATTGAAATATTTTGCAGATCGATCATTTCGCCCGTCCCAAAGTCGAGGTCCTTTGTGCTCAACGGCCATCCTTTTCGCTTTGCTTCTGCAGAGCGCAGACAAATATGCAAGCCTTTTAGGCACCAATTATTGTGTGTGTGGCCTGGCGGCAGCTTACCCCTTTCCCCGAAGAGACGAAGAGAGAACCCCTTCCAACGGCCCCCGGTCCACTTTCCCCTGGCCCGCATGTCTATTAATCTCTTTTATTGTTGTTCAAAGCGCACGGAACACTTGTGCAAATAGCAAAAGACGACTCCAGTTTTTGGGCATGTGCAAAGTCAATGCACAAATATAATGAGAGGGATGGATGGTGGGGTCCAGGGGCTGGGAGGATGTGGCTGTGGCTGTGGCAGGCCCAGTTTCCACAGCTCTCAAAGATGCCGCGCGTGTGTTTTGGACACGCGTCCGAAAAGGGTGGCGTCTTTGCTGGAGATGGGTTGGGAGGTTGCAGAAAAGGGGTGGTGCCGGTGCTGAGTGATGTGCACGCGTGGGGTTGGCATGTGCCAAGGTTGGAGGAGTGGGTGGCATGCACATCTTTGCTGATTGCATTCCCCGCTGCTCGGCCTTGCCCACTCACCTTGTTTGTCGCGCAGCAGGCTCCGGCTCTTGTTCCTGCTCCTGCTTCTGCTCCTACTCCTCCTGGCTGCCGCTACTGCCTCTTCCGGATGCTGATCCTTAGCTTCTCATCCTGCTACCGGCCCATGTCCTTCACCATGTGCACAGCCTCTACGTGCCGCCGTATTGATGTGGGTTATTGTTATAGCCCCGTGTGCCGTTATTAACGTTGCACACAAATTGGTTCGAATTCTGCGAAAATGCAAGCGGGAGCAGGTTGTTGCAATGGCCGATGCACAGGAAGAAAAGTTCTATTAAATATAAACCAATCGAGAAAGGTTAAGTGAGATTGTAAGGGTATACAACAAGAAGTAAAACTTTTAGATTTTTAAAATCTTGGAAATATTTAAGCCCTTCTAAATGTGCCTTTAAAATTCTATATTAAACTTTAAGAAATTAAATAATATTCAGATTTTTCTCTGTTCCACCTTCTATGCCTGCTGTGCCTACTTCATGGGGTTGATGAATATGCACCCAAAATGTCCTGCTTTGTCCTGAGGTTTAATGCAGCAAATATATATTTGCCACTGGAGTGCAGAGCACACGCAAAGATGTGTCAAGTAGTGAGCTCTGAGGGGGATTAATCTGGCTTGAAATCTCGCCCTGGGAGGTGGGTGTGCCATTGTTGCCGCCTCAAAATAGATGAAGTCTCTCACGACTTGGTTTTCATCTGGCATCCATCTTGGCAGCTCCCGTCCCAACTTAACCATTAATTATGTTTACATGAAGAAGACTCTGCGCTTATTATGGTATTCTTTCGGCATTAACCCGCCCATTGGCAGTGATTCCCCAATTTATTTCTCGACTGCCACATGCAAGGATGGCTAGGATTACACCCAGCACAGGCAGCACAGGCAGCACAGTTCCTTGCTCAGTTTTCCCACAGGCTGCGTTGACATTCGTTAAGTCCCCCCATATGGAACTTAGGTGAAATCCGCTACGCCCTAATTTCAGTTTCCATTTTTTACGGGTCCCTCATTCGAAATTTTCAAGTGATTTAGTGCAATTAGTATAATTAACACAGCGCGTAAGACGAGACTAAGGCGGCATCTGACAATGACAATGAAATTGAGAGCGGAACAGGAGATGTGAGCCACATGTCCCGAGGATGGGCCCAAAGGATATGCTTAAGCCGGCATGTGTTCCCGCCCTGAGCGGCAAATAATTCCCTGGAAAATTGTAAGTGAACAACAAGGAATTGTGAAAAAAATATAGAAGCCTATTTGTTTTCCCAACGAGACTCGTGCGGAAGAGTGTCCTTTTAAGAATCGATGAGTGAATCCCCTAGGATTTTGATTTTGCTTGACTTTCTTTAAGTAATTTCTTGAAATTGCAAAAGGCTGCTGTAGGTTTAAAGCAAAATCGAACTTTCTGCAGTGTTTTATATTTTAAAATCCAATAGAAATGTTTTTCTATGATTTCTAGCCTCTTCAGTACTTTTTCCATTAATTTCAGTTTTTAAATCTTCGAACAAGGAATTGCTTTGCCTGAAGCTCTGAAATGCCAATGCATAATTGAAAGTGCTGGCCAATTATTCGTTCGCCTGGTCTGGTCCAATGGAATCATGATTCATGGTCTTTCGGCCTTCGTCGAGGCTTTCGGCTTCCTGAGCGGCAGAAAAGTCAACACTTTAGTGCAATTCTGAGCAATTAACATTGACAGTAAATATGGAATTTGAGCAGGAATGCCTACGAGGCAGGAGTCGGGCTCCTAGCTACCTGACACATCCTGCAACGAGTCAACTTCATTTGCATGAAAGTCGGCAGGGTTCATCAGCATTATTTCCCAGTAGGCCGGCGGCAGGCAGGATGCAGCAGGAATCGGAACCTCTACAGCATCTCCTCCAGGCCACCCCAGGTGCTCCATCTCCTGTGCGTGTTACTGTTGGACCTGGAAAGCATATATACATATATGTTATGTGGGAAAAAGAGGCAAGCAGGAGGCGGTTGCCGTGTGCGTGCTCGTCAATGACAACTGGAAATTAGTTTAATAGTCCGACTTGAAGTCGAAGTCGCAGAGCCAAAGGTAAACACTCACCGAAAGCAGCGTTTGTTGATATAGTTATGCCGTTATTTTTTTTATGTACACACTTGAATGTATATTTGTGTGTTATGTGTGGAATAAAACCAATAACTGTGATACGTGCAACTGTTAAATTAAGTTAATCACACGGGAACAAGTCATATTTGTGTGGGGCGATTCCTTGGACTTTGGAAAAGTGACAGCCATGAGTTGAACTCCTTCCAAATTAGCCTAATAAGGGGCTGGCAACGTAGTAATCACCTAAATAAATAAAGGATTCCGCGGATTCACAGCTTGACAAAGGGAAATCATAAATCGAATTAAACCACACAGCTGCCAAATAATTTCCACAGCTTTTATTTGCACAACTTTCAATCTTTTAAACCACAAAAAAAAAGAAGAGAATGCAGTTAAATCGAAGCTCCAAAAATCCCATTTGAAAATCCAATTTGATAAATAGAAGGCAATAAATTCAATAAAAGTAGAGTCGGTCCAAACCCAAAAGCCCTAACCAAATATTTCCGCATTTGCGCAAATTTAGAGCACAAATTAGCAATCTGCCCGGATTTATGAAATATGTGAAAATCGTGACAACAATAACAGAGCCGGATCCAATGGCAACATTAACCCCTGCAACATTTCTGGCTGCTGCTGTTGCAACTCTTCCTCCCCCTCAGCCAAAAAAAAGTATATATATATATATTGAAAAAGGAAACCCAAACAGCTGAGTAACTAAAAATGAAGCCAATATAAAGAGCGAGAGCCGCAATAAAAACTGGGCTCGGTCCGAGCTGGAAAAGTCATTGCCCAAAAAGGGGGAAGTTTGGAAGCCTGGTATTTAGGGGGTGGCTCAATAGCTGCTGTTTTTGGGTGGTACGGGTGGGTGGTTTATGCTGGGCGTCATAAGTGCATAAAATGCTTTTGTGCCTCGCACAAAAAGCGAAGCGAAAAGTTTAATTTTCTCGCAGGCGATGGGCGAGTGTGAGTGCCGGGTAACCAAATCCGTTTAGATCGAAAACAGCTACAACAGCAGCAGCAACAAAAAAATATATAAAATGTATAATAAATGTAACAAATGACGCACACGGTGGGTAGCCCAAAATAAGAGTAATGCAGGATGGGTGGGTGCACTCCAAGAAAAAGTATCTTAAAAATTTATAAAATAGTAGTGAAATAATTATAAAAAATATTTTGAAAATGTCTACGATATGTTTAGTTTAAAAAAAACCAATTTGAATTACAATTTTCTTTCATAATACTTAAGGAATATATTCTTTAAAATATAGCCTTAAATGATTCTACTCCTAAATTAAGTGTTTAACTTTTAAAACAAAATATTTCCCTTTAAAAAACTTTCATATTAATAAGCATATTTCAGCCTTGTCTTCCTCTCAGTGTAGATTCTGCCTCCGCTCCGGTTTCCCTGGCAAAAGGGCGTTTGCCATTTCAGATTAATGCCCGGCGGCGTCACCGTCATATGAGAAGAACGATCGTCCCCGTGTGTATGCACTTATTTGACTAATGTCTTTAATAAAAAATTACACAAATTGCAAAGGAAAGTGAAAAATTGGCAGTAGAGCCGAGCCCATGCCTGTAATTCTTGCGGCTTACAGAAATGTAACATTTCGTGGGGAGCAGCTACTACCCCCAGGAGAACGCAACCCTTACTCTATTTTTTTTTAATATTTACTAATATTGACAATACTTAAAAATTTGGGAAATACTTGGGGTGGAAGTTGAACCAATGGGCCATGGTAACCAGAAACTTTGACATATTTATAGTTGACAGTGGCTGGGGCAGGGGGGGGGTGGCAGGAAATAAAACCCAACCTTGACAATTGTAAAGTGGTGGAACGGTCGGATGGATCGGTCGGTGGTGGGTTGCGATGGGATTTACACAGTTTTTCAAGTGCTCGCAAAGCGACCGCCGCCCATTTCGGTCCCTTGGTGACTTATTAAGGGTTGCATTTAGCGGGCTTTGTGTCATTTCATATGCAAATTGGATTAAAAATGAATCGCATTTTACAATCCCGTATCTGTGTCTGTTTTTTGTATATTTTCTCGGGCGTTTTTCTGGCCACGCGCTTCCCAAATTAGGTCGCGTCTTATTGGCATAATGCCATAAATAACATTTCCTATTGCCCATTTATTAACTGGGAAAATGCCTTTGATGTTGACAATTTACATGGAGGCGCGTTCCGCGTTGCGCATTTTGCCCAATGCTAAGATGCCCAATGGCAACCCTAAGCCTATCAAGCGATTAAGTTTTTCCAGATGCTGGTAGAGTCTGATTTGATTAGACGTCTTGTTTAAGGTTGCTAAGCTCATGTCCTGCAATTAAATATGGAAAACTCAAACAATTGGACTTGACATTTCCGATGGGGGGAAATAACTCTTACTTTGACAGCTCAGGGAATTGAAGAAAAATAAGAAAGAACGATATAGATGAGGGCTTTATAAGGTATTGTTGTTTTCTATAGTAAGGACATAATTGTCATAGTTTTATGACTTTTGTTCTCTAGGAGTTTCTGCTATTCTAGAAGTTTTAAGGAACATTTTGATAACTAAATAACTTGTATCTTAGGATATCCCAAGAACTATGAATTCATAGCTAAAAGATACTCCTAAACACAACCTGATATAACAAATGTTTTTCCAATTCCTGTTGTTTGTACTTAGTTACCTATCTAGTGGCCCGTAACCACTACCAATTAACCACTTTGAGTACCTTTAACCACCACTTTCCACACTTCATAAGCGGGAAAATAACAAACCATTTACAAAACTCAATATCATGATTTATGCATCCTGCTAGCTGACAGCGATTTCTTGGAACCCCGAATCGATCTCGGACATGTTTGGTAAATGTCCCTGGCAAAGAACCTGGCTCGGGTCCTTGGCCTGCAGCTTGCGTTTCCTGTGTGGGGCTCCTGGCCATGTGTCGTGTGCTCATTTGACTGCCGCCTGTCACAAGCAGCCCATTAATGGTTTTTCGAAATTATCCTTTTCCCGCATTGTCCTTAGCCAGAAAGAGATTTATGCCCTTCCATTGTTGGTTATTATTATCATCATGGCTCATGGCTCTTTTAGGGTTGCTCTGACTTTCACCTGGCCAAAGGCAAAGGCACAAATTTGTGGGCAGGACGACTGCCTGCTAATCAGATCTTCAGAGCTGTAACTCGACTCTTCTCGGCGATTTGTCAAAGAGAAGTGTACAGCCATATTCAGATTGTAATTCTATATTCTATAGAAACCCTATTTCTGTTCCTACCCCCCGCCTGACCCCGATCTCTGATCTGTGGTGTAGCGCGTGTTTTCAACAGTTTGTTGCAGATTTTGTGCATTTATCATGAGAGTGCGGTTCGGCAACCCCCAAAAGTTTTTCGGTGGGAATGGGAAATGTAACGCGTGCCGGGGCATGTGGCTTGGGTTTTAGTATTAAATTGTTTTGCGGTCGCTCTGATAATCGGACAATCGTACAATATATTTTATTGGAGTGGCTTCAGTCCCTCGGAGGGCATTTTCCTATTTGCAGTTCATGTATAATTTAAATGAAATATCTCTGCCAATTGCTGGCATTAATCAGGCAAAAGTTGAGAGGTTCAGAGGTAAATAACACTTCCTGGGGACGGTCAGAGTGTCGTTTCTCTGTAGAAACCGGACATAATCAGAGCTTTCCCAGCCAGGTTTCAGGCTGCCCACTTCATCACCATTTCCCTCATCATTCTATTTCACTTTGGGGTAGATCAAACTTTCCCTGCCCTATTCTCTACCTCCCGAAAACCGAAAATGACTGCACATTTGTTTTCCCACAGCAGAGTCCGTTATTGATCACATTTTTTTGTGTGCCGAAAAATACATATTTTCGAAACCTTTTGGCCACTCATAAAACGCAAACACAGAGAGAGAGAGTTCTGTTGGGGCCATGATAAATATGAAGCTTCCGGTTGGGGTAACTAAGACATCGGCAGGCAAATGAGGAGTCCGCCGGCTCCTCGGAGAATAAGAGAAATGGCTGCAATGCATACGTCATTTAACCCCTTTGCGCCATATTTTTCATAAGCTGCCCCACTTTGGGTGATTTCTATTTTTTTGGCCACACACGGACAGACATCGTCTGGCTGCCTGGCTGTCTGGCCAAAGGATGCGTATCCTGGCGATAAAATATGCGAAGGGGCGGCTGGGCCGCACGTATAGAGACATTTATTGATAGATAGCAAACGCATCGCTTGAACCCTTTTACATTTGATGAACGTATCGAATTCCCCACATATTGCCAAAAGCGGCAAATTTATGGCTGTTTGATTTATTTTAACTTTTAACACGCCCCAGCAAAATGCTGCCAAAGAGGCGTGCCGAATGGAGTTGAAAGTGTGGGGGAGTTACTCAGTTCCGGAGTCCAGAATCCTGATTCCTGGTTCCCAATTCTCGATTCATATGGGGTAGTTCCCCTTGACCCCTGATCCGAGCGCCACAAATCTCTTAATAACTCCAAGGAGCCCTCTCGAGTCCGAGAAATTGGTTTCTCTGCCATTATTGAAATGTGCGCTTGTTGCGGATCTATAAAAAGAATTATAAACTCCCTTTATTAAACGACTTTATTTTATGTGCTGCATAAAAGAGAGTAATTGAATGGAAGCTTGAAGTATACAAAATAATTTTGGGAATAAACTTCATGGGGGAGTTTATATCACATTTTTTACTATCATATTTTCCTTTGATGTTGAGTGAGGTATTTTTTTTTTAAATAGGAATTTTTTTAATGTGAAGTTTTATTATTTTTTTGGCAAATATTTAACAGTTTTTCTAAGCATATTTGATATATAAAGATTGGATATTATTAATTTATTTATAAGCAAACGAAATAAGCTGTTAAAGATGTACAAAAAGGAAACTTCCTACATATAGTCTTTAAATAAATATAAATAAGTATACGTATTATACATAAAAATATAAATATAAATGAAAATATTGAACTTTAAACTTGCTTTCTCATAGCTAAATATTTTGTAGTAGTTAACCCAAACCCACTAAATTCTTCCTTATTCAAAAACTTTCTTTTGTTTCTAAAAATTATCTATTAAATTTCTTCAAAAATATTAAGGTAAAAAGTAATTCATTTCCTGGTATTATGCGGTGTCCCGTAGAGGCTTTCAATTTACTTCAGTTCGTTTGCACCCGATTTGCGATTCCGGAGCCGGCATAAAGGGCTCATCAGCGTTATTAAACCCGGCGCTCCTTCACCTTCCGCCTACCTCAATTCGCGGAATCCGGTCCAATCACAACTCCACACCATTTGCGTATTACGCTTCATTATGCAGATTTCTTGCCGCCGGTTGAGTTGAGTCGAGTTGAGGCGCGTTCTTTATCCTCCGCTCCGCTTATTTGTTATTGTTGCATGGCTTGCGGCTTGAAAAAATATTTTTATTTAATTTATTTATGAATGAAGCGCCGGGGCGGTGGGTTCGGTTGGGTGGTTGGTTTGGTTGGTGGGGTGTTTCGGTGGGTTGGTTGGTTGGTAGGCCTGGTAATAAAGGCACACACACTCCCCGAAAGCGCAAACCCATTACCATTTTGCTGGTGGTGCCTACCGCATTGTCACATAGATAAGCCGCGTCTGGCTTAACTCATAAAAAAGTGCCGGCAAAAGGATAATAAACCAGCGCGAAGGAGCGAACGCGTGCGGATTTAAATTTCAACAAAAATAAACAGCAAATAGTCATGAACGAGGGAAAGAAACCACTTAGAAAATAAAGGATAAAAATTAGAGAAGTTTTCAAATAAAGTAAAATTTTAAATACTAGCTTAAAATTATTTTTTTTTAATTTGGATATATAATGATATAAAATAAATCAAAAATTTAAGCTAAAAATTCCTTTAAATAGTTTCTTTTCTCCCTTAAAATTTTGAAACTCTTTTTCCGCTCTCATTCGAATTTTTTTCTCCTGATGTACATATGTTTGTAGGTAAAGTAGAGCCCGAGGTTGAAACACAGCCTTCATGGCCATTGTGGGAAATATTTAAAGTCTACACACACACACAACAACAACTAGCATTTCCAAAACGTTTTCAACTCTAGTTTCGCCTCAATATAATGACAATAATCAAAAACTCTCAGAGCCAACGTTTTCGTCTCGCCTTTTGTTATTTGCCGCCCCACAGGCCGAGGCTGAGAAATGAATTTAAAATCAATTTGCGGTCAGCACACAAAAGCAGCCATGAGGTAAACCGCAAAGACAACAATTAAGCGTAACAAATGATTATGAATAGCCATTTTTCTACGCACGGTATGGTATGTTCTTCGGTGAGAAGCAAAGCCCGAATGTAATGATATTTCTGACAGGGCTTGGCCGGCACAGATGATGGGTCGATGAATGAATGAAACCAAGGAATTTCAAATACTACACATGCTTACTGCCTTGTGAATGAGTAGAGTCGACGACAGAATGTCTGAGAAAATTTCTGGGCGAGATTCTACTCTAGTTTAGAGGGTTTACTCATGAGACGGTACCATATACACACATATATCAAGGGGATTATGTTATTGAAATACCATAGAAATAAGTAGAATAAAAAAAAAGAAGGCAAAAAATATGAATTCAGAATTTAATATATTTTTAAAAAGTTAAAAAGTCTTTATAAGACATTAGTTGAGAAGGTTATATAAAAAAATCCTTCGAAATAAAAGGTAAAACAATTAAATAAAATATTTTAAAGCTGACAGATTAGCATATAAATACAGAAATTGTAGAAAAACAGTACATTTAATAATTAAATATATATTAAAATATTTTTTAATGAATATTTTATTGCTTAAATTCATTTGTTTAATATAATATCAACACATTTCTTTATGTATTATATTTATACAGCTTACTCCAGTCACATTTTCTTGTATTGTCAAGTGCTTCAAAGACCTAAAAATAGCAATAATATACATACGTGAAAACACGTGGAAACATCAAAAGGTGTGACGACATCACCATAAGCTAAAACCCGTTCCAACAATAAATATAAGCAGAACCTAAAAATAGACTCCACATGGCAGGCAAAGCGAATGTAGACATCTTCACAGCCAGGCCCCTGGCTCTTCGTCGGCATTTGCTGCTCGTTGCCCAACTGCCCGGCTAGCTCAGTCGGTAGAGCATGAGACTCTTAATCTCA
Organism: Drosophila kikkawai; assembly: GCF_030179895.1. NCBI lineage: Eukaryota > Metazoa > Arthropoda > Insecta > Diptera > Drosophilidae > Drosophila > Drosophila kikkawai. The sequence continues at coordinate 18,168,241 of NC_091729.1, read as the reverse complement.
GGGTCGTGGGTTCGAGCCCCACGTTGGGCGAAACGAAATTTTTTGTTATTTTTTTTCATTATATTCTTTTCTAATACATTGCTCATTTTTAATCAAAAAACATTATTCTATACCAAATCATTTTTTTTGTGTAATCCTTTCAATACCTTTTTATGTGAAATTGGCAAAAGGGCATTTAAAAAATTGGCGACCGCATTGAATATTTAAGGCCTTAAAAAAATTCTATTAAATTAATTTGGCTGACAAATATTTGTTGAATGTGTGCAAGTGAAAGTCATTGTTCGGATTACACAATATACGCGCATGCATAATTGCACAACGGTTCAAAAGCGTATGAAAAATTCAAAAAAAGTGCCCGAAAAGCGGGAAACCAGGAAGATCCCGAACCCCTTCTCTACCAGCCGCGGGACAATTTATAAATTTAACAAAAAACCTCACACAAAGCGGTCTGTGAACGGCAAATAGAGGAAGAGCACACACAGTCGTCGCCCATTCTCTTCGTTTTATTCTGTGTTCCATGGAATATTTTCAGTTTGCAGTAAAAATTAGAGTGGGATAAACAAATACATTTATTACATGCGAATACAGCCAACAAATCCCAACCAGTCCAGGTTTTATTGTGCGTGCCACGCCCCCCACAGCCAGGGATGGCCAGAGGCAACGGGCGGGCGGGCGTTCGGTCGGTTGGGCAATACACGTGACTTTAAAGCTCAGGGGATTACATTGAACGCAGTTTTGTGTGGGATTTTCGTATGCAAAAAGCTTAGGAAATTAATGCGCAGAAGGAAATGCATTTAAATTATGTGGGTGAGTGAGTCGCGGTGGAAGGAGGCGTGGTTTTTCGCCGGCAGAGGTGTCCGCCGTGACGGAGGGACAGACAGCTGCCAACCGCCCGCATTAATTTATAATTTCGCCGGAGGAGGTTTACACATTTAATGGCATTGGCCTGGCACTGGCTGTGGCAACGGCGGCAGCGTCGGCTTACAAATGAATACAAATTGCAGTTTGAACTTTGAGTTTACAATTTTGTAATTAACGGCCAACATTTTGCATCATAATTCCCTGCGCAGTGAAAGTATTTGGGAATTTAATTAAGTTGCATTGGCCACGCAGATTTATCCACGCGCAGCAGCAGGGTGGCGTGTCCTTTCTTCCTTTCTGCCAACCCTTTGGCCGCAGAATTTCTTGAGCAAAAGTTTTTTAATACCCCAGAACGTCCAGAAGGGGAACACATAAATTTTGTCGGCTCGGGCAAATAAACATTATACAGCAGTTTTTTAAACGTTATTGAAAGGAACACTGTCCCTCAGGGTTGGCCTGGGCTGGGCTGGGTTGGGTCCTGCCTCGTAATACAGAGGTCAAACGTAGGAAATCCAGCCAGATTACACGATTTGCTGTTCGGCAAAGTTTTTACATTTTAAGCCCTGTTGATGGGTACACTGGGAAAATAACATTTTTATTTAAAACAAGAAAGAAAGCTAACTTTGCCAGCCAAAGTTTGTATACCCTTGCAGGTAACAATTAAAATATATCATAACTAAGCCAAAAATGCATTAATTTCGATTCGGAAAGCAGTTTTGTGTTAGTTTTCATAAATGTAAAAAAACTGCATACCAAATTTAAAATTTTAAGAAATCAAAATTTTATGCCATTTTTGCAAATTTTAATGATCAATTATCAAATTTCGCAAAAATGGCCAAAAAATCGATTTTTTCCGGACATGTCTAGAAAGATTACCCTGTTGATGCTGATCAAGAATATATATACTTTATAGGGTCGGAAATGATTCCTTGACTTAGAAAAATATTATTTTGTATTATAAAATCTGATTTTTTATATTAAAAAACTTCTTGATTTTTTTAAAATTAAAAATATCATAACTCGGCCAGAAGAGCATTAATTTTAAATCGGAAAACTGTTCTGTGCAAGATTTTCTACTATTAATAAATATGCATACTTCATTTAAAAATTTTGAAAATTCAATTTTTTATCAAAATCAAAAATATTAATGATGTAACCCCTTATAAAATTTTGCAAAAATGGCAAAACAATCGATTTCTTCCTGACATATCTAGAAAGATTCCCCTGTTGATGCTGATCAAGAATATATATGGTTTATGGGGTCGGAAAGGTCTCCTTCACTGCGTTGCAAACTTCTGACTGAAATTATAATACCCTGCAAGGGTATAAAAATAAAGAATGTATTTTTAATTAGGAATTGAAATGGTGAAAACTTCAACCCTGAATACAGTTTAAAATATTTATCTAGATGTAAAAAGTATTTTTCTATTTAAAATATAAAAACAAAATATCGATAAATATAGTACCCAATAGTTATTAAATTTCATATTAATCTAATAAAAATTCTTTGCGTGTATGTCTGGGCAACCCTTTTGGCAGCCACAGTGCTGATTTGACTCACCTTCTGCTGACGTATGACATTGCAGCATCAATTGCTCATGAGCACACGTAATGAAATCGCTTGGAGAATGGATGGATATATGTAGCTGGGATGGGAGGGCTTGGCTTGGAATGGGGATATATTTCTCGGCCGAGGTTGAGGGCATGTCGCTGTTGCCCTTGGTCATTAACAGCGTTAAGCCCGGGACCAGACCGCGCCGGAAGGATGTCGTGGCCGGGGTGACGTGTGTGTTTGCACCGACCCACACACACACCACACACCCATCCTCCATTCATCCATCCTGCGAGTCCATGAGCGTTGTCATTAGCGCTGCTCGTGCGCCGTTATCCCTTTTTAATAAGGTTTACTCAGCATTTTTTTGCCGGCTTGCTTCGTTTTTCATTGTTTGTTTGCCGGGAAACTCGATCTCCCCTCTCCGCACTTCCATTGCAGATATGTTGTGTTTATTATGCGAGATTTGCGAGAAATTGAACTCAGCCTCCGCCGACCCTTTGCTCGAGTTGAGCATCAATCAACGTTAAGATTAATAATGGGAAAAAGTTCAGGAAACCCTGCTAGGCAGCTAATTGTAAATGTTTTATAATTTGTTGAGTCTTTGAAATATTTAGAGTAATTTTAAATTAGAAAAAAAAATATTTTTAAAATACTTCAAATACTTATTAATTATTAGCAAACATGTGTTTATCATAGCTTTATGTATTTAAAACAAAATAGACTGCAGAAAAACCTCTGCCAGCTCTTCACCTTCCCATTAATTGGTATGTAGCGATCGTAGGCCTTGCAAAATAACCCTATTATTATGCCAATACCTCTCTTATAGATAAATCAGAGTTCTGATGGTGGTTCTGAGGAAAGAAGACCCTATTTGGACCGACCGAGTTCATTTGATTCACACTCACGCTCTGCTCTGCCACACACACACCTTGTAATACACAACTCCTCCTCGGGATGGCTTTATTCCGCATTCGCCATTTATGGACGACTATTTCCTATTGTGCACAGTGCCATCCATCGTGTGGCCCGATGAGCCATTAACCATTATCTAACCAAATATGCAATGCACTTGGCGATGCAATCAGCCTGCCATTGCCTCGACTAATCTGCCTACGTGCCGCGCACACCACATCGCAATGCCCCTCAAAAAAAAAAAAGAAGATTTAATAATGGGCAAAAACCATGAGCGTGCACTAGAAATTAAATTGTTATCAAATCGATCAAAGCCACAGCATCATTATCTCTGCATTAGTTGCTGAGGCAAAAGCAAAAAAACCCGGCAGAACAAAGACAAGGCAAAAAAGGGCTGACGCAAGGAAAACTCGCTTGATAAGCGATTTAAAATGCAGCGAACCAGCTGGAAAAAGCAAGGGCTGGTAGGGGGTTTTTTAAGTTGCAAACCCCACTCCCCCCCCTTTTCGAGGGCGCTGTGTTGCTGAGTGGGTTTCGTGTCCGGCGCCTGGACACAGCAATAACTTCTAATTAATACACGAAGAGCATAACGAAAGCTAATTATGAAACTAATGAGCTTGTTGGCAATGCAACAGCGGCGACGGCGGCGGCAGCAGCAACAAGAACCAGACCAAGAAGCACGAATCAGCCAGGAGCAGACCGACCAACTTGGCCAGCTGAAAGTGGAAGGTAACCAGAGGGAGGGTACGGTGGAAAAGGGGGCTCTGCTCCAAGTGTTAACGACGGTGTGCACAACATGCCGAGCGCCGCTCCAGGTGCGAAATACCACAGAAGAGTAAGCGCGAACGTTTCCACTCGACTAGATGCACTGGAAGAAATTACTAGAAAAAGAAGAAATTGATTAAAAAGATGTTTGAATAAAAATAAAGAAATTAAAGATTGAAAACAGAATAATTTTGAGAAATATGTAGGAAATTCTGAGAAATATTGATTTTATTTTAATGAAATTTTATTTATTTTTGATATGGAATATTTGGTTTATTCCATTAAATATACATTTCTTTCTCTGCATCAGCTTGTACGCAGATATTTCATTTCAATTTCCTTTTTGGCTGGCGCGTCTTTTTAGCATACTTGATTATGGTCTTTGGCCGGCAAAAGGAAAGGAGGCAAAGAAGATGGGGCTGGGCTCTGGACGTCGCCGGCCATCAGTCACTTATGCTCATGGGCCGTCACTCAAACCGGGCTCACACACACACACACACACAGCACACACTCATCATGGCACACACAACGCCCCAGCGATGGTCCACACCTACCTCCTCTAAATAACAGAGCGGGACGTGGTCTCGATGGACAGCAGCGGAGAGCAGCGGCGGTGGGGCCCAGAGAAGACCACGATGACTTCGTTCCACGATTGGGATGGTTAGCGTTGTTGCTCCGTCCGGTGAGCCGCCGCTACTGTCATTATCTTGTTAACTTGTTGTTACGTCAGCCGGCCAGCGAGTCTGCCAGCGAACTTGCATGTAAGCGACGGGAAGGACAGCAGGGATCGGTGGGTTGGAACTCGCACAGTAACTCAAATGGAACTATTACAATTATCAAAGTAATATCTTGGAACATGAATGTAAATCTGAGTGTCGCGAGATAGGAAAACGGAAAGTGGAAAGGTTTGTTTAGAATACATTTCTGCAATAATGAGCAAAACTACAAAACTTAAAGAGGTTTTTCACAGGGAAATTATATATTTAGCTCACCAAATATGACTCTTTAGAATAACAAAATGTAGTAAATTTTCTTTATAATTTTTTCCCAATTTTTTTTTAGTTTATAAATAAGATTTAAATGACAAATTTAACTATACATGACATTTTACCATATATATGTTTTATTTCTCTTTATAAATTCCCTAACAAAAATAAAAATCTCATCTCCATTTCTCTTGACCGCGAGTGTTGAGTACCCTGAACCCACATTAGTGCTCACTTACAGCGTCATCGTGTGTATCTCGCTTAAATTCGTCTGGCCAGGCCCAAAACCCGTACTCGTACTCGTACCCATACCTCTTTCCAGTCCAATTCCCATCGCCTGTGCCCTTGCCCCTGCCCCTGCTCCCTGCCCCCGTCCATGGCCTTTCCCGATGTGTAATAATAATATACACACAGGTGTCCCAGGCTCTTTTGGCCAAGGGGGCTATGCCAGCTTCGTACCTCATCAATAAGCCTCGGAGGAGGGAAGGGCCCAGAGCCGGGCATTGGCGCTGCATGTAGCACATGTAGCGGCGATTACGCGTAATAATCATCATAATCAAAAGTCGCAACACGAAATGAGTTTCGACTTGTTGTGGCCGCTGCTACCTTCTGGAGGATAACCAGTTAGGGATTGCGCCGGTCCCGCGCTCCACATAGAATTGATTAATATTGGCCCTGGCCATCGGAAATGCGCCGGGACCCGAGCCCTCTGATTACGACACGACATCGCCATAGTTACCAGTGGAGGAGTTCCATTCTAGCTAAGAGGTAGGAGGTGCCACGGTCCAGTTCCTGACCCATCAAACTAATTTGGCGGCATCAATCGGCGTCGGCAGCGGCGGCGGCTCACTGGGAATAACGTTGGCCCAGGCTCGCAAATGGATTAGGACCGGGGGGGCCAGCGATAATTAACATTAGCCAAGAGTGGTAAATAAAAAACTTTCTTCATCATATGCGGAAATTATTCCCGTGCCTCTGCCGGAATGCTGTGTAATTAAGGGGTTCAGGAAGCTCATAGTGTGGAGGGGGGGTAGGTGCCATTTAGTACCTCATATAGAATTATGATATAGTAATTACGCGGGGGTGGTGTGGCAATCAGCTAGGATTAAATATGGCTTTGCTTATAGAGTTTTCTTCTGAATCATTGTAAAATTCCTGATATTACAGCTGTCTCTTGTACACTTCATATATCATCCTAGCTCTCAGCTTTATACTTTATATACCTGTCCATCTCCTTGAGCTCTTTTATGGGCCTGAGACACTTTGTAACCCAGCATGTACGGGCCACAATCTGGTTGCGGCCACCAGATCAGACACTAGCCAGGCCAGGTAATTCCTGGCTAGGAGAACCATTTTGGCTCTGGCTGGCTTTTCGTGTTTTTTTTTTTCGCCGCAACTCTATAAACACAAAAAATAATAATTAACTGACCATCAAATCAACAGCACGTACTCCCTACGTGAGCATAATTTCGCTCCCTGCACACCTTGATTGCCGATTTCGATATGTTCGGAGCTACGTGCGAAAACGAGAACTAAAAGTTGACCTGCCTGAGGCCTTCTTGCCTGAACCTTAGGTCCGTAGTCCGTAGTCCGAGCCCTGGGAAGGGGTGATGCTGGAGACATTGGTTTAAGTGCGTTCGCCGCATAATTAATATGGCGAAATGCGGACAGGACAAGGCTGTCATTGCAACCGGGGGTCCAAGTCCAAGTCCTGCGCATTTGCATTTGATTTATCCCTCAGTAGCCGGGACTCGAACTCTCAGGCGGTCATAAAACTCGGCTCAAGTGCAAATGCGCTCAAATCTGCACTTAGAACCGCCCCGGAGTGAGTGCGAGTGTGTATTCCTATAATTAAATTGAAAATTACTGCCAAGCAATTGCAATTGTCCACCCGAGTGGACCTTAATAATGGGTTTGTGTGTGGCCCTAATCATTGTCTGTGCATCTGTCTGTGTCTCGGAGACCAAAGTCCTTGTCCGGCGAAATGTTTCGGGGGTTGGGCCACGCATAAGTTATAAATTATGCATCTATGCATAATTTACAGCCGTAAGGTCAGACAGTTGCATTTGCCAGTTCACTGCCTAGCCGGCCCCCAAGCAGTCGCACTTTATATATATAAACTTGAGCCTTAGAAGTGCGTAAGAGTTCAGAAATCATTAAAGGGGAGGAAATGAAGGTATTGCATTAATAGCACATATTTTTAACAAGCTCTTAAAGCTAATTCTTAACTCTGAGAGGAAAAGTAAGAATGACAGGCCAGTCAGTACCTACGCTTAGTCCCTTGAAACCCCACCAAATGAATAGTTTGCCGAGTTATCGCAAAAAACTATTCTCAGATACATTTGTCTAACTTTTTGCACCGCACTCAGAAAGCACTTGAACAGTCAACCACTTCGACAGTGGTTCATTGTACCATGCATGAGTCCTCGCCCGATCCGCTCCTCTTAACCCCCAGGAAGGGCTCTGCTCCAGCTCACTTCAGAACTTGTTTTTGCATCAGTTCGCATCAACCGCATCATTTTGATGTATTTTGCGGTTTGGTTGTTTAGCAGCGCAGTTTTTAGTGTATCATCATCACGAGTTTACACGCACGAGCTGCTGCTGCGTTGGGTATTTTTTTTCTTTCTTTTTTTTTGCATACACTCTATATACACACACCTATAGGAATTAACATACTCGGCGAGTGTATATCCGGATATATGGTATAGCGACTGGGGGAAAGGGACCAAAGCGACGACAGCCGGAGGATGCAGGGGCATGCATTGTTGTGGATGGGATGCTGCCCCGGCTTGAATTATCAGGCATGTGTGTTTGTCTTATTGCATTTTATTCAAATTTCCTACCGTGCGGTTTTTACGTTTTGCCCGAACGTATGTACCTACGAGTACCTTCGTATCGCTGCCATCGATTTGCAATTCGCAATCGCAATCAGCTTCGGTCCAGAGACCTGGAGAACTGGAACCTGGCTGGGCCTCGGGAAACATTGATGAATGTACAAATGTACAATATACATATGTATATATGCAGCTCCCCGTTCGAAGAACAGATGTTCCGGGGTCTCAATGGAGTTGTCTGCGGCATTTCAACAACTTTTTGGTGAATATTTATATTCGCTTCTGTTTTGCAAATCGAAATCGATGGCAGCAACAGCAATACAGTTAATCAAAACAAATAGTTTCAGGAGTGCATTGCGATGTTTTGCAACTGTTGTTGAAATATTTGAGTAGTTTAAAACCATTGTTGGTGAATTGTTGGAATTACTGGGGTTTTTCTTAAAAAAAAAGATGTGAGTGAAACTAAGAAATCGAAAATGTTGATTGTATTTAGTGTATTTAGTGTTTTTGTTGGTGTGTTGTTGTTGGTGAAGTATTGGAATAAAAGCATAAAAATATTGGTGAATTTTTATTACCAAAATACCTTGGAGCTTTTTATCTTTAAAAAATTATATTTCATTTAACAGATGTTGTCAAATTATTGGTATAAAATAATACAAACTTAGTTGAGCATTATTTAAATTCTTTTTTAAAATACTATACAACTTTACATAGTAAAACCTTAATATATTCAGAAGCCTTATAATAGAAAAAACTACAAGGCTAGTGGAGTATAATTCCCTTTTCATAATTTATTGTTTGGGAATCCAAATAGTTAGCATTTCCCAAGTTCCCAACTCAAAGAATCTCAATTGGTGGAATCTATATTTTCCAAAACTCTTCGCATATGCAGATAAATGAGCGGAGATATGTACATCGTAGGAGGGCCTGCATCCTTTCGACCCTTTTAATTCGACCTCACATCGGTATGAAGGTATGCTTCGGCTTCTGGGCCCCGAAATTCCTTTCGTTTAGCTACCGCATTATTGACCTGGCTTTATTCGTTGGCGGTGATGGTCACGTGTGCCGGCCCCGCCTCCTTCTAACGTTTCTTTTGGGGCTCGTCGGATGGAAAAACCCTTTGTCTTGTACTTTATGGCCACGTAAGGGTCGACAGCTGTGTTTGTAACCAATTTGCTACTGTACAGCCAAAAATACAATAAAACAGGGGCCGAAGAGGGCACCCAGAACCCAAAAAAAAAAAAAACAACGAGGAAGGAAAACATCTCTTACATTCATGTAACTGGACTCCAACTACGGGTTATGTTGAGCATATTTTAAAGTTTTCATTTGCATTTGCGTTGTCGTGCTGGGGTTAAATGCAGGCCACCTTTCATAACCATTTGCACCTGTCGGGGGCCTAAGAACGTAACAACAACAGCCAGGCAATTAGGCTCTTAAAACAATGTGGAATAGATGCCCAGGCCTGAGGAGGCAGCTAGAGCCGGCATCTGTATCGGTATCCGTATTCACATCTCCATCTCTATCCTCATCTCCATCTGCATTGATTTGGGCGGCCTTAATTTGATGGCTATCGCTGGGGAGGATGTCCTCGCAATTGGCAATGGCATCTGCGTGTTGGCGACACACGCACCCGAGAATGTCCGACCAGGACAAAGACGACGCTCAAAATTGCTTATCAAAGTTGCACAATCGAAAAAGAAGCGAGTGACGACGACGCACCAGCATAACGAGACGACACTGGTGGTACTCCTTCCGAAAATGCGGGAGGGTTTGGGTTCCCTGTGTTTTTGGGGAAGCGAGGAGGGAGCTGAGCTGTACGTGAGAGGGTAATGTGTGCAAAACAAATCAAGCAACAGGGCCTCTGATATAATCAAGCAACGGCCTAACCAGGGATGCGACAAGACCTCAAAGAATTCCCAAGTGTTGCAGCCGGAAAATTGCAAAATCATGTTCTTGTATTGGAATTGATTGAGAGTCCCTTATTACCTAGTTCAACCTGCACACAGCTGTTATTAAATCCACCAAATGGTTGGACACTATATGATTGATATTTGTTGCTTATACTACTTCTTGCATCAAAAAGTACCCTTAAAGATACCCTTAGTTATAGTCCGCGACAAGCAAGTCTGAGCTCCATTTAATAATGTTCCATTTAGCAATTTCCTGGTGGCTTTTGCGGGCTTATTCCATTTCCAGTGGCTGGCTGCATCCCTGCATGAAATCACAATAGATCAAACTAATATCACATATCAGAGCATCACCCATCCCTAGTCCATTTATGTATGCACTACCCAAGACTACACGCACATAAGTGCGACGAAGGGCTTGTCAGCAGGCCATCGTTGTCGCCGCGGGCTCTCTCTTACATATGTGCACTGAAAGAAATATGAGTTAGCTAGGAAATTTTAAGGTTAAAGAATCAAATTAGAAAGCCAAGCAAAGTTAAAAAACCTTTTCAAATTATATTCTAATTTCTCTAATAGTCCCTCTCGCTCTTATAATCCCTTTGACAGAAATATACATAAGGACACCTGAAGAGACGTACCAATGGACACCTCTTAAAAATAATGTTCCAATTTTCTTATTACCAGATTTATATATTATTTAATTTTAGAGAAAAGAGAAGAATTATTTAAGAAAATATTTAGGAAACTTTCTTTTTTTATATATTTACAATAGAGTAATCATTTGTTATGCTCAGTGTCCTTCTGCCAGTTGGAGTTTGAAGCTGCAGGCGTCGTCGCCGTCGCTGTCTCCTTCTCACCATTTTTCATTTCATTGCGCCGCTGCACATGGCTGTCAACTGCCAGGCCAAGACGCAGATGGACGCGGAGATGGCAGTAGAGTTGGAGGCGGCGGCGGCGTTGGCGATGTCTAAGCTGCAGCCTTCTTGGACTGAGAGTCCTCCGAAAGGGAAGACGAGACGGGAAAAGGGGACACAACGCGCGCCCGCATATCGATTTCAGCGCATTGTGCCCTGTTTGCATACAAATATCCTAAGGACATGTCACAGAGACGCACTGAGTGCCATGTCCTTTCCCCGGCCCCGGCCCCTGCCTTTGGCACACGTACGCATGTAAATTGTATTTGTGACACACACACATATACTCGTATTTAGAGCTCCTGCGCTCCTTTCATCGGGGGATCCTTGAGCTGCTTGTGCTTGATTTCATTTGCCGGGGCAATTGTCTTCGGCGGCGTCTGCCTCGACTTTATTTTTGCCAAAAGTTCCACGCAAATTCGAATTCCTCGCTCTTTGGCAACTTGTCAGGCAGCCATTTTTTGTATGTGTTTGGAAGGGGGCGAGTTTTTTTCTTTTTATCTCAAAAAAAACTTCTCTTCGCTGAAATCCTGAACCAAAATCCTGGTGCATGTGCCACAGAGGGACCTTTGTGCCTTTGTGCGTGGCGTCCGCCTTTCACTGCAAAGACAGCGAATTGGCCTGCGCTTGTGCCTGCCAGTGACACTTGATGTTTAATTTCAATAACTCAGTGCTCAGTGCTCAGTGCTCAGTGCTCGGCATTCGCAGTTTGAATTTTTTTTTTTCAGAGAGGGGAGAGTGTGTGGAATTGACTGGCGATGGCGCTGAAGTCCCGATTCCAATTATAGCTGTCCAAAATAAAGACGAGTGCAAATTATAGAAATTTCATGTTCAATAAAGAAGTTCCTAGGACTTTTTTTTTAAGGGTCTTAGAAATTTTTAAACAAAAAAGAGAGAGAATTATACATTTTGGGGAATTAAACATTAGTTTGCAGAGTTTATTTAAATGTATAAACAAGAAATGACTGTACGTATTCCTTGGCTAAAAGTTAGACTAGAGGTTTTTTTAACAAATATTTCTATAAATTGAACTAAAATCGCTTTGAATTCCGGTCCAGCTCACTCTTCCTATTTGATTTAAATCCTGTGCCAGTTATTCACTGGATTCGACTGGATTTATTTTCGAATTTCCTTTGCCTGCTCGCTGCATACGATTCGCTCTTTGTTATTCCCGGAAATTCCTCCGCACACACATACAGATTTCCAATATTATAATAAATGCCCCAAAATCCAATTACTTTACCACAATGTCCGAAATATATTTTGATTTCGTGCCCCTGTCGCTGGGAAACTCATACTCATACTCCTTTGGCATTTTGGGCCCTTGGCTTTTGTGGTCAACTCTGGACCGCTGGTGCAGCATTCAAAAACCGTAAAACGCAAGTTGCAGCAAACAAAGAACCCATGCGGCTTGCAATTGTGAAAGGTCAACATTCATTTTTGGGGGGGTTTTCACTTTTCCTTTTCCTTTTTTCCCCCATTATTCCACTCGGCGGGTGGTCGCCCAGGAATGCCGGACGGCTTCGGGAGGTGTGAAAATGCCAGGGAATCGGTCGTTATTGGGTAGAATCGGGGAAAACACACACACACACACAGTCATACATTTCACATTTCATTGACTGACTGGTGGTGGTGGTGCTGCTGCTGCTGCTGGGAATTAATTGAGGCAGCTTGACAGCTGCTCTGGCCCCTAACCCATGGCCATCAAAAGTTCCGACCTGGCTTAAAGCTGCACTGCACACAGAGAGCCTGCCTTAAAGGCCACAGCAGGAGGCTCCGGAACCCAGAACAGAGTTGTCAGCCAGTCGGCGGGGCCAGCTGTTAATGAGCATTCAACTGGCTAATTAATTTTATACATTTATTAAACTTTGTCTCTGGCCCACGTCGCATCCCACAAACTATTTACCATACAAATCTAATTTTATCAACTTTGTCTTTGGGCCGCTTAACTAGCTGAGCGAGCAGTCGTCCTGTGCTCTGTGTCCCTTTGTCCCGTGTCCTTTCACTGGCAGGAGCCCACGACTGCCCCGACTCCTGTCAAAACATTGTGACACAGTTCTGCTTTCTTACAATTTGCCCCGCTCTTTATTTAGCCACGTTTGTTACGGCTCGCGCCATTCTCTTGGCTCATTAACGTTGGCCTTTGTTTCGTCCCGTCATCGTCGTTGTCGTCTGGGAAGGCAGGAAAAGCAGGAAAAGCAGCAGGGAAAAGCGGCAGGGAAGAGTAGGAAGTAGACCGAGTAGGAGCTTAGCTAGGCATCCTGCATCTATCGCCTTTGTGCGGTGGCCTTTGTAATTTATAAAAGTCCACCGAACGGACTCGACTGATATTGGGACTGGCTGGAGGAAGATGGTTAGAAGGTTGGATGGCTGGCATGTAAATCAGGTCAAAACAATGCAACTGACAGTGAATTGTGCCCGGTTGTCGGTATAACCCTTCATCCCGCCTCCCTCCTTCAATGGCACATTCAGAGGGACTCGAACAGTTTTACTTCATTATTGGTTACTCAGCAATTCATTCACAGGACACACCTTGTAGCCGGGCGCCTCGCATTGCCCTTTTTATGGCCATGTCCTTTGCTTATCCGGCCTGACTAATGACAAGCACTGGGCAGCCGGTGCTCTGCTCCGGTTTTGCACTCGGCCTTTTGTCAACCACTTCGACTTGGACTCGACTTGGAATCGTCGTCGTCCTCGTGCGGTGCCTCCTCTCTTTTTCTTCTTCTCCCAACCTGTGTAGGTGGGCGTGGCTGGAAGGACCATGGACTGTGGCAGGTGCTGCTGCTGCTCCTCCCCTCCTTATAACAAAGGCATAAATTATTTGTGCTGTCAACATGGCTTCCTCAGTCCTGTAAATGGCAGTTGGCCTGCGAGCCCCAGAGAGCTTATTGTTTGTCTATTGATTTGAATTTGCCCAGGAATTATGCAAGTTTTTTATATCTGTCCCCATCCCTCCATCAGTGGAGCAAACAAATGTTTGTTGCGGGCCGGGGACTGATGGATGCTTAATTGTTATGGATAGTCGAGTGGTGCAATCTGTGACTTCGATTAAAAATGTCTGCAGGCGAAGGAGCAAGATGTATGGGATCAGCTTTCAAGGCAAATAAAAATAAATTGTTTCTGGTCGTCTGTAAATTAAAAAGAGATTCGACGGAAATAAATTTATACAGATTTTAATTAAAGAATTGTGCAATTATATATGATGTTCATTTGATAATTATAACCACGTGTTTAGTATAGTATTTCCCCTCTGAAACCTAAATAACATTTTACAATTGAATTACATCATGCAATAATTTTAAATACTTTTGTTTAGTGCAACTTTATCAAAGTGTACTAAATATAACTGCCACTAATAATAGATGCAGTCGTTACAAATTTACGCTTTTCACAAATTGCTGAATTTCTGGACCAAAATTTAGCTAATTTGTTGAATTATTCAGCGCCGACCTTCATCTGTCGGCAGATTCGGAAATATTGCCGTGATTATGCGAGATTAAAAGCCTTCGAAAATATCAATTGGGGACTCGGCCGAAAACAAATGGCATGCAAATCAATTGGGCAAGTGTGAATGGCTGGCACAAAGGCCGAAAATTGTCAAACTCTGACCGCATCTAAATACAATAAATGAATAATTGATTCGTTGTTGGGGCCCTACCCCCCGGGTAACTAATTGCGACTAACTTTGCTGATTCGTCCCCTCCCCAAATGGACTGATAATGGAATATAATTACCATCGAAAAAGGGAAATTCTATTGTGGAGTAATTGTCTGTATTGTGCGTAATCAAATTCAGGCTCATCTAGCAAAAAGTTTAATTGCCATAATTGCATTCGCCTGATTCGGACGCGGATATCCAGTGAGATCGCCTATAAAAGCGGCAGATTTCAAACCGATGGCCTACAGTCGAGGCTCTCCAGTGAACCTCCATTCAACTCCAAGCTCCACCATGAAAGCCACTTTGTTCTGTGTTGCTCTGGCTGCTCTCTTGGCCGTTGGTCAGGTAATGGGAATACTTCTTGCTACTGTTTGTTAGCTTACTAACCACTGGATATATTTTGTATACCCAAACCGTAGTGCGATCCGGACTTCCGGCAGATCATGCAGCAGTGCATGGCCTCCACGCAGGTGACCGAGGCCGATCTCAAGGAGTTCATGGCCAGCGGGATGCAGGGCAATGCCAAGGAGAACCTCAAATGCTACACCAAGTGCCTGATGGAGAAACAGGGCCATCTTGTCAATGGCCAGTTCAATGCCCAGGCTTTGCTTGATACCCTGAAGAATGTGCCGCAGATCAAGGACAAAATGGATGAGATCACCTCGGGCGTGAATGCCTGCAAGGACATCAAGGGCACCAACGACTGTGACACGGCCTTCAAGATCACCATGTGCCTCAAGGAGCACAAGGCCATGCCGGGACATCACTAGGCAATCATTGTCGATATATTAATCGATTCTCAGGTTAAATATTGGTGAATAAATCTGTTCATGTTGCATCAAAGCAAAAGTGAGGCTTTTATTTCGTAAAAAAGAAGGAAGAGAAAATGTAAAGGGACTGTTCTGAAAACCAACTAAGGAATAATCCACTTGCCACATTTGTAGCAAAGATTACACTTGAGTTTCTTATCAGCCAGGTAAATCGACACAGAAATAAGGTGTGTTGTCAACTTTGAGATTCTTAACCTAGCCCAAAAACCCAACTCAAAAGAAATCTCTGGCAAGAATAAAGAACTGCAGCCAAGAAAGAGTTACATCGCCTTTCGTGATTTATCAACTCTCGGGATTCTGGGAAGTAGCCATTGACAACCTGTTTCCTTCAAGCCACCACAGCGTTGTCTACGAAAATCATTTGTCAATTTTAATAAGTTTAAAATCAAGATAATTAAAAGAGAAGTTGGAAACAACGGGCGCTTGGCAACCAAAGCGAAGGCAGAGGAAGGAATGCGGGATGCTGGAGCCTGGGACGTGGCCGTGGCCGTGCGACGTGGGATGCTCTCGGGGGATGGGAATCCTTTCCTTTTCTTTGGAACACTGTGACACCAATTACCGCTAATAAATCATTTCACGTGTGAGAATCCCCTAACCATACCTTTCGGGTAACATATGAGCTGCGCTTAATGGCAAAAACCGGGGCAGCCAGCGGAGGGGGATCCGTCCGAGGGCCAATGTAACCATAGAAGATGTAACATAAATCAACGCCGCAGCCTGCAATGGAAGAAGACAAACGCGGTTCATTGCACTTGTCTGCCTTTGGAGTTGTCGATTCCCGGGGTTCTCGGTTCAGGGATCGGGGATTGGGGATTGGGCTTGGGCTCTGGCTCTGACTTCGACTATTGGGTGTGTGAGAGTGAGGAACCACGGGGCCGGCACGTTGACAAGCTCCTGCGACATGAGACAACAAAATCCGAGTCCGCTGCCCGTAAAGAGAAAGCCAAGAATTCTTTGAAGGACCAACCCAGTCCAGCAATGACAATTTGAAAAAGAATCCCTGCTTCTTGTTTGAATTGAAAGGTCGAAGGAGAAGCAGCTAAAGAAGGAGTTGGAGATGGAGTTGGAGCGGAGATGGGCTGCAGTTTAGAGATGCAGATGGGAGCGGGTCGTAGTTGGCCGTTGGGGCGTTGTCATGGCAGCCACATGCATACAAATTTTACCCACTTCAAATTGTGCAGCCCGGCCATGCATATAATGGCCTGGCCTTTTATCAACTAACAAATACCGGGCAACAAAAAACTTTCCAACGATGGATGACTACAGTCGCTGGGGGGGAATGGGTCTTGCACTGGAAAACTCAATTTGAATATTGTCGGACGAAACAAGAAAGGAGCCGGGTTAGGAGGGGCCCAAGACGGGCTCCAAGACGTACCACCGCCACATGATGAAATGCAGTCAAGTTAAAAAGTGTCACTTGAGTTATGAGTTCATTGTTTGGAGTTACCAGGAGACCAGGAGATGATGATGGAGCAGGCAGCCTTTCAATGGCCTTAGCCTGGCAGGGGTTATAAATAGTTGGCCAAAGGGTTGTTGCAGACGACTTTGGCTTGGGTGGCGGCTGCTGCCTCCGGATGACTAAGACGATTGCGGTGCCTCGAAAAATATTGTGGCGGCTGTGTAGTTTATGGCCGACTCTAACAGCAGCAGGGAAGTCGATGCCAATCCTATAGACTCCCCTTACTCGTTTCGCCTTGTTTTTCGGCTTAATTTGATCCTGGAGCTTTGATAGAGAGAGAGTGCAGTCCAAAAGCTAGAACTAATTCGTTGATAAGTTCAATCTTCGGAATGGTGTCTCCCGCCCTCAGGCCGCACAATTGTCACCCCAAAAAAATATATTCGGTTATTTTCAACACTTGCTTCCCGGTTTTCCCTGGTACTGGGACTTATCTCCGCCGGACGATCTTATTCGCCGATCCGCTGTCACAGATAGATACCGCCGGCTGTGCGATAGGAGAAATAATGGATATGGCAGCATAGAGACAGTCGTCGTCATATGAAATGAGTTTCAATTTTGAAAAATTGCTTTCAAATGCTTGTGTGAAAAACGGAAATGCGAAGGGAATTCACCCCCAGCCCCTTTGGTTAGTTCCCTTCCCCCAAGGTCTTTATTGTTTCCTCTTTGGGTGAGGAGCGTGTGCCCAAATTAGAAAGCAAATGAATGGAGGTGCACTGGGAAAAATAATAGAAAATTATCATTCAACTTGAAAGGAAATAAATCTGGCTTTGACTTAATTTTTCTGAATTTTAAATAACATTTAATTATATTTTTTATATAGCAAGCATTTTTGTTAGTATAAATTCGTTTTAAGGTTGACTTTTCTCAGTGTACCAGCTCTTAGCAGGGGTATGGGTTGAGGGGTTGATTGTTCGGGGGTCTTTACTGCATTTACTGCCCGAAAAGTTGACACTTTTGTTGCCGTTTTGTGCGGGTGCACGTTTTCCCGCTCGGAAAATGGGAAAAACTAACGGCACAGTCCCGCTCAAGATGCACGGGCACGGCAATGGCGATCACATCCAGGTCGCAGATCTCTGATCTCTCTCGAGCCCCGTTCACACCACCAAACCGTCCCCGGAGGCCACTCACTTCGCTCCGGCGGCCCCGATGAATTTACATATCCAAGAGTTTTATTGCCAAATCCTTATTATGTGGGAAACAGGCCCAGTGTTCCATTGTCGTTGCTTTGGAATTTAATTATCGGTTGCATGTCAACGCCTTTTCAATACCTTCATTATGCTCCGGGGTCGTAATTAAGCGCGCCTAAATATACGGCTCTTTTTTTGGTGGATTCTAATTATAATTTCGGGTGTTCCTAGTCGAATCTCTCACCTCTAACCTCCATGGGCAGCGACGTTGGTTGAATGGAAAAGCAGATACACGGTAACTGAATATTTTTATTTAAATTACCCGGATGTTAACAATTTGCTGTCCATGGTCTCTGATCGCATTTGATTTATGAATATAATGTAAGGTTGTATATTTCTGTATTTCTGTTAGCCCGAAAACCCTAGCGAAATGAGGTGGGTCTAGGCCTGATCATAAGTAACGGCTGCTTAGAATCATGGGAATCGAAATGAAGTCTAGGAAAAGGAATAGTTTTGAAGATCACATTATAAGAGGCATTCATTTTGATGGATATTTTACCTAGGAGAACGCTAGACTAAGAGAAAGATACTAAAATATATCTGGTAATTTCATGCTGTATCTGTTGTATCTTTAAGTTATAAAACTATCTTCAAAACGAAACATAAAAACCTAAAAAAAAAAGTAAATCTGTCTAAAATTTCTTGTAATCAAACTCCCATATAGACCAACTTCAACTTCAAGTTGCTCATCCATCGCCAAAGGTTTGATTCAACTAATAAAGAGAGTGCTCTCCACAGATTTCCGCTTACTTTTTTAACCCCCTCTTGAAGTGGCTTAAAATCAAACCAATTCCCCATGCCATATCGATGGCAATCACGTGGACACATCTAGCTGCTATCCACTCAGCCCACTCGGAATCGTAAAAAACCCGGCTAACCCGGCTAACGGACGACGACTGTGGGGGCCGAACTTAGTTGTCAATCAAATTGTCGCAGGGGCCACACGCAAATTTATTAAATCGATATGCCATCAAAATGGAAAGTGGTATGACAGCAGGTCTGGGAAATGGGGCGGGCGGGAAATCCCCGCGATGTCAGACAGTCGAAAGCCCAATGCAAACATTTGCCTTGATTGCACTTGGTTACAGCCACATTGGCCTTGGCCCAGGGTACGGCGAATACAAATATTTGAATGTCGCGAAAAATCGAACAGTTGTGGGCGGAAAAGTCTCGCAGGAAAACCGTCTGTCCAAGTGGGTTGCACAAATTTATTGTTATTACAAGCGATTTTCTAAAATAATTAATAGCAAGTGTGCCGAGGAGGACTCGAGACTCGGACTCGGTCTCTGTGGCTGTCACCAGCAGGAACTGCAATTACAAGAACAGTTACAATTGGGACAAAGGATGAGGGACGAACGAGGGAACTGAGGCTGGGAGGGGAGCAGCATGGTGTCCGGCAATTGTGCATTTTGTCAATGGGAATTAAATTGGCAGTCGTCGACTCTCAGAATGCCAACTCACACCAGCAGGAACTGACAGCTCGCAAAGCCGGGGGGGGGGAACGGGAAAGGGAAATGGCAAAGCGAATGGGAAAGGGAATATCCTCGAAACGGCAGGATGTCAAAAGTTCCTAAAGGGACACACCAAGTCGGGTGGTTCAATTGTGGGCATGTTGAGCGGTCTGTCCGCCGCACAGGATTCGATCGTTCAGTTGGCCGGCCATTCCCATCATTAGCGCCTGTACGTGTCAAATTGATGCTGTTATTGTTCTCAGCCCTGTGATAGTGTGTGCGTGTGTGTGTGTGTGTGTGAGTGTGCCATGTCCTGCGATGGCAGGAGTATCCGTGAGTACTATTTGACATTTAGCTTAGCCGCGGGTGACAAATTTAATGGACGCTCTCGCTGGCACCGCACATCTTTTTGCGGGCCAGTGAGGGTGCCCGAAATCCCTTGAACTATTTGACTGTCTAATTACTGTTCTATATATTCCAGACATTTGGCATAAATATTTTGTAAATAGCAGGCCAAACTGGGGAAGAAAGCATAATAATGGTACGCCTCAGCTGGCAGCATTTTAGTCGAGAAATAAAGGTATTAATCCGATAATATAACCCTTTACTTGTGGGGAATCTAAGCCGTAAAGCTGGCATGTGTTAAAGCGATGAAAGGGGTTCTTAGTTTAAGATTTCTTAGTTCTAAAATAAAATAAATAAAATTTTTACAGCAGATATATAGAATATTTTAAAGAAAGAAGTCTCTGAAATCCAAAGTTGCGGATATCTACCAAGTGACTCTATATTTCTATCTCTTTATTTATTTCAATATTTATGGTTACTTTGGAAATATATTATCAGGAGAGATAAATAATAAAATAAACATAATTTCAATGAAACCCCCTCAAATTATGCATAAAAATCATAAAGCCAACATGTGTTTGAGGCGCTGAAAACTCAAGTCTCTCAGGTCGTGACATACCCATCACACGAACGCCCCAATCCCCTCGATATTTGAATTCCAGAAATGGAACTTCAACTCGAAAAGAAATTGGAATTCTTCACCAGCAAGTGTTCGATGGTTTCGCAGTGATTTCCCGCCACATACTTCTGGCATAAATCAATTAGCCGCGGACACTTTTCCAGGCCGCTGCTGCGAGCTCGTAAATTATAAATGTTGTGAGGTTTTTGAATGGACAAGTCCAGAATGCATTTCGAGGCTTCGAGTTACCTGCGGTAAGCCACGGCTACGTGTCTTGGCCGTATCTTAGATACCTTTTTGGCCAAGCTTTGGGCCAGCGGCTGCTCTCATATAAATTATTTTTGATTGATGTGGCTCGCAGAGGCCGAGCACGTGCAGTCGCCTCGTTGGGATTCGTCAAAGAGCTCTCCAAGATGATTAAAATGCAGCCAAGGTTACGTGTGGCGTCCGGCGAGGAGGAAAACAGAAAAAAATCCAGCGCAAGAAATAACAAAAAAATGAAGAACAAAATTCTACGAGTGAGTATATGTTTTAATTGTCTCGGTTTTTGGGGCTTTTGTTCGAGTGAATAAGCATTTCGGGGAGTATGATTTTTGAGTTCTTCGAATTAACGAGCTGTGGACGTGCACGGCATTTCTCTGGCCCCAAAGAACTGAGAATAAGAAGAATTCTGAGTAATTTATTATACGCTGTGTTGTGCGGTAAACTAGTTTAGTGACGCCTCGTAACAGTTCCTGGGAAAGCGGTCAGCCCTGGCTAAACCCCACTACATTCCATCCTCCGAGCCGCGGACTTGCACGTGTCCAAATTGCAGGCACGCTCTGTACCCCCTCTGATAGGAGAACACTTTCGGAGGGCTCTTAAAGTGCCATAAAGGCGATTCGAGTGCACCTATCTAGTGGCTGGTTTTATTGGTCCGCTCCGCTCGCATGTAATTGCTATTATTTCCACTGTCTAGAGGAGGCCTTCCTAGAATTATGGCCAATACTTGGCGGCTTTCCCCGGAAAAACCAAGCTGCCGCTACCGCCTGGCTTTCCCTGAATGAGTAAGTCGGTAATAGTAGTTGGCTTCTCGAGGGGTTTTAATCATTGAACGCAATTTAATAGAGGTCTCTCAGTTTATGATGTAACCTGGGCAGCTGGCCACGATTCGGATCTCTGGAACCGTTTCCCACACAACGCCAGTTTAGAACTCCAATTACAACCGGAGACCAGAGGCGGTATTACACAAAACCCGATTCAATAATAAATTTTTAAGCACTTTTAGTTAGCGTAAAACGGTTTGGCTTCTTGTTTTCATATTTCAGTTTCAGTAAATGAACGTTAATTTAAGGGGAAACTATTAGTTTAAGTGTATATGTAATTGAATTTCAGGAAACTAAAGAGGGTCCTAAGAGTTACCAGGAATAGGTAATTTAAATGACTTGAGAAATCAGGGAATTTTAAAAGTTTGCAAAACGAATCGAAGTTCTTTTTCCCTTAGAGAAATTCAAGCCCCTCCAAGTCCCGTTTCAAATGGTTTTTCGAATCCATTTCTCCAGCTTTCTTGGCAAGTGTCTCTTCAAAACTTGGCTATACTGTTTCACATTTCCCGCACACAATCGCCCAGTGCGAAAGAAAGATAAAAGACCTACGAAAGCGGCTTCGATTGCTCGGCGCTTGTTCAAGTTTAATTGGAAAACGCAAAACGCAATATTTGCTTACGCCTGAGCCAGGCCTGGGATCTGGGATTGGAGTTGCCATGATTCGGAGAAGGCTGGAAAATCTAGGGAAAAATCTAGAGGAAAAAACGAGCAAAGGAAGGAAGGTACCAACAATCAATAGATCAAAACTGCACACGAGGCGCAGTGCCTGTGCATCCAATTGCAATCATCGAGAGTCGAGAGTCGAGCGGCGCAAGGAGCAAAATATGGCCAAGCCAAGGACGAGAAGGAGCAAGGAGGAGAAGGAGGCTAAAACCAACAGAGAGTAGCAGAAAACTGGCTCAGAACCTGAACCAGAGCCAGGCGATGACTAAACAAAGTTAGACAAGATTGTGCAACAAACAAAACAGAGGCAGCAAAAACTGCAGCGCGCCTGCATTGTTCTCCACCTGCCAATCCAGAGCACCCTGCCCCGCCCCCCGCCCAGCCCACTCACCTGTTAGTGGCAGCTTGTTGGCACTGCCACTGCCACTTCCACACAGGGAGCCAGGGAGTTGCCCGGCGAGTTGCTAGTTTGCCAAGTGCCAGTGGCCAGTTGCAAGCTGGATTCTGGCGGATTTCTTGCCGGTTTTCTAGTCTCTGGTTTCCAGTTGGCCCGCTGCGCGATGTGATTGTGTGCGGCATAATTGCATGCGATTATGCTGACCGCTCAGCTGTGCAGTTTGTATCGGGGGGAAGCACTGGGAGCTGCCGGTTCACACTTGCCAAGAACTCCTTGAAGCTATAGGGTTAAAGTTTACTAATTAGTACTATTTTCGCTTTGATTAAGGCTTAGCAGCGTATTAAAATTAAAGGCAACATATTAGTTACCTTAACAGAAACAATTATGGTCTCAATTTCGATAGTATCCTTACCTAATCGGGAGATTGCCCTCTGCCCAGGTACATTCTAATTCCAATTTCGGGGCCAAACGAGGCGAATAACGACCTGCATTTGGCCAGCATTGATCCGATTAACTTGCTGGACATAAAGTTTGTTGTGTTGTCATGGCAAAACCCATCAATATGGAGGCGAGTAGATGCAATTTGGAGAATTTCATCAATCAGAGGACGCCGCTTGCATTTCATGCTGCAAAACGAGCCCGTTAATGAACAAAAAGGACCCGTACGAGGGGAGTATCCTTTGTCAAAGCTGCATCGCATCGATTGGGGACTCGCCTGTATGTATGTTGGTTAAAAATAAAAGGCCAGAGCTGGACTGTGTACGGTTACTGCTCTGGTTCCCAATCGAATCCGATTCTCAGTCCCCCCGAAATCCAGTCCGGTCCGTCTGTCAATTTCAGCTGCTGCTGCGGCGCCCAAAAAATTTGTTTTTAGTTCGGCTTTCGCCCGGCAATCCTGTGTCCAGCCGGCATATTTTATATCACCTCTGTGGCCGGTCGCCATTTGCACAATTTGTTTGGGGCTCCATCCAGTCCACAGTCTCTATCCCACTCCCAGATGAACACATATTTCCCCCTTTGACTGGGAGAGAGACAGAATCGACTTTTGGCCCGGCCACTAATCGAAAAGTTGTGCAACGCTCGTCGCACTTTAGTAATTAAACTTCGACGACTCATTTTATTGCCGCTCTCTAATTATTTATGCATACATCAGCGGCGACTGACAATTTATCACGCAATTTAATGCATATTTAAATGCAGGCGCACTATAAATCGAGCAGCGCATATATGCACACACTCAAAATTGAGAGATATCCGCGGGATAACCCCTGGCCTCGGAGCCAGGCATAAATATTATAAATACATTCCGAACATTGCCCCCACCATTAAGACCGAGAGATACATGACTTCACGGTGGCATTATGGGCGATAAGCCCTGGGTTGATACGAAGGAACCCAGGAACCCTCAGATAACCCCGAACTTATTGGCTGACTAAGAACATCTCTACACTGACTTTGAAGATAATTTCTATATTTATTAGGTCTTGGTGGCGTTGTAATCTTGTGTCAGTACTTTGATTTTGAGTTCAGAAGTCCCCAGAGGTCGATTTCGGTTGACATCAAAAACTTGAAGGACCTGTGCAGCGAAGAAATAAATATTAGCTTAAAAAACCCCTTTCTTACTAAGAGTTCTTCTCCTGGCAGCATATCTACTAGCTTAGAGTCTCTTTTCGCCACTCCAGTGCGTGTTAATACCCTTGTAAGTACAGGGACTCACTCCTGGACCGACAACAAAGTGTCCTGCAGCATTCCCAGAAGCCAAGCATCGCCTAGCCTCGCCTCGCACACACATGTGCCGCAGGACGTCTGCTTGCTATTTTTACTTGCTGGCAGGAGACGGGGAAAAATAGTGAAATGGAAACAAGTCGAACAAGTTTCCGACACCTCGAGAAAACAATGCCAGCAGCTCGCAGTTGGAGCCACTCCAAGTCGGAGGCACTAACTTTGTTTCTTTTGTCACAAATGGGGATGGGATTCGGACTCTCCTATGTCCCCTCTATGTACCCGTCCTAATGAAAAAGTTCTTATGAATAATAAATGCATTAAAGAAAGTTCCCACATACAAACAAAAGTTTCATCTGCGGGCAGGATGAAGAACCAGAGAGCAAGGAACAGGCCAGGAAGAATGTTTTATGGGCGCGGGAGGCATTCATAAATATTACATTTTGCGTCGCTCTTCGGAGGTGGCAAATGGCTCACTCGCCACTCGAGCGGGCGGCCTTGGCCTCCGACAGCTGCCCCACTCCAGATCCAGATACGGATTCAGATACCCAAGTATCCGAATCGTCTAAACAGAAACTGCAGTCCCGGCTTGCTCTTGTCCAAACAATCCCTAAAACGCTGCCTAAAAATAGTATCTACGGGCTGGCAATGTGTTAAACATCTTTTGGCGTTGACAAAATTGCATCGCAGCTGCCGCAATTACGAGATGTAGATGCATCGCGCGGCGAAAGTATCTGACGGATATGCATGCGGCGCGTGTGAGTCAATAGTAACAATAACAAAATCTCGATGGAGTGATGAGCGGGAGGAGGTGGAGGGGGAGATAGCAAACTATTGAGTGAGAGAAAGAAGAGAGTGCGGAGTCAGTTAATGAGAGCAAGCGAGAGAGTGAGAGGACCTTTAACAAAAAACTTGAATAAAAAGAGGTTTACTTTGAAATATAATACAAAAGGAGTATTTATGAGATAGGAAGAAGATTAGAAAATATTTTTTTTCATTAAGAATATTATTTTTAGTAAGTTATTGTTACAAAAGATATATAGGGAAAAGGTTGTCCAGTGCCAAGAGTATTCATTAAGCTTTATTTTAAATTTTTTCCCCTAACCATTTTGCAGGATTTGTTGTTAATTTAAATATTATTTCTTGACATATTTCCTAAAAACTAATTTTATTATTAGGGAAGAGGTTCCCTTGTTTAAAAAACCTCATATAACTTTTATTTAATTAATTTGTAATCCATTTATAAATGCTTTATTTACCCTGATAGAAAACACATCATTCTTCTTTTATTGTATACGTTTAATTTGTATAAACAAAACAAGAAAATAATGTAATCTCAATTGAATTTCCAATTGTTTGCTCTCCGTCAATGTTTACGTTTTTAATTTCACTCAAACTTCTTTCTCTTCCACTCAATCACTCTCTCTCGCGCTCTCAGGCTCTCTCTATTACCACCCAGCACTGTGGCGCCATTTGTTCCCGCAACGGCGGCGAAAGTAACTAGGAATGCCAAGCGAGAGCAAGAGCAAGAGAGCGGCGCCTGCGTTCGCTCGTATCTGCGAGATACTCCATCTGCCGAATACGAATCCGAGTAGCTACGAAACCAAGTATCTCGCCGCTGAAACCAACTGAGGGAAAATCCAGAGGCTCGAGTTTTCAGTGGCTGGCGAAGCTAAAGTCAGTCATATTCAAACTTCCATACCGAGCGGACGTGCGATTCGGATCGCGATTTCAGGTTGGAAAATAAGAAAAGTCAGAAAAATAAAACAAAAGAGAAATATAAAGCTGAAGTGAAAGAGAAATTCGGTGCGAAAGCAATGAAAATACAAAATACACCGGGAACAAAGTGCGCTTAGTGAGAGAAAACGCAAACGAAAACGAAAAGGCAACAAAAAAAGTAGAAAAAAGAGTGGAACGAAACAAAGTGTCGAGGAAAATGCCAGTTCCCAGTGTCCAAGTGGCCAAGTGAGAGTCCCACGAACGCGAACTACACCTTAGAGAATCCCTTCCCTTCGCGCCGCCACAAACCTCACAGAATGCCGCCGCCCGTCCTGCTGCTCCCGCTGCTACTCTCCTGGAGCTGTCTGGGATTGGGAGCGGTAGCGGTAGCGGGTGCCGGAGCGGTAGCGGCTTCCCAGGAGTCCAAGGGAGCGGACTCCTCCTCCAGTGCCAGTGCCAGCGCCATAATGGGCGCCGGTTCCGGGGCAGCCGCCACAGTATCGCTCTCCGGCGACTACTCCTCGCTGCTGTCCAATCCGGGACAGGCAGGTGGCCAGTCCGGCACCTCGCCAGCTCCCTCGGCGGCCGCAGTCCCGCCCAGCGGACCGGGCAACCAGTGCTCGTGGTCCTACAACGGCACCAGCTCGGTGCTCTGCTCCCTGCGCCTGATCGAACGCCAGCCGGGCCTGGATCTCCAGGGCGCCGATGGCAGTAGCCAGCTGAGCATCCAGTGCAGCGACCTGTACCTCTTCGAGTCCACGCTCCCGGTGGCCGTCTTCGCGCGCCTGCAGACCCTGGAGGCTCTGCGGCTGGACTCCTGCAAGCTGCTCCAGCTGCCCAACAACGCTTTCGAGGGCCTGGGCACTCTGAAGGTGCTGCACCTGAGCACCCGGAACGCGGAGTGGGGAGCCACGCGATCCCTGGAGCTGTTCCCCGACTCGCTCGGAGGGCTGAAGCAGCTGACCGAACTGGATCTGGGGGACAACAACCTGAGGCAGCTGCCCGCGGGCTTCCTGTGCCCGGTGGGCAACCTGCAGGTGCTGAATCTCACCCGTAACCGCATCCGCACCGCCGAGCAGCTGGGATTCGCGGACATGAGCTGTGCGGCAGCAGGAACAGGGAGTGCCGGGAGCGAGCTCCAGGTGCTGGACGCCAGTCACAACGAGCTGCGCTCTATAAGCGAAAGCTGGGGAATCTCGCGGCTGAGGAGGCTGCAGCACCTCAACCTGGCGCACAATAACCTCTCGGAGCTGTCGGGCGAGGCTCTGGCCGGACTGGCCTCGCTGAGAATCGTGAATTTAAGCAACAACCACTTGGAGACGCTGCCAGAGGGCCTGTTTGCCGGCAGCAAGGAGCTCCGCGAGATCCACCTGCAGCACAACGAGCTGTATGAGCTGCCACGCGGGCTGTTCCATCGTCTGGAGCAGCTGCTGGTGGTGGATCTGTCTGGCAACCAGCTGACCTCAAACCATGTGGACAACACCACCTTCGCGGGCCTAATCCGCCTGATTGTGCTGAACCTGGCTCACAACGCCCTCACCCGGATCGACTACCGCACCTTTAAGGAGCTGTATTTCCTGCAGATCCTAAACCTGCGCAACAACTCCATTGGCCATATAGAGGACAATGCCTTCCTGCCGCTGTACAACCTGCACACCCTAAATCTCGCCGAGAACCGGCTGCATACCCTGGATGACCGTCTTTTCAATGGCCTGTATGTGCTTTCCAAGCTGACGCTAAACAACAACTTAATCAGCGTGGTGGAGCCAGCGGTGTTCAAGAACTGCTCGGATCTCAAGGAGCTGGACCTCAGCTCTAATCAGCTGAATGAGGTGCCGCGGGCCCTGCAGGACCTGGCCATGCTGCGCACCCTCGACCTGGGCGAGAACCAGATCCGCACCTTCGACAACCAGAGCTTCAAGAATCTGCACCAGCTGACCGGGCTGCGGCTGATAGACAACCAGATTGGTAACATCACCGTGGGCATGTTCCAAGACCTGCCCCGCCTGAGTGTCCTTAACCTGGCCAAGAACCGCATCCAGAGCATTGAGCGTGGCTCCTTTGACAAAAATTTCGAGCTGGAGGCCATTCGGTTGGACAGAAACTTCCTCTCGGACATAAATGGGGTCTTTGCCACTCTGGTTTCGCTGCTCTGGCTGAATCTCTCCGAGAACCACCTGGTTTGGTTCGATTATGCCTTTATACCCTCGAACCTCAAGTGGCTGGACATCCATGGCAACTACATCGAGGCCCTGGGCAACTACTACAAGCTGCAGGAGGAGATCCGAGTCAAGACGCTGGATGCCTCGCACAACCGCATCACGGAGATTGGTCCCATGTCCATTCCAAACACCATCGAGCTGCTGTTCATCAACAACAACCTCATCGGCAGCGTGCTGCCCAATGCCTTTGTGGACAAGGCCAACTTGGCCCGCGTCGATCTCTACGCCAATCAGCTGAGCAAGCTCCAGCTCCAGCAGCTCCGTGTGGCTCCCGTGGTGGCTCCTAAGCCCCTGCCCGAGTTCTACTTGGGCGGGAATCCCTTCGAGTGCGACTGCACCATGGATTGGCTGCAGCGAATCAACAACCTGACCACTCGCCAGCATCCGCGTGTCATGGACATGGCCAACATTGAGTGCGTCATGCCTCATGCCCGCGGCGCTGCAGTGCGTCCGCTGGCGGCCCTGCGGCCTCAGGACTTCCTCTGCCGCTACGAGTC
This sequence comes from Drosophila kikkawai, assembly GCF_030179895.1. NCBI lineage: Eukaryota > Metazoa > Arthropoda > Insecta > Diptera > Drosophilidae > Drosophila > Drosophila kikkawai. Next base: position 18,139,651 of record NC_091729.1, on the reverse strand, counting down.
GCATTGCTTCGCGCTGTGCCACTGCTGCGACTTCGACGCCTGCGACTGCGAGATGACCTGCCCCAGCAACTGCACCTGCTACCACGACCAGATCTGGTCCACCAATGTCGTTGACTGCGGTGGCCAGCAGACCACGGAGCTGCCGCGTCGTGTGCCTATGGACTCCAGTGTGGTTTACTTGGATGGCAACATTTTCCCAGTGCTAAAGAACCACGCCTTCATCGGGCGGAAGAACCTGAGGGCGCTGTATGTGAACGGCAGTCAGGTGGCGGGCATCCAGAACCGCACCTTCGCCAGCCTGGCCTCGCTGCAGTTGCTCCACCTGGCCGACAACCGGCTGCGCACGCTGCATGGCTACGAGTTCGAGCAGCTCTCCGCCTTGAGGGAGCTCTATCTGCAGAACAACCAGCTGACCACCATTGAGAACGCCACCCTGGCCCCGCTGGCCGCCCTGGAGCTGCTCCGCATCGATGGCAATCGCCTTATGACTTTGCCCATCTGGCAGCTCCATGCCACACACTTTGGCTCCCGACTGCGCTCCATCAGCCTAGGCAGAAATCCCTGGAGCTGCCGCTGCCAGTTCCTGCAGGCCCTCACAGCCTATGTGGCGGACAACGCTTTGATTGTCCAGGATGCTCAGGACATCTACTGCATGGCAGCCGGAGGCGGAAGCTCTGGAATGGATTTAAGCTCCTCCTCAATCGATGAGGGATCTCTGGAGAAGAGGGAACTGGATTTCAATGCCACAGGAGCCGCCTGCACGGACTACTATTCCGGTGGATCCATGCTGCAGCACGGCATTCCCGAGTCGTACATCCCACTCCTGGCTGCTGCCCTGGCTCTGCTCTTTCTGCTGGTGGTCATTGCCATGGTCTTCGCCTTCCGGGAGTCGCTGAGAATCTGGCTGTTTGCCCACTACGGCGTGCGGGTGTTTGGACCGCGATGCGAGGAGTCTGAGAAGCTCTACGATGCCGTGCTCCTGCACTCGGCCAAGGACTCGGAATTTGTGTGCCAGCATCTGGCTGCCCAGCTGGAAACGGGACGACCTCCCCTGCGGGTCTGCTTGCAGCACCGAGACTTGGCCCACGACGCCACCCACTACCAGTTGCTGGAGGCCACTCGAGTCTCGCGGCGCGTGGTGATCCTGTTGACCCGGAACTTCCTTCAGACCGAGTGGGCCCGCTGCGAGCTGAGGCGCTCCGTGCACGATGCCCTGCGAGGAAGGCCTCAGAAACTGGTGATCATCGAGGAGCCGGAGGTGGCCTTCGAGGCGGAGAGCGATATTGAACTGCTGCCTTACCTCAAGACCTCGGCAGTGCACCGCATCCGCCGCTCGGACCGCCACTTCTGGGAGAAGTTGCGCTACGCCCTGCCCGTGGACTACCCCACTTTTCGGGGCAACAACTACACCCTGGAGCTGGACCACCACAACCACGAGCGGGTGAAGCAGCCAGCCAGTCCTGGACTGCTTTACCGCCAGGCTCCGCCACCCGCCTACTGCGGTCCGCCAGAAGGAGCGCCGCCGCAGGGAGGAGCCGTGGTCACAGCATCGGTGCCAGCGGAGCAGAACTACTCCACGGCCACCACAGCCACGCCGAGTCCCAGGCCACAGCGCAGGGAGCAGCAGCAGGGATCCGGGTCAGGATCTGGCTCGGGAACGGGAGGCCATCATCTGCATGCCCAGTACTACCAGCATCATGGGATGCGGCCGCCCTCGGAGCACATCTACTCCAGCATCGACTCGGACTACTCGACCCTGGACAATGAGCAGCACATGCTGATGATGCCGGCAGGTCACGGGTTGGAGGCTGCTCAAAGGGCACAGACCTGGAGGCCCAAGCGGGAGCAGCTGCACCATCAGCAGGCCCAGGCCGGCACCCTGGGCTCCAAGGCAAACCAGCAGCAGCAGCAACAGCAACAGCAGCAGCAGCAGCAGCAACACCAGACAGTGTCCAGTGGCCAGCAGCAGGGACCGCATGTCCAGGCGTATCTGGTGTAAGAGCGAGAGCATTCCCCTGCCGGAATGATGACAGTGATTTCTTTAGGGACTGGTTCCTGTGCATAATTTTAATTACTAAAATATGTGCGAGTTAAGCTAAGAGCAAGCGGGGAGGGGCAGCAGGATGGCAGCAGGATTTTAACGTATATTACTTTGTTTATCCAGTGTAAAGTCATTTTAGATGCACTAAGCCAACACACAGAACAGGGCAGAGCAGCGCACAAGATACAGATACGAGTGTCGGGCGGCATACCAGATACAGATGCAGGCGGTCATGTCAGGGTGGTGTTGCTACAATGCCATCTCAAAGTTTCCCAACTAATTTTCCTCCTCCTTAAACACACGCACACTCACTCTACTCGTATGAACTCGAACCCGAACTCGAACTCGAACTTGCTCTGGCCTGGCATTTGCTTAGCCAAGAATTGCTCGAGGGGGAATTTGTGATAACTTTTTAATATGGTTTTAATCAGTTGGACGCAGGAATAAGGATTTCCAGGCAGTAGAATTTCAAGCTATAATCCAACTGCTCCTGTGTCTGTGTGTTCGTTCTGTGCCCCCATTAATTTGTAAATAGCCACACGCCGTATTTACTGCCCAAACATAACGTAGATAGGTATAGAGAGAGCGACACATACACCTCCGCAGCGCATAGATACAGATACATAAACTGAAACAGATACAGATACAGATACAGCTACAGTAACCGTATGGATAATTCAATAATCACATCCCAGAACACATGTAAATTGTATGCCACAGAGCCCCGCAGTGAAATCGATAAATGCATTTGTCAAGTAATCCCAGCCGTATGTAAAAAGCATTAATAATTAGCCAGGGAAGGAGATTCATAACCATATGCAGAAAAGCTCATTTTAAACACTTACGCTTACCAAAACTAACGATAATTGTAACAGAGGTCTCGCAGGCTGCGCGGCTCACTCCATACACCATATGCATAGCTAATTATATATAGTACATATATATACATATATTCATGGATATATCAATGTGCGTGTCTGCATGTACGTGACTGTGTAAAGAAAAGCAAACTAACTGATATTAAAGAACTACTATGTGTATGCGGTATGCGAATATGTATCCGCCAGTACGTATATCTTACGAATATATTATACGAGTAAATGTTTAACAACTGCCTATAGAACGTACTCGAAACTCGTACTCGTACACGAGAGCATTTATTTCAGCACACTCGCCTACTCGTCATTAATTAAGCAAGTCCAGAGATTCAGATAACCGGATATATAAATGGATTACCGATCCAGTAAGACACTTGTACCAGTATGAAAGCCCAAAACTGTTATTTATTTTTATCATTTTGTAATATACGCGAGAGAGATCAGCCCTAAGTTTAGTTCTAATGCAGCTCTACGATATATGTATAACCTATGGATAATTCAATTTTGTGAATACAACTATTTATATACTATATATATATATACATCTAAATCTATGTACGATTACGACAAACAACAACAAAGATATTTTTCTGTTTCGCCAGCGAACAATGCAAATGAAATGAACAACTTTTTTAAAACAAAAACAAAGTGAAGTGTTTCTGGGATTGGGCTTCGATTATGGCCTGTGGCCAGGGCAATTGGTCTTCCATTTCCATTTCCATTTCCAGCTGGCTTTTTGCTAATTTAATTCATCATGCACATGAGTTGCTGTTTTGTAATCCTCACGCATTGTCAGGGGCTTCGGCGGAGGAGGGACTCCGGCGGCCCGTCAAAGTCAACGTTTGCTCCGCTCCGCACAGCTCAGAGTGATAAATCATTTTTTGTTTTCTATACAGTTTACTATATACATATCTACTTGAAGCGACACACAAATGCGCAGCATACACAAATCACCCCCTTTGCCACGACGCTGTCCATCACGGAGCACATAGCGCCTCTCACCCGGGTTTCTTGTCTATCTGTCTGGCGGTTAAATGATGGCTGTTTCCCTCTGAAGGGTAACACTCGCACTCGCACTCGCACTCGTACCTAGTCGAGCATTATACGCGTCTGGAGTGGATTTCTATGACGCTTTTGGCATTTATGCCAAACCAAGCCGGGCTCAAGTGCCTGTCTCCCAGGCCAAGTGCAAAGTGTTGGCCCAAAGAGCTGGAGTTAAAGATGGAACTGGAGTTGGAGCCTGACTCTGGAGTTGGTTCCAGCAGATGTAAATAGTGGTGAAACAAATCGAGGAGCTACGTCCTCCAGTATCTCAATTTCTCAGTCAATTTCGATAGCAATACATTCCGGGACAAAGAGCAGGGAAAACAAGAAGAAAAGCTTAAGGCAAGACACGACTAGGAGATACTCTTAGTAAAGTTTCTAAGCTTGGATTTTGTTTCCATTAATATTCTAGTTAATTTTGTATATAAATTGCTTTAAAATGCTTAACACATTACGAAAGATCTGTTTCTATATATCTTTTTTAATTTTGTAAAATATTTTTACCACTTTCCCATAAATATGTATACCCTATTTCTGCATACCCTCACTTACTGCAAGTATCAAGTACGAAAAAAAGGGGGAAACCCATTTAAAAGCCAAGAAGGGGAACTGCTTTTTCCCCCTAACCCAAACCTCGCCCTAAAAACCCTATTGACTGCAACTGGCAAAGTTTTTTAATTTGCTTTTATTGAGGTGGCTCTTCCCTCTTCCTCTCCGCACTGCACAACTTGTATCTAATAGATTTACAGACCCGGCAAAGAAACAATGCCACACATTGCGTATCTGTATCTAGATACAAATGCCGAAAGACAAGGGCAACAACAGCCAGTAGTAGCTACTGCAATGCAATCGACGAGCGGAAAGGCATTGGGGGAAAAATCGGAAGCCCTAGTTAAGGAATTTTTGGGAAATTTCATTTAACAATTTCTTAATTGTTTGCAGATACGCATCTGCTGCTGTCGAGTCGGCAGTCAGCAGTCAGCAGTCGTCTCTGGGGAGGGTTTTCCCCAGCTTTTCTGGGGCATTTCCCCGCAAAATCAATACGGCCAGTTCTTTAAATCAAGCCAAAGGAAGCTAGGGCGGCCGTTGAAGAGATATTTCATATTGCCTGATCAAAATTCAATACGTGTTGCAAATATCGAATTTCCATCAAAACAGAAACAAAACAAAACAGTCGTAAAAAACATCGAGGGTTGCTCTCTCATATATGTATGTGCCGTGGGGGGGTAAAAAAAATAATATAGGATATATGTACACATCGGCCTCCGTTTCGCTTATTATGATAATAAATTTTTATGCTGCAAGGAATAAAGGAGAGTGCAGGGAAAAATTAAATAAAAAAGTACGAGTATCAGGCACTGGCAGGAGTCGAGTCGGCCCAAAGTGAATTAAATTGAATTGAAAACTGTTTCCCAATAAAAGGAAAGGGCGCCACTTCAGGGGCAAGTTTAAATGTCGGACCCTACACTGGCAATCAAATTATTTAAATGTAATAAAAAAGGTCCGGCCAAACATTTGCCTTGGCATTTGCCAGGCAAAACTTTGTACTGTCAAATGTGGGCCAGTCACTCAGATTTCCTCAATGTCAGTACATAGATATAGTATATATGTATATATACAGCATTTCCATTTTACCGCACACTCACATAGAAATTCCGATACATAGGCAAGTGGGAAAACGCTTTTCGTCACGTTTTTGTCGGTAGAGCGCACAGAAATAGGCAAATAAATCTGTGCGAGCAGCGGGAAAATTGAAACGAAATGCTTGGTCAGGCTTTTCCACTATATACTATATTATATATGTATGTATATACGTGTGTGTTGGCCACAATTTTCATTTTCTAGCTGATAAACAACGACGCCAAGGTGATAAGTTCATTCTGACAGCTTGCAAATCAAAGTGTCTCCTGGCTTTTATTTCTGTTTTTATATATCTTTTGCTCACTTTTACTTCGGGGAAAATCAATTTGGCCCCCAGACAATGATTGAAGTTTTTTGCGTGGGCCCCCAGCCAGGCCCACATATATTTTTCTTTCTGAGGCAAAACACACTCGTAGGTCACCTTTAATTATATTTGCCTGAATTGAGCAATGTTATTATTATGACATGATGGCCCAAGTGTTTGGAAAATCTAAATGGATATTTGAGGAATTGTAGGCTCAATTAATTTCAATATATTCTATATTATTTCTAGGAAGGCCAATGGGCCATAAAAACGAAATAATATATATCATAAAAAGTTGTATACTGAAGCAATATTCAACCTTAAATTGAGTTGAAAATTCCCTTTATTTACAGCATTTATAATACCTAATGTTGGGTTCTAAAATTGCCTGTCTGAAGTCAACATAATTAACCTTTTTTAGCCGCCGTTGGAAAAGTTTTTGCCTGTATTTATAATAAGCTCTATAATGCGGCCAGAACGCAAATGTCACAAGTGCCAGCCAACGAATTGCTCCAGCAGCTGTGCGGGGCCACATAGATACCATACATATCCTCCTCGAGTACACGAGTGTTCGAGGAGGATACATATATGTGGGTTTGTCATAATTTCACGTCCATTGTCAGCGTTTATTCAGCATGGCGGCAGGACGTAGCGGGACAGAAAGGACAAAGGGGACAGCCGACGACATTTATGCTTTATCCTGGCTGGTGCGGTGCCCATTGTCGTTGTTATTTTTGTGGGGCGTAATTATTTGTTTTGGCTTGCCGGGTTCATTTACTCCACCGAAAAGAAAATACCCCAAAGGAGTCACACTCCGGTTGTATGTATTTTGCATGTGCCGCTCGCTCGGCTTGTTTTCCCGTGTTTTCCTGTGTGTTTGTTCACATGTGTTTTAATTTCTGTTTGTTTGTTGTTTTCCACAACAGCAACAATAACAATAGCAACAATAAAAAGTAGCCTGAGACTGTGTGTTTTTGTTGTTTCAGTGCCACACATATTGCCCACTCGGCGTGGGTTCAAACAATTACGAATTATGGCCCAGTTCCACTTGCCGTTTAGGGTTACCTTTCTTAATTGTTTTTCCTGCGACGTATTTTCAAGTGAGATCCCCAGGAAACTATTTATCTTGCCTCCTCAGCGAGGAGCAGCGGGGAAAATCAATAACCCAAAAAGCTTTAAAGTCAAAGGAGAGCCTGGGTTAGCCGGGAAAATCGAGCAGGAAAAACCGGTTTAATGAGCCGGCTGGCTTGCTGCCTGATGGACGCCTTGCACGCAACGACACCAAACATGTCCTGTGCTTATTAAATTTCGTGAGCAAGTGCCGAAGGACTAAAGGCACCAAGAGTTGCACTTGGAAAAACTCTATATAATCAATAGAAATGTCATGCTAAATCAAGAGTTATAAAGGCACACTGCTTTCTCTCTGTGCAGCCGTAGAAGTTGCAGCCGGAGAAATGCCAACAAAGCAAAGCCGGGGAACGTCAGGATATTAAGGACACTGGCCGGGAAGAGGGCATAAAAAGCAACGACTTGGTCACGACCAAATAAGATGGAAGACAATTCAATTGAAAAAAAATCAACGATCGATAATCTTTACCACTGACCGCACACACGGACTCTCTCCGGCAGTCTTGGTTCTTAAAGAGCCTCTGCCTCTGCCTCTGCCTCTGCTCCAGTTCTTCAATTCCAGACCTTCAGAGCTGTCCTTGCCTCCGTGCTCCATTTACATGTTTATCGGAGCCGCCTTTCGTTCCTTTTCTACTTCTGTGCGTTGGCAACTTGAGCGTGTGCTTTTTAATTCGCCTTACTTGCTGCCAAGTGGCCCAGAGTCGGGGCACAGCTTCCTTAATTTTGTTTGACTTCGGCTAAAGTTTAATGATGGACTACTAGGGGCTGCACAGGCCATGGAAGATGAGTCAACGCTCTGGAGAGTTATACTCAAGTGCTTTGTAATCGACTGCAATCAACACGAGGCTTAGTCAGGAGCCAAGGATATAATGGTGATGCGATTATGGGGCACTCGCTTAGGGAGTTTTATATAATAGTTTAGTTAATTTTAACTAGGGAAAGTCAAGGAAAAGTCCTTAAAGGGTTGGTATTTGCAAGCAGCTAACTTAAGATTTAATAAATAAATAATATTTTAAAATTCAAAGAGTGAAATTTGAGATATCTTTTTGAGAGACTACAAACAAGAAGAGTATAATCCGCAGTTAAAGATTATTTAAGCCTCCCTTTAATCATTATTTAAATGTAATCATAGATAAGATATAAAGAGTGGAATGCAGGTTGTATAGGGTCTCTCTTTCGGGTGCCTTAATCCCATTTACCCAGATGATTATCCGGCACTGCAGCTCATTATCTTAGTTTTTGGCCCGGAGGCGTTCTCGAAACACACACAAAAATACGAGTCTTCGGCAGCAACTGGAGTACACACACGTGCACTCCCTTAGTTTTAAGTAAACAAGGAAGTAATTAACATTTTCGGGCATTTCTTCAGTGTTCGCCTCCTCCTGGCCCAGCAGCTCGTTTCTACTTCATTTACTTTGCTTACTCAAATTTCGGGGCCAGCCTATTTACATGAACAAAAACTTTTACTTTAGGGTTTTTTCCCGGTTTTTTTTTTGATGTTGTTTGTCGCAGCCCTGGGGCTGCACTTTATAAAGTGTTCACTTGCCGAACCTGAACCCTTTTGCGTGTATTTTTTTAAAGAGGTTTAGTTGTAGAGAGAAGAACCGTCGTGTTGATTTGATTTCCGCTGCTCTTTAACCTAATGCCCCGTTATGTGCAGCTTAAATATTTATTAATACATTTTATTAAACGATAAAACAGTTTATGGTGGAAACAAAACGTGTGTGTCTCCCCATCTAATCAAACATTTTATGTGCCACTATTGGAGGCCCTACCTAGGGCCAAAATACTGTGTGTTTGTTTGTATTAAAAATGCATAAACCCATAACTACATAATTAGTTTTTATAAGCGGAGAGCTCGGCCCGGGGCTAATTTTGCATGCGCCATGCCACCAAGCTCCCCCGAAAATGCTTAACTATGCTTATTTTTATTTAAATAAAACCCATAAATGTTTATATGGCCTGTGTGCGTCCAAAAACTAACTTTATGGGCCTCATAAAAAGTGGAGCATGGATTGCCGATGGCATAACCCCTACGAGACCGACATCGACATCGGCAGAGATCGGGACTGAGAACTTGCTTTAAGGCCTGTCAAATCCATCGCACGAAGCTATGATATGACAAATCCGCCATGGAAACTAGTTTCTTCTATTCGGCGGAGGGAGATCTTATCGAGTCCCCCCTCAATCCAGCGGTTTCTGATTTCATAAAAAATCTATATGTATATGTCCGATCTGTCCAACAAAGTTATAAAATCAGCACGCGTAGCCAAACCGTTTAAAATCAAATGCCATCTCCAGCAGCTCCATCATCGGCCGGGGATTGGGATACTGCCTTCGCAGATTGCGACTCAAACTCCCCCACAGAGAAATTTATTAAGTGGAAGATAAGCATCTGGGGGCCGAGTTGATTTGACCATTGATTGATATGCCAGATACTTGCCGTATCCAGAGTTCAGATACAGATACAGGCGCTGTTGTGGCCTCGCTTAATGGCCGAGATGAGCTTACATGTCCGCATCGGTGGCTCGGGTCATTGGTTTTGCGGGACTAATAATAGAGGTTAACTAAGCTAATGAAAACGACTCAAAGGGGCTGACCATCAAAAGTTTAAATACTAAATATGAGCGCAGTTAAAATGGGATTTTATTTCTATTTTTGGTGGTGGAAGGAAAAGGAAACGACTGAGGTTTTAACGACCCAAGGAACGTTGACGATGATTTCTTATCGCTGATTTCCTGTGCAGTCAGAATATTGATTTGGGGATTTTCCTTTAATAAAATTGTGAGTGAAAATTAGGTACCTTGTATTAGTTACTTTAATAATAGGATAAAAATCTTAAGTCTTTTATTTTCTTTAAATTTAATAATATATTCTTACTGTAGAAGAATAAAGTTGTCCCTGTTTTTCTTATAATTTAAGTATAGAAACTCTTAAAAATATCTCTAAATTTAAATAACCCATATAACAAATATTTTATAAATTAATTCCCATGTTCGTATTAATCATCCTTTGACCAATCCCATGCCTCAATCTCCCTTCACTTTCTATCAAATGTCTTTCGTTTTCTAAAGACCTTGACTGCACAGTCCCAAACAATGTGGAACAATTAATATTCCCCCAGACTGTGCCATCGGAATTTCCTATATCAGCAACTATATCTTAGGGCCCGCATAATATCAAACTGTTTGGACTGATTTGGCGGCTGCAATTAATTAAATCGCTTCACCTTGATCGGCAAACGAAGCAGTTTTGTTGGCCGCTATCTACGCACATATCTAATACCGCATAATGTGCATTATATTCGCTTATTTATCTCAGCTGAAGATGGTTACACTGAGCTAAAATACACCTGCTCTGCTTTACAGCCTCATTTGTGATTCAAAGTTGAGGAAATGTTTGAGTTTAATAGGGCCCCTAGATGATTTCGGTGATGGGGAGGCACTGATAAGACGACCTCTCGTAATGAGCAAACATTTAAGTATTGAAATTTTAATTAGCTATTGCGCCATAAAAATAAAAAACTCAAACCGTAGGGGAAAACAAAAAATTATGAAAATTATGCCCGAGTTTCGGTTAGTTTGCTTTTCTAGTTTTTTTTATTGAAATTTATGCCCGGTGACAGTTGAACCCCCTGTTCATGGGGGAAATTAACCCAAAGCTTGGCCATAAAATGCATTAACTCGGCCTGCACCAAATGAAGAATTTTTTTTTCATATTTTACGATTGCGTTTTTTATTGTCTCAGCTTAGAGAGGGGTTTTTGAGGAGAGGTCCGTCGTTGATTGCGCGGACCATGCAGGTTGGCATTTTATTAATGAGATTAATCAATTTTTGTTTTCTTCATTATCGCTGTGTTCCACGGAGTTCTCGAGTTCTATTCGGCCCTTTTTTTCTTTTTGGTATCTGATGGCGTTTTTTACGATGCCTTCTCTCGGTCGGATCTTGATATTTATGTGGGAGTTCTCCAGTTGACGGCTTTTTACGATCTGTCAACGCAGGCCAACGTGTAGAATATATGAGCTCAATTGTCTGTTTTACGACTGCAGCTCATTTGCTTAGCCCCCGGCAGCCCCCGGTCCCCGTCTGCGTTCCCTTAACCCCTGGCGTCTGTGGCGCAGCCTGTCAACAGTTTACACAAACAGCACACACGAACTTCCAGGGAGGAGCTGGAAGTCGAGAGCGTTTTATGTGCACTACAAAATGTATGAAATGTACTGCTAATAGCAACCCAAAAGCAGGAACCCAACTCCCCCGGGTGTCGATGCCACATGGATGTATGTAGGTCCCGCAAGGTGCAAACAACTAAAAAAGGCACTGAACTTGGCTCGGTTTTACGACTCGCATCGGCAACCTGCATTGCCACATCGATGGCCCTAAGAGCGAAAGTAAAATGTCTGACGACAGTTTACGACCCGGGCGCAGGAACTCTATTAGGCACAAGTTGGAAATGAAAGATTTGAGGACATCTTGTGCCCTTAAAGGGTCCTAAGCCAGCACTAAAGTTACCTCTGTCTAAATGGTCAGCAAATATAAAGTAAATAGGGTTTTGTTAGTAAAATAACACAAAATAGGAAGTTGTATAAGTAGTTTTATAGAGATTCTGAGTCTAGAAATATTTATAAAAAAATAAAAAAAGAAAAAAACTAACATTAGGAAGACAGATTTTTCCCTTAAAACTAAGCTTGCTTGCTTGTTTTTATCAGAATTAAAAATCTGCATAAATAACTTGAGACTGAGCAGTTGATCCTGGCTAGAAATATATGGTTTATAGGCTGGGCAATGACTACCTTAGGCGGAAAACTACAAAGAGTGCAAAAATCTCCCAAAATTGGTAAAACAAAATATCCCTAATCTACGACAGACCATTAAATCCCCGTTCATAACAACGCAACATTACATTAAACAAATGATCATAAGATTCTCTAAATCCCTTGGACATCTGTTCAGGAAATTTGTTTACTTTCAAAGACAGACAGCAAAAATGGCACGCATGAATCACTCCCAAAACCACATTCACTGAGAAAGTGCAACCGAAATGCTCCTTGAAAGAGGCAACCAGTATTCCCATAATATCTTGCAATTTCCGAGCCATTGTTTCCGCTGATCGACCGTAAAACCTCCATACAAGCCAGAACAAAAACGCTGTAGGCCATGCCAGGAAATTCCTTCTTTTTTTTTTGGCCATAGCTGTATGATCCCCTTGACAATTCACACAGGCAAAAGGGCAATTAAATTCCGGGAATTATCGGAACTAACCACAAAAGCGCAGCGGCAGAAGGAAATCGTAAGTATAACTGGAGTCTTTGGGTTCAATGCAGCAGCCGATTGTTCAACAAAGGTCACCAAAAAAAAAAAGAAGAAAAATAAATACAGAAAAAAAACGGCTTGGCAAACAATGGACAACAAACCGAAAAGAGAAGCAGAAGCTGGGCCTAGATTTTCGGGCAGCAGGTAGAGCGAGCGGCGCGGAGTTTGATGCCTCATCACGGCCATCAGGTGGCATGACAATTAAAATTAGGTAACACAGTGAAAATTGGAAAGTTGCCGCCTCCAAGAACTTTGAACTGCCGCCAATGCTCCGGATTTGCTTTGATGGCCGCCGCCGCCGAATGCTGATGATGAAGTAATTCAGTGGCCCAGGCATTTAACTAAATATTTTGATTAAAGCCGGCCCGAGACTTTAAGCCAAGTCAGTGGCAGAGGCCGAGTCAGAGTCAGTCTCAGGGAAGAAAAAATCAATAGACTTCCGCTGCCGCCGCTTTATTTAAATGGCAAGTTCACGCCCGTCCGTCCGTCCGTCTTCGTTTCTGTATGCGTTGTCTGGCCTGTCCATTAAAAGCAAATTCCTCAAAAACTTGGCTGTCAGCAGCAAACAATGTCAACATGGCCCGGAACATGGGACGGGCCAGGGGATGGGACAACAAGGACGTGGGACAGCGGCGAAAGAGGGTCCTGGTCCTGGTTCCTTTGGGTCACCCTCGAGAAAGGCGAAATATTCATGCGAAAATTTGTTAACTTTTTCTTTTGGGACACACACAAAAGGGCTAAGCTATACAATTTGGGGCCATCTATCGCTGTCGCTTCCTACTCCTTTTTTATTCATGAGCACACAAAAATAATACAAATGAAAATAATAAAAATACAAATTGAAAGGAAAACAAAACACTTTTTGTGTTCTGTTCTGTCCCGGGGTTGGACTTTCTCGCTCTCTGTGTGTGTGTGCGTGTGGCAAATAAAAATAAATATATTATTTTACACGCTGCCAAGACGCGCGCCAGACGCTGCACAAATCTAATTCAAATTCAGCTGAAGAAGTGGCAAAATAATGTGCGAGCAGGGCGTGCACTGCCGGGAAGGATGGATGACTGGGGGGGGAGACCAAAGGAATCCCTTTCGTCCTGCGGGCGGTCCGTGACGACCATAAAAAGGCAGGAAAAGGGCGACGCCGCCCATTTGTTGTAGCCACCACGCGCCTCCGCCTCCTCCCCCCGGAAGCTCCCGGAATAACTCACTCATATATGCGATCTAACGATTGCAGAACCAGACTGAAACCAATACGTGTCTCTGTGTCCTGGCTGTGTTGGTTACATTAACATATTTGTTTTGTCTGCATGGGACATACAACACTCTCCCTTTCGTTTGCTTCTAGGACTTCAAGTGCAAGAGAAGTTATAGAGATAAATATGAGTGAAAGGATGAGTAGTTTTTTAGATTTTTTACGAGACTTTAAAGAGGTTAGAAGAATATTATTTAAGTTTTAAGAATTATATTAAAACAGGTTGTGTTGGCAGCATTTAAATGTTACAATCAAGCTTTCTATCATCCGTTTTGCACATTTAATATCTTATACAGACATTATTTATTTATTTAACAATTATTAAACTATACAATAAAGTTTTCTTTAGTCTTAAAATATTTAAATTTCATTTTAGCCAAAGGAAAATCTAACCTTTTACTTAAAAAAGGGCTAAGAACAATCGTTGATTAATATCACCCCCTTTCCCAGCTTAACAAAGTTTAGTTCCAGTCCTGCTCAGGGTATTTGCTTTTCCAATCCAATCTATTCTATATATATATATATATAAGAAATCGTTTAATGAATTCCATATTTGCCCCGTGCCAGCTCTGTCTCCCCCTTTGGGAGATTCTAACAAGCTCTGGCAGCTGTCCCGCAGTTTTCTCTCCTCGCTGTCTCTGTCACGCCGCCCAGCGAACTGCCAAGCTCCGCCCGTATCCACTTAGACAGCTCAGGCATAAAAAACATATGTTGCCTTTGGTCCTTTCACTCCTTCTGGCGCCCAAGAAGCTCGACGGGTTGTGCTTTTTCCAACAATTGGTTTTTAGGTGGCAGTCGAGCACATTTTAAGTGGTAATCATTTACGCTTCGCAAATAAATACCGAGTTTGTGATTTGAATTTTCCTTCCATTTCCATTTTCATTTTCGTTTTCGTTTTCCTCAACCCTCTCTGCCGTTTTCTGTTGCTGTTTCTGTTTCAGTTTGTGTTTTATTTTCGTTTCGGGGCCCCGCTTGTTTTGTTTTGCACCATTTTCGGCTTTACTTTTGGGTTATTTTGCAGCCTGTCATAAAAACAGCGACCGTAGGACATTGTAAATTTTAAAGGTTAACCCTTTTCGTCCTTGGTTTTATGAAAGAACCAGAGATTTAAGAGTTAAGTCCGCCGGGATTAGGCTCTTTAAGATAACTTTAACCCCTCTGCCACTTATTATTGATCATCGTCTGTTAAGATCTGGAACTGAAAACTGGTTTACCAATTACTCTCTGGGCCGGCTGGCACTCATTAACCCATTAGGGCCCAGCCTATTAACTAAGCCCAAAGTACTTTCGATGGCTTGCCGGCTGAAAAGTAAAAACCCAAAAACAAATGAAAGTTACCATTGTCTGAGAAATGGCTTTCGAGAACCTCAGCTGGCTAAGAGGGAACCGCAGATGCTGACTGATTCTGGATCTGCGTCTGAAGATCTTTAGCTCTGTTAATGATCCACACGCAGCTTGGAGAGGGACCGGAGGCACTGAAAGAAATAGTTTTCTATACAAACTAAAGCTATAAAGTTTGATTATTTAAAGTACTGTAGGAAAGAGAAGCTCCTACAATATTTTGAATATTGGTATTTTACTTTATATATATTTTCTTCATGTGTACTTCACCAGGAAGACAACCGCCGATCTCCGAGTAACGCGATCAGGTGCGAACAAAATTATCAGCCCATGGGCACAGCGAACAACCGAAATAAAAAGAATATAAAAGAAAAAGAGCTGGGCTCAGAGGAGAAATCAAAACTTGCCGCAAAGTTAATTATAATTGCCTGGGCAAAAATACAAAGAGCAAGACGGGGAAAAAAAATAATAAATAAATAAAGGTTGACTCGAAGACGTGGGCAGAGCCGGGAAGGCGGGTATGGATGTCGGGTCGGTGGTTTTATTGATTCGGCGCTCGGATTTTTATATTTTTGATGTGTGCGTGCGCCGGCATCTTAAATAATTTTTCATTTGAGGCAACTAACTATATGAAATATCATTCGCTGGGCCTGTGTGAATGGGAATGCCTTTTCATAATTATATTTAATTTCAAGGCTGCGCGCCGCGCCGGAAAACAACAGATAATGGTTGGAGGTAATCGGCGAGCTGTCGCGGCTGCTTAGCGCCTTGTCAGAGAAGAATTAGCTGAAAGATACGGCTGCCAAAGATACAGATACGTATCTGTTCGCCGAGTGGGCGTAATTATGACAATTGAGCCGGACTTGAATAAAAATCGGCCCAATTGCAGTCGTTTGAATCGAATGTGTGATTCGAGATTGGAGAACAATCAATGGATAATGGATTTGACTTTCGAGATGGTGGAATTGGGGTTTGTAGAACGATTAAGCGAAATGGATATTGACAGCTACGGACACGAGTCCAAAATAGCAATGAATGTGGGTTAGTATGCGATTTGAATGGCATTGAGTGGCCAATAGAATTTTAGCCAGCTGTTCTGAGAGCTAAATATATACCTTAATTCTTGGTTAACCTAATTTCTCATGACTTCTCCTCCTTAATTATATAATTTCTACTTGCAACAATAATTAAAATATTCAAGATACACAAATAACTTAAATGTTACTCAAAATATCCATACCCAAAGCCAAAAGTAATTGAATCTAATTCTTCAAAGCTTCAGCAAATTGCATCTGATGGAATTGTTTTACAATCGAGTGAACTGCCAGCAGCTAGTAGGCTACCAAATACTACACAATTTAATTGTGAATTTTCGGAGAAGGCCAAACAACATGCAGAGGGCCTGGGGAGTGCGTAAATCTAATCGATGCACCTATAACTCAGGCCCGACTCCTCGGCGCGACTGTGGGAAACCCACAAATCAATGCCTAATAAAAATGCAAGCTAACCAGGTCAATGGGTCCCGGGGCCGTGTAGGAAGTTCCTCAAATTAAGACATACCATTCGGAGAAACAACTTCCCCACTTGGAGCCATAAAATAGACCAGACTAGACGTATGTATAGTGTGAATTGAGAGCTGCTGCAACCTCACAATAATGGAGAAGACATTTCGCCCGACTGTTTGACATATCAATTTCCCGGGACCGTGTAAACACATCGAATCGGAATTGGAATTGGAATTGGAATCGGAATCGATCGTACCACTTGTCATGCCCAAATAGATCGAATGGACCCGGGACCAATAGATGTCAGACACTAAATAGAATTGTAAACACACGAATAGAAACATAACTGTGACTGTGACGAATTGTACACTGTTATTATCACTTAATTTAACATTTTTTTTTATTTTTTAAATGTTAAACTTGTTGATCAGCTAATAAAAACCCTCAAAAGTTGTGGTAAGAAGTGTTCCTTAAACTTTCAAAGATCCATTTTTAATGGCAAGAGCTGAATTTCCTTCAGAGTTATGCTTTCAAAAAAATTCTTAAATAATATTTTACAATATTTTAGAAATAAAAATATATATAAAACTGTTTTTTTACCTTTAACTTCATCTAATAAATTGTTTTAAAATCATTTTCCCTTTAAAATCCACCTAATTTCTGTACCGTGTACCATTGTGTTCGTTGAAAATTAACACGAAATCAAATAAAACATCAACTGGCTGAGTTTTGGAGCCGACAACAAACAAATATCAGAGCCGCTCAATTTGATTTTCGAGTTGTTGTCAGAAACGCCGGCTTGCCCTGTTGTGGGGCTTTCAACGCCTGCGCAAAAGTCAAGCGCTACAAGCGTCATAAATTGAACTACAACAGGCCAAACAATGCCAGAAAACCCGGGGAGAGAGGAGATACACGAACACTTTTGTCGTGCATTTTGCGCCACACCCAGCAAACAATTTAGTCAATACAGCCGGAGATATGCATCGGCTTGTGGGGTTCAGTTCGTGGACCCATGTGTGTGCTGCTCTATGCTAAGCAGCCTGCAGTTGCCGGCCGTCGGTTTAACTTATTGAATTTCACACGCAAAATGGAGTACCAGCTCCAGTGCCAGGCAAGGTGATCCGGAATCCCAACGATCTTGCTCTTGGGTTAGTCATGTGAGTCGCGGCTCTCAAGCTGGAGTTGGGTTGGTCCCGCTGCCAAGAGATTGGATCGCCTAGAACCAGACACAGCCTTCAACACCAGCTCCAGCTGGGATCTAATGTGTTGTTTGCCAGCGATATCTGGCAGATATATGAGTGTTAACCCCGAAAATTATGGGTGTTGCGCCACGGGGTTGATTAAGTACACAAAACAAATTTAAAACAAGGTCTTGGCAATTAAATCTATAAGAATTTTTGAGCAAAATCTTTAGCTTTGTAAGTCAAAGCACAATTAACTTTTTAAATGCCAGAAAATCTTTACTTATGCTATTAATCTTAAATCTTTTTTTAAACTGAACAAGTCTACTGGCAGTTGCACTTTAGAGATTCATCGTATAATTAATTTCTTGACCGGCACCTGTTCGCATGTAATCGATATCCGAACTCGTGCTGGCTGTCATCGATTGCCAGATGCTGGCAAATATTTATCAGCTGCACTGCCGCTGCACTGACCCATAAAAGCCGCATAAATATTCATTGCCGGCGCAGTGGCCAGTGCTGAATATATAATAAAATGCAAATGTATCAATTAAAGTGTGCTTTATTTTGTCAACAGCCTGGGATTCCAATGGTGTACATGCTGGTGCAGTTGTGCGACTCTCCAGAGAGACACCAGTACTTGGACTGGCGGAGTATTTTCGATGACGAGTGGTGGTCGTATCTTTGGTTTGTTGACCTCACTCAATGGGGGAACGGAGCAGCACCGAGCACACACTGGCAACACATGGAGGGCACACACTACTCTATATATACTATATATGTGCGACAACAAAGCGTAGTTTCACTTACAATTAAATGACGAGGTCGCTGTCGATGACGACAATTGTCCGCCACAAAGCAACGGGACATCAATAAAGCTAAAAACCCGTACACAACCCGCCACTCAATAGCCATCAGCAGAGGAGTGCGCAGTCCGCCGAGTGGAGAGTCCGGTCAATGTGCCACTTGCCCGCATTCGGGCAATCAGTGAGTCGCCGCCAGGAGCCCTCTATCCGGGTTCCGAGTTGCAACATCTAATTGAGTTATTACGTATCCCGATTTGCATAAACAAAAGCAAACGCAGGTCGTCTAATTATCGCCATCGAGTCACACGTGCAAGTCAATATGAACAGATCGAGAAATGACATATGTTATAGATAATGAATAGAGAATAAATTAATTTACATTCATATGATTACGGATCTTTGTATATTTATATATTTTTTTATAGTTTTCTATATTCTTTTAATATCTACAATATTAAGCCCGTTGTTTTGATATTTTTCTTTCTATGTCCCGCCACCCTCCTCAAAGTTATGCAACCAAGTCCGGCTTTTCCTCTCCGCTTCTCGGCATTTCCACTTTTTTTGATTGACAGTGCGGTTTCCGGCCTCTCTGGCTTGCATGTGTATTTTCTTTTTTTTTGTGTTTTGTGCCCTCTCTTGCTTTGCTTTGCTGCACACCAAAAATTTATGTTTATTGGCGTTTGTCAACAATTTATTTAAATTTATTGTGACAGCGTTTTTTGTGTTTTGTTTCCCCTGTCGGCTGCAGGTTCCGCTGTGCACCGATCTTGATGTATTAATCGAAGGGGACTCTGATCATCTGCGGATGATAGATGCCATGTTCGGTCGACAATTAACTATGCAGGTGGAGCAATTAGCTGCTCGATTCGGAATGCAGATGCAGGGGATGAAGGTTGGAGGGGCGGTAGGAATTATTAGTTATAGCCGATCATTCATCGTTAGTTGCAGCAGCAGCAGCGAAGGCGTGTTCCGGGGTGATCTATTGATCGTTTCTCAGACTTTAGAGCAGGCTGGGCTAATTATGTACGGATGGTTTGTTGGGATAATGAGATGGTAAGCGACATAGTATTTTAATTTTAAATTCTATTTATATTCTGTAATAAAAATTTATACAATATTTATCCCTGCTCTGACTAACCCTCAACATATAGCCACAGGATGTTGAGCATTTCTCAGGAACTTCTGGATCCTTTTTTGTTTATGCGAACCCACAATCATCGATGACTAATCCGCCTTTAGTTTAATTTCTCTTTCGTTTAATTTATTGTTAAATGGCCCCCAGCAAAACGAAGTCGTATGGGAATGCGAAAAAAATATATATAAAAGGGTAACCGAAGAGAAGCTCTTAAACCCTTTGGTCCGTTTTCGGCCATTTAGCCTTTTGGCCGCTGCCTTATTTACGTTCTTCGATGGCAACCTGTGCCCAAAAACTACAAAACATGCGCTGGCATAAATCATAAGCGTCGGCGAGTTGCCCCGAAACGGTTCAAAGATACAGATGCAGATAGAGATTCGAATCCGACTCGGATATGGATGTGGCTGTGGATGCGGATACACACACTCTCCGAGAGAGCTGGGGCCCAGTCGAAGTTTTTAACAAGCATTTAACGATTTAATTTGGCAAATACGGGGCAGAACTTTGCTAGTCTGCGGGGGAATCGTATAGGAGCCCGTCGGATATTTATGGATCGGAGGCGCAACCTTGCCAAAAGATGAACGCAACGAGAGGCGACTGGGGAATCGCTAGCTAACTGCGTCGAACCCGACCATTTCATTCCATTTTGGGCCCAGGACTTCCGAACCCATATGCAAAAGTGCCCTAAATGTGGACAGGCGGGAAAGGAGCGAGGAGGAGGAGGTAGCAGCCAGGCAGCATATGTGTGCGAGTGGCGAACTGCCGACTGCAAATGGAGCACATAAATTATATTCCATTCGATGATATTTGCGTTTTGCTGCTCTTTATTTAAAAAGAAGCAGCAGCACTGTTGGCCGAGGGCCCAAGCTGGAATTCTGTGGATTCCAGGGGTAAGAGAGGGTATGATGGACTCTAGAAGATGGAGGTTAAGTTAAGGCTTAGAACAAGGGGAGGATGTTTATTAACCCTTAGACACAAGTATTGCGGTTTTGTATCATCAAAACACAAGTTAAATTAATATTTAAAATTATTTATAACTTTCATTTGAACTTTATTTGAATTATTTAAACAAAGGAAAGAATTTCTAAAAGCTTTTTATTTATTCTTACAAACCGTAAGGATTTTTAAGGGTTTTAGCTTACCAAGACTAACTTGATTCTATAAAATGTAATGGAATTCCTTCCGGATATCACCCTGATATTATAGTTTACAATTTCGGGGGTATTTTTTATTCCATTCCATCCTCAATATCGCACTCTTACTTGTTAAGTTTTCAACTCTGGCGCAGTCAGCAATTTGCTTTGGCCATATTTTTCCAGTTCTCCAGACTACACACATGCATTTTAATGCCCTCAGCTCGACGGGTTTTATTTTTTTTTTATTTTTCGCTCCTTTTCTATTTGCTTTCGACATTTTGAAATGTGCCTTTGACTTTGCGACTGCTGCTCCACGTTGGCAGTCCGGAGTCCGGACTTGAAGCCCCGTCCGAGTTCAAATTAAAGGATTCGGGGCTCGACCGCAACCCATTTATCGAGTGGAGCGTTTCGTTTCGTTTCGGCTTGGCCGCTTTTTTCTATCTCTAAAGTAAATGCGCCATAATTTATGGGGACGCGGCCATTAAAATATATGTACCACCTATATAAATACGTAGCGGTATATATCTTTATACATGGAATATGTGTCCTGGCATCCAGCTGGATTTTGTGCTGCCCGCTTATGGGCCATTTGTTATGCGGAGGCCTTTAATTTATTTTTATCTTCGGCTGCTAATTGCAGTTCTCAGCAATTGATTTAAATTATCTACCAAATGCGTCTGTATGCAAGCCAGCTCTTTTATTTATTTCCATATGAATATTTCATAAATTTACGGTCGCGATTGGGTTAACCAATGTTGAAAAACTTTGCCATTAAGCCGGACCATCAGCAAAAAAAAAAAACAACTACAAATTATTGCAATTGAAGACAACAACAACAAAAAAAAGGGCATTAAAGGAGAGAGATGAATAAAAAATCAAGTTTATTAAAAAGTCTGTCAGTGGCATATGGGCGAACTTTTATTGTTGTCACTGTCGGCATAAAAGATGCATAAACAAATACATAAATTAAAATTAATGTGCACACCCCACCTAGTTGGATTTATGGCCAACAGCCCAGATCCATTTAAACCAATACCAATTAAATAATCAAATATTTTCCCTCGCCAAGTTAAGTCCCATAAACGAGCTGGAAAATGCACAAACTTGGAGCTCAAGTTTCTGGGAAACAGCCATTAGCGACACATACACAAGAGCAAGTCGCCGGTTATAATGACCAGTGAATTAAGCATTTAATTTATTAACAAACTGTTTTCTGCAACAAACAGAACGAACTGAGACAGAACAGTCCGTCGTTTGCCTTGCATTAAGCATTAACCAGTTGGGTTTGATGAGCCAGCCTTTATCAGTGGCAGACAACTCAACTTTTTAATAGTTTAAAAGCCCGAAACGCAGCGAGGGGACTGGAGACAGACCTACAAAATATATACAACAGAAAATACACAAAAGAAATGGGATAGACTATGCCATTTAAATATGAATTATGAATGAAAAGCTCTTGGATTTATATTGGAGAAAATATTACAGACAAAGTCTTCAATTTCTTCAACTAAAAACTAAAATGCCTCAGAATTTTATTAGGCATAACTTCTTCCTGCATTTGCATAAGTACGCAGGCCGGGGCTCAAATGCCGCTTGTCAGGCCTTGGCTTGGCTCAGATCAAAGGCCGTTATCAATATTTAAAAGCCAGCGAGTCAAGGTCACAAGGGCCCATGGCAGGAAAGTAAAAACCAAGCGAAACGGAACAGGCAGGACAGGCAGGACACGCGGACAGGAGGAGGCAGGAAAAATTATAAAAATAAAGCGATGCCAAAATCGGGCTTTGTGGCATCTCTCTGGCCCAAACTAGCTAACTGTCAGCGGGCTTAACTTTACAACGTTGCATGAATAAAAATTTAAATAATTTATAAAATTTGTTACTTATGGCGCCCGGCGCACAAACAGCCCCCGGGCAGCCGCCACCGCCAGTAAATATGGCGAAAACAATGTGAGCTTCCTGTTGAAACCGAACCGAAACGGTGGCGTATGCGTAATGCGAAGTGCCGGTAAACGCGGGCATGGAGATTTCCAAGTCGGATGCGGAGGCGGAGGCCGGGCAGAGAGCTTAAGCTTACGGAAGTCGTTGGCGGGTTCCTGGCTCTCTCTCTGCCGCTTTGTGTTTTATTTTTAACGAATTTTTATGATGTCTATGGCAAGGGCAGACATTCTTTGTGCTGCCGCCGCCTTGGTACATTAAAAAGCGTCTACAGGGTCCTGTTCCCCCGTCCAACGTCCTTCGTTCCTCCGTTACATCCTGCATATTTTAGTGTGTAGTGCCGAGTGGCGTAATTCCCGGTGTTGTGTCTGTGTAGGCACCGTTAATAGCGCGGGTTTTATGCTAAATGGAAATTTTCAGCGCGCAATTTGGGAGGTGGAACCTCCCCGGCGCTGCGGAAATCCCTACACCTGAGCTTATTGATTTGTCGCCAGAATCCTCCTCCGCGCCCCACACTGCGTATGTGTAATCCCATTGACTTGAGGCTGCCGCCTGGCTGCCTTATTTTTGCGTAATTTAATAACTTTGTTTAACATAATTGACAATTGAAGCGGCGACATTGCCGTTTATGGACGGTTTAATGCCTGCCATCGACAAGTCTAAGCCGACGCCTAAAAGTGTAATGAACTTTGAAATTTGATAAATAAGTGAACTGAACAATCTGGCGAGGCACCAAAAAAAGCGGATATTTAAGAGAATATTAAAAAATATACAAAGATAAATATTTTTTACGGTTTTTTTGTATGAGTTTAACACAAGTTGAAGTTCGGCTTTGGTTGTTTTTCCAATAAAAATATAACTTATTTTGCATTTAATCATAGAAAATCGCATCTAAATAATGTAGAATACACTTCCTCAAATATTTAATAAACAGAGACTAATGTAGTTATTTTATATATATTATTTGTTCATAATAAACCTCTAAAAATGAAATTCAAAATTATTTATTTTAAACTAAACAAGTCTTATATTTATTTAGATTTTTCTAAACTCCTCCTATATAATTTCTCCATGTGTTTGAGACATTTAAAAGTGAAACAATGAACCTTTTGCCGTTTTAAATGTTTTAAGTAGCCAAATTGTCAGGGTCTGTCCAAAAATTTGAGCTCATTTAATATTTAAATAGCTTCGAGAGCGTTTTGGCAAAATTGTTATGAATTTTCCCACGCCCACACACACGCACACACGCGCCGGAGAGCGGGGCGTCATAAAATTTTAATTAGTCGCCTGTGCACATATACGACGCATGCCGGCAATTTGAACTCTTTGAAAAGTTTCGCCGGCACACAGTGCGTATGCGTTATTCATATGTATAAGATATGAGACATGGAATTGCGGCTGTCGCTCGACAGTCCTTTTTTTTTCGGGGCAAATCGAGGCGAGGCGTGGCGAGGCAAGGCTCTCGTGTGCAGTCAGTCAAATTGCAGCGGAGATCCTGAAGGAGACGGGAGTCGAACCGAACCGAACCGAACAGAAGAGAGCACAGCAGTAGAGAACCTCCTTTACGCAAATGACAAACTGACGTACGTGACATTTATGCGAATTGGCAGTCGTTGGCAATAGCATAAATTCATGCATGTCCCCGTGCCAGTGTGTCTGTGTGTGTGTGGAGCCCGCACATAAAATGTATGTCAGCTGCATACATTATGTGCGTATTTATATGCTGGTTACAGGGCTATATAAAATTTGTGCCTGGCAAAATGATTTTTCTATGGTGCATTTGCTAAATGCTTAAGTGCATCTGGGAGCTGGCAAAGAGTATTTGGCAGTGAATGAATGGGTTTGGGTATGTCAAGGCTGCGCCTTCGCAGCTCTCTGATTGTATTAAAGTGTCATTTATGGGGGGGGCGGCATCCCTGACACCCTGACACTCTGCGGGAACTGTGCGAATTCCGAGCAAATTTAAATTTCAAATAAGCGGCGGCCGAAATAAACTTTCGCAAATTGAGCGACAAACGGTTGTCGGTTCGGTCGTCTGGGCTTCCCTTATGTTATCTATCCTTTTTACCTTTTACATTTCACATTTACCTGGCAATTTGACAACAAACCGGCTCCCAGCTCCCTTCGACGGCTGGAAGTCAGCCCCAGGTTTCTGGGCTGTCGTTTCATTAAAATGTAATGAAACCCTTCGATCGATTGCGCATAAAAATGTTTGCTATAAAATTTTAAATACACCAATACCAATTCGCATCAGCATCAGCATCAGTCTGTCGCTCTGTCTGTCTGTCTGCCTCTCTCTCTCGGTCTGTGTGTGTTCGCAATAAAATGAAGTTGAACAAATCGCATAATAAAAAGAAGATACACAAAAAGCAGGAGGCAGGAGCTGGGGAGGCTTCGAGGTTCGAGGGCTTCAGCAATTTTTGGGTATACGCCATAAAATTTTCGCCAAATGTCGTTTGATACGAACACGCTTATCACACACACACGACACACTTGCTCCGGCTGCGTGTACAACCCTCGCGCACACAAACACATTATGAAGTCGTAATAATGTGTCTGTGTGGGTGCGAGTGTGCGTTGCCCGTGTGTTTGTATTGGTAATGTAAACGTTGCTCTCATGTAAAAAGGACACGCAAAACCGCGCAACAAATATAAACATATCGAACACAACGAGGCACAAGCAGCAGCAGCAGCAACAACTACACACAATGACAGCGCCAGCAATAATAACCCCATCACGTATACGCCGCGTTGTGCGGCTGCCTTACACGTGTGTAAGTCGGGCCACCACCACCCAGACCCGGAGCCCTCGGGTCCGGGCCGCGACTCGCCTTTGATAAAATGACATTAAGAAGTCGTGACAATGCCACTAACTGAACCAAAGAGGACGCCACCCGTTGCCGCAGCCAGTCAGCCCGTCCGACAGGCAGTCAGCCGTCAGCTGGAGCAACACCAGCGACTTGACAGGAGGCGAGGCACAGTGGAGCCAAAGTATATTGAGGAATTTAAAATCCTTTTAGGATAAATATAGTATTTTAAATAAGACAAGTTCCTGTATTAGGATTGGGTTTAGCCACATTTCATCAAGGTTTCCCTGGCTTAAAGGATTTTATTAATAGACTTTCCCTATTCCGATTGCACCCACTGTCCTTTTGGGTTAGCAGGCCCACTCATATGGTCCCGCCTGGCATCTCCAAGCGGAACTCCTATGCCGAAACCGACGCCGTTTCAGTCGCTCACTTTCCCGGGTCTATCTGCATTGTAATGTCCTCGGAGATATGGCAAAGCGGCGATTCCACTCGAAATAAACTTCACCGTGCCGTGTGTACTCCTTCCCGCAGTGCGTTGTACAGTTGTGTCAACAAAGCGAACGTGCCAATGTGCACATTAGGAGAAGTTCCTCAGCCCACAAAAGAAAATTAAATAGAATTTGTATGGCAGCACCCGCCGAAAAACGTTGTGGTCGCTGGATGGCTGTTGGCTGTGTTGTCCTGGCATAAAATTGAATTTGTCTAATGACAAGTTGTGGCCCATTTCGAGGGGGGGTCTCGCCCAACGCCAGTCAGTGTCACTTTAATGGGCCAACTACTGCTGCGTACAGGGCACAATAACTGTTTGCCTAACGTGCGGCCGTTAGGAGCAACAGCCGTGAGCTACAGGTAACCAGGTGTATCCAGGCTGGCAGCCAGGTGCCATGGGAACTCGGTTGGCAGCCTGTACAGGACACACATTTGGCGAGTACCAAAAAGTAATGGCATTTTAATTGTGGCCTAGTTGAACCACTTACTTGAATTGTGTTGTTCGTGAGCCCCAGCACTTTACTAGAATATTTCCGGGTGCCCCGTTCCCTGGTTAAAGTTCTAAAATGTTGAATGGTCTTGTGGTCTGCTCGAAAGTATCCTGTTACCCCTAAGCCTCGCCTGCCTGTCAATTGCTTGGCACCTTCTCGAATGGCTTGTCAAAACGAAATATGAAATTTGAGCAGATTTCAGTGAATTTGTGACCCTGCCCGGGCATTAAAACTTTGCACAGGGAGAAAATATTGAAACCACAACTATATTAAAATGATTTGTTTCATAAGGTAGCCAGGCTTCTTCTTCAGTATCCACTGCTGGCCTTTATCTCGACTTAACCTGGCCACCATCAATTGTTTGCTCACTAGGTCATGGCTTTACCTCCGCTGAATGTAAAAAAAAGGCTACAGCAGTCATCACACTCGACATCACACCCTGGGCAAGTCCTGTGAATGAACAGCGAGCTTCGTTTTGTTCCGTGTAGCCCGGCAACAAAGAAAACTCATAGCGAACAAGTGTGTTTGGGCAGTAGAGATTCCCTGACACAGATACCCGTGGTTTCTGGCTGCCCACCACTGACCGGCCCCCCAACCCAGTTCTGCTTCCCTTCCGCCACCCATCAGGACCTCATAGCGGTATGCATGCCTGAGCACCGGAGTCCTGGGCAGGTTCGAAAATTGTATGAATATGAAAGTGATGAAAACTCGACGATAACGTGCCAAGGTCGTTTCCGGCCGCGTGCATATGAACACACAGCCCAACTCTGGCCCGGGAACAATGCAATGCTGTTAGCTGCTGTTGGCCAACCCACTCCCGGGCTCCAGTGAGTGGTCTTTAAGTAAAACCCACTTTGCGGGGTGGCCACAAAAGAAAAAGAAAAAAAGTTGCCACAGAGAAAACGGACGCTCGTCGGCAATTTCAATTTTGTTCTAAGCACCTTTGACTGATGGCCGGGTTTCGGTTGGGTTTCTGGGTGATTATTGAGTTGTTGGCCGATAAGCCGGGGCCCTGGTAATGAGGCACTGGCCCTGGCTCTAACTTTGGCTCTGGCTCTGGCTCCACCTCCATCTTCTGCTCCTTCATCATGCAACACTTCAAAGGGCTAATCAGAGCTGGCACTGGCCTGAAATTCAAAACGGAGGCGAACGAGCGACCGACCACCCGACTACCATTGTCTGGCACTTGAAGAACCTGCACGAAAATATTTAATTACCACGGAGAGTCAAAATTAATTATGACAGCTGTCAGTTGAGTGTGCCGGAGCGAAGTCCGAATCCGAGTCCGAGTCTGGCTGAGTCTGGAAAATGAAGCAGACAGGCCCAAATGAATGGATTCCAGCGACAATGACCGCGTCGAATGGAGCGAATGGAGATGATGAAATGGGTCAAGCATACCAAAAGTGACAACTGCCCGACTGAAAGAAATGTTAACTGGCGAGCAGCATCGGCGTGGGTAGTCCAAACAGGTTGAATCTGAAGAATTACAGAGCATTTTAGCATTGTAACTAAGTCAGAAATCGGGTTAATACACTCCAGACTGGTCTTAGAAATTATATTAAATTTTAGTTGGAGCTTTAATCTCATTACAACATATTACTGAATGAATATAACTACTTATAAATGCACAAGTGCATAAATTGAGTTAAATGCCTAATTATTGATCTAAATGAAATACTAGTTTCCATGAAACCAGGTCACTTTGGCCTGACCTTCTCCGGCAAACTGACAATCCATCTGTCAGTCCGGCTACTCATGGCGCATTTTCAGCCAGATTATATGCCATTCTCTCCACCCAATTGTCGTGCATAATATCGAAATATGTTTGCTGATAAGACAGGCGGCCCTCGGCTATATGGCTCGAGTGTCCAAATGTCCATGAGTCGCCGCTTAGTTGGACAGCCAAATGGCAATTAACGCGCCAAGTCAAATGCAACTGTTTGCCTGGGGGAGGAGTATCTATCCATATATATATATACGGCACACACACTCACGGCTTATGGGTAGTCCAGAATATCCAGGAATATGTGTGTGCTGAGCCTCTCAACAAAATTAAGTCATTATTTTAATACGCGGCGTCACTTGGCCGTCGTCATCGTCGCTCGCTCGCTGGCTTGATATATGAGCGATGTTTTGTATGCATAATTTCATTATAATGTACTACGCACTCTGTCCTGGGTGTGGGTGCTGGACACACACTCGCTGCATATATACCTCTATATATTGTATAATGTGCTCGGAGAATGGTGGCTGTCCGCACGGCTGGCCGACGATTATAAATGGATGTCAGTTAAGTGCGCAAATCGTCAGCGAAGCGTGGGCGAGCTCGGCTCAATTCAGCTCAGCGCTGCTAAGTTCAGTTCGGTTCAGTTGGAATAGTTTCCGATGATGGTTCAGATACTTGGGCGTGTGCCACGCCCCCTCAGGAGAACTCCAAGGCAGCTGCAGGACGGATGCCTGTGTGTGCATCCCTCAAGTTAAGGCTTCTGTTTGAAAGACGATCTTTGAGGGTATTTGAATGTGTCGCCAGCTGACCCTAGGATCCCTATTCATAAGTACACAGGGAGAAAAATGATTAAGGATATAGCTGTAATTAAGAGGCATTTTCTGGATAATAAATTAATATATAAATGCAATTAAGTTTCTCTAAAAATATCTTTTAATGTAATACAATGCAGATACTCTATCAAAACAAGTGAATTTAGGAGTTATAAATACCTTCTGCTGATAGTAAATCGTTAATAAGATAACCCAGAACTTATGATATTTTTTCTCTGTGTTTTCCCTTATTTTTCTCTTTTGTTTTCCCCATTTCCCCCTCTGTTTTTCACCCACGCACTGCTCAATTAAATGCCGAACCTAGGCCCGCCGCGCTGACTACCTGTCCCTGCGTTTTGTGCGTAATTATGATAAGAAAAGGTTTTACTTTGGCCAACTCCATCCCCATCCGCATCCATTCGAACCTTTTGCCAGCCTATTATTTTCGTTGACTACCGTTCCCCGTGCTCTGTTCTGTTGTTATAATGATAAACTACCTCCTTTCGCTG
Organism: Drosophila kikkawai; assembly: GCF_030179895.1. NCBI lineage: Eukaryota > Metazoa > Arthropoda > Insecta > Diptera > Drosophilidae > Drosophila > Drosophila kikkawai. Next base: position 18,110,182 of record NC_091729.1, on the reverse strand, counting down.
GCGTACTTGGCTTTTGTTGTTTTTGTTTGAATTTGACATGGTAATTAACCCGCAACGCTCAACTTTGCCCAACAAACTCGACTCTGAACGAACTTCGGAGCTCAGGTGTGTGTGTTTATTTGTGTGAGCCGCCTGTCTGAGCCATATGTGCGTGAGTGTGGTGCCTCTCTTCCTTTAATTAATCAAATACCGGGGCTCAATTTTGTTAATTTCGCTTGTGACACTAAAAAATTGCCTTGGCTTAATGATTTAAATAATTCGACAATCTATAAAAATTAGCGATAACAATTAAAGGCGAATTTGGTAGTAAGCTAAAAAAGGTAAATAGCCAATCATATTAAGCGGAATGCCTTTTGTGATAAACATGGCTAATAAACACTCTTCATTAGCGGGGGAATTACTATTAGTAAATCTATTTTGTTTTATGGAGAAGTATCTATCATATCAATGGGTAAATGCTTTCATTAATTTTGAACTCCAATCGTCCATATTAATTATATATATATTTGTTTCTCTAAACCAGCAAAAACAAAATGTAAGAAAAAACCCCGAAACTCTGCACAAATAAATTCCATTCAAATCGTCACTGTTTAATAACCGGCAACATATAAAGCATAATTTAATGAATTAATGGTCCAAATTCGTATTCAACTGCGAGTTCTGGGCTCAGCGTGGGCCACTGATTTCCACTTGTGATATTTAAATCGCTGAGAACGAGACGAGAGCCCCGGCGGAGAACAGCTGAAATAGATACAGATACAGATGCAGATACAGAAACAGATACAGGGGGGATACCAGGTACGGATACAGCGACGGCAATGTTGATTTTATTAATTGGATTTGCGCTCAGGGATTTTTCGAAAGTGTTATATTGTTTGTCGTGCTGTTTGTATTACGAATTTGATTAATATTTGTCGGGGTCGCGGTGAACCTGTCGCCGTTTGTGTGTTGCTGTCACGCCGCCTGCTAAACAAATAAAATTTTAATTTTTCTACCACGGGGGGTCAATTTTTGTTGTTTCAATTTGGTCGTGTTTGTTGTCCAATCCCCCAATCCTAACTTATGCATGCCCATCTTGGACTTGGACACACGGCGCCATTTGGCTTCACTGGGAGATGAGTTAGGATGGCTTTGGACTCGGACTCGCAGCCTCCCCGCTGCATTTCTGATTTTATTGAGGTGTCACCCAGCAAGTCTGTTGAAAAATTGAATTCGAATTGGAATTGAGTCTTTCAGACTGGACCGAAGTATACCCTTCGGAATATGGTTTATTTTTTGTTTTTATGGAGCACTCCGGGTGAGGCGCCGAAATCGTAATCAAAGCATAAAAGACTTGTAAAAAACGGCATTCTGGAAAATAGAAAATGAAGCTGGGACCGTTTTAATTGCTCTCTCTCTCTCTACGGCTGGTCGAAGAAACGAGAAGAAAAGCAGACGACAGCAATTATCAATTGTGTTCTTCGGGATGTGCCATAAATTCCTGAGCACAATAAACCACTTTATTTATGATTCCATGCTGATTCCTGGCCGAGTCTTAAGTGTGGACTCCTCCGGCTGCCATAATTCCTCCGCCTGGCTGCTCGTGATCGAAGAAGGAAGGCCTGAGGAGCGCGCTGCTTCAGGCCAAAATCCGCTGATGAAACCCGATAGGTGCAGTCCACGAAGCATTTTCCCCAAACCGTAGGAACCAACTGGCCCCGACATAAATGAATAACAAATTTAAAACAAATATATTTCTGTTCGAATCCGCACGACCCATCATCAATCACGGCCCAAAGCCGAAAGTATTTTCTGTCTCTCCGCATTTTGTGTCATTCCCAGGTCTCCGTTCATAATTATTTGGGCTTTTCCTCTGCTTTCCCTCCCCTCCCCTCCGCTGCGGCACTGCTTCGTTTTAATTATTTGCCTGACTTGCAGAGGCATAAATATTCGAATAAAGCTCTGTGGCTTTTTGGCACGCGATGTTGTTGCCTGGCTTTTAGTCCGCCTTTAGCCCGTTCATCGTTTTGTGTGTTTGGCTTTTTTCTTTTTCAGTTCGGGCTTCCACAAATGTCAAGCCCTTTGCCTAGATATTGGGTCAATATGCCAGTTGTTTGCATGCTTTCGTGTGGCCCGAGACATGCATTAATTATGTAGATAACCGACGACTATGACTGCGACTGCGACTGCGGCTGCACGGTTCCCCAAAAAAGAAACCCCAAATCCAAGCCAAACCAGTTGCCCCCAACGAAATCATATGCAGAACTGGTGACCCAAACACACATGGTTGGTCTCCCGGAGACTGGTACATGGAGAAAATATTTGTTATTTATTTAAAATTGAAAAAATATAAGAAAAAAACCAAACCTTAAAAGAAAAACTGTTCTTCAAGTTCTACTTTCTGAACTCCTTACATTCATAATAAATTAAATATTAATAAAGAACTTTACTGTGGAAACAGATATGGTTACAATTGGTAATCTAAAGTAGTTTATATATTGCTTAAAGTCTATATAGATTTTATAATTCTAAAAACACTGTTAAACCTAACCCAATTTAGTAAATTATTATTAAAGTTTTTAAGTGAGATTCCACTATAAAATATATTTCTTTTATTTTTTCCACTGCTTTTATTTGTTCAAGTATTTATTCTATTGTAGATCGTTTAGGTGTCGGACATTTTGGTGGCACTGCGGCACGTCAGATTCGAAAGTTCAGCACCCAGATTCGAGAACCCCAAGGTGTTGCACCCAGAAACACACACACACACACATGGATTGCCAAATCATGATCTGGCAAATGTCACCTTCTTGGCTTTGGGGCCAGAGTGAAGTGCAGTTGCTGCTAAAATTCAACCAAATTCAAACCGATTGCGACAAAAACACGGCGTTTATTAATTACCTCGAACATAAACAGCCGTTGTATCTACATTTGTTAAGCAAATAAATTATTGAGTTATCTTTTCTCGGCTCCGGCGGGTTAGGGGAATATTTATGTGACTGCAACGCCATGTTTTATGCAAATCCATTGGCTGAATTATGTTTTCATTTTGTGTGAGCCTAATGCGGATTGAGATTTTTCCCCCGTCCCACCAAAGAAATTTATATGCAGGTTGATGTTTTGTTTTCCCATAAATAAAGTGAAAATTATTTGAATATTTTTCACTTTCCAATCGCAGCGGCCTTCGAGAAACCTGAAAGTGATAACGTTTCACTTTGGAAATGGGAATGATGATGTTGATGTGGTTTTTATTGTAACACTTTAGCTTGGATTTAAAGGTGAGAAAATATTTTTAGTTTTCTTTAAAAAGAAAATTTCATATTAGGTAAATAGTATAACCTTAAATGACTAAAACTAATTAGTTCTTGTTGTTCTTAGGCTAATTCCTTCAACCCTCATGAAACAGAGTGTAAATCAAATTTTATCGCAGCGGAAGCTAAACATTAATCTCATGCCTGACGTAATTAGATTTTATGTTGGTTCTTTAGAGTGTTTTTTTTGTTGTCCCTGCGGTTGGCAGTCTAAATTTTATTCTCGAATTTCGCTTAATTTTCTATCACATCCCACTGCGAGGCAATAAACAGCGACGAGCGAGTTGCCAGAGCAATTAAGCAAAAATCAGGGCCAAATCAAAGTGCATGGCAATTGTCGCAGAGTGGGGCTTAAGCGTGGATGAAGCGGGATTTTCCGGAGGAGACCCAACTGGAAGATTGCCATTAATTCGTGGCATCGCATTTAAAGCTAAGGCTGCCGCCGGGCGGATTTTATGTTTATGCGAGGGCAACAACTATCGGGAAAAGCCCGGGTGGAGGACGCACAATTCATTTTGGCATCAAGCAAAACAGAGCCAACAAAGTCAGAACGATTATCTTAATTTAATTGTCTTTTATTTATGTCAGTCCTGGCATTTATTTAGCCAAATGGATTTGCCGGCGAAACAACCAAGCTCCTGCATATTTATGGATCTCTGAAGAGGAGTCGAATCCTCCCATTCCCCCGGCAGCGGGTTTTGTGTGAGAAACTGCCAACTGTCGCCAGAGGCCTACAGCACTGCGAGAAAAAAAATAATGAAAATAAGTCAAAAACCGAGCTTTCTAAAAGTAGAAATTCGAATTGATTCTTCACCCTTTTGCAAGCTCCTAAAGTTATAATACTCTGTAAGTCTATAATAAGGATTAGCCAAGATAAAAATTCTAATAAAGTACATAAACATAAATAATTCATTCTTAAGACTAGATATACATTTACTTTATACAATTTCTTATAAAATTGTGTTTTTAGTTCTCCTGTCAGCTCTCTTTCCTCTGAGTGTATGTCATCTCCGTCACAGTCCAACTCGTAAATAAGCCTCGTGCGATAAACCGGCATTAGAAATTGACAAATTCAACCAACATCCTCCACATATTGCCGCCGTCTCGGCTTGACTTATGTAAATTCCCCACCCTGGCTTTCCTATACCAAATTTTCCCCCATTTCGCCGCGTATTGTATTTCAATGCCCGCCAATAATCATAAAAACTAATTAATGTGCATCGCCGCCCGATTCTGTTACAAGTGCGTAGACGACACAGAACTTGGCTCATATAATTAACGTCCCAAGTTTAGGGAAAAGAAGGAAAAGCTCTTGGCAACCCGATATGCCCTTTGCCATTCTCGCCGTTTGTTTTTGCTTATTTTGCGCTCGATTAGCAGATAGAGTCAGTGAAATTGGTAAATGAAGCTGCAATCTGAAAGGCAATTTATTTATTTTTTTTCTTTGGAGTCTCCGTCGAGATTGTCCTTTTTGCGGAGTTGGAGTCACCAAAGTTTCCTTCTTGTCTACTTATGGCCATAATCAAATTGGTGGCCGTATCTGGGCTTTGGCCAAGCGAGCGTGATGAATCATTCGGCGAGTTGCAGGGGGGGATTATCGTTTGTTTTCATGCTGGAAAAGAAACAAAACAAATTAACACAAAATAAAAATAAAGTCGTAATGAAACGAGGAACTTTCTTTGTGTGGGATTTTAATTAAATGATGGCTTTCATGGCAAAATCATCGATAAAGGGCGGAAGTCATAACTTTTGATCATCTGGATTTGGCATTATCAGAAAGGGAAGCCTTAAAATTGGTATAAAAATGTATTTAAATCATTATTAATTATATTTTTCCAAAAGAAAGGGGTTCTGTTTATTTTAAAAACAATCAAATGAAGAGGAAACTTTCCCATTACTATAGAAGATACATCATGCAAAACCTTTTGGGCTTCCACTAAGCATGTGAACTTATAACTAGTCTTAATCATTGCCAGGATTCAAGCTGACATTCCATCTACATTTACTACTCCCAACTCAAAGGGCCATCATCTTGAATGGCTGTCCCTTGGATTTCGGCCGGGCTTACGTTTGATCTTCAATTTTCCAGGCCAACAACACGAGAGCCAATTAAAAAGCGGCCGCAGGACACCGACCGGATACGATTCCTGCTTAGCATGCAGCGCCAGGAGTTGGCAAAGGACAATAATATATCAGTGAGCCCGAACCGACTGACAGTTTTCCCCCGTTTATTCGTTTATTGGGGATTTTAATTTGAGGCAAACATGACAAAAACATCGATAACAATTTTCGGACATCTCTGGCCAAAAAGGGAATCCCAACTTGTCGCCCAGGACCACGGCCCAAACTGACGGCTTTGACTTCGGGTTCGATTCCCGGGCAAAGGCGGCGCGTGTTTCGTACCCTCACAAGACGCCATGAACCAAGACACACCGTCCGTCCGAGTCTAAGTCGCCGCTGGAAGTCGAGATGTCAAAAAGAGAAAAATGTTTGACAAATAAACAGTTGCGAGCGGCCAAATTGCCTGCAGTTATTGTTTTGCCGTCTTGGCCGAGAAGGAACCTTCGTTTATGATGTCCCCGGGCACTTTTGACCTTTTTGCCAGGAAAATCGCACGCATATATACATACATATATACGCATTCTTTTTATCACATCATTTCCCCGGTACCTGTCAATGTTTTTTATGCCATTTGTGAAAAATAAAAGTGTGCTGGGTCCGCCCCCCGGGGCAGGTTGCCCACCCTGGACCCCCTTGGACCCCTTGAAACTCCTCCACGGGGGTCATCTCGACCTGGCCTGACCTGTCATTAGCTTATCTTGGGTCTACATCGCGCAAGGTGCTAATGTGACAGCTACTTTTACTCGGCGCGGCTCATTAGTGGCCTCTGCAAATATTTCATAATTCATTTCCATTCCGCCGACCGCACAAAGTCCACGGTCCCAGAGCAGTTCGTCGTCCACCGTTCGTCACTTGCGGCTTCGATGATGATGATATATGGCCGGATCGAACTCCCTGACGAAATGTTGTTGGAAGGCCCCACAAAATTGCTAAATCTTCGTTGCGGGCAATTAAATGGTGATTTAATACAGGCCCCAAGATTAATATGCAAATTATTTTAAGTGGAAAGGTCATAAATAATTTGGCAATCAGTGCGTTTGGCAAACAAAACATTTTTCAATGATCAAAAAGTGAGCTAAGGATTTAAGATGAAAAGCGAGAGCAGAAAAATATAGAACAAGTTCAAAAATCAGTAAGAATTCTTTACTCTTCAAGGATTTATTGATGTTTCTAAAGAAAAACTGCTTGAATTCTCTCTCCTAAGACCCACAATTTCCTCTTGCCTTAATAGAGTTCGCAGTTCTTATAACCAAATTCCTCGCAGAAACATTCCTAACTTGATTTAGCTTCCGTTAATTTGTGGATTCGTTTTGCCAAGAAAAGAACTGCTCATTGTCTGAGTTAATAAACGGTTTCACCATGTCCCAGTCCCAGTTCCATTTTGAACCCTTTCTGCTCACTTCTTCATCAAGGGCCTTAGTAGTTGTCCTTTGGCAGCGACAAACTGAGCTTAAACTTTCTGGTTTTTCGGAGGGGGAACCCTCAGAACCCTGGCTGGCAAATATTGCCCATGGCCATAATTACTATATGTATGGCTGCCCGGGCTTCTGCGGCGTCTGCAGCATTTATAAGTTTATCGTCTGATTGCCGTCGTCCGTCGACGACCTGGACGGGACCGGATTGGACTCGGCGGGGCAGGGGAATAAAATGTAGAGGCTGCTGTGGAGATTGGGTTGCGTGTCCTTTGTGCATTTAACGGCTCTTCGAAGGCCTCTTCTCCGAGGCAAACGCAGGCCTGCCTATAAATTAACTAAATTGTTGCAAAATTGTTTGTGGAAACGATGAAATTATTATAAATTCCTGGGTTGCCGAAAACGATCTAAGCGGAGTCAATAAACTGACACCACCACCACCAGCGTCAGTTCATTTAATAAACATTAATATGTTTCCTTCTTTTCGCGTTGGCTCGTTAATTTGTGAATAATTACACATAATTTGCTTAAAATAAGCCAACAGACAAATTTTTCCGCATGCTAACCTGTCGAAAAAAAAGGCAAGAGCAAAAAAAATGGAAAACCCCAAACTGGAATTATTTATGCATATATATATCCAGGGTGGGGTTGAGGGCCCGCAAAATTATGCATTACAAAGGCGGTTAAGTCCTCCAGGAAGCCGGCCATAACACCTCCGCCCAGACAGGCAGACAGACAGACAGGCAAGTCAGACAGGACTCCGGGGCAGGACCATATTCATATGCATGTTGCCCCGATAATAATGATAAAGGAAAACTTTGCCAGACAGCGCCGCCAGTGGGCTGGCCTCACCTTCAACTTGTGCAGCGGACGAGCCCACAGGATACTCCTGCTTTAACGTCCTGGTGTGCGTGAAAGGACTCTCAGGTAATTACCGTGTTTGGGGTTGCTTTCTGGGTGTTTTTTGGGGGAGTTCGGGATCGCTCTCTTTATGCATAAATTTTCGGCTAAGGAAGGCGCGTGCCAAATCAGTGTTTACACTTTTATTTGTTCTGCGGTGGGTTGGAAAAAGGGGAGTTCCCGGCCGACTGAAGACATAACTTTTCCGCCCATTGCAGCACAGGAAAGGGGGATGAGTTATTTTTGAATTATGTCTGAATTAAAGCTTGGTTTTTTGGAGTTAAAGTGTTAATAAAGATATTAGTATTATCAAATTAGTTTAAAAACCAAACTAAAACTAGTGAGATTCTTCATCAAGATTAATTTCTTATGTTCCTGCTCCAAAAGCATTCAGATCCCATCTGGAAGCCACCCCTAGGTAGGTCTTCACCCCCAAGAAAATATAAAAAATGCCTGTGGGAAAACAACGTTGGGAGAAGAAGGGCTACGGGTCCCAGGACAGCCGGGAAAATTGATGCCCTCGGAAAGGACTCTCCTGCAGTTCCAGCCGAGCAATGCAAATTCGAATGGCATCTCCATTCGGTCTGGTTTGGTTTGGGTTCTGGGTTCTGGTTCCTGGCAAGGGGTAAAGTTACCTGGAGAAAGTAAGAGCTTTGGGGTAGAGGAGAACAACCCACCACCGATGCGGGACTATAATTTGTTGGCTTTGCCTGCCTCGAGGGCGTCTTATTTATAGCGGGGCTTTAATATCAATGTAAGCCTGCCCCCTGCTCCAAACTTTGTACTTATTGATACAAGTTGGCTTTGACTTCCGGGCTTTTTATTTCCACCTGTGCGAGGCGAAGAGTTCTGTGTGGGTTTCGGGTTGGTTAAGTATAAGTACCACCGCGTATATATCTTGTATGGGCGCATTTTTGTGGTTATAATCGGATTTTATTGCAAATTAACGAGCCACTCCGCCCTCCTCCCGGGCAGTTTAACCACCCCACCCCTTCCCGGTATAATATTTCAAGCACCCTGTAAGTCCTTCTGCCACTGTTGTCTTTAGCTTTGGTTATTTATACGATTTTTATTACCTTCATTCGGCCGATTCCCATTACCTTTCTTCGGTTGTTAGGCAGGTGTGTTCTCTTCTTCCTCTGCCTAACTCCCACATCCACTTCATTATCGTGGTGGAAAAGTTGCTCCTTAGAGCTACTTAGAGCTCCTTGTACTCCTCGATGAGCTGCATTTATTATTATGTGAATTTTGGTATTTCTTCGATATTAATTTGTTGCTCCTGCCGCGTGTTCCTTTTAGTGGCCTCTCAATATTCATTAGTGCTTTGATTTGTTATGGTTTCTCCCCTTTGATATCAGTTTTTGTGTTGTTTTTATTGCCACAAGTATTTTGATTACTGTGCAGAGAAGAGAGCGGTAGAGAGGTAGCGAGTTATTGTGTGATATCAGAGGGGGGCCTCCTGGGTTATTACGCCAGAAAAGGCGACTCCACAACGAGTTGAACTAGTTTGGCTGCAGCTGCTAGACGTCGCAAGTTTTCATATTTTTCATGTTACAAACAATGTTTTTTGCCCAGTTTTACACTGCCTTTTTAAGGGGCTTAACAATTCAGTTAATAGGGTGGAGAAAATAAGCTATATATGGTTTGATTGATTGGTATTATTACTCAAGTGTAATTAACAATTTAAAATCTCTAAGCTGATCTTAAGGATTTTTAATATTTGCAATCTTAAATAATAATATTAAGGATATAGAATTTCGTATACCATATTTTATTATCACCTTACTCATAGAGTATTTCTCCTTCTTCAGTTTTTGCTTATTCTCAGCTCACCTTTTTTCGGCGTCCAGGCGTTGGTCGCTGTTGATTTTCATTTAATTACCGAACCAAATTTCCGACACTTTAAACGATGGCGGCATAAAATAATTGCAAGTGCTGAAAGCATTAAGAAACCGGACTGCAGCCCCAGCTTCAACTTCAGGCCGGGTCTTGGCTCCAGTTTCGGTTTCAGTTGCCCGATCGTTCGTTGGCTCTGGTGGGGTTTTAGCGCGACTTTCGTTTTCGTTTTTGCTGCTGCCAATTGTAATTGAATTTTGTGTTGTCGGCAAAGTGGCAACCGTCAGGCAACAGCAGCAGCAGCAGAATGGCCAGCAACCGACAGCAAAAAGGAAGCAATTTCAGGCTAAATTTAGTTTAAATGCCTACCCCTTTGCTCCCGTCGCAGAGTGAATGTCGTGGCTATATGGCCATATAGGAGCTGTTGGTAGTGCCTCCTGTTGTATGTGCTCGCCTTTAGAGCCGGCTGGAATTATGCTTACTTTGGAATTCAATTAACTTGAATTTGTTGCAGTGGCGCGACGTGATTTCATTTCTCTCTGCCATCCCCACGTCCAAATGCACTTTTCAAAGCAGCTCTCCGGGCCGATGATTTTGCTTTATAGCAGCTAATGAGTGCCACTTCCATGGATCCATTACTGCCAGCTTGGTTTTAGCCAATTTTCAGCAGGAGCAAAGACAGTATTTTGAGCACAATGTTGCAGGGAAATTGAGTATCAAGCCAACAATCTATCTGTGGGATAAATTTGTGTAAAAAAATTATTACAAATATTAGGCAGTTTACATTTATATGTACTTTGTATTCACTTTACCTTAAATATTATGGATTATACAGTCCAATAATGAATCTGTTTGTGTTACTGATAAACCCTATTTGTTACAAAAATCAACCAGAACCATTTATCGGTTGGTATATTTAGGCGTTGAATTGTAAATTATGTGAATCAAATTTTTACCTAACAACTTCAACTAAAAAGCCTTTAAAAAGTCACAAAAAGGCAATAGCAACTCCAACTTCACTGAAAAAACATCGAAGAGAACAATGAAAGCGTGGACACTCCTGATATTTCTAATTCCCTTTGGAGCTTCGTTTGATGAAGACGTAGTAGGTGTGGTTTCGTTTTATTAATATGGTTTTATAACTTCTAAATTTTCCATAGATTGATAAATATGAATCTGATGAAGAAGATCCGGTTAAGAAGGACGGAGATGAGGTATGTGTAGTTTCGAATTATTAATATGGTTTTATAATTTCTAAATTTTCCATAGATTGTTGAGGATGGATTTGATTGGACAAAGATGTCTGAAAGGCAAATGCAATTAAGCTGTCTTTATAAGACGAATGCGACGGTCACCGCTATTGTGTCACAATTTCACAAGTTTGATGCAAGCAACGAAGTAAAGTGTTTCATTGACTGCTATTTGGGATATAAGAACATAACTGAATCCGAAAAAATAATTCCTAATGGGCTCCGAAAAGCCTATAACGATACGTTAAAACCAGAAGTGATTAAAAGATATGAAGACAGGTGTGAAAAATGGCTTGGGATACGACACAAAGAAACGAAGTGCCATTTTGCTTGGAGAGTCGCTCGGTGCTATCGCTTCAGGTTTAAAGACATTCGGCCGCCAAATAGAAGGAAAAGTTACTAAGGACCCACACGCAATTGTACAGCTGCTCCTCCTGCTCGGCTATGTTGGGGTGGTGATCTTGTCCACATACCTGAGCCCTTGTTCATCCTATGAATTATTTAATTAAAATACTTTTAAATATCTAGTTGTTGTTATTATTTAACGATTTTCTCACATAGAACAGTCAAAGTAGTGCTGATTTTGTTTTAAAAAAATCCTAGACTTCGTTCCCGAATTTCGAAATCCATTCATTTCCTTACATTCAAGAGGGTTTTTGTCATTTTCGGAAAAGCTTTAAAGCCCCCTCAATCGAACTGGAACTACTTGCATGTAAGCCCGTAAAATGTAACTGCAAACAGAGCGCTTCTTGTCCCCGATTCCAACTCCAATTCCAACTCCCGACAAATCCGGGGTCTCTAATCGGAGCATATGGAACGAGTCGCAACTGAAACTGTTTGCTGTTGACGCTCGGGCTTAGAGCTCATTACAATTTTCAAGTACATTTGCGCTGATAGTTACACCGACGAGCCACTGCGTGTGTTTCCAGCAAACAGACACGAGCTCTCGAAACATATACTATGCAAATATCGCCCAGATACGGAAAACTCCACTTGAGTGGAGGAGGTGCAAGGCAAAGGACCCCACCGACACTCCCGGGCACAAATGTCTGCTGACCATTAAATTCACTTCACTTCATTTAAATCTGAAGCATTGCCGGTTGGACGATAGAGAGAGGACATGCCTGTTGGTAAAAGTTTTTCAATAACACGAGAAATTCGCCGAGGAGCTGGCAGCCTGGCTGCTGCCTGGCTGACAACTGCAAATAATAGTTCGGCTCTCTCAGGGCATTGAAACATTTCTTTTGGGGATGCCCTCACGTTCAGGGGACTTCAGCTGAGGTAGCGAAAAGGAAAAGTGTATTTAATATTTGTTTTTATATTAAAGAGCAACAAGAGTATACTCTTGGTTTATTTTATATCAAGAAATACATAAAAATAGGTTCTTATTTATCTTAAATCCCTCATAAAGTGAGCTCCTAGTTCGGTTTGCTGACTCTGCTCCTTGGACATAACTTTTATTCGGGCAGCCGTTGGCGCTGACACTGGCAACTTTCGATGGGCCACTCGAAGGCCTCATCCATACCACTCGAGTTTGTGGGTAGGATGTCGGAGAGGTGCGAGTGCCCATCTCCCTCCCTAATTTGCTTTGACTTTGATGCATTTAAACTAAAATGCAGCTGGGTCACACCGGTCCATTCGGTTTCGTTCGCCGAATCAGTTTCATTTGCAACCTGCACCGGCTGGAATGCAAATTGCTGCTGCCGGCAGACAAGGATCCTGCCACTGGACCTTCATATGTCCTGACCGAAAACCGCAAAACCAAATTGATTTTGTCTGCTCAAGCCAGGACAGGAGTCCTCTATCCTGGCAGCTCAGCTCAACTCAACTGAACGGTTCCGCAGACGGCGCCAATTTTCATTACGGATCTGGAGCATTGCTCATATGGCATTACGCATACGGCCCGTTGTCGCCGGGCGGACAATTGAGTTGGCAGCATTGTTTGGACACTGGACACTGGGCATGGGATGTATGCATGTAAACATAATCAGTATTTGCAAATACAGGAGTGCATCGCCGGGGAGCGGGAGTGGAAACTGGTCTGGCACTGTTGCAATATGGACTGGTGGCGGTGTACGGGTTATGGGATTATGGTCCGATTACGTCCGAGGTATTCCTATGGCCAGTGTCGGTAATGTTTGATTATAATCAATCTAATCTAACCGAAATACCTTGTACTCAGCATAAATTCAGAGCAACCGTGCTATGTGTATCTGCAAATTGAATTGCACGGCACAATTATGTAGCTGCTTCCTCGAGGATGCAATTACCAAATGGCCGGAGATATCCCCAGCTGCTTCCTCAATGAGAAATAAAAACAGTTGGCTCTCTAATGGAGGGAGATGCGATGACAAGTCGTCGGGCCACAATCGAGCTTATACGGATCCCGGGGACTCTCAATGGGGAACAAATGACAAATTTTTAATGCCTCACGAAACAAAACGTTGATAAGATCAGCGGCTGCCGCACAAACGAGACAAAGCGCAAAAAAAATATAAAAAAAAACTCCAAACAAAGCGCTGCGAATCCCAAACCCCGTAAATAAAAAATAAAACCAAAAACAAAACAAAACAAACGGATGACAACGAGGATCTCAAGATCTGGGACCGCTGATTTGGGAATTAAACACGCGCGAATAGGAATCAATGACGGACTACCTGCTCGCTCAGGATCGCAGCAGGGACCTGGATAAATGGTTGAATGGACAGAAGGACAGTGGGACAGATGGATGGATGAATGGTTATTATGGCAGACAGACGGCGCACGGTCGAGCACACATTTGAGATTTTTGTCAACAGGATTCCCGGCTTCCCTCAACGCGAGAGCAGAAATAAAATTAGGAGAATACGCCGAGCACTCAAGTCGCTAGAAAAGAAAAACATTTTGAAAGGACAAACACTCCAGCGGACGTCCAAATCATCCGGGGTAGTTGTCATCATTTGTTGATTTTCATTCCGCCTCGTTTCTGCTCCTTCGCCGCGCAGGAGCGCTGCCTCGTAAAAAATCCTTTAAGTGCACTCCAGAGCACAATGCACTCGCCCCGCCTCGCCTTGTCTCGCCCCGCCTCCTGGCTAGCCTCGTGTCCTTCGGAGCGAAGCATTCAGATCCCAGATTCAGATTCATGAAGAGAGAGGTTCCGCCCGGCGACTCTTGTTTCATCGACCAGCGACTGGGATTACACGGAGCGATTTTTATCGCAGGACCCTAGATTAGCAGATATATTTAAATCGATGCCCCGCAGCTGTTGCTGGCTTCGACTTTAAGCTGGATACAGATCTAGACCGACTCAGATTTTACTATACTTCTTTTAGGTAAATTAAAGTGGCCGCTTTGAATGTTTCAGTCTCAGTTTCCCTAATTAAAAAAAATATATATTTATCAAGTGAATAATTAGCACAAGTATGATTACTATTTTCCCTTTCGCTGACTACCAAATACTAAAAACAATCTCGTTGCCAAAAGGCCTCCTCACGGTGCCTAGAATAATTTACAATTTCAATGTCACGCTCCCTGCAAGTGGCGATAAATTCGCACTACTCCGAGGCCCCAGAAAAAGGAGGATAATGGATAATGGGGAGAATCGGAGAAGGTATCGCCTCGCTGACTTCGTGCACTTAGCAAAATTACATGGCTGCTGGCAGGACTTGTTGATTTCCGCCGCGCTGCTGGCTGCTCTAAATTTAGCTTTATTAAAAAATTAAGCTGACAACATTCCGTTGCCATCTTCCAGAGAGGGGGGGAGAAGTAAAAAACCAGAAGCCAGGCCAGTGGCAGACATGCGTCATGTGGCAGGGTCGCCTGTACCAACACTTACTTTAATTCTAATTCCTAGGTGCCACATGCCTCCGCCGCCGCCTGATTAATTGTGTTTCGGTTTTTTCGAGTTATGAGCCAGGGACGAGCACGCTAAATGAACTGAAATTTTTCATCCACATTTAATTACACTAATGATCCGGGAGTAGGTTCTGCTCCAGGAGCAGTTGCTGCCACTTATTAATCGGAGGGCCGCAAGCGCTCCGAAAAACTAATGCCTCTCTCTCTCTCTAAGAGTTTTCTTTACTTTCCGGAGGAGAAGTCGGACCCTGAATCAGACCCAGACCCCGACCCCGACCCAGACATGATTACCAGGGCGCTGTTGCAGTGAAAAGTACACGAGTTGTAAGTCAAACTGACACTGAAGATTATGGTTTATGTCGACAAAGTTGACACGTTGTTTATCAAAAATGCAAGTCAAGGACTTTGTGTCCGCTGGAGTCGTGAGCCGGGCGAACAACAGCAGCAGCTATAACAACTCTGTGTTGACGGATGCCTGGCAAGTGCAAGACAAAGACTCTGGATCTGGATGTGGATGTGGATGTGGATCTCCTGGTGCATCCACCGCTGACACCCCACAAAGGAAAAGCAGACCGACAGTTGCTCCTTTAGAGCGAATTTCCAGGGGGACTTGCAGTGCGTGTGTCTTACAAACTGCCGCAATTAATTTGGTTTCCACTCGCGCGAGGGGCAACATTACAACGATGATGTCGAGATAATGCCAGGTCTGAGTGCATTATGTTCTGCTTAAAGTCGCTATAAATCAGGCATCCGATCTGCGTGCTCATGAGTGATTACTTGCGCTTCGATTGCAGGGTGTGAACTAAGTAGAAGCTCCCCTTGGACCAGCAGAAAATACTTGCTCTCCATAATTAAATCTTATATTTTTCGTATAAACATTTTCTTTTGCCTCAATACAGCTTTAATAGACCCTCCCACCTTCTCGCATGACCATCCATAACGACCTTATCAACTCTCAGACCCCCTACCGAGACCCGATCTGCTATCGTCTGCGGTAAATGATAATGGCTAGCAAATCGCATGACGCCCATTTAGATGACATAAGCGATAAACTGTAAATTGCCGGCAACAAAACTGAAAACTGAAAACTTTTCGCCGCACACATTAACATTAACCTATCTGCGTGCGTATCGGCGACGGGCATTGTCTGGGACACACATTGATGCCACGCCCCCGAAAAGGAGAGTCAATCAGCGGCGTGGGGCATGTGAGCAGGTTTTGGGAGGGCAACTCCAGAGGAGTCTTTCCACTTTCCACTCGGCTGACTTATTCCTTCGACGAAAGTTTTCTTTTCTCTTTTTTAAGTTATATACGTTAAATAACTCCCCGTTGCGTGGCAAACTTTGTTTACGGCAATAAAAAAGTTTGCTTAAAATATACAAAATAAACTCGAGTCCAGAAGCTGCGAAGGATGTGCAACCTTTTGGGAGCTCTTCCCGGGCGCAAATGTAATATTTGCTAATTTTATGTGAATTCGGAAAGTTTCAACTTCCAGGGAATGGGAAACGGGTAGCGGGGGGCCGTAATCCTCACGAGTAAACGCAAATCTGGCGCATTTATGGCTATAAAATTTTCTCGGAATGCACAAATACCTTGAGAATCAGTTTTAGCCAAAAAATACACACAACAACAAAGCGGCCCCGGCAAATGCGAATAAAATAACAGCGGAAAAAAAAGAGGAACTGAAAACATCCTTGGTGCTCCTAACACAGGTCTAATGTATGGGATTATCCCTAAACAAAGCAAACAAACGGCAGCCACTCACCGGGCGGGCTGGCAAATCAATTTTACATATCGCCCACACTCGCACATATAGCATCCTTTGGCCCATCCAGAGGCTTATCCTTTCGAATGGAAATGGCAAAGGAAGTGGATTTGGGAGCGGCTGCCTAGCGTGAACTTGAGGAAAACAATAAACTTTCGCCCGGCATCTAATATAAAAGGTGAAAATCTTTTCGAAAGCTTCTGAAGGTTTTTGCTCCCCCCCAATCCAGAGTTCGGAATCCAGAATTCAGAAGCCAGGAATCCGGGATCCGAGAAGCAGCAGCAGCTGCCAGCGGCCCCATAAATGCGGTTAAATGTAAAAGTTTTTGCATCTTCCACGGGATAAGCGTGCGGTGTTTGTACAAAGTTCTTGGCATCCCAGCTGTTCTTGCTGCATACGAAATCAGGGGAAGGTCCACGTTGATCAAGGCACACATTCTACCTAGCAGTCAGCATCTCGCATCCCTCTTAGCTAATTATAAAGAATATATTGGGAGACTTACCACTAACTGCAACTGTAACCGCACTGG
Source organism: Drosophila kikkawai (assembly GCF_030179895.1). Taxonomy (NCBI): domain Eukaryota; kingdom Metazoa; phylum Arthropoda; class Insecta; order Diptera; family Drosophilidae; genus Drosophila; species Drosophila kikkawai. The sequence goes on along the minus strand of NC_091729.1, from coordinate 18,093,245 downwards.
AAACAGGCCGAAAATAACTCTTACGAAGGCCCAGAGGCAACTTCAAGCACTCGAAGAAATTCCAAAATAAAATCTGGAAGCGAAAAAACCTTAATAAAATCCAAAATCTAACAAATCTTAACAGAAATAATCACAAATTCCTTAGCATTCTCCACAGTGTATCGAAACAAGGCCGTTGCGTGCCAGTTAAGAGCCCAAAATCAAGGGGTTAATGCATATGCCACACACTCGCTCTCGCCTGGCCATCGAAAATTATCTATGACTGGGACTTGGGCCCAGCCCATCGCATTACTAAATGCTCTGCAGCTTGGAATACCAAAAATGTTCCCAAACATTTCGATGGCCCAATGCTAATTATGGCCAGTAAATTAGCTGGCGCGACCTTCGGTATCAAAGAGTTGGAACTTGGGTTTTCTCGATAATAAGTCACAGTGTGTCGGTTTTTGATTGATTAATTCAAATCGAACTGGGCCATGAATTGAATTTTTAATGGCTCCATAATTTGGCAGCAATTAAATGGACAGAGGGCTATACTTAACGACATCTAGGTAGGTATCTGAGGGGTTCTTTAGTTGTATAAAGCAGAAGGAAGTTTGATTTAAAAGTTAATGATTACTAACCCAAGTTCATAAATGTATGTAAAATTTAGTAAAATATTCCTTTTTAATCCTAGTTTAACTGTTATACTATATAGTAAGTAATTAGTCAACGAAAGGGCATTCCTGATTCTGCTTTCCGATCCCTACATACAATACTTGTCCGCTCCTCCACCACATTTCTTTGTTAAATTTCTGTGGGCCCCAGCTCAATCAAGTTGACACCAACACATGTCGGTCGCTAAGTGTTGGCCCCCGCCCCCACTGGTGGGCGGTGGAAAAGCGGAACCCTCTATTAATAGAGCATTAATTGATGATTATGTCGGTGGAAAGCGTCGTTGACAAACTACGTATCTGATGGATACTCTCTTGCAGTTGTACGCCACTGAATGCTGCCATTAATCAAACGCGGCTGCTGATTTTCGAAGAGCTTTGCTGCGGTTAAATATTTTGAGCGGCAACATATGTTGCCGGTGTCATAAAGCCCAATGATTTGTCGAGTGCTTTTGGCTGAAACTGCATATGTATGTGTGCTGCGTATCTGTGTGAGCCTGGCCGCAGCGACAGGCCTTGCAACATGCTCAACTCTCAACTATTTACCACCGAAAAATTGCAGCGCAGTTGCAGTACAGCCACTACTTTTACACATAAAGAAAAAGGGGATTTAAGTGATACATTTTCTAGGGATTTTAAACACACAATTAACCAAGTATATAGCCAAGCTCCCACATTTGTAAAGTAAACATATCTTAGATATATTTACATTTTAAAGCATATCCCATTTAATTTCCCCTCAGTGCAGTGTCTTGGGCTCAAAGTCGGGCCTGCATCCGATAGATACTCACAACCGCAAACAAGCTGCAGCTCCGCTGAGCCAGCTGCCAGATAGTCGTTGCCCGGATAACTGGATAACTCCAGAGCCCGGGGCGTGGCAACAACATCAGCATCAGCAGCGGCAGCAGCATCGGCATCATTGTGCGTTTTGGGTTCTGCGTTCTGCGGTTTCGGTCTCGGTTTTCTGGCTCTCGTTTTGGGTACGGATTTTGCGTAAAAGTTTTCGAAACATTCGCCGAACTATGGCAAGCATTTTCGTATTCAAAAACTACAAGAGTACTTGCAGCCGGCTGTCAGCATTCATCCGGCGAACATATATATAGATAAATGCTGGCACTTGGCTAGAATTGCGGGAGATAGCTATAGCTATGGCTGTTGCCAAAGTTTCGCCAACAACTTTATGGGTATTTATTGATTTTGCGCATAGTTGGGAGCGAGTTGGTTGATTGATGGTTGCATAGTTGCCGTAGAATTTTGACTGAGTGGATTCACGAGATTTTGCATTTCGGCGGTCAGCGATCAAAATGATGTAGTGACTGGGGAGGGGCCTGGTCAGTGGGGGAAGTTGGCTTAACTGCAGTCCCAGCTAATGGCCGGCTCTGTTCCAAATATCAATCCGGCAAAGGCTACTTGGTAAGTGGCGGCTTTCCCCGGAATTGGCCTGGCCTAATGCCACTGCAGCAGCAGCAGCAGCAGCTGGAATGAGTGCCTCTGCCCCCGGCAATTACCGGCAACACATGCATTACGCTGCCACCTTCGCATATTGGCCCGGTAAGTACTCCTACTTGGCCAAAACTTTCCCCGAAACAGCGTCCGGGTAAAAGTGAGGCTGCCGGCATTTTGTATTGGCCAAAAGTCCCTCGTCGTGGCGGGGGCAGCCAAACATTTGCCGAGACACGACTGCAAATTAACACGTAAATTGCAGCGGGTTAACACGCGTTCGAGAGCAGTTGGAAAGTGTTGCCAATCCAAATGCCCTGTCTCCGTTTCAGTTTTGTTTTTTCGCATTTGCCGCTGCAGAGAGAAAATTAGCTTTGTGGGCAATAAAATTGAAACCTATTCAAAAAGAAGCTATATACATAAAAATATCTTGTGTCTACCCGATATGAGGTAAGAATGAAAACATTTTAGAGTTATTTGAAGCATGAAGAATATTTATACAAAAAAAAAAAAAAAACTTGAACATAAGTGTGCTTAGTACCAATTTGTAAGTCAAGTTTTTTTTCCTTTTACTTAACTCTATGTTTTGACCCTCTTTTAGCTGCTTGTTTTTTCTGTGTGTGTGTCGCTGTCTTAGCCTCGTTAAAGGCTGCTCGCTTGGCCGCCTGACTAGCGGGCCTTGTTACAATTAATTGCATATGCCGGGGAACATTTTTGCATACCGGCAACATGTTGCAGTTAACAATAAATTAGCGTTTAAAATGCAATGGCGGAGCACCATCTTGGGGCCCGGCTCGTTAGCCCTGTAAGATCACGCAGGCGACGTCGGGCGATCAATCAAGAGCTGTAATGCCTGCCCATCGCTACACGATAGTTTAGCTGAATTGCGCAATTAATTAGTTTCGTGTTAATGAGCAATGCGCATCGCATCGCATCGCATCGTATCGCATCATCCCGTGGTCATAACAGCGCTCCAGACACTCAGCTCCGCACCCGATGCGACCAGGAATTTTTTAATGGCCTTCCGCGACCAGGCACAGAGCAAACTAGAAATTTATGGCCATCGGACAGGCTCTGCAATGAAGACTCACTTAAAGTTTATGAAAGCCAAAGGGATCCTACGCTCAAAGTCAACGATTTGTGGCTACAAAAACTAAAAAAAAAAATGCGCTAACTACAGCAAACTTTTAGCTTCTGTGGCAAGTTACACCGAGTTTGGAGGCAGTGAAAAGAAAAATCTACATTTTCAGGTTTAAAATTGTTACTTGTTTTAATTTATTTTAATTTAAATTATACAAATTTCATTGAAGTGATATTTAAAGATGTATCTTTACATTTTTATATGAATTTAAATGATAATAAAAATATTATTTGTATCTTTGAAATATCAAAATATCACATCAAGCTATCATACCTTACCATTTGACTTTCAGTTTGTAAAAATATGATGTTTACCTTATTATAAGTTTATTTTCAAATAATTCAACTAATATCTCTCCGTGTAAAAGGCAACCAGTGATTTCTGCCTTGACTTTTGGGTTTTCAGGTTTCCAAGTCATTAGAGGCAGAAAAAGCAACATTTTATTTTATTTCATTTCAGTTTTTGTGGCTGGCGTTATCAAACACACATCGGATCAAATAAAACACAATGTGGGAGAGACCTCGCATCGGCATTTACCCCTTTTTATTGTTATTCCTTGATAGGCTTCGAAGGCCCCGCCGTGATGTCAAAAGTTATGAGCAAACAATTTTCTGCTTAAAAGCGTCTGTCACAAAACTTTCGAGCGCCCCGTGTCAAGCCAAACAAATCCCGTATTGTGCCGCCCATGTCAGGCAATACTTTTCACAATTTGTCTGCAATTACGACAGCCGGAAAAGTTACGGGCAGAGGGGGGGTTAGAAGAGGAGTTCGGAGGGACTCTACAGGAAAATGAAATTCCTACGTGATTTGGTTTTAACGAGATTTGTCCCCGGCAGCAACTATCGACAATGCAAATACGACGTATCGTATTCTGTAATTTACTATGCCAAATGTTGTCCATTGTGGGGCGTGGCCCCGCCCCCATTATTTGCCACACACACACACACATACACAGCTATACAATACAATGCGAAATATCGTGTGTCAGAAATCCGGAATTGATTCGGTCCTTGGGTCCCCCGACGATCCTTCGAAAATGTTTTTGTTGGCGGTGCGTGTTGGATAATGTTTCGCATAGTTTTGCAGCTGAAGTGGTTCGATTCGGTTCGATCCTGGGCCCCTCCCCTCGAGTCCTGCCCGGGTCCTGTCAGAATACAGTTGCCAAGTGGCGACAAAGCAAACAGTTTACATTTTCAAAGGACCCTCTCGCCCGCCTGCAAGCTGACCGTTTTCGCTTTATAATTTGACAATCAATTGACAGTTCGTTGGCAAACAGAAACAGAAAAAACAAAATGCAAACACGCACTCACAGAACGCAGAAATATGCAACAAAGCCCTCGACTCGACAATAAAAATATAGAATAAAATATCGAATAACTTGTCGTAAACTATTCGAGAGCAAATTGCGTTGGCCAGCTTGGGTTTCCCAGGACATTAGTTGAGTGCCGGAGAGCGCTGTGATTGTGTGGCCAGCTGGGGTTTCCAGTGCAGCCTTTGAGCTGTCATTCAGCCAGGACCTATTACGTTTTCCTTGTACGCATTTAATTTTATATCTAACCATTAATTACGGATTGTACAATTGCAGCAACATGATGGGTTTTCCAGGAAGTCACAAGAACTTTGAATTCTTGCTTTGGGTTACATTTACCACTAATTGATCCTGCCTACATTTGAAATCTAACTTGATTAAAATATTGAAACTTTTGAAATGTATTATGATATGTAGTTAGGCCATTTTCAAGTTTATTTAATCACATAAAATACAACAATATATCCAATTTCTACTTAAACATTCTCAGCTCTCTGGAAAGTACTTGCAATTTAGTTACTTCTTCTGCTTAAACCTCATGCCAATGATTTCGAGGATGTCCTCCTTGGTCAGCTTATCATCTTTTTCCTCCGGCTTTTGGGGGGCCAGAGGTGGCTTGGCGGGCGCCGGTGTGGGAGTGGGCTTGCTGGGCAGAACAGGAGCCTTGGGAAGAGGCGCAGCTACCGGGGCAGCCCCGGTATTTTCTGCATGCTTTGTCTTAATGGTGATCTGGACCTCGGGCTTGGCCTTGGGTTTGCCTGCCAGCACCCACACTAGAGGAGGCTTTTTTGCCTCATCTGACTCTCGTGACTCGCTTTCCGAGGATTTAGGTTTTACCCAGCAGCGGTAGGTGGCCTGAGAGATGCCGTAGGGCGGCGGCTTGGAGAGCAGGTCCTCGCTCTCCGACTCTTCCACCTTTGGCTCCGGCTCCGGCTGGGGCTCCTCCTGGACCAGCTGCTTGTCCTTGAAGTCCATCAGGTAGGTGAAGAGATGGGGGTATGCCCGCTGTTTTATTTCACACGTGCAGCGGCACTCTTCTTCCTCCTCCTCCTCAACCTCATCCAACGCCCTGAGCAGCTCATCCCTGGCCCGCTGCCGAGCTATCCTTTCGCGACTGCTGCCCCGGAAGGGTCCCACCCAGCAGAAGTCCGTGTCGTGGTCCTCGAGTCCGCTCTTCGACAGCTTCTCGCCCAGGTGCTCCTCCTCGAAGGCGTCGTCGAAGACCGGGCGACATGTGCACACCTCGCAGGTGCAGGTGCACTCAGAATCGCAGGGCAGATCATCCGTGGGACACGGTGGACACAAGTCCTCCATGGGCGGATAAGGAACGCAGTGCTCGTGGAACTGTTCCTCCTCACCTTCGCAGGCCAGCCAGCGGCAGATGAACGGGCCCTGGCTGCACTCTGCCGTGATCTCCGGGGACTCCCGTGACTCGCCGTTCTCCTGCCAGCAGCGGAGCTTGGGGCAGTTGCACCGCGGCGCGTCGAAAAAGCTGAGGGGACTCGTCACCACTGGAGTCTGCTTGTTGGACAGCGTTTGGTTGCCCTTTTTCAGGCCATGATTGTGCCGCGAGGAAACGGAGCTCACCGCTGATTGGTTAGCTGTCGGAGGAGCTATCCGTACGGAGGTCCCCGAGGGAGCGCTGCTCACGATCCTGTTCTCCTTGTGGTAGAGTATCTCCACCTCGGCGCTGTAGAAGGAGTCGGCCTGCGAGGTGGCCTTCCCCAACACGGCCCGTGAAGGTGTCGCCGACGGATGGCCGCAGCTGCAGACCAAGTCGTTCTCCCAGAAGATGCGCGTCCTCAAGACATCGACGAGAGTTTTGTAGACGCACTCAATCCGCTCCTCGAACAGCCGCTTCTCGGAGTCCATCAGTCCGATCAGCACAGCGTGAATCTCAGCCGTACGACGGGCAGCGTGACGCCACATGCACTCCTCTCCATGATGCAGTTTCGACTGCAGGCAGGCGAAGCGCCGCCCCTCCACGCCCGTGCCGTAATAGAAGGCCTGCGGAAAGGGGATCCTTAGATCTGGGTGGGTTTTTTCCTCTGGGAAACCTACCTTGAAGGCCCGCTTCACGATCGCGTAGGCCATTTGGGCATCCATGCGCGACATCTGCGCCACGTGGGCCAGTCCGTGGAGGAAGCTCTCTTTGCCGAAGCGTTTGCGGGGCACACGGTCAATCCTTTCCACAATTTCCTCAAAGTACATGAAGGACCTCCTAATGACGCCGGCGGCAAGCTTGACCTCCAAGGGCTTGAGGCCGCAGATGCGCATCACCTTCATGACGCTGTCCGTGACATCCTCGATGTCCATCTGACGGTACTCGGCTTGCATCTTCTCGTTCATCTCCATGCAGTCCGGCTGCCCCGGCTTGTGGCACTCGCACTTCGGCGCCTGCGGCTTGGAGGGCGTCGTCGCCGAAAACATTCTTGCTGAATTTTTGATACTTTTCAAAAACAAAACTAGCTGAGAGTAATTTGAGACAAGCTCCTTGTTGGAATATATAATATATTTGTTCCAAATAATATCGACCACTTGAGGTAAATAAAAAATATTTATAAATACATCGTTCAGGCAATAGTAATGGAGAGGTCTGATAATTAAATAATTATTTATAATTGCACTGCCGCCGGTTGCGGTTCAACCGAGTGAATTCCACTGGGATTGGCATTGGCGGATCAAGGCTGGAACTCGTCATGGACGACAGGTTTTCCCGACAAGAGCTGCAACGATGCCTCGTCGAGGAAGGAAGCTTCATATTTATCCCATAAGCAGCTCGCATGGCGATGTCAATATTTGTTTACCCAACAATCTCCAGCATGCTTGCCGCCTGATTTACTTCTGTTAATTCGAAATACTTTTATGATGCATTCTGGGCGGAAATGCACTGGGGACAAGATACACATTTCAACGAGGGACAGAGCTGCAGCGCCAAAACAACAAACAAAAAGGGAGGGCCTACGGATCTACTCCTAGGGCTCTCTAGATGAAGACATAGGAAAACAATTATGGGGGAACACCGAATGTAAGATGCTCTACAACAAATTTATTGAATCATTGATCAACCAGGGGATTTTTACCTCTATTTTGTGCCAGTACAATTCCACTAATGATCTCTAGATTATTTAATATTACAAAATTCACTGTTAATTCAGAGGAACAATATAAGCGGTTGCCTTTGTTAATTAAGATAACAGCTGTCATCACTCAGACTAATTGTTTCACAGTTTAGTCTTCATTAAATGCAATTTCAATTGAATATGGGGGACTTTAAGGTACTAGTACTTATACCAACTTATAAATAAACATAATGCCTAAATACCTCGCCTAGTTACTGTCATTTTTGACACAACTCAATCGAGGTGCCAGGGTCCGGCGCAAAAAGTGAATCAAAGTCTGAACAAATATTGTCGTGCGGTCGTGACAAATATTTACATAGTTGGCGCGCCATCGATTCCTGCCGGGGAAGGTGCCCGAAAATAAAATCAAATGAAATGAAATGAAAATACCATCGAGGCTCTGACTGAAACAAAACGAGCAGCTCCGGAACGGAACGAAGCGAACGGGAAATGCGGGCACATTGACAGTGCGGGCGATTGATTTTTCCTGTATTTCAGTTTTGGGTTTGCTTTTGAATTTGAATTTGGATACTCTGCTGCCAGCCGAGGGTCGTTTTCCGGGGCAATCTAAAATTAATGCATTGCAAATAGATGGCTCTGCAGTTGTCAGACACGCGGATAGACAGTCGAGGCGAGGCAGGGACCCGGGGATGGGGCGTCGTCACTCGAGACGGACAGAATGAGTTTAATTGTTGACCTTAGCTATTAGCCCCTGTCAAGGGGGTTCCTTTCCCTGGGAGTTCCAGTCGGAGTTCCCCCCCAGTCTTAGCATTGTTTCTCTGCGGAGTGACACATGTGCCCATAACATATACACTTCTTTGTGCCCTCGCAATTTATATGCAGAAAACACCACGCACATTTGCAAAAGTTTCTTAGAATCCACTTCAGACGCTCGAAAACGCATTGGAATGCAAAAGGCGATGACTGACAATCGGAGTTATGCACAGGGAGAAAATATGTTGGGTTTGCTATAAGGTAAAAGTTTTTAGGAAAATAATTCATACCCTGAAGTTTTCCAAGCTAACATCAAGGTAAAAGCATTTAAATTTCCTTGCAAACCCTGTAACAATTATTTAATATATTTATTTAAATTTTATAAATATCCTTTATTTTTCCCCGTGTCGCCTTCCAGAGTTTCTTTGTCGGCTCAGGGCCCTAAGATTTATACTCGCATTTGTTTATGTTGCAGCAGCAGTATTGTTTTTGATTTCTGCTCTCGCATTCCAGCTCATTATTATGGCCTTTGCATCGCTCGCGTGTGGAATGCATCAGGGAATATCTGAAAATGAGCGTATATTTTATATATACACTGGTGATCAAGGCAGCGATTTGGCGTCATCTGAAGTGCTGGTAATTCGCTGTTAAGGGGATGTACCACCGGCCTAATCTATCGGGTTATGCTAATTGGAGCGTATTACAAGCGGGCTTTCGAGTCGACTGGGGGTCTATACTAACATTTAGTATAGCTACTGACGTTGGGCCTGATAGATACTAGTTCACGATGCTACTTGTTATACTCTTTATAATGGTTTTGCCTGGCCTGAAGGGTTTACCTACACCAGCACCATCTCAGTTACGTAAGTAGCGATCATAGGGAATCGAAGTTCAACTACCTTACTTACTATTATTATACAGATTATTATTATTATTTATTATTGTTTATTATTGATATTTTTTATTATTATAGCTTCCCTTATTAAAAAGTGTCACTTCAGCAACGATTCCTGTCTGATTGACAGCTTTAACAGCTTTATCGAGGTCTTTGCCAGAGGTATGCCTAGGCTGGGCTTCAAGTCCTTTGACAAATTTCCCCTTCCCGATATTCCCGTGTACAATTGCTCCCACGATCGTCCCATTTGGATGTCCTTCATCCTCAGGAATCCGGTGTTTAAGGGCCTGGAAAATGCAACGGTGTATCGAGTCAAGGGATTCGACCGAGATCCCACCAAGATGATTAGGCTCAAGTACAGAATACCACGGGTCGAAGTCGAGGGCTTCTTCTACTACCAAATAAAGGTAGGGTTCTTTGAGACCAGTGGTTCTGGCCCCATAAAGTTTGACCTTCAGAACGCCCGCTTCACCACCATCTTCAAGGTGTACATTGAGTTTCGAAAGGAGAAGCGCCACCTGAAGCTGTACAGCTTTGAGTCTCAGCTGGAACTGGACCGTATGATCTTCCTGCTGGACAATCTCTTTGCCGACAACTCGGACCTGACGTTTGCCATAAACAAGGTACTTAACACTCACTGGCTGGAATTCTGGAACGAACTCGAACCAAACTTCATACCTGCCCTCAGTAGAATGGGCGTCAATAGAACCCAGGAATTCTTTGATCACTTTTCCTATGACGATTTATTCCTAAGAGATGATGAACAATAAATGGCACTTGAACTGGAAACTCATCTAGACCATTCACTTTTATTAATAGACGATTGCAAAGTGGAATAAATTCAAGCGGGAGACACATTGACATGTTGTTTTAATAACAATAAATTAGAATACCATTAAGGGGTCATTGGTTTTGCCAATTACATGTCTGTGTGGAATATATCTGTATGTAGTGATTAATGCACGTCGAATTGCATTAAATTTGTGGCGAGTAAAGTTCTCCGATTGCAGTTCCTCAATGAATGCCACAGCCCCTCGATTCCCATGGCTGAGGCTTCCATTTATCACCCTTGATCTTGATTAAAAGTCCGCACCCGGACACGAGTTTTCCCCCCCAGAAGTCCCGGACAAGTCCAATTATAGACAGCCAGAGCCCCATGAAGATCCAGCGATCCACGCACTGAGTTGCTGAATGAAAACGAAATGAAAATGGAAGTGGATGTGGATGTGGAAATCATAATGCGAGCAGCGGCAGCCTATAACAACTGCAATAAAGACATCAACAGTTCGGGGCATCAAAGAGCTGCCTTGGCAAAAGCAAAAAAAAAAAAAAAAAGAGGAAAGTAAAACCTAAAGAAAGGGGAAAATCCCCAGGCAGAGGGCAACTTATGAGATCTCCAAAAATAATATTAAAATTAGCAACCAGGCGCAGCAAATGGGCTGTTCTTTGCCTCGCCTGCACTGGCCATAAATCCAGATCCAGATCCAGGGGCGGCACGTCCTCCATCTCCCGGGGAGTAGATCAATCAGAGCTTAGTGCCAGTAATTAGGAATGATAAATGTTTGACTTGCAGCCGAAACTGAAGTGCAATATGGATGGCTTATAAATAAACAGGGCAAGGAGAACTGGTGTAAAAAAATGTCTGGAAAAATCATGGTGGAGAGCACAAAACAAAGGGCTAGATTGGAGGAAATTGGGGGAATTGATTGAGAGATTTATACGGCAACGAAGGGCATTTCTTTGTGAGATTTACAACTACCGAGCAGAGCCTCCTGAAATCTATTTCATAATTGTTTGCCTTGGCTTTCCTGCTGCACGCTCCCATGAAACCATATATACCTGCAAGCTTACCTTGCCGCATTCACACGCTCGATCCGATTCCAACCGGCAAACACAGACATCCTTCGGCCGAGGTAATAATGTTAGCGCCATATTTGACCGCTCTGTTGGCCTTATCACGCCAGGCAAGCTGGCCACCAGCTCGAGTGGCCACCACAAAGTTGCCCGACCGCAGCACAGTGGGCAAAGCTAGAAAGCACACGGGGTGAAATATGGTAAAGATATTATATATATTTTTATATTCAGACTGGGAATTATGGGTTTATTTGTCTTTTACTGAGAAGCTTCCCTTGTGGTTTTTTGAGGTCCAATCTCTTCCTTCTTCAGATATTCCCCATAATCTTAAACCCCGTCCCACTGTCAGCAGGTGCAATTGCCTGTGTGTCCCACTCAGGTTAGCTGCTCGTGGGATGAGCCCCAGGGCTGGCAGGTGCGGCTGGCATTTACAACATTTGCGGTCGGAGCAGGCATTTGCATTTTGCATTCGGCATTCGAAGGGGCCGCGGAACCGCACGGATGTGTGTCTATAACAAAACAATTAGAAACCACGGAGCCCGGGCCAGCGGAGGACTAAGTCCTCGGCGATTTGACGCTGATTTATGAGGGACGAGAGGCGGGTACGGAGGTGGAGACGGAGGTGGATTCGGAGCTACGGAAACTCAAAGACAGGCACGTAGCCAAGGGCAGAGGGCGGGGATTAGCCATCGACCAAAAGGCAAATAAAAGAAACTTGGAGCGCACATAAAAAGCCAAGTCGCTGGGAGTGGGCGTTGGGCGTTGGGCTCCGGGCTGCTTTTTGGGGGTGTGCTATATACACACATCTATGCGGTGTGTGTGTGGTTAGAGATGGTGTGTCTTCGTCACATCGACCACCCGTGGGCATAGTAAAATGCTAGTGAAACAATTATGCAATTACTTAATTTGATAGCCCAAGTGTGTCCGTGTATTTGTGTGTGACTATGCAGACGACCATCGAGAACACGCCCCCTTTCCACCATTCTCTGCTCGCATTACGTATACGTAGCGTGGCCCACGACGACTTTGCTTTGTGGCCAGTAATTGTTTTTACTGCCATTCTTGCACGCGCAAAAGTTGGCCAACATTTGACTCGCATTATCCACGGTTATGAGTGCGGCAGGACATTGTCCTATAAGTCCTGCAGTTTTTGTGGGATTAAATGCAAGCCACAACAATTAATTTCAGGACATGTGAGGGTACTTGCGGTAAGAACTATAGGGAATATAATTGTAGTAAGTACTAAATAATTAATTTTTGATATATAAGGTACTAGTTTGATTTGCCATATAATCATATATTTTACTTTTAAATAAATTTTGTAATTTTCCTTTGAGTTTCAACCTTGGAAAATCCCCAGCTCTTGCAGAAGAGTAACCCCAAAGATCTTTCTCCTTTCTTGTTAGATATTTACCTACTTTTTGGTGGATATTCCTGTCAGCTTTTGCGCTTCTTGAGTGCTTCGTACAACATCCGAGCTGTGTAATCACTTTGCCGGAGAAAGGGAACCAAATAAGTTTTTATTATCATGGCCCGAAATATGTCACAGCGAAGGGACACATGCGAGTGTTTCGCATTTCGTGTCTCGCCCTGCTGTCCCCCTTGCAGATTTCAACAACAATCAACACCTCCGACGCTCGGCAGGAACGGGGTGTACGCAAAGTGCTAAAAATTGCTAGAAATCATGGCTAATATAAATCATCTTGGCAAGCAGCTTTGCATGTTTAAGTGTCATACATAAGGCAGCGCAATATGAAAGCGCTCACGTAAGAGCAGGGAATAAAGGAGCCGGGCGGAGAGGAGCTGAGGAGCCGCTCATTCGCACCCCCGCATAATAAACACTTGGAGAGCTCTGCCTTAACCCTTTTTGACTTTTGCAAATGTGGATGCCACACCACCCACCCACACTCCAAGTTCCTCGCCCCAAAGAAAAGCACCCCTAGAAACCCACCTGGGCGCACCTTTCTGGGTTCTGTTTGCTTTGCTACTCAAGTTGTGTTTTGTGTTTATTTTCGTTAGGATTTACTAAAGCAATTTTCTTTGTTGTTTCTTTAAGGCAGCTCAGAGCCCAGAGCAAGCAGGAGCGAGAGTATATGTGTTCTCGGTCTGTGTAAACACACATTTGACATTTGCTATATTTTTTGTGCAAATAAATAGTTGAGGCAGCCCGAAAGCAAAACAGCTGCTGGCATATGTTGCCCTACCCTCTGGCCTTCTCTGTTGTTTACCTGTGCAGGTGGGCAGCACCTCTCCCGAGATTTATGCCATGTCAAGACATTTTTAATTAAGTTTGATTCAATTAGCAAGCGGAGGCTGCTGCAGCACAATTGACAGCAATTGAATTTGCCGTGCAAATAGGTCCTTCAGTTGCAGCCAGGAGCTTGATGTTGGAGGCTTTAAGGGACGCGAGGTGTCCTTCAGGAATTCCGCCCTTTTTGGATTATGCATCCATATCATGTCTGAGCGCCATATAAGAATTAAGTCATAATGCTTTCAAGCGCGTCTGTTTCAAATGCAAAAACTTGACAAACGCAACATGGCAAACATAAATAACCTGAACAAGCAGGAACCAGAAGGAAAAGCTATATAGCTATGGCACACACGTTTTTATGATGTGATGGAACAGCGGCAACAACAACAGCACCGACAACAGAGACAAGAAATACAGTAAAACTAACAACTCAGTCAAGTTGCCGGTGACATACGACAAGATCCAGGGGGGCCGAGCATTCGGTATTCGGGTGGGAGAGCCAAAGGAAAAACTCACGAAAAACAACACACAAATGGGAGGTAACGAGCGCCTACACAGGGAGAAAATGAAGTTGATAATAGGGAAATAAGTATAAGGTATGACTAGATATTAGTTACCAAAATTGTTTGATTTTGATTACTTAAAGTGCTAAAAGTTGTATCCTTTTGTAGCATAGTTTACCTTTTCTTATTCAAAGATATTTGAGATTAGCTTTAAACACTTTTCCCCCGGTGTATCCATCTCCTTCCGCCCTGCCCGCCCCCCTGCTAAATATTTTATTGCGAGCGGTGCTGGGGATTGTGAAAGGATATGTGCGATACAGGCGAAAAGAAATTGGAATGCCACACATACGCTGCTGACGAGCGGGACGGCGAGAGAAATTTAAATGACATTTACTCACTCAACCGAAGTGCAGCAGCCAGAGCGAGAGGACAAGGACGACGAGGGAGAGCGAGAGCGAGAGGGAGCAGCTTAACTAAATTGCATAAAATTTATTTAAATGACGGAGAGCAAGTGACGGGACTAGGGGCCGGGGCGTGGGGCTAAGGCTTTAAAACAATAACTATGCAATATATGTGCAGACACGACTGTTAGCATTCCACCTACGACACATGAGCAGGGGGTCCAGGAGGTGTAACAGCAGGCCGCCTAAGCCAAAGCCAGACATAACAGGGGCATATCCTTGCCAGGACCCTATGTATGATCCCCTCCTGCGCCTCTCCTGCCACATGCAAACTGTCGTCAGTCAGCTTAAATTTATTGCTTCCTTATGTTGTGCTGCGTTATGAAAATAAATACCTTAGAAAGAAGAGCCACACACCCTGGCCCCCTCGTAAACTTGAACTTTTTGCGCCCATATTTTATGCTGCTCCCTATGAGCACTTTTAAAATATTATATTATATATATATATTTTTATATATATTTTCTGTGCCTCGAACTTTTGAAATTTTTGTGCAGTTTGAGACTGTAAATTTTGTTTGACTTTTCGGCAGTCCTTGAATGCGATATTGCCCAAACACCAGCTCATCCGCCAGCCTGATCCCACATACCGCCCGCATCCTGCCAGTATCCTTCCAGTATCCTACATCCCCATGAGTACCCATGGACGTGCCACTGAGCATGACCTCGTTTTTAATGGCGTTTGTTTTGAAGCGGGATTTCCGTTTTGCGGAAAGGGTTTTACGACTGCTTTTTATGGTATTCGAAACACACAAATGGACGAGTGGGAGCCCATGCCTGTCTGTCTGTCTGTGCGCTCTGGATGCCATTTATTTAAAGTTTGCTCAGCATTATGACGGCTCAGTCATATTTTTTGGCTGCACGCGGCGTATGCGTAATGTGCGTGCGACCCACATTAAAAATGTATCAGCCCAATGAAGGGAAAAGCACAGACCATCGCATCGATTTGAAAGTACAAAAAGAAATATTTTTGAGAAATTTAAATTTTAAAAGGTTTAAAAATGATTGATTTAAAGAAGAATAAAATATTTTAAAATTGTAAATAAAATATAGTAATGCCTTAATAAACATTTCCTTAAATATTTAGCTTACCTTTATAGAGTCTTTAATGCAGTCTCCCCTTCTTCGACTTTGATATATAGCAATCCAATTAGACGTTCCCTTTGTCGGCATCACCCATTAGGCCTTGGGAAAAGGAGAAAAAACTTCAAGAGCTCCAGCAAACCCTCAGGAAACACGGCTTACTGCTACCAGAATCTTAAAGACACTTTGCTCCCCACAATAAAGGTGCTTTCTGCAACCGCAAAAATCTCCTCGCCGGCACTTTAATCGCAATCGCTACTCCACTGGGGTTTACGAACTCACCCTTGGCCCAAATGAAGTTAGATTTCAACCCCACCGAGTGCAGGGAGAAACGAAGAAAACACCTTGCAACCACCGAGGCGGACAGACACTAACATAAATTTCATTTCATGCCAATTTAATCAATTGGGGCTATCTGTGGACCCTTCCGGGGAGAAGGAGGAGCAGGAGCTGGCGGCGCATTATCTGCCCCCGCAGGCCGCACGATCCGATGGGAGGCTGTTTGTCACATGCTGCCGAAATTAATTCGTTTTTGATTAGGCGCAAAAAATCAATTTCTCGACCAAGCTCGCCTTTATTTGTTTATGGCGGACATCAGTTTTTCTAGCCCGCCGCCAGCTGTTACGTCACATTATTCGCCGCTGTCTGTCTGGGAGCGGGCAACAGTTGAGGCTGGCCAATTGGCCCGACCCCCTGGTCGCAGGATACGCAGGACTCGATTAGACGTTTATTTGTTTTTGCTGGAGGTAAATGCAAATTCGAGTGGCTGAAAACACGCCCCCTTCGCCGGGGCTTTATAAATCAAATGCGCGTCGCTCGGGCGGCAGCTTGTCCTGGCAGCTTTCCTACGTCCGGCGAAAAGACCGCCGCCATGTTGACAATTTTTTGCCGTTCCGCCTCCCAGACCCCGGCCAGCTCTGACCCTTGACCAGGGCCCAGACCCCGGCAACGGTAATTAACACATGCAGATTTCACCACCCGGTTTTCCGTGGGGATATATCTGGGCAGGCCAAAGGGGGAGTAAACGGAGAGAAAATAATATAATTTTGGGAAATTTAAATTATATTAAATAATAAATAGTATATTAAATGTATATATTCTCATCCATAAGCTTATAGTATACTTAAAATAAATATCAGAAAATTCCTTTGCCACATTTAAATGAATCTTGATGATCTATACTGAGAAATGACTTAAGTCTTTGCAACCTGTTAATACCTTAAATTAAATGTATAGATTTTTTAGATTTTATTTAATATATACTCATACTTTTCGCTGTGTTTTTAAGACTATGGGTTTGGAGTTGACCAATTTGGCCCAACTGTTGCCGGCCGGTCACTTGGCCCTTGTCCATTTCTGCCATTTTCGGGGGCGTTTTAATTTCAAATTCAATATTGACGCTGGCGACAATTCGAACAGAAAGAGACAGCAGCAGGTTTGGAAAGAGAGAGAGAGAGAGATGGAAATTGGGGAGGACAGGTGGCAATTTGTTGTCATATGTTTGGTCGATTTTCGCTTTATTTGCAGGCTAACTTTACATAATTAATGGCCAGCTGATTGAGTGAGCTTTGAATGCAGTCACAATGGCAACAAAATAGAGCTGTGATTCCAAAAAGGGAAAGCTGTTAAATAGAATCTTTGTCTTACTAAAAAGTACTAATAGATAGTCTTCCTTCGGTTGTAATTTTGTGGCATAACCCAAACCGGATACTGGGTATAAGCTGGCCTGGTGATTGTTGCTCCTATCCTGCCATCGCATAGTGCTAAATGCTGTCTGCCACGCCTCCGCCCCTGTGTCCACCGCGAAGGGATAGCGTGACGAGCCGTTGACTGTGAAACTGTGTGTGTGTGTGTGCCTGGGAATTCGGGAAAAGTCAGGGAAATGCGGGGAAATGCTGGGTTCAATGCACCTTTTCGAAAACTATGCCACTGCGGCGATTTTATCGATTTTCGCTACGGTTGCCGCACTGCTCTGTGGCCTGCACTCGGCGGCCGTTCGATTCAATTTCATTAACACCGAAACAGGAGGCCAAAATCAATAGCAATTAATAAGAGTACTTGACGAGGACGCGGTGGTTGGGCTGTGGCAGGGGTTGCCTTGCGAAACAGGACCACAAATCAAAAATCAAATATTAAGCGAGGTGGAAGAGTCAGGGGAAGGAAGCAGTGCCTCAGTCTTCATTCGTGTGTGTGTGTGTGTGTGTGTCTGTGTTAAATAAATACGTTTTAGCCATGAAAATCCCTTTTAATTGCCACGCAACGGCCAAAGGATTTACACACACACACACACACTCACGGACACGGAGACCAGACACATGAAGCGAACAGGAAGAGGAAGGACTAAACAACTCGGCCTGCCTATGCAGCCGGAGAGACCCGATAGCCAGAGACCCCAGAACCGGAGTCAATCGAACGGCGGACCCGGCCACATCCAAGTGGGATTTAGTGCAAATTGCAAAGTGTAACTTGTTTTTCTGAAAAAGCACTTTAGCGCATTAGAACCCACGCACACACGGACCCATCGAGGGGTTGCTTTCGGGCTGGGGCAGGGCAGAGCAGACCTGCAGACAGACGGACAAATGTATGGCACAGTTGTCGATGATGATTAGAAGTCCACTGGGAGCCCTAGTGCAGTGGGTTTCGGTTTATACCTAACCTAGAGATCATTTGTCAGTTGAAATTGATGAATCAAATAAATGAATTTATCATTCAAATAATTATTTATAGAAATACTAAGCTTGAAGGAAGATTACAAATAAATTCATAATAAATCACACTTCACGATTTCTGCTGTGGCATAAACCCCCACTCACACACATTTGGAGTGGCCGAGCTCTGCATGTCCGCAACAAGCTTGCATATTGCAATGTCCTGGCTGGATTTGGTAAATATCCTCGACCCTGCTCGACACTGGGATGCACACAGAATGAGAGAGCGGCTCAGACAACTTTCATTAAACAAACAGCATTAATTACATTAAAGATTTTGAATACATTACGGACAACTCCGGACTCGCTGGCGAGCTCGGTAATTGAAGGACCACAGCGGACAGGACCAGGACACCAGGCTGCAGCTGCAGCTGCTGCAGGATAATGGAGTTCTGTTAGTTTAACTAGTTATGAGCCCATTATGCACAGGCCCAAGCCCAGGCAGTCAGTGAAGGCAATTTGCCAGAGCGACAATATGTGCTAGTAATTCGGATTAAATGGAAAACAAGTTACGCTTTTATATGCGAAATTAATCGCAGACCTTAAACTCAATCACTTCCAATTGAGATGGTAAGAAATTCAATTCCGCCGGGCCCGGCCATCACTTATTAACTTTTCGTGTACGAATTAAAGCCGCTGTGCGTCCGTTCGCCCGTTCATTTTCAGAGCAAATCGAATTACAAGCTATTCGAAGTGAGTGAAATGAAAATTAATTGAAGACAATGGAATGCAAAATGCATTTTCAATTAATTTCCATTCTTGGCATAACGCCGCCGGCTGCCACGTACACTCGCCGGGAATCACATATTCATTATGTCGTTATGATTTGAGGAGTCATGATGGAAGCCCATTGTCCAAAGTGTCGGCAGTTTTTTTTCTTTCTACCAATTAAGTGCTTGGCATAATTTTATTTTTTTCCAAGCGGTTTTTCCGGCAAAATTTTTTATCACCAACCAGACTTTGTTTTTGCCTTTCTGGATGCTGAGTTTATCGGGTTTGCAATTGAATTTCAGCCCATATTTTGCAGGCATTGTTTGTGGGAATGAGTATGTCAGTTAAGCGAATTTTAAGGTACAGAAATATTTAATTTGTTAAATGAATAATTCAGATCAGCTCGTTGATTGTGGTTTTTAATTGAGAAAATTCTTAAAAGATAATTAAATAAACTGACATTGTTAAACGATAGAAATATATTTAAGGCTCCATTGTTTTTATTCCAAATTTTATGCCCAAAATGGACTATTATTTATTTATATATCCAATTATAAACTCTACAATATGCTCACCATCGCTGGAACATTTTTTGGCCATGCCTCCGCCATCAGCGAATTGAATCATAAAACATATTTTCAAATCAATAAGATACGACAGAGTGCGATTACGGCTCGCCCGGAAGCCAGACGGCGGTGCGGAAGTAACACCATTGAATTAATGAAAAACCGCAAATATCGAAGGTCCTCCAGCTAGGACCGCCCCCATGCCTTCCTTCCGGTTATGTTACTGGCCGCTCCGGCGGTTGGTCGTCTGCCAGGCGGCCATAATTGTTTGCGAAAACTTTATGCACGTAGCGATAGCGGGCAGGGAAAAAAATGAATTCAGGACCCTCCTCCATTTGCCGCCGCTGGAAATCGCCATTCGCCTAAACTTCAAACATAAAACGCCAAATTGCACCATTAAGAAATTCGTTGCGCATCACTGAACATTTAAAATGGGGTCGGGGTCGGAGGCGAAGGCGAAGGCGGTGCTGGCTACATAAATAATAGTTATAAATACTTAGTGGTAGTAAACTTTGTCATTGAACCCGAAAACCGAGCGAGCAGCGAGCACCGAGAGCCGCGAACCCAGCACACTTAGCAACACAAATAATGCGGCAAGGACTCGTAGCTGCACAGTGGAAAAAGTGTGAGAAATAAAGAAAAGAAAGGGATAATACTTGAAAGAAAATATATTATTAAATCTATTAACTAATTTTATAAGATACCACTAAAGTTTTCTTTTAAAAATCCTCCATTTTTTTGTCACAGAATATTATTGTTACCCACAAAATACTCCCAAGAATACCCCAATCTTCTCCAGTGCAGATAGAGTCCTGAAATCAGCGCACGTCAGCACAAAACTCTCCCAGGCCCGGCGCACTTTGCAGCTTCCTGTTACTGGCCAGCAGCAGCAGCCGCGCAATCACTTGAATATTACGGAGCGGAAATCGAAAAGTACGCGGCGGCATTCCTTGGAGCTATCTGGCTGGGTGCTGGCCGGGCAAGCTTATGACAATAATGGAAGCGTTTTGAATGCGCGCCAGTCGCCATCAATTTGCAGCTTTTGGCTGCCGCAGCGCCGATGAAGGGACGGGATGGCGGCGGAGACAGCTCTTGCCGCCGGAAGTGGCAGTGCTGCAAATAAAATGGCGGCGCGTCTGCTGGCATCGCATTTTGGTCATTTTTGCGGCGCCATTGAACAATTTCGTTTGTGTTTTGCAAGTTGTCGCAGGTTGATGATGATGGCGATTCCGGCGGCAGAGGAGAAGCTGAAGCTGGGAGACCCTGATCCTGCAGAGTGGGAGGCTTCCCTAATTTTGTGCTTCGCTGGCGTTCTCCTCTCCTCCAGGCTGCAGTTTCCTGCTGGCGCCACTTGGACCGCCGCATCTTGTTTATGGCACATAACTAATATGCCGTAAACTAAGTGAGAATCTGCGGGGGAGTCTCGGTTCGTTCTCCTGCCTTTTTGGCAAGTTTTCGGTTCAAAAACACATTTGCAATCAGTTTGCACGTCTGCGGTGGCCAGGGACCAGTTTGTGCACGGAATTGGTTTGCAAGTCGATAGGAAACCGCACAAGAAGGACAATTAAAAGGGCAAGGTGGAGTAGTTGAGCCAGAAATATGACTTAATAAACGAGATGGAGTTTTGAGATGGCTTTTATGAGAGCAATTGAAGACCTGACATAAAAGGTGACTAAGTGTTATAGCTTTTTCTGACAAATAGAATGTATAAACAAAATATAGACACTTGAAATACCTATATTTTAAAATCCTTGCCTCACTATTATATGTTTATATTTTATTCCCAAAGATAAAACGTTGCATTCTGAGGCAACTTTGCCTTGCTGCTTCCGCTTGAACTGGAATCTGAAAACTGGCAACTTGCAACCCACAACCGGCATCTGCTTTGTCCTTGCCCATCCAAAGTGCGATCCAACAAAGGACCGACACGACTTCGGCTGGCATTGAATGGTGGAAAACGCAAACAATTGTAATGACAAAACCAAACTAACCACACGGGCGAGGGACAGGGACAAGGATAAGGGAGGAGGACAGGGGACGCACACATAACACATATAGATAGATGGATGCCTAGAGATGGATGGCACACAATAGCGCAGGGCTGTAGCAGAAATATATAAAAATCTGCTAAAATCATTCATGGTCTCGGGAATTCCACAGAAACTGACAAAACTGACAGTTTTGGGCAAGGGGTCGAAGACAATGGACAGCGTTGTGCGGAAAACATGTTGACAAAAATTGCACACACACACAGGATACGCTCGAGCTCGAGTCAAAGGCTTCCCTGGCCGGGAGGGACAATGGTCGCACTCGCCTCCATATCCCCGGGCGTTTAAATAAAAATCTGATTAATTTCCTTTATGTTCGTTTCGGGTTTTTGTGGCATTGTGCGGTCATCGCAGGAGATTCCCGAGGGAAAGGTGCCAGGACATGTGGCATATGCCACTCACTATCTTTGCCAGCTGCAGCTTAAAGGTCAGTTTGGTCTTTGGAGAAACTAATGGGAAATATGGAAAACATATAAGCCGTGGGACAAAGTTAATTATACTAATACGCGCCCTGGAACAGATCCATTTCCAATTCCCTTCACCTCTTATCGACCCAAAATTAGACAAAAGAGTTTCCCCATTTAGCAACGCCGCTTAGGTGTGTTGTTTGTATGTATCTTCGATGGTCTCTTAGGTATCTGCATTTGAATTGGAGTTCTCATGACGGTACTCCGGTCGGCTTTATCGGGTCTTCACACTTCCCACTTCCCACTTTCCACGGCATTATTGTTGAAAAGTCAAAAATGTCTTCTAATGACTCATAAGATTAAAAAGTAATTTTCTTGTTATGCGCAGCGATTTTGGTCTGCCTCCTCCCTCGTTAATTTTATACATATTAATATTGGGAAAATGGGAAACAGGGAAAGGCGCACACAGAGCCCAGCGAATAAACATAAATTTTGATGCACCAAATTGGGTCATTATTGGCAGCACCGTTTCGGATCGCTTTTCTTGGCCTTTCTTGGGTTTCGCTTTCCGTCTTGGGGTTTCCCTTCTCTGTTCTGCTTGTCTTGGGCGCGTAAAATTACGCCAAACAAATTCATAATTTCGGTTGTGTTTTCTTTTTTTATGATTAGCACGCCCTTAAAGCAGCCCCAAGCCCAACCAAGGCAACCGAGGCGACACTTGCGCCCATTTATGTTCATTTGCGCGGTGGGTGGTGGCGGCTCTTAATTATTAGCTGGGCTTTTTTATGGCCTTGGGAAGTGGGTGCTGGGGTGCGAGGGTGGTGGCACTTCAGACAGACACAACAACGGCACACCAATTTCTGCGGTTTCCAATTCAACGCACTCTCCAATTAGACCCTCCAATAAATAGTCTTCTCTTGGGGGGAAGCGACAGGCCATGTGGCTGGCTGGCCGTGGCTCGAACATTAAACTAATTAACAATTAAAGTGCCAGACCGAAAAATATGCTCTGCCCATTAAAAAACAGCCTAATGAATTAATAATAAAATATGTTTATCTCAATGCTCGCCTAAATGATGGCACTGTCTGTCCAAACTGACAACGGAAACACTTGAGAAAATGTCTAATGTCAAAAGCCAAATTATGCATTGGGGCAAAAGCTGGGGAGAAAATAAAGAACTTTAACGACTGGTTCTGGTTTCAGCTGGGAATGGTAATTAGGGAAACAATTAAAGATGAAATGGAACTATGAGAAAGTATTAGAATCTCGTACTTAAACAGAAGAAAAATGTTAATGTTAAATGTTGATAATAGTTACTTGAATAATATTGTAAAATAAACATTTCTTAAGTCTCTTAAAGATACAATAAAGTGCTTAGATTTTCTACTAACACAATTATTTTAATTAGGATAAACTAGAAAAGTATTTCAGAATAAATTGAGACTGAAAAAGCAAACTTGAAGGGTATAAAAATCTCGGCTTGCCGAAGTTTGTTTCCTTTTTGCTTCTTATAGATTTTTTCCTACAATAATAAATTAAAAAGTGTTCTCCGCTGGCACCAAATGAAAAATAGATTCTAAAATTGACACTCTTCTAGGGATTCCCCAGATATTAACCACTCGATTGTTTTGATTTCCTGACCTTCGCTAGGACTCGAACTGGGACCCTTTTGCCCAGGAATCCAGGAAGGAACCCCTTAAGCAAACTGCCATTAAGAAGGCTTATCAATTTCCGCACTCTTCTGACCCCGGGCATAAATCTCGCAAACATTTCGCCTAAGCCATGAAATGTAATTAGTTTTATCAGCCGAGTGCCAAAGCGGGACTTCACCTGGAATCGAAGCTGTTTATGGCATTATTGTCTTATTGCCGGGAACACGA
Source organism: Drosophila kikkawai (assembly GCF_030179895.1). Classification (NCBI taxonomy): domain Eukaryota; kingdom Metazoa; phylum Arthropoda; class Insecta; order Diptera; family Drosophilidae; genus Drosophila; species Drosophila kikkawai. The sequence continues at coordinate 18,069,505 of NC_091729.1, read as the reverse complement.
AATCGAGACGGAGTGGCTGGCAGTGGGATGCGAGGGATGCCTTTCATTGTCTTTTCATTCGAAAATAGAGCCAAAAACCCATTGCTGTCCATAATCAACGCAAATCCTTGCCTAATGCCAGTTTTGTGTCACACACACAGACATACACAGAGGACAACGGACGGGGGGGACTGGGAATCCTGTTCGGTATATTGTCATTTTCATGGCTCTGTGGAGCGCTTTCACCTCCGGAGCGGCCGATGATATCCTTTGGCCCTGCCAGCGAGGACACTGAGTAGTGGAGTCCGTTTGCCGATTTTGCCGGCTTAATGTTATTTGTATGCCCGTTGTCCTTTTTAGTTTGCAGTTGTTGTTCCTAGGACTACGGACTGCGGGCTTCGAAAAAAAAGCAAGCGGCGGAGCATTCGTTGCTTTTTGTGGTCGTTGCGATGTCTTCTTCAAGCCCAAAGAGCAGCTGAGTGCTGTGTCCTGCCAGGATTGTCCTTTTTTTTTTTAGCAATGGAGGGGGCCCACATATGCGCTGTCTGCGGTTGTCTTTTGGTGGGCCTTTTTTCTCTTTCAACGCTGGGCTCTTGTTTGTTTGTTTGCCCAACTTGTCAACTTCTTTTTTTTTTTTTTTTACTGTGTGCGTTAGCCGTTATCCTGCCGCGTCCTGGGCTCGAATTTAATTGCTGTGGGAACGCTGCACATGAGGCACTTCAAAAATCGGACCGAGCCCAGATTGGATTTTCAATTGAGTTGGTCAGCCCGGCGGCGGAGCTCTTTTGGAGGCTTTCTAATTTTGGTTAAGAAAATATTGTATAACTTTTAATGGCTCCCCAGAGGGATCATCATATTTCCTTGAAGAGCTTTATGTGTGTCCGTAAATCAGGACAAGAAGCTGAACATTGCATTCAAAAGAGGTAGCTTTAAGTGGTATTCTTCTGAGCTGAAAACCATTCACAAATTGTTTGTAAAAATCTACACAATCTATTGATTGATTCAGGGATGCTAAAAAATTTGACAAAATACAAAAAATGTGTCGTTGATGCGCTTTCTAATTATCTGTAAGCATTCCTCCCCAATTTTACATTACTCCAAGCTGCTGAACTTGAATTCCTTGCATCATTACTTCCATTTCCATTCCATATTTGGCTCAACCGCGAAATGAAGCCATTAGCTTTTTATTTGGACATCCTTGGGTTAGAGCCGATAAAAACTTGCCGCAACTACTGTTGCAAGTTCTGTTTGCTTAGTGCCGCAAAAACAGGGACATCATTATGCGGCAGACACTTAATTGTCGCTCATATCTATGCCAGCAGCAGCATCAGCACAAGGATGCAACTGCAGTGGGATGCGATAGTTGCTTCTGCCACCGTTTCGCCGTTTCATGGTTGGCCATTTTCATTTTGTAATTCTGGCAAAAAGGCAGACGTTTTCGGGTTAGTTCCTGGCTGCGCCAACTGGCGTATGGCAGCCAACATTATCAGCAATAATCAGTGTGCTTCTGTGGCGTCCCCAAAAAGCCGAATGCTGCGTAATGTATGCAACATAAATGCAGATATTTGCGGCCTGTTTTGGGAAACTCCATTCCTGCGGTTGCGGAGCATTCACTCGCTTCTACAAATTATAGATGGGGAAAGTTTACAATACGAGAAACGAAACCGAATGAGTTGCGGGATTTTTTCACAATTTTAGCCACTAGTTTACAGACAAAATAAAGTTAGGAAAAGATATTTCTCATTAGGGAAATTTTAGGAATGGACCCTCTTAATGCTTTGCAAACTTCTAACTAATTAAGGATTATGTTTTTACAGATGTGTGCATATGAAATAAGTGTGAAAAGGTAAAAAGATCAATAAATTTGTTCACATTAACTCACAAAGAGATAATTAGTTTTAAATACAACTAACAAAACCCGCCTGTCCATGCCAAACAAACAGAAAACTATTAACGTGAAAAAAATACAATTAAAATTTAAACAACAACAGCCTTTGAAAAAAAGTAAGCTTTAAATAACACAAAGTTAAAATAACAAGAACAAATAACTAAAAAAAGGCAATATAAAATCAGTTATCAATCAAATTCAATAATATTTTCTTTGGGTGCCAGTGTAATTTTCATACTTGTAGTCGCTGTATGTGTCTGGAATAATTAACTTACAACTCTGTTTTCTGGCCATCCCCAGCTGCCAAGTCTTAGCCTAATCCAGCCATAACCCTTGGACAGGCAGGACAGACTCGACACTGTGCAGCCGGCTAATAAGTTGGGGAAACCCTTTCCTTCATTGGACATTCGGTGCTGGCGGCGCTTTCCTTGGCCAAGACCAGAAAGCATTTATATTTTTTTGCTGCTGGCGTGCTAATAAAGATTGCTCTTGTTTTGCGAAATTGTCAGGCGGACAAAAAGCACAGGCCCATGCCCCAGTCGGAGTTGGAGTCGGAGTTGGACATTAAACAGTCAGCTCATTGTCGTGCCTGTCGTGGAGCGGCGTCAGTTTTAGTTTTTCATCATCAACATCCCAGAGAAACCGGGGGGATAACTGGGAAAACTGCCGACTGGGAAAATGCCGGGATGCAGACGGACATGGAATGAATGGAGCCACTTGAGGCCATGGCAGTGCAGGGCCATGATGGGCAAAACCACAGCCTCGATGGCGATGATGACGACGTCGACTAACGGAGCCCGACTAACTGGAGGTCATTCCGCAGTCCCAGCGCTATGAAGATGTATGGCTATGGCCCCCCGATATGATGATGAACTGCCGGCAGAGGCCTGTGGACACAAACACCATAACTCCAACGCCAGGCACACACAGAGAAATCAATATGGAAATGAATTTGGAGCTAAAAGTATAATTTAAGTGTACTTTTCTTGGCCCTCAATAGATGTTATATTAATAAAAATAGCTTCTATTAATTTATATTTATTTATACTTTCAATTGGCACTCCATTTCTTCCTGTGTTCCTTTTAGCTTTTAGCCTTTGAAGTCATTTGCTGTTGCTATTTGCAACTTGTAATTGCTTATTAATGTCATTGTGTGCCCCGGCGTAGGATCGAGTGGCAAGGAAGACTGTGCCCCATAGTTTCACTTGAAATGTTTTTAACAAATTTATGCTAATGTGATTTTGCAATTAAACAGCCCGGAGGCAGAATGATTGAGCGACCTAATGCACCAAGTGCCAGGCGATTTATAATGCCCACACGATCAGCATCCGTTCTGTGATCGCCGCTAAATCATCTCTCCATATGTTTCGACTTCAGACGCCGACAAATGATGATGAAGATGTCGGGGCGTTGGATAAAGTGGAGCGCCTCTGGTTTGCCTAATGCTGATTTCTACTCAACGAATGGCAAAACGAGCTGTCAGAGATGGGAAAGAGATAGTTGGTGGATGCACAGTGGCAAGAGTAGCTCATACTGAACTAAAATATAGTAACATCTTTAAAAGTAATATTTATAGAAAAGAGCATTTAAAATATTATTATTTCCTTATTACTTATCTCCGATTAAGTGGTTTGAAATTCAGTAAATACGTTCTAAAATCCACCCACTGTGAGTGTCAGAATTTTAGCACTGCATCTGGCTTTTACATTTATGATGCCTATGCCTCTCTCCTTTTGATCTTTGCGCTTAGTTTTTCCAGACACTAATGACCCCTCCTTTGCCGCCTGAATAAGATTCGGACTGTGTGGAATGGATTAAGGTAGCGCAAACTATGGATTATTTATGGGTTCCCTCTTCTGTCTGCTCCGCGTAAATTACTTTAAAAATTTAAACGCACTTTTCAGTCGGCGAACGTCGCGCATACGCCCCATGTGGCACATCAAGTGCCAGGCCATCACATGCAATGTGAGAAATCATGCATAAAAATTTATTATGTTCAAGCGCATGTTGCAACATCATGTTGCCTGCAACCATCATAATAATATCAACGGCAGCAGAGCTCGCCGAGCAGCAACAAAGAGTTGCATAAAAAATGTATAAAAACAGGAGAAAAATTATATTTTTTTTAACTATCTGAATATGTTACACTCTTTCATGGGTTTTTTTTTCCTTTTTTATGCGTAATACGAGAAAGTTTTTAAACTTTATTTAAAAAACTCTCACCCATTATCGATACAGCGTATAGGGGAGTCCTGTTTTAAATGACATTTTACCTTATTTTCTGAACATATAATGCTGATAGAAAAAAGAGCAAACAAATTCATCCCTAATGACGATATCAGTGTACCTTTACCGCAAGTGGATACCAGCAAATACCTACAACAAAAGCAGCAATTGTTTTTTTGCTGCCACATCGGAAAATGCAGCAATGCAGCGACTGCGGCAGAGGCAGCAGCTGCGACAGCAACATCATTTGAACTGTCATTAAACTTTGACTATCATCCTTTTATTATTTGGAGCTACCGGTGCCTCACTGCTCTCAGACAGCAGCATGAAGCAATGGGTACCACAGGTCTAGTAAGATATTGGATAGAAAAAATACAGGTAAAATTTGATAATATAGTTAAGGAAGTTGTGGTATTTCGATATCCATCAACTTGAATTTAAATAAGAAAATTAAACTGCCTCAAATACTAACTAAAATACTATAATATTTGAGTTTTAAGAGTAAAATAATTGCTTAACCATTAATTTCCAAGGTATTTTTCCGTCGACTCTTCAAACTTTGCTCCTCTGCCAATTGTTGCTGGGGACAATACTCTTATTTATCTTTTTTCTTTTTGTTGTGTTTGTTAAGGGATCCCTGCATTGCGCTGGTGCGAGTATTGTTTTGTTTTGTGGCAGCAACACGTGAGCTCACCGCACTGCACGTTGGCTGTTGCACGTTGCTGCTGGCCATGTCGCCGCTGCTTTTGGCCTTTGTCTCGTCGCGCTGGCTCCACAAAAAGTGATGAACATGTTTACAGCATTTGCGTCATAAATGCCCGGGCCGGCAGGCAGCCTCTCCTCCTCGACAGCTTTGTTCCGTCGCCGCCGTTGGCCTCTTTCGGCCGGCGCACTTCTCATGGTCCAGATGGCGCAATAGACGTGGCTTTCAATGCGGCCAGTTGCATTTTGTGGTAATATGCATTTGTCAACACCAGTGACTTTTGCCGTAATCTGCATTCCCATTTCCAGCGGTTGATGACAAAAGTATGATTGCGGGAAACATCAGACAGTAATGTCTCGATCTATTACCCAATGGATAGAGGCTTTCCGTTGTGTCTGATTTTAAATTAAATAACAAAAAAAGAGTTATTATTTTCTCATAAATACTTGGCTCAAAGGTGCAAATCCATTTTTATATGCTTTTTACTAAAGCAATTTAAAGCTTTGTGGACTCATTTACTTGTCAAGTTTGAAAACAATATTGATTGTTGTGCCTTCCCCTTCTCAGGAGAGTCTGATTTATAATTGTAATGGCTTTGAAAATATAACACTAATGCTGATTTCATGGTGTTTAATTTACCAAATAAGGTAATTACAAGTTTCCTAACCGATGCAAATTAGTTTTACTCTCATTTAAAATATACTTTTAATTTAAGAAGTGGCTTTCAACTGTCTTCAAATGCCTAAGGATAACGTTATTTGAACTATTTTCTCTTTCTATTATATATTAATACTTTTTTTTTTTTAATGCATTTAGACACAAAAATAAACTATAAACAATATCTTATAACCCAAGAGACTTCCTTTTCCTGAGCTACTTTATTATATCTTAAAAATGTTTGCTTTAAGTGTATTTTTATTTTTTATTCATCATCAATCAAACGGGCATCGGCTCCCACAAGAGCGAAGATAAGGATTGCTGCAACTCCAAGGAATATCTTCATGTTGAAATGTGACGATTCAGATTCTGTATAAGCCAACTTCAAAGGAATATGGCCTTTATATAGGAAAGGGCTAAGCCAACGAAACTAATGCCGATTTAATGGTGTTAAATAGAACAAATAAGTTTATTTACCAGTTTCATAACCAAATCTAATTAATCTCACTCCCTTGTCTAATGTGTTGTTATATAACGCTGCAGTTTTCAAAATTTTCTATAGGAGTATACATTTGCCTAAGGTTTTTGAGATTTCAATTGACGAAAATGGATCGGTTCTAAATAATCCAATTACAAATACAAACTTTGGGATGCCGAAGCTAGCTTCCTTTATAGTTAAAAATGCATTTAAACACAAAAATATATATATAAATTAAACTATAAACAATGTCTTATAACCCAAGAGACTTCCTTTTCCTGAGCTACTTTGTTAGATATTAAAAATGTTTGCTTCAAGTGTATTTTTATTTTTTATTCATCATCTTTTATTTGTATACCCTTGCAGGGTATTATAATATACTTTTTTATTTTCCTTTCCCCTTGCTGAGTGGACCAATCAAACGGGCATCGGCTCCCACAAGAGACAAGATAAGGATTGCTGCAACTCCAAGGAATATCTTCATGTTGAAAAGTGACGATTTAGATTCTGTATAAGCCAACTTCAAAGGAATATGGCCTTTATATACAAAAGTGCTAAGCCGACGAAACTAATGCCGATTTAATGGTGTTAAATAGAACAAATAAGTTTATTTACCAGTTTCATAACCGATTCTAATCAATCTCACTCCCTTGTCTAATGTGATGTTACATAACGCTGTAGTTTTAAAAATATGATATTATATAAGAGTATAAAAATGTCTAAGCTTAATGAAACTTCATTTGACGAAAATGGATCGGTTCTATATAATCGAATTATAAATTGCAATGGCATACCAAACTTTGCCATGTAAAAGTTAGCTTCTGTTATTGTTTAAAATGCATTTAGAAATGTATAAATTATACTATAAACAAAATCTTATAACTGCCCAAGAGACTTCTTTGTAAGATCTTAAAAATTCGTGATTTTAGTGTTGTTTTATTTTGCATTCATCATCTTTTATTTTTTACTTTTTATTTTTTAGGAAACCTGGTTGGATATTCAATCAAACGGGCATCGGTTCCCACAAGAGCCAAGACAAGGATTGCTGCAACTCCAAGTAATATCTTCATATTGAAAAGTGTATATTCAGGTTCTGTTGAAACCTTCTTGAGAGGAATATGCCTCTATTTATACAAAGCTGCTAAGAAGGTGGAACTAATGCTGATTTTAAACCAGTTTAAACCAATAAGTCAAACCTTATGCAAGAAACACGCTCTGCTGGCTCTATAATGTGCGTTAAAATTGCAATTTAAAATTTGTAAATATCCACTTTGGCTGAAACCTCAGAGAAATTAACATTAAACTGCCTTTGGCCACAGAGCAATGTCACTTATTCTGTATCGTATATATTAATTACCTGAAATTCAATTCAATTTAATCACCAAAGTATAGTATCCATTCGCTTGAAACACTTTTATTTACTCTGATCAATTTTATTAATTTCCTATTTGAGCGGAAACTGTATCTCTGCCGAGGGGAAGCCTTTTCGCTGCTTGTTAATTAAGTGACTGCCAAGTTTAAAATATTAAATTATTTATACAGCTAACAAACGGAAATTAAAGAAATTATTTTCTGTCCTAGAGTAAGCTTCTCAGAATATGACGTATGCGACATGTTGCCAGCAGGATTATTTCAAATCACTGAGCATTCAGAGTCCCAGCTCCAGACGTGATGAAGGAAATATAATATTTGCGCCCTTCGGGCATTTTTCAATTGAATTTTCCCGACACTCTTTGGGCTTTTCTTGGGCGGGAGCACCTCCCCCGCATATGTTTGGCAAATTTTGAGCGGCTACGTGAGCTGCCTGCGAAGAGGTTCCCCCAATTAAACCTGCAATTGAGCCACTTACACTTTAAGAATTGCATTAAAAAGTATTTCGCTTCGATTTTCATCGTTGGCTTGATTTCGGTTTGCAGCGTTTCGCATCGCCAAACTTCCGCATCTCGGCCAGGCTACGTGCCTGGGTTTCGGTCTAGGCTCCGCCGACTCGGTCGGCTGCAGCCTGCTTGGGAGCCAACGTTATGCATTTCACGTGCAACAAGTTGCAATCATAACAAGCCCGCTGGCTTGCTGATGCAACCGAAATGCAATGAAAATATTGAAAGAGCCAGCGTTCCTACAAATGTTTCTCGGTAATGGCAAAAGAATGCGTTTTATCTCTGGTTCGTTCTCTAAGTAAGTATACAGGGATATATAGAGTTGTGAGACTGAAACACTTCGTGCTGCGATCTCATGTTCGAGTTTATGTTGTTTTTTGTTCAAATTCAAATCAGTTCGTTGTCTAAGCGCACTTTCTAACAGCTGAGAACGTGAGGTTTTCTGGTTTTTTTGTTAAGGATATCCTGTTGGATTTTTGTCAAAATAAAACTCAAGTCTTCAGTTTTCACCTGTGACTAAACCGGAGAGAGTACTTCCTTTCCTTGGCTTACCAATGCAACTGCCACAAACGTGCTACAAGATTGCTTCTGTTAATTTGCCTGATTTTATTCGCCCCCCTAGCCCGGGCCAGTCCGCAGCCTCTGGCTCTCGGGAGCTGGGGATTATTTAAATTTTTGCCTCGTGCGTTGCCTTAGACTTTAAAACTCAACTGCGAATCACGACTCGACAAACAAACTACTGTCTTTATACATATTTATGCCGCCAGACAGCCGATGGTGGTGGCACCATGGCTCCCGTTCCCACCAGGCGATCGGTGGCTGGAAAGGGAGCGTGAGTGGGAGCAGGAATCGGGCCAGAAGCTGTGGAGCTGGAAACGTGTGCAACAAACTAAGCCATTTTTGTCGCCGCCCGTCTAAATACCAAACTTGGCTTTTGGCAGACGAGCAGAAGGAAGACCGGCCGGCGCTGCGAACGCCGAACGCCGCCGAATGGCGAATGGCGAAAAGCGAAAATATCCTGCGCGAAAAAAGCACAAATAAATCATGATTCATGACCAAAAGCCACAGAAACGCCAAAAACAAAAGCAAAATGGCATAAAACTTTGGAAAAAAGCAAACAGCAGAAACGAAAATACTCGTACAAAAAAAAATCAAATGCGAGGCTGAAAAAGTTGCAGAGGCGACGACACAAAATGTTCGTGATTCGTCCGAATTCGAAAAAAAAGACAAAAAGAGAACACGGAAAATAATGCGGAATATTTTTGAAAACACAAAAAATGTTTGCGGAATCGCAAAGGGGGAGACCCGCCGAACTTGCCAAGTTATTTTGTTGGCCATGTTTACAAAATGCGCCGTGTGCTAAGCATTTTTATCACGCAGCTCTCTGTTCCAGCCGCCTTTCCAAGGGTCTGCATTTCTGCAGCCACTTTTTTGAGAGTTCCTCATAAAATCGAGTTGCCGTTTAGACCAGGTCTAAACGAACGTTTTGTCATAATGCGACATTTAAGGAATTTTTATATGAATTCACTTAACGACTTCGATCCTTGATGTTGTCGTTGTCGTTCAGGTTGATGTTGCTGGCAATGTTGCTGCTGTTGCTGCTGCTGTTATCCTCCGTTTGCACATTAAGGTGTGGAATTGTAATTATATCGAGTTGTCTCTGAGCACAGTGGGTCATTTTGGGCCAAGAAGAACAAGATCTACTCTTAAATAAAAAAGGGAATTGTTAGAAATACATAAAAATTAAATATATGAGTTTTTTTGTACATGAGAATCTTTCATTCAAATAATTTTTAAAATAAATTGTTGGGCAATCCAACTTGGATAATGCTTAGGAAAGTCTAGTTCCCTTAAATATTATATTTTTTTAAAAGTCCCTAAGTATTTTCTATTTATTTTTTTCATTAAGACCCACTGTGCCTGTGGAGGACGTCAACACTTTTCCCAAAGCCCAACCGCTCTGCAGACCAACCACAATAACAGGCGAAACAACATCAACTTACAACTTTGTCAGAGGACCTCGACCATCATGATGATGCCTTCGGCTCCAGGCTCTCAGCTCCCAGCTCCCAGCTCCCAGCTCCCATCTCCCATCTGCCTTCACCTTCTGTTGCCAAGTATCTCCACTCAGCTGCAGTCCGCCGGCAATGTCGCTACCTTGGGCCACACAATTAACTTGCTCGCTGACTTTTAAAAAGGCATTGGCTGACATTTTTACGCGTGTACATGATTTTATTCGCCGCGCTGTCCGCACAGGTAATTATGGCACGTTAAAGTGTTAATGGGCCACGTTAAGACCGGGATGCCGGGCGGAAAGAGCAGCTGGTGTTCCCGATGAACTTTGAGCTAAGCCACGGCTTAAATCTGGGCCCCAATGAAGCCATTTAGGGGCACAAAATATGGCCAAGTCCTGCCGGTCAAGTGAGCCCATATCTTAGCCGTTTTAGTGGGCTGGCCAATTAGCCGGCGTTGTCAACGATCTGGTCTCGGAACTGGTTTCTCTTGGCTAGCAGCTAATCCAACTATAACTGTATGCATGCACTGGCATAAAGGTGTGGTTTTTTAGGTTCTGTAAAATATTAGTTATAGAAAAATATAGAGAAATAAAAGTATACTAAAGTGAATATATTATGAATTTAAATCAATAAATTGAGTTTAAATTTTAAAAAGTTCTCTTATATCTTCCGACTTATTGTTTATTCTGATCAACTAAATTGAAGGTGTTTGAATGGGTATATTATAGTTTCTTTCCGTGCAATTGCATTCTGCGGCGACACTGGCGCTCCAAGTCGCGCTGTCACCTGCTTCTGCATCAATTGACGTTATTGATTCCGCAGCCAGCAATTTTCCGCCACCCAATCGCCATAAGTTATTATGTCTACGCTTGGCTGGAAGACTAGAAGAGGACTGCAAGACTGGCAGGCGGACTGGCAGTCTGGCAAACTGGTTCTCCCATCATGTTGGACATGTATGGATTGCCTTTCGCCTATTGCCTATTGCCTGTTGCCGAGTCCCGGTGTCCTGGGCCCCGTCCGCCTCTCAAGGCGTTCGGCAAAATTGCATGACAAATAAGTTTTGTGTGTCGCCGACAGTTGACATTTTTTATGCCGCTGAGTTATATGACAACGCAGTGTGGCCAGGATGGGGACTTTGGCCTGTTTCTAGCGATGGCTGCATCCCAGTCTCAGCCAGAGCGCTTTCCAGCTGGCCCGGCAGAATATTGATTTTTATAAATGCTGGCCATATGCAAAGTTGGCAGTTTGTTAAAGCGAGCCCAAAATGTCCCGGGGCTTTCTCCTCTCGAATGACGGTGAATGGGGAAAAGCACTTCCTTTATGATCGTGAGATTCTGCCTCGTTGCTTCAAGTGAATCTTTAAAATTTAAGCTTTAAGTTTAAGAATACTGATAAGTTGAAATGTTGTATGCTGTTTGAAAGAGATGAAAGGCTTTAAGACACGTTAAAATTTAAAAATTAGTAAGGAATCAAAACTTGTGGTTGGTTGTTCTTTGGCATTTTATACAGGGAACTAATGGGAATTTTACGGTTTAATATGTCTGAAGTTTAAAAACACAAAATAAAAGCATTAAACTGTGACATTCCTTGGTGTTTAAAAGAAAAAAACTACGTTTCATTTTCAATAATATTAAGTTAACTAGAAAACGTAGATTATAAGCTTTCTAAGAACCATTTGACTTTGTTCTCAATTTCCTATATGATAGTCATTATAATTCCTGCTATCATAATGTTTTCATTTACTATTACTCTCTTCTGGGTTTCAAGCTTAATTACTTTACAGCCGTAAATCAATTAAAAGGTCTATGCGAATATTATGCCAGTACCGCGCCCGCTTGACTAACAGTCTAGGCATTTTAATTGAAATTAATTAGGTGGGGATATCATCCGCATGTGGCACAAGGAACGCACTCCAACGAGCTCCAACTACTTCACGCCAATTGTTGACAGTCAGTCAGCGAATGCCAAGTTGTTGGGACAAATGAATTGCAGCTGATGTGGCTTTTGTTACTGCACAGAGAGAAAAATAGTATACTTAATGGTAGTCCTACTTTAAAATTCTATTTAAATTTTAGAATTTTTAGAAGGAAAATCAAACTCACAAAATGCAATCGAGATGTACCATCTTTTTTTTTGCTGTGTCCCAGAGGCTGTGCAGCGTGCAGCAGCAGCATTCGTTGTGTGTCAATCAACGGGGGCCAACATGTGGGTCTTCTCCTCGTCTCCTCGAGAGCATTAAAGGCGCTCGGCTGGAACTGAGCGGTGGCGCGGTGCAGGCGGCACTGCATTTGCCATTTATGACAGTTGAAATGTCAAAAGAACAGCGAACAGAAGGCATTTGCAAGTGTTAAGCGCTCCTTTTCGAGGCGAGTCTTCTTGCGCAGCTGTTTTTGATCTGCCACGGACACGCCGCCCTCGGGAAAAGGGGTAATCCCCCTTACCATATGTACATCTCCCCTCGTAAATCAAGTTAACGGCCTCGTCAGGAGCACATGAGTGGATATTGTAGAAAAACTAATTAAAGGAAATGAATTAAAAACAGAGGAGAGGCAACATTATCGAAGACTTGGTCTTACTATATAATTGTTGTGACTCATTTTGATAGCAAGTGATGTTTATTTATTTGTTTATTTTTTCACGGTTAATAAATATCTCCTCCTTTGACCATTTCCCAGCTGATTGAATATATAATATATATTTTTCCCAGTAAAGTAGGACAGCATTTATTCAGATTTTCTTATCCACACGTTCTTTGCACTTGTTGCTCGTATAAAAAAATATAAATTCGTATAAATTTGTGAGGCTTTTTAGCATTTTAATTGTACAGGGTGCGGACAGATCTGTTGAAACGCTTGTTAAGGGGCACTTTTATGTCAAAAGGAAATAGTCGCCGCTTCGAATGTGTTATTTGAGCTATGGGCAAAGGCGTAAAAATCTGCGTAATTAAATTTTATTTTTGGGCGACAGCAGCTGTTGCCCAGGGATTTTTTGGGGCAGCGAGTGTTGAGGGATTGCTGGTGGCGGTGGGAGTGCGCTGCCTGGTGGCACATGGTCCGCTGGCTAATTAGCTCCGCTCGAGACTCGAGTCTTGATTCTCGAACATCAAAGCCGGGTCGAGCACGCGACACCTTCTCGCCGGGAACCCAAGACGAATTCATCGACGGCTGTCAAATTAGCAAGGCAAATGGCAAAAATACACATACTCCGTGTGTAGTATGTATTTGCATAATTTGTGCAAAAATAAAAGAGTCATATTTATATGCTCGGAAGCCATCGCATCCACTTATTTAGGCTTGTTCCTCCTCGAGTGCCACTTGTTTTGTTTCCCTTTTTGCGCCGCCTGCTCATTTCGATTCGCCGGCAGGGCGGCACTTTCATCTCGACGCGAACCCAACTCATCTCATCTCATCGGATACTTATGTGGCCATATGGTGGCAGCAGCGCCCTCCCTCCGCATCTCATTCCGTCATCGTCTTACACTCAATAACAGCGAGCGAGCGGAGCCCGTCATGATGTACGATATTAAAATTAAGTGTTACATTTGTCAGCGATGATGCGCGTCAAGGAGCCAACGAGATCTGATATAGATCCTCCCCAATCAAAGCTGGCTGGTGTTTACGAATCATTTCGTTTGCTGCGATTGATCAACAGATGGTTGGCGAAACAGATATTGGATAGCTCTCTCGGATATCAGTTTCTAATTGGGTCAATAGGTTCCGTCGTTGATGGCAAACCAATAAAGATTTCAAACGAAAATCCAATCAAATATTGAATATTATTGAGAAGAGATTTGTCTATCAGAAATCTATACTAGAAGGGTAACAATAATATTAAATGTATCTTTTAAAAAGCACTATCTTAGCTATCAAGTTTCTTACCTAAATCTCTCTCTGCTAGTCATGATTCTCCACCCTCTTTCAATTAAAAAATAATTAAAAAATTCAATTGTTTCTTGTTGTCTAACTTGTCTGGTCTTTATGTGTCTCGAATGACTCACGAGTGTTTCTGTGGCTGGCTTTTATCTGGCCCCAAGCCATCTACAGCTGCAATGACACTTTAAAAGGGGTCAGCCGGGGGTCAGGGCACTTCAAAGTTAACTTTTTCGGTGACATGTGCGACTCGGGGCCCCGGCGCCCCGTGTTGCCAAGTGAAAGTGTAACTGTAATGCCATCCAACTGTAATTATATACAGTCTGGCGTCCAAGTTTATCTAGCGCCGAGCTGCGAGTGTCGCTCAAACGCAACTCGGCTCTGTTCTGGCTCGTCGAGCTGTCTGGCTGCTGGCTGTCATAAAATATAAAACTTTGGCCCCCCCGTCTATGGGTGTGTGTGTGTTTGTCTGGGCCGAAAGTTTGCAGTTTTTGTTGCCGGAGACCTCCTCGGGTTTCGGTTAGTTGCGTGGGTGTAACTGGCAGCGCCATTGGCCCAATTACACTAAACGAGTGTTTCGCAGATCCCAGCAGGAGTGGCATCCAACCACCCGCCTTACCCAGTCGCCGGCTGTTTGCCAAGATAAACGACGGAGGATTCGACTAGGATTCAACTCGAGGACTACTCCTCCTCCTTCTCCTCCTCTTACTCCTCCATCGCTGTCCCTGTAATTTTCGGGCGTTATAATGGGGCTTAATGCACAAAACTCGTTATCAGCAGGAGCGTTGAAAAGTTTGCCGAGAAGCCAACAAATGGAACTCGAGCGCGTTTGATTAAATGCATGTAATTTGGCCTGAAGGTCCTCTAAGGCCGATCCACATCCATATCTGGCTAGGGATCCGGAGGGCCATCAATCGCGATTGTCTGTCTGTCAGTCAAATTATGCGGAATGAGCGGCAAACAGAGCGCAACTCGAATCAACTCGCACCAACTCCTCCGGCTTAAACACTCTGGGCTAGACAATGACCCCTTTCAGAGCCCGAAACCAGAAAGGTAAACAATTTGAAAGGCACTGAAAGAAGTGGAGAGTGGAGAGATTTAAGATACTTTTCAATGAAATAATAGTTTCTGCAAATATTAAACTTATTTAAATCTGAGTAATCATCATGTAAGCTGTTTCCAGGTTTCATTGTTGGCAAAGAAAACAACTAAAAAGGAAGCTTCTTTACTAGACAAAGATCTATAACAAATCGTAGACATTTCTCTCTCTGTGCTGGACATTTTTAGCATCCCATTGTAAAGTCCAACCCTTTATGACACCTCTCAGCCTTCGCGGAGAGTACGATGTGAGAAATGCAATTTTATTGCTTGTGAAACATGTTAAATTCTGGCGAGAACAGAGATCCCAGCAATTTAATGCCGCCGGATTTGGAAGAATTTATATGGCAGCAGTGGGCGTGGCACCGAGCGGGACATTTTTATGTCTTCTCTGGTGTCTCTGATCTGTGCGAGCGGGTCGGGTCCCTGACTCGGGCATAAAACTCGTCAGCATTTTGAACTCCTCTCATAAACGTGATGGGACGGACGGCCATTCTAGACCATATCCCGTATGAGCACGGTTTCGGTATATGTTTTATGGAAATTGTTAATGCCCATCGGCTGTTTACGATGCCAAAAAGGAGGCGTGGCCGAGCAGAACACATTCTCTTCTTATTTTTTTGGCCACATTTGCTTAGTCAGTTACATTTTTACGAGGTGCCGGGGCGGGAGGAGAGTGAAACAAATAAGAAAATGGCCCATTTCCGGCAGTGACATCTTGGCCACTTCAGGGGCAGAAGAGCCCCTGGGGGAGGCGAAAACTAAGATGTAAGCGAAGGAATTCAGAAAGCAGAAATTCTCATACCGATAAGCCAACTACTGGCCACCACTTCATCATAACTCTCGACCGCCTTTGTTCGCGCTTCGTCTGGCGTAAGCCGATTTACCTTTAATCCCTTGTCCAAAGTCAAAGTTAACGATCTGACCCACTCGTAATTGCACTTGCCAACTTTCACTTTTGAGCTGGGTCTGTTCAAAGGAACGCCGGACCCTGGCCGTGGTCCACTTTCTTGGCCATAAATTCGCCACGAACATAAGTTGTGGTCTTTTGAAAAGCGACTCGAGTTGAAATTAGTTCTGCCTGCATATTGCACACATTTTATGCATGCTGCAGTTGGCCATTTCGATGCTCTTTCCTGTGTTCTGTTCAAGGACAATTTAATTATTCAGCCTTATTTTAGCAGACTTTTTGCACACAGCTTGCACTTCCGCTTCCGCTGCCGCTTCCGGCTTCCGCCGCTCCGCTTCCGGCCTGCCGCTCCGTCCATTGTTGTCCTTGTCTTTGGCACACAGAAGGAGAAAGAGAGCCAGAGCACAGTGCACTAGAAAAGTTTTTCCATTTCCCGCCTGCCTTCGCTGTCTGCTTTTCGCCCATAACAAGCTGGCAGAACTGGGAAAAGCTTGCCGCAAACTTCGCTGGCGCTCTAATGGAACTTTAAGCTAGATTAATTTTTTAATTAGTTCTTTTGTTGCTGCGCACTGAAGTGCCGCCGCCACCCCCGCCTCAGCCCAGCCAGCGGCGTCTTCCCGGGCAAGTTGTTGCCTCCGCGGGCTGCGGATGCATCCTGCAGGAGGAGCAGCATCGCCTGCCTCGTTTGTAATCCTTCGTATCGCAAATGGAAATGGCAATGGCAGCCATCGCATGCAAACTAATTTTTAAGCACTGCAAAAACAAATAATCTACTAGTAATATTGCTTAAAAGCGTAGTTAGGAACTTGGAGATATAGAAATAAATATATTATAAACATAAGTCTTGTTTTTACACTCTTTTAAACACATCTTGCCTTTAGCAAAAGTATCTCCACATCCTTAATTCTTTTCTCTCCCTGCATTCACTTGCCGGAGTGCCTTATTTATATATGAACATGCACCGCCAACTTTGGTGGGAGCCACAGCTGCTCGAAGATCTCGGCTTAACTCCTTCTGCAGACTGCAGCTGGGTCCTTAAAGCTCGCCACTGCGCCGCCGGCAATAAACAGCGCAATTTTATTGAAAAAATCCTTAATTAAATTTCCGTTTCAATGTGTCAAAGTGTGAACAACACAATAATTTGGTTCTTTATTAACTGCCGCCGCCGCGGCGATATTGCAGGGGCGTGGCAGCAGGCAGCAACAGCAACGGCAATCTAGGCAGGCAGCAGCTGCAGCACGAAATCCTTAATAAAGTTAAGCAACGCAACGGATATGTACGAGCCAGTGTGTGTGTGTGTGCGAGTGTTGGCCATATCCTGCCACCGGAGGTGTCAATTTAAAGCCAATTTAATTTGCAGCCACCAACACAGCAGCAGCAAGGCAGCACAAAGAAGGGCCCGAAGAACTTGGGCCAGCGGCAATTTTAAAGCCGCTCGCAAAAATGAAAAAAACTTGAGGACCAACTGCAAGAAGTCGGCTGGCCAGGGGAAATGGAAATTACAATTTTTAACTGGGCCGGCCCTGCTGCCGCTCTGAATATGCCGCTTTCAATTAAAAGCCATTGGCCAACCGACATTGGCAACGACGCGAACATGGAACTTCCGAATGGGTTTGGGCAGCGGCCGGGGACTGGCTTGTCCTGCCACATATGTGCCGGCATTGTTGCCGGAGTGTTGCAGCAGTTTGGCGTAAATTGCCAGCGAATTCCGACTGAATGTGACAACAATGATGGCAGCAGCATCAACAACAGCAGTAGGAACTGCAGCCAGAGCGACCTAATTTTGAGCTGGAGATGACCAACAGATTGAAAAGCGGTTTGTCTTTATTTTTAAGGTTTGCTGAAATAATCTAAATGGGTATTAATACATATTTCTAATCCCAAAAGCAATCTTCAACACAATTAGACTTTCAGGAAGTAAGCGTCTTGAACACCCTTTAACCCATTTAAAAGTTAAAAACCCAACTGCATTCAAAAGATACTGCAACTACTTAACCAAAGTAACAACTGGCAGACCCTTAACCCCATCTTAACCCCGTCTTAACCCTCCGCGACACACACGCCTGTCATGTAAAACACGAGAGTTGCAGTTGCTTCTGTTGCACACGCAAGTGGCGACGACAAGATTTGTTCTACCTGCGCAGGAGCTGCTCTCATCCTGGCGTTGCTCCTGTGAACTTTTTCGGCGACAAAGCCAAAGACAAACTGCCGTGTATTAAATTTTTGTCAAAGACAAAATGCCTCCCTCCAACGAGGAGCGGCTGGAATTGGCTTTCTGTTACGGGAACGGTTCGCTGGGTGCCCTGCAACAGGAGCCTGGCTTTGGCCCTAAGCCCGGCCATAATGCAGCCAGTGAGGATGTCGGAACCTGGGGATAAGGATGTACCTAGTGCCTGGTGACACACTTTCCCGGCCAGAGAACAAGGCAGTGGCTTATATTAAAATTTCTGGCCGGACAGTTTTATTTTTATCCAGCTTCCTCGCTCAGTAGCACTTTGGTTTTTCTCAGCCTTGGTCCTTGGACATTCTTCGGTTGTTTTTTTTTCCTGTTCTATAGATTCCGGAGAATGCGGGGGCGTGTCTGCGGCTAACAAAAGTTGTGCGCAGTCAGTTGACATAAATTTTGTTAGCCTACTTCCAGGCGAAATTGCTTACAGGCAATGCAATACCCAGGCGCTATTATTACCATTTTTTCCATGCCCAAGAGAATAGCTGCCAAAAACCTACATTTAATGCATAAAACTCTATCGTTCTACTTTCTATGCTGCGGCAGAGTGCAAAAGCCATTAAATGATTTGCAAAAATATACATAAAAAAGTCAGCCCTACCCTTAGTGGGACATAAAGCTAATGCTTCCCTGATGCTTTTTTTAATACTCATTTATTTAATTATCCTTTTTTAAGGGCATGTGCAAGTCGGGGAAAATGTTACTCCCGACCGACTCAATGGCTGAAAACAAAAGTAATTTTAATTAAAATATTACGACTACTTTATGCCGAGCACCACCTACAAAGCGTCGCATTCGGGCGATGGCATGCAACTAAAAAATAAATTTAATTATGCAAAAAGTGCGCTGTACTCGACTCGGGAGAGTGAAGAGCGGCTAGCGGCTGGTGGGGTGGAGGTGGGGTGGCCCACGGAAATTATTTCAATTGTATGCACTTCAGGAGAATGAGAACAAAAAGTTGGCCAAAAACAGAGGAAGAAAGGGCAAACGAATCGAAACGAAACGAAACGAAACGAGAATTTCGAGAAGACGAGCCCCAGAGTGGTGCACTTAGGACACAGAACGTGGAGCCACCGCGGACAGAGACCTGGGACAGACGGAGGCCATTTGAATGAGGTGCTGACTGACGGACTGACGGACGAATAGTCGGGCCGGGCTTTTCGGCCAGGTTAAGACCCAGCGACACCGACATCAGCAGACCAACAACTTTCGGCCTGAAGTGGCCGCCGACTCGATGGAATGACGATGGTTAGCCGGGGCTACCTACCTTCCTACCAACCAGCTGAGTGCCTCTTTTCGGAAATTCAAATTTCCGATTCTTGATGATTTTATTTAAATTTGCGTATTCGAGTGTTTGTCGGAGGCTCTTCAAGTGCCGACTGCCGACTGCCTCCGACTTCGGACTGCCTTTGTTTTTTCCCCAAAATTGTTTAAATTGGCAGGAATTTCTGCATCCAAATTGGTCCTCCTCTCTCGCCGCTCGGCCGGACCCTTGGGCCAATTAACATAGTGGGGCTTAGCCATGATTTATTTCGGCGAAGGAAGTCCTCATTATCATATCAGTCTTAAGTGCAGGCGGCAGCTGCTGCAGGGATTGCAGGCCAGCGGCAGGATCCCTGCGAGGTGTAAACATGACAAACATGGCCAAAAACTTGGCGAAGGTCATGCCGCCAGCCGGCAGCCGGCGACTGCAGTGGCTAGATAAAGCAGACGGACCCAGACACGTGTGCTGGGCGGGATGGCCCGAAGTCTGGGATTTCGGGAGTTGAGTGGCGGTAGAGCCACCCATTATGCGGACGCAGCTGCCCAAAGAGGCGTGGACAAATCTACATTTCGGTGGTTATTTATGGCCCTCGGACAGAGCTGCGATCTCAGATTGTCTGTTCGAACCCCGGACTGGCGGTCATAATTTGTTGCCACGTTTCGCCTAATCTTTTGTTTAATTCTCTTAGTTGATTTCTGATTTCTGTAAAAGTCACAGAAAGTTACCCTTGTTATGTTAGGGAGTATTTTGTAAGCGATGCTATCGCTGGACTGCACGTGGGAAGCATTGACAGAAGTTGAAAAATAAGGGGAATTAGTCAAATTCCCAGAGATCACATTCCTAACTACCCAGATCCTCAGCCACAGTCCATTTAAGCCTCGTGTCCGCTACTTATCTTCACCGAAATCTCAGCCATATCACGCATTCCCCATCATTTGCAACGGCCATTGCCAAATTGCAGCCGAAAACAGCTCGAACTGTGTTAGCCGGACACATTGCGGGCTAGTTATGCCACCATATGCCCAATCAGAGCCACGGCCCACTAACTAGCCCACTCATTTCAGCCAAAAGCCTCTGGGTCCACACGTTTAATTGCGGGTACCCGCTCCAGCTTTTGGCCCAGTGCAGCTCTCTGAGTGTGTGTGAGTGTGCGACATAATGTAGCGGCCCAAATTATACCACTTATGGCCGAAAAAGCCCCCACTCCGAACCACACAGTTAACAAGAACGAAGCAAAGCCAAATGAGCGACAGGCAAACGAGTGCAGCTTTAGTTTAGTTCTGGCCGCCTTTGTTGGTCTCTTGCCTGTTTTCGGCACTTCTCGTTAGCACCGCGCCACGGGGGACGCGGGGGACCGACCGACCGATCTGGGTCCAGATCCAGATACAGATACAGATACCCGAGATAAGTTCAGGTCGGGCACAGCTGCGCCGAAAATTGTTTGGCATTTTGCGCATGCGTCGCGGCCAACGCGATCTCGTGAGACCAATGGTTTGGCTTTGGCGGAAAAGGGGTTCCTGGTAAGAGAGAGAGCCGAAAAGGAGAAGTTTAACAACGGATACTGTCAAGTGAGGGCTAAGGCACAGTGGCTAAGGAGAGGTTTTCTAAGGAATCTTGAAGGAGTTAAAGTTACTGCTTATTCATATTTTTATTTGTGCTTATCTAAGGCAGCAATTGTGTTGTGTTATTGTGTTTTTTATGTCTTACTTTCTTATTATAATTTAATATAATTTTTAAAATATTTTATTATATTTTTCTTAACATTTAAGAAGGTTGCGCATCCTCCTCAACCACTGTTTGCCTGCAGCAGCCAATAAAAAATTGGGCTTTGCTTTTCTCAAGATCTCGGGAAGAGTTTCAGCACCTCTTGCTGAGAACATGGCCAAGGGAATGGGTCTGGGGCATCCAGAGACAGAGACAAAAACAGAGACAGAACCAGAACACCGAGTGTTTTTAGGGAATGCGGGGAAGAATTAGCTGAAATAGTTGTAGGTACAAATTTTAGAGGCTCTTCGCGTGGTTGTTGTTCGTGTTGTTGTCAGCTGGCTGTTGTGTGTGTGTGTGCGTGGTGTGCCAGAAACCGTTAGAAGGCCAACAGCGTTGGCGCTTGTAAGTGTCAATGGGTCTAGACGGGTTTTTGGGCCGCCAGTTGTCCGCAGTTACAGTTGCCACAGTTGCTCGAGTTGCTAGAAAAAAAAAGCAGCGAGCAGCGAGCAGTACGCAAATTATTGCATTGCACATAATTTATTTGACTATAATTACAATTAATTACGGTAATTATGTTGTTTTTAGAGACCAATGCCAACTCAATTATTTGAGCACACACCGCACTCACACACACACAACACAACTCTCGGGGGCGTTGTGTGTGTGTCTGCAAAAAGCTCTCGAGCTCTTCGAGTTGCCGTTTTTGCTACATGAAAAGTTTGTGGTTGGCAAGTCCCGACTTCCGTTTCCGCCGTCCCATAGCGCCGTCTCCCTTGCACTCGCTGCCATGCGGAAGAGGCAAAAACAGCGACGAAAATAACATTTGTGCTCGGCGGCAAAAGTTTTTCCACGTTGTGGCAAAACTTCTGTGCGGGCGTCCTCTAACTGAGAGGGTGTGGACGCTACAGTACAGCTGTGCTTGAAATATTGGTACAAATATATCGATTATATCGATAAAATATCGATAATAGATTATAATTGGAAGCTGAAAACCTAATAA
The DNA here is from genome assembly GCF_030179895.1 of Drosophila kikkawai. NCBI lineage: Eukaryota > Metazoa > Arthropoda > Insecta > Diptera > Drosophilidae > Drosophila > Drosophila kikkawai. Next base: position 18,047,607 of record NC_091729.1, on the reverse strand, counting down.
TTATTAATTTATTTGTTTGGGGAAGATATAAAATTTTTTATTGATTTTTTACTGATTCGATACATTCCAATTCAGTATTGATAGCAAATATTTTTATTCATATCGATTATTCACTAATTTCATCTATTAAATATAAATAAGAGAAGGCATAAAATATTATGAAATACTCTTATTTTTACGACCCGAACTGTATGCTTCAGTGGGCGGAGGACAGTGCAGCCGTCTAACACCGGGCGTTGCCCAACGAACACTCTCGACTTTTCCCCCCGGTCCAAATATTTCCAGGAAAGGGCGAAAAACTGCAACAAAAACTTATGACAGAGTGTGTGACTGAGTGTGGGTGTGCGTGTGTGTCTGTTTCTATTCCCGTTCCTCTTCCTGTTCCGCATGTGTGTGAGCGTTAGTGTGGCAACCGCAATCAAAAGGGATATTTAATTGCGCCTAATTAGCCAATTTATGTTGTTGTGTGCCACCAGCAGCGGGCCAGGCTCTAAGCATATTAACTTTCTTTTGCCGGTCTTATGCAAAATGTTTTGCGGTCGTGGCAGGTGGCTAGAGAGGGGGCGGGGCCACGCCTACATAGTGACATTAACTGATTTCCCAAATGGCTTCAAAGTGCACTTTAAACGTTTCGATTTGTAGATAAAGCCGCAACACGTAAGGATTAAAATGTAATAATACATTAAAGTTCCTTAAAGGTATTGCTATAGAAAATGTATTTAACTTAATGTTAAATAAAAGTAATAATGATTTTTAAAGAATTTAAATTTACCCTAAATATATTTTATTGAGAGATCCCCCATTTACAATATCCCCCCCAGGCAGCGGTATTCCTTTGCCACTCCATTTCCGCTTCCTGCATAATAGTGGCCCTGATTCCAATCCCATTAAGGACCCAAGGTCCTTGGCGCTGAGAGTGGCTTAAGAATGCATTGAATATTTCGCAAATTGTTTATCGATGGCAATTGATTTGCCTACCGCCGACAGTTGCACGTCGTCGACAGCCCGGGACTGGGGCAAGGACGAAGCTCCTGGCAGGCAGGCAGGCTGGCAGGCTGCTTGGCTCATCCATCCGCCGGTGACCCAGTTCCTGGCTGTCTCCAAAGTCAAGCGGAGTGAATGCCTGTCACAGGCACAGAGCCAAGCCCACAAAAGCAGCAACAATGGCTGAGCTGAGCTAAGCTGAGGCGGGGCAACAATGCCTAACCGAACACAATAATGATGGGAGCAGCCCTTGGAAGGAGGTGGTGTTGCTTTGCATAAATCGATAGTTTAGTTGCTGCGCTTTAAGGACTCGCTTGCCGCCAACCTAATGCGTTTAATTTTTCTTCAGCAACAATTTGCCAGCTTTTCCACAACGACGACTGGCACGTCGCCCTCGCATTTTTTTGCTCGACATTAAATTTTATTTCGCGCTCCGCCATTTGCATAGGAAATTCATTAATTTTCCACGCGCGCCACATAGACACTGCGAGAGGTGGATGGCTAGACAAATTCCTGCGGCTGTTGAACCATAAATATAAAATTCATTGAGACGAGGTCTTGAAGCCCTGAGAGTTATAGAAAGTGAGTGTTATGGTTTCGAGAGGCTAAGCCGGCAAATTCGCTTATCATGGCGTTTCTTTCTTTCTGACCAGGCTTTCGTCTTGTCATTGCTGCTGCTGCCCGCTGGCCATTTCCATTTCCTAGACGGGATCGGGACAGGGCACATATGGACACTCGAAGCTGTCAGTCGGCGCATTGTAATCGGCGTCTGACCCGCATTAATTATACCTCCACTGACATGCGATATTCACACTCCGTTCCCCGCCTGTCCACTCGAGTTGCTTGCAGGGTACTTAAGTCCGTACACAGAGCGAAAATGGGATTACAACTTATAAATTTATAAGGTGTAGTAGATGTTTCTTAAGAAACATTATTCATAAATTTATATATTTTAGCAGAAGTTTCTCAAGATAATAATAAGCTTTTCAATAAGCTGTTCTTCTAGTACTTTTCTCTCAGTGCCCTTAAGATGTTGATGGCTCCAAATGGAGCTCCATCTCGGGCTCGTTAATCGATATTGCTATAAGTGTCCGAGGCCGGCTGCCAACTCTTTGCCTTCGTCTGAAATTGAGCCGCGTCCAGGCCATTGACCATTCCATTCTCAACGCTGTGTTTTTCCTATTTACTTGCCTCGATTGCTGTTTACTTAGCTGTGAAAATCGAAAGTCGCTTCACACCTTCAGCCGGCGGAGAGATGGAGCATCTTTTTGGGGACTGCGTATCCGCCATGTGGGTTAAGTTCAAAAAGCAAACACTCCACATTGCTGCAAAGTATCCATTGCCCGTGGCATCACCATCTCCATGATCTTGGTCTCCCAACTGTTTGTTCTCTAATGGACGGCGCTTCACTTTCTATTGTCTGCATTTGACACACATTTTCCGCTTTCATTCCGCTGAAAGTCGGAGCATGTGAACGCATTGCCAGAAGTATGAGTATCTCGATTCTAAAGAAAGTATCTCGATGGTCTTAGCATCTCAACAATGGAACTGGTCGAGTTCGTGGCAGCTGAAAAATGTGTAGAAACGAGTGCTTAATGGGGTCTTAAGTTTGATAAAGTAATTGAAATGGAAGCGGAGAAGAAGTAGAGCCATCTTTAGTTAATAGAACTCGACTTGCATCAGCCTGGCACTCTCGGAGTTCATGGGAAGATGGCTTATTAATTTTCCATCGGAATGCAGCAGCACTGAGGAATTCCTTTAAATTCAAAATCTGAAATCAGAATCCCATTAAACGATTTAGCCAGCGATTTGATTCCAAGGCGCCCCCTCTTCCTGCCGCTAATCTCAGCTCAAATGCAATGCAAAACTGATAAACGCTGCCGGGGAAAAATGCAGGTGGAAAATCCACTCGTACATGGGGGGAAAAAACAAAAAGGAAAACAGGTAAGCGGGCACTGCCACCGGTGGCTCCTGAAATTCGAGCAAACCTTCAACTCGAGCTCCCAGCGAGCTTCAGCATTTGCCAAGCAATTTTCCAGCATTTTCCGCTGACTACTAAAGTCATTATATTGGCAGGCGAACGTCGACACAGCGAGAGAGAAAGAGCTCTGCCATCTACACATCTATTTCCATCTATATATCTACGGCTCTATCTATCGAAGGCTGCTCCTTTCCGCCTTCTGCCGTCCGCCTTCTGCCTTCCGCTGCTTTCTGGGCACTCCGTTTTGTCGTTCAGTAGGTAAGTAATCTCATTATAATAATGGGAACAATTGATTTCTGTCTGCCAGGCAGCTTGTTGGGGCATGCGGAACGCTGCCAGGACAGGTTCCGAGGACTCCGTCGCTAGTCAATAAGTTGGGGGAGGCGCATCCTGGCCGCCGCCACTCAATCATTGCAACCACAACGGGGGATCTGAGGGTATCCAGGGGATCCGTGGGATGGCTGTCTTCGGCGTGCCTGCGATGATTCCTTAGTGTTGCCGCTGATGAAATTATAATCAGGGGAATATATAATTCCTTTCACCTGGCTGGCTGGCCACATGGCCAGGGAAACAGTGGCAACAGAGAGGAGTTGTTGGCGGTTGTCTAGGCAAGTTTTTGGTTAATTTTATTGATTAACATAGACAAGGTAGTGGTTTGTTTTGTTTAAAGCAAGACTTTAATATTAGTTAGTGAAATTATTATAAATAATATGATTTAAAATGTGATTATTAGTATTATAAACGTTTTCCATTTATGATTTCAAAGTATAGATTTCGCCTGTCTGTATAATAGTTGACAACTCTGATGGATGGCTGCTCCTGTGGCCGCTCCTGTGGCTTCTTCTGCTCTCGATGATATGATAATTTGCTTTTGTTTTGCCTCCTTCCATTCACAGAGTAAAACTTTTCGCCAGAGGCTTTGATGTTGGTTGAATCTTTGCTCCATCTTGTTTGGCAATTTCCAAGCTCAAAAATGCCATTCAAATGCAAACCCCAAATCGACCGCATAATGTGCCACAATTAAATTACAATAAATCATACTCAAAGGCAACTCTGGCAACTCTTGAGCGTAATTAATCATTCCTCCCGGTTTTGTGTGTGTTTCGTTCGACTTGCCCTGTAATTCACTGTATATTCGAGTCGGAGTCGGAGTCGAGGCTCTGTCTATCACCGCGCCCTTTCCCATTTTGGGGTTTTCTTTCATTTTGGTTTTTTCCTTTTTTTTATTTTCTTTCTTTGGCCCCACAGTAGTTCGATGGTAATTAATACTTCATTTACCATTAGCATTCGTTTGTGCTCTTTGAACCAGAACTTGAATTCTTTGGGTTCTTCAAATGCGGTTGGGTGATTTGATTTTTATTACAGCTGCCGAGATGCGTACTTAACTGAAGAGAAAGTTAAAGTGGAGGGCATCTATCCAGCTTAATAGAAGCTATATATTATAAAGGTTTTTTAAGGGGTTTTTAATGCTTAGTTAGATGATAATTTGTAATGAAAATAAGGGTTAATTGAAGGTAATTTTATATACAAATAAATCAATTAAAGATAAATCTCTATGCTATTGATAATTTTAATTTGCTGATCAAAGAACAAGTTTAAAAAAAAGTCTGACATCTGTTTGAGTGCACAAACACCATAAATTTGAAAGTAGCAACTAGAAAACAACAAACTTGGCCCTGCTTTTGTTTATCTTTTGTCTGTGTTCGAAAATGTCTTATAAGTTGCCATCAAAGTAACCCCCGGAATTCGTGCCCCTAACTCGATTCCCCCGGATCCCGGCCTCATTGTTTCTTTAAGTTCCGCTTGTTTGTGTTTGGGCTCGCCTGTTTGCCAGCTTGTTTGCCTTCCTCCTCGATTTTTACAATGCGAAAAGAGCGAAATGCGAGTGGAGCGACTATTCTGTTTGCCGCGGGACTCGGTCGAGCAGCCGCCGCCTCATTAAAATTGTATATTTCAATCAAAGTTCGCTGCTTGAAGTGTTTCTGCCAGACGACGGGTAAGTTGGGCTGCCAATTGTAGTTCCTCCGCGCGAAAAGGGGTAGCGAATTGGTCCTGGTCCGGCCCTATAGCCCTCGCAGCTATTTTCCTCCTATTTTTCCGAGCTCTCCGAAACTTGGCCTGCAGCTAAGTTGGCCTGGTAATCTGAGCCATCATAACTACACACAAAGTTGGTAATTATGCACAGCAGAAGCTGTAACTGAGACAACGGCACACGTGTCCCCGAGTTTTCGGAGACATCCGCTTTCCCATCCCACACGCCCCGCTTGTCACTGGGAAAACCAAACCAAAGCTCCTCCGCCCCCGGAGCTGACTTAGAAAATTCGCTGCGCTGGCGTAAGTAGTTTATAATTAAGAAATAACTGAATTAGCGTTGAGATAATGCCTGTTATGTAACGACTCACACTGCGCATTTCCCCCTTTCGACTTGGCAGAGCTCTTTAACGAACACCACTTGCCTTTCGAGCACCATTTCACAATTTAGCCCTTTTAATTTTTGTTAATTATAATAAATACGCATTCCAGTCCGCAGAGCGGCAAAGGCTCGTTGTCACTGTCGTCTGTAAGTCTGGCTAATTTGAGTTTATTGTGTTGCATGTGAGCCAGAGAGCGAGGCGGGAAAGGGGTTGCTCATTAGGAAGCCGAGACCGTGATTAAAAAGATGGATTCTCCACAGTTCATATTTCCGTTTCATTTTATTTATTTCCCCTTTTCCAAAGGAACAACGAAAAAATTTAATTGAATCTTGGGGAAGCGAGCGCTTTTCTTTGCCAAGTCCAATTGTTTGTGCAGCGCGCATACGCCACGTAAGCCATAAGTAGAATCAACAAAAACATGACACACAATAAACACTCAATGGTTGAGACTCTGCTGGTACCCTAGACTTTAGGTTTAAAGCAGACACAGTCAGGTTATATTTGTATTCTTTTTGTGAAAAGCATTCACTTCGGCTCAGAAGAAGGGTATGGAAGTGCAAACAGGCAGCCACTCCGAAATTCCCGATGGGTTTAAAAATTAATACTCGGTCACGTCAGCGGAACGGCACGAAAAATGAAAGGTAAATAAATGAAAATCCAAATGCGATGAGCGGCAGCAAGTGCAAACATTTCCACAGTCAGGAACCAGGAGTCGTTGCGAAATCAAGGCTCCAGGACAAACACTTTAAGAAACGCTTATGACACGCATACGCCGTGTGGTGCGAATTGAAAAGAAACTTGCGCATACAAATTGACAAATATTTGGAAAGGATTGCGAGGGAATAAAGGGCGGAAAAGTGGGGGGCGGGAAAATGTTGGAGAACGGTGGAATAGCTGGGGCGACGAGGCGCACAGAGGAGGCAGCGACAATGACATTAAATGAGCCAGTGTATGGAGTGCGCGTAGCAAAAGTCAAACAAGAGATAAAAGCAAGGATTAGTACGTTAAAACGCAGACGACGACGAAGGACGGCGGACGAAGAACACGGGGGAAGCGAAGTTGTCTTGAGCACAGGATCTGGGGATGAGTCCTGCAACGTTAAGTAGACAGATGAACGTAAAACACGCTCGTGGCTGCGGTAATGTCTACGGCACTGTAGACGTCGCCGTACCCGCCCCAAGAACCACCCACTAACACCGCCCCCTTGTCCCTGTGTGCGTGCGTCTTATCGTTAAGGCTCTCCCCAATGTATATGTGTGTGTGTGTGTGTGGCAGAATCCAGGATACGCCGGAATAAAAAAGGAGAACCCCTTGAAAAAGCATGTTGAAAGTAAATTGAAGCAGGAATTTCTGCAAGTGAACAAAGAGGAGCGAACAGCAGTCGCAAAAAGTTGCCAAGGAGCAGAACTTTGCCAACTGCTTACAAGTTAAAGGAACTTCCCACACAACTATTCCAGGGCAGCTTTAAGCCAAGGAGAGCGAGGTGTACAACAGAGTTATTAAAGTGAAATACAGCCAAGACAAAGGGAAGAGATTTTGTTATATTTTAGTTTTTAAATATTTACAAAATATAGATAATCATGAGAGTTAAATCCTCTTTTAAAAGGCGTATTTTAAATCCAACTATGGATTACTGCTATTAAGCAACTCCCAAAACTCTGCTAACGGCCCTCGTTACCTGCTCACTTATTCATTTGACTGGGTAAATTTGTCTTCAGCAATTTGATGGCTTAATGAATGTCCGCCCCAGCAAATGGCTCAATCCAGAATGGCAACCAAAAAGCCAACCACTTCCCCTTCCGCCGCCAGCCGAGCCATAATCCCCGCCCGGCTGACAGTGAGTGAATGAATGAATGAATGAGCGACTGACTGACTGACTGAGTGACGGACTGCCTGCTCATCCGCTCCGTTGCTGATAAATTAACTTCATAATCGGCACAGTTATAAGCGCTGATGTTCGGCATTACTCTTCCATATTTTGGGAGCTCACCTGCCCGGGAGTCTCTCGTCTCCCCTGCGAAACAAAGCTTTTCCAGGGGTCAGCACAACACGCTACTTATTTTCGGGGGGAGGTGGTGACCTTAATGGCAGCCAACAGGAATAACTTTTCCGCCTTTCGCCAGGGGTTGCTGTTGGCAAACTTTGCGTTGCGAAAAATTACACACAAAATTTAATTGAATGTGTTTAATTTCGCTTTTAATTTTTTGGCATTGTGCTTGCCTTCCCTCATGCAACTCCTCCTTGCCTTTATAATGGGGCGCGTAATGAGCTCTTGGCCAAAAACATAACGGGGAAATGGGTACTTGACTTAAATGAGACAGCCGGCAGGTCCTTTGTCAACGCCGGTAGAAGGTAATGGAAGATAACCCGAGTGTCAGATAGGACTTTTGGGCAAGAGAACAGAAAGAGAGATTGAAAATGCATTAGCTATGCAAGGATTTAAATTAAATTGTGAAGGATAATTTACAGAGACCAAGTGTTAACTGTAAAGTGTTTCTTATTCTTTTCATTCATTTATATTGGTAAACTATTTGTGATTGCTTTAATATTTAAGTAGATTTTAATCAGCTCTAAACTTAAATTTTCTCACATTTAAATCCATAAAAAGGGGTAGATAAAACCAGAAATATTTTTACCGTCACCAATGAGAACCTTTGAAAGGCTTCTTGCCAAACAATGCTAAGCGAAACCCGAGACTGTTCAAACGCCAAACCCCAAGAATCTAGTTATGGCAAATGCCGGCGATTAAAATCTTGAATGTCAGGCGGAAAATTGTCAAACGAAACGAAGGCGCTGGCGATGATGTTGATGATGCTGGCGCTGGGACAAAGATAGCAAACAAATAAAAACGCATCTGATGCCACGAACAGGGACGAAGCCAAAGGAACTTGACAAACTGAAATCCGAAACACACAGGGGGAAACCGCGGCAAGGCAGCCGAAAATCAAAGTCTTTGCCTGCAACCTGCAATTATGCGACAGCAGCCAGGACAACTGCCTGCCGGATTGGGATCGGATCCTGTGCAAATGGGAAAGGGTGCTTGGTGAAATCCGAGGCAATATCAAAAAGCAGCGAGCGTTTTAGGGGCTGACTCCGGATGGCTCGCACTCATGGTCCTACGCAAAAGGAAGTGCCAGGAGGAGGAGAAGGAGGTTGTCCTTTAAAATCTCCAGAGGGATGGATGGTAACACGGAGAAAAAATTAAGGAAATTATAAAAATTCAGTTTATTAAAGAGTAGTAATAGGTGGATTTTTAATAATTTACAATTGATTTCTATAGTATTAGAGAGACTTAAAATGGTTTTCAATTTGTATTTATATCTTAAAATATATATTGCTTCTCCTCCTAAATTTCTTACTGTGCACTGTCACAATACTGCGTAGAATAATCGCACGAATAACTCTCGGGAGGCGACACTCGAATGGAAATACAGGAAAAAAAGAAGTCCCAGCGAATCCTTTGCCATCTCCGAACAACTCTCTATGGTTGGTTTCAATTATCAAAGCCCGGCAAAGGCGACGGTGACAAAGCGAAAAGGTTGCCTTTGTGTGTGCCGTTGCCCGAAATAAAGGCGATTAGCATTTCTAAGCCCTAGATTACCTGAAGTAGTTTATATAGCCCCGATACCTTCGATGCGCCGTCTTCGATAACAAGATTGCCCGGCTTTGTTTGCTTGTTTGCGACGATTTTATGCCGTCGCGATGTTCTCAGGCGGTTCCAGGGTCCTGCAACCCTCCGCAGGACCTCATCTAACGCCTGGCTGCACTTCCCTCCTAGGCATTTCGTAATTCATGCCTCGGTGGCCTTTTATTCGGAACCGCAATTCCCAAGCTCGATTGATCCGGCAGCGAGTAGCTGCCGGCGGCCAGGGAATGAGCAGTTGTCCTTCGGCCAGGACCTCCGCTTACATAGCTCAACGCACCTCAGTGCCTCTCAATGCATGCGAGGCATTCTCTCTCATCACTTATGCGATGATTTATTCAAAGGAAAGTCCATAATTGCATTACGTTTAATGTACTCTTCCGGTTCCGTCGGCTAATGGCGGTACATTCAAGTATGTTTATTAATTTTTATGGGAAAGACTTTGGCCTATGGAGTCTCACAAGGGTTCCTGTGTATGATGATTCAATTAATGTCTGAATTTTAGATTAGTTTTCTAAGATAAGAAATATATCTTGAATAGAAATCTATAGATTACAAATGATTTTTCTCTTTTGTTAAAAATCTTTTTCCAATCTCTCTTTAAAGAATGCTCTTGAGATAAAGTTATCTTCGGTTTGATGTTTGAGGCAGGAAGTTAATTTAAAAATCCTCTTAAAACTCCTGCCTTTATCACTGCAAAATCAAGTACACCAGCCGACATGAGTGATAGTCCCACCTCGAATTAGGCCCGCCATGGCCTGAGAAGTTGCCAAACTGCGGGCATAATTCCGTCGGTAATTTCACACGTCCTCTTGCCTACCAACCGAAGCCTTTATATCCCCAGAGCCAACTGGTTGGTGGCTACGTCCTAATTTACACGAGACTCCTCCTTGAGCCGCAGACATCCGACAAGCGGGCTTTATTCGCAGGAAAAAATTAACGCAGACACAAATTATATCTGGCGCTGATTAATCACTTAACAAGCCTTGTATTCCGCAGATATTACCCACACACACACACACTCACTCGGCGCGGCCCACGTTCGGCTTGACCTCCGCCAAAGGGACCTGAGCTGAGCCGGACTGGAGCGGGCCAAATAAAATGCCACGTCAATTTCATGCAAAGGTGCGCAGTCGTAAATTTAACTGGACGCGTAAATCCTGCGCGCAAATGTTTCAAGTTCGCGCCGACGACGCGTTCACCAGTGAGGATTACACTGAGAAAAAGACAATCAAGGATAAAGAAGGAAAGTCCAGGTAAATAAGACAAAGTTTGGGTAGGATAAGCCATGGGATCTCCCTTAAATAATGTCTCTTCTAGTACTCATTTTGATTTATTATTTACCGAAGGTTTTCAAAAACTTTGCCTTATTTATTGTCCTAAAATTAACACTCTTTCATAGGAGCACATAATTTCTTTCACTGCACTGCACTCCAGCTTAGCTGGGCTCATTTCAACCGATCCCGTCCAGACCATTGCTGTCCAATTGTATTTATTTAGGGCCCGCTCAACTGGCTCTGGCCTGGCATTCAGCATTCAGCATTCTGCATTCGGGCTTGTCAGCTTCGCTGGCCGCGCTAAAATTTAAATTCATACACGATCGTTGGCCCCAAAAAGACTAATGAGCACAATTATGCATTATTGCAGCTCGTTGCATCGAAAATGAACTTTAACAAGCCCCGGCGAGCACTTGATGCGCTCAGAGGAGCCGGGATCGCAGGAGGAGCCCTGTCTGGCAGCTCTCGAGTTGAGCAAGTTGCAGAAAACTAGTTTTCGCGGTTGTCTGTCGGCTTTTTTATTTCGTTTATTTTTTTTTTTCGGCAAGCCTGGGATTGGCTTAGGTTGTTAGCACCGCGCGAACAGAGGGCTTATGCAGTTGCCTCAGCATTCTCGGAGGCTCTGAAGAGTGCCGCGGCGGATCGAGTCGCAGGAAGTCCGCGATAAGGTCAGCCAGACAGGGAGACAATTGCACATGACACTTGTCGGGGCACTAATCCGATTTGGAGCCAAGCATAATGCCTAAATTTGTGGCTGGTTAAATACTTGGGTAGCAATTGGATGGGTTTTTGAGAGATTATATTATAACTGATTTATCAATAGAATAGCTAACCTATTTTGAGACTTACTTGAATACTCAGCTAGTGTCCTGGAGAAATTAAAAAAAATAAATAAAAACCAATGCCGCTGAGTCATGACCCTTACACATTGTCATTGCTTGCATGCAAATCCCGTCCTGCGGCCTCTTCAGACGCCGAGAAGATGGGCCCGGGAACTTGCCAAAACTGTAGCAGTCAAAAGCGATCTCCGCGGATTGGCAACAAGCAACATGGCCTGCGTCTGGGCCTGACAAATAAGGCGGCTATGGGCATGCCATGGCCAGGACAGTCGCCGTCGCCTCTCCTGCGTGCGCATGAAATTCAAATTCAAATTCAAATCAATGACAAGACGTCGCAAAGAACGACTCCGACGACTGCGAGGACAAGTTTGCCGGCAAGGCAGCATTTGCGTTTCATTGCCAAAACGCCAATTTGGACGGAGGAGCAGGGACAGGGCTGGCGGGCTGCGGTTACGTTGGCCAAGGAATGCTGTAGTGGTGCTGTCCTGGCTTTTTATGGCTTATAGATATTGTCTCAAGATGTCTGCGGCGGATAATCTTGTTATCGCGTCTCGTTGCATTTAATTGAGGCGAGCCAGCTCCAAACTCCCAGCTCCCAGCTCCCAGCTCCCAACTCCAAACTCCCGGAGAAGTTTCTCAAGTTGGTTCCCAACAAAAGTAAGAAGAAAAAAAATTAATTGGTATATCAAAGCATTTGAATTTTAATGTGTTTTGCGTGGTCAACGGTTCGAGTTGGCTGGGCCCTCATTTTTATTATTTTCCACGGAGGCGTGGCTCTCATTTCCATTCAATTGCACTTGAGCGTCGCTCCTTTCCGCCTTTTCCATTTAATTTGCCTTTCTTTTCATTCCGCGCCAACCAACCTCTTGGTTCTTGGGGAATTTTAGGCGTGGAGTCGAGGCAGCTGCCGTTGACATTTGGCACATCCATTCGAACAGGGAATTCTAAGCATATCAAAATGTTATTCAATACTTTTCCCCTGCATTCCCCAAATGCTTTTGTCGTAGGCCCCGCCCCACCTCCGTATTCTAATTTACCTCCTCCGAGCGAAACGACAAAAAATTGTCGCATAAAATTACAAAAGACAAAAGGTCGATTGTCCGTCCGAATCGCTTTAATGGAAATCTACGCCCGTATTTTCGTTTGACAAAATTTCCTGCCATTTGGGCCTTTTCTTTGGTTCCTTCTCTCGAATCCAGCTTTTTGTTTTGTTTGGTTTTTGTTTTTTTTTTTTCTGGTATTTCACTCTTATTTCTGGGCCGAGTTCGCCTTTGTCTAGGCCTGTCTTTGATTCCATTACCCTAGCCAGGAACCGTGTCGCAGTTCCATATGCAGATTGAATTACACCGCAGGCCGCCATCGTCTCTCTAATTGTCAGTTCAAAATGGACCAGTTAGGATAATTTGCAGTTGTTCTGGAATAATGCCTTCAGGGGCGGAACATCAGCGGTTGGGGGATACACGACCCCCGAGCTAGAAATATTATTGCACAGAGAGAGAACAGACTTTAAGTTTAATGGAAAAATCCAAATAAATATAAACTTCCTTTTGAATAAGTTCTCCCTCTAATTTGTATTCCTAGAAATACTAATATAATAAAAATAAATTTTTATTTCCTGTGTATTTGAAGAGGCGGGGTCTCGGGTTAGAATTGGGGTTGTTTAGGCCTAGCATGCGATAAGCTATTACGAAACGAGACAAATATATATTCAACTATTCGGCGACTATCCCTTTCTGGCATTCAATAAAAGCTTGAAAACTCCATTAAAATATAAAACTTAATGGCCCGCAACTGAAATGGTTAAACCTTCTTCAAAAAGAACACAAGAACAGAAACTCTACCCACACTCAAAAATCAGAATTATCCAACTGCCAGCGGCCTTCAACAGCTAAGCGATCCTTTATTGCTTAAAGTCTCTTCGGCTGCTCTGCCATGTCTCGGAAGAAATCTCCTTTCAGGAGGCCACCAAAACTTAATAATATTAAAAGAATCTGCAAATGACGCGCAAATGTTTCAACACTCTCGGCCGCCGCCGCTCTGTTCGTCCCGCGGTGCCGGAGAAAGAAAAATGTAATAATAATAAAAAAGAAAATTATTGCACTTCACATTCACAGTCATCGGACAGTGCCATCTTTTGCCCGGGGCCATCATCCCGTCGTCCTCAGCTGCAATCCACAGTCCGTACTGCCATCCGCATTGCGCAAGATGCACACTGACGACCGCTTGGGCTCCAAGACAGCCCACCGATCGTGGCCAGGAACACCGCGGATCGGGGATCGACAGCCGGCTGCTCCGGCCATTCCGCCACTCGTTCTAACAAGAAGGTGATATAAGTGGTTCGATTGCCGCTGCCATTGCACACTGGGAATGGTCTGAGGGAAATAGCTGATCATAAATCGATTTATAAGGTGTTGGAAATATGACTTTAGGGGGAAATAAGAGTCTTGTTGTATTTATTAAATATATAACGAAAAAGGGTAAAAAACTGTATGCTTTAATTGTAAAAATAGTATTTCCTAGACTAAAATTAAATTGCTATTCTATGATCTTGTCTGAAATTACACCTTAATCAAAGCATTTCTTAATATATAATTGTATCTTTTAAGAACTTAAGGATTCTGGTACCACTGTGCCTCAGATCCCGGCAGAGAGTCGGCGGCGGCGGCGCGTTAGCGCTAATAAGCAATTGCCAAATTACGTTCGCGTGAGTAATCTCGCGCCCCGATGCCTCGCTGGTCGAACGTTCGAACGGGTTGGGACTGCAACGGCCTGGCTGCAGCTCGGTGGGCGGAGCCTGCTGGGCACCGCGAGCGCAGATACTTAAGTGATGCCCCTGTCGGTCCGCAGAGTCGTCTGTCCGCCAGTCCGTTGCACGTCCATGGCCATCCGCAGGGGCATGCCAGTCACTCATTCACTCACACCAACTCGCCGGCCAACTCACTCACTCAGTTAGTCAGTCAGGCAGTCAGTCAGTTGGTACGGTCACTCATTCATGCCAAAGGCACTGGGAAAAATATATAAATCTTTAGCTATTAATTATAGATAGAGTTAGAATCTCTTAGCTACGTTTAGGTCTGCAATTGTTTTAAAGTAAAATTGCTCATGAAATATATAAACTTTGCTGAATCTGTTCAATGGGTTTGAGCTCTCAGATGTCAGGGCTAGCTCTGTTCAAGACTCTGTTAAAATCTAATATAGATTTTATAAACTCTTCAACTTTCCTATAAATTTTTCTCTGTGTTTCCCAGGAAGCAGCTTGAAGCTCTCCCCAACTTTGCCGACTTCTTCAGCCAAAGCCTAAGCCTGTAATTTAATTTCTGCCCCGATCGGCTGTCTTGACTGCTTCTGCAGCTCTTGTTGCCGTTCCTGCAGTTAGTTAGCGCTGCTGCAATCGCCATTTCTTCGCGCTCCCTTTCCGACGCGGGACTTTCTTCCCTTTAACACATTTTGGCATGCAATTTGTTGAAATTAACTTCAATTGCAATTTCTGTTCTGTCTCCGCCCGCCGATTGCCGATCGCCCCGATCGGGTGCCAGTGTCATTCCCACTGGGTTATCGTTGCCGCATCTTTTTGGGCCAACCAACTGACATGTGCATATGGGCATGGACATGGGCATGGATATGGCCATTAGAGTGGCAATCTGGCTGTCAGAGCGAGGGACGATCGCCCCGGCAATGCGGCAGTCTGGAGAGCAAAGCAAGATGCCAAGCAATGCCCCCCAGGCGGGTTAACTGTTAATGGCAAATGAAAAGCGCATTGCGATCAATTTAAGCGGCACTCGAAGAGGGGGAGGGGAAAGGTACCGCCTCGGATTATGGCAGCACTTCCTAGCAAAAAGGGACTCCGGCTCAGTCCTGGTTGCATTTCATTCCCTTTTTGGCCTTGGCTTGATTGCAATCCTGCCATTAATATGCCAGTTGCGGATTCGTAGTACTCATTACCCCCCGGGCTAAAGACTTGAACTGCACGGAAAGAAAAGTGTAAGACTGCTAAATGATTTTCGATTTTCTGCCACATTCTTGAATACCAGAAACAGTTGGATAAATGGTAATTTGATAATCTGACGAGAAACCTCTACAACTCTTTACCCAAGGTATATTTATGATAAAGAAATGATCCTACATATTCATAAAATATATTTTTTTCTGTGCCTTCCCAATGAAATTGCAGACTCTGGCCCTGGCCTAATATGAAGCAACACCATTACCAGCATGCAAATTAAAAGTACTCAACAGCATATCAACTGCTAGCTACCAGGCAGCCATCTCCACTCAGTCAGCTCCAACTCCTGCTGCTGATGCTGCTCCTGCTCCTACTCGGGACTGACTGCATCCTGCTGGTTTCGCTGTCGGCTAGGGCACCAAATGCTGTCGAAACAAAGACTAAATGCCCAAGACCTAGCGCGGCGGGCAGCGGGGCAGAAGCTATCAAAGCTGGCGATGGTAATTGCAGGTTTCGCCGCAGACATTTTGCACCAAAACGGCGTCGCTTCGCCATTCACTTCGTTTTTCTTAGCTGATTCTTTTATGTTTAGAACCTCGAGTACAATGACGGCGTTGAACGATGGCCGCGCATGCGCAAGAGCCGTGAATATTGCCCTGGAAATGGCCATCAACCGCGACTCCGCGGCTCTGAGTCAATCTGGATCTGGGGGAAATCACTCAAAAGCGTAGAGTATATAGTCAACGTGGAGCTGCAGGAGTTGGAAGCCTGAAAGATGATGATAACTAGATTGATCAATCAGCAAAATATTTTCATCAAGCCTGGGTCTTTGAATGTAATAAAGTATTTCCAACAAACTCTAGCCTGGAAGATATGTTTCAGAGGCAAGGATACTAATTAAATTATCAAGATTTGGAAATCTAAAACTTTTTAGATTTTGGAATAATCACAGCCCTCTCTTGGTTTCCCTAGTAAACCCTTCCTGGCATTTTAGCTCGAAAGAGCTAACTCCAGCTCAGTCTAAACCTGAATCTGAATCGGCCATTTAGGGTCCATTGTGGCCGACTCCCTTTGGCTACCTGCTGCCGCCTGTTTGTCTTTGCCATTAGAGCCACCGCACAATTTCCCAAATGACAAACATGCCAAAACGGCTACAGCTCCGGACGCCAGACAATGGACATGGAGGAGCGGGAGGGCTAGGAGCCGGAGAGACAGGAGCAAAGGAGCAGCAGGACGGCCAACAAAGGAAGCAGCAGCAGCAACAGCAGCAGCAGCAGCACATTAATCACAATGCTCCAAAACGGCTTGACAGGCATCTACGTGGAATTGTCCCTGGTCCCCTACTGGGTGTGTATATCTGTGTGTATCTGTGTGTGTGGTATCCTTGGCATAATTCTTATTCAATCGCTAAGGACAATGGCTTGTTGTAGTTTCAATTTGCGGTGGGCTTGAGATTTGTGCCAAGACAATTGCCAAGACAGGAAGCCAACGACTCCGGTCGGCCATCAATTTAAAAAATGAAAAATTTTCTTCTGCCGGAAAATGGAAAATTAAATTAACCTTTGGTAGCTGCCTCTGCTGCTGCTGCTGCTTCTGCTGCTGTTGTCTTTCCTGCCGCCTGTCTGGGCCTCCAGAGTTTTGTCTTTTGGCCAAAACAAATGCAAGTCCGGAGTCCGGGCTGCGATAGCATCTACTGCCGAAATATGTTAATTTTCAATTTAGTAGTTGGACGCCCTGGAAAAATTGTGTTTTTATTTGTAGCCAGCCCCTCCCCCTTGGCTGTAATTTTTCGTTTATTTTCGGGCCTGCTCTGGGCCTTATTAGGGGCACTCGAGCGCAACGGGGCAGCCGAGTTTTCAGGGGAGCAGCGCGTCGAACAAATTATCACGTCCACTAATCTGCTGCATATAATTTTCGGAGGCGTAGTTGGACTCTCAAGAATACAACAAAAAAAAAAAAAATAACAAAAGAGGAAGTGTTGCCATGTTAGCTCGCTGCTCGCCGACTTCATAAACTTTGGGCCTAGACTGAAGAAATAATTAAGACATTATAAATTATTTGGGTATGGGGGTGTTGATTGTCCGCCGTTGTCTGCCGCATTTTCGTTCTTAATGAGCATAACAAAATATTCCATTTGATATGTATCTGGGCTCTTTTCATCATACTCGTTGATAGTTTGAGTTATATGCTGCGCGCTGTTAACCATTCTCAGCCTGGCACATTTTTCCATTATTTTAGAGGATTGTGGGAATGCGTTTAAATGGGAAAAACTATGATTTAATTGCTGCAACTCGAGCTGAAAAAGTTATACTCTAAATGGTGGGATATTTAATTCACTTATTATACCCTTGCAGGGTATTATAATTTCAGTCAGAAGTTTGCAACGCAGTGAAGGCGACGTTTCCGACCCTATAAAGTATATATATTCTTGATCAGCATCAACATGGGAATCTTTCTAGACATGTCCGGAAGGGGTTACATCATTAAAATTTTTGATTTTGATAAAATATTGAATTTTCAAAATTTTTAAATGAAGTATGCAGATTTATTAACTGTAGAAAATCTTGCACAGAACAGTTTTCCGATTTAAAATTAATGCTCTTTTGGCCGAGTTATGATATTTTTAATTTAAAAAAAATCAAGAAGTTTTTCAATATAAACAAGAAAGGAAGCTAACTTCGACACGTCGAAGTTTGTATACCCTTGCAGATTGCAATTGGATCACTAAGAATCGAGCCATTCTGGTTAAATAATTGAAATTATTCGAATTGAATTTCATGAATTTTTAACTGAGTTGTGAACCTTTGAAAATTAGTTTCTTGCTCATTTTTGTTTAAACAATTATTTAAGAATTACTGGTAAGTATTAAAGCAAAACTAAGTAGGCAGTTTTGTTAAGCTTAGAATAACCAACTTAGAACAACTTTCCGAAATGAATTTCATTCATTTTTGACAGAGTTATGAACCTTTGAAAATTAGTTATTTTCCCCAAAAATAAATCGCACCATTTTTGCAAACATATGTAAGGGGTACCATCATTAAAATTCTGAAAAATTGAGAAAAAATGAAATTGAAAAGAACCCTAAACGTAGTATGCAGTTTTGTTAGGCTTAGAAAAGGCAACTCAGAACAGCTTTCCGAATTAAATTAAATAAAAAATTATCAAAATAAATCGTACCCTTTTTTTAAATTTAATTGCAGCAAGCTGCCAGGAACTGAAAGCGGGTGCCGAAGACGAGACAGAGAGCGTTGGCAAAGAGGATCAGGACGAGGAGGAGCAGAAGTGGACCAAGTGCCACCAAGACCGAGTCGAAACCACTGGGAACGACCTCCGACATTCCCACATGCCTCACCTTTTATTCTTTTATTTATTTAAAGCCGAAATAAATAATAAACCTTAAAAAAAGTGTTATTTTTGAGTTATGATAGGAGGATGCGATTTTTTTTGGGTGGGATAATTTAAACAGGCTCAATGGAAGGGCATACTTGCGGTGGAAAATGAAAGAAACATTAAAGCAAAATAGCTAGATGAGCTCACTGACAGTTAGTAAGATGCCATTTTGTCCCAATAATGCAAAATAGCTAGATGAGCATCACTGGCAGTTAGTGAGATGCCATTTTGTTCCAATACGGCAAAATAGCTGGATGAGCATCACTGGTAGTTAGTGAGATGCCATTTTGTCCCAATAATGCAAAATAGCTAGATGAGCATCACTGGCAGTTAGTGAGATGCCATTTTGTCCCAATAATGCAAAATAGCTAGATGAGCATCACTGGCAGTTAGTGAGATGCCATTTTGTCCCAATAATGCAAAATAGCTAGATGAGCATCACTGGCAGTTAGTGAGATGCCTTTTTGTCCCAATAATGCAAAATAGCTAGATGAGCATCACTGGCAGTTAGTGAGATGCCATTTTGTCCCAATAATGCAAAATAGCTAGATGAGCATCACTTGCAGTTAGTGAGATGCCTTTTTGTCCCAATAATGCAAAATAGCTAGATGAGCATCACTGGCAGTTAGTGAGATTCCATTTTGTCCCAATAATGCAAAATAGCTAGATGAGCATCACTGGCAGCTAGTGAGATGCCATTTTGTCCCAATAATGCAAAATAGCTAGATGAGCATCACTGGCAGTTAATGAGATTCCATTTTGTCCCAATAATGCAAAATAGCTAGATGAGCATCACTGGCAGTTAGTGAGATGCCTTTTTGTCCCAATAATGCAAAATAGCTAGATGAGCATCACTGGCAGTTAGTGAGATGCCATTTTGTCCCAATATTGCAATATAGCTAGATGAGCATCACTGATGCAGATGAGCATCACTGATGCAAGTGAGCAAAAATTTCCATTCAATTTGGCCGCTTCCCAAACTGGGGTAACAGGCGAACAGAAATCAGCAGCATGCAGCTGAAAACTGGTATAAACTGTTATAAAAAGTCCAAGTTTCAAACCATTTAGGAGCCGGCGCAAGTTAGCGGAGACTCAAACCTTTTGAATCCAAATTTAGGTGTTATTTTACAACTGCACCTGGGCACACTGAAAGCGAAGACTCAAACCAGATGTGACCATATTGTAAATTTTTTGGCTTAAATGTTGCTTAAATGCACCTGGGCACACTGAAACTGACTTTGCATCAGTGATGCTCATCTATCTATTTTGTCCCAATAAAGAAATATAGCTAGATGAGCATCACTGCCATTAAGCCTGATATATTGCCTCCCAATATTGCAAAATAGCTACATGAGCATCACTGATGCAAAGTCTTATTTTATAGCCTCCCAATATTGCAATATAGCCAGATGAGCATCATTGCCATTAAGCCCGATTTTATAGCCTCCCAATATTGCAATATAGCTAGATGAGCATCACTGATGCAGATGAGCATCACTGATGCAAGTGAGCAAAACTTTTTATTCAAATTGGCCGCTTTCCAAACTGGGGTAACAGGCGAACAGAAACCAGCAGCAAGCAACTGAAAACTGGTATAAACTGTTATAAAAACATTTGGGCAAAAATCATAATTGGTATAAACTTTTATATTTCATTTTATACATTTATACCTCTTTGTTGCCGACAACAACAGCTTATGGCAACAACAACCTTTTTACAACAACATCCCTACAGCAGCCCATCCAAATTTCCGAACATTTCCATGCAAATTGCCCGTTTCCCAAATTTGGGTAACAGGCGAACAGAAATCAGCAGCAAGCAACTGAAAACTGGTATAAACTGTTATAAAAAGTCCAAGTTTCGAACCATTGATCTTGGAGTAAGCGAAGACTCAAACCAGATGTGACCATATTGTAAATTTTTTGGCTAAAATGTTGCTTAAATGCACCTGGGCACACTGAAACTGATCGTCGTTAAATTCAAATTCAAATTTGGCAGTAAAATTTAAATTCAAATTTGGCAGTTAAAATATTTAAAAAAAATATGTTCAATTCTAAAAAAAATCTTAAATAAATATAAAAAATCTAAAAAATGTTAAAAATTCAGAAAAAAAATTTTAAAATTCAGAAAATTTTTTTAAAAGTTTAGAAGAATTGTAAAACATCCGAAAAAATGTTTAAAATTCAGATAACATATTTAAAAATTTAGATTTTGCTTTCAAAATAATTAGATTTTTTCCCAAACGATCCCAAATAAATGCCGCCTTCACCAAACAATTGCACATTGAATTCACCATCTTTTATTGATTCATATTTGTGTGTTCCATCAATTATATTTACATATTTAAATTGCATTTATAAATATTTTAATTATTTACGCCTGCTGCAGGGTTTTAACTAGCCCGGAGCCAAGATCCGATCACCGTCCTCCACTGCCATCGGGTTGAGATCTGTCATCCCAGCTGCTCGCTCCTTCCAGCTTTTTAATATAAAAAATCCGATTTTATAATACAAAATAATATTTTTCTAAGTCAAGGAATCATTTTCAACCCCATAAACCATATATATTCTTGATCAGCATCAACAGGGGAATCTTTCTAGACATGTCCGGAAGAAATCGATTTTTTGGCCATTTTTGCGAAATTTGATAAGGGGTTACATCATTAAAATTTGCAAAAATGGCCAAAAATTTTAATTTCTTAAAATTTTAAA
Organism: Drosophila kikkawai; assembly: GCF_030179895.1. Taxonomy (NCBI): domain Eukaryota; kingdom Metazoa; phylum Arthropoda; class Insecta; order Diptera; family Drosophilidae; genus Drosophila; species Drosophila kikkawai. The sequence continues at coordinate 18,026,425 of NC_091729.1, read as the reverse complement.
TTTGGTATGCAGTTTTTTTAAATTAATAAAAACTAACACAAAACTGCTTTCCGAATCGAAATTAATGCATTTTTGGCTTAGTTATGATATAATTTAATTGTTACCTGCAAGGGTATACAAACTTTGGCTGGCCAAAAGTAAGCTTTCTTTCTTGTTAATTATTGTTAAATATATTTTAACATTAGATTAAAAACGTATTCCAATTGCCAGTCCCTCAATCCTTGAAAATAATTTTTCAATACCTTCATACAAGTTCTTTTCAATTACTTTCTTCATTTATAACCCATGAAATGGAATTTAAATTCTAGTGGCAGGTCAATACACTCCTCTAAAGACCAGTTGTCCGAAAAACGCAGACCAAAATGCATTCATTAAGCTGAAAAGTTTTTAAATCAAAACTGTTAAATGTCGAAAACCTGGCCGACTTGAAGGGCACTCACGGCCACTTGCCCGAATGGATCAGTCAGCGAAGCGCCTGCCAAAGATCCGAATCAGTGAGTCTTTTGACTCGAATCCGACTTGGAATCGGAATCGAATCCCGAATCAGTGCGGCAAAAACGATTTTCAAATCAATTTCTCAATCAATGTCAGGGCGAATGCAGAACCGCCGCCGAGGAGCAACGGAGGAGCGATGGTCGAGCGACGAAGCGCGCGATTCCTGGAAATCGGCGGAGGCTGCTGCAAATCGTGTGCTCGCACACTGGCACCGAAAAGTAAAAGGTTCAAATTGTGTCCAAAATGTCAAAAGCGGGCTCAATATGATCACCGCCGCCGCCGCCGTCTCTCCGTCTCTCAACAACAGAAGCCCAGGAAATCTGATCGCATGCAGATAGCGCGGTTCATGGGACTCTCGAACTCGCCCGGGTTCTGGGCTGGTGGGGCCCTCCTGAGCTCTGGGCTCTGGGTTTGGGCATGCAACTGTTTTGTCGTTTTTGGCGTGCGATAACCCAAGTCAATGACTGCCACTGCGGTGCCGGAGCCTCGCCTCCTCTCCTCCTCACTCCTGCCGCCTTATCCGGCATGAAAAGTGAACTTGACTGCAGTCGAGTGCACTGCCAACTTACGGGAGCCATGGCCACAGCCTCGGTTTCGGTCTTAGCCAAGGCCCAGGCCAGGCTGCACTGCCAGCCGCAGTCTCATCCTCATCAGCATCATCATCGCTGCATACAATCGCCGATAATCTCACGCTTGGCATCGGCAATATCGGTGCAGACAGCGAGCGCATCCGCACAGAGAGAAAATGTGGGCTATAAGCACTTGTAATTATTTTAACGAATTTAAAGCTCAGAAAAGAACTTAAAATCCTACAAAAAAAATAAAACAAAAGTAATCTTAAGAGAAATTAATGAAAGAATGGCAAGAAAATTGTCTTTATATTCTGCTGATAAACACCCATTTTCTCCCAGTGCCCACAGCTCCGACCTGTACTGGGAGTTGGGCTTAGTTCGCTTTAGTTTAGTTTGGCCCCTGGTCGGGCAGTTGTTGTGACTTGGCATTCAATTGAATTTCGTTAAATTACATGAATGTATAACCATTTTAATTTTCTTTTCGGCTGCTGCTCGGCATCGTCTTGGATCTGGGATCTGGCCTGGACTGCCACTTGGGCTGGGACCGGGCCGCTGCCGCTGCTGCTCAGTCTCCTTTTAGTCGATGCCTTTTGAATGATGACCCTACAAATCACGTTTCGCAATGGCTCTGGTTCCTGCTCCGATCATCAAGATGCTGGCCGCCGATAGGCCCGTCGTCCCACCAGGAGGCATTCCTGTAATGACGATGATGATGGGGAAGTGCCGGCGGCGACGGCTCCCAGGGAAATGGCTTTCCGAAGGTGTTGCCACCGGGCATTTTCGGGGCATTTCCCTTTTGCGGTACAGTCCGCGCCGCACTATTAGTTAATGGCTTTCCATTTGATTGACGTAGCCAATATTCCTTCTGTCATGTGGGTTTCTCCAAAGACAATACAATTCAACTAGCTTATATTGTCTTTGGTTTCTCTCTGTTTTTTTCTCTTCTCTTGTGTTTTTTTTTGACAATGTTTGGGTAACAAATCCCATTTCGTGACTGTCAAAAGGCCCAACCACTTTTGTTTACTTAGGTTCCCAGACCTTTGCAATGGCATAACTACTCCCACAGAACATTTCGCACTGCACAAATCATGTTCATTACCCGGGAACCGTGGCTCTGTCAGTTAATTTCAATTTCGAACATGATACGCCCCAAAAAGGATAACTCGTGTGACAAAAAACAATTAAGTCCCGGGGTGACACGAAACGTGAATGTCCCGTTGCATAGAAAACAGGCGCCGCGGCGAGCGGTAGCGAATCGAAAGCCGAAAACCCAAGAACCCAAGTAATGCTCGCCCACAGTTCCCATATTAGCGAATGCCACCGAATACAGGGCACATTCGGTATAGTGAACAATAACGATCACTTGGTTGTATACTGTTACAAAGAAGTAACCATCAAAAGTATCCGTTTAATTTATAAAATATACATTTTTTAAGATTCCTTACCTTTTTTTAAGCCTCAGGATGTTATATTTTGTTCTTCTATTCTAGCGTTCACTGTACTACCATATACTACCTGCACATGCACGGTGAAAGCGTGAAAATGAAATGAAAAATCACGGGACAGCGGTGGCTGTGTGGAGAGGGGTTAGGATAGGGAGAAGGCCAAAAAGGGGGTGGATCGGGAGCACTGGGCAGGCGAGCGGGTCGCCCAGGCATGCACAATTGGGCGTTGTAATTGAATTAGTCACACCCACAGATTGCACACATGAATGACTTGCCGAAGACAAAGAGACACAGGAGTCCTGGGGGGTGGGACAGTGATGGTGACGGCAACGGCAACGGAGGCTAAAGCACGAAAAAACTGCGATTTATTTATTAAACTAGGTTACCAGGCAACGGGACAGTGGCAGAGGGGGGTTGGATGGGTTTTCCCAAGGCTGGGCGGGCCAACGATTTCCGGAATGCATTTAAGCAGCGCTTAAGCCAGATTACACAAAAGGATCTGCAACTCTAAGATGTGCATGGAAACACACATACTTACACACTATGGTCGATTTAATGTGGTCTCTCCCGTTGAATTTATGTTCATCCATTATTCAGCTTCAGTTTTCGTTGGTGCCTTAAAGCTGATCTAAAATGGAGGAGCTTGTGGAATAAAATCGCAGCGCACTTAAATTAAAACTTGTAATAAATGTACAAAATAAAACTTTTTAAATAAAAAAAAAAAATATATATATTTATAATTTAATATGTGTGTTTTTAGTTACTTAATTCAACCTGCAATGCGCTCTTTGTATAATAACCACCGAGTCCTTTCCGAGAGTCCTGGCAAAAGTGTTCCCTGTGCGGGTTAGTTCGCCGTCTCAAGGACCGCTGAGCCGTCGCTCAAGTATTTGCCGACATGTGCAAACACAGCTAGGCCAATTTGCATTATAATCGCCGTCTTGACCTTGCTCACTCACACACTGACACACACTCGCGGCTCGGTGGCACACAGATACACTCTCTACACACTCTCATACTCGACTGGCCTGGCAGCCCGTTTTTCTACTACACTTTCTCGAGCACTTTTTTCAGCGCCGCCTGAAAGTATGCTTTGAGATCGCGCTGCTCGTAATTAAACATGTAACCAAGGCAAAGGGCTGCTGCTGGCGCCCGGCACTACATTAAGGTTATTTATCGTCGAGTGTCGAGTGTGCCCCCTCACCATCTACCCCCCCCCAAAACCCACTTCACGGTTTCCCATTTTGCTATTTTGCTATTTAAAATGATAAAATGCATGTTGACCTCAACGGAGAACAGCACTCAAGAGTGGCAAAGCAGAGTGAGAGTGAGAGGACTCTGTAATAAAATCCAAAAATGTGTTGCCACAAAAATGTTATTTCCTGAATAAACACCGAGTGGGTGAGCTCAGGTATCCATCTGCCCGGTGCTCCATATCCAAGAGCTGGCTGGATAACGACAGTCTGCTACGCTCTCTCTCATCTCGGGCTGAAGTTACTCATGCGGTTTTTACTGGTAATTAAATTAAATTTATTTAAGTTGAGTTAGCTTACGCTCGTGGCACTCGGAAGTGGATGTTAGAAACACCCGCCCGACCGCCTGCCTGTCCTCCTGCCCTCCATGGGTTTCGGTGGTTTCTTGCAACAATGTTGCGGTGTGGCAGCCACAGCATCCAGCCAGCCCGCTTTGCACGTTCCACACTCGGCTCTCAGGTGTCCATCCACTTGACTCCGCTGCTTTAAAGTGACAATTTAGCTGCCTTAAAGTATGTAATCGGAGCTGATAAAAGCTTCTGTTGGCCACTCGGACGGAGGGTCACAAAATGCTGTCAGTCGGGTGGCGGAAACGGAAATGGGAATGGTAATCGTATAGTATAGATCCTTACTAACCTTCTCTCCTAGTTTTTGTACAAGTTAAGCAATTGTTTATAGAAAATTTGAAAATATAGTGTAACTTTTGGCACAGGGCCTTTCCTAAATAAGGTTACCCCAAAAAAAAACTATAGCTAAACAACGAATTAAGAGAAACTAACAAGCTGGAACTGCCCAGAAAACTAGTAAGGTCAAGGGTTAGCTGGAAAACGGGAATGGTATCGAACAGAGAAAAGGGAGGGAAAACCCAATTGAATATCTGGCTCTTGCGGTTGTTATATTCATATTATGCTTTTTTTTATTGCACAATTCACGCTGTTTGCCATTTCTGGGCCCAGTTGTTTGGCTGCCAACTTTATTTATAGGTCATTCATGATTCAGGGAACCGGCGGCACCGCAGCAGCAACAACAATGGCTTATGCCAAGTATGCTGCAAGTCGAGGATTGCGCCCAATATATTTTATTTTATTTTATTTTTTTTTTATTTTTCACAATTTCCAATTGCAGCCGCTGCGCTGGCCATTTTGTATTTGTTCCATCGCTGGAAATGCTTTGAAAGTATTTACAAACGTTTTCCAAGTTTTTCCCCTTTTTTTGTTTTTGTATTCGTGGCACTACAGACACGAGTTCCCTACAAATAAAAAGAGTACAGGAAATCTACAGCTGCAAGAGCAAACTGAATTATTGAACGCGGAGTACTCTGTTTGAAAATTTAAAGACTAATTTAAATTTAATTAAAGGGTTTTTTTTTGGATTAGGGAATATAATTTTAAATTACATTTTTAATTGATTTTTGTCTGTAAAGATATTAACTTGGTTCTTTATTTTAAAACTGCTGAAAATTATGGCTTCAAAGCAATCAAATATTATAAATATTCAATAATAGAAATATAGGATATGGGAAAACAGGGGCTTCAATTAGGATTTCCCTAAGCGATAATTGATTAAACCTCAAAATAAATAGATTTAGAATACATAAAATACATTTCTAAGTTACAAAACAGTTTGAAGTTTTTTAAAAAACCCTGTAATCCATATGGACAGAGCTAAAAACAAGTCGAAAATACTCCAATCCCGCTGACTGGCAGTGGCTTAGCACCAGGCCAAAGAGTGTTGGCACTGCCAAAAGCATTTCAATTTCAATTTCTCCGCTGAGGCCTTGCCACCGTATTGCTGCTGCTGCTGCTGCTGCAGCCCGAAATCGTGCCGTTAATCGCTTTAAATATGCGACAGGTTGCTGCCAGCTTGGTGGCGTCTCCGCGCTCGTGTTTTCAGCTGGATTTTGGCCGCTGTGAGCGAAGGATTTCATAACCGCCACAGCCGCCGCTGCATTTGTCCCACCGATTATGCAACTCGGCCAACAGTTGGGCCCAATTCAGGAAGTCATTTGCCAGGCGCATTACACAGCCTTTGTACAAATAAATGTTTATTTAAATTAGACGCCCGACTAAATAAACACAAAGAGCTGAAATAAACGGTAGCGTTTCTCGTTTGATTTTCACTTTCTATTTGCGGTTGGGATTTGATTTGTTTTCACCCATTTTTATTTTGCCTCTGTTATTTTATGCAAATTTTTGTTTCCCAGTCAGGGACTGCCATGAGGTGAATAATAAAAATAGATTTGAAAAGATATTTTCTAGCATCTATCTACAGATAAAAATAGATATTATCTGTGAATTGACTGGAATTGAGGCCATCTGTGAGCCTTTTCCTGTCATGTTATCCATAAAAATAGATTTAACAAAGCTTGCAAATGCTTCTTCCCTCAATGAAAAATTAGAAAGGTGTCCTTATACATATGTATATATGTATTAAAATGATAACAACATTTATTAGAAATCAATTTCGTCTTCCAGTTCCTGAACATATTGACAAGGAAAGTACATCATGAAAACTAGTAATACTGAAAAAAATATGTTTGCTTAGCATTAGAAACATGCTTTTGAATATATTCTGCTCACCTAGGAAAAAACAAATCACCAACGAACGCACTATATTTCTCTCTATTCCATATTCTTGCCATTGGTGTACGACTGTCGCTACTTTAATACATGAAATTGCGACTCCGAAAACCAGAGCAAAGAATACCCAGATCCTAAGTAGGACGCGTTTACTTCTTCTGTGAGAATCTGGCAGACATGTGCCCACAATCAGGAATATGCCCACAATCAGTATGAGGACCCAGGTGATGATCACGGCCTTCAGCAGAGTTTTATATGCCATTGGTGCGTCTTTATCTAGGCCAGAAGTGACATTATGTGGTAAGTGTAACAATCTAAGAACGTTTACTCAGATTCGAGAATCCGTGGGATATCTCTACCACTCCAGCCGAGTAGGTCATGCCTATGGTTAAATAACAAAAGCCCTTGCGAGTCAGTCCTTTGCACATTTCAATAATTTAGCTTGTTCTAATTACACAAAACTAAAAATGACAGAAAGAGTAATGTGAATAAGATGAAATTGTTTTCTATATACAAATATAAATACAATTTCTGATGTCTAAATACAATGTTGACTTGGTCACTAAAAATCTAATTGTTGTTGTAAAGGAATTGTCTTCATGTCCACCAAAAGGGACATGTGCATATTGAAAATAAAATTTTAATCAAACATATTTGTAATTGAATCAACAGCTTGTGGCTGGGACTGAGATTCGAAGGAGCATCCTGCCAAAACCCAGTCGGTTAAATGATTTTTTTGCGTACACAAAAATGCTAGAATTTTAATTAAATTTTCAAGCAATTGAAACCAACTTGCCGAAGGTTGACAGTGGGCGTTGCACTTTTGATTTTTTTTTGTTTTTGCTTTCGTTTTGTTAAAGCGGCAACAAATGTGCAGAAACTTTTCTGCCCAGTGGGTGGCAGTCGAAGGCTGGGCGCTGGCCATTAATTAACTAGAAATGCCATTTTCCACAATTATACGTTCCCCGACTATATAGAAATGTAAAAGCTAATTACATTGCAATTTGCCAGCGTAATAGTCCGGGCCGGGCCGGGCTTTGCAAACTGCATGCAAAGCGAATTATGTGCGGGCGCAAAGGGGCTAAGCGGGGGGCAGTGGCAGGCTAACAAGTTTCCGCGCTACTTCCTAGGAAATTTGAAATCAATGCAGAGAACGAGGGACACATCCTGCTGCCTCGGAAGTTTGTCCAGGCCCTCGTCGTCACCTTTTGCCTGGCTGGACACAGGTGTCCTGGCGCGGCATGTGTGAGTGCTGCTGCTGGTTCCGTGCGCGTTGCTAGGTATTATATGTATTATATGGCATGCAACGCTTTTTGTAGAATAGGTAAACTGAGAACATTGGTTGTAAATTTAGAATTTTTTTGTATTTTTCATACCCAATTTCAGGAAAATGGGAAAAAATAGATTACTTGCAAGGTCTAGGTATATCTGTAAATATTAAAAGCATAAGGTGTGATTGCATATCGAAGAATATTTAAGAATCTATTTAAGAATTAATTAAAGTTAAGATTCCTTTATAAAATATAACTAGAAATTTTGTTGGTTAGTTTTGACTTCTTCTTAGTGGAGAAAGTAGTTCCAAAAGACTCTACCCGTAAAGTAATGAAGTCTTACCATAAGTTTTAAGTCGAATAAACCGTTAAACCTAAAACCTTTAACATTCATGTACTATCCCTTGGGATCTTGCCTTCACCAGGCTGCAATTGACTTGGCCGGTTAATGGGCGATATAATTTGCATGTGGGCCTGGGCCGCTGTGCTTAGCGGTTACTTAAGCCGGCTTTAATTTGCCCAGAGTTGCAGGTACCGGCCATTGTTGATATATTAGTTGTTGATACGTATTACGTAATAGTATAGAAGTTGTTTGGGGGCAACGGACACCTTGATTGATGTGGGATTTGCGGCAGTTGCCGCCACAAACGAGGGAAGTAGGCGCCCCTAAGGGCCAAGGCTCTATGAGGTGCAATTAAAGTAATACTAGAGCTTTACAATCTTGTGGAAATATGTAGTATATTTATTTTTTAAGCAATTCATTATTTTTTTAAGAATTTTTAATAAATGCCCAGTTCATGTTGTATAGTTTAATAGAGTTTGTAATCTTCTTGGAAACCTACTGACTGCCTAACTTTAGGCACCAATGTTTCTCCATTACCACTGATTATAATTCCTTAAAGGTCCCTAGAATCTTGTTAATAGGCTATCATTACACGAAACCGATCGAATGACGCCGTAATAGAGACGGCGGTTCAGCGGTCGAGTTAACCTTTACCGAATTCCGGCTGCCAAACGAGATGCACTCGGGCCATCATAAGCCGGCTCGTCCGGCTGACGGCAGCCGCGAAGAAGTTACGACTACAATTTGCGCTAAACCAAACCAAACCAAACAATTTGTGGTTGCCTCTAATGCACTCACATACAACACACAACAACCCATGCCCAGCGAGACTCCGGCTCCTGGCCAATAATTACGCCAAGAGGAGCGGGGCCGCGACGTGAATTATGTGTGCAACTTGTGCGTAAAGTTTGGGGCAATGCTTAAACTTTAGCGCCGTGCTCAAGGACCAGGGAAAGAAGGGGGGGTTCCGGCAGGGTTCCGGGGTTACGGGAATGCGGGGTTCTGGGGATCCGGGGACCGGGATGGCCATGGCCGCTGACAAAGTGGCTGGACTGCCACTTCCCTCCGATGTCATAAAGTTTATCAGAGGAAGCCGCTCCTCGGTTCCTCGCCACAGCCAGCCATTTTTGGACCCATGTGCACTCCGCTCCATTGTGCCGGCTCCTTTCTATACTTTATGGCATATTATTGGCATAAACATGGCGACGTGCAGTTGGTTCGGGCCGCGGTTCCAATGGGCCTGCAAGGTGCAAGCTGGAAGTTGTGTGATTTATTTGATGTGTCAGACAAAGCGTTCAATTAGCGACTTGAATTGCGAGGCAACAAAGCCTAGGCAGTGAAGGAGCACGGAAAAAAAATGTAATATTATTAGGACAATAATTAATATTTATTTAATATAAAACCAATATCAAAGTAAAATGGATTTAAAAATATAAAATATCCGCTTGTTTGAATCTCAACAAGTATTTCAAAGATTATATGACAAAAAGATACACAAAAGTCTGTGTTTCCTCTTAATGTTCCTCAGAATTAATGGCACATTATTTTGGACTGTGTATGGTTTGTCCCCAAACGGAGGCACGGCGAGATTTCGAGTCCAGGCGAACCTTTTGACCCAGTTGTTGAGCCTTATGTTTTGGCCAATGGTTGACAGTCGAATTATATAAAATATGGCCAGGCTCCCGATGATGCCCACATAAATATATATTTTATCTTCGTGTGCTTTTCGGCCGGTTATTGCGTAGGGTTGGCCGAGGCATTTAGCACAATTTGCGCCACATCGGTGGTCATAACAATGCCTCATCTTCGGAGTCGGCTCCACAGTCGTAGTCGGATCGGTACGCTCCGTAATTGATGATACCGAGTGCTACTAAATTATCAATTGACCATAAATTCGCTCATTACGTTCGGCTCTCCCGTTGGGGTATTTTCATTCAAGTCTCCAGCCTCTAGTTTTTGCGCCAAAATGCTCAGCGTTTAACCTGAAACGACTTGGTCTCGGTCGTGGAAGTGGACGTGGACGTGGACGTGGACGTGGCCGCGGACGTCTCATCATCATTTGCCATTGTTGGATGGGATTGGATTGGATTGGCTGGGACTCCAGCGGAGTGGTTGGCCGGGCTTTTAAATAACTTTTTTTATAAGCGCTCTTCCCCGGCGAGTTATTGGCATTTGGTGGGGTTTGCGATGCGATGCGGCAAATTGTTGTTTACAGCTGTCGGGTGTTGGTATTTCATGGCCCTGTTCGCCGTTGCACCGCTATAATTGCACTTTATGCTCTGGGAGCGAGCTCCTCCGAAAGTGGGCCGTCTCAGCCGGTTGAGTTAGCAGCCGATCATAGTTCGTCGCCGATTTAAGGCAAACTCTAGCAAATAATTCCCGGCTAATTTGGCCCTGCTCGGCATCGTGGCTAAATCATCTAATGTCCGTGATTATGACGTCACAAGGAATACGCTTCCTTGGGAGAATTTATTGTCCTCTTGCTTCGTTTTCATAAAAATCTAACTGCAGACCGATTATTGTTATTTAATGTCTCGTAAAATCTCCAGTGTTGTCAGGAGTTTTAAACTGAAAACGTAGGAAACCACGAGCATTCTGACTTTTAAAAAACTGAGTTTCTGTAAAGGTCTCAAAAAACTTTAAGAAAAATGCCGGCACCAGAAACTGAGGTGAGTCTGAAAACATAACAAATATAAAGTAAATTTAAAATTCTCTACAAGATCGCACAGGGAAAACGCACCAAGACATATGTAGAGGAGGTGTACCGTCAAGTTCTAGCCAAGCCAGGTGTGGAGGACATCCTGATAATGAACCACTCCGGTGTGCCGGTGAAAACCTCAATGGATCGCCAGGAGGGGCTGCAATATGCCTGTCTGTATGACAATCTGCGGGAGAAGTGCCAGGCGTTCCTGGCTAAAATGGAGCCAGCCCAGACCCTGACATTCCTGCGAGTGCGCACCAAATACCACGAGGTTCTCATCACCCCGGATGCCAAGATCACAGTTCTGGTGGTACAAAATGCCAAGGATATCAGTATCAATATGATGAAATAGTAACTAGCACAAGAGCGTTATAAATAAAGTTTTGAATTGAGCATTAGCCACTCGCTTGGTTTATTTTTTACTAGCCAAGAACTGAATTGCTCTTTTAAAAAGTCCTAGAAAATTACCATATCTTTTTAAGGAATTTCTTCATTTAATTTTCCATCCAACATGTGTTTTTGTGCCTGCCAAAACATCCGCATCCCAGGCACTCCACGACTTGGCTAGAGCGCCGGGATTAACATATCACGTAGCCACAACATTTCACAAGCTCCTCCGCGAACCGATGATCCCCGCGAGACCCGAGCCCGAGCCCTCCTCTGGCCACATCTCGAGTGGCAGCTGCAAATCAGCGCGAAACCTTTTCGCCTTTCTGCGAGGGGCGCTTGTAATATTTAACACTGCCTGCATTTTAATGCGATTCGGCTGACAATGGTGTGCGCCTAATGGCCAACTAATATGCGCAGAATCACTAGGCAGCCGAGTCGCGAACTCGAGTTCCAGTTGGCTTTGACTGGACCTGGACTGGGCCTGAGTCTGGCAGCGGGAGTGGGAGTGGAGACAGATCGTGCCGGTGGCGGAGAGGTGGGCTCGGAGTTTGGCAACACCTCGAGCCGGAGGAGTGGGTCTCGATCGCGTCACGACTGGAAAGAGAGAGAGAGAGAGAGGAGAAGGTGTCAATAACTTTCAAATGCCTGCCCAGGATATGCATTATATTATTATAATGCCACAGTCCGCACCGCTCGTCTCTGGCAAATTTATGCATTTTTGAAGTTTTAATAATGTAGCTCGTTAGCCACGGTTTGTTAAACTTTGTTTTCATTTTCACTTCGCTTCACATCAAGGGATCTGCTGGAAGGAGCGAGGGATGCGGCAGTTGGGGCAGCTGCACTCTATACATGCACACTGGGGGAATTAGATTTTATACAAATTAAATGATATAATAAATTACTGAGGGGGAAATACTAATGTTAACTAATAGGAAAAGGATATAGTTAAACTAATTGATAGGTTTTTGAGTGTGTTTTGTAAGGAAAATGGCGCTCTAATAAGAATATCTTGATACCTCATTCACCCCCTTGTATTTTTTTAATATATATTTTCTTTTTTGCTGGAAAAGTAATTCAGAAATCTATACGACATTTTCTTGCAGTGCCTACATCCCTGTAGCCACACCATAAACACAATCACAAAATCCCCCATCACGTGTGGCTCAGACTGCAGTTTTTGTTTTCAATATGCGAGTCGTGAATTTGCTCCGGGTCCTTTTCAGGTTTCAGCTGTATCCATGGCTGTTACTGTCAGCTATTTGTTGCCGTTGGTCATATTGCAGTTGGACCATGGCGCCTTGCCAACAACAAACCAGCAAACCAGTCAGCCCGACACCCGTTTGATAAACGAACAAAAGTGAAAACACATTTCGCAGTCGGCGGCTCCTGCTTTGCATAACTCTCAAGGATGTTCGAGGGTCTGCATTCGAATTAGCATTGCGTCAGTGGAATGTTGGTATATCAGAGCTACAAAAAAAAAAAATGGAAAATATATGTATCGAGCCACAATTAGTTGTTCAGAGATATTTCAGCTTATGTTTTTGCCATTTTTAAAAGGAACTATATTACCAGACATCGATTCCATGCTGTAAACCAAATTTCCCATTTAATTGGCAACGCTTTCTCAGTTTAATTGAGATTTATTTGCTAGCAAGGTTGACTTCTCGTTACCTGAGATTCCCTTGCACATGTTTGATTGAGTAATCCCATAAAATGCTCAAAGGGAGCTGCATGTTGGTCGAATTCAGCTATATATCTGGCCTTATAACTGGCCATTAGCCGAAATGGACAAGTCGTGAGTCGGTGCTAAGTGCTGGAAACCTAAAATTCGCTTTCGTAATATATGTAAGATGGTCTTCATTGGTGCATTTATATGCGAAATATGAAAAACAGCAAAGGCTTGGAATTTAATGTCAATAAGGGTTTTGAAATTAAAGCAAAAGTGCTGGAAATGTGAAGTTTCTTATATGTATGTACGTGTCTCCTGGCAGAAATTTCTGTCTGATAAGGTAAAAAATAGAATAACATGTCTTAAGTAAGTGCTATTGGTTGACCCTTATGGTCATCACCTTGGTCGGATTACATTTATTAAGCATAATTGAAGCACTTTTAAACTGATATTGGAGGTGAAAAATATAGACTTGTTTTGTACATCTATTTACCTATTTAATTGGCTTTTCTATGCCTCGGACTTCCATTCACAATTTACCATCTCTACGAGCTGCAATATAATCCATCAACTCATCATTTGAGTTTTCCAGCAGGTAACACAATTATGGCCGAACACTGTTGATAAAGTTGCAGTTCCATTCATCAGCAACGTGATTAGCTGAAAATTTGCGGCCGAACTTGTAATGAATGGAAATCATTGGAAAGTTTACTAATAAGACACATTGTCTAGCCAAAGGACCCACGGCCAATCCGAGAGGTGAGCTCCCAAAATATAAACATGCTTCTCGCTCCTCAGTGAGTCCTGCTCCAGCTCGGATCCTTGTTTTCCGCCGTTATTGTTGTCATAAGTTTGGCAACTTGTTCGCTTCCTTGGGCTAACCGAAGCACATTACAACTAATACACTCAGACGATGTACCCGAAACTTTGCCGCGTCTCACAAAGAGCATAATTACCAACAACATGGAAAAAAAATCAGGAAAATTCCGGCAAAAGGGGGCAAAGGGGGCGAACTTCAACTTTTCCACAAAATTATTTGTGGTCGCACAGATACAGGGAAACGGAAACAGGCTGGTGGGGGGGAGGCAGGGGGAAAGGAAACTTTGACATAAAGAAAAGTTTGCGCAAACCGACTTAAAGAAAATTATAATTACACGCACAGTCAGCCAAATAGTCCAAGTTTCGGGTTCTGGTTTTCCTCTGGGCGGGTGCTGTGGGGTTGGGTTTCGGTTTCAAGGAGAAATACTTTAATTGCCGTTAGTTTCCGAAGTTTTCAATTCGCAATTTGTGCGCCAGGACAAATGGCAGACAAACAAGAGCAGCAAATTATGGTAAAAAAATAAAGTAAAAAAAAAACAACGAAGAAAATACGCAAATTCCTGTGAACCATGAAAATTGGCAAGTATAATTACCACCCCTTAAAGCCGAGCTGCCCAGATTGAGTTACCTGCTGGGCCCATCGACGTGGCTTTTGGTTTTACCGGAGTTTTCGACTAGTTTTGGTCCCTTGATTTTTTTTCTTCTGCTCAACTTTATAATTGGTCCTGGCAATTAAATGCTGCAAATAATTGGGAGGGGTAAATAATTTGTTGATTTTCTGGCATGGAAATGGTTTTACTCTGAAAAATTAATGGAATAAAATTATATAAAATAGAAATGATGTTAATTTATTTATTTCTTAACTTTCGATCTATTACTTTAAGTTAACTAAAGATTGCTGTATGTATTTTGTTTGACATATGTCAAAATCACTGTAAATTCATTTATATTTTATACTTATGGGTTGAAAAAATGTGCAAAAATTCAAATAATCTTTCCATTCGACTGGAGTGCATCATATGGGCCATCGCTGAAATAGTACTCTGTGTCACCTGTATAGGCTTTGTCTGTTGTGGTGACTATTCTCGTAAATTAATAATTACAGAAGTTCTGAAACCTTTTCTGCATCACAGAGGGACGCTATGGTGTTCTTCGTTCTATCCTTTTAGGTGCCTTGAGCCTTGGAACTTTAGCTGGATTTTGTCTACTATTGGGCGCTGTTCTGGTAAGTTTTGCTTTTTGCATAGAAGGTCCTGAATTGCCTATGTATTTCTAGAGAAAGCACCCCCTAGTACTGGTCTGGACCCTTCTGGCTTGTCCTGTGGTCTTCATAGTTGTCGTCATAATCTGTCTCATACTGCACAAAAGCTGGTACTACATTACCGACTATGAGAAGGCGCGGAAAATAATAGGGATGATCCTGGTCATAAGTAAGCAAGCTAGAAATTTCGAGTAGCTGATAAATCTATCAAAAACCCGATAAACCCCTTCACCAGTTTGGACTTTGTATATGGTCTACCTATCGTGGCTATTGGTTCGCGAGCTCAAGACGGGAGAAATGCAGAAGCGTTATCCAGACTGTATTGGAGGTCGTTATCCCCGAGGGGCCCTCCGCGAAAGACAAAGGCCTAATTAACAAAACATGTGAGCCTTCAAATTAGAATAGCCATGTAAGACATTTAGTTATAAGTTTGCTTAATCTAATTTATTTATTTCATTTAAGTTGAAAACCTTTCTTCTGATAGCCTTGCAACCCTTAGGTTTTTAATCTTTTCATTCCAAGATATATTTTTTAAAGAACCTCCCAGCCCAAATAAGATTTCATTTTTTTAATTTAACCCCCAATCGACTTCGACTCCCATTTTAATTTGAACATGGACCCTCGGCTCTGTTTCGTCCCGACCCCTGGTCACTCTGTCCGTCCGGCAGTTTCATTTATTTAATGCATGCACAATTTCCTAGACACTTTGGGGGAGCGACTTTTGATTTCCAGGCAGGCCGTGTCGCTGGACGGGGTCTTAATGTGGCAACGGGCTCTGCACAAAGCCAGCTGGCCCGGCTTTATAGGGCGACAAAGGAAATAAATATGGACGGTCTCCGGCGGCAGACGAAAATAAAAACAGTCTAACAAAGGGATTTTCGCGCTTTTTCCCCAGTCAACTGAGCCCCGGGGTTGGCTTGGCTTTTCGGTTAAGATTGCACTTTTCCGGCTGCTTGCCTTCATTAAAGTTACTTTATTCCTTTCTGCAAAACAGTTTAGTGAACTTGAAGGGAAAAGAAATCTAGGAAAAATACAGTTTATATCATAAAATAATGACATTTAGATTTTTATTCTTAAGTATTAAGCAATAGTTTATAATTATATTCCTATGGTTTCACAGAGTTGGAATTTTCTGTTACATATTGACAACTGTATTGCCTTTGGGGATATATCTCTGAAGTATTTCTAAATGAAAATAAGGAAATCCTTATATTGCATTATGGTTCAAATGTCACTAGTGGTAAATCGAATACATCGTAAATTAGTTATATATCTATATAGTTAGGTAGATTTCTTTGATAGATTTGGTTGTTCGAAAGCCGCAGCTATGCTTGAGTTTTCTTTCACATTTTGTAGAAATTTATTCAAAGTTGAGTAAAAAAATTCCAGTTTGTCTTTGTTTAGAAATTCGTTGGTTGAAAATGTGCTTTTGTATGCGAATTCCTAATCGGGTGCACTGCATCTTTGGTGGCATCGGCATAATAATAATATGTTCTGTGTCTATGAGCCTTATCTTTTGGAGTAAATATTCTTCCACTTCAAATTCTAAAGTCCTTAACTGCGTCCTTTTGTCACAGACGGAACATATGACACTAGCCATTCTATCTTTCTTGCGGGCCTGGTCCTTTCAATTATAGCCGCTTTTTGCCTGATTTTTGCGGCTGCCTTGGTAAGTGCTATAGTTTTTATATCAAGCAAAGTAAATAGTAAAGTAAATTGCAATACCTGTTTTCAGAATATGGTTATACCAGTGTGGGTGTGGCTTGTGATTATTCTACCTTCGACATTGCTAGTGGTCATTGGACATTGTCTCATATTGCGAGGCTATTGGGACTATGAAACGGACCTTACGAAAGCGACGGATGTGATATTTCTAATCGTATATATATGTAAGACAGCCTGAGAAGTTTTTAAAAAGTCACTATAATATTCCAAATTGACCCTTCACCAGGTATGGTCGTGGTCACTGTCTACAACTCACTTTTATTCCTTGGATCACTCAACAAGGAGGATACGTAGACTCGGTAGGGTTGGATAAATAAATTATATGTTTATGGCGTCGAATGAAATATGTATGTAAAGCTAAATATAGGTATCTAGTTTAACTAAATGTGACTGAGTTTCTTTTTATACATATGTACTATATAATACTCCATATGACAGTTGTCAGAATTAAAGTGAATTCATTTTGTTTTATATTTATTTATTTGTCTCAGCCTGACTAATCAAAAGCCCAAGCAAAGGGTCCTTTATATACAGTGCCTGTAACATGGAAGGAGAGTAACTAATTTATCTGGAGTCTGTGAGTTGTAATTAAAATATGGAGTAGGTTCCATCTCGTTCCGTCAATTCAGTTCCCTTGATTGATAAAGCAAATTGTCCCTGGCATCGAATATGAGTATTCATTCGCCAGAGCCGCCTGCACCCTCCTTTGAATACGGTCTGGCAGCGAAATCAATGACAGAAATATGAAATGAAAATATAATTGGTAATTTATTGTGTCTACAGATCGTTGCTGCAAAATGCGAGCAGGCCAAGTAAAATAATAAATGCACATATACTGGATATGCATTCCCGTTGCCGTTGTGTTTACAGGCGCTGGGCCGCCTCCTTCGGGCCGAAAGGGGTGCGGGTGGAGCCCGTTGGCCTGGCCCCCCCAACTGCAGTGCTCCACTCCAGGCCACGAAATCCACTCGAGTGCGCACCAATAAAAATAATAAAATACAAAATTTCGCCATAATAAAAAGCGCAGCGCACAAAGAGCAAAAAACACCCGAGCCGCCCAAATAAATCACGCAACTTTGCAGACAAGAGCGATCCCCCAAGAGGAGGCTGGCTGGCTGCACAGAGAAAAATGTTCGTCAAAGTAGGATTGTTTTAAAATATATACAAAAGTAATGTAAATAATAGATATTATTTATTTCTCTTGGTGTAGTTGTGTAAAAGCGGCGCCATTTGTTGTTGCAGCTGAAAGGCATAGGATTCTTCACAGATGAGTACATTTTGAGCCAATAAAATATGAAAGGGGGAGAACTTATTTGAACAATTTAAATATAATAGTTGCTTAATTTACAATATTCAAAATAGGACTAATATCCGCAGAACTAAATCCTAACGATTTACCAAATTATAGCCAACATTTTGGCATTGTAAACCAAACCATTTATGCTGATCGAAAGCCTTGATCAGTTATGCAACATACTCAACAATTGTTCGGCATAGTTTTACCGTCTCGATAACGAACTCAACAATGCATTAGCCAGCGGACGGCGTTTTGATTTCTATAAATCAAAGGCCGCTACGCAAACTGTCAAGGCAATGGGGAAAACTTTTCATTTTCCGTTTTCCATTTACTGGCTGGCGGCAGCTTTTATTCGCTGGGCACTGGGCGATAAATCAAAGACCAGATCGCCAAGCAGATCAAAACAGAGCAATGCCAAGGAATCCCAGGTATTTCTGGGGGCAAAAGACACACACACACACACACACACACAGAGAATATTGTCAAACTAACGAACCGAGCGCTGTTCGTTCATTAGCGCCATTAAACCAGTTTTGACATTTTAATTAAGCGTGTGCAACACTGCGTATGCGCATTCTGCATTCAACCAAGGTCAGGATCATAGATCATAGGCGAGCTCTTATCGCCGTCTACAAGGAGCAGCGACATCGCGCCCAGCTATCGGTCCCAGTTATCGCCATCCAGCATCTGCATTCGGCCATGTCCTGCCGCGAGCGGCGCGACAAGGCCAAGAAATTTGCATTTACCAGACTGTCGCCCACTTAATTACGCAGCAACGCAGTCACAACTGCTGCTGCTGCTGCTGCTGATGTTGCAGTTGTTGCACACTAACTACCACGGTACACCAGACAAAATTACCAGGAAGGTTAGAGTAAACTATTGTATTAAATATTTGAGATTTAAAGTCTTTAATCCTCTAATAACTAATGTTTTTATTTACCAAATATTACTTACAAATTTTCTATATAATTTAAACTATTAATCCACAAACAGTTCTCCTTCTGCGACACATTGGTTAGGTGGACATGTATCTAGAAATATTTCGCAACAAATTATTCAACACTTTGCATGCACACCAAATGGCGGCGACTTGGCGATGAACATGGACAACATGAGACGCTGGCGACCCTCGGCCCCCGACTCTGGAATCCGAATCGGATCGGATGGGATGGGATCGGATCGGATCGCTAGTTGCCTCATCCCAGATCTCCGATCTCCCAGTCCCTTTGGGTCCCTGTCAGAATCTTGTCTCCGATCCGCGCTGCTGTTTGTCATTCGCCCTCGGCAGCGGCTTGTTAAGTGCTGCTGGAATTTGCCATATTGCCACACTGCCACATGGCCATAGTCGCATCCAGCGGATGACAGGAGCTGGATGGAGTGGGATCTGGAACTGGTATCTGGTATCTGCCGGGGCGAACGTAAATCATGCCAATTTGAATGAGTGCAACCTGCGTTTTGACACTTGTCATTGTCGCAGACCCCTAAATGTGGCCTCCGTTTGATTGCCACTCCGTGATCCACACAGACTGCATGACGTCGTCTGCCTGGCCAACATCTGCAACAGCCGACTGCACTGAGAAATATTTGTGTAAAGTAGATAATTAATCTATATAATATATAATGTAATAAATAAGATTTTTAGATTGCTTCTAAGTAAAAAATCTGTGGAATATGTTTGTTTATATCTTGCGAATATTCCAAATATTTTAACAAAATTTTTTGTTGTGCTTTCAAGACCCCATCATTGTCACCGGAAATGTTGCACTTGTCGTCGGGCTGGCAGTTGCATTAATCAGCTTGCATTTATGGCCTGCTGATTGAGTAATGCCCCAGACTTGGAGAGCCATCCTTATCCCCTATCCCAATCCCTATTCCCATCCCGCAGCACCTTCACCCACGATCTTTGGCTGAGGCCTGGTCATTAAAATGTTATCGCTTATTTATCTGACTGCCAGGAGTGGTCAGGGTTGTCCAGACCTTGGCTCTTAGCTGGGCTAATCCCCTTAACGCAACATTGTTGGCAACATTTGTACAGCTACATAGTCAGCTTAAGCTCGGGATATGTGGCAGTGCCTGGTGTAATTTTTTTTTAAGAAAATAAATCCCAGCACCTTTAGAACTCAATGCAAATCAACGCGGCTATTACTCCAGTTAGCCACTCGAGACCCCACTCAAGGCAACTGGATGGGATATCCACTGGCATCTCGAGATCTCGAGTGGATTGGCCAGTTCAGCTGATTGGTGGCCTGCTGAATGCTAAGTTGACGCTTTGATCTTGTCTGGAGCGTAAATCTGGTGATGCGCTTCTGAGATTAAATGCCAGAAACATGGGGATGGCCATGTTTGTCTCCAAAGTCTCAGGGATCTGAGAGTGGTGGTCACCTGTTCATTAAACGCGGGGGAAATTATAGTGCGCCGAGTGCAGTAAACAAATGTAATCGACATCCTGTGTGCAGGCCACAAAGGATGCCGCCTGCAATCGATGCAGGATGGAGGAGAGCAAGGGCGCCTTCTTGGCTGACAACAAAAGGAGAGGCAGCTCAGCTCCGCTGAAATGAACTAGAACGCAAAGACAAACAGGAAAGGCAGTGGAGAACCGCAGCCGAAACAGACAGGGCACAAAACAAATAATAAACACAAGAATTTTTGATTTAGCATGAAATTTAAATGACCCGCCGCACAGGCACAAACACACAAACATGCGACAGATGGAGGAGCTGCAGTTCAAGACTTCACTTTGCGTTTTATTGTCAGGGCGCGCAAATATTGTCAAAAGGCTTTCGAGCAGAGCCATTCTCAATTCCATTCCCCTCGAAGATGCACCGAGAACAATGAAGGATTAAACGAAATTTTTGGAATATTATTAAGACATAAAATTTGGAATCAAAATCCTTGAAGTTCACAAAGTTTCCTTGTATTGGCTGTCCTTTTGAAAGTCTAAGACCAAGAATTCTAAGTTTCATATAATTTCTTTAATATATAATTTATATTACTTTATTATTGTTATTAATTCGCCCCAATTTTTGTGCTGAGTGTACTCTGTCAGACATTCCCATTTGCATCTCTCGATGCAGCTACGGAAGCGCCGGCAAAAAGTAAAAGATGCCGACAAAACAAAAAGGAAAGATGGGCCCAGGTTGAGGTCTTTGGTCCCTTCCCGGTCCCGGTCCCCGGCTTTTGCCTCGTCCCTGGTGCCTGGTCCTGTTCTGTTTGTCCCGGCGCTTCGAGTGTCCCCTAGACGGCGCAGAGAGCACTTGTTTGGATTTATATTTCGGTTTGCTTAGGTCCGAGGGGCCAGCTAAAGTGCCAGGCAATCAAAAACAAATTATGAGTGCTACAATTTGCCCGGGGAATGCGGATCGGTATGGGATCGGAGCCCTGGCAGGGGAACTGGGAGTGGGTATGTCTCCTTATCGCCCTCTTATCAATGTTTATGGGCTCAGCTAATGCACTTGGCGTGCAGTTGCCGCGGCATTGAACTTTCAGCGGAGCGAGGACCAGACCGGAGATTGGCCCGAAACAATGGGCCCACTGACCCACTTGGCCGGGGAAGAGGCGGCCTAATCACGGCCTGAAAATCCTATATCAATAATTGACTCGAAAGCAAACAATTTATGATGACC
The DNA here is from genome assembly GCF_030179895.1 of Drosophila kikkawai. NCBI lineage: Eukaryota > Metazoa > Arthropoda > Insecta > Diptera > Drosophilidae > Drosophila > Drosophila kikkawai. The sequence goes on along the minus strand of NC_091729.1, from coordinate 18,004,982 downwards.
CAGGCCCGAACAAAGAGCGAAAAGCGAAAAGGGTGCGGTAATCAAAGGAATTGGCCAACGCAGAGGCTGTGGGATGGGTGAGAGGGATGTGGCCCAAAAGCGATGACGACGACGACGAGGAGGATGATGATGATGATGCCAATGCCGATGGAGATGAAGATGGCGATGTCGGAGCCGATAATACAAGCGATGAACGATAGAGCACGTCGACCCACACAAACTAATGTGAAAGTCGGGTGAGGATGACGACGATGACTGGTCGGTTGGAGGATGGATGGAGTCGGTTAGAGACTGTTGCTGCAGCGGATGGGCTGACCTTTGGAGCACCCAGCCCAGCTGGCTGGCTGCCTGGTTGCCTCTAGTGGAGGCATCTCCACGAAAAAAAACATTGGAAATTCCCGATGGAAAAGCAAGGCAAATAAATATCTTATGGCCAAACAATATTGGCGGGGCTAAGACAAAGGCCAACTGGGTCAGCGAGTCAAGGACCAGTCAGTCAGTCAGTCAGTGAGGCAGTGAGGCAATCCCCTGGGACTCGGAATCGAACCCGATTTGGTTCGAGGAAATCATGGACAGTAGCAAATAAGTGCATGCATTTTTGAACTGCAAATCAACGTAATGATGACTCGCAGCAGCTGCCACTCCCCTTTATTCGCCATCGCATCGACTTACTGACAACTCAGCCCTGGATGTCTAACCAACTTGTTCTGGAGCCCAGATGATGGAGCACGGAGCTAGAAACTCGAAGCTGGTTTCCTTTTCAGCTGACTCACTTATGTAATAGCTAAATTGGCATCGACATGTATATTATGAGCACACGATGCCGGAGGAAATGGGTGCGGATTTGGGTTTTGGGGCCAGCTAATGCGATTACTCCTTAACCGGGGAATATCTCAAGCACATCGGCGGGTATTGGAAAAGTGCAGCGTCACTACTATTAGCACACAGGGCTTTGGGAAATTGGGAAAACGGAAAATAAGCCGAATATAAGTAGCATGCAATGCCTTAAATAGCGAAGATTTTATTGAATTTAATTTTTTGCAAGGAAGAACTGCTCAAAAACTAAATAGAGATTCTATGAAAATGAATATTTCGTAAAGAAAAGTATTTTAAACAAAGCAAGTACTACAAATATCTCTACCTCAAAAAAAATCTTTAATTACAGGCATTCAATATAGTACCCTTTCAAGAAGACAATAGATTGCAACTAAAAAGTCCTAATTAAATTGTTGAACATGTGGGGAGGCTACATATGTCCATGGCCAAGGACCTGCACTCATTATCCGTACCCGACACCGAAAATCTACCTCCTCCGCCTGCAACTGCCGCCAGTCTGCACAGTCTGCAGTCTGGCCAATATCTTTCGTTATCCGAGTGCCAAACTGCTAAGTCCACATTAATTACGTGTATCTCCAAACAATATACGAGAGATGCGAGAGCCAAGGCGCAAGTCCCCTCAATCCCCCCCAAGTCCCAAAGGAGCCAACAAGGCTAATCAGGTCCGTGGCTGCGCGGCATTGTGTTCACTGTACCGTTTGGCCCGCTCGGGTCGGTCTGACATCATTAAGACCACATATCCACGTATCTACGACGGATCCACTCGACGCAGTGCCAGTGGCCAACTAATAACCGCCGACGATGAGAATGCGAATGAGAGCGAGGAGTATATATAGGCACTTGAACAAATTATAAGTATTTATTTTTTTGGGGAATTATTAAATAAGAATATTTTGTAGTATAAGTAAAATATAATTTTATGGAAATTTAAGTCATTTACTGTAGGCCAGAGCATTTCAATACAGATTTCACTGATCTTACCTAGATAGGCAGTTTCTAAATAATGCTCTTACTGTAATTATTTTTCATAATTTCTCACTGTGCACGCGGTCGATGAGATGTCCGACGCATAGCGCCACTTAAGCGAAGACGCTGTGCGTCAAGCAGCGCCGCAACATCGAGTGGAGTGGAGTTGCGTCCGACGGGAGAGCCCAAAGCCGATGGACATTGAGCCTGCGGTCGGCGGTGATGGGACTCCGACTGGCGGCAGGGGCTAAAAGCGGTTGGCAACCGACTCTCGGGCTCTGGCTGCTTGTAAGCTGTCAAACTCGGAAATTTGCAATGACAGCAAACATTGCCGGAGCGCAGATAAGCGGCGGCGAAATGAGCGCTGCACAAACTAAAAACTCATTGTCAGGCGCTGTCTGTTTGCCAGCCGACCGACCGACAGAACCGAGGCGAAGCAAACCGCTTTGGGGGTGCGTTGCTGCATAATAAACTCCAGGATGGGGATCCAGGCATACCGGGTTCCAGGGGGGGAAGGGCCCGGGCACACTGGCAATGGCACCGGCAACGGCAACAATAGGGCGCCAGCCGAGCTGCCGCTTTTCTGCTGCTGCTGCTTTGGCGGCAAGAGACTCCAAAGAAACAATAAACACACGAAAATAATGTAATGAGTTGCAGCGAATGGAGGACAAGTGCAGCGTAGCTCCCTCTATGGGGTCACAGTGGTTGTCGGAAGGAGAAAAATCTTTTAAAATATTAGAAAAACAGCTAGAATAGTATTAATTATAAAACAAGAATCGCTTTTCAAAGAAAATATGAGATTTTTAAAGTAATTCAAAGTTATTCATAAGTGAAGAAGTGTTTGGCAACTATTTATTTGTTCTTTTTTGTTAAATTATAAACTGTTTCTGGCATTATTTTATATTATTATTATTTTTAAACCCTTTTCCCACTGTTCCCGATGACACCGTAGCTTCTTCGGTCGAACTAAAGAGCATATTAAATTCATTTTTAAGCGAGTCCCGTGAGAAACTCATCGAGTGGGCGCGTCTCCAGTGGATCCTGGAGGGGACTCCTCCATAATTGATGTGCCATGCATTACTAGACAAAACTGGCTGCAGCTGCCCATTGGGGAGGAGGCGGAGGAGGAGGAGGAGTGACATCAAAAGGGTTTACTTCTTCTCCACCTCTCAGCCTGGTCAACTGCCGTGGCCACTGCCAATGCCCGCATCTCACTGGGCCTCTGATTAATTAAGAATTATTTTAATTAACGTAATAAATTTGCGGCCAGCAGGCAGGCAGCCAAATAACTCTTTCCTTTGTCCTGCATTTTTTTCGACATTTTTTTTTTGTTACTGGCTGATTTCTGATTTCTGGTTGCATGCGCTCGTCGAACGCAGCCCGAAAATGTGCGAAAATTTATGTTGCTTGCGATTTTGGCGACGACTTGTTTGCAACTTGTTGGCCGTGTCCGATGCAATGCGATGCGATGCGTGTTTGTCTGGCAAGTGGGTCACAGTCACAGTCAAAGTCAAAGCCAAAGACGGAGCCAGAGTCACAGCCAGATCCAGAGGAGAGTCACCGAGTGGCTGGCCCCTGCCGAATTTCAATTAAATGCACATAAATTAAAAATTAGTAATAACTCGGGGAACGCGGACCCCGAACAAAACGATGCCAAACACGCAAAGCTATAAAAAGGAGGAGCACACTGAGACAAAATGGGAAGATTTTAAGGCTGATACAGATGGTATTTACAGCTCTAACAAAGATAAGTTCAAAGTTATTACTACTACCTGAAGAAATCGTTGTGAATTATTACATATCTTAAGGAATAACATACACTTACTATACAGAATTGTTTATACCATTTCTTAAATTTCTTTCTGTGCAGCCGCAGCAGCTGTCGCCCGTATAGTTTGCGATGCGTTTACGGCCCAGGACGTGACCCATTCCCCGATTTCTGGCCCATACCCTGCTCCCTGCTCCCAATACCCCTTTAAGCCTGTCGTTAAAAATCTGTGGGCCAGCCAGGCAGTCTCCGGCAGCCTATTAATTAGCCAAACTCAACACCTGCTGTGCGGCAGGCAAATTAACCTGGCAGTTGGAGCGGCAGAGAGAGAGAGACCAAACCGAAGCCGGGATCCCAATTGGGCCAACTCCAACGGATCTCTGGGCCCGATTGGGCTGTGAATTGGAAAATAATTGTGCGACGGCCATTAAATTACAATGCCTGGATGGATGGCCAAAGCAGAGTTGCCCCGCCCCTCGTCCATTACCCATTACCCATTTCCCAATACGGCGGCGGCGGCGGCAGGTGGCAGAGCAGAGCAGGGGGACCCACGTTCAGGCAATTAAGACATTATAAATAAACAAAGAGCAAATAGTTATTAACTAATAACTGGCACGCGGCAGTTGGGCGACGTGTTGGCCGTAAAAGTTTTCCATTTTCCCGTTGACAGAGTTTGGGCCAATGAAATATTTATGCGCCTGCCACCTGTCAGGGGGTCAAGGGTCAAGGTTGTCACAGGCGACTCAATGAACTTGGTATAGCTGAAAGTAATTGGTCGACTGAGTGACTAATATACGGAAATAAATCAGACCGAATATAGACTGTGATTTGAAATGTTTCCCAAAGCGATTAGGCTTTTGTTAAGGGGACCTAAAAAGGGTATTAATAAAATATGAAATCTTTAATCTAATATTATAATAATGTGACTTGGTTGGAAGCGAAAAGCTGAAAGCGCACATTATGTTACAAATTATTAAGCTACCGTTTAATTCCAGATAATTGTCTGAACCCCCGCCCGATCTAATGGAAACGGTTCAGTGCCTTTCCCCCCACGTTAATTATGCCACCCTTGGAGGCCCGCCTTCGCTGATTCGCCATGCCTTTTGACACACACCTGTACGCATTCTCAGCCCCCCAATCCAGCGGGCTTAATGTTGTAACAGACAACCGCAGGACAACAATGGCACAACACCTTTGCCAGCATACACATACTCTCTCTACACACGTAACAACTTCCACACCATTTACAGTTCATTGAATTTGCCCGATAAATACGCATAATTTGTATACACATTTTATGCGAAACATAGAGAGAGGCCCAAGAGCCCGTGATTTGCTGCATTCTGCTCCACTGAGTTGGCAACGCTACTGACAGTCCTGCGATCAGGACCTCGCCGGCCGCCTGACACTGACACCCTTCGTGGCGGGACTATAATTACAATTTGAAATAAGCAGACAGCTAACCGAGAGGGAGCCTCTCCACGTCGCTGCCAACATCAAGCCGAGAAGGAACATCAAAAACTTTTGTACATTAAATCAAGCATCCTTCGCCATTTGTTGCTATTAACGTCAGCTACAGTGGGGCCTTGATAAGGGAAAAATACTAAAGGTAAAAATTATTTTCAATACTTTCATATCAGCGAATCTGTTTAAAAAATTGGTTAAAATATGAAAAGTGTACAGTTTGTTCTACACAACTCTTTGAATATGCGTAAAATATCATTGACAAATACATCGAGGTCCTCCTGTAACTCAATGCCTCTTGCTTTTCGCTCTCTTTGTGCCTTGCTGCTGATTTTCCGTTAATTTCCGCAGCGCGGCAATCGTTGACTTTTCAACGGGAGCATCAGACTCACGGGAGAGCCATTAGCAGGCGCCAAGGGGGTGGCTGAGTGGGTGGCTTATGTAACGGCTCACATGCTAATTCGCACACCCCCGCACACACACACACATGCTCAATGGGGAGTTCGAGAGGTTGGCCCCATTTTTATCCCTCTGTCGAAGTCGTTGATTTTTCGCATTTCAGCCTTTTACACGCTTTTCTCCTCCCTGGATTTCCCCCAGCGAGTGAGTAATTTTTGTTTACACTTTTGTAAATAAAGATTTATGTCGCACGGGGCACGTGGCACCTTGTCGATAATAAACCGAGAGCAGTTTATTTACGCAAATTGATTAGTTCGATTATGTTCGACAACGGTTCGCAGATAGAAATGGCTTATACAACAGGCACACAGAAAGACATTAAAAAAGCACTGCCAGAGGAGGCGATAACAGCGAATTAACTCAGGAGGCGGAGCTTACTGATAAGTTTGGCAAAAAAAACTGAAGCAAGCCTTGGTGCTTTAAGGAAATTTTTATGAATGCTCTCAGCCTATGAAAGTCACCATTTCTTTAATATTAATGGCACTTATATGCATATTTCGTAGATATAAATTATTTTAAAGTACCAAAGATAAGAAAACGAGCTCTGAAGAGGTGGAGAAATGGCTCCACATGGGGGTTTCATATTTTAATGGGCTACATAAATCCACAAAAGGGTTGTGTCTGAACCATATCTACATATTTTGACTTATTAAAAGCAATGTTCTCCCTTTAATATTGACTTGAAAATAGAGCAAAGAACTTTCCCTTAATTAGTCAAACTATCCTCTGAATCAAATCCCATTCAGTTTCTCTAGATGCCATTTCGGATCCGGTTACGCATCGAGCCCTTCGCCATGGCCTCGTCCGGATCATTAAAAGTTTTCGCTAAGCAAATGCAATACACAATTTTCCACGGCTTTGTTGCCGCTCCTCTGTGTCCTGCCACTTGGCAGGCGGCGAGTGGAGGGCGGAAAAAACTTTTCCACCAAGTACAACGAGCCCGGAGAGGTCTGACCGGGAGAGATGGCAAGCAGAGCAAGTGTAAAAGAAATAAACGGACTTAAAATAGGAAAAGTCAACATGAGCTGGGCCATTGCGTGTCCGGGGACAGGACGTTTGCCCAGGACTAACTTATTTTATGCCGGCGCAGGGCGTGGACGTTGATAGTGCGAGCGGGAGAGCGAGCGGGAAGGAGGCGGCCGGGCGTAAGACAGGGCAAACACAAAGATGAGATTTGTTCTTCTCCGGGGGCACAAAAGCGGAACGGCGCTCAAAATGACTGACACGGCTAGCTGGTCACATGGTCAAGAGCGTGAAGCGAGCCATGGCTATAAAGCACACACACACATGTACAGAGAAGGAGAGTTTGGTAGTGGAGAGAAATAGGGAAGGTGCACTGGAAAAAAATTGGTCAAGATATAAGATTGTTTTGTAAGATGATGATTTAATATAAAGTAAAGTAAAAATAAAACTCACCTCCTAGTTTCTCTCTCTGCATCCGCTCAGAACGAAATGAAATTCCGTAGAACATTTTGTATCTTGCTTAGTTGTTTTAAACTTTATTGTTTACGCTTGTGATCAGGACGATGGCTCCTCTTTCCTCTCCCGTGCATTTTTCTCCACTCCGGGTCCGGTCATTGTGTGGCTCTAAAACATAAACGGAAGCGATTTATGGTGCAAACACAATGAACGGGCCAGCAACAAACGTACAAGAAGAAGGCGACTCAAAACACAACCAGCACATACACACAGAAAACACACAACACAAAGGACACGGGACCCGGTCACATCAACAATTTGTGTAGTGTTGACCAGCAAAGTCCTGCATCCTCGTGGCAGCTCATAAAAAAAAGAAAAGTGGAAAAAACACACACACACACACAATGGCCAGGCCAACACAAACAAACGTTCGAGCCAACTCAAGTTGGCGTCTACGAATTCAGCTAAGCCAACAAAAGTTAAGCACAAAGCAGACGAACAATAAACTTTGGCGAAATAATAACAAATTAGAAAATGAGACGGGCTCTTAGGTGGAAGCTCTTAAAATTCTTTGCATTTTTTCTAGGGGCTAGAGATCAACACAGGAATTTATTAAGCAACAACTTCAATGCGATTTCCAAGGTTTAAAATAAATAAATAGAATTCTAGTATAGCTACGGTTATAATTAGGCATACTTTTAGCCTACATTTTCAAAATAAATGCTATTTTTAATTATTTACTTTTGTCTGTATAATTTTCTTTGCAAATTTATCAAAAAACCTAGCCAAAAATCTGCTGGAATTCCGCTGAAAATCCTCCAAAATCCCAACACCATTCGTTGGGGTCCCGGCTCCAATTCCTTTGTCTGCTGGCCGCAACTAAAGTGCTTGTCACTGGTCACGGCCGGAAGTATCTTTATTTCAGCTTTGTTTGCACTTGCTCACACTCACTCACACACACACACACACACACACACTCATACAAGCAAGAGCGGAAAGGAAGTCCAAGTGTTATTATCCTGCTTAGCCATAATACGTTGTTAAAATGTTGAGACTTTGTCATTTGCCGGGCCATCTTAAAAATCACAAGAAATTGAAAAATGCCTGCGAATCGAGGGGTGAGTTGTATATATATAAAAGAGAATATATATATGTATGAAAAGGGGGGAGGGAGGCACAAATAAATGCCAGGATACCGGCCAGGATTCCTGTGGGAATCGCTGACAGGCGCGTGGCCATTTTGTCCCGGCGCCTTCGAGGGGACTTTATTAAATTTTCAGCACAGGAAATGCTTTGAGTACTTTGCCACTGCCTTTGATTTTGATTTCGCCGCCATTTTTCGGCAGCCATTTGCCATTTCCGCTTTGCCTTTGTTCCATTTTGCATATTTTCTGCGTTAACCGCGAGCTGCCTGCCAGCCTGCAGGTGGAAAAGGTAACTGGGAGCCGCATAAACAATTAAGTTCATTAAATTTCAATTAATTCCATTAATTGAAGCAGAAATATGCGTTTCATTTGATTTGTTTTGATAGGCCATCAAGCACGCCGCATATTTTAGATGAATTTCCTTTCTTTTTGCCTTCCTCTGCACGCAGAAAAAAACATGATTCAAAGTTTAAATTTGCATTTACATTACTTTGTTTATCAAGGTAAGTTTTTCTGAAGTAACAAAATGAAACTTTTTTAGACATTTTTCCAGTGGGATGCTTTTACTTTCTAAACAACATTTTTCTTCAAGTGTTCGAGGTTACTTGCAATTAATTACGTCAGCGAAACCACAATTAAAATTAATTTGCCTGGCTAGCTGGCTGGCCGGCGAAGGAGAACAAAGCGGAAAGGAGCCGTGTAGTATCTGCCAGGAAGCTGGGAAAAGCTGGAAAAGTCCGAGTTCGGCATCCGCATCCGCATGTCTGGCAATAAAAATTCTCGGCGTAATTAAAATCAAAGGATTTCGCATTTAACAATTTATGTACGCTATAATTTTTGGGGCGGCAGTCGCGCTCGTAAATTTCCACCATCGCCGTTGCCGCCCCCTGTGCACCCGCCGTTGCTGAAAATCGCTTTATGGTCGTTAATTTGTTGGCCATGGCAACGGCAGGGGGGAAAGGGAGCTGTAGGTGTGTGTGTGTGTGTCCACTGTGTGTGCAAATGATTTGTTTCCTTGGCGCCTGTTTGAAAACAAAGGCTGGAGCTCCCGAATGACCAGACAACGAAAGCGATGGGACACTGGCCGAAATGCACGTGACTGCATGCCACACATGCCGCAAGGACATGTGTGCGGGATACCCTTTCGCCTCACAGCGGCCACTGCATTTCATCGCTAATTTAAGTTAATGGTCATTGTTGTAAATTACATTAATTTTAATGCGATTTCGCGCACACGCATGCACCGGAAGTGCTCCCAATATCCCCGCCCCTCGCCATCCAGCAACCGCCATTCGTCGTTCGCCTTTCGCCCCCCAAGGGAAAGGCTTTTAAGTGTGTGATTGTTTGGCCATTGCACTTTTATGTAATTACCGCACTAACAAATTACATCAAGTGTCACAAATGAATGCATTTATGATGTGCATTTTAAAATCCAGCAGCAGCAGCAGCAGCAGCCGAAAAGGATAGTTAGAGTGCCGGCATCCAGAGAGGATCCCGGAGCCGTAAAATCTCGCCAAGTGGCCCTGTTAAGTATGCTAAAGTGCACTTCCATCGCCGCTGGCGTGTAATTAAAATGCATTTTGCACGGCCAAGGGATTAAATCATTGGTGGAACGCATTACCATTATGGCACGCACTGTTTCTCCTCTTATCGATGCAGTCGAGATGGCACTAACCGTATTTTTAGGTAAAAGCAAAGAGAAAACTTCAGTGGAACGAAGAACAAAAATTGTAAAGTTACAAAGTTGGGAAAGTAACAATTAAATTTCAATGAAATTATCTTAAAATATAACCCATATCAAGGTGTAGTTTTTATTTTATTTCACACAAAGTAACAGGGTTTATTTTATGTAAAGTAACTTAGTAAAAGCCACTGGGCCTTGGCATTTGAACTGGATACTTTGTTGCCTCTGTGACCATGTTAGTCCATTTTTTTATTGCGACAGAGGTGGGGCCTCCTGTCACGAAAAAAGAGTGAACCGGTCCAGAATATTTGGCTGCATTTGCATAAAGTTGTGCTGCAGTGCCAAAGCAAAGGCGGCGCAGAAATGTCAGGTGCAAAATGGGCAGCAATGGCGCACGCGGCGTATACGCAATGCAGAGCGCACACTAACCAAAAAAAATTGTAGAAAAACCTTTTTTAAAAAATTATCTGTTTGGTAAAATGTAAAATACATTATTTCTGAAATTAAATTAATGTTTAAAATTATACTCTTATACAGTGTTTGCTATATTTATAAATTTATATAACCTTTCCCCCTTTTAGTAATTTAAAAAAATACTTTAAATGTTTTTATACCTCCTACAGAATAGTCACAAAATCCCATGTATAGTAGAAATAACTTCGTTAAGTGCAGCTACAGCAGCGAAAACAAGTCGGAGAGTAAACAAGGCTGTGAAGTTGCGCACTCGGGGCAGCAGAAGGCAGAATGTATGCATGCATATATAGAGTGGGGACTATCGGGCGGATCGGCAGTCGGAGGGTACCATAAACTGAACGACTGATTGAACAGCAAACAGCAGTCGGCCTCCTCCAGTAGCCCAGCCCCTGCTGCAGTTCTAGCTGCAGCGGCAGTGGCATGTAAAACACATGTTGCCCCTTATTTCTTTCGCCATCGGAACGGTCGAGAACGCACCAAGCCACCCCGGCCCGATATCGGTTAGTACCCCCTTGTGTCCAGGCGGAGCCAATTTTAAGCAAATATTATTGTTTGCATTTATGTTTGTGTCTGATATGGCACTGGCGATAATGCACTGCATGCGTATGCGGCTGGGGCCCCACAGCTCCCCCACAGGGGAAGTAACACTGTTTCACAAGGTAAGGGTTTTTATAATGGCCTTGAAATAATGGAACAATATACTGAAGAAATGAAAGCATATATAATATTACTCAAAATATAGCTGTTCTTAAGAAAATAAGTCCTAAAAAACAAATCTTTATTGACCCTTAAAATATATTTACAAACCGAAAATGCTGTAGCCAGGTGCTCGTTGGACTTCCGGATGCTGTTAGTCCTGCTGTCCTGTTGTCCCAGGTCCTGTTCTTATTATTGTTTCTGTTGCCGTGTTGTGTGACTTGAAGCGTGGCACGGAGCAGCATGTAAACACAACCCCAAATTAAAATATGTTTGCTTATGCAGTATGTAGAGCAAACTGAACGGCCAACTATGCTATAACCGATGCCCGGTGCTTCTGATCCTGCTCCTGCTGCTGCTGCTGCTCCTGCTTCGTCCTAGGCATAAATTAAAAGTTTGCAACATATTTACACCGGGCCAAAGTTTCGCCTCGGCAAAAGCTAATTATGCATAAAGCAGCGGCCCCGACAAGGGGTTTATTTACCTTCTGGTCTGTTGCTGGCCTGAAGCCCATGCCAAGCCCAGAGTCTTGGATCATGGGTCGTGGGTCGAGGGTCGCAAGTCGAATGTCGAGGGTTTCCGAAGCGGTATTATGACAGCTGCCCAGCTGACTGACAGGCTGTGGTGAGAGCGGCTGTCGGCGGCGGAAATTAAACGCCTCGATTTGCGTGCCCGTCACGCGTAAATCAGGTAAAGGCAACACACTTGGCCGCCGAGGCCGCTGGCCACCAAAATTGATTAGAGCCCTCAAAGGCGATGCCAGGGGAGGGTGAAAAATACCTGCTCTAGCCTGAAACTGTAAAGTTTAAAGTACACAATAAAAACTATATAATTTTGTATGCAATGCAAGTGTTAAAAATATAATACTAAATGTAGTAATTAAAATAAAATCCAAGCATTTGTTTAGTAGCTATCAAAAACTGTATAGATTTTCCTACAAATGACTTAAGTGAGCAACTAGCTGCGATCGTTACAGGAAGGAAAACCAGGGGGAGGGGCCTTCCCATTCTACCATTAATCTGGCAAGTGTTGTCAGGCCGCTCATCATCATTCTCACCAGCTTCTGGATCCTAATCAAAGCCACTAAAACACTAGATCCCGAAATGGGCAAGCCGGGCAGGCAGATGATCACAAGGAAACAGAGATCTCGGTGAGCTCTGATTTATGTGACACACATTAGGACGTCCGTCCAGTGCAAATTGAAAGGGGCCCGGCTTGGCCGCAACATATCGCCGCGCTTTATTATCCTTCGAAATTAACAATTTCAGCAAAAGCCCGCAGCGGCAGCCGCATTCCACGTTAATGCACTTCAGGGCCTTCGGCCATGGGAAATTACTCAAAAATAAAAAAAAAAGGTAAAAACAACGGAATACAAATTGCAAACAGGGCGCGCATAAATTAATCGAAAGCTAGGCGAACGAAATTAAAACATTAATCTGCCGCCCGGCCGAGCTGCATAACAATTAATGCTGGCTTAAATTTATTAATTTATTTATAAAGCCAAAAAGGGCACCGGGAACGAGGTGCGAATCCCAGTCCAACTGCGAGTCCAACGAGTGACGGAATGAAAAAGCCAGGGACAACTCCGACTGGCCGACGGGTTGAGGTTGAGGATGAGGATGAGGCAGCGTCTTTGCGCAGTTTTTAAAAATGTCAGTCCGCCCTCCAGGGACAGATTAGCGATTAATCTACGGGGCATGGTCACATGCACGCCCTTCGGACTCTAGCCGGGCTCCGGACTCCGACTCCTCCGGCGGGGACGAGGTAACGATTAAAAAATCTCCACATAAAAGACTGAGCACTTAATCAAAGCGGATTTAGAGAGGAATAGGGCCAGGGTAAAAAGCCAAGGCGACCGGGGCCAAAAGCGTTGATGCGGCTCTTTGTTTCTAGCTGCCTCTTCCCTCAGGAATGCTCTAGGATCCCGACTGGGGCATGAACGAATAATCAAACACTTTGCTCAAAATGAAGTTTAAGTCGTAGCCAAGAAAATGTATATACAAATACCAGACCCTAAGTACAAGTGGCATACTTCTATCGATTCGTTCTGAAGGTTTACAAGCTATCTACCTACAGGTGAACAGGTAGCTAATTGCAAAAAGACAGACCGGCAGATGCTCGATAAGCAAACAGGTAGGTTAAGGTGTGTTTCGCTCCAAGGGTGGCTTAGACATGTTTGCCACTTTTCCATATATAAAGTAAGGTCAGTATATTGATTTTTCTCAGTTGAAAACGAACAGTTGGCAGGTGTGAAGTGAGTAACTGCAGAAACCAACGGATTTTAGTGGAGGTGAGACATTTAATATATAACTTCAAAGGAAGTATTACTAGTAATTATCTAAATTATAATTAAAATAATTTTATAAAGCATCAGTTAGTCGACTTTTTCCACTTTGTAATCGCCTTAGTTGGACTTTAACTACATATTACAAGCATTTTTATTTCGCTAAGCGCTGCTCATAGTTTTTGGTGCGCTTTTTCATCCCGCTGCTCGCAGCTTCCAGGGATTTCACCAGTCCTCTTATGCCCTGCCTCGGCCGAGAGTAACCTCGTAAAAGACCTTAAATAGTGGCAAAGACATCTCGCAGACTGGGCCCGCTGCATTTGTCAATTTACTACGAGCTGAAAGGGGCGTGGCCGCGCATAAAGATGATATATGTGAGCGCTGAGTTAGCAATTTTCGTATGAATTGGCAGAGTTGCAGTTGCCGCTGCCGCTGCTGTTCGCTTTATGAATTTCTTTATGGCCAACCTATAAAATATTTTGATTGCGACGAGGAGGACAAGGAGGTGGCGGTGGAAATTAAATGCTGCTCACTGCTTTGGCTGCCTGCTGCCTGATTTGCTCGCTAGCTCTCAAGTGGATTCCGGCCCAATCCGACGACCAGGGCCACTCGACCACTGTCCACTTCAGTCCCGGTCAGCAATTATGGAGGAAAAACCGCATAGAGCTCCAAAGCTGGCCGGGCCAAGTGCCGAATGCTCGGCAGCAGCAGCAGTAGCTGCAGAATTTTGGCATTTTCCCCTGTAATCCTTTTGTGTGCTAATTGGAGCGTTGCCCCGTTGCCATAAATACCCCGCACCGCACCAGTCCCGCAAATATCTGGCCTAAACAGTTCCAGCACACAGTTTGGCGGCCATTCAGGGCACTGAAATCGGCTTAGGCCACTTGTCAGGGCAGCAAATGTAAATATTAAGCGGGCTCTTTAATTGGATTTAGTTTTTGTGGTTGCACGCCAGTTCAGTGGAAAATGGGAGGATGAAAATATCGATATCAATATAGTTTGAGCGGCGAAATTCTATGGGAATATAGAATAAGAACATAAACGATTTGTTAACTCGTTGGAAAATAAACCTCTTGACTTTAAAGGCTTTAAATCACAAAGCAGTTAAGTATTTCGGGTTTTTTAGAAAAAATTATGACTCTTTAAAATCCTTCAATGATCATGAATGCTTTGAATGTTTTTTTTTTAGCTAATTGAATATTTTCACACATTAATTCACTATCAAGCTACAAAAATAAACCAAAACGAAAAAATATTTATAGCAAATGGTTAAAGGGGAATTAATCTTAATTACCACTAAATAAATCAACTTTGTTGTTGTTTTAGTATCGAGAAATATGTTTAAACAAATTATTATCAAGACGAATTATTATCATTTGGCAAACTCGTGGTCAACTGATGGACACTGCGTGATTATGTTTGGCTTTTATAAGTTTCCGATATCGACACGATTTTGATTTGGATATCAGCTAGAGATGTCGCCATTAATTAATAAACCACAAACACCTTTGCTTTATTTTCCAACACAGAAGCCGAGATATCAGCTTGAGATGTTTACCTAGACGATTATCTAAGCAGCATATAGGAAAGGGTTTATCTCAGGTGAGATAACATAAATAGACAGGCGTTATCTGCCTTTCAGTTCAGCGCCATTTGGCATTGTTTTTGCCACAGTCGCGGCGGCCGTCGATCGCCAGTTATCACCCAGAGACTAAAGTACATATTTCCTTATCGGCATCTCGGTTCTCCCAGCTTTCAGTTTTCAGTCGCGGAACGTCGCTCACATTGATTGCGGAGCTCCAAAACCCTTCGGACGTGGTTCGAGGGCGAGATTACGGATGGGGAACTAATCAGTGTTTACCGCTTGAATTACATAAATCAGACTGGCAACGGGACAAGCCCCCAATTTTAGTGAAACATCCGAATATTTTAGGAAATAAAGATGTTTAAAGCTTGGAAATAGTGATTGTGAGAGAAATTCAAATGCAAATCTAATGTTATTAAGAGATAAGTGAAAGTGAAACCAGAACGTAAAGTTAAATAGGTAAGACTTTGGTCTAAGATAAAATAATTAATCATTATAGGGAATAATTATATTAATTAAAGAACTTATAAATCAGAAATATGAAATATATGAGTTAAAGTTACACTTATACATGTTGTTGAAAAAGAGGATTTCAAGTTTGCTATGGTAAACCAAAAAGGATTAATCTGTCTTTGTAAAACATTTTCTTCTTATGGAAAAGTGTAAACATGTTTATAAATAGAACTTTTCCTTGAAGATTATTAGTATTTATTGAGGGTTGAATATTTAATTCTATGTCCATTTAACCCTTTAATTTCTTGGAAATGTATAATGATTTCAATAGCTTGTATGATTACGTTTGATTCCATGCCAAGTCTTATCAATACCAGGAAGCCTTATCAATGATTTGTATGCGAATAAGCTTAGCAAAACAAAGCAATTAAATTGCTTAAATAGGCTTTACAAATGTTGTCATCGCTAAACATAATATTTATTAAAAAACATATTTTATTTAAAATTATTTTTCGTTCACTAAGTGTTTAAAAACCGAAATTCAAGACTCAAATACTTTGAGAGTTGAGCAGCTAAAATCGGAATAATTGAATTTTGTTTGGTAATAGCATTAAAATAAATATTATGTATTATGCCAAAGCAATCATTGTATATTTTTATGCACCCGCATAGCTAAAATATATATATTTTAGCAATAACCAATTGAATGGCGATCTTGTGGCCAAACAAAGGCATTGCCGAAAGCACACACATTGTCCGTGATATTCAAACTCCCCCGTGGGCGCTCTTGCCAGATTTATCATGTGGCGATCGTATTATAACGCTGCCCCGAGAGCGTGTGTTTGCCATTGATTGGCCATCCAATTTGCATATATAATTTATTGGCAATTGTTGTGACATTTTGCCAGCCATTGACGATTGCGCAAAAGTACGAGTAAAATACCTGCGCCGCCAGACAGGTTGTCGCTGCCGTGGGAACTCGCCGCGGAATCTCGGAGCGCAAATCTCCCAGCCGCTCTCCTTACTCTCGAGCTATTCCAACTTTCACTCTGGCCCAGAGTGGTGCCTCCTTAATTAAGCCATCTTAATGGGTAACTGGGACTCGGGCCGCGCTATCTGCCAGCAGACAATGGCTTAATCTGCCGGCTAGATGGCAGCCAGCATTGCGGGCGCGGGCGCACCTACCTCCAATTAACCAGACAGCCGGCTTCATTTACCTACTTAAAGAGTTAAAGAGTAAGAGTTTTGGCCCCAGTCTCTTGGCCTTTTGCCGTACTCCCGTTTTCCAGCAAATCCCCAAATGCCATGGATCGCTGGTGCATCCGTCGCCAAGTGCTAATGCTCCTCAGTCCCCCAACCGAGTCTAAGTCCGACTCCAACTTCCATTGATCCAGCTCAAGGTGTCACGCTGCTTGGCTCTCTCTCTGTTCGGCCAAAAACTGGTTTTTGCTGATCGGTTTGGCTTGCAAATGAATTCGCTATCTCCGGTTACTCCGAGTTCCATATTTTCACGCCAGTCTGCACTGAGCCGCACCGCTCTCGATGTGTTCAACGGCAAATATTTGAGAAAGTCCACCCACAGGAATTTGTAGTAGACCTACACTCGAAGAAAATAATATAAAATTAAGTTCGATTACCATAATTAACTAAATAACTCTTGATTTTTAAAGCTTAACCATGGCCGATAAGATACTGAAGCCCGTGGAGAAGACTGCCGATCCGATCATCTCGCAGATCGGCGACTTCCGCCGCTACCACCTTTTCTTTTTCTTCCTCATCCTGCTGTGCAAATTCGGCTCTGGCTGGCACACTTTGGGACACATTTTCCTGGCCGCCCCCACACCTGAATCCTGCAAGACAGAAAATGTGACAGATGTGTGCTGCAAGGACTGCGAGGAGGTCGAGTTCGACACCAGTGTCTTTCAGTCGACCATAGCCACCGAATGGAATCTCATTTGCGCTCTCAAGCCACTGGTGAGCATGTCCCAGTCCATCGTCATGGCGGGCATTATGTTTGGGGGCATGACTTTTGGCATGTTGGGAGATCGGTGAGTATCGGAATAGTATAACTCAAAACTTAACATAACTCTTTTCAACTTCATTTGACAATTTCCACAGTTTTGGACGCCGACCAGCCTTTCTGACTTGCTGCTTCATGCAATTGATCACCGGTCTGATCGTCTGCGTGTCGCCCTACTTCTGGTTCTACTGCCTTTTCCGGTTCCTGGTGGCCTTCGCCACAGGCGGAACCATGACAATCAGGTGGGTGCAGCTTCAAAATCTCGAAAATTATGTGTACATCCTGTAATTTATGTAATTCCATCCACAGTTTCGTGCTGCTTATGGAGATCATAGGGCCCTCTAAGCGTGAGCTCATAGCCATTTTGTACCAGATACCATTCAACATCGGCCACGCCTCCCTGGCCGTGTTCGCGTACTTCATCCGTGATTGGCGCTGGTTCCAGTTCGCCATTACCATCTTCTCGGTCGTGTTCGTGGTCTACATCTGGCTAGTGCCGGAGTCGCCGCGCTGGCTCTTCTCCACGGGCCGGCTGGATAAGGCCATTAGGATCCTGGAGAAGATCGCAAAGTGCAACAAGGCGCCGACAGAGACTGTCCGGCCGGAAATCGAGGCAGCGTATGCGGTGAAGACTGCCCTCCAGCCGTTGAAAAAAGGCAATGTGCTGGACCTGTTCCGGACGCCATACCTCCGGCTGAAGACCATCTGCATGGCCACCAACTGGTTGGTGACGTGCATGGTCTACTACGGCACCGCCCAGTACGTGTCCCAGCTGGGCGGGGACATCTTCGTGAACAACCTGATCGCGGCCGTCGTGGGCATTCCGGGCACCTGCCTTTGCGTGGTGCTGACAAAGTATCTGGGCCGCAAGAAGACGCTCATCCTCTCGAACTTTCTGTGTGCGCTGGGCCTGTTCCTGCTGGCCTGCCTCTTTAACTTTGGCTCCGTGGCTCAGGTGGTCTGCGCCACCCTGGGACTCTTTGGGGCCTCGATATCCTTCCCCAATGTCTACCTCTACGGCGGCGAGCTCTTTCCCACTGTTGTCCGCTCCAACGGCATGGGACTCTGCTCGATGGTGGGCCGGGTTGGGTCCGTTATTGCCCCATATATATGCGACCTTAAAGTCTTCGGGGGTTGGATTGCCCCGGTCGTCTTTGGGATCTTCTGCGTACTGGCCATCATCTGCACCCTGTTTATTCCGGAGACGCGCGGCTTGCCCCTTCCGGAGAGTCTCGAAGACGGCGAGCAGTTTGGACGCAAGCAGAAAAAATAACTCTGCCAGGAGTTTTCCCCAAGTGTAGCTAAGCACAAAATTAAATAGTTTTTGGGCACAGACAGAGTTAGTGTCTGGGCCCCGCAATTATTAAATTTCGACTTAATTTGCGATTTGTGCGATGCGATATGTCAGTCAAACCGAACCAAGTGCCTTTCGTGCCGCAAACGAGAGGCGAAAATATTGAAAAATCTAGCGAATGCAAAAGGTAATTACCGCGCACTAACTTCCACTTCGTGATTATTAAAACTGGGTTAGCAGTCGTCTGAATCCGAATCCAGCTCTTTTTGGTAACTGGTAACCGGCGACTGTTAATGTCGAGGTGCAAACTCTCAGCCAAATGGCGAAAAATAGAAATAGCATTGGGAAACCGCCACGAAGCGACTGGGAATGGATGCTTGGCATGTGAACCCAAAACCCATCGATAGCACGTGAGAGAGCATTCAAATTATTCAAGGAGAATGTGGGTAACAACTAGCTTATAGCCTAAAGACCCAAATACAAAACATATGTTATTAGATTAATTCTTAGTTTTAGATTTTAGACTTAATTTTCTATTTTTATGAACTCATAGTCTGTATACCACTGAATAAACCCACTTGGAATCGATTACACACATCAGCGCGAATGACACTCACGGCAATTCCATTAGCGGAGACTATGGCAATTATCGGCAAGCATCTCATCGCACCATCTCCACATCCTCGAGATCCGATGACCTTGGCCAGGCAAAAACCGGCTGGGAGCAGCACTCAAGGTTAATATTCATTGTCAACATTGGGCACGCCTCATTTGTATGCGGCTCTGGGTCTTCATCGGCCCTTGTGTGAGCATATTCCCTAGGCTACAGAGGAAATAACAGGTGCATCCCTAATTTAATATTACCTAAAGTGCTAAGTATAGTTTTTGGTATAAATAAATTGATTGTCCCTTAAAAGAAAACTTACTACAACTATTAGTGTTAATAAAAAGGATATTTTTAGGATACTGTCACTTTTTGTCAATGAAATGTCAAGTCAAAGTCCCCTTGAATCAGATGACACAACTTCTTTTTTTCAGTGCAATCAGCCGTCAGTTGTCGGCACTTGGCCACATAAAGCCGAAGAGATGCACCTCCAGTTGCACTTGCAGGCAAGGATTCAGAGTGGAGCGAGTTTTTAGCGTCATCTCGGCACTGGCAGCTTGTCATGTCAGCGGTGCGCAGACTGTCAGAATTCGAGGGACTGTGGAGCGATGCCGACTGGCGGTGTCGCATACTTAATCAGTGGCGGCGCGTCTTAGTGATAATTACCAGGCATTTTTGCAGCCCGCTGATGCTGTGAGTTGTGGCCAAATGAATGGTCCGAGCGGCTCCACTGTAGTCACCCGATGATTATTCATTGTGTTGCCCCGACTGAGGTCCCACAGCGCTCCTCCTACACGTCCGTCCTGGACCGGGGGGCAATTTGTAGGTATTTCGGTGTAGCCATTAAGGAGCAACAGGCGACAAGCGGCGCTGAGAGGAATGCCATAAAAATTAATTGTTTCAGTAACAGAAAAAAACAAAGCAGAAAAGCACAGCGAAGGGAGAGCATATGGTGGAAATAAATAGCTTACAAAAAAGGGTGGATTTCTAGTAAGGAATATAAGTAACTTTAATTTTGGCTTAATATATTTAATATATTTAATAAAAAAATATAATATATGTATAAACACAAAGGTCACTCACGAGCGACATTCCTTGCTGTAACGAAAATGACTAATTTTAATGATCAACAAAGGCTTTGTGTCAGCGAAAAACCAGGACTATGGATTGCTATTTTACGCCATAAAAAAACCTGACACTTGAGCAGAGTTGTAAAGGCAAAAACTGCCACTCAAAGTGCACAACAAGCGGGCTTTTTTGGCCAACACATGGCAAATTTGCCGGGCCAAAACCGCAGACTGGCAGCAGCGGCAGCACGGAGACAAAACCCATTTAAGTTCAAAGCCAGCCAACCGCCAAGACGATCATTATCTGAGCCGCATATCTATTTGCGATTACCGAGGAGCTGGCTCTGGAGATGAGGCTGGGACGAGGCTCAGCTGAGGATGAGGCTGGAGCTGGATCTCAGGCTGAAGCAGAGTCGTGGGAGTTTTGGTGGCAACGTGGGCGCATAAAGCAGGCAAATGTCAAAATGACGCGCTTTGTTGTTTATCATATTTACCGCAAACGGGGCGAACTATAAGACGGGCCAAATTCAATTAGTATTCAAATGTGGACGCGCCGGCGAGCACGACGCCAAAACGAGTCATCATCATCATCTGCCAGCGGAGCGACACTTGGACTAGGTCTGGGCCTGGCTGGAGGAGCTTCTTTTGGGCCAGGCCACAAAGGAGCCGGCTCTCTCTCTTTCTCTCTGTCTTTACATGCTGAAAAATGCCTGGGCTTTTGCGGCTCACAGTTCGCCGTAATTTAGCGCACGCATTTTGCATTTTAAACGCGAGCTGCGAACGGCGACGACTTCTGATTAATTCCTCAGCTGGGCGCTACAAATTCGTTTGACTAATTGCGGCTGAGAGCTGGAATGGTAATGGGGAATGGACTGGCCTATCCAGGAGAGTGGCAAATGGTAATGGGAGTGAGAGTCCAGGGCCTGGGGATTCCGCGGAACACCTTATCGGCCGCAATTAAACGTGCTGTCGGCCAGTCCAACGATTTAATGTATGATTTCTTTCAAATCATATCTACGTGACTGTGGTGTAGCCTTATCAGCAGGGCCAGGATCCCAAGCTCAGGTTTTAGCTAGGCACTAAGGAAAAGTTTGAAATTTTTAAAACGGAATATTATATTTAATGTTTTTGTATTATTAAATCCTTTTTCTCAGTTTTCAGTGAAAGCTAACATCTTGTAATTACAATTTTCAAATATTTTGTTATTTTTTGAATCCGTTTTTAATTATTAATGACCCAAAATTTCGCTCGGTGCAGCTGCAAACTCATTAATGACAGAAACCCCGGTCGGCCGGCCTCTCAGATGATTCAATATGGCCGCTAGTTGCATATTAAGCAGCCGGGGCTCCGAGCTCGTCATCGAATATGGCCACATCTAGAGTCCAGAGCCCCATAGCTTTCTGTTATATAACCATAAAAAAACGGCCAACAAAAAACAACGACAAAAACGAAAGAAAGAAGAAACACAAAATGTGTCGTGGGCGCTATCAAGTGACAGCTCCGTGGATCCAAACAGTTGTAAAATTAACAACCGAGTTATGACAACTGCCAGCAATTAAAATTGACAATTGATATGACAGGCGGGTGGCCCCAGGCGGGGGTAAAAAATTGCCAATAAAAATGAATTCGTTGGGGAGCAGAGGATGAATGTCCTGGGAGTGGCTAGATTCTGATTTTGTAATAGGTATATTTTAAGCAAAAAGCTGGAAAAGAATTGTGAAAATATATACAATTCAGTATAAATATGTATAATTTAGAAATAACGTAGAACTAACAAAGTATGTATCAGTTCATTCTCTTTACAACCACCTCTCTCTGTAAAATACGTTTACAGCTCCATGGCTTTTAATTGCCGGGCCTGGCCAAAAGCAATTGCTGCAATTTAGCCAACAGCCAACAGATCGCGTACTGAGACAAGCGTTTTGGCTGCACAAATATGACAATTGGCGGCATTATTAAATGGGCTACGTGCGCTAAATCTGCCGACGTCAGCGAGGAGCCTCCAAAAAGGGCACAATGAGACAGGGCCTGGCCAAAACAGGTTGGTTGGTCGTGGAGAGAGGAGCGAATAAAGGGGGATTTCCCGCTGATAGCACACTCAATTTGCATTCGAGTGGGACCGAAATCTAGTGGAATGACTGCCAGCCAATTACTTTTTATAACTTTCTAGCTCTGGCACTTCAATCTCGGCCAGTAATTAGTTGGCCAAAGAGTTGACAGGTGGCCGGGGCCATGGCCAGGTGCGTGGGCGACAAAGGCAACCGCACACACATTAACATAATGTTATGAGAGGGCTTTAATTAAAAAACCCAAAGCACATCCCTATTATTTCCTTTTTTTTTCGTTTCTTCCCCCTCGACAAAGTCGTTGGCCATTCCATGTGTGTGTGCACTCCTTGGAGCATTTAAGGCCGGCCATCCGGCACAGACAATTAAAAACCCTCTGCAGCTCTGCCATTTGCCATTTTATAAGCACAGATTACAGCTTTACGTATACGTAACGCACAAGGATGGGTTGTCAAGGGGCTAGAAGCATGGGTTTGGTTATGGAGACATCCAGGCAGGACACACAACGTGCACCGATAAGCGGGAGGCTCTAAGTGGACGCCAAACTGCTCTCCGAATACCAGTGATGTCTACTTGAATGTATAAAAAACTAGTTGGGTTATATTATATATTTATTCAAATTATTTTCAAGTAGTCAAAGTCAAGCATGTGTTTCTTATTATTTTTTCTGCATAAATAATATTAATATATCGACAAAAACTAGCCAGAATCACACCACTGACCGGCACGTCCCTCGTATCTGCAGAGTGTTGTGATTTTATGTTGGCCATAGTCCTCCTGAACGTCCTGTTCGCTACTCCCAGTTCCCACTTCCCACTTCCCTGCTCCTGCTCCTGCTCATTGTCTGCTTGTCTGCTTTAATGACATTGCACTGCACTTATTTCGTTTTTGGCTCTTTATACTCTTGATTTCTTCTCCTTTTTTTTCCACCGGACGGAGAGTTCCACCTTGTGCTCCAAGTTGATGGCCGGCTGTAAAACCTTATGATGGCTTAATTTTAGAGTTTTCAGATCGTTTTTGCATCCCTCCTACACATGACAATGTGATTTGGTCCGAAATCAGTTGCGAATTTGCATGGACGAGCTTCTAAATGAAGTCATTTCAATGCCAAGCCGAAAATGACAAAACTTGGGAGGGCCAAGGGAAAGCATAATGGGAAAAGTGGTTGTGGAAAAGCGTGGAAAGCGCATCAAGGAAGCTGTTCAATATGCAATGCACAGCTTATGAGGTGAATCGTCAAGATTATTATACGAAGCACAAGAGAAAAGTAGGGAACATAATTAGATTTTTTTGATAAACAACTCATAAGAACAATATTTAAAATATACTGCAATATATTTAGATCAAGAGGTTCTTATGGATTCAATGCGAAGTGAGTGTGAATGTACAATTAAATATAAATAACCGTTTTCAATATTCGTTCGCTTATCTAGGCAAACCATAACCTGGCCCTCGATTTGAATACCCAAATGAATTCGTAATCGAAATGGGACTGCTGCAGACTCATATAACTTCCAGCTGAGACCGGAATAGAACGAAACGTGTCCGAAATTGGGGTTGAAATCGAGTCGTTGTCATTTGCGGAGGCGCCTCCCCGTATAATTTGATACTTCATCAATTCGAAGGAAAACCATTTAATATGGAAATCACTCGGAAAAGGGGCAACGCGCCAGTCCGGCAATCAAAACGAGCGCGATATGCGATATGTGAATCGAGACTCACTTACGGAAATTGCCAAGCAAAATCCGCGGCTGCGAGACAATTGCGAGATGAAAAGGAAATTTGCATGTGACGAAAATGTATAACGGAGCAGACATCGTGAAATCGCAAAATCGTAAAGTCTCAGAGCTACAAACTGGCGACAAATGAGCAAAGGAAGTGCATAAGCGGCAACCGGAAGCGGAAGAAGACGAATCGAGGGCTGTTAACGCATTTACAAGCCTCGGCGACGACAATGAAATATCGCCAAAGATTATCAACGGAACTCCGGACTCCGGACTCCAACTCCGTCGCATTTACTTTGCATAATAAGCCGGATTATGGCGGCCCTCGAGCGCCGCGAAGGCGGAGTAAGAGCCCGATGACGTTGACAATTGATTGCTGGCCGTGGAAATGGCACGAAAAAATATTTGTCGGCTTTCATTAAGCGAGTGAAAAATTTGATTTAAACATTTCCCTGGCTTTTCTATCGCCCCACGGAGTGTGAGTTCATCATTAGTAGGGGCAGAATTGGCCGGGATTTATTTGGTGACTCCCTCGTATTGCGCCGACTTGAGGTAATGTTTTTATGTCAGAAATCACTTAGACCTTTGGTCAGCGGAAGTGGCCATAAAATGGCCATGGCGCATCCACATCCGCATCTCCGGCCATAAATTCGACTGTGAAATTGAAACTTAAAATGCGTAAAGTATACGCCCCATGTCCGTGGAGCAGTCTCAATTTTTATGTGTATTTTATATGCCTACTGTAAATTGCCGGCCATCTTGCAGGACTTGCTTCCTTCCCTCTTCGGCCGCTTTCTTTTTCGGCCACTTTGGTGTCTATTCAGGACTCTCCGAAAATTCCACGTTCACGTTCGCAATCGTCATAAATCTTATGGCCACATCTTGAATTTATGTGCCTCATGCCCCGCAAATCTCCACTCCGACCTCCAGTTCCATTTCCCCGCATTTTGTGGCCGTGTTCTGTGGCTTAGATTAGTAAGTCTGGCATCTGGCGGCGATTTCGTATTGATTTTCGCAGCGCCACTTATTGAATTTGTTTGCCCTGCTGGCCAAAAGTTTTTTAATCAAAAGTCCCCGGGCTGGAATAGTTTGCTTAAAGTGTTTAGCCAAATGACAGAGAAAGGAGAGATGCCGAGGAGCGAGGAGAGCAGCTTGCACTTTGACTGGCAACAATCTGAAACGTTTCCATTTGGCCACAAGACACAAGACAAAGGCCGAGGAATAAAACCAGGCAGCCGGCAGAAGCATTTCCAGCTAAAATATTTACAGCAGAAATGTTTTGTGCAGATAGCAAACAAAGGGCTCCTCCCCGCCTGTTCCCTGGTTCGGGGGCAGATTTCATTACTGGCTGACCAGCATGCCGCTCTAAGACAATCAAAGGTGAGCTGGCAGCTCCGACGACAGTTAAGGGTTGCTCGGGTCGTGGCTGGGGTCGGGGCTCCTACTTGGGTCTTCTTTTATTTTCCGCCTCAAATCACACACTTGAAAAACTTTGTTCCTGTCGAAAATGGACACATTTCGAAATGCTTTTTAACACTTGATTGTTTTGTAAAAAATATTTGTTCTTCAAATTGGAAATATCAAATTATTAGATTTAGTTAGTCTAGTTGTAAATTATTTACTCTCCGTAATTATCAAGATAAATTCCTAAATCAAATTTCTATGCTTCAGGATTTTTCGAGTGCATCGATGTGGGACTGGAATCCGCAGATTTGCCGGCCAGAGAAGACGCGACTACCAGCAGACTTGCAGCCACCGCCATGAAAATTGGCGTCTGCCAAACATAAATAAAAAGGGGGAAAGGTAGACAAATCCGGAATAAATAACAGCGTTTGTCTGGCCCCGTCCTGCGGCGGTCTGCCGTGCGGATACGGATGCGGATCCCGGGTCCGGATCGAGTGTGGGGCTGTGCCACGTCAGCAAAGGGGCGTTATGGCAACCGACGGCGTCGAGACACCTGCCCATTGTGGCTCTTCCAGGCGCTTTGCCCCCGCGTTGCGTATACGCTCAGTTGCACCGCAAAATGAGCGAGAATCGCAGCGTCTATTTGCCATGGCAATGGCAATGGCACTGGCATTGCCAATGTGTCTTTTGTAGCGCTTTTAATAAAATATAACCATTTAATTGGTGTGGCAACCGTAGGCATCTCACGTTGTTCCTTGCCATCTACTTTAAGTTGTAATTTAAAGAAGCCAGGTATCTGTTTCTTGTGATGTTACCTCATAATTCCCAGAATTAATTACAAAATAAAACAATAATATCAACACCAAAAATAGGCTATAAAAACTGTCCACACAGTTCCGTTATTTTAACATTTTATAAGAATATTATATATAATCGAAAATATATAAAGTAAAATAATTCCAGTGGAGAATAAATTCTAATGAATTTATAATTATGATTCATATTAACGTTGTATTACTGATCTTTGACTTCTTAATGTATATTTATATATAAGAGCGACTGTTCATTCAGTGTGATTGCCTCCCGATTATTTTCCGCAAGACAGTCTGAGTGTGGCATTTGGCAGAAGAACAATGGGACCTGGATTTCGCTTCTTGTTAATTGCGATCGTGTTGAGAGGCAGCTTTGCCAGTTCAAAGTGCCCTACATATACAAGTGACCAGGATAACCTTATTTATAAGGTGGGAACAATTGTCACCGATTACGATACCCAGTATTGTAAAGACGGTTACTGGCCCAAAATGCTCGAGAAGCTATATAATAAATATCAAGTGCTTGCTAAAAAATCTATGCAACAGGATAAAGTCATAGGAAAGTTCAAGTCTCATAGAGAGAAAGACAAGGAGTTGATTAAACTAAATACTCAAAAAATTAAATATCTCCAAGCTGAGATCCAAAGGCTCAGAGCTGCTATTCCAAACACAGTGCTTCCAAATAAAGACTTGACACCGAACCAAAGTAAAGGGATTATTTCCAACCTGAGAGTTCAACTGGAGTCCTGTAACAGCACATATTACGAAAATTATGAGCTCAAGAAACAACTACAGTCCAAAACTGAAGAGGTTCAAGACTTTCAAGAAATCTGGAAGCAACCTACTAAGGAAAAAATTAATCCCCCATCTTATCTCATGGAGGTTTCCAAGACATCAAGCTGTAGCAACTTCACAAACACCACTGGCATCCGACCATTTGAGTTCACCTGGCAGGGCAAGGATAGAGCATTCTGCGATAGACAGCTGAAGGGCCCCGGCTGGATGGTTATCCAGAGACGAACAGATGGTAATACCGACTTCTACCTCAACTGGTCGGACTACCGCAATGGATTCGGTGACTTGGCTGGCGAATACTTCATTGGCCTGGAGAATCTCCATCAACTCACCAGCAAGTTAGCGCCATGCGAACTACTCATTCAGCTGAAGGACTTCGAGGGCGAGACGCGATTCGCCCGCTACGACAACTTCGAGGTCGGCGATGAGAAGTCGTCCTATCAGCTAAAGTCACTGGGACAATATTCCGGAGATGCCGGGAATGCCTTGTCCTATAATCTTCGCTCAAAATTCTCGACCTTCGATCGAGATAGCCCAGACGAGTGTGCACAAAAAACTGAGGGAGCTTGGTGGTACAGCGAAATGTGCGGCTTCAGGTGAGATTATACCCTCAAATTATTATCAAGAGTTTTATATTTATATATATTATATTTAGCAATCTTAATGGCAAGTATCCAACTTTGGCAAATCTGGACTTTGAAAACATTGGCACAGGCATCTTTTGGCACGACGTAGAGTGGCATGAATTTGACTATTCCATGCAAAGTGTTCAGATGATGATACGCTCAAAAGAAAATTAAAGTAATAATGTATCCGTTGACTTGTAATTAAATTTTAATAAATGTTTAAAATGTTATAAATATATTTTATGAATTATGATCTGTCGAGCTTTTAAGCTATGTGGCAATCTATATTATATATTAGATTATATCAGCTAGAAAAAGTCCCATTCACTCACATATATATTACTAATGTATATACATATATACTCCTAAATTATGATTATACGCATATGAGTCTAGTGTATACATACATATCAGCAATTTTAAAATGGAAATAAAACGAAAGTTCGCTCTGACTGCGACAAACTTGAAATAAATTAATCATTAGTACATCTTAATGAGATTTTCTTTAGAAATTTCATTTAAAACTAATGTCAAATAAAATGTTAAAAATATTTCAAGCTAACTCGACTTCCCTTTCGAGCTAACAAACATATTCTCCAAGTTGTAAAGGCAATTTCCATAACCTTTGCCTGCTGGAAAACACGCTCGCTAATTAATTCAAAGACAAGTGCAAAGATTCACACCGCCAGAACAAGGATGAGGATGCGAGTGGGTCTGAGAACGATTCCTAAATGGTTGCAATCAATTAAGAGCCAACAAAGTCAACCGTCGCCGTATCGATGTCAAGCCAGCAAGCAGCTGCTGCGATGTCTCGGCTTTCAGCTTTCAGCTCTCGGCTTTCCCCCATTTCCCCCCGGCTTTCCCTGACGCCGGCAAATTAATGAACAACGCAGCCAATTGAGGGAAATGGGGAAAGCATAGAACGGGAATGGAAATGAGCTGGATGACAGCCTCATATTTGCATATTCATGGTGTTTCTGCATTCTAGCAATTGCTTCCGCCCATCTGGTCAACGAATTTTCTGGCTAAATGCCTTCGATTTACTTTAATTAGTTGTTTAGTTTGTCTAGCTAAGTGAGTGCCGTAAAAATAAAACTAGTGGGAATTAAACTGCAGGCAACTCGGATCCCATCAAAGCCCAGACTTGACTCTAATGGAACTAAACTAAGAGAAAATGCGTTCCCCAGTTAATGGACGGGACGCACTTCATTAGATATTCTCTTTCCAATGCTAATATGCATGCACTCAATGTGCAAATAGTTTGAGAGCCGGAATCCGGCAGAAGCGCATAGCTACGGATACGGATACAGATACAGTATCCGGCGGCAGCGGGTTAGAGGTTGACGGACGGAGGCTGGCAGAGCTAGGCACTTTGTCCTGCCGACCAACCACTTGGCAGGCAAAGTTTGTCAGTCCTCAGAACTATATACAGAATACTGGTTTATAATGGTTTATAATGGTACTGAGACTTGGATAAATTATAAATAAAAGTAAAATCATATCGCTGATATATTTAGCTACCTAAAATACAATAATGCAAATTTTAAATATTTAATTATTATTTATTTCATTCAACAATATACAGATTTATGTAAAATTTTCCATTTCGCATCTTTTTGGCCCAGCAATTGACGTGTGAAGACTTCAAAACAAAGCCAAATTAGCTGCTGATTCGACACCCACGGCACATGGCACCCGAAAAACTTGGCAAACTCAATGTCATGGCAACGGATTTAATAAGGGGAAAACAAGAGAGGCAAAAAGTAAAAATCAGCAACAGCAACAGCAACGACGACAGCAACAAATATTGTCACATGCATAAAAAGGGCCTTACAATTTAACGCTTGAATGTTCCGACAGACGTCGACATATGTTGGAGTACACGTGTGGCGTTGTGAGTGCGGTATGCCCTGCGTATAGGGAAGTTTTTAATAATACTTGGCTAAAATACCAAAGGAAAAACTTTTATTAATAAAGTTTCTTTCTTTCTGTCGAAGGAGAAGGAGAATAAGACGGAGGAGTTGGAGCCGACAGAAGAAAGTGTGTGCAACGGCTATGGAGTATTGCTCGAGGCTTCTTTCCCTTTTTGCCTCTAAGGTTTAATTATGGCCACAAAAAGAGTGCAGGGTCCAGCAGCGGGAAATAGTTTTCTACATATTTTTATTTGTATATTGCATATACGCATATTAAGAGGATGAATAGGTTTACAGGTTTACAGAGATCGAGAACCTGGAAAGGGACACTGAATTTTCTTGATGTTCATGAAAATACAACCAAGATAATCATCAATATTTGTGACAAAGTATACTAACTTATGATATCTATATACAAAAATCTTTAAAAAGTGTGTGCTTGAATTAAATTCGAGATCATAAATTCTAGACTTTTAATTATATTTAGAACTTGTTGCTTCTGTTTCCCAGAACAAATAGTTTAAATATACTTTCTGCTTCATTATAAAAATATTATTAAAAATCTTCTCAATTATTTAATATTCAAATCACACAATTTCGTAAACTTCCGCAACGCATAAACTCCCCCAAAAGGAAATGAGCCCTTAAACTTTTCCGAGGGGACACTTGTCGCATCGGCAACAATTGCAAATTTCCCGGACCACCCTCCGTCGGTCCCTTACAAATCTCAACTGCATGTTCAAGTGTACAATTTTTGCCTTTGGCGGCAATATTAAAATTTAAGCCGAAATGCCATCGAGCTGCAGCCGGGAGTGAGAGCAGGCCCGGAAATAGTTTCTCAACGCTGCTGCTAGCTCTAGCTGCTTGCCCCCCTCATGAAATGCCCGCCCATGGGCTTGCCAATTTCGTTCGTGATTTCGCTTATTCGTTTTTTGTGTTTTTGATTTTGTCGTATTTGTCTGGTGATAGAAAAGCAGAGCCGCCGGCAGCAGCGGCAGCAACTTCTGCCCAAATACTTTTAATTAAAATTTCAAATTATTTTCGCCTTTCGCAGACGTCGACAGCTGCAGGGGGGCGTGGCAGGAAGCGGAGACAAAGATGAGCACAAGTGCAGTTAGCGAGTGCAATGGCGCACAAGATGGCGGCGGAAAGGATCCGAAGGATCCTGAAATGCTGAAATATTCAAAGCGCATTTTCAATTTAAAAGTTTTGCACTCGGGCATATTTATTTATTTTATTTCGCAATTTTTGTTTTCCGCTCATCATTGAGTCCCGGGGACGGAGCGAGGGGCATGCGGCAAGCGAATTGGTGGACTCTTTGACCGAAAGTTTGCATCCAAGTAGGCAATGTCATTGAGAAAGTGCACTGGGAGAAATGGAAATATAAGTATTGTAATTTTTAAAAATTAATTTTAGATATAGTAAGAGTTTCTTTAAATAACTATTTTTTTTAATAATCCCCCATATATTTTAAATTTCGAATTTCTATTTCAATAAATACAATATGGTTGCAAATATTATAAGTTTAATAAATAAATTTAACTCCCATTTGAATATTTAATTATTATTTTAATTATGGTATATTATAAACTTATAGTTTTTCAAAGTGCAGTGTGGAAAAGTGTGAGAAAATGGGTAAAAATTGGGCGGCGGTGGATATGAATGCCCTACGAGCGGCAACTTAATGCAATTTCGCTCTGGCAGATTTCATTTGTGTGACAAATGGGGGGCGTGGCCATGCAAATCGCAAATAAAAAGAACTCATTAAAAGTTTATGCCACAAAGTTTGGCACCCACCGCCCAATCCACCCACCGCAATCCAATTCGGCCCAATCCTGAACAGCAAGTTTGGACGAGGGGGCAACTTCCGCTGATTGCATTTATTTCTTATTTTTCGGCTTTTGTTTTTCGGCTGTTGTGAAATAGTTCTAAAGCGCGCCGGCGATAGTTTATGGAATAACTATCAATTGCGAGGCGGCCTACACTGAAAACTTTCAAAAAAGGACTTTAGTTTGTTTTAGGTTTTCAAGTACTTAGTGGGTTTGAAAGTATTTGAATGTATTTGAGAAAATAAATTAATATGAAATTAAGTTATTTAATGAATTTTTTGTGTCATCTTAACCCATTAGCAAATAATATATATATATATTTTTTTTTATCTGATGAAACCCTTCCCTCCTTACCACCAATTTCAAAGAATATTACTTAGTTAGAAAGCCCATTATCAGAACTCCTTATCTCTGCCCTCCGATCAATCATTAAACATCGATAACCTGTAATTCAAGTGTTCGCTAACCGAATTATAGGTCACCGCTGAGTGGTTTGTTATCTCCCACAAGTTAGTCCACCGTCTGATGCCCGATATTTCTCCCACTGACAGTTGACAATTCCCTACATCAATAATCCAATAATAATAACGGCGGGGGCACGTGCGCCACGTTTCCCCAGTTCCCAGCGAGTTCAAAAAGTCAATTCGAATTAAACAACGCATTTGATGGCCATAAAAAAAAAGGGGTGGGGGAGGGGGCCGCATTTACTGGCCGCTTGAGTCCGTGAAACCTGCATCGGTTCTGGGCCAAAAGCAAAACGTGTCCGGTTGCGGCCACTCCCCAAGACAAGTAAATAAAATTGAAATTATTCTGTGCAGTTGCGAGAGCGAAAATAATGAAAAAATCATGCAATCTAGAGAAAAAACTGAACTGAAACTTGAACACACACAGAAATTAGTCAGAGTGGACCTTGAAAAAAACAAGACACTAGCAAAAAAATGGCAAGCGGGCGGCGTTTCAATTAGCCGTCCTCCAGTGACTTGTCCGGCAATTAGGTGTGTTTTAGCCGGGCCAAAACGATTCTAATCGCCGGTGTTTTAACATAGATTTCGCCTTTTAGCCTTATTTGCCCGGCTTTTGTTTAATTTCTGCCTGCTCAGAGCACTTTTTGTTACCAGCTTGTCGGCTGTCATGTTGCCGGTGACATTAGCGGCGGTTCTGGGAGGAGAGCTGGCCACACACAACCGAGTCGATCATACACCCCAGATATGACAAATTTAATTAAGGATAATTCTCAGTTCACCTTTTTTTTCTGTAGATTTTTTTCAACCCGCCCGGCGTTCTATGTGAACTGAACTTTTCCATGGGATTGCAGGGTGTTTGAGGGTATTCAGGACCTAAAATGGGAAAGAGTTAAGGTATAAGTTCCTGAGAGATCAGGTTTTATTGGTACAAAAGCTGGGAATCAGATGATATTTTAATATTTAAAAATTCTTAGCTATATCGAAGATTGTACTATCAATATCGTAGAAACCAGATACTGTTCATGGGAAATATTCTTAAAATTTCCCTTTTCCCTACGATCAACACTTTCAAGTTCCCTAGATTTCCCGCTAGATGTCTCTCTTACGATATTACCTATCCATCTACAGGGTGTTCTCTATTTCATCCCAGAAATCTGAGAAAAATTCTTTACTCTCGGCTTTATCTGAAATTGCCAATCGAATGCAATGCAAGGCAGTTCCCGGTTAGTCCCGGGGTAGGAAGGGCTGTGTGAAAAGGTCAAAGGCATTCGATTAACTTTAATTTGCGCGGCTCTATTCGCTCTGTAGGAGTATATATAGTATGTGCACTCCGATATATCCCCATTGTTCAGCGGCTGTTGATTTAGTTAGCGGAGCCGATGATGGCTCCATAGTTCAGGTGTGCCCATCGCAGGCGGCGTGAAAGCCAAACCTTCTCCGCGAGACTCTTTCCGACTCATCTCA
Source organism: Drosophila kikkawai (assembly GCF_030179895.1). NCBI lineage: Eukaryota > Metazoa > Arthropoda > Insecta > Diptera > Drosophilidae > Drosophila > Drosophila kikkawai. Next base: position 17,971,666 of record NC_091729.1, on the reverse strand, counting down.
GAGGAGGTGCTCCTCCTCCTCCTCCTCCTCATCTTAGCCGACTTACAATGGGCCTGAACTGAGCTTTGATTTATGCCAACTGCGGTCATGTCATAGTTCAACCGAGGCATTGTTGCAATGTCAGAGGGGGCGGCATATTAACGGTAAGGCCAGCCCAGCGCCATGCATTCCCAAAAATCTAAAATCTATAACTTTTTTTTAATAAAGAATATAAAATAAAATGTATAAAGGAGTGCCTTATAAGACTGATTTTTATTAAAAAACCAAACACATGTAATTATTGGTTAATATCAACCTGAAAACGATCTCGGTTTTGGCCGGTTTTTGCTGGCCAAGCACTAATTGCGGCTGTCGGAGGCACGCGTTGGCTGCAGCATGGAAATGTCACTGCCACAGGAGAACGGCTTGGCCAGAAAATTTGGCCAAATTGATAGCCAAATTTGGCGGCCAGGTGACGGGGCCTGCCAGCAGCCAAAGTGGGCGTGGTGCAGGCGCTCATAAAAACTATACAAAACCAATGCCGTTCGAGAGACTCGAAGTCGGCCAGTCTGTCAGTTAGTTGAAATTAATTCGCACAGCCTGGCAAAATAATTTACGGTCTCTCCCCCCAGAACCGAGTAATTGAGGTGGACCGAAGATGTGGGCAGGTTTTTCGGCTGCAACTTTTCATATGCCCATTTGCCCCGGCGCGTGACATATCACGAAACTCTGTTAACGGCTCTCGGAATAGTTGAGAATGCCTCGTCGAACTGGAAGCTGTCAATTAGTTGTAGGTACATCAGGCGAACACATCTACTGAGACTCTGAAGCGAAACCTGTTTGAATCTAGCCAAAATTATTCCCAGAAATTTTCGGAATTGAAATAAAGTCTGTAATGGCGAATCTGCTGTCAAATTATTTTTATTATAAAGCATTTCTTTTCCTAGCTGATTTTTTAAGATAGAACGTATTACTTATTTCAATTTAAGCCATATTTAATCGATTCCACTTACAGCAAACCAAGTGAATACCTGACTTTTATCACATTTTTCTTGTTTTTAATTTCACACAGCACATGTTCTTGGGTGCTCGTTAATTACAGACCGCCAGCTACTCGGTTTCGCTCCGATTTGCAGCTGGGCTGCTCACAAATCTTGTCAACGGCGATGCAGCGATGCAAATATCTACGCAGCATGCAACATGCAGTCATCTGGGGCTGCGTCGGCGAGATTCATTTCTCATTTGATCTTTATCGCCCGGCGACATGCAAGGCCTTCTGCTTCTCCTGCCCCCCGGACTAACTTGATATCCATACTGATTGCAATCGAGATTGGCTTTTTCCATGCGGCTTTCAGTATGATTTTGTGGCCTGCAATATTGCGACATTTCAAGGCTTTCTAGCCGCGCCCTTGCCAAATTACAGCTGTGCATATTTGGCAATTTTTCAGGTTTTAATTTTAAATTTCGGGTCACTAGGGATCTCTCTTGTGGGGAAAAATAGAAGATTTTAGAAAATAGCATAATTTTCCAAAGGATGACCTATATTTATTTGCTGTTGAGGTCACAGCTCTGTCATTCAATTAATATAATCTAAAATCGACCTAGAGCTGTATATATTTCTAATAAATTTTAGAAATTTGGACTACGCACAGTTCAGACACCTTGCTGGGCTTTTTCCTAGTCACAGCTGACTTTTCGCCCTGACAATTTAAGCAGGGACAATGGATCGGTGTAAATCATGTTTGCATTGCTCGCTGTCTATCTGCCTCGCCGTCTGTCCGACTGTCTGTCCGTTTGTCTGTCTGGTGTTGGCTTTTGGCTCAGACTTGACTTTACTTGACTTGTGGTCAATGGCTTGTACATAATGGCTGCCCCGAACAACAACAACATTAACTACAGCAATAGCGAGCGGCTCTTTGGGGCATTTGCAAACAATGACATTATGCTGACGTTTATTAATCGCATTTGCGAAATTAATGTCGTGACATTTTCGGTTTAATGTAGTTGTAATAAATAAAAGTGCCGTTTACCGAAAGACCGAAAAAAATATAAATAAATATGTATGATACAAAAAATCAATACAATAGTCGAGGAGACAGGCGGCAGACACTACAGGCCGCAGCTTGTTGCCTCCGTTCCAGATTACGTAACGCCAATTTGCATATAATAAATGAGCCCAAAGGTGGCTACTGAATTTATTTCCTTGCTGTTATAGCCGAATGAAAGCTATTTTAGAATATGTTGTTTTAAAAGAAGTATTAAATAACATTTTTAAATATTTAATTCCTTCTTTGTAGAATTTTTTAGACATTTTTTTTAGAATTCTTCGAAACGAAAGGGACTGTATATTATTTTTAAAAAGTTTAAACACATAAATATATTTATAAATAACCAAATGGTATATGTGTAAAATAAAATTCATACTGATAAGATTTTGTTATATTCGTGAATTTTTGTTTAAAAATACTTTTCGGCTTGTATATTTGAATAAATATGTTTGTAGTTATAAATAATACAAAAAAAAGAGATTAGAAAAAAAAAAGTACTTTACTTTACCCCAGATGGGACTCGAACCCACAATCCCCGGCTTAGGAGGCCGATGCCTTATCCATTAGGCCACTGGGGCTTGAGTTACGCGCTGCCAGAATGCCTTTATGAACTGTAGACGACTTATAACAAGTAAAACAAGAACAACTAAGAACCACTATAAATAACTGTATTCCATTTCGTTTTGTGGCGAAAACAACTGTTTAAATAAGTTCTCTCTTGTTGTTCTGAAACTTGGTATGCAAACATAGATATGTATGTAAATATCTGCGCAAATATTGGGGTTATGTTTACCAAAAAACACTTGTGATGGCTATTGAACGTTTGTATTAGAATAATGTAGTATTGCCCAGAGCCTTAGTTACATGTAATGGAAATAAATAATACAAATAAAAGTTTTTATTCATTTTATGTTGGAAAAAATCATGTTTTATTTACATACATATAATATACATATGAACATGCAAATTTATCTATCCTGTTGCTTGTTGTTATCTTCCCTAACCGGCACCCGATTATTTACAAAAACAACAGCAAATATTTCCACCCCGTAAATACTTCATTGAAAAAACACATTCTGTTTGCTTGTCTGAACATTTATCGGCACTGACTCATGCATTGCCACCCCGCGCTTAAAATAGCATTTGGTCGTCTACCAACACATGCCCCAGTGGCCTAATGGATAAGGCATCGGCCTCCTAAGCCGGGGATTGTGGGTTCGAGTCCCATCTGGGGTAAAGTGAAGTACTTTTTTTTTTCTCTTTTATTTAGTTTAAAATAATTTTCTAAGTTAATTATATTTTCCTGTATTAATGTTTAGGGAAGTTAAATTATTCTTTTAATTTATTGTATTCTCATTTTCAATCATTTGTATATTTTTATTTTATTAGATGCTAAGTTTGTATTGTAGTAGTTTTGTACTATTTTTAGTTTGTTATGGTTTCCATTTACATATATGAAACGATTACCCCATAACTGTTTATGTTGGGCTACAAGTTCCTAACAAAAGAATAAAACGAAGAATGCTTAGAATCTGCTGCTTAACTCTGATAAAAGCTTCCCACTATTCAGCAAGCGGTACTCCATCAGACCAGATTATCGGTGCGCCGCTCCCAGATGTCGGGCCACAAGCCGAACATAAACCATGAAAAGTCGTCACAGCAGTTGACATTTCGCTGTGCCACTTCCACTTAATTTAACAACTTTACGAGTGCCAGCCATCGTCTTCTAATATCGTTTTCAGGCATTTTCACCCCGGCTCTTAAATGGCAATCAACTTTCTGATGAGTTGTCAAAAACGCCGTCGCCTGACATTAGGTGGCTGTGGATGTGCTGCACCAGTGGGTGTGTTGGGGGAGTGGAGGGGAGTGGCTGCGCCTGAAATCCATCCACTTTAAAAGTTTGCCAAAAATTGCGGCTCATAATTTCACTTTCGCTATCTGAAATATGCATGGCCGTAAAATTTTCCAACGCCGACCAAATGGCCACCCAGGGAGATGAGGATGCACAGGCCATCGGGTGTGGGTTCGGGGGCGGATAATGGGGCACTGGGATGCTGGGATGCTCGGATGCTGGAAGGAGCAGGTTAGATGGCAGCCTTTGCCAAGAGCATTAAAATTGCATACAGGCTGTGGGGCCAAAAAAAAAGAAAATACTAAAAAATAAAACTCTGCCTCGCATAGTTTCATTTGCTTTACGATTCAGCGAAACTTTGGCCGAGGATGCGCCAAAGCAGGGATAACAGCGGGATGTAAGGCTGCCTGCCTCATCATTAATGTAAATTCATTGTTGCATGTTGGCGGGGCGGGCAGGGCGCTGCCCTACTGCCTGCATTACAACAATTCATACTGAATTTTTGATACGAATACAACTTTTCCACGTACGCATAATCCATTAAGAAGAGAAATGGGGTCAATCGAACGGTTAGTACCTGGGGACTCTTAAAAAAGGAAGCTTTAAAAGAAAGAATATAGATTTTAGGGAATTTTTGTTTAAAGGAATCACAAATAATTACGATGGTCTTTGATATAATTTCTTTTAGTTCCAAGTCTGGTGCTCAAACCATAAATCTAGCCCAGAAAAGGCTTTACACATAATTGTGTACATTTCTTTTTGTGTGTCTTCACACAGATATATTTTGAAATAGAGCTGCCATTACATACCCATTAGGTGCAACTATTCCTCGCCTCGCCGGTGCCGTGGAAAAATTCCTCCTCGTCCTGAATGCCTGAAACTTTTCCGCAGAATTAATGGTAGGAGCACTCTTTTTGCACCCCGCGGAAAGTAGGCCAAAGTCCGGGGCCGTCGACCAGCGTGAAAGAGAGAGAGAGGGCAAGGGGGCATTCCGGAAAGTTTATGGAATGCATTTCTCTGCAGATTGCATTTGTTGCATTTTACTTAATTGAAAAAGGCCAGCGATGCGGTGCGGGGGAAGGCCGTAAAAGGACAATATCGCTGTCCCTAGCCCTCTATGGGCTGCAAGACTGTGCCCGTGCCTGTGCACTTCATAAAGCTGACAGGACAGGGCCCGATCCATGCCGAGGCGGGCCAAGCCGGCTATAAAAGAACATGACCAAAGCGGGCGAGGACGAGGAGACAAGCACACACCACACCACACCGCACAACACACCAAAATAGACCGCCGCACAGGCACAAAAAGCATCTGCAACCAGCAACGGCAAACAAACAAACAAAACAACAACGAGCCGCAAAAATTATCTACTCAGATTATGTCGAGATTAATTACATACGCTGAGCGCCATTGTCTTGTCAATAAATTGTCGTTGTCGTCGACGTCGCCTGGCATCGTCGTGTGGCCCAAAGATAAGAGGGACTACCGAAATGTTAACTGGCTTTTCTTTTTTTCTCTTCAATTTGTGTACCCTATTGGAGAGTATTATGATTTTGGAGCTATACTAACATCAGCATTAAAATTGAATGTGTTACCTTTTGGGTTGAAATAATTAGCAAAGAAAACTTTATTGTTTGCCATAAAATTAACCCAAACTATATCTTTTAACTGATCTATTACTCCTAGTCCTTTAAGATATATCACTTTTACACTGTCAGGGTATTTTAAACTTCCACTATTCCTAATTTTCATGGCTTTTTTCTTAAATTTTTCGCCTGTTTTGCCGTTTTTTTGCTTTGCTTTTCAGCTGAGGCTGTCAAAAATGGTTGCTCAACCCGGGAGCTGCAGCCAAGCCCCTCGTCCTCGTCGGCTAATTAATTTAGAAATGTTGACGGGCCCACCAAAGGGAGCGCCACATGGCCAAATAATAATGAAATGATATAGGTTTAATCCGGCGATAGGCATCGGGCCGCATCTCTCTAAGCCAGAGTGCTCGGAAAGTGCGCGTAAATTAATTGGCCACAAAGCGCGGCCCATGCATTTGCCGGCTCAGAAGGCTGCCGCTGCCGCTGCTGTTGCTGCTGCAAGTTTATGTGACTTGGCAGCGGCGGTGGTAAATGTGGTTTCTGGCCAAGGGGCCCTCAGCTGGATTTAGTGCATGTTGAGCGGTGAATGGCCAATGTAAATTTCCAGCAGCGAAGCCGCCTTGGCCCGACCCACGGCCCACGAGCATGGGCATGGGCAGGGCTAATTAGAATGGCTAACACGATATTGGCATCGCTGCACCGCGAAAATATTGCCCGCCATAACTCCGGATGAGTGTTTGTCCATGTAGCAGATGCGATTGTAGATTGCGGAAACGAGGAGAAAATATTGTGATTGGAAAATGGGGTTTTTTTAAGCAGAGAATATCAGTCCATCGATGATACATCTAACTCTAAAGTCTAGTAAAAAGTTATCGCATTTTAAAAATACCCTCAAGGCCTGTATAAATTTCAAATTTGATTGTAATAAGTATATTATTTCAAGTAAAAGTTCCCCTTGTCTGTGAGTCACTTCTCTGATTGTGGCTCTTATCGATGGCCAAATAAGTTTCAGTCGGATTCAACTAACCTTTCAGACGAGATAGCCTCTATCAATTTATATTTCTAAGTAATTTCGGTAATGGTCAACGATAAGAACTAAAGAAATTGATATAAAAAGGCCAATTCAGCGCCCACAGATTTTAGTTTCACTTCTCGCTATCAAAATGAAAGCCATTTGCTTCGTTCTAGCCGCGTTCTCGCTGGCCCTTGTTTCCGTGGCCAGCGCTGAGATTGTAGAAGCGGAACCTTTTGCCAAGACCTATTCCTCCTGCAAGGCCTTGAGCCCCAAAAAGAGTGGTGTCCAGAAGATCAAGGTGGGCAAGGACACCTTTGAGGTGTACTGCGAGGAAGGGATCAATGGAAAGGGTTGGCTGGTCATCCAACGCAGGGTCAGTGTCGAGGAGAACTTCTTCCGCAACTGGACCTCGTATCAGACGGGCTTCGGTGATCTGAAGGGTAACTTCTTCCTTGGACTGGACAAGCTGAACAAGATCACGGCTTTGGAGCCCCAGGAGCTCTTCATCCAGCTGGTGGACTTCAATAACACCTCTCGATATGCCCAATACGATCTGTTTAGTGTGGGCAACGTGTACAGTAACTACTCCCTCACGCAGCTGGGCAACTACAGTGGAACTGCTGGCGACAGCTTGAGATACCATGTGGGCCAGTCCTTCAGCACCTTCGACAAGGATAATGACCAAAGCTACGTTAATTGCGCAGCTAAATTTAAGGGAGCTTGGTGGTACAGGGATTGCCTGAACAGGTGAGAATTGTTAACGATTTTGGTGATCAAAATTCCATAACTCATGCCTTAATTATCTGCAGCAATCTGAATGGTGCCTATCTGGGCGGTAATTATACGGATCCCGATCTCTATGGCTCCGGAATAGTCTGGGCCGACTGGAAAGGCGCGTCTTATAGCTACAAGACTGTCAATATAATGGTGCGTCCTAAATAAGTGGATCAAGAAGCAGCCCATATCATTGTCGCTATATCAATAATAAAGAGAACAACTCTGTTATTAACAACACCTTTGCCAGTATAAACTAAACCATATTGTTTAAATACAAATAAGGCGCCAATACACCTTAAGCCAAGGAATTTATTAATAAGCGCATGGTGACATCTGAGAGTTTTGGTTATACATTTCACACAAGCCATCCAGTAGCCAGGCAATGCTAATTTAATTAACAAATATTTACTGCCGCATTACTCATCATTACTAACACATGGCCAGGGGACGGTGGACGCAATCCCTTAACTCTGCATTGTTGAGTGCCCCTACTCGTAGCCCGAATAATTATTTACAATTAAAGTTCCTGCTGCGTCTGTGCGTCGGTGGCCCAAATGAATGTATTATGCCATTGAGAGTTTAGTGCCAACAACTAAGGATATAAATGTACGGTCTCATGCATTCGGGATTTACATGCAAAGTGTGCGATGATGACGATGACGACTGCCAAGTGAAAGTTTCCAGGTTAACTCTATTCTGTTTGTTTACTGGAGAGTTGCCCCGAGCTGTGCATATAGAAATTCCATTACTTGGGAAATCATTTCGCAAGTGCAACTGGGATGTTGTTAGTTTGCTGTTGATGTTTGGTGTACTGAAATAAATAGATAGTAACTTTAAGCAGAAAACTCATATTGCTTATTAAATATGTGGTTTATTTCGAATATTTTCTACAGTTACCTATTGAAATTTCTTTCTTTATAATACAGATTTTATCATAAACCCAATTTCTCCCTGTGCACATCCATCTGTGGCCAGTGTGACAAAGTTTTCGGTGACTTTCAAGCTATCTGCAAGCCACGCACTTGATCCGTTTACTAAGCCATACACACATACACTCGCACTAGCACTCACGAGCGCAAGTAATTTCCCAGGCGGTTACCGTTAGGAGTAAGAAACGCCATTTTGCTGGCGGCCATCTTTCGTCTGGCGTTTCCGGCATCGCGTGCCGCCTGAATAATTGAGGCCTCAATGGGGCTGCGATGGGTTAAGGGCTGCCTGATCATCCGGCGTCTGGAGTAGCTATTAATGAGTTGCCACTGCCTCTATATGCATAATATATATGTGTATAAAATGTATGGGGAATGTGCCAAGTCGGCCGCCCACGTCGGAGTTGACAAATAAGCACTTAAGTAATTTGCCACCGTTTGCCGGAGCGGCGGAGTGGCGGAGCGTGGGCTCGCGAGCCTCACAAGTGAATATTAAATAAATTTTCCAGTTATTGCCTGCGTCTGTGCGCGGCGCCCCAACGGGTTAACCGAAGACAGGCGACGAGGGCTGCATTCAACTTGTAATTAATGTCAAATATTTACACATTTGCCGGAGATCAAAGGTCTCGGAGCCAGAGTGAGTCTCGCAGCAGCCGGGCTAATTAAATCGGTATTTATATTTAAATTACACAAAACTACTTAAAGGGTTTGCTGAGGGTAAGCAGGGCAGGGCGATGGCAGTGGGTGGATTATTACCTAAAAGCAGCTGGCGGCAGTGAAAAATCAACCCTTCTTCGTTTCCCATACGCCTGTGGATTATTTCCTGAAGTGATATTTATAGATAATACATTTTAATGGCTTAAAGCCATACAGAAGTGGCGCTAATTTAGTTTAAATTATAGTAAACAACTATGTTATAAGGTGGAGCATATTTTTTTAGCTAAAAGATTATTTTCCCATTTGCAAAAGTGGCTTTATCCCTATTCATGTTCTTACTAATTTCCCCCAACTTATCCCTTTTAGTCGCTGCTCAAAGTTTGGCTGCTCAAAGCGCGCATAAAGTTGCAAGGTGAACTTGCCGCCGCCCACAAACCTCCTCTCAATGCCTCGTCCTTAGTCCTTGGCCAGCAATTTGTCGCACAATTTAGCCGGCATTCAATTTGCCTGCAACTGCCAAAGTCGCTACTCAAAGGCTCTTCAGCTTGTTACCGCCGCGCACTCGATTGGAGGCATTCAAATTGGTCTCTCTCCGAGGCAGTTGGGGGTTAAGGACAGGACGGGATAGGGGGTTAAGGCCGAGCTGCTGCTGCAGTTTGAAAATGCACTCGCGCCTTAGCGGAGACAAGAACCGGCGGCACAACCAGTTCCAAGCTTGCAGCTCATCGTGTGTGTGTGTTGTGTTCGGGGAAAACATGTGGGAAATGCGTGTGTTCTGTAGCTGCTGCTGTTGCTCTGCAGTTTGAGTTTTTCCGGCCCCGAAATGTCCTTGCCCGATGTTGCGGCTCTGTTAGCGGTGGCCGTTACGGAAATGTTGGCGCGCACGAAATGCATTTTGTAACCCAATTTCCTACTTCCGGTGTCTTTTCGGCCACCCACTGCACTGCCCGCTGAGAGTCGTGAGCGCGTGGGAGAGTGAGCGGAAATGAGCTTGGCCGGAAACTGAACCCACTCTCTCTCTTTCGACACACACATGGGAGCTTTTCCACACATGCTCGGCTGTGTGTGAAAGGCCGAGCGGCTTCGGGGAGCTTTTCTCGGGTTTAAGCTGCAAGCTTTCGGCATTTGCATTCGGACAGCTTTACGGAAAACGTTCTAGGCCTATTTTCCGTAATGGGTAATCAAGGGTATATGTTATAGGAAATAAAGTTAAAAACCTAAGCATTTTCTTTTAGGGAAAATATAAATATTAATAAGTTTTAGTAGCAGATTTCGTTGTGTATTAAATTTTAAATGAAGATTGTGAAAACAATGAAATTATCACTTATCCAAAAAGTATGCAATGATATTTGTTCTCTTAGATTTCAAATATTTTATATTTATTTTATGTATTGTCTGTCATTTCCCCGCATTTTTTGGCACTGTGCAGCTGAATCGACCAAGTGTCGCATTATAATGCCGCCAGTGGCCGTGTTGCCACTTTGATTGATTGGGTAATGAAGTTATTAGATAGGTGTGACTGTCAGGCCGTGCGAGATTTCGATTTCGAGTGTGGCAGCAGCGAATTAAGTGCCTCATTAGATTGTTATGATAGCTACATACCATATATGTACATAAAGCCAGGTGGGCGGCGGCACTGCAGAGCGCCAAGTGCAATTAATATGCAAGCGAATGAATGATTGAGTCGTAAACTTGAGTTTTTCCCATGTTTAATGGTTGCAATTAAAGGGTTATTACATTGACAGTGGCACCATTTTGAAAGGGAATTGTTTTTGTGTGAGAACAGGTATTAGTTTATTCTTAAAGTAAAGTATTTCTTTTTATTTCAAGTTTATTTATTATTGATTTCCCATTAATAAAGCTCTATTTAAAAGAAGTACAAACCCATTATCTGCCTAATTACCCCCCAAATAACCAAAACTTTCCCCCATAAGAAGTTAAGACAATATCAATAACCATTTTCCGATCTAGGCAACTTTCAAACTTGGCAGAAATAAAGTAGATGGGATGACCTCATACTACAGGCACTAGGCACTATTCGTTGGCTTTCCCATCCCATTTGGCCAAAACGGACCAGACCAATTCCGCTTTAGAAAATATGATAACAGCCCGGTCCGCTTGTCACTAATGCTGACAAGGTCACATTGTCAACGTCACTGCGCGTGCGTAAACCAATAAAATTTGTCCAAAACGGCCAAGACAATAGCCAAATAAACAAAGGCCAAGCCAGCTAGCCAGGGGATTTTCCGCAGAGATCGCAGGAGGAGGGTTAAAGTCGCGGTAATGGGGCAGATACATACGGCCAGCTAAACTGGCTTTAATGATTCAATCCCAAATATGGGTGTCAATAAGTTAACAGACAGACAATGTTGCACTTGCCGCAGCCAAAAAGCGCGGACCCCAGCTTGGTCTTGAACGTGGACCAGGAGTTGCTAGATGTGCACTTGAAGAAAATGCTATCTTAATAGTTGTAATCTGGCAAAACTTAGAAAGGTAATGGAAAATATGTGCAGCAAACAAATTATAAAGGGGAAAAGTTATAATAAAAGCCTTAGATGGAGTGAAAACTTGATAAGTTTCGATATATATTAATTATTTTTCTCTCTGCATTTGATCTTGGGGCTCAGACTTGGACCGAAGACCCCAAACCAGACCCAGACATCGCCTGCTCGCCGCAGAAATTATGAAATGCATTTAATTTTGTTGCACACTTTTTGTGCGGTCGGCAGATTCAGCTGCAGCTTCAGTTTCCACCTCAGCCTCTCCTGGTCTTTGGAAAATCTATAAAAATTCCATTGACCATAATTTAAGCCATTGGCCAGGGTCTTGGATCTTGGTCTTGGACTTGGTCGTGGTCTTGGCCGTGGAGCGACTGTTTAAGGAAGCAAATGTTTCCGTGCAGCTGCCAACTGGTTGACAACTTGTGTGGACCTGTGTTTTATGTGCCAGCCGCTGGTGCAGTCGTCGGGTTTATATTGCAATCTGTCCGCAATCATGTCACATCGTTCTGCAACTGGTTCTGGCCAGGATCCCCCCGCCTGTCCCAATCCCAGACTCATCTCGGTCTAATGAGCTTCGAGGGCGTCGCTGCTCTGAGGGCTTTCCATATAAAATGTTTATGGCAAATGGAACGGGCTTCTACCCATAAATCTCAAGTGAATGCCGGCCGTGGATGCATAAAACTTCTGGCATTAAGAGCCAGACGCCCGCGCTAAGGTCCAATGTCCAGGTCCCACAATCCCTATCCCTACTCCGGCAGGACATCAAAAGTTGCTCCTGGCTGGCCGTAAACAAATAAACAACCAACAAGCTGCAGGACAACTGGCCAAGAATTCGCCGCCAAACAAAGCCAAGTGGCAAAACTGAACAAAAAAATAGAAAGAAAGACGGAGGAAACTGTAACGCAGTCAACAAGGACACTGTCATAACTTTTTTAATGTCCTGGACAGGGGCGGTCGGACAGCTGACAGTAGATAAATTCTAAGCAAGCAACTTTTGCAGCCAACTTGCACTGACATCTCTCTCCTCTGCCTGACAAATCGCAAAGTGCACCCGAGTCAGCCAAAAAGTGCAAGGAGTCGGTCCGAAATCAGCTGAAAAAGTGCTTAAGATTTCCTTTTTGGTCCGCTGCCGGCGAATCGCATAAATCGTCCCCGAGCTACTTAATTTTTCAGCTTGAACTACATACAGTTCTGGTATCGTTCCGAGGTATATTTTATTGGTTTACTCGAAGGGGCGGGGAAAATTGACAGTTGACACAGTTGGCCAAGTTTGACAGCCAAACAGGGCCAACAGAAACCGAATTGAAACCGATGTTTGGCTGAACGGAATTGCGGGTTGCATAAGTGATATCCTTTGTGTGCACTTAAATGGGTTTATTTAGAGGTTGAAATCGATTTGTGACTGGACTCCTCTATAAATATCTTTTCTATGCCTATTTTTAATCCAAATAAATGCAAATACTCATATTCCAATTAACTGTTTGGCAAATCAAAACTAAATTACATTTCCAGCTGTGGGATAAAGAGCATTAAACTCATCTAAATACATTGGCATATTTATTTTGTAAAATTATTCTGAAATGACAGACAAGCTAATTAAAAATTAAAAATGCATCGACTGTGGGTTACTTAATTAACAGTTTGATTGATTGGTCTTATTGTATTACTGAAATAATCGTGCCGGGCCAGGTGACCTCCTATGGGCCACCCGGGGATTGATGGACTGCTTTTCAACCAAAAATCACGCACATAATAATTACAAAATGCAGACACAGACACACCGAGAATGCAAAGCTCACATATTTGTATTTATTTATTTTAATTACTGGAACAAATATTGTGGCTGGCTTATTATTTTGCATTTTGTGCATGCAACGGCAAACTAGGAGCCAGGCTAGGATTTGCATTTCAATTTAAATGCTGTGTGACAATGCCTACAAATGCAATCCATCAAGCGAGGAGGGTGAATCGTGTCAGCATACAGGAATATGTAATAAATATTGGAATAATATTTCATATTATTGCAGAAAATGTACGAGTTGAGTAAACAAGACAGGGGCAGGCTATAAAAATGCAGATAAAACTATTAAATCTCTATGAAAATCAAAGTGTATTTTTACAAATTAAAGTTTAGTGAGAGCTTACTGAGAGTTTAAACAAAAACCCTATAAGGTAAGTATTTTCAGAACCCCTGTGTCTTCTCAAGCCTCAAAACATTTGTGCTATGTTGATGAGAAAGACAGATCTGCCCCTTAATTGGTGCTGGTGCCAAAGATCTTTGGCTGACGACTGAACACCTGAACATGGGCCATAAAGATGCTGCTGCCGGAATATGTTGTCATTAGCATCGAAAAGAAATAAAATATAATTTATTATCAGCCGGTTGTCACAGCGACGGTTGCCAATTGGGTGTCGATGCGAAATTATTAATTTTCTCGCATTGCTCTTCCTGGGCCCTTCTCCGCGAACCTGGCTGGGTTTTCCTTTCCCGGCCGGCGGCGTGTGAATGCGATGGAATGCCAGTTTAGTGCCTCGGGCTGCCTTTTCCTCCGAAGGCATCATTTCGATAACAATCGCGGCTAAACGGCAGCCGTCGACCGACGCGTCTCGGTCTTCATTTAAGATTCCTGGCGTTGCTTAATAATGCAAGATTCATGTCGATATGTCAATGCGTTTGCGCGCAATCGATCATTTTGGCGAGAGGAGTCGCTGTCGCTGGACCAGGTCCACAGCGCAGAGCTGGAACCCAGAGCAGCCCCTCCGAAGGGGCCTGTCCTTGTTTGACATAATGTCGCCAGATTAACAGCGGCGATAAACCGGCGGGCAGACAGTTGTTTAGTCGAAGGCATTATCTGGGCCGAGTTGGCAATTTTATGGGCCGGCTTATTACACGATTTGGTCACGGCTAACAATACATCACGCAGTGATAGCGATAAGGAGACTGCCAGGAAGCTCGGGAGCCTCGCGGGTCACAGCGAAACTTATCAATTAAGCAGTTGGTGATCTCTCATTACAAGAGCGCTACTGTCAAATATCCCATAATTTATAGTATGCTGCGATCGTTCCACCGGCGATCAATCGAGCGTCGACCAGCGACCAGTACGTCAACTTCTCGACGAGAAGCATTGATTTATGCCAGCCCGACCAGCACCAGTTTTTTGTGGCCGTCGACAGAGTTGTCATAAGGACGGCGAACAACTTTGCGACGGGACGAACCCTTTTGCAGCGTTTTATTGGTATTTTATGATAATCACAGCCAAAGTATTTCCAAATGGAGACCGAGAGAGACCCTTCCGAGGAGGGGATCTACGCCCGAGCATGTCTATTTCCCATCCATCATCCGAGGCAGCGATAATACGATTATTTCCCCGGATATTTATTGAACACTCTCATTGCCATGCGACTCAAATACGAGTATTTTGTATATAAAGGCTCGCTGCATTTTATTTGAGGTGTCAAAATATAATTATGGATCAGGCAGGTTATTTTCCCCACTTTGTTTTCGAAGTTGTTGTCTCCTGAATTATGCAAATCCCCTGTACGTTTCATATTTAATTTGGAATTTTCAACATTTGTCCGATCCCCAGGTAATTGTGGGAATCCCGCGGAGGTGTGATGTGTTTACTAAACAGTTTAATTGACAAAATCCGATTTGCCGAGGGCTCATAATAAATATGCAATGGGATGATAATTGTGTTGAGATATTTTTTTAATTTATTTTTTAATAATTATGTAAAGTTCTGACTGGAATTACTTAAAGCATAAGAGATTGTTTAGGTTTAATATGGTTAAAAATATCTATAATAAGTATAGGATTCAGTTTGAAAAGGAATCTTTCTTAAAGAACTAAATTGGCTACTGATTTCTTTATAATTTTAAGTATTAAACTTGCGATATAAGATAATATTATCCCTTAGACTTTTGAATCTTTAACGAACCCCTTTTGGCCCTTGTAAATCAAAATCTCTAAAACGATAATGTCCTGGGAAATGAGTTGCACCCACGCTTATTACATTTTCAATCCAACTCACTGGCTCATAGCTCCGACTTAACTAAAGTGTCCATT
The DNA here is from genome assembly GCF_030179895.1 of Drosophila kikkawai. Lineage (NCBI taxonomy): Eukaryota > Metazoa > Arthropoda > Insecta > Diptera > Drosophilidae > Drosophila > Drosophila kikkawai. The sequence continues at coordinate 17,956,261 of NC_091729.1, read as the reverse complement.
AAATGTCATTTGCCAGGCGCGAAACACTTTTTTTTGTCTGGCTTAGAGACCCTTTTTGGTGGCAATCAGAAAATGTTTCGCATAAAAATTCTCACATAAAAATTTTGGACCCGCTTAGCTGCTGACAAGGCTCGCATGGGGCATAAATTTCAAGCCGCTCGCCGGGCGTGGAATGCTCCTTCTTTTTTTTGCCAGACATTTATTATATTTCAAACAAAGGCCCCAATATTACTCGCCGCCAACTGCTGGCGACAATTGCAAATGAAATATAATTTTAATATTTTATAGACATGCTGGCGCACACATGCACAAGGCCTCAGAGTTTTCGACTGGCAGCATTATGAATGCCAGCCGGCTTCTTACTTTTGAATGCTGAATTCATATATATTTTTGGTTGGTTCTATGACAACTCTTTAAATGATTTTTTTTCTTTTCATTCTTTCGTTTCTTTTTTGGTAATTTATGATGGAAATTAATATGCAACCAAGGCTGCCTTTTTTTGGGTAGGGCAAATCGCAGGCTGACGCGGGTGATTAGTGAATAAATGTGGAAATTATGCAAACGATTCGTACGGAAATTAATACGCCAATGATACGCCTCAAAAAATTTGTCAACACGTCTCAGTTTTGACACTTGGCCGAGGAGGTGACAGAACTGAGCTCTTGGGTCACGTTTAAGAGTCTCTATTGCCCAATTGGGGTTATGGTTACACAGCTGCTGATATCGGGAATGCTGGAAATATTGATGGGTGATTGAAATAGCTGAACATTCTGGCAATTGAATTTTTAGTGGTACGTGTTGTTTATTATATTTTCTAAATTTAGGGTTTCTTTTGATCTATACAGAAGAATTTATAATAAAGAGTCGATCTACATAAAACTTGAAAAAAGTTAATTCTAAAATTATAATTTTAGTCAGAAAGTAGAAACGCGGTAAAGTAAATGGAAAACGAAATTTATAAAAGAGCCCGATGCAACTTTTATTTATTTACAACTAGTATTAAACTTTTGAATAAGATAGCCAGCAATTAAAAAATATTTAAATCATAAACTTTGCCTTTACTTTTCACCAGAGGCAACCGTCCTATAAAGTGTTAAGTTATAAAATGTTAATTAAAATATTTTGCATTTTAATAACTTAAATAGGCATATAAAAGGGGCTATAGAAATGTAATTTTACACAAGTTTAATTAAATTGTAAAATGATAATATTTTAATAGCACCTTATAAAAATAATTGCACAATATTTTAATTAAATCAAAGGCTCTATGTAAACAAATTAGTTAACCAACTCTTCTGAGAACTTTGTAGTTGGTCTATTTAACTAACCCATTGAATTAATTTAACTAAGTCTTGCGCTGCACTTCAGTTTAAATCAAATTATCCATCGTTTTGGCCATCCCCTGTGTTTATCTGGGAACAGGCATCTATTGGCCCAACGAATGGCTCTGCAAATGGGTATTCATTGGTGGGGTTTGGCCGGCAATTCCACCTGATTGGCATATGTTATTGGGGGCCGATTAACTGTTCGCTTACCCTAGATAATGGGGGCCATAAATTCGCCGTCAGTTTCGGGACCAGCTCACTTTCACTTCGTTTGGGTAAATGCCAAACGTCGAACGAGGTTTTCATTTTCCATCAGCACCGAATCGAGGGACACCTGATCGGACGACCATTAGCCGACACCTGTCGACGTTTCGAGCGTTTCTTAACACGTCACTGCACTGCCGAATGGAGATCAATTAATTTGACATGCAAGTGGGCCTGGGAGGCGGAAAAAGGGTAACGAAAGCCAATAAAATGCCGTAATCCTTTCACTTTTCCAGCCAGGCAGCCGCAAATAAATCTGTATCTGCCTCGGGGGCCTCGCAGCTATTCGAAGATCTGAGCACAGCGATTACCCCACTCGGCGGATGATGATGATGATGACGATGATGATGGCTGGCGGAAAATCTGCGGAAATCTGCGGGGGCGGCGGATCAGCCGGGGGATCAATCAAATGCCAAACGCGGCAATTTTCGGTAGCAAATAAATTCAGATTCAAGCGGAGAGCACGCAACGCGGCGGAAAATGCGGCTGATAAATCGCTGGGTATTCAATTAAATTGCGCGCTTAGTGGAAAATTCAGCAGTCGGGTTAGTTTATAATTGTATTTGCCAATTGCATTGCCAATAATTTTACCGCATTCGCTTTCAGGTGCTCTTGAAACTGCTGCACAGTAGGGGCACAGAAAAAAATTTATAATAAATACTAAAGTGAAGTACTACAGACCCAAAATATATAGATTCTGAAGAACATAATACCTATATTTAAAATATTTTTATTTGGGTTAGAAATTACAAATTTAAAATCTTTATAAACTCATATATTGCTAATTATTTATATTTAAATGTATATATTTTTTCAAGTGCCTACATATTTGTGCGTTTCATGTGGGTCAACGCGGCGAATGCGCAATTTTCTTTGGCCAAATCATGGCTTTAACGTGGAACATGGCATATGCGATAGGCATTTATGTGTTATTACCCGACAGTCCGGTTCTAGTTTTTGTCAGTCGATCGCCGGTGCAGACAGAAACATTTGTAAAACATTTTAATAACCATTGACAATAACAATAATGACAATGTTGCAGCTGCTTGGGAATTGAATTTTGAATTTTTTAATTTCGATGGATATTTGATTTGTTATTGTTTGAAATATATGAGACTATTGGTTAGCCAACAAAGAGCAATAAAAATAATTGGATTTACTAAGAAACTTTATGTACTTTTTATAAAATCAAAAGGTAAGCTCAAAGATTATATACATATCATATAAAAATAATAATATAACTTTTCCTCTAACCCTCGCACTCATTAAAATGCAATTTAAGAGCAGTTTTATACGAGGGCTCTTGGCTGGCCCAGCTTGTAGCCCGGAGTAGCTCATTAGCCTTACTCCTTGGCGGAACTTGTGGTACTTGATAATGTTACCAAGATGTTTTATTACTTCCACCTATGCCAACAATTAACATAAGAATTTCGACTGCTGCTGGAAGAACTTTCCGCCAGACAAACGAAACTTTGCCATGCCAGACACGCACAGCCAACAGACATATAGACCACATATATGGCATGCACACACATATCTGGCCAAAGTAACATCCTTGCTGCTGGCTGGATTTCATTTACATACGCATCTGCAGGGTCTTCTTCGCTTTTCACTTTCCCATCCGCTTGCGGAAAATTTGTCAAGAAACACAATGCGAAGGACTTCAGCCTTCATGGAGTTTTGAGTTACATCATTTTGCGGATTCCTGGAGTTCTCGTCGAGTGCCGCCTGTGCACTTTGGAGGCCTCATTAAGTTGGCTCTCGGCTAGCAGGTGGCAGCAGGTGCAATCAATTTGTGGAAAAGAGAGACCAAGAGACCCCACAAAGCATCTGGGCAATTGCCAATCAATTTGCATCCAATCAATAATTGCAACTTCAATTAGGCAAAACAAAAACTGTGATTTTTCCCTCAGCAAACAATTGCCAATTACGACGGATTCAGGCAATGAAAGAGTGCTACCCCCTGCACACCCTGCACTTGGACGATTAATGCGAAAATTTCAATTGGCCAAACCGACGAATATTTAACGAGTTCACCGCCAACGATATTTGAGCCGTAACTGTAACTCATGTGAGCCAAGCGTTTCACAGATCTCTGACGGAGGTGGGTCACCCGAAAAAAACAGATAGGTAATAACTGATCGAATTTTGTATGCACTTTCAGGTTACGGAATACATTAAGGTAAAAAATATATATTCGTCAAGGTATTTTAGTTTATTAAGAACCCTCTTACAGTTCAAGTGTTTGAATTTCAATTAAGAAAATCTTATCAGCATACTTTCAAATTTAACTTATCTCTACCTACAACCAAATCAGAATACTTAAAGCCAACTCTGATAAGGCCTTTAAAAACCGAATGACTAAGTAGATCAGAAGTAAAAGGAAAAAACAGACAGTACTACCATTTAGGGACCCACAAACCAATGTTAATATTTTTTAAGCAGTCGCAGTATATCGCACATTCCTGGGCCATCGGACATTACACAAATGTCATTCCACAAATCAAGTTTATAGGCTCTAAACAAGAATATCCCTGTCACGACTCGGCGCTGACAAATCAACTGAGAAAACGTTGGTGCCTGGCCACAGTTTGACTCAGTTTGGATCGGTTGCAGGCAAATATTTTTTATGGCCGGCAGCATAATGGAAAACCCGAAACCCGTTGATGAAAAACAAAGGCAGCTACAGCAAAACAGCAGAAAATACTTTTGTTTTTGGCCAAAAACAGTGCTCGAAGCTGGCTTTTGTGCTGGCTTGATATTTGCGTTTTTATTTGTATTTGCGCTTGTTATAATTGGCATTTTAGAACGTCAAGGTGAAGCTCTGGTCGTAGTTGCTCGTGTTCCCCTGCATTTCCATTTCAAAGTTTGCCGTTTTATATTCCTATATTTTTTCTAGCCCCACCGTCTCGTCTGTCTGCCTGTCTGGCTCTGTATTGTTTGCTATTTCTATTTCGAGTGCTTTTTTGGGTGGTCCCGGGGCCACTCAGGGGTTAAGCTGCCAGCCGCATTATTGTGGCAAATGGGAAAAGCAACTGGGGCGTGGCTGTGGCAATTTGCATTGCATTATGTAATTAGACAAAGGGGGCAATGGCCGCGGCACCGGTCATATGCCTCCGGGTCGCCGGATAATGGGCCTTCATTATGTCCGCTCCGATCCGCCACAGGAATCCCCGCATCGGCATCGGATTCCGCGTCCGACCAGCTCCAGTTCATCATGGCGGCGGCATCTCCTTCTCATCGCCACATGTGCTCTACACGCAGGTCCCACCACCGCCGCCGTCTTAGCCCACTGAGTGCCTTGGCCATGCATCATAATCAGCGGCGTTGATGGGCCGCTGTGGCTGCTACACTGCGCGAAATGGCCGCTCAGTTAACACCTCTCAGCGCCTGTAAGGCCGCTCCATGATTTCTTACTTTGCCGCGGACTTCAAGCTGTGCTCCGGCCGCATCTTGGCCATCGTTGGCCATTGGCCCGCAGGCGGGAGCGTTGCAAGACGCCGCTGTCTGGGCTGCGCATGCGCACGCTGCGATCGCGATAGTCGGAGGAGTCCAGTTCGAACGAGAGATCTGGCGGGAAATGAATAATGGTGACCTGGGAATGCTCTAAAATAAAATTTGAATAAATTTTAATTAAGGTGTTGGGGAATGCAATAATTATAGATAGTTTACAAGGACTGATAAGACTAAGATTCATCAGATTATAATTGCTTTTATTTTTAATTTCAAAAATAGATTAATAACATTGGTAATTTCATATTTATTGTATTATTGCTCAATTTAAAGACCTAATAAGTAAAGAGCTTTCCCTTAAATAGCCTTCTTTCTAAGCCAATTTATTTTATAAATTCTCTTCCATCCCAGACTTCATCTTCCCTCAACTCTAAATACATTTTAAACCCATAAAAGAGTCATTCGCATTCTTGTATGCCCCGGATTATTAGATTTAAAGAGGGTATTTGCTGGCAAAAGCCATAAACTGCAGTTTCAGTTGCTGGTGTTGGGCTGCAGCAACCGTTCTCATCCCACATTCATGGCCCACGTCCACGTCCACGTTCGCGTCTTGGCCACGTTTTCGCTTCAAGTTCAAGGCGTTTGAACTCTTGACATTTGGCAGGCGGCTCTCGTTGCCGGGGCCTCGTAAATGTAACAACTCGATTAGCGCGAAATACTCAGCCGCCGGCTCAATGCAAACTGGAGCGTTAGAGTTGGGTTAAGGGGGAGCACTGACGAGTATCTGAATCTGCCCGAAGGAGGAGGAGGAGGCTCAGCATTAACGGCACGTTCACGTCGAGTTGGCACTTTTCTGCCGCTCTAATTGGCCTGGCCTTTCCTGAACCACACCGAACCCATCCGCGAAGCCCAGCTTTTACTGCATATTGGAGGGAGCGAGTTCTATGCTATATCCTGTTGGCTATATGCGATATGTCTGTGGCATTTGCCGTTGTGATGCGCTTATGACGCTCGACTCGAGTCCGAAATGCCAGTGGAGTGCCGGAGCTCGGCCAAAAATGCACAGCCACAATCCAAATTTGCCAAAAAATGCACCGTAAGAAATATTATACCTATTTCAGAAGAAAAGTATTTCATATAAATACCTAGAAAATATATTTATAGATGTAAAAGAGACTAGTTTTATCTTCGAGTCAAAACAATTTTAACATCCATTTCCTAATTTCTTTATCAAAAAATATTTTAGTTTGATTTCTCCCTGTGTAATGCCATTGCTGTGTTTGGATTGTTCACCTGGCTGATTGCTGCACTCGGCCAAATAACAGGATTACACTGCGACCCATGTTAGTTGCCGCTTTTTCGGCCATCCAAACAAGTGGGCGTCAGGAGGAGAGCCTATTGTTCGCCAGGTTCACTATCGCTGAGGTGGCGGGGCACGCAGCAAATAAAAATCCTTTATGCATATGTACGTGCGGTTCCTGCAGCGTGCTCCTGTGCTGTTGTCCTGTGTGAAGTGGCAGCTCCTCGAGCGAATTGTTCTGGGGGATATACCAATGGAATTGCCAAGTGGTTCGATGCGAAAGAGGTATTCTCTGAGGGCGTTGATGAGTTTGCTTGCCAAGGGTTAAACCTGTTCATTTGAGCTGTAAATAAAGTTCGGTTGGTTACGGAAAATCCCAATTATCTTGTTACTTTTTGAGCTTAAAAAAAGGTATTTTATTGTATATTATTTCTTAAAGTTTACTAAACAACTTGCTTCAAAAAGCTATTGTAAAGTAGTTTGTTGTGCAACAGCGAGATAGTTGTATACAGGTAGCTAGATAACTTGGTAGATACAACTAGAAGTGGGAGACACCTACGCCAGGGGCCGCCCAAACCGAGTTAATTGTCTCGACTTACTCCCTGGCCAGGCAGCAGGGTAGGCGAAGGCAGAGGCAGGGTAGGACAGGGACCACTTCATCATCTGGAGTAGTCGGCGGAGCTGGAGCAGAAGCAAGCCGGATCGGCGGAGACTAAGTTATGACGACCAGCGTCCCCGGTGCGGACTAATTTCGTAAACGTGGCCAATCAACGCGGGACGAGAGACGAGAGACGGAAGCGGAACGTCAGGACGTGGCCAGTAGCCTGAAAAGCCATTTGCAAATTAACTCGAGGCTAGACTAGGCAGCAACTAAATTGTATTTAAAGTCGCTGCAACCCGTTGACTGGGCAGCGAATTAAATCACGTACTAGATTAAAAATTGCCCTTGAAAGTATTAATTCCTCAACGGGGAAAACCCGTTTCGAGTCCAGGAGTCGGTGAAGTTCCACTCGTCCCGGTCGCAACTTTGTCACTTCATAAATCGCCACCAAAGGCGGTGAAACCAGAGCCCGCATGGGGGAGAGAAATATATATTTATATTTATGCAATTGTCAGCAGGTCTCAAGCTGCGCCCCATTTCAATAAAAATCAATCAGGAAAATTTATAGAACACCGGCCGGACAGCTGTTTAACACGGATCGTAACGGATCGGAGGAAATCCCCTGGACCCCGCCTGTCATCGCGTAGGTGTTATGCAATACATTTGAGAGACGCCCAGAAACAAAGCCCTCTGACTCCGGCTCTCAGCTGGAGGTCTCCTGGAGTTCTCTGGAGGCCTGACTCACAGTCACCTGGCCAAGGAACCGCTTAACCCATGAGTCGCCAATCCATTTTGTTTGCAGCACACAAATATTTATTTATATTGATATCTGGCGCATGCATATTGGGCCGAGGCCTGTCACAAATGTGCAGCAGGCCCCCCGAGATATTGATTTATCATATTTCCCGACCGCTGGCATTGACAGCATTTATTGTTCTCCCAATTGCAGATTTTGGGGTGGTTCAATGGGTCGGTAGATGGGGAAATTCCCCATAGAGAGGTCAGCCGATAAGGCTTAATTGGTTGAAGACAGAGGCAATCTTTACAAGGAGCAAAAGGAATGAGGAAAAATCAGGTCAACAATAAGGGAATTTTATTGCGTTGGTAAACTACTTAAAATAAATTAAGATTCAAGGGACTTCTTAACAAAGATTTAATCAGATAAATTATAGGTGTATTAGCATTAACAATTTATAAAAATTCTTAACCTCAACATACCTAGAAGATAATTACCTTTAATTCTTCAACTCAATGGCTTGTTGCCAGCTTTAAACTCACGTTCATTGGCCATTACAGTAAGCCAACTGGCTTCACACATTTAATTGAATAAAACAAGATCATAAACTCACTTAATTATCATATCGCCATAATTCCGCCCCATCACGATACGCCGCAGTCGTGTCAGCAATAAGTCTCCATCGCCGATCACACCGCAGCGGACAATGCAGCGAGGTATTAATAACGTTTTATGGCCAATGCTGGAAACAATAAAAAATTTGTCAAATTGCCACTGTGCGCGACGACGACGACGACAATTGCTGGCCATTTAATGCGATTGGCAAATTGCATTTCCAATTACGAATACAAAAAAAAAATCGAATGGCAAATGCCGGGTGTGGCCAAGTCTCCCGCAGCGCGTTGGCGGCATATTGATCTGCCAGTCACCTTCAATGGCCAGTAATCCATTCTCCGGGTCCAGATCTACAGATCCTTGCCCACTTAACCCGCAGAAAAAAATGGCACGCTTTCGCTTTCCCGGAGCGCATAATGAAAACATTCCACAAACCAATTCAATATTTTCGCTGCCAAGGCGAAAATTGAGAGTCCGGCCATTTCCAGGGTTTTATCTCCGGCCTGGCCATTTTCAATTTACGAAAATTCAGGGAAAATGTGCGTTTCACCCATCAGTTAGTTCCTCCGCCCCAGTTCCTGTGTCCGCTCATCTAAAATGCGCATGATAGGGGTACGGTTTCATGTTTGGAATTCGTTATCAATGCGACCCACTGTCCGGTGTCCGGGTAAGGGCCTTCCCCATAATGGCTGGTTGCCCAGTTACCATTTACCAGTTACCAGTTGCCAGTCGGGCATAAATTGTTTAAAGGCAGCGATAAAAATCGAGCCCACAGCCAACGACCCACTATTAATTAGAGCAGCCTCCGACTCTGCGAGTCAAATTATGGCGCAACAAATGGCCAGCAAATGTGATAGCAGCAGCTGGCTATGACCACGCCGGATCCCTGGACATGGAGCTGACCCACTGCCACCACCACCACCACCACCACCCGCCTATAAAGTGACACACTCGGCGGCAGGGGGAGATCACGGAGGTGGCGCTGCAACTGGAGCTGGAGAAGGCGGCAAAGGCTCCATAACCAAAAGGAACATGACACAGAGAACTGCGGACACCTAGATGGACAATTGCAATTGGTTGCTCTTCTATAAAGTCTCTTTGCTACAAGAAATGAAGATATCTATAAAAGAAAAATATATATAAAATTATTTGGGTTATAAAGGGTTTTTTAGATATATATTTATTGCAAAATATTAAAAATGACTTGTAAACATGAAATGTTATTTAGCTTTTAAAGGTATTTAGCCTTATGTTGTATTCCTGTTATTTAACCCCTTTGGAATTCCTTACAAACTCAACTGTTTGTCGCCTTTCAATTTCATATTGCGTTGCCATATCGTGGGTCCTTCCGTAATTAAACCGAAGACTGCGTTCCTTGCTGGTAATTTCGTGGTCCCCAGCCTGTCCCATTTGAAGTGGCTGTTTTGTTTCGTTTCGTTTTCGATTTACCCGCCGACCCAGCTCTTTGCTGGGTTTGTCACTTGGAGAGCAGCCTGGACCAGCAATTTGCATATCAGTTGTCTTGGTCTGGGGTCTGGCGATAGCCAAGACCACGTCTGTCGCTGCCCAGTTGCCAACTCCCAACTGCCGCCTGCCAACTGCCAACAGCCGCCTGCCCATTGTCGTTTGAGCCGGCCATATTTTTGGGCCAAGTTTATTGTGGGCCCGTTTGTCCGCTGACTGGGACGTAAAGACCAAAGGACGGAGGCAGACTGAAAAGCGCTAAATGGAAACTGCAAGACTCCAGAGGTTCAACGAGCTAGTTGTTACGCATAATTTCTGACTTGCAGCCCTACCGAAGGTAAAGTTTAAGAAGCAAGGGAAACAGTTTGTTTAAATTTTCGATATGTATTTTTGTTTTCTTCTTTTACATCAAAATATATTATATTATCTTTGCATATCTTTAATTTAAATGTCACCACGTGAGTGATCTTTAAGTGCATGCCATTTTCGTGGCTACATTCTACACACTTTTACAGCAGGCAAGGCAAGCAGTGGGTAAAAAAAAAGAGCAACTGCCTCATTGTCACTTTTGCCGCTTTGACACATAATTCTCGGTTACATAAATCGCATAACTGTGTCATGTCCGAACCCAGTGGCCCAAAGTCCTTGGCCAAACTTTGCACGCAACGCGCAGTTGTTGATTGTGGCTGAGATGCTGATTCCGCCGCCGATTCCCCACTGTTGCCGAGATGCTGAATAGCTAAGCACGTAACTGGCTGCGCGTGACTAAAATGCGTGTAACACTTTGCCAGCACTTGAAAGAATTGTTTTCTAAAATTAAAATATATTAAGAAACAAATTGTTGAAAATTTATAATGTTTAATTTAGAATCATTATAAGAAACCCATAAAAAAGAAAGCCAGATGACTCTGATTTTGTTTTGTTTCATATATGATAATGTACTTGACTTATTTTCTAGGAAAAACAACGACCTTAAGATGTTTTACGTCCAATTTTAAATCAAATTTTCTCCCAGTGCTGGTATTTCCCATTTTTTGTTTGTTATTTCTTTGATTTTCGAGAGAATTCCTCCCGCCAAATTGCTGCAAGCTGACCTGGCCCTGAGATTGAGTGCTCCACAGAGAGAAGCTGCACTTTCTTTGAGCATTGGCCTTTGGCTTTTATTATGCTAATTTCATACCCCATTGTTTCGGGGCACGCATATCACTTTATTACGGGAGATGGATGCGGATCTGGCCACTGAAGAAGGTCTCCAGTCTCCCATTTGCATGGCGGCTTCTGCCATTTTTGGTCAAGTCGAGGCGAGTCCCAGCCTCGACTGTATGCAAATTTGCTTTTTGTTTGTCGGGCTTTCCGCTGCAACTCAACTCGAGCAGTAAGTCAAATCACAACGACCCCAGAGCACCGGAGGAGCGGCACTGGCCAGGATAAGGGTAAGTTTCGAGCTGGCTGGCTGCCTTTGTGCTGTCAACGGCGAGAGCAATCATCAATAAAGCAGGTTCCACGGGGAGTGGACCGGGGCTGGGTCTCGGCCACACGACTGCAAAGGGGGGGAACTGGCCCACAAAACAATGTTGAAATCAAAAGCAAAACCATTAGCACAAAAGCCACGACAGCAACAGAAACAACCCAGTGATGATCACGGCAGCAGGTCGAAGTTCAGATACACTTGAAAATATATAAAAAGTATTTAATGAGGGTTTTCCAGCTAAAATATCTAACTATAAAGTACAGAATATATATAATTAGGTAAAAAATGAATAAAATGTAGGGGTTTCTGTAGGAAATCACTTAAAGTTACTTGAATTTTAAATACGTATACTTTTCACTTATATTTTAAAGTTGATAGTTGTACTTCTTTTAATTGATTTTCTTTTTAAGCTTTGTTAATGAATGAAATAACTCACAGTTAATTCTTTGTTCCATCACCGAAAGAGTATGTTTATTGCGGGAGTGACAGAGATATTGAAGAGAAAGAGAGAAAACAAAAACTTTACATACTTTGGCGGCAATATTGAACATTTGTTTTCATTCAGCGGAAAAGTTGCATTGAAAAGCTTGGCGAGCAAAGCCAACCGAAGGCAGCCAAAGTGATTGATGTCGTTGTGCGCTGTGTGCCAATAAATTATCAGGCAAAATTGTTGGCGGACCGACCGAACGACCAACCGACCGAGCGATGGATCGACCATATGCTCGACTGGTCGAGTTAATGATTTGGCAATAATTTAACATTCGGAGAGCCCGCCGAAACATTTAAGTGGCAGGCGGAAAATTGCACAGCGAATTCCTTGCACTTATGACTAATGCGGCTGCGAGTTTCCACTACCAAGTTAAAGTCGAAGTCGATCCTGAGGCAATTACACAAGTGGCTGTGGCAAGAGGCAACAACTACAAATCAATTAAAAGCTCGCCAGCCGCAAACGCCCACCAGGTCCAGGCCCAGCATCGAGTTCAAAGTGTTCACAGGAAAATCTAGCAGTTTTCTTTCAGCTTTTTGTACTCGGGAGAATTACACGATTTACGATGGCGATGGGGCGACAATTGTGTCTGCTTCGGCTTCTCCCTCTGTGGCGAAAGGTGCGCCTGCGCAATTTTCCACAACTTCCACAAGACTCGAAAATGAACACGAAGAGCCGTTGTCTGCCTGGCACACAGTTGCTGCACTGAGAAAAAAAATATTAGGCAAGCGAAGGATTACAAACCAAATCTTAAGGATCCATCAAAATCCTACAAATACCTTTAAATCTATATTTTAATCGCTTTCTATTCAGTTCTTAATATAACTTCATTTTATTTACCTAAATATGTACAAATTTTCCCAAATAAGCCCCATTTTTCCTCTCTGTACCTGGTTGCATGTCACAGCCGCTGGATTTTTCCGTTACTTTCTCGCCCGTTCGCCACATCCGCTTGGCTCTTTAGTCCCGACTGTCAGTTCGCCCAAATTGCGTACGGGATGGGTTGGGATGGGATGGCCTAGGATTGGATTGGATTGGATTGGATAAAAGGTGCCATCGCAGCAGAAGTCGGTGCCTGAGATGTGGACGAGGACGAGGACGAGGCTGCAGCCATGGCCTCTCCTATGCCCGCTATCTGGGTATGTGCATCTTAATTGTCAGCTGCGGTCTGTGTTAGTGGGTAACTGGGCACACAGCCGGGGACCGTCATCGCCTCCCAGGGACCTAGTTTGCCGCCTTGGGATGGCACAGTCACAACACGGCCACTGCCGGAGCAACAATTTAGTTGTGGCTTAGTTCATGAGCTGTCATTAATCGAGACAGCAATGATATAGTGGCGAGATATTGCCCTGCAGCCAATTACAGATCAATACAAGACTGGGAAAGTGGGGGAAAATACAAATTTTTTTGGTTTTTTTTTGCGGGCTGCTCCCTGGGAATGGGGTTGAAGTAATCAAAGAAATTGTCAACGGAATGAAAAAGTTGAATGTTGGTCATAGATCATGTCATAGATTTTTCTCGGGAGTATATAGTAATCTTTACACTTGGATTCTAATTAACTTGCTCATTAAATTGGTAATTTATAAAGAAGGTAACGTTGGTTTACAATTCCTGCTTAATAATCATTTATTTTTGCCTTAAACTTACCTTAAACTTGGCTAAAACCGAGTTGCATGTGGCTGGGCAGCTGTTACATTCTCTCAACTCAAACTCAGATGACTGCCCTGCCCTGGCCAACTTGCATTTCGTCCTGCCCACAAACCCAAACTGGACAATGGCTCAAGTCTCGTGTGACGCGTTGCGTTGGCTTTTGTGTATTGGCCAGTTAAGACATGTCACTGGTCAGTGGGCACGCCTTCAGAGAGGGCCCCCCCTTCGCCAGTTCCACCAGTCCTCAGAGAGACTCACTCGCACGTCGAAAATTTCACGCATCAGTCGCCGGCAACATGGCAGCTCCGAAGGAAGTGAGGCGGGGAGACAGAGCTTCAGTTCGCTGCAATTAGAACGCCATTAAAGGGGGCTCGGAATCGGAGTCGGACTCTGTGTACCTGGCATGCCTTGCCTGGTACACCTGGCAACGCCCCCATTATTCACTCCATGACTGGGGCCCCGCTAAATGGAGATCGATGGCCGAGCGTGGTCTCATTAATCAAATGACAAGTAAGCCGAATGCAACTGCAACTGCGACGCCTCTCGGCCTCGTTTTTGGCCAAATTAAAGGTGCGCGCATGCGCAAGAGCTTTCCAATTGAATCGAATCACCAAAGCGGAAACATAATGGCACCCGATTCCAACACTTTCTGATCAATAATCAGGCTTGTAATGCATTCCACAGGGAAAAACAATAATGGAATTAAATTAAGTTGAATGAAAGGAGTTGTAGAAGAGTAAAATAAATATGTATAAAATAGTTTTCTGATTCTCTGATCAAAATATAATCTTACTTAAATAAGTGAAAGTTCCAAAATCAATCAGAAAATATTTTAAAATTATTTTTCGTGCTGTAATCGAAGTCACACGAGCAGCCAAAATCGCCTTCAGCGATAAGGTCTTTTCACTTGCAGCCACTTGCAGTCCGTTGTTACCCACGACCATGACCACGATGGCCAGAAAAAAATGCCACAGCATGAATGACCCAGGGGCTGGGCATCCTTAGCTTGGCCTAATTAAATCCCCCAGCTTCCACACCCAAAAATGTCCCAACCTGACCATTACTGGGGCGTCCTCGCTGAGCTGGCAGTTACGCAGAATTTTTTTCTGCACTCGCACTCGCCTAGGGTATTCTGTTTTTTTTTGTGTTGTGTCGTCCCAGGCAGATCCATTAATTAGCCAAAGTAGCGAGTTTTACTTTGACAATTTGCCAGGCATTCGCCGTGTACTCATCCAGACTGATTGCCCCCGAGCAAATGGAGGGTGGAGCTCTGGAACTACTTTTAAACGCGGCGAGGAAGCCGTAAAATTAACGTGAAGCAAACGTACAATTCGCAAATGGCACGTCGCCCTTTTTATGTGTTTATTAAGTGAAAGAGGTAATTCGGGAGGAGAATCCCCGAAACGAGCTCAAATTTCAGCCATCTCCTTTTAAGCGTGCTTGCCGCCAACTCAAACCTAATAAAAATCACAACGCCCCATTGGGAAGGGTAATATTCGAATGACTAGACTTGAAAAGTCCTTGGAAGACACGCAAAAAAATAAGGACTCAGGTTAGGAATAGGTTAAGTAGGTTTAATTTTAAAAAATATTTAAAACTGTCAAAAGGAGAAATGAACTTAAATATGTTCAATAATCAATTCCCACTTGTTTTTGTATCTTTTTAATTATAATGTTACTTGTATAGCGATTACTTGAATATATATCTCCCCCAAAAGAACCCGTGTGTGTGTGTGTGGCAATCTTTCGGCACAATCAGGACAAGTGTTGAAATAAATCATTTCCCTGCACGTGACGATGGAATGGAGATACACATTTTGCTCTTCCAAGTGCAAGTGTCAATTACAAACCGTGTCAAAAATGTCAAACTCTGTGAGTGACTGACTGACTGTCCAGGGGCGGGGTCGAAAGCAGGCTTCAGGGGTGGCTGAATATAGCTATATGGGCTATATAGGCCGCAACGCATCGGATTTTGCACCCCCACAGGGCAGCGTCAGCATCATCGTCAGTCTCCAGTTCGACAAGTTCGTCCTGTCAGCGCCGCAGTCGCGTAGAGTTTATTACATCAATTTGTGTGCGGCGCCCTTCCAGAATCCCTCCGCATCACTCACTCCCCCAGGCACCCGCTCTCCATCTCTCCCACATATGGGAAATTTGATACAAATGAGTTTTCACACTTTGCGTGGACGAGAGCAGAGTTATCACATGCACTGGGAGATAAAATTCAGAAAGACAAGAGTAAGTAGTTGAGAGTAATGAAAAATTATTAAGACTTTGAAATTTTATTATTTTATTTGATATTTTATTATACTATCAAGGTAAAAAAAATGTTAATTAAAATATTAACAAATTATTTTACAAGTTAATAAGAAGATATGAAGACACATTTATATCCGTTGTATCTTTTAGACTAATATTCATATTTTTTACTTCAATAAGATTGATATTTTATATATAATTCCTTGTTAAACCTATTTTTAAGTTCAAACAAAATAATTAGCATCCAGAAACCATATCCTTTATTTTTCCCTGTGCATCCAATCGCTCGCACTCATCGCGTATCTGCATCTGCATGCACATCTGTATTTGTATCTGTTGCTCTTGCTGTATCCGAATCCCCAGTATCCTTTTCCATCAACGTGTAAATTGTGCGCTGTCAAACTTATGACACTCAGGCATGATACGGTTCCATCGCATTTGGCTGCCACAGCGAGACACAAAATATGAAATGAAGGAAAAATGGGACACTGTTGGGACAAAAAAAAAGGAGCATATACATACTTTTTCTTTTTTGAAACAGCAGCCCGCACGTTGTTACTGTAAATTAGATTTCGTTTAGAGCTGCACTGCGACTTTGCTGCAAATTGCTTTGAGTGTTCAACTGGGAGATGAGATGAGCTGAAATGGGTTGGGAAATATGTATATATCTAGGGGCAGGGAACGGGTCTGGGATCGGGCGAGGGAAAGTAATATGCAGTACGCATATTAATTGCTGCTCATTTCCCTGTCTGCGACAGCTCCTCGAGCACTCATATGCAATTAATATTTGTCGTCCCCGAAATAGGGTTCCATCTTGCGATGCCGCTCCATTTTTAATTATTTCTCACAAGGGGCCATTACTGTCGCCTGGATGCTGGGCCATTAATATATGGTTTCTATTAGTTGGATTCCCTGATGATACACAACAGCTGAGGACCAGTTTGTAGCGGATTGCGGGGGTCTGCCTCCGAGGGAATCGATTTTTATAACCTTTCACTAGGTTTGTTATCTTAAATATTTATAGTTTGTGGAAAAGAATAAAAGGATATATCTCAGGCTAGGTTTGGTGTGCGAATAATCAATTTTAACATTTAAATTTGTCTTTCTTTAAGATTAAACCAATTTTGAGCTACTAAACTTAAGGAATCGTTACAAGTTTGGCTTTCCCAGATCAGTTCAATAAAGAATCCCACATATATTATCTGATTTGAAATCGTAAAATCGATATTTCAAATTCAAATCTTATCGTTTCTGTCTCGATTTATTGGCCGCTCCATTTCGATGATTAGACCAGCAATATATCTGCTAATTACGGACAGTGGAGTCCCGTTTTCTGGCCACGAACGATTGCATATCGTGCAGCACAGATTATTCACAAATTAACGCTAACGAAAAAGAGTGCAGGCTGCCGGAGAAGTTGGCCTAGAAGTCATAAATCAGTTGAATGAACCCACGAAATGGAAAAACACAACACACAGCAAACGTCGGGGCCTCCAGAAACGAGAATCGAAAGGCAAGAATCGGGGAAACACAAACGGAAAAACATCCAAAGAGCGCCACGCACTTTCACACACAATTTTCTGCACGCACTCAGCCAAAAAGCGTTAATTACACTAATTATGTGTTGCTGCCTTTGCCGTGGCTGCTGCTGTTGTTGTTGTTGTTTCTGTTCTGGTTCTTGTTTTGTTTTGGTGGCGGAGATAAAGAAAATAAATATGGAAAAATAACTAAAATATCGCTTGGTACTGTGGAGGATGAGCAACCAGCAGAGACAAAGGAGCGGAACACTTTGAAGTGCTCCAAATAAAAATGCAGACACACCTCGGAACCCAAAAGCGAAAGGCCGAACACCGAAAACCGAAAAACAAAAACCGAAAACCCCTTTTGGGAAGCAATTATATGGCCAAAAAGAGAGAATCTTTGGGGGCTGCCGAAAAAAAAAAATAAAAAACATATTAAGAATTGAACTCGAAACATAAATCTTGTTTAGACCCCGACACGAGTGTGGGGATCTCGGGCGGAAACCTAAAAAAGTAATAACTAAACTGCGACTTGGTCCGGAAGTCGAACTATGAATGAGTGTGAGTATATACCATACTACATACCATACTCCGCCTTTGAATTAGCATAATGCCTAATTGCTTTATTCCCTTCGAGCCTAAATCTAAACGTTTACCCCCCAAAAAAGCAACAATCTTTTGCTTTTGTTTTCTGTAATTTTTACAACACTTTTGCATTAATTGCTGCGAACGCCCCAAAACATTTTCGAGGGGCGTTGGCAGAAGTTCCGAGCCAAATGCTATCCCTCGTCCATCATTCGCTTGGCTAATTAGCATCTATTTTATTTTCTTGGTGTTGTCTTGGCCCTCTAATTGTTGTTTCAAATGCTTCTATATTAATTTGCGTATACGCAGGTTTCTGTATTCGATTCGGGCAGTGCGAGAAAATCATCGGGGAAATTAGCATTTTGATACAGAAAAATCTAAGGTTGACTCCTTAGAAAGAGTTAAAGAGTAAGAGAGCATAATAATCACTATATACATATACGTGAAATTTTCTTAAATTTTATTTGTTTATATTTATTACTTCTCCCTCTTTTCTCACTGTGCACTGTGGCATCTATTTGCATCTGGCCGCGTGCCTAAACCAACAACGGGAACAGGGAACGCCTCAGTTAGTCGACTGTGCAAATAGTTGTCACCATTTGTGGCAGGAACATGTGCCCTGCAGTCCGCCATCCGATTTGCTTGGCTTCACAGATTTTACGTTCAATTATACGGTCTGACTGAAGTGATAAAATGCATGGCACAACTCACGGGACACTTAGCCTAGGACTCCTTCTCGGGTGGAAATCTAGTCTGGGAATTTGAGGGAATTTCCTCAAAACATTTATTTACCAACAGACAAAGTTGTTGCCAGTTTTTACCTTTTGTTAAGTGTTTTGGTTACTCACCCTTCTATATATATTGGAATTTTAACTCAACAAAGATTCTAAAAACTATCAGAACCTCCTTAAATTTCCACCAGATGGCATGTTAGGGTAGTTCTAATTGGATTTCCCTTATACAAAATCAATAGATTTCTGTTTCAGTATAAGTAATCTCAAATTAGATTTTGAAATCCAGTTGGAAACATGTTTTGTTTATATCTTATATTTTTGAAATACTTCTTTTGATCAATTATCTTTATTCTTTTATATAACTTTATCCTAATCTAATTAAACCCACTTCCAACTCTTCCCTAATTGCATTGTCAACTTTATTAAGACCATTCCCACATCATTTTAGCCCCAAAAAACATAAAGAAGAACCACACATTCACAGCTCAATTTCACAAAAACGATGCGATTATCATCGCCAGGGAGCCTCCTCCGCCTCCGAAAGCACCGCGGATATCAAACTAAGTAGAAAAACGGCGGGCATTTTCGAAACTAATCCATCATGTTACTGCCGCGCTCTGGCCATTGTGTTCGGATATATGTATGCATGCGGACCGCCCTTTAAATGGGAGCCCCACCAGATGAATGGGGCTTTTGAAAAATTTACGAACGCGCCGAGAGTTGTAAAGCAGCGGATGAGTTGACAGCTGACCAGCGGGACGGACCGACGACGGACGAATGTACGTGGTCATCTGTCATAACTTAATTTCTGACATTTGAAAGGAATTCTACCAAATTGCCAGTCCAAGTTCGGCTGCAGAACTTTTCAATGAGCCCCGAAAAATATGTCGAAGAGCGCGCGGGTCACTCGTGTTTTGATGTTTTCACAAATGGGGAAAATGAGGAAAATTATGATTTATTATCTATTTGCTGCAGTGCAGCAAACTTCAACGCCCCCGCCCGATAATTGTGGCTGCAACGACACTTGCCGGAGCAGCTGTGCCTCAATTTGTATTTGATTCGTTCATGTCGAGTATCCGTGTATCTTGTATCTTGCATCTTTACATATGCCTAGGGCCCTGCTGTTTTGCATCTTTTTTCGGGACAAATTGGGGCGGGTCATCAATCAAAAGTCAAGCAGAAACCATCAAAAACCATCAGAACCCATCAGCAGGCCTGGTGAATTAATTAGGCGGACACGACAGCTACAGTTTTTGAGTTCAAGTACGACTTTCCACTCAAGCGGAGTGACAAATTCTTTGTCTTTTGTAAATTTAATAAACAAGTATTACAAGAAACCAAGTAATAAGCCTACAAAGATTCCCCATTAGGTGTAATCAACTACAAGTTAATTCCAGGAATAAACACGAAAAACCCTCATCGAAGTTCATTAAAAAGGATTGCAGGTGCACTGCCCACGGTAGCTGAATCACCTGCCAAACAGTAGTATCCTTGGCCGTGGGAAAAATAGAGAGAGAGAGTCCTGTTCGTGAACAAGAAGCCGGCCAATTTGTACACCCATTCCCGTGAGCCAGTGCCAACAATTTATTCGAGACAAGAAGATCATAAACCGCTGATAGTCCTTGTTGCCGCCCACAAAAACCAGTGGAGCCCTGGCGGAGTTCTACCTACTGCCGCTGCTTACACACGGCGAGTCCTGGTCCTGGTCCAGGACACATCAAAATGTTAATGGCATTGTGCAGCGCCTAAGCATGTGCTTCAATTTATTTTGACAAGCATCCGAGTCCGAGTCAGAGTCCAAGTACGAGTGGAGTCCTTGGGAGAGATCAAGATATGAAATGTGTGTCATCATTAGTACGCCGGCAGAGTTCGGAGTAGATGTCAGGGAAGTCAAGGGTTCTGATGTCCTTATTACACGGACCTCCGTGCCGGTCACAAAACGGTTATGCAATAAAATTCCATTCCATTCCGGTTCAAGTTGTGATGTCGTTGTTGGTCTCTCATACGACTCTGGCCCATTGTTTGGCCCGCAGACAGAGTGTAATAGTTGCTTACCTGCCTGGCCCCACTTCCTCACGGAGTTGGCCTGACCCTTGAGTATCCTGGCATGCCACAGCATAGACACATATTTATTTATTATTGACGACGGAACAAGCTGCTCTGGCATTGGCAGGTCCGTTGCGTAAGAGCTTCGTTTGCGCTACTTATGAGACACTCCAGATACTCCACTCCAGAGATCTGGCCTCGGAGCGTGCAAGTATTTTGTTCGTTAGTCCAGAGGCTGAGGTGGCCCCCGAGAGGGGAGAGGCTTGGTCACTCACTAGCTGGCATATTAAAGCTAAAAACTTTCCTGGCCATAACTCATTCGAGCACGTGTTGCATGCTGCACGATACGATATTCCTCACTAATGGTATCACTTTTCAGTCTTTCAGCTCCCCGATTTGCCACTCCAAGTCCAAGACCAAGACCAAGACCAAGACCAAGTACAGTTAGGGGGCAGCACTTAGGAGTTGGCTTAACTCCGTTTATCAGGCGAGCTGATAATTTGCATCGATTACATGCCAACGGGATCGAGTTTAAAGGGGTCTGCCCAGAGTTCATCTGCTATAAAATGATAGGGGAAAGTCGGGGAAGCAAAGGAGTTTAGAGGGTATTTAGGGGAGTTTTTTAAGGGGACTTAATTTAAAGAAATTACATTATAAAGTTAACATCTTGCTTTTGTTATTAAAGTTCTTTATGTATTCTATTCTTTTCTTCAGTATTTCCTTGAAAGTTTAAACATCGTTTTGTTAAAGATACCAATATCAATCACCCAGCAGCTCCATTAACAATAGGAAGCCCCAAATCAACATCTTATCAAAACATTGCGACCCCAGAGAATGGAAAAGATGCTTGCAACCAAAACATACACGCCCCAAAATCCAAAATATTTCCAGTTAATCATGCCAGAGTGGACTGTCCTGGGAGGCTCGAGACGGATTCCACGAATATATGGACATCCAAGAGAGGAATAGAGGAGGGGAGCGACATAAAACTTACATAATAATTGATGACATAGGACACACGTAGCAGGAGAGAGGCCTGTGACGAGGAAAAACAAACCGAGTCCGGGCGCAGGGAACAATGGCAGGGGCAACTATCTAATGATCGATATCTGCTAGAACAAAGACACGGGCAATCTTGGCGGTTGGTCCCGGCCTCAGTCCCCGTCTCCGCCTTGTACGTGAGCCAGCCCTCGGGAAAGAGACAGTTGACAAAGGGCCGGTGACAATGGCCCAAACCCCGAAGGACAAGGACGCTGCTGCATGCTGATGAGAATCTGACGACATCGAGAACAGGGCTCGGCAAACAATTTGTGGTTATCTCCGCTGAAACAGGTACGAGCTGAGGACTGGATGGATAGGCCGGGCCCGCGATGCGATTAAGATCGGGAACGGAATCCAAAGAACGCTTCTCTATGTCATCTTTCTGGACTTGGGAAATCATTGTTTGTTTTTTTTTCCTTTCTTTTCTGTGTGGATCTTCTTGGATCTTTGGTTGATTTCAAGCGTGGAAAATATCAATTTACGCGAACTGAGCAGGCTAAGTGCCCCACGATTGTCATCGCTTTAAGTGATTTGGCTAGAAAGCAAATCGGCATTGCAAAAAGCGGATCTCTTTGTGAGGATCATCAGCTGGCAGCTGCTGGATAGTACTTAAAGAGTTTTGCAGATGCCGCAGACTACTAATTACAACTTTACTTGAATTTATAAAACTCTTACAATATAATACAGACCCTATATATATAAAATTCTACCTCATCTTTGCTGAAAATATAAAACCCAGCCAATGCCAGACAATCTCTTCTCAGCCCTCGGACCTTGACTTATTCGCTTGGCACCTTTTGGGATCATAAACGCTTATTACGTTCTATAACAAGACTTTAATTGCCCGCCGGCGCCGTATCACAGCGAGCTGGGAGAGAGACAAAGACTGGGAAACGGAACCCGAGGTGTTGGAATATCCAAGGATATCCCTCATCATTATCATCATCTTCCACGGCGGCGGCGACGGCGGCTGCCGGCTGAACGTTTTTAATTAACCAAAAAGCGAAACCATAATTTAGGAGAACACTTTTGGCAACACCAAAGGAGAGCGCAAGCGTAGGCCGCACTGAGGTGCCAGGTCCTGCTGCGTTTGTTTCTTGCCCCTGAAACTGCAGTTAACGCCTAGAAAAAAATATATACCGGACTTTGGGCCAACTCACGCAGCGTTAAGTGCCGCCAATCAGCGGCAGCAACTGCACCTGCAGCCACCAGTTCGAAAGGGAAAGAAAGAAAGAAGTCGGAGTCGAAGTCGAAGTCAAAGTCTCAGTCCCATTCCCAGCTTCAGTCTCAGTTCCAGTCCCAGTCCAAGTCCCATTCCCTCTCATCTCTGGCGTTAGAAAATTGTTTCCAAATCATATGTTGTGCGGTAGTTGTCTAATTTTTATTTATGGCTTCCTGTCCGAGCCTCGTATCTCTGGGCAGATTGCAGCTCCTGCCGCTTGCTCCTGACTTGCAATTCTGCGTGCGTTGCAGGTGTAAAATTTTGGCACCTCCGCAGCAGCAGCAGCTACAGCAACAGCAGCTTCGGTCCCGAAGGTGTGACCATAAACATTAATCAGGCAATTCACTGGGTTAGTTGGCGACTTCCAGGCAGCGGGACAAAGCGACGCGATACTTGCACATAGATAGGGAGAAAGTGGGTCCCGGAGTAACCGAATAACTCGAAAAGAGGTTACTGGGCACCACCACACAGTATTTTATCATTAATTGCATTATTTATGGCCGTTTGCTTCGTGGCTTTTAAAAAGCCCTAATCAATCCTGGCCTTATCGTGATTATGAATCTAAAACGAGTCATTTCTCATCATTAGAACTGGAAGGACAAAAGCGAGGTTCTTCTTAGGAAAGTAAATGCTAAATATCACTTGAACTATTTAAAAGATATAGAATGTATAAGAGTATATACAAGCTTTTGAAATGATCAAGAAATATGAAGAATATAAATATTTCTGAAAAGATCAGGCATGACTCAGGCTGGCAACCCAAGCTCCGGGCATTTAGGAACCCACCTTGATCCACTGAAAAGCTAATGCCATTAGGCGGATAAGTCAAAGACAGATTTGGAGCGCAGTCTGAGTGCCAGTTCGCACCCAAAAAAATAACAAAAAATGAAGTAAAAAACAGAGTGAAGCTGAAACCAACCGAAAAGCGGGGTCTGTCACTGCCATCAAGTGCCTTGTTAACAACCAAATGATTAATGGACGTGCCCGACTATCAACTTCACACTTGCTGAACGCTGAAAATAATTCCGGACTGCATTTCGCTGACTTTGAGTGACTGAGTGTCCGCCTGTCGGTCTGCCCGGCCGGACGACTCACATAATTAGCGGGCCTGGAGTCACCGTTCCCGGCCTCCACTCTTAACATTCTGGCATCGCATTCGGGGGCTTTAGTGCCTTTTGCCATTTTGCATGATGCCCTGCGCACATTTTGACACCTTGAGTGCAAGGTGTTGACGATAATCATCGGTAATTGCTCTCGGCTCGAAAGCTCTCGATTCCCTAAGTAGGCGCCTAATTATTTTGACACCTGCTGGCCGGTAATTACAGGGTATGCCCATAAGGGTGCACCTGAAAAAAGAGAAGGTAAAATGGATTAAAGGGAAATAATGCACCCATAGCATGCTCGAAAAATTACCAGAAAAAATATAACAAACTAAATAAGATTCTTAATTTTATTATCCAATTGCTGCTATTTTATTTCTGTGTATGCAGAGCAAGCTCACATATCTCTCCTCTCTGAAGGCCAACAGATTTTCGGGGCTGAGTGGAACAGTGGCAGCTGCTTCCTCTGGCGGAAGGAGAGGCATTGCTATCGACGATCCGCCATCAACTCCCCTCGCAGGATCCTCGATCGCGATAGGCCCGTCTTATTGTTTGGCTTTGTAAACGAGCCAGGAACTAGGCCTAGTAGAGGCCCCTGTTTGAGCCCATTGTCAACGCCTCTCGCATTTTAACAACGCAATTTAGGCTTCCACATGTGTGAGCCTGTGTGAGGAAACCCAACCTGATGCTATCTGGATCGAGCATACACACCGCGATCCCAGGGCCGCGATAGTATCGCATCTCATCGCCTGCTCTCCTTACACGCAAGATGTACCTGCGCCTGCATCCTCTTCCTCTGAATTCTCCTTTTCCTGCAACACAACATGTGCGGATTTCGATGTATGTAGTAGGTGTCAGCCTCATGAGGATTCCTTTTCCGAGATGACTATCTGTTGCTATCCTGGAGGCTTATCACACATGGTGTGTGTACACCGCTTATGGCCCTGTCTGGTGTCGCCCTTTTGAGGTTGGCCACACACTCTCCGATAGGCAAATGTGGAATCCGTAGATTTAATGGGAGAGATTGAGGCGCTCTGTGGTTTAGTGGCGCACAGATGGTGCTGCGGCATCAGATAGCGAGGATTAAGGTCTGTATCTATAAGCTATTTGCTTATTGTTTGCATTTAAGATCCTGTGGAAAGACTTTCCACTAAGAGTACTGTTTTTCTCCCCCATTTTGCCATAATTCCGCCGATCTGCAAAATGGCGCTGTCACTTCCCCGCTGACAGCTGCTCGGAGCAGGAACATGGCTGCCGGAGCCGGTGGAGTGGGAGTGAGTACTTAACGGCACACGGCCCCAAAAACTGACAGCCGGTGGCTGGCTCATCATTAAACTTTTGACACTATTAGCGAGTCGAAGAGGCCGGAGGAGTGCCATGTTCTCTGGCTGATGGCGGCGGGACATTAAAATAATTTGAAAACATTTCCAAAACTATTTCGTGGCCCGCTTTGGTTCATGGCTTTTTAAAATAGCCGCCGAGCGACCGAGTTAATATTTCTTCTCTTGCGGTCGAATTTTATTTTATTTCTTGATAGCCTTTCGCTTTAAGATTCACACACCGCAGAAGCGGAGCAGAAGACAATTCAATTAGCCGGCCTGTCAAACTCGCGGTGTACGGTTGTCCATCACAATGGGGGCTCACTGCTGTCCCCCCCTCAAAAATTCCCCATGATTCTTCCAACTTTCTCGCTTGCGGTTCTTTTGCATTACTTTTCACTCGCCGCCGTAATGAAGCAATTAATTATCGCGTGTCTCCGCCGCCAAAAGCGCTAAGCCATCCCCGATTCCATCCGGAATTCCTTTTGGGAGGCCAAATGTTAATGCGGCTCCATGTGGGTGCAGATCTGCTCCGTTTCAAGTGTCCAACTCTTTGACATTTTGCGGTTGAAATTTTAAGTGCAGCGGCTGAAAGTCCCCCCTTTTGATTTTTGCGCTTCGCCAATTCTAAATGAGTTCAAAGTTTGGAGAAAATGTTAGAGGTAGTATAAACATATATTCTTTCAAATATTCCAATATTATTTTAAGCCACATCGAATTGAACAAATTTCACATTGCCGCCACAGTTTTCATGTTTTCACGCCGGCAGCCAGCGAGAACAAAGCCTAAATTTCCAACCTTCAGCCTTGGTCCATCGATCGGCTGCACTTAAGACAAAGTGCACGCATTTGGCCCAGACAACAGACAAAAAATAAAAGACAATTAGCGGACAGGCGAGAATTGGGAGGACACACACAGGGAAAACCCTCACAAAAACTTTATTTGTTCGGCGATTGAACTGCCGCTAAATTTTAGTGTAACTATATTTCTGTGTTACCTTTTGTGCATTTGCCGCGGACCGAAAGGCAAACAAACCGAACTGAGCTGAGATCTCACTCTTTTTCTTTGGCCAGTTCATCACTTTCTCACACTGATGATTGGTGTGGTGCGGGTGCACTGAGAGAAATCTTCATGAAAAAGGTATATTCACTTTTAAAGAGAAAAAGATCACTCAATAGTAGCAATAATAATAATTAAATAAGCATTGAAAGCCTGGAAAATATCAATATAATAAATTACCATTTGTTTCGTATCTCTCTCATTATAAGTATATAGATTTTGTTATATTTTTGTATAAATATATTTTTCCTAGTGCTCCCATAGCTCCTCCGGATGGTTCACTCTGTGACTCACTGGTGTCTAGCCCCACTAAACGCTCACCGGGCGGTTCAATGCAATTGCTGCCAATTAGAATTAATGTGTTTTTTATGAAACCAAGCGAAAACAAGAGCTCAAATTTCCAGTCTTCGCTGTCAGCACCCACAGCCAGCCGCTCCAGTTTTTCAGCTTTCCACCGACGACAATTTCCGTGCTCTAAATCATCATATTGACGTCGTCGTCGTCGTCGTGGTCGTGGTCGTTGTCGGGCATCCAGCAGTGCGTTACTGCGTGGCTCGCTCCCAGGGGACTGGATCAAGTCAAATTGCCAATTTGTGACTTGCGGCTGGCCAGTGGCCTCCACAGCTCCACTGCTCCGCCTCCTCCTGGTGGGATAATTGTGCTTCGGCGAGGTGCAACGGATGGCGGATAGATAGTTGCTAGGAGTGAAGAGACGGAAGCCGAGGCCACGCACAATGGGCAGCAAATTGCTGGACCGAGATTTTGCAGTATTTTTCAGAATTTTCTGCTGAATGGAAGCACTGATTTCTAGAAACCACATAGAAAATAACCTGAAACTATCATGAATTCGAAAATTTAAGAAATGTTAACCTAACTATTTAGTAAAGATACATAGAGAAAATAACTTGATATATATGATATATTATTTGAATTTCTTTAATAAAACCTTACCTACAGGCACAATCCACTGTCTCTGCAGAGACATCTTACCCTTAGCTATGGAGTGTCTTGAGAATCTTTTTCTCGTCTTACAACCAGTTGACATTTTCAATGTTCTGGGGGGTGCTTGAGGCTCCTTGAGGGTGGCGAAAATTGTCAGCTCGTTAGGGGCTTATGGGCCGCTGTTGTTGTTGTGGCTGCATTGTAAATCAACAGGGCGTAATTATGACCTCTCGGCCGCCACCGCCTCTTTCTGCCACCGATGCACCCATAGAATTTAATTAATTTAATTATGAGCTATTTGAACAGAAGGTAGACAATGTTTGTGCCCATTGCGGATGCAACAGAGGCACAGGGAATCCCTAAGTGAGGCAGGAGTGAGGCAGGACTAGCATCCTGTGTAGCCTGACCTGTCTCGCTTTTGTTTTGCATTCCCGCAAATGGGTCAAACCCCAAATACAATCAAGCCGCCAACCGACAGACGCACGCTACATGGCGGAATATGGCTGGCAATGAGCACTAATTAAGTGGGCGGAGTTGGTCGTGCGGTCCGCCTACACCTACCCCCTGGCTGATACTACACAGTTTTTGCAAGGCCACCCCGTGACGGGCTTTTGATTGAGCCTCGCGAACGCCATGGCAGGCCATCAAGTATACGCCGCGCTGGCCGGCGGACATCTCAGGCACTGTAATTAAACCGTAAAGGCGACCCGAATCGAACTCGCAACACTTGGGCACTGCGGAAGTCTATCTATCGGAATGGAACTGTCCTAAAAATCGCAAGCAGCAGGCAGCAGGCAAGCCGGCAGGACAATGGCCAGGATATCTATTGTAATGCTAAAAGCGCGGAGGGCTGATTGATAGATTGTTGATGCAGTGGGGTCCGCAGAGCGCCACGGCACGTAATGGGAGCAGGAGCAGGAGCAGGAGCTGGAGAAGGAGCAGTCAAATGGATGAGCAGTCATCGGGCAGCCACGCACACATATGTCACTCAACAAAGGAGCCACGCCCCCTGCCACACACCTCCCATAAGGAACACTGAAAGGAAAGTGGAATACCAAAAGATATATAAATTTACAATTTTATTTATATTTTTAAGAAAATTAAGTGAGTCAAGGTAAATGGAGTACTTTTTAGAAATACTTAAAATTTTTTAAAATTATTTCTCCTTGTGTAGCTGCTCGCCTAGATTGTTTATTATCAGCAGGGAGCGATAAAAGTGTCCTGGCCTTATTGTGCATCATTTATTTTTGGCCATGCTCGTACCTTTTATTGTTGGTTTCTTTTGTGGCCGGGCCAAGATTTCCCTCAATTCACAGGGCTTGTCAACACGAAATGGACATGTATCAATTAATCTTGTGCATTGTGGGAGAGCCAGGAGCTGGAGCTGGAGCTGGAGCTGGAGCTGAGCGAGACCCTGGCTTATCCTTATCCGTATCAAAATTCAATGTGCATACGTCCACGGGCAATTTGCTTGATGGCGCTCTGCGCAGCGAGATGCCCGGCCATTAGGGGTCATGAACATAAATTAGGGAGCGCGTCCTGGAAAAACCAGAGACACCTTGCACTTCAAAAAAAAAGTAGAAATAATTATTTAGTGCGGGTGCGCGATAACTCATCAAAGTTTAATGCTCTGAAATATCAAAGACACAATGGCTTCTTTGGAAGGTATATCTTTTTTTTTTTGCTGCTGTTCTGTTTTTTTTTTGTGGCCTTGGCCTGAGCCCAGACCCGTTGACACGTACTGGGCTAAAAGGAAAATGTAACTTGGCGCAAATGACGAGCATATTGATTAGGTTTGCGCTGCGTGCTCGCCTTTGATACGCATGTAAACACACAGATGGCTGATAACACGCTTTTAGCTCTACAAACACTCCGGAATACACAACCGTCGCCTCTGTCAAGCTGCTGCTCCAAGTGCCTGACACTCCATCGAACGTGGCCAGGAGACAGGGGTTTCTTTCATCCCCCTTTTTTCAAGCAATTGTGGTTATGAGCGGAATGGCTGAGCAGTTGGATTTGGCCAACTGCCGAGTGCACCTGTTGCGGCCTTGCAGCTGCCAGCGAGTGCAGCTTTTAGTGGTTATATACAGATTCGGGGAAATTGAAAGTCAAATTGATTGGCAGACCCCAGTGTGGTTGCCTCTGATCCGGAAAGTATGCTATGGACATGAGATAATGGAGATAGTATCTATGGAATCTCAAAGCAATTGGTGTTAATTGAAGCTGTCATGGGGTGAGAAATTTGATTCTTTAAAGTCAGTAATTTGGTTTTAATTGTGGTTTATTTGAAGCTATCAAGAGGAAGGAGTTTATTTCTGATATTTTTAGATATTAGTAGATTTTCTTCGCTGTACGAAAAATATTATGGCTTGTATCATGGCACACCATGAAAAAATCTCCACCTGTGCAGACAGACCCCTTTTCTCTGATCTGAGACTGACTCCACCTGCTCCTGAGTGACACATCCTGAACACGCACACACACAATAACCTGCCCCCCTCTCTGCCAGCGATACCATATTTTCGTGTAATAAATCCATCAAATATTTCACATGCTTATCACAAAATAATACGTCATTCTCATAATCATGGTGTTAGTTATTATTATTTCGGGCGAACCCTCCGGCAAACGCATACCCTTTTCATTCGGCGGGTTTCAGTTTCCACATAATTTGATTTTTATCACCACAGAACAATTATTTCATTTTCAGACTCTGCATTTTCCGCGTATCATTATAGATAATTTCTTCATTAGAACAGAGCCAGAACAAAGGAGAGAATGGAATGCACACTTCAGTAACCTGTCAGAATTGTGACAAGTTGTTATCGAAATTCGGGGGATCTCTCCTCCTGCTTCGACTCCGGATCTGGATGCAGGCCATCAGTCCCAGGGACAGGGAGATTTACCCTGTTTGATGACAGTTTTCCCGGGAAATCCATCAGCGGGGCAAAGTGTGAAGTGCGTGTGGGGATTTTAATTGCAAAGTTAGGAACAACACGCGGCTTAGCAGCAACTTTTCAGCAGCCAATGCGATTAGCAGATGGGACACCGAAAATTCCACTCGTCAAACTTTGCCTGCCGCTGGCCTAGAGCATTAAAATTTGCCTTTATTTCCACTCCGGGACACTGTGGACAAAGGCGAACCTGTTCTAATCTGATGCAGCTCGGTTGCACTTGAGAGGATTTGCCGGCAGAGTCGCAGACAAAAGCCCATTAAGGGATAAGCGATGGTGCAGCTGCCCATTCTAGTCCTTTGCCAGCGCAATCCTAGTCGCGGTTTCTGTTTGTCCAGACCGCAAAAACTAGTCCCGGATCAGGACGCAGTCCGTATTGTAATGCCATTAGTTTGGGCCCAGCGTGACGGACACTTTTGCGTGGGCCGCGATTATCGATCAAAGCCGCAAAGAGTGCCAACAGGTAGAACCCAGAACCCGTCCAGGTCCCGGTTTCCAGCCCGTGTCGCATGTCCAATGCCCATGTACAGGTAAGACCTGTCAAAATGCATTTTTAATGCCTCACTTTCTGGGTTTATATATTTTGACAAGTGGTGTGTGTGTGTATATATATTTGGAATACCTGCTTTATTATTCCTATGATGATGAAGAGATTTTCACAAGTTCCTAGGGGTTACATAACAATTAGCTTGGGTAAACTTGCAGGCTGTCTATCCCTCAATAACCTCAACAGCCGAATCTCAACCTCAATTAGCGTCTTGTGCAGAGAGAGAAATATTTATGGGGTACAATATTAATATAAATTCTTGGAAAATAAAGAAACAAACGTTTTGAATTCGTTAAATATGGTAAATGAAATATATTCTAAATATAACTTAATATACTATATTCTAAATAAAATTACTTTAGTAAGTAAGAACTATAGCTACATTTCTCTCACTGTATCTGCAATTTGTTCTGGAAATTCTCGTTCTTTTGTTCCCTCACGACAATTTCATAATTTCCTTCGCTCGACTTGCAGATGCGTTCCAATCTCTTTTTCGGGGCATTTGTTCGTTTAATTTGTTAATTATTTTCGCCGCCTCTCTCCCTGCGCCTGCTAAGTGTAACTAATGTCATTCATTTGTGGTTTCTGGCTCCGCTCTGCCCTGTGGTCGCCCGGAATCTCACTCAAGTTTGCGTGGGTCAAAGCCAGCTGGCACAGCGAACATCCATCCATCCATCCATCTCCCAGCACCTGCCACAGTCCCCTCCCTGCCTTCTCTTACAGTTGTAATTGCCGCCCTTTGTGGCATGTAATAATTTAATTGGTCTAATCAAAATTTCGTTATGTTTTCGTGGCATTTGATTGCAGCATTTAGTGGAGTCTGTCTGACAAAAATACAATCTGTAGATATTAGGAGATCATATCGGTAACTTAGAAGGGTCGGTTATTGTAATCAACGGTGTGACTTAAGGCTTTGTTGTTTCACTTACTTTAAACTTGAGGTCTCTATTGTAAGAATTTTGATTCAATTACACCTAATAATGCTGCTTAAAGAGATAAAGATAATTAAATCATACAAGAACTAAATGATTTAATTGGTAAATATAACTAGAGAAAATTCAATATAACTTATCCTCTTTCATATCTTTTGTAGTAAGATGATCAAAAAGGTTGTATTATCCCAATAATCCTTACTTAATTATACAATTTCTTAAATTCTATCATAGAAAATATACAAAACTGATTTTCAATGAATCCCCGGCACCTTTTTAAATGAGAAAATTAAGTTTAGTCACATTCTAATGCCAACATCTAAATCTGAAGACACTCTGAGGTATAATTACGGCGAATCAGGGCGCGTGATTAGGACCCAAGAAGGCCGGGAAATGGAAACCCAACGATTCGACCGCACACACAACCCGCAAAAGAGAAAAGAATCTCAGTGAATTCCCAGGAAAGCTGGAAACATAAACAAAAATCTCGCACAAACAAAGTGAAAGATAAAGTCATAAATAAAATCGGGGCAGTGTGAGTGTGCGTTGTTGTTTCGCTTCAAACCCCGAACCCCTCGCTCGGGTTAACCCGGCCATATCCCCTCGGTCAATTCATTGTGAAAGTGGGCTTCGATAACTGTGTAGTTGACACTCGAATAGCATCACGCGCACATCCTTTTTCCGAGTGAAATGGACCCGAAAGAGAGGCCGGTGCCAAGGGGTTATGGGGCGACTTTAGAGCCCAGGAAACATTTGATTATTTTTTACGGCTTCTCGGTTTCGGACAACGGAGCGGCTGTGGGGCAATTACAGGAAATAATTCGGCCAAGTGAGGGGTGAAAATTAAGAGAAGTCGCCTGCCGATAGGCCAGCTAGATAAGGCCTAAGGTAACAACACAGAGAGAAATAATATAGAAGTAAATACCAGTGTAAAACATAAATGTTTATAAAAGAAAACCTATTCAGATAATGATTTAATCATTATTTTCTTATGATATTATATTTCTTCCTTGCTAAACAATTCCTGATTTTTATAATTACTTAAAAATTAAAGAAACTTTCTCTCTGTGCAGCATCCGAGTTGCGGAGATGGCCCAAGAGATGGCCGTACTGGGTCACGTTTATATTCGTTTGCGGACGTCCAAGCGTGAATGTCACGTAGCCATTGGCAGGGTAAATAAATAAACCGAGGGGACACTGGACATTCACACGACAAGTCCACGGCTTCGACCCCATCCCGGGACCCAAATATATATCAACGATAATTTATGGGCGTGCTGACATGCGGGATCTCCTCCGATCTCCTGCTTACCTTCGCTTCGCAGTAGCCCCATACGTTTTGTTAACAATTTAATGGCATAAACATTATGATTTCTGTTATTTCAATTCGGAACTCGCGTCCGATTTCGATTCCGATTCCGAGACGCCTTATCAGTGGAGCAGAGTTGACTCGAGAGAGAGAGAGAGTCCCGGGCCACGTGAGTGCGATGCCGGCTCCCAGATAAACCCGATGCCGCAGCCTCCGTCGAGATACGGGATACAAGATACCAGATACAAGAATCGAGGCATTTATTCGAGTGCCACTGCCACTGAAGTAACGAGAATTATTATGCGTAACACGTTCGGTTTGTTGGCTTTTTCGTCGGTCCATAGTTGGCCCCCAGCAGGCGGTCAAAAATGTTAACAAGCGCAATTTGAACGCCTCGCGGCAGGACTGAGCCTGGGCCTGGGCCCAGCTACCTTTTCAGTCTGCCCCTCTGGCCTCCGCCCCACCGCTTTCGCTCAGTGTATGTGAGTGCAATTGATTTTTGATGGCCGATAAATATAGTTATGAATACTTAACGACGGACACCGCTAGAAACGGTTTTCGCCACGACCAGGACCAGGACCGGGGCTGGTGCCGGGCACAGGAATAATTATCTTCGCGGTCGTTTATCTGATGGGTTTTTAATTAATTTTCACCCTGGTGCCATCGATAAGAGGCGGTTGCGGAAATGTCCGGACAAGTCTCTCAACTCAACTCGACTCGGGAATTATCAAAAATCTCGTCTCTTAAATTTTATCTGACATGGAGAACTTACAAATGATGCACGCAAAAAATCAATGTTACTTGATTTATGGTTTGTTTTTACATTAAGCAATAAGTTATTTCTATAAAATTTTATATTTAGTACAAATTAATGCAGAATTTTAACCTTTGTAACATTTATTCATAAAGCTTTTGTCAGGGTTTCACTTCAGCTAACTAATTTAGCTAGCAAACCATTCTCTAAGATCTTAAATCCACTTCTACCTCAGATCAATAAGACTCCCGTTCTAAGTATTTCTTTGAGAACCTTTTCGTTTTAGGTTTTGAAAGTCTTTTGATTCTCAGTGTGGCCAGCACTTCCTGCCCTTCGTCAGACACTCTGTTAGCCAAATTAGCCGCCACAAAAAAAAAAGGGGCAACAGCAAAGGGGAGGAAGCTGAAAGAACGGCGGGCAGGAAACGCGGCTCAGCTCAGCCTTCAAGAGCAATTGGCCAGCGTCAAATGCAATTCGCGGCTGTCAGCGGACCGAACATTAGACAACCGATGGCAAATGACTCCGACTCCGTCTCGGACTCAGCCTGTCCGCTTGAGGTGTTAATTTGCCACAAGAACGGGCCAAAACGGCGACTGTCAGCGGGCCCAAATGAGAAGGCAGCTTGGCCGCCGCGGATTCGGATTTGGCCGCGGATTTGGGCCTGCATTTGCAGTCAGTCAGTTGCGCATGCGTAGAGGATCTCGCATATATATGTATACGTTTATATAGTACTGTGTGGAACCAGTTTCTTAGTTTGTCATATTGCGGCCGTTGCCGTGATTCCGGCCCAGAGCTGCGGGCCGTTGACGGTTTGACTGTTGGCTAATTATGTGACGGCTGCTTAGATTGAGACATAAGACACGAACGGGCAGCCTTTCACAATGCCGGTCCGGCCCGTCCCGGCCAATTTAATTACCACTCCAAGGCATTCGGGCAATCCCCAAAGGCTCTCAGCCTCTCTCAGCTGCGATTTCGGATTCCTTTGTCTAGGGGCAGCCGCAATAAAAGTGTCAGAAGTAACACTGTGTTATATAAGACATCGACATCGACATCGGCATCGGCATCGAGGTCCCCCGGCTATTACCCACAATAAAGCCGAGACTCCTGCGGGATTAGTCAGGCCCCAGAACCATAAACGCTCCCGAAGATCTAGCCCAGAGGGAAAGGGGAACAAAAGGGTTGTGCGGAGGAGCGAGTGGAAATAAATAAATAAATAAAATTTCATCAATGCATCGACTGCGTCGTCAATAACTTAAAGGATTACGCCCCGTCCGAGAGTCTGGGCTTAAATCATAAAAGATCTCCATCGCCATTTGACTGGCTCACAAAGCAAATCACACAATTTAATGGGTTTGTTGTTCGACTCAAAACTGGGATCGGATCGGATCGGTTCGGCTGGGCAGCTCTGTTCCCTTTGCATTTCCATTTCCGTTGGCGTTTTTAAGCTGAATTTATTTGGGCCTTTAAAGGCCATAAAATATTTGTGGCCTGGGCTCGTCGCGGACTGCATCTGTCATAATTTAAATTCATTAAAATCAAAGCCTGGCCACAGTTCCCCAAAAAACTGTCACACTCAAAGTTTTTATGTATCCCGTGGGGTAATTGCTTCCATGAAGCACTAAACCAATTAAAATGCTACTCCAGTAGTTACCAGCACACGGCCCCTGGTTCCGGGAATCGCTGCAGCGATAGAGATAGATTAGATGAGGGTTTGGATTTGGGTTCTGGTTATGGTTCTCCATCTCCATCTCCCCCTCCAGGTAGAGTCCATGAATGAAGCAATTTGCTGCGACGCAACTACGTGCGTTCGATATGATTTTTTTACTCCGATTATGCTCCATTCAATCGCAATCTCCACTGCGGCATCACACGTCGCAGCGCTCGGGAAAACGCACGAAAATTAGTGGCAATTGGTTTAGTTCGGTTCGGTTGCCTTGGAAATGGAGATTTATTAGGCATATGCCACAGATCAGTTAGCAGGATTAACGCTCGGGTTGGAGTACGTGTCCGGCATAGAGAACAAGATGATATCTTCGGGGAAACTCCCCCAGATGCTTTTGGGATTTTGTTTTTATGAATGGACAGCACATTAAAATTTGATTTTAATCATTACCAAAACATTCGCCAGTAATAAATATATTTCAGAAGGTTTCCCTTGTAAATAAGTAAGTAAATTGAAGAGGTTCTGGGAGAATATTTATTGAAGTAATTCTTGATTTAAAAGGATATTTCCTTGGTTAATTCCAATGAAATTTTCTTGAATTGCTTTTATTTATTTGCAAGTGTAAGTGCCTGCCATCTACAATAAATAACTCTTCTTATGTAGGTCTTCCGAAAATTATATTGCTTCCTTTCTTAATTGTGCAATTTTTATGGCCACAAAAAACTCATCGGATTTTACGATACTCCTCTGGCTTCCGAGATAATCCTCTTGCTCTCCCATGTAAATCCCCCTTTGGCCCCATTAGTGTGCGGCCTGCCCACTGGAAATATTAATATGCAAATGCAATAGTTAAACCGCGAATGGCTGGCAAGTGAACTTAATTTACAATGGAGAGGAGAGTCATTCATTTGGAGCAAACACCTGCAAGTTGCAAGTGGCAACCTCTTACCTACCTACCTGGTGTTCTCCTTTTTTTTTATTTTGTTACCTCTTTTTTGAAGACTTGTTGGGTATGTTCAATAGGGAAGAATGCTATAAACCATTGTGAAATATAAATAATTAAATAATAATAATAATAAAGCAAAGAAAATATGCAAAGGTTCGTGCAATGTTGATCTTTCTATTTAAAATTTATGAAATAAATTATTAAAATTTTGATACCCCCAATAACTGGGTATCTTATAGTCGGCTCTCCTTCTCAGGAACCCACATCTAGTTTATTTTTTTAGTGTCTTGCCCCAGTGCCTCCGTGTGTGGGGAGTGAATGCGAATCCGAAATGCAACAGGGATCCGGTGGGGACTGGGGCAGCGTGTATGATTTTTGATTTATGATCTGTCACAAAAATAGTTGCCCACCTCGACACACACCCCTTTCCGCCCGTATTCCGCCGCGGAATAAAAATGCGTGCCAAGGAACAGGAAGGCACTAAAAGATATTTACGATGCCCATGGTGCAGCGCTATGTATGTCCAGGCCGAAGTTATGCATAAACTTTCTATAGAAGTCAGAACTTGTGCCGGGGCCTATCTTAACACGATCAAAGCCAGCCACAACAACAGGAGCAATCAATTTTCGTTGTTGTGATAGCCGCGGGTAGTCAGACAGCCCATCTGCCTGCTGCCTTTGCTCCTGTCCCTGCTCCTGCCTCATCTGTGTCCTCATCCTCATCCTCATCCACATCCACATGGAGCTGCAGGCGATGCGGCCGCTTAATAAATATGATAATGCGGGGCACACACATGTACTATCCGGCGAGAGCTCGCCCGACTGCTCCACTAATTAATGTAACAGCGACATGGGCAGTCGCCGGACAGAGCTATCCTGGAGCTGGTTCTAGTCCTGGTCCTGTGCCTGGTGCTGGTCCTGCTCCTAGTCGCGGTCACCCCTCTCGCGCACCGCAATAATAATAAATAGTGTCAAGATTAATTGAATCGTTCGCACTTTTGAGCGGTCGGCTGCCAAACAAACCCCGGCACTCTGGGAACAGACGGAACAGCGCAGAGAATGGGTGACACATGCTGCGACAAATGATATATCGTCATTTTTAAACTTTGCAATTTATTATAAATTTATTTATGCCATCGCAACCTGTCTGGCAGAGTCCGGGCCCCTCCCTTCGGTTGGTTAGCTTTCGGTATGCATTTCAAACAGACACATTTCCATGGTGATCAAACCTGCCCCTGTTTTGCTGATCACTGGGGAAAATGGAATCACTTTTGAGATTGTTTCAATATAAAAATAATCATTTTTAAGAAATAATCAAATAACCAATAGGATTGCTCATTCTATCACATGATTAATCAACATCCCGAATATGATTTATATATATTTATATATATAAAATACCACAAAATGTTTTCAGTGTATAAACAAACTCTGCAGCCGACACCTTGCCGCGTTTTATAGTTCATTAGTGTGGCTATATGGTGGCATGATTTACGCATATTCGCGGCCACAAAACATACACAGCCAGAACGCAGCCCCAACAAGTGCAGAAACGAAGGGAAAATCTTGATTTAATTGGCCAGCAGGCGGCCACATTTATGCTTATATCATTTATAGGCAAAAATGTTTGGTAATTTTAACACAAAATATATTTAAACTTGCATTTATGACTAATTTCGACTTGCAAGTTGCCACTTAAAGCACAAAATTAGGCAATTGTAGTGCCCAGATAAGATTCGCCCGCCTGAGTGATTTATTTAGCATGTGGCATATGCGAGACGAAAGCGAGATTTATGGCCAAAGGCAATAAAATGGCAAACGAAATATTAAAGTTGGTAATTAATCAAGTGTCGTGCGGTGCCGTTAAGCCTTAAATGCGCTTAAATGTTACCCAAAAGCAGCGCTCAGCCAGATGAGGAATCTCAAAAGAAAGCCAAAAGGCGTTTAAAACAAAGCTCCCGGCAAGTGGACTCTTTCTTTCGGACTCTTCCGTTTCAGTTTCTTTCTTTTTTTTTCGGTATGGGCACTCAGCGCCGAATTTTTGAGTGAAATGGAAGTGCCCGAAATCTGTAAGCCCGTCAGCTCGCCGACTGTGAGTCAGTACAATGTGGAAATAATCGCAAGCCTGCGCATAAATAATGGACTCAAGTGTCAAAGGGGCATATCATCAATTTGTTGAGTTCCTTCCCCCAAAAACAGAGCAGGAGAACCCGTGAAGATCCCCCCTTGGAGCACATTTAAAAATAAAACTGCCAGCGAAGCCAAAGCCAGAGCAAACAATGGCCCATAGATGGGGAAGCTCTCCCGGCTCCCGGCTCTCGGCTCCCGGCTCCGGCAGCATTTCCAGATTTTTCAAACAAATTTGCTGAGTGCTTAAGTGCTTCCGAAACAGAAACAAATCTGTGACATGTGTTTCTGTTTCGGCACGGAAAAGCGGGGCAAATCGGGGGCCCAAAGTGGCAGTGGCAGTGCAGTGCAGGAGAAATGCAAAGAATGTCCCCGCCGAACATTGTTGCGCTTAAAAACTCGATTTGTGTCGCGGCCCTTGTTTTTTAAGCGGATTTCCCGCGAACGGGCCAAAACAAACGGTTGGCCAAGATGCAGTCTTCCGTTCCGGCCTGATTTATGTGAGCTGCTTAGGAAGTGCCATGATACGAGAGGATCCCTGTCTCCGATGGCCAGTTAGCAGCGAAGGTTCGCGGAATATTTAATATTCCTTACACTTGAAATAAACTTACCCTGATTTCTCCACAATATAGATACCTTTGTAATATAATAATATACTGCTGGTCTGCTATATTCCAAGTTTTCAGTGTTTACAATAATTGTCATACTATGTTTTATATTTTTCTCATAAAAATAAAACACCTGAAAAATTTTACTTTTGTTCTCTAGAATAATCTGTTCAATTCAGCAACTGTCCCTTTAATAATCCATATACCTTACACTAAGAAAAAAACTTTAAAAGGGGCTTATAAGAAACCAGTTGAAAGTTATACTTTGGCTTACAAAAATCAACTAATTACCGGCCTTTAAAATTAAAGTTAATAATTTAAATTCCCTTTTTCACTTTATTATCAACATTTTCTTAGAGTGCACAGTTGACAGACGGCGACTTACCCTTCCGAGATGCGGGTTTTCCACCTGGCTCAAACCCACACTCGCTGGCAATCAGCCGGAGAAAGGAGCTACGACTGCTGCAATAACAAAGGACAATAGAGACGGGGGCTTAGTGCCACAAATTGAGCAATGCCCACTCTATATCCTTTGCCTATTAATGCAGCCATTTGAAAACTAATGAGAGCCGCACACAAAAAATCGAGAAAATAGAAAATAGAAAAGCCAAACTAACAACAAACAAATGGGACAGCAAAAAACACTGAAGCCGCTTCGCAGCCAGAAATCCGCTTACGGCGATGAGGATACAGCATGGGAATCGGGATGAGGACAAGGACGATGGCTATGGCTATGGCTAGGATGAGCTCGAGGAGGGCTCCCAGGCGAGCTGCTGCGAACGGAGCGAGTGCAAATGAATGCGCATTTCAAATTAAGCCCTAATCCTTTTACAATTGATGCTGTGCAGCCAGCCATGTACCTGTGTGTTGGCCATATGTGTTTTGGGCCCAGGCCCTTTTACTGTGTAGTGTGGTTACAGTTGATGCCCCGCTCCTTGTTGTTTCGCCAGCAAGGACTCCTCTCTTTTTTTTGTTTTTGGCCGCTGCAATATGTTTGTGTTTGGCCGGGCTTAGGACTCCGGTGTGAGGGCAATGTGTTTTCGGGTTATTGTCCATGTCTGGCCGGAGTATGACCTACCGCACGATAGCCGATGCTCCGCTCCTCCGGCTTAATGGCGGGAGTACTGCCGGAGAGAAGTAGTAAACTGTTTATTTTCTTAAGCGTCTCAGCAGTCTCTTCCAGCTAAGCTTCTGTTTTGAGAGGTCTCAATTATCCACGGCACATTGCAGTCGCCTCCTCCGCCTCGGGATCCTAACCAAACTGATTATTGTCTGCCTCGAGATGCGCAAATATCCCTTGGATAAATAGTCTAGGGCTAGACGAGATCGGATCAAGCGTTAAGGGTTTATTTTGGTTGGAATCTTGAGTGGGTTGTCACGCTTTAAAATGTAGGGAATCTTCTTTGAATCTTTCTGAGGAATTTAAAACTATTGCTAAAGCTAAATAGGTTTCTTAGTATATTTAATTTAGAATTAAAAAGATTGGTAATTCATTCAGAAATTTCATTCAGGTTTCTTGTGCAGGTTTCTTTTATTTTCGTAATAAATGCAGACACCCTAACAAATTTCTAGCTCCCAAATTTGTACCACAATTGGCCTTTATGGCCGCTCCATCAACGCTTTCGTCATGCTGCAGTGAACCATAGCTACCATTCGAATTCCTGGTAGAACTTCTTCCCCACTCTATCCACAGATATCCCCTATAAAACCCCGATGCAACACCTTGTTAGTGGCGGTGACACATCTGCCGAGGGGACACGAGGAGGGGCTAAGGCCGAGCCTAAGGAGCATTTCAAAATCGAAAAGCGTTGCGAAACGGGAAAAATTTGTTTTCCTACATAAGTTAACACATTGTAAGTGACAAAGTATGCACAAAATCAAATAAGAAATTCGTTACAGGCAGCCTGCAGCCTGCCTGCCTGCCTGCAGTGCGCTTAATTTCAAACAGGATTTACGAGGCTGACACACATTTGCCAGGGGACATGGACTCGGGCAGGGACACACACGCGGTGGAAGTCGTGAAAAGAGCAAATCGCTTGTGACGAACTCAAATTTTCAACGCTCGACTGAAGGCTTCCACTGTGCCGAGTGCTAATGAAATGTCCTTTTTGTGAGATGATGATTTTCCCTCAGCTGCCCCGGGTCCCTGCTCAGCCCTGATCCGTACCGATCCCCGGCGATCTTGGGTGTGTGCTGCGTGGCAAATGGAAATGCGTCTCGCAAGGAAAAATTGCTCGCTCAATTGCGTTTTGGAAAATACCTCAGCAGAGAACCGGACTGAACCGAGTTGCATGTCTGTAATTTGTTGCAATTTCCCGGCCACCTCAAGTGGAATCCAGGCATTAATATTCAATTTTCCAAGTGTAGTACTTAGAGCGGCTTTGACTTAGGTCTTAGGGAGGAGCAGAGTGTGTTTCGTACCAATTAGCTGCAATTGTTGGCCATCGGCCTGCAGCTGCTCTAGATTCCAGTCAACTAGACAAGTCGGCTTAGTATAAAGGACAGAAAACAATTCTCTGTCTAATTTGCATATTTTCTTGGAGATGGAACATACCCATAATCCTCTTTAGTGATGTTAAGAAGATCGTTTTAACAAGGAATTATGATTATTATAATATATCAAGGTATTGACTATATTTAATATTAAATTTTAAGAATATTTTTGAATTCCTGTAGCGAACGAAGGACACTTTCTCGCACGGCTTCCTCAGGGGCGTGATCAGTGATCACCTGGCAACCTGGTAGCCCTGCAGCTGGGGAATATTCCACTGCCTAACGGGGGATCCTCTTTGTCATCTATGACAGCTGAACCTGAGCGAAAACCGCAGACCATTTAAACACTATAAACAACAGTTAGCTTCCGACTAATTCGTAAACAAAACAACTTTCCAGGAGCACGCGCAGCACGAGCTAAGAGAAAGAGAGAGTTCCAGGTCCTTCGAGACACTTTGGCGCAGTTGGTGGCTCTGTTTGGGCCAAAATATTTGCAACGTATGACCAGCAGCAGGGAATTCCATGAAGTCGGAGGACAAAAGATGGGCAGAAGTCGAAGGACTACCGAAACGGAGGCAGAAGCCTTGAAATTGCATTTTATGACATGCCATTAAGTTGATTGCACAGCTCGGACTCAGCTCCGAGCGTACCAAATCAGACATCCAGCCGGCAGTTGACATTTCCAAAGCTACTAACTAGGCTGGTCCCTATATAGACGCCCGACTCCGGTCTGGACTCTGAACCCTGCGCATGCGTGGCCAATCGCGGTACGTGTGTCCAGTCTGCCGCTGCACGCGCACAAAGCGCAGTTAGTCACAGCAAATTATATATATTCCGCTGGAGGAGGAGGAGGAGGAGGAGATCGGGATCTCACCTTGAGCGGCACTTAGTGCACCCACCTGGTAGCCGGTAGAAGGTAGCTGGTAGCCGAGGCAGCCATTATCCTTTTGCCAACAAAAAGCGTGCCCAATCCGGCCAAGACAAATGTCACGTGGTCCGAACGGCTCAGGAGTCCAAGTTAATGGCAGGGGCCATTGTTAATAAGCGTGCCGAAATGGGAATCTGGACACTGGACACTGGACAGGAAGTGATGTAAAGTGATTCACTGTGAATCCGGTCCAGCCAAGTCGCTTCCATCGACTGAGATTACGAGGGCATAATAATGTGAGACAGTGGAGAATGTGTAATTGAACTGTGAAAATTGAATTAGTTTTGTAACAAAATATTAAGGAAGTTAACTAAGCAAAATGGTTTCATAATAATACACAACGAAAGAGTCAAAGATATTAATATTTTAAGTAATATATTTTATAAATCCCATATCCCCTTCCTTTTTACATATCTAAGCTCTTTTCTTATCTCATTTTTGCTGTAGATATGGCCACAAAGAGTCACAAAAACAAATAATTTAAGCACATTCTGTGCATATACCAAGCTTTTCCCATTTGTGAACAGATGATAAAAACTTATTTTTGTGGCAACGGGCAACCCTAAAGGCGATTCCCAAAAAAAAAAAAAAAAGAGAAGTAAAGCGAAATTATTAAATGTTTAATGCAGCGCAACATGCAATGCAATTACGCTCGCCTGCCGGGAAATGGGAATGGAAATTCTGAATTCAGAATTCGGGAGGATAGAGCTTCGCGGCACTGCAGCTGCTGGCAAAAGCGAAACTTGTGACAAAGGCGCGGAAAAGCAGAGCCGGAAAACTTTTGCCACGATGATGAAAAACGTTTTGTGCGGGCGTAAGCCAATTTGTGCCAAACACAGAGTAGCAACAAGTCTTGGGGAGAGAGCGACAGAAGGGAAAGCCAAATTAAAGTTGCAATGAAGTTTCGGGACAAGCGGCTTAAAGGCAACTGCCAAGGGCCGCGTCACATAATGAGCAGAGTTTTGTTCTGAAACTTGCTATGGCAGTGGCCACCGATTAAGCCGATAAAATCAGCCCAAAGAAAGGAAACCAGCTCTCTCAGGCTGCCGAGCAACCTGATTAACGCATGAAAACCGACCGAGACTCGCTCGTAATTATTGGCAATTTCACGGCAATAAAATCACAAGCGTGCAAAATCAAGGATGATAACATTAGCGATGGTACAGCAGCCGCGTGCAGGTGGAATTACACAATATTTAGACCCGGGACATGGCCTTAATATCACTCCCTTTGCGTTCCCGGGGGGCGTCACCCTCTTAAACAGCTGCAATTTTTATATTAAAATATTTTGTTAAACTTGTTCAGCTCTGGGGTTTCCTCTCCGTTTATCTTTCTTTCGGGCCGGTCAAGGTGTGAACGCGTCAATGGGGCAATGAAGCCAAGGGCTCAGGCTCAGAGACTGGAAATCTCAGCTTCAGTGCCAGACAACAGCTGTTGGGCTTTTTGCCTTTTCACCTTTTTTTCTCTTTATTTTATTTTATTTTTTTGCCAGACGTAATTAGGCACCTCTTGGGATAATTAATAAAAATGATACTCGTAACAGTAAACTGTGGCAAGTGAGTAAAAAAACCCTCAAGCTGACTTTGTGCACTCAAAGAAAGTTAAAAGAAAAGCGAGTTCTAGTAGTATCGTTAATCCCTCTCTTGAAATATTCAATGCCTACCTTGATTATGTATATAATAACTTAATTAATATTTCTTCAAGTGTCTCTCGTTGATTGCCTGGCAACACAAGCTTGCACACATCTCTCAAAGGCAAAAGCTGTGTAATAATTATGATTAAAAGGGCTTCCTCCCGGTTTGTTTATCCACTTTCTTCGGGCGACGTGGGAACGCTCTGCTCCGGATAGGTTGCAATCTTCCGACGCGATTGTTGCGCCTGTCAAAATATTGAGAGAACCTCAAAGAAGCCGTTCTCCTCCAGATTCGCACACTCATGGGCGGCGAGCATCAAAGCGGCGGTCTTCGATAGAAGGAGGAACAAGTATATAAGGCATATAAATACAAGATGACAGTCTTCCCACCTTTATTAACTAATTTGCTAAGGTCGACCGGCCGGCCAAAGACTTCT
The DNA here is from genome assembly GCF_030179895.1 of Drosophila kikkawai. Lineage (NCBI taxonomy): Eukaryota > Metazoa > Arthropoda > Insecta > Diptera > Drosophilidae > Drosophila > Drosophila kikkawai. Next base: position 17,911,739 of record NC_091729.1, on the reverse strand, counting down.
AATTGTCGCCACACACGATGCGAGGCAGGTTGAGAGTGAGGCCACGACAGAGACTGGAGGTTGACAAACGCGCCCTAATACGATTCCCAGGCCGGAATTGTCAACGTCATCGTTGCGGCGTTGCGTGTGGCTTCGAAAAGTTGAACAATGGTCCGGGGCCTTGGGAAATGCCGCCTCGGTTGCTCTATTGTCACCTGAGCAGGACTACTTTTGTCCTGTACTATGTCCTTTTGATGCCCAGCACTCCCCTGTCTCATTTGGCCATTGTTTGGGCCCGATTCTTGGCCCACAGCTAAGCGGCACTTGGGTTTCATCTCGTGCACTTTGCATCAGTCGCTCCATTTGATCCTGGCTGCTCCTAGCTCCCAGCTCCTTGTTCCTTTGAGTCTTAGAGCCTTTGTTGTCGGTAGGCCGTCGGTCGATTTGTTTTCATTTGAAACTCATTTGTGCACTTGCGCTGCCTTAAAGTGTTTTGGCCAACGCAATTCGAGGCGGCCTCTTTCTTCTTCTCCACAACCAATTGTTTCCGCTCAATTGCCAAACGCAAAATCTGCAAAAGAAAACCGTTCTGTGTGGTCCTGCTCCCTGGCTACTGGTCTCTCTGGTCCTGGGAATCAGTGCAGCTCAAAAAGCATTGCATTTTGGTGCTTGACTTTGCATATGCTTAACATGCTGTGCTCTAGATCCTGATGATGTTGGTTTGGTCCACAGCAGGAGGCTCTGTTCCGCCACTGCAGAATGCTCGCGAGCACAGTGGAATGGGTTGGATGTGGGGAGAAATATATTAAAGAGGATGTAATAAAATAAGCCATAGATAAAGGTATATATAGCCAACTCCGGACTTGAGTTTACTAAAGTAAAACCGTAAGAGAATATGCCATAAAACTAGAATAATTTTGAGGGCTTCTTTGTCCTTAAAATATCCTAAAAATACAGGAGAAATTGTAACTTTTAAGTCTTATTAATACTTTTTAACTAGCTAAGACAACTTTAAGATACTTTTTGAGTACAGTTCTCTGTCCTAAATGACGCCCACCGTAGCCTAGACAATTGTGTGCCCAAATGGACGTCGGTAGCCGAAACTGTTTTGCATGATTGACTGTTTGACATAATGAAACGCATGCGAGAGCAAGCGGAGCCGAAAGCTGGCAAGTAACCAGATTTGGCCGCCCCCAAACCCTCCTCCTCCTCCTCCTCCTACCTCATCAAACGGCGTCCCCATTCCATGATTTCCGATCCATTCCAGGCCCACGCAATGCAGTTTTTGTTGCTGCCGGTGCTTCCACTAATCAAGTGCAATGTTGGCACTGCCATGGCCAAGTCCAAGCTTCATTTTAGATGCACAGGGAAAAAGCAATAAAAAAGTGAATCTATTTTTACTAATTGGTATTAAAAATATGTTGATTTTTACATATTCAACAGTTTAAGTGGCTTTTCATTAGGTTAAAATCAAGCATTATGGTTTATAGATTGATTAAAATGTGCTCTTAGGATTTAAAGTTAATTACATTTTCATTATAACCTCAGAAGAAATTTGATTAATTTTGTTTTCAGAATAAATTTTAGTTTCAAACATTTATTTCCCGTGCACTCTGTGTCCATGGTGCAGATCCCGGAACATGCTCCTCATTTGGGGCCGCTCAGTATTGTGGTTTCGCCTGCTGCCTTTTCTTTTATCAACGTTGGCTCAGATCCGGGCTGTCAGGAGGAGACTCCTCCTGGTGGCCGGCGCGCCGTCCTCTGGCTGGCTGTTGGTGTTCGTTACGTTGTTTCTGGCCCCTGGCTCTAATCAGTCATTGCACAACATGAGGCAGGTTGAAGGAGGCCAAGAGCAGGGAACTTGGTGCAGGAAGCTTGAAGCAGGGAGAACTCGGTCAGTCAGTCAATCTGGCCAGGCCAGGAACCGAACGGAACAGACCAGAACAGTTCGGTTCATCAGCTCCAGTTCGCCCGGGGGAGGGGCTAATGAAAATGAAAATCTATGTCATTGTGCTTAGTTTGCATATCGAGGGAGGCGGCACTTTCTTCTGCTCAAGAATCACACAAATTAGCCCCGACATTCCCAGCCAGATGGCCAAGTAATTGTCAACGACAGCATAGAGGTAGGCCGAACAAGTGGAAGTCACTTCAAAGTCTTTCGTTTCTTGCCACAAAAAACCCAGAGAATTTCTACACAAAATATTTGTAGCTGTGATGTTGTGGGCGGTTAAGTGCTACTTTATTTTATTCAACCAGTGTTTCTAGTTTTTTTTACCTTTAACTTTACCTTTACCCTTTTTTGGTTTGATTTTTACAAGTAAAGCTTTTCATATTTCCGGGCATTGGAAAAAAGTTTGGGTCCTCGCAACACGACGTCTTCTGGGGCTTACAACTATGTTGGAAATGCCAACAGGGACATTTATATCGGTCCGTTGGCACGCACAAACCCTCTTGGCAGGCTGAAAGGTAAGGTCTGATGAGAAGACTCCATTGGATCTATAAAGTACAGTTCACTAACGATATGCAAAGAATCTAGGCCACTCGGAAGCAGCGTAAATGTAAGCCAGGAAAAATATCAACAGGAAGCAAATTAGAAATTTTCCCATCTCGGTGGACTTTAAAGAAAGAACTGGTTGCTTTCCGTGAAATTTAAACAATACCATTTTAAATTTAATTTCACACCACTTTGTCCATATAATACATTTTTAAATACCTTGAATTTATATATCAAGAAATGTATAACAAATCGATCTCCAGTACACTTTCCGGATCCATGAGGCAGCTTTCTGCTGAATATCAAATCAACATTCCGCATTTATTGACACAAAGCCAAATAGTTTAGGGCCAATGTAGTGCAACCTATTTGCAAGTGTGCAGAGTGGTTCGGCATTCGGGGGAAACCTTTGATTCCTGCTCATGACTTATGCATGAGATCGCTGCGAAACGTGTGTGGGCTCCGAGTGTCGGCGTGCCAAGAGGCCTCTGCTTCAGCCTCAGCCGGAGACCGAGAAAGATGACAAGAGCGGAGCTATTAAAAACAAACGCCCACCGACGAGTCAGTCGCCTGGATGACATGCCTTTTGCCGGCGAGGTGACGAAAGTGTTTCACAATCAACAAAGACAACGCTGGCGGCGGCTTCAGAGGAGTCGGCAAGCAGGCAGGCACAGGCACCCACGCACCGCAGGAGCAGAGAACGGTATCCGATCCGAGGCGTTGCTAATTCGTGTCACATTCTCTCGGGGAGAATTTGCTACACTTGTTACACGGTTCACACGCCGGCCCGAGGAACGTCTTCCGGCTTTATGCCCAAAGTCCTTTTATCCTGACTTTTGGCAATGATATTTGCGGTAGGTCGACATCATCGATCGAGGGACCCGGACCGGGGCCATTCATCTTCCCAGCGGTCGCCACGATGACAGTAGTCGAAGAAAAGAAGAGACCGAGCGAATGGGCGGATGGATGTCTCTTCTGGCAGCACTAATTGTCGATTCGATACGAGGATGTGTGACTTTTGCCAGCTCCTGCAAGTGGGATATACAGCTCGCTGTGTGGGCGAGCAGCGACCACATATTGTACTATTATATATCCCATGCCTCAGCCAACTGGGTGGTTCATGGCTCAAGCTGGGCGGAGGAGACGTCAAGCGGTCTGGCAGGGTCAAGTACTAAAAAAAAAGAGAAATAGAAATTGAGATAAAGCGGCCCATCAAAGCAGTTTTCATTCACTTTTATCGAACTGAATTTGTTTGAAGTTACCAAAATTTAAAGTGGTTCCAGGAAGTATTTAGATAGTGCGGTCGCACAGATATTTTCAGTAAAAAAAAGTGGATTTTAATATATAACCAAGGGATATGATCTAGAAAATATCTCTCCATCATTAAATCATGACTTTAACTGCGCTGTATTAGTCTGGTAAGCACCAAACCATTTCAATCTACTTTCAATTGCATGGCCTGCGTTTCCCCAAGAATTTTCCAACGATTTTCCACTGCTTTTCCGACGCTTCTCTAAACTGTAAGCTCTTCGCTCTCCATCGATAGGGAACTTAGCCAATAATCTTTCATCGCTGGCTACTCAAAACACTCGGTTTACGGCCCGGTCCGGCCCCACCCTTGAATGTTAATCAGACTTCCCGTTCGCTGGTTGCCAGTTGCCCCCTCGGCGATTGCGAGATGAGCTCGGGTTTCACTTAGGACTCCCCTCCTTGAGCCGAGCTATCGAGGCATGGTTTAATGTGCGCCTAACAACGATTGCGTCGAACGCTTTTGGCCATGATTTGGCGTACGCCATTTAATCAGAGATATCTGCAACACCTGCCGCAGCTCATGCTGCATGCACCAGGGCTTGCTTGGACTTGAAGTCAGCTTCTGCTCCTGCAGCAGCAATAACCAGATAAAGAAAAGCAGCAGCAACTCCAAACGCCTGCACTTCCTGTGTGTGTGAGACGGGAGTCGTTTGGTCTTTGTACTTGAAGAAAAGCTGGGGAAATCATAAGGCCAACTTAATCGTAACTCTAGAAAATCAGGTAAAATACCTTTGAATTTCTCCCTGTGCAGGCCGAGTAGCTGCAGCTTCTTGGCCTTGGCATGCCATGTAACTGGGAATCAGAGTAGATGTGGTGGAACGGCGCTGCTGGGGCAAAAATTAATTAAGTTGACTTCTGGCATTGGCAATGGCCAGTCGCCAGCTTCGAGCCGTAACTCCATTCCGCCGAATGACTGGCCATCAATTGCCAGCGGAAGTCGTAAGTTTTGGCATTCGGTTTTCCGGACTCGCTGCCGGCTCAGTGCACTGGCCTGCAAGTGTGGAGATTATGAAAAATGAAGCCGTTCGTCCAGGACAGCTAACGAGCACTAGTACTGGCGCCGTCGCCTCTTAGAGTTGGCCCAATCAGGCGCACATGTTGCCGGCTAGCCGCCTAATTGATGAACTCTTGCGGCTCCAGCTCTGGCTCTTCTCTTTCGCTGAAAACTATATCCCGATCCACTTCCAGCCCCGGATCTGTGCGTAGGCGCAGAAATATTATTTACAAATTGATTAATTGTTGTTTATTGGAAGTCATCGTCGGAGCGACGACTTAACTTGATAAATGAACTTGGCCCTGTGTGGCCCAGTGTCATTCCCCCATCGGCCAGGCTAAGGTCAAGCCATCAGTCATAAGTCAGAAAAGCACACACCACACACAATACGAATGCAAGTCAAGAAATGCAATTGGGACTTAACCATTTATGAGAAATAATAGAGAAGAGTACATAAATTGTTTAAATACTTAATCTAATCTTGGAAAAGTATTTCAATACGTCCGTCTGGGGACTTGGCCGAGTTGCCCAACCGAAACTGTCGCTCCAAACTGTCACTCCTGAGGTATTGGGCACAATAACGACAATGACTGACATTTGTAATTGATTTTCAAAGCGCCTTAGCTTGGGATTACAGCACATTAGCGGTCGGTGAAGGGGGACCACGACTGGGAATGGATCTGGGTGAGGTTTTTGGGTAGGAATGCAGTGTGGAAAAACTGCAATCTAGGTGGGTCGTTCTAACAAAGCTATAGCTGTGACTGCCAGGCGAAAGGAGCTCAGTATAAAGCCGTCAAATTGCATCAGCCACACACTGAGATTATCTAACTTCCATCAGGGCTCACTATCGCACTTTTGTGGTAAATAAAATCAAAGTGCTTTCGCTTGTCGCCCGATTCTTATCACACACAAGTTGTCTTACTTTTTACACTTCCATTCAGATCTGGATTACGAAAGTAAAACTTGTCATAAAAATTAAAATCGAATCCCAGTTTTACGAGCAGCCACAAAATTGCAGCAGACTAACTTGTAGGCACATTTCAATGGACGTAAAATTATTTAAAGGCCATCATTAACATTATCGCTGTCGATAAGCAGCAGCAGGGCGGTCCCAGTCACAATCCCAATCCCAATCCCAGTTCCAATCCCGAACTCAATCCAAATCTCAACCAAAGCCCAACACTTTCCTTTCGTCGCCCGTTGCGCTGGGTTTTATGGACTTAAATTTAACGCCGTTTGATGCGAGTTGTTGCCAGCTGTCTTTTAATTAAAAGTAAAACCAGGTTAACTATTGAGCAAAAGCGCAGCATGTGTTGCCGGCCCGATAGGCAGATAGGGCTAATACACTCTCTCGACAGCCATTAAAAGCGCGTAAATCTCGGGCCCACGAGGGCCATCAAATCGGAGTTCATTAGTTGTGAAAACACGAGTCGGCGAATCTCTGTGCTGGCTTTTATTCACTAACAGTCGTACCTAAGTTTAAGTTACCATAAAGTACAGGGTATTTAAATCCAAAAACTGTCACTGTTCTGGCCACTGCAGCTGCCAATTCTGGAATTAGGCTCGCTGTTCACCTTCGCTTTTTGGCCAACTGGCTGGGCAAAATTTCGTCTCGCTCAAAATCCAATTCGAAATGCGTGTCGAACACTGGAACATCGTGGAACGAATGCCCGGACCGAGCGTGAAAATCCGCTTGGGCGCAGACATTTTCCTTTGTCCACAAGAGTCCAATACACGTATATGGGGGGGAAAACTCAAGTGTGAAAATCTCTTGTGTGCGCTGGCATTCGCATCTGCAGAAATTCCAATGCCCAGCGGAGAAGTGAAATCCCTTAATTGGATTAGGGCCGTGGCAAAGGTGCAGAAAAAGTAGCCAAGATGGATGTTTCCTGCCGTCTATTTGCGGTCTTAGCCGCATAATTTGCAGGAAGCCCAGCCTCCCTCAATTAATACTCTGTAATCTCAGGCACTATATCGGAATTGGGTCATTCCATTAAAAGTGTAATTATTATTATTATTATTATTATTAAGAAAAAAGCCAGGCCGCACCTTCGGCTCCGGAGATTGTAAGGCTGGAAACGATTTCGTATTTTTTCACGCCAAAAAGCTAATGAAAACTCCCCGTCGCGTTAATGAGTCAAAGTGCTGAAATTATTTGCATTTACTTTTGCCGCTCGATATATATTAATTTATTGTTGCCGCGCACGAAAGTTCATAAATCAGCACAAAGGTGTTTCAATGAAACCAAAGCCAAAGCCGCAATGGAAATGGGAACGAAAACAAAAGTATTAAAAGCATTTCAGGCGCCGCGGCGCATCTCTCTTTTGGCCAGAGAAAAGTGCTGAGGTGAGTGCAGCAGCGAACACAAAAAGTGAGCCATTCAAATTAAGCGAAAATTAATTGCGGCCCCGCAAAAAATCGACTTGAACAGAACTAGTTTTTGCCGCAAAATGTTGCCAACTAATTGAAAATATATATCACGCATGCCATGTGGGCCGCCTCGTATGCAGATGGCCAAGCCCCGCCCTCCCCCCGCCACTTGGTGGTGCAATTGCAGTTGCAATTTCAATTGCAATTGACGGTGGGCGCCACTGCGAAACTGGTTGCCGTTTGCAATTTATTTTATATGGAGCAAAGCGGCATAAAATCGAAAATTACATAGTAAAGTTCATTAAAATTCAGTGCAACTTGATGCAAAATCCATTTCTGACTCTCTTATTACCTTTTGCCATAAAGCACTGGGCTTTGAATACTAATACGATGTGTTTAAATGAATGCGACAGGTGAGCTGACACCGCTAAACGGTGGGTCCTTTATGAGCTTCTATTAATATGACGATCGTTTTTTGATTACAGTGTAATTAGTCGGAAATTCTTGGCTAATAAAAGGGGGCTTAAGCTGGGAATACTGAGGAAAAAGGTTAAATTATATAATTAAATTTATTAGAAGCGAGTTGTTTAATTAGATTAGTAAATTGGATTGCCAAGAAGAGTAGTTCAAGTTCTAAATAATCCCATTTAAAGTGGAAAAATATTAGAGTTTTAATTTTCTTTCTTGATAAATCCAAACACATATACATTCCAATATACATTTATCCCCCAAATAGTTGCTCAACTGATTTTGTGAATTTTTGAAACCCAGTCCATTTGGGTTATTAATGGGCAATTCATTGCGGGAAAGCGAATTGATTATCTCGCCGAGTAAACAGCGTAAAGAGGCCATTTCGGCCATGTCCACATGGACAGCGGATTTTCTAACCATAACTTCCTGTTGGCCAGCCGGGGGAAAATTTACGAGCTCAATTGTTAGATACGGATACCACCAGGCGGCCGCAAACATGATCAATTACAGTGCGAATGCAAAATGTTGCGAAAATGTCGGAGGGGGGTGGGAAAAAATGCTGCGAAAAGCCGCGAAAAACTGCGCAGAACAGCGCCGATATTTGCCAGTGGGCGCGGTCCATGTGAGTAATGCTCGCATTTGTTGTTTTAGCCGCTTGATTAATCGTGGCTAGTTGCAGAATTAGCCCGGCCAGAAACAACAGCTCCCACCCACATCCAGTATGCAGTATGTTATGTGTAGCCCTGAACCGTGCGAGACAATTATGCAAATTTCCACGGAGCGTGGAGTGGGAGGAGTGTGAGAAACACCGTAGAGAAATCATTACGAGACGAAAATTAATTACGACTTGCAAATGCAACTGGCAATCGAGTGGGAGACGCCTTGTGTTCTGTCGCGCTAATGAGACAATTGCAATTGTTTGCACAAAACAAAACTTTCCCCTCCATGCGTTTTGGCCATTAAGATGCGGCTTACTCGCTTGTCTCTTGGCTGTGACAGCTCCGTCAGCAGCAACATCAGCAGCAGCAGCAGCAGCAGCATGCAACAGCCATAGTTGCAACACGGCAACAACACCTTGACGTGAGCCCCAACTGACCCAATTCTCAGCATCCCGGCAACAGCATTGTCAACGTTTTCGTAATGTGACATAAGGTGCAGGCAATTTCAGCTTCAATTACACTGAACAACAGCGATTTAGAACCACACACGGTTCGGCCCGGCTGAAAGTTGATGTAATGCGAAGGCTTGTCAGTTGCTAACAAGTTTTAGGTTGTTACACAGCGAGCAAAGCTTGATTGTTGATCGGTTTCATATGTGATTTCACATGAAATGGTGATTTATGGATCTAACAAGCTTAAATTCTTAATTTTTTACTACTAAAGAATTTTAAAAAATTATTTTGTTTGCTATCTAAATAGGTCTTCTATCTACTTAAGAATATTATATTTAATTCATATATTAATTACTTATCACCCATTTTGTTTGCTATATTTTACCCCTGTGTATAATCCAGTTTTCAACTTTTTAATGACATTATTTACTATTATTTTATACCAGTTTCTTGCTGATTAGTGTCGCTGATGCTTCATTATGATAGAAGCCCGGCTGTCTGCCTTAGCATCTTAATTTGTTAAGTGTCTTGCTGCGAGTGCAATTGTTGCTGTTGCTGTGGCTGATGCGGCTGTTGGATTGCCTGACTGTCTGGCTTAGTTAGGCAACTGTCATCATTATTTTTTCCAATATGCATTTAACGTTTTTATGGGCATGCGTGTTGGTGACTGCAACTGAGACTGCGACTCGAAATCCCGGCTGACCAGCGGCCTAATCAGCATCTCATATTGTTGCAAGTTGCGCGTTGCAGTGGCTGCTGCTGCTGCTGCTGTGGTTGCTGCATGCTGCACGCAATTGCCGGCCATTGTTTGGCCACATCCTTGGCCATTGAACTTGCCTTCGTGACACTCATCAGCATCGGAAACAACGTCATCACGGCCGCCGTTGTTTATACTCGTATATTTCATAGACGTTTTCCGCAGGTCCAGCGGCAACTGACGTCGCTTGACGTCTTAATTCTCCGGCTGCAACCGCAGCGCGTCGCCAAAGCACTTGAGCCAGCTTCAACTCCAAGTCCGACTTGGACTACGGCTCAATCTTCTCCAGCCTGTTGCACTTGAAAAAACAGATGTTTTGGGATGATAATTAAAAGACAAAGACAATGTTCTGTTTCCCATATTTCCAAAGTCTTACCTATCTTCTTTTTCAGAATTATTTCCCTTCTTTAAATTTTGAATTTCAAACTTTATTAAAATTGTTCTACTATTTTTCTCCCAGTCTTGAGACCACGTGTGCGTGCTGCGACGCCTTCCACACACACTTGATACTTGATGGCGTCTCATCGGTCCTCAGACCTGAGTCTCCGATCCTCCGGCTTGGGTCTTTCGGTTTTGACTTTGGTTTTCGGTTACCATTAATTGCAATTGCGTGTCCCGGAGCTGGCTGCTCATTGTTTGTCTTGGCCCAGTCATATTTCCCCGGCTGACCGGCAATTTATGCTGCCAATAATGCAGTTTCGGCCCAACGCTGGATAAATAAACATTGATCTTGAAAACTTGCGGGTATATTTACCCAACTCATCGGCAGCGTCATCATCTCCATCCTCCCCATCCGGCGGGCATTGTTTTCTTTGCTGATTGCTTTGTGTGACCACCAGGCAGATGACAGAAAGTCGAACGGTGAGATGCGTTTTTTGCGCAAAAACTTAATGTGCTTATGCAGCCCGGCGAGGTGTTGATATTTGCTTATTAAACACGAGACGCATTTTACGGTTTGCCCTGGCCAAATAAGTTGACTGCTTAATGAGCCCAATCACGTTAATTTCTTGTGCAAATATTGAGTCGGTTTAGCTCGTGCGGAAAACCTGGCTTGGTCTTGGTTTGGAAGGAAATCCTCTCTAGCCAGATTCCCGTTCGTTTTCACACATAAACGGCCGCGACTAAGCGGAATTCGTTCCAAGGGCGTTGCCACAAAAGAACATTTTTTGCAATCAAAGCCCACTGACTAACTAGCCAGTAACAGCAACAAGGCTACACTAAAAATTATTATACTGATTTATTTTAGGATGTGTTTATAGATTTATTTTGTTCTCAAAAACAAAGCTTGATATCTCAAGTTCTCTATCCAATGACCAACCTAAATCCCACAATTTTCTTCCCAGGAAAATCATATTATCTATAGTATTCTCCCTTAGACCTTCTTTTCTCACAGTGCCCATCGATCTTGTCTATCAATAGCAACTGCAGCGAGGGGATTACCAAAGGCAGATATTATTATTGCTGTTGGCCGGGTCGAGCAGCACGTGAGGCAACATCAACGGCGCGGACACCCCCAAGAACAACCTGTTGCAACAACACAGCGACAGAGGCTGCAACATTGCCTGCAACAACGGCAACTTCGAGGATGACGACGTCATTGGAGTGGAAAAATCACTTCCGCGTATGTGACCAAAGCGAACAGCAGTCAAAAGAATAATGCTGAGCTGGAAAATGAAGAGACAGAGTGGGAGACGGAGACGGAGAGGGGCGAAAAAATATGGGCAACATAACGAAGGCAGTGGAAAAATTGCTAGAAAATAGTTTGCCATTTTCCACTTTGGCGCTGCAATTTGGCGCGCTGGCAAGTTTAATGCGAATTTAAAATGTTGTCGATGATAATCTATTAATTATAGCTTTGAGCCGCGGCAGCCCAAAAGGTGTTGAGTGAGCCGCCGGTGGGTGGGTGGAGTGTCGTGGCCCCAAAGAAACGCTGGAGAGAGAGAGACCAGAATCGACCCGAGATCAGATTCAAGGAATTTCTATCCCCTTAAATTTCCATTGGCACACGCACACGGAAAAACTCTCTAGTTAGGTTATCTAAGATAGCCAAATTAATAAAACGTCTATTGAGAAACTTAATAATTAAAAATATAAAGGAAATCTTGAAGTTGTGGTATTATATAATTTTATTAATGTTGTATCTTTATTTTTATTATATTTTTTATTTAGTGTTAGCATACCTCTACATTATCAAAGATTTTCACTCTTTTTATTAGAAAAAACTTTAAAAATTCTTCAATATATCACAGCTTTCTTCAATATTTTTGTAGTACTATCAAATACAGGCAAGGATATTGGTGCTTCGGCTTATTGGATCTGGACTTGTCTTTCCCATTTCTAACTGTCTGCAGCAACGCCCCTCAGCAACACCTTGACCGGTAACACACCGCTGCAACACTGTGCCACAGCATCCTCCTGCTCCATCCGGCAACGGCAACAACTTGTCTGGCAACATGGAGAAGCAAATTAAGTTGGCACTCTTTAATAAGATGATGATGGCTTGGCTTTGATATATCAGCGCGCCTGGCTGGCTGGCTGGCTAGCTGCTCTCCGTGGCTGGCCAGCGTGCCGGGGCGTTGCAGCAACACCAGCACCAACAACAGCAACAGCAACACCAGCAACTTGCAACAGGCCACAAAAAGGTGTCGTGCCTGTTGCTGCCATGACTCGGTGTGGCGAACGGCATTGACAGATTGCAACTGAGCGTGAAAATAGTTCCCATGTCTGGGTCTTTGGCTTCTAATGCTTACCAGTACCTGTGCCGCAGTCTATGCCTGTACCAGTACTTGTACTTGTACTTGTACTTGCCGTTATTGCCGCTGCCAGCCGGCAGTCATTATATGGAATTTTCGGATATATCATCTTTCGACCGCGCTGACTGACTGGCTTACATGCAACACGAAGCGTTCTCGCGATGTTGCCGTCGGTTAATTTCAGCTTTCTGCGCCGGGGACACGTCTGCCAAAAAATGTTTCGTTTTATTTTTCGGCCAAGGCACAGGCTGGCGGGCTGGGGCAGGAACAGGGGCTGGGGGCTGCCGGCAACAGTCAAGTACTTTTGCTATCATTGCAATTTATCACGGCAAAGTCGGCTCGGCGGTCTTTTTGGCTTCAGCACCGTCGCCGGGAGATCGGGGGATCCAAGAGTCCAACTGCATCTTGTGTGAGAAGTGTGCGTACGTGTTGCTGATGCCGCCGCCGATGATGTTGCCGACAATCGAGTTGCCGGGGAGATGATGCTGGAGGAGATGGAGATGGAGTCTTCACCAGGAGATGGCCAATGGGCGGGGACCGCCGAAGGAGGCCGCCTCACTCTGCCCACTAACGAGCACTTCAACTAATCATAAAATTATGAGGTCGTCGTCATTTGACACATTTTCCAGGCATTTTCCGAGCTATGCTAAAAATAATTGCGAAAATCAATTTCGCTTATCAGACGAGTAGTCTGGGGTCACCCAGCCAGTCAGACAAGTCAGATGCACAGGAAAAAATTGAAACAGAATTGGAAAACTTTATTTTCAAAAAGATTTCCAATTTCCAAAACTGTGATTCTCCAAGAGATTTTATGGCTCTGCCGGCAGACCTTAAACTTGAATTTACATTTGAAATAATGTCTAGATTTCTCTCTGTGTGGCAGGTAGGGCAAGTGAAGGGGATGCACATCTCGCAGCATGATGTCGATAGTGATGCCGACTGTGATTTTGTTTCAAGTGCATTACTGCAGGCATGCACACAGGCGAGCATCACAGAGATAGCAGCATGCTAAAAATGCTGATGAGCAGTGGGAAAAATTCAGGGATAAATGCCAAAAATAAATTCTTTCAAGAAATAAGAGCCTTTGCAGATCATTGATAAGGTTTCAACCAACAGAGTTTAGTCATAAATCATTCTTTTTGGGCTATTGCTAAAACCTTTTCAAGCTTATCTATTAATGAAATGAGTCTAGTCAGTGTCTCATTTAAATTTTGAACCGAAGTTCTTAGTTATAAATATTATTTGTCTGTTTCTGGTGGTTATATTTATATTTGAATAAGTTCTTAAATTTCTTTTTAATGTTAAAAGTTAAGATAATGGTCTTCTTAATCAGAATCTAAGGTTATTTAAAGATATGCCTAGGGTATAAGCTTTATATCCTTTGACTTAAAACTCACCCCTTTGGTTTTGTGCCAAAATATTCTTGCCCTTGCCACACTGTGCCCCTTGATAATTTATGCCACGCATCAGTTTTCGTACTTTATACGCGTTCAGATAGTGCCGCGTCCCATTCAGCGTCGCTGGCGAACTTAACGCGATTTCATTTCCTTATCATTATCACCTTGGCCCGAGAACACAGTACCTCGGCACTCCTGCTGCACTCCGGATCCCGAACCCCCGATCCCGATCCCAGGGGAAGGGCTCCGCTGCGGCCTTATCTGCGCGCCGCCTTAACGTAATTTAGCATTTAATCTTGTCTCGGCTCTTAAGTGTCTGCCACAATTTACGCGATGGATGCAGTCCTCTGCTCTGCACTTTCCCAGAGCTCCAAGGCTGGCTGCCCCCATGTGCCTTGTGGTCCATGCACCACTGGCTTTCTTTGGGAGGGCAAAATGGCTGCTAGTTTTACACTTGTTGCCGTGGCAACAACAGGTACCAGGTACAAACTACAAGCTGTAAGGGTTCGGCGAAAAATTCTTGCAAAATACTGCGAGCACGCGCCACTGGCAGCCACCTCTACTGATTTACGACCCTTTCTTCATGGGAGGAGTAGCCAGTTTCCGGCTAAGTCAAGACGTCGGCATGACAAATCGAAGGTTATCGTGGGATTTTACTCTGGGATCGAGAGAGAGAGCCCAACTCATTTGCCTGTCGCGACACACGCCGCCCAGGAGGTCCTCCGTTGGGTGACAAACTTACCCAAAATTTACGAATTTTCTCAATTGATTTTCATGGCTCGCTTCTCGCCGCGCATTGGTCAAGGTCGCAGCGCACGGCGAACGCGTGTTTAGGTAGCGTGAAAAATCGAACGGAACGTGGCACAGCTCTGGAGGAGGCTGACTCCGAAGGCTGACCGCCTCCTAGGTGCCATTTGCATATGGTGGCGAGTGCTGCTGCCCGAAGGGCCCTCCACATGCAGCCACAACTGAAGAGGGGGGCTCCACCAGCTTGGATACCAGCTCGGATCCCCGCATATGGCAATGAAATTTACGACACTTTCAACACTTCACGCCGCCAAGTGTGAAGCGGAGGAGCACGCACATGGGCAGCACTTGCTCCAAGGCCCACGCTGCACCGCAGACAAATGTTATTTCAAATGTAAATTAAGCAAAACCTAGTAAGAAATTTATTTGAAATGAATACAAGTTGTTGGATTTGAATATTATTTTCTGATAATAATATTTATTTCTTTAACTTAAAATAATTAATAACAATATAAACTTGTACTTCGTCTTAAAATTTATAGTAAAACCTTTCTCTATGTGTGACTGAAAGGAAGGAAGAGGTAACCCCTCCAACGGCAGCCAAATTAGTTTTGACAGAGCAACCAAATGTTTACACATGGCTGCCAACGGCGGCAACACCTCTCCTAGAGGCCTGCCTGTGTTGGGTTGGGTGGGTGTTCCCCGTTTCCCAGCTTCCAGCAGCACATAAACTACCAAAATATTTTAATTTCAATTTTCGGCTGTGGACGCGAGGGGAAACTCACGCTGGGAGCAAGTGGATCGACGGCGGATCTCTTGACAAATGCAACCGCCAACAATGACGCAGTTGGTGGTGCATTTCTTCGGCATTTCTTTAAAAATAAATTTATGTGGCCGCCTGCCCGCCTTCGCTGGCTGCTGTGCCTTTGATATTTCCTCGATGCTTCCTCAATGAACTTGCAGCTCCACTTTTTTTTCCACCATTTTTTCCATGCGGCTTCTGCGCGCTGCCGTCGAACTAATTGCAAACAAAAAGCGAAAGATACTTTTGTGTTCTGCTTTTTTATGGGGCCCCCAAATGCCGCGGTCCCTGCCTTAAATTTCGATCTAATGAAGTTTAATGCGTGCATTTCTCATAAATTATATGAAGAAAAAACCTCGTCTTCTTCGGCTGCCCTTTTGTGGATCCCGAAAAAAAAAACCCATATAATAATGGTCGGGCTTTGTGCGACAGGCAGGCGAAAGTTGCCGGGATACAATCAGGCCCTGCTCCGAATCCCCGGTTTTATGCGTTTTTAATATTGGCCTTTATGAATTCTATGTCCGGATTTTGCATAACAATAAAGCGGATATCGGTCAACGTTTCTGAGGGAATAGCAATAAGTTCAAAACGATTCTTGGGTTAAGGCCTATGAGTCACAGTTTACGAAAGACCAGACATAGAGGCGGCAATGGTAGAACGTTGGAGGGTATTCAGCGTTTGTTTCTTTATTTAAATTTTATTAAAATCTAGGCAGTAAAAAACCTTTAAGATATATTAAAACCAAATTTAAACCCAAATAGGAAATAAATGAAATTTCAACAGCTCAGTTGAGGTTTCAGCTCTCATTATCCTATTCTTGTATTATTTCCCTTCTCTATGACAAATGGTTTTGTAAAACTCTAAGCCACTTCCCCTGCAAATTAACCCACAAATCCTCTAATATCCGATTATATTCCCTTTGTCTGGCCTTCCCCAGTCGCAAGTGTCATGTCCATTGTCCCCGGCAATCTCCATCCCAGGAATAGACCTCACCACGTGTTGGATAAACATGTAGTTTTCAATTCTCTTCTTGTTATTTTATTTGTTTTTTACAAATTTTTGCCAAACATCTGGTCAAAATGCAGAAATCACATACAGTTCGCTTTGGTTTCTAATGCCCAGAAGGGGGGAATAGGTTGGTTTTTGGATGGATAAAGCCAATAGAACTCCATGTAACCGGGAACTGTGTGTCATTTTTTTTATGTGACAAGACCGTAGCAGAGCACGTACTAAGCTGACACAATGATGCAATCATCACGTGCAGCAACTCTGGCAGCGTTTGTTTTCCAATTCCCATTTTTACCCCGTCGCGTAGCCTTGCTTTTCACAAAAATGTATGCAATGCAGTTGGAAAATCGAGGGGGCTTTGGCCACCACGCTATTTATGACGAGTATTTCGGCCAGTTCGACGGGGTCTGGCTCTGCGGTTATGTTAGATTACTGGACAAGAATAAAGCTGGAAGGCTGTCTGGGTAGGAGCAGCCCGAAACCCTTTCATATTTTAATTGTCGACAGTCTTCTGTGCGGCAGCTGGCATTTCAAGGCTTAGCAGAGCGGTACGTGACGGGGCCACACGCGCGACTCTTACAGTCCGGAATTTCTGCAACGCCACAGCACTGAGGAAAAAGGTTGGAACACATTTATATTAATCAAAATATCAGCAGATGTTTTGTAAGCTATAAAATAATTTTTAAATATTTTTAGGAGCCATATTTTTTTCTGTTTGATGGATGCTTATATACCTATATAAATTTTAGCAATATACCTTATAATTCTTCAACTATTTTGATATTTAATTGGATATTTAAAAATATTTTAATGCCAATAAAACCCCTTGAACTATATAACCGTGTACCCAGTGGCATTGGGCCGAAACAAAGGTTCGTGCTCCGCTCTTGGCCAGTGTACGGCGGGGCCCGATGGAGCATCTGATCTCTCTGTGGGCTCTGGGCGAGGAGCAGTGCATTGACTTGGCAATTAAAATTCTACAGATATGCGATACATTAATTACTCGCTTCAATTGAAATGCAAATGCCAAAACTGGCCTGCAACTCTTGGTCTTGGCTCGGCTAGCGTGTCTCGGCCGAGTTAACCATCGGATATTCTGGATACTGGCTTCTGGAATCCGTATTGCGGATTCCCAGGGAGTGAGAGAGGGACTGCTAGTTTCCTGGAAAGTCGCGCCAAGATGATTTACAGCCAGAAGAGCATTTATTCTGCCCGTTTTTCGCTTTGACAGAGGGAGAGTTCTCGCTCAAGAGCAGCGCACACACACAAAAGTTGACACTTTATTGATGCTCATAAATTGCGACGTCTGGCAGCAATTAAACCAACACGTCCCCAAGGACATGGCAGGACGTCAGTGATTTGTTTACAGAGATTAGCGCGAAAAACCAGCGGCAGGAGCTGGGAAAATTTGTGTCAGGTGCGCCAGGTAGGCGAGCGGTATGCCGAATCCTCCTCGGAGGCAGGCACAAAGTCAAAAAGTGCACTGAATTTATGTCGCAGCGATTTACGACGATGCTGCTGCTCTGGTTTCCCTTCCACGATCCCATCCGATGCCCGGGTTACCCAGAAGCCAGATACTCGCTGGACGGGAACAGGGCAAACGGTCGCCAAGCGTCAACGCCTCTATTTGGGTTACGCCCATCGGCGGCGGCGGGCTGCTTGTCAAACGCCCACAAATCCGAATCGCAATTCCGGCTGCCGTTTTCCCTTATGCCTTTTGTTTTTTTCTTGCCTCTTTTTTTTTCGGCCGCTGGATGTTTATCTTGGCCATGTGTTGCTGTTGCGACAGGGGAAAAAATTTCGCCATAAATATTGAAATTTATGTAGTACGCGAAAGGAAGGATGGCCTAACAGGCCAATCACCAAACTCTCGTGTCCGGCTCCCTATAGTTTATTAGTATTTATTTGTGGGACGCTTCTCTCGGCTCTCGGCATTGTCAAAGGATTCGAAAGGCTCCCGATGTTTTATGACCCAAAGGGATGCATAAAAAACCGAAACTTTATCCCCGGATTTATTACCGAAGTATTCCGAGAAGTAGGTATGCTGCACAGAGGGAAATATGTAAGGATTTGCTAGGCAATTTAATGATATTTCATTGGAAATTATAAATATATATGTTTGTTAAATTTAAAGCATTTTTTAATACTTCCTTGAATCTAGATTATCATAAATTTGCTATATAAAGTTTTGATTAATTTTTCTATCTGTTTAAAAAGAATTTCTGTCAGAATTTAAATGAGAAATCAACAAGTACTGGGCTGCTTAATGGCATAATCCTATTTGGGCAGCCGCCCCATTTGTCAAAACATGTCATTTCGGCGGAAAACAATTTAACAACATTTAACCAAAAAGCCAAGTCGGCCAATCAACATAAATTTAAAGCGCAGTCGGGCGGCTAAAATGCCCAAATGGCCATTTATGCGGCCGAAAAGTGAAAGTCCAACTCTAATGTGGTTCAACTGTGGATTGGCAGTGCCTTCTGGTACACACAGCGCCCATGTCCATGTCCAAGTCCGCATCCACATGTCCTCCCCCGCCTTCCAGGTGCTTGTAATTTTGCAGCGAAACTTTTATTACGATAGGATTTGTTTTGGGCCAGTTAGCCGCCAAAGATCGAAATGCAAATGGCCGAGACAAGCAGCAAGCGGCAGCATTTTGTTAGCCCAAGAGTCGCGGAACTGCCAAATCAGGTTGAGAGCTTTGCATACGCCCGGCTGGCTCTTGGGCCCCGAAAGCGCTCCAGTTATGTCAACGGGGAAGTGGGAAATACACTCGGCCAAAGCGAAATAAAAGGCGCTCAGACGAAAAACATGCGGTAACTCGGCCGAAAATTGCATGCCCGCGAAACAGGGAAAAGCGCTGCGTATTTTCCGTATCGCCTTGTTGAGCAAAGTGTTGTACATGTCCGCCGGCCCCAGACGCCGTACTCTCGTAATCGGTCTTGCCGGAGCCCCAAGTCTTTCCTCATCTGGAAATATGTGGTGTCTGGCCCGCGAGGTTCGTTGGAGGAGTATTGAAACAGAAATGAACAATTTAAAAGTTAATTTAATTAACCTTTACTTTACACTTCTTAAGCTTATTTACTCTTAGTTTAAATTCCACTTTAAATTGTATTATTCCCTTTTACACTGATAGTTATTCCACAAGCTAGCTTCCCTACCAAATTATAGGGGAATAAAGCCAACGTAAGTCATATATAAAATATATCTGATGAGGTATTCCCATTAAATTATATTTACGAACCATGTTAACCCCCAATGACCACCTACCACATTTCAAAATCTCTCTCTCTATCAAATGTAACAACTCAAATTGCAGGCCATAAATCTTGCGCTCAACTTTGGGGCACTGAAATCGGGCCGAGAATTTGATTTGACACATCAATAATTTATAACAAAATTATAGTTTGCATCGCCGGCAAACCGAGAGCGAGACACCGGAACTGCTGCCGGCCGGGTAATTACCGCCTAAAAAGCTGGCCATAAAGTGTTGGGGCTTGGCCGGAATATGGGAATATCGGAATATTGGCGGTAACCAATGAGTTGTCTATATGCCGCCTCGACAATACAGCTCGCTCGATTAAAATCGGTGTTAAAATTTATGCAACCAAGTTTTTTTGCGATTTCCATCGGCAACAACAGCGGCAACAAGTTTAGCTAGATTACTTTTAAGCCATTTTCGGCGGCTGTTCATGTGTGTAATTGTGGCTAAACAAGCAATTTATTGGCGCGGCTTCTTTAGACCCAATTGGAAATGTTCACTGAACCAAGGCAAGCAACAGAAATTGGTTTTTCAATTTTTAAATATTTTATTTATTTATTTAATAGGTTCATCTTAGTAGTTATAGTTTGCTTAAGTCCATTTATTTAATTGTATTTGCCGGCTTTTCCATTTTCCACCGGGTCCCCGTTCGGGCATCCAAATAAGGCAGCCGAAAATGTATCTGTATCTGACCGAACCGTCGATACTTGCGCCGTTTGCATGGGGGCTTTATTAATAGAAATAAATCAAGTTTTGTGCACAGACATCAATTAGCCGCGGCCACAGCAGCCAGCGAAGTCCCGAGCCGGCTTCCTACACTCTGGCGTCAGATACAAATGTATCTGTATCTGCACATGCTTGTAGCTGCCGCGGCTGCTGCTGGTTGGTGTTGGCCCGGTCGTGTAACAGCCGGCACATATGTTAATAATTTGCAAAATGCATTTGTCTGGCGATAACACGCAGGTGATATGGCACCGCACCGCACCGGCACCTGAGCCGCGCCTTCGGACCAATCCCTTGGTTCCGCTGGCGCCTGGACTTTTGCTAGCAATTAGCGCTCTCGAATTCGACTTTATCGAGGCTTATGAAGCTATCAGGCCGAGGATACGACCCTGTCATAAGTCAGACCTGAAACCGGAGCCCCAAATGGGAACCAATCAATGGGTAGAAGCTGCCTCCATTAGATAAAAACGCAGCGAGCCATAGATAAAGCCTTAAACGCGGCGATGCATTCCCTCGATAAAGGGGCCAATTCATAATTCAGAAAAATTCTTTATTTTTCTCTTTTTTCCCTCCGTTTTTTTATTGGAAGGCAACATTGTCGCGCAGGCGTAACTCGAAACCAGAAGGGACATACTCAGGCCATGCTCGTAAATCGCCAGCGGGAGGCAGGGGAGCAAGAACGAGATTTCTGGTTTTTATTTCATCGCCCAGAGACTGGCAGAGGTTGGGCATATTTTTTAATTTATATTTCGTTAATTTTTATATGAAGAGTTGACATCCCCAGACGCACCGCCGTTCTGGCCCGATATCTCTGCGCTCGTCGTCATCAGCCGTCGCCCTGGTCTTGTGCTCTTGGTCTTGATCTTTTTGGCCGTTATCGCCCATTTAGGCAACGCCGCTGGGAGTTCAGGCTCTCCAGTCCAACTCCCATTCCAATTCCAATTCGGGCCCCGTCTCCGGGTCCAACTCCCATTATGATAAATCATTTTTGTTTTTATTTCTTGACATGTTTCCCTGCTCTCAAGTCAACCAACCTTATCGCTGCGGCTGTGAGTTCTACCGGAAAAAGTGGTATGTGATTTTAGTCTTTTAAAATGTATAAATAAATAAATTAGTTAAGGAAAACCTTAATATTCAATATCTATTATCGATGTTTTTTGATCCTGCAACCTTCTCAATTCAGACAAATAAAAATATGACACCACATCGATGTAGATGAGATACACTAATAATATATTCTTCAGTTAGTTTAAGTCAAGAAATTATATAAAATATATACTTACAAAAGGGCAGGAGGTATATGAAAACAAACTCAGTTTCAATGCCATACATAAGGGCTATCAGTAAGTAGAAGAGTTCCACAGACACCGGAATGATCTGGGAGAATAGAAATACGATAATAAACGCACAGTGCCTCTAAGGAGAAGGTGTTATATATTTTGTTCATTTGTAGTTGAATATATAGCTACCATAAGGGTGCCCAAGATCAGCGACAAGGAAACTAAGGTCATTGATAAAAAGCATACTCCCAGCACCCAGAAGCCCGTAGCATTCTTCCTGTAACTGGATTTTCCTCTACTATCTATATACTTCACCTGAACACTGTTATCGATTTCGTACAACATAAGAAATGCCAGGGCGGTGTAATACAACATCAACCAGAAACCACCTATAATACAATTCATACGCAGGTTACAGCAACCCCCCTCCATGATCAAAATATAATTTATTTACTAAAATTGTGACAACTAAAGGTAAGATATATAGTTATAAACAAAAGCCGATTTCTCGTGCTGATAATTATTGTTTTCGCGAAATTAAATTAGGTTACAAGTGCCAGGCCAAATACGCTGAGCCTGCCGGGTAAGTAAGGTAAGCAAACATTTAGGAATTCGCTTTTAACTGGCTTATGATTCATGCGGTGAATCGACCACTGGAATCGCATTCGAGACATTTTAAAGACCGAACCGAAACCTGAAACAAAAACCAACTGATAGCATCGCTCGGCCAAGCGAAATGCCATAAAAAAGATCAGGGCAACTCCTTCTGCGCGGAAAAAAATTAAGAAATTCATAAGTTTCGCTGAAAGATTTTATGTGTCTCTGTGGCAAAGAGCTGCAGGCAGAGTCCAGATGCAGATGAAGATCAGGATCGGGATTGTTAAGGCGGAAGAGCTATAAAATATATCGTAAGACCCAAAATCGAAGGGGTATGGGATAGACAAATCTGTGGCCCCCGCAAAGCCGCCTGACACATCGCTAATGTGACACTAAACTGATGTAATAAAAAATCCGCTTATCGCGCCAACAAAGCCGGCCCAAAGCAGGCCCAAATATAAACTAAATACCCCTAACAATATGAAATTTCATACTGACTGACAGGTCAGCCCACGAGCACAAAGACTCGGCACACACTGAATAGAAATTAAATCGAATTTCAAATCCAAGGCTTCAATGGGCAGCAGACGAAGTCGTCGTCGTCGTCGAGTGACTTTGATATTCTGCTGTCAGGTGTCTAATTCGAATGTCAATGTCGCTGCCGACCTGCTTCTCCCAAGAACCCGGCCTTCTCGTATGGTAAAAAAAACGCACAGCCAAAGAAGAGGGAAAAAAATGAAATTAAATTATTATGGCAGAGCAATATTTTTGTAATTTCTCTCCGATCACAACGAGGAGGTGCGGCGGGAAACGAGTTTCGATCACAGCACTCGGAGCACTCCGGGACTCGATTCGGCCATCGATCAAATTCGAGTGCCCGTACTTCAATTATGCGTAATTTAAAAGAAATTAATGTCGTGCAAGAAATTACTTTTCGGCCTTTGGTTTTTGGGTTTCTCTTCGCTGCGTTGCGCCTTTTTTTCCATGATTTTTTCTTAGTTTTTGGTAAAAACAACATTTAAGAGCGGCGGACGCGCAAAATGTATAACTGCGCTCTTGTACGGGCCGCATAATGATAATGTTTATAGTATTGGCATTAAATGCCGGACGCGCCCAAAAAAGCACAAATTGGAAAGGAAAAAATTACTTCTTTTAGGCAGAGGATAAAGCCCCGAAAATTCCTCAATTACTTTTGATACCACCGAGGTGCTTTTTGATGTATTCAGGTATTTGGAAAGGTTTTTTTTTGGTTATAAATAAGAAAATAATATGAAAATATGCGTAGAATATTGTATTGATAGAGTTTTATAACTATAGAGTATCTTTTTCCATCGATATGCAAGTTTGAGATACTTTTAACCCACTTAAAGTTGACAGAACTCAATTTGTCAGTCAAACACTGTGTAACTTTCCCGGGACAACTTTGATTAATATGTTTAGGGATTCGGAAATCACATGTCCTGCAAAACGGTACATAAATTTATGAAAAATCTTTATCCCAAAATCAGTTTTGGGAATCAGAGAAGAGCCACATGGCCCTCAGCACTTTTCTCACTCACATGCTCATCTCATATCTCAATCTGGCCATTCCTCATCCTGGTGGCCAATTCCAACGCTATACTTCTTGGCTTAGTCCCCAAAAAAAAAAAAAGGCGAAAGGAAAACAACCGGCAGAGTATAACCCTCAATTATGATATATATTTTATGAGAGCACTTGAGGAACCAACTGCGAGGGAGCCTTTGTGTCGGAGGATATCGTTGTTCCACCTCCTTGAGGGCCAACCCACACGGGGTATAACAATAAAATAAAGTGCAGTTAACACATGACTTGGCGCAAATAGTGTCACATTTTGATAAATGACACTCGTTTGTCAAGCGGCCACCACAGCCACTCACTGCGGGCTTCGATATACTGGAAGCGAGTGCAAAGACCTCCACTGCCTCTGCCAAAAAATTACCCCCCAAAAAGAGCGTTTAAGCCAAAAATGTCTTGTCAAGTCGGGTCTCGTCAGTCGATGGGCAAAGGCGAAGGTGTTCGCTCGAAGCTCCAGAGTCCGAAGTGAATTACACGCCCCGATCTTGACGGATGGGGCCAGAAAGAGGCCTCGACCGCAGGACAGCTTTATTATGTCTTAATTCGTACTCTTGGCGATTTAGGACCAGGAACACACTCAAAAAAGAGTGGCCATGAAGCTTAATCTATAAAGAAAGTAAAATTTAAAACTGAATTATTCTAAACTTAAAAGTAAGTAGAATATAGAATATAAACCATTTAAGTTTGCCTTTACATGTCATAACTTTTCTCTTAGTATTTAATTATTCTTAAAATTGTTTCTTTTAGTGCAAAGCCAAGCCCAAAGATTCCACGAGTGGGTCAACTTTCGTTTCGGGGCGTGTTGGTCGTGTTGCAGCGTCCGGAGCTGTTAAAAAATTGAATTAAATTTGCCGAACGCGCAAATTAATTTCCGCATAATGCGTGGGGCAAGCAGCCTTTGCTTGTAATTTCTTAATATCGAAATCGACACACACACACACACTGCACCCAGCTGAAAAGCTGAAAAGTTTGGGCCATCGGCCGCTTTTCATTAGGTGGTCTTTTCTCTGGGGGCGCGGCTGCATTGCCAAAACTTTATTTACAGCTAGAACCAGGTACCAGCTCGGGCTCGCGGAGATGATCATCATCATCCGCCGGCTGAGTTCCTGGGTAGGTGTAGCCATGAAGTTCGCGCTTGCAGGCCAAAGTGAAAGAACAAGTTTTGTGCAATAACAATTACAAACACTTAAGCGAGAGCCAACTTTGTTGCCGTTGCCTTGGCTTTTGGGCGTGGTTGATTTGTCGAAAAGGCGTGCTGTAGGCCAAGACGTCCTCTTTTTCGGACGCGAAAAGTGCCGATGGTTCCCAAAACGGCACGAGATACTCATGAATTCGTCTCGGCTCTAGAGTATTTATATATTTTACCATCTCAGATTAGTTCAAAAAGAATTTCTTTCATAAATAAGAAGCATAGATAATTTTTAGAACGGAAAACCAAAGGCTTTTTATAACCATAGTTTATCTTATTTTGGAATAAAAACTGAATTGATGAATAAGGTAACCAAAAGCTTAAAAAATCGTTATTATTTCCTAGCAAATCACTTATCTTCCGGCAGAGTATCCCCGCCTCGGTGTCATAATCCCCGTTTCCCAGCAGTTACCAATTCGAAAGTGGCACAAACTAATGCAGTAGGCACAGCAGCAGCAGCACACACAATGCACACACACCATTTGATGGTTAATAAATTTAAACATTAGTCCCTGGGACTTGGCTACAACCTGCTGGCTGGCTGGCTGGCTGGCTGGCTGGCTGGCATTGTCATTGTCACCGGCGTTGCGTATACGCAACGTGTTAAAAATAAACTGTTGTAAAATTGATCGCAACTAATCCAGCGTTTCATGATAAATTATGACTTAAATCAGCTTTTGTCACATTTTCAACTCATCCTTAAGGGAACTGTGCCACAGGTTCAATTCAGTTTAAGGTGTTGGAAATTACCCGGCTCCCAGAAAAGGTGTTAGCAGCAAACAAAAGATTTGGTATGGAAATAAAACACTTGCTGAATGGAAAATGGAAAACAGTAGTCGGGTTAACCAGGGACCAGAGACTGGTTATGCTGAGCAATAAAAAAGCTTTAAAATCTATTTATAATCTTATATTTAATATAAAATTAAGCTTCTATTTTCATATAGATCACTTATTTTTCTCAGTGCCTTGCTTGCCCATTCACAAAAAGCTCAACGTCTTCTCTTAAGCTCACAAAATGATGCATTTTCCCTATGCAACAGTCAGGCGGCAACGACATAATTTAGACTTTTCGCCCTGGCAGGCACAATCAGCCCACCTCTCCGCTCCTCACCTAGTTTTCCCCCCCTCCAAGAAAAGGCCGAAAGAAAATGCCCCTACCACCGGCACTCCCGTGTCGCATTGTCTGGTGAATTAAGTGCAAACATTAGCAGCAAACAAAGCCCAGCCACGACGATGATGATGATGCTGGAGAGGAATGGAAATGGAAATGGAGATGCTAAGATGCTAAGATGCTGATGAAGACGACGTCGTTGGGCGGTGCTGATAATACCCCATGGACTTTACACCTAGGCAAATGGAACGTGATAAAGCTTTTTCTCTCTGCGCTCAACTCCGCTCGTGCAAATGATTATCAATCATTTTGGGATTAAAATTCCTTGTGGTGTTTTGTCACACATTTTGTTGTTTCTACCGGGAGACCGAGATATACTTAGCACATGCATATAGGTGTATTTGTGTACCTGGGGAGGGGCGGTTGCATCCAGGCTATGTGGCATTGTGTTTCGGATCGGAGCATCATCAATATAAACTGCGATGGTATTTAGCATAAAAAAGTCTTTCTCTGCCACAGCAACAAACGGCCCTCAAATGCTGCAGGTGTCCCAGCTACAAATCTCTCCCGAGAAAAGCTAGAGTACAAGCTGCAGATACAGATACGGATACAGATACATGGAGAAAAGTAATTGTTGTTTGATATGAAAATCCTGAAATAAAACTTTATAATCCTTTTGCAATCCAGACAAAAATTCGTTCTTAATTTGGAAATATCAAATATATATTTTCTAATCATGTAACTCCCATCTAATTTCGCTTTATTTCTCCGAGTGTAACTGCAGATGTGAACACAGATACGGATAGGAAAGATACACCTACAGCAACAGGGTTAAAAGTGTTGCCTGACAATATTTCCTCGCAGCTCGATCTGTTTGCCGTTTGCCTTTGTTAGGTTTTTGTTTCTGTTTCAGTTTCAGTCGAAGTTGATGTTGAAGCTGAAGTTTCTGTGTGTTTTTTTTTCTGTCTGTCGAACGATTCTCACGTTTGTTCCTCCTGACAAGTGGATTTAGCGGCATTGATGTATGAGTTTCGAGATAGTTTCCTCGGCTGCATGTGCTTAAAGTTGAGTGATGCTGCTAATGGCGGGTAATTAATATTGTAACGGGCCCGTCATTCTCCCAGCTATAGTATTCCAGAGCAGATTTTGCCGGCTAAACGGTCTGGTGACCCAAGGCAAAATGGCGGAACGTTGCAGCGCGTTGGCGTTTTGACTTAATCCGTATCGTAAATTGAACGGCCCACAGAATATCATAAATTCGGCCGATAAGTAAGCCCCGTCTAATGCCCAAGCTGAGCTCTAAGCTCTGGAGCTGTAAGCTCTGCCATGAACGATTTCATAACCAATTATTGTACAGATTTATGGGGAGCCTTTTCGCGGATTCATGTCAAGGCGCGAGCAATTAAAGCGGCTAATAAATAGGAATAGAAATCGGAATAGGAATTGGAATTGGAGTGCGAGTGCGAGTGCGAGTTCTATTTCCATACCTTGCCGCAGTACTTCAGGTAGCAGGACCCCGAAACGGGCCCAGGGAGTGGGTAGCCATAAAAACTGTCATGATTTACAGTTCGCACTCTTTACGATGCCCAGTTCAGTTGAGTTTGCCGGCGGTCTCTAGTCGGCGGCGACTCTATATTGGAATTATATGGAATTTAACTAAGCGGGAAATATTTAAACATATTTCTACTCTTTTTATTTGCCCCGTCAGCTCTTCGCCAGCTCGGCTTTGTTTTATGTGGCTGACTTTTATGGCCCAAGAGCATTTCCTTTGCCAGCGAACGGTGGCAAAATGGCCATTAAAGAACTCTGTTTCTGTTTCTGTTACTGTTTCTGTTTCTGTTTGTGATTCTGATTCCGATTCTGTTTGAACTTGGCTTAGACAACAATGGTAGCTCCGTGAGCCGTTTGATGGACCGACCTTACGTAATTAAAATCATTTATTGGCATATTTAAAGCTTGATTTCGTCTCGTCCCACGTAATCCCCATAAAAAGCCAGCATTTAGGCATAGTGAGCATAAAACATTTTCCATTTCCCCCCGCTCTTCTCCTATCATTTTCACTTAAAATTCACACTTGATACACGAAGCGAGCATTTATCATTTCGCTGGGATCTGGGATCTGCGTTGCCTTTCCAGAGTTTTCCCTGGCGAAGAGGCCCGTTTTCGCATCTTTTGATTTATTTCAAGTGCTCCATCGTTGTCGTCGGGCTTTTATTTGTACGGCAACCTAAATATTGAGATACAGATCTGCGGTCAGTGTCAACTGGCGGGGAGTGCGTGGAGTTCCTTTGCCTCATTAGACGAGTGCTCGTAAAAACTAAGCGTATCTCGGCCAGCTTGGCAGTTCTCACGGATACGTGGATACGCTGGAGAGATGTCACCGATATGCGGGAATAATAGTTTTCCCTGGACGTGCTACGGTAAAAGAAGATTGAGCTTTAATTTAGGTAATTCTACGTTTAAGTGGGATTACGAAATGGCCAATGCGCGATGAGAAAGACCAACAATTTATTTTAGATACAATTTAAAAATTTGCTTAGAAATTCAACTGAAATTATTCCGGACCTGACTGCTTGGAGAAATCCCAAGTAACCAGCATATCGTTCCAGGAAATGGCGCCGAACTTGGAGCAAGTACTACCCTATCTACAGTCCACCTTCTCTGAAGATTCCATTATATTATATCCACTCGCGTCGTGGCCAGAATGCCAATGAGCCAAACCACCAGATCGGAGCTTGAGTCATCCAAATACAGATACCTTTGAGTATATAATGACAATTGCTCATTTTGGAGACCCCAAAATGCACCGTTAGCTGGGGGAATCGCTTCGGTTTAAGGTGCCTCAGCCCTGCCGTGGCTTTTATCAATTGTTCAATTGTCGGACGCGAAGCCAAAGTATGACAAAGTGGGCAACATTAACGCTTTGTATGCATCAAAAGACATGTGGAAAACCCGAAAAAATTATGACAATTTCATTCGAAGAACCACTTCGTCAATGTCAGCCCCAAGATCCCGAACTCTTGTCTGGCTTACCTGTAGCTCTCCTACCTCTGTTGGCGGCAGCAAGTTCTTAAGCGACTTGTCGTGTTAACCGCCTGGAAATGTAACAAAAAGCCCACAGCTGTCCGCGTAGTAACTAGAAAACGTGTAAAACTATGGTCGCAGCCCGAAAATGCCTAATTGGTTACTCCCTGCTTCTGGGAATTGGCCCTAAAACGTAACTAACTTTGCCCGGACATGGCCAGAATTTACATGTTATGCAACATTAGAGCGAAACTTAAGTACGGCCAATTGTGTGTGTGTGTGTGGTCCGAGAGGTCAGCCCTCGGCGAATCAATATGTGGGCTTACTTGGCCCAAAAGAGACCTCGAAGACCAAGCTCTGGCGACACTATAGTTTGCTTAAGACGACTTAGGGAAACACTTGTGTACTTCTTAGTGGACTTAGCAAGCTCAATGAAGCCAGAGAATAGCAGACAGTGGGCTGGGAAGGCAAAAAACCTCAGGCAAAATTGGGTTTTAAAAAGGAAAGCTTAGAGGCTAAGAAACTTTTACTTGTTTAGCCAGAAAACCCATTTATATATATTTTATTTTAAAGTGAACAATGTAATATTTTTCTTTACAATTTAATCGATCACTGAGCCACAGTGCGGCTGTGATACAACTTGTCACTTTTGTTTGTCCGTCGACCGCCTTTTTGGTAACGATTCGGGCCAAGACCCTGCTGGTCCAGCTGGCTTAACCCCCGTAAGCCACAGACCGAATGTTTGTTTGCTTGTGCGACTATCAAACTGTCAGAAATTATGACATTTGAAATTTCACGTAACCGGACAAGAAAGTTGAGGCCGAGCAAGGCCCAAGCCCGAGTGTTTCGAGTGTCAGGTCTTGATGCTCCGCTGCTGTGTGCTGTTACCCCGAAATACTCAAATACTCGTATACTCTTGTACTCCGGTACATACGAAATTTTCAATTACAGTTCGTGCCAAAACGCGAGAGATCAAATTCAGCGCCCGGCTTACATGCATGTCTGTCCGCTTGTCTATCAAAAAAATGTATCTGGAAAAGAGCTACCGCAACGTCAGCAGACGAACATATTTAAATCGTTGAGCATGAATGGTGTTGCCCCTCATATTGCACTGAAAAAAGCAAAAAACACTTAAGTACATATATATATAGCAAGCAGCTTTCGGGGCTCAGACACACGCGCCAAAAAATTTGTTTTTCGCTAAGAAATCTGTGGAGCTCCGGGGTCTGCAATTTCTGCGACTGTCAATGAATGGGACGCGATTGCTTGTTTTTGTCATCGCCCAACGGTGTCTACAATTGGTGAGCATGCAAAATGAGAATAAATAAGAAATACAGATGGATGGATTCAGCCGGGGGAACCTGAGACATGAGAGCCGAGCAGAAATACAATTTCCGAAAAGTTGATTTGGCGTCAAAACATTTTTATTTTATTTTTGTCATTTAATTGAAATTTAATGATAAGGCACTTATTTATATGCAAAGCCAGCAGCAGCAGCGGCAGTCGAAAAGTCGAGGCATATGGATTTCGTAGAGCTGTTTGCAAATGACTCAACATGAAGTTCCTAAGAAACTCTGGGCCCCGATGAGTAATGTCCTCCAAAGGCAATTGTTCGAATTTAAATGCGATTTACGTGATACTCACGTCGGGATTTATATATGTATATATTGTGGCAGTTAAAAAACTACAAAGTATTCCAGAGAATTTGTATCTCAGTATTTTTGTATTTTCTATTAATAAAAACAGTTTAAAATTCCTACTAGATTTATATTCACTCGACCTTCTCCCAAGTCGTAGCGCAATCACTGGTCGCCTTTGCCCACTTCCGTTGCCTGATTTGCCCACTTTTGAAATCTGATATCCACCAATTTTTCACGTCAATGTGAAATTTTGCGCTTTTGAAGCAGCTTGCGCGTGCTTTTTCTAGCTAGGAGGAGGTGTTCTCTTTTTGGCATTTTTTGGCCCCAGCAAAAACCACCCAAGAAAGCAAGAAAAAAACCAGAAAAAAAAGCTGTTAACTAGGCAGAAAGCGAAACACTTCAGCGGCTTCCAAGAGGCGAGGGAAGCTGACAAAGCAATTTGCAGGCGAGAAAGGTGATTTTCAAATTGGTTCATTGTGCCCGCCGGGGCCTGTGCGTAGCCTTATTGAAATCGAATTGAATTGAACGGAATGGAATTGATTTATTTGTTTGTTTGCGTGAAATTTGCATATAAGTGCGATATAATTGATTAGAAAGTGTGCGTACTGAGAGGAGCCTCCCGATCGCTGCCATGGATGATGGGGCCGGGCCACGCACTTTCGCTGGAAAGGCAAATGCGGGCACCGCCTGTAACCGCTTTGGATGTGCATATTTTCCCAAGAATTTCCCTGGCGGCCCCCGGGACAGCAAATTGCTATTGAAGATGATGGGGGAAAAACTTGAAGTGAAATAAAAGCGGACGGGCCTAGAAGCATAGCTGTCAGTCCAGTCGACCGACCGTCCGAGCGACCCAGCCAGCGACCGGGTACTCGAAATAATTTTCGTAGAAATGTTTCAACA
The DNA here is from genome assembly GCF_030179895.1 of Drosophila kikkawai. Taxonomy (NCBI): domain Eukaryota; kingdom Metazoa; phylum Arthropoda; class Insecta; order Diptera; family Drosophilidae; genus Drosophila; species Drosophila kikkawai. The sequence continues at coordinate 17,880,225 of NC_091729.1, read as the reverse complement.
AAAGGAAAACGCCGAGCAGAACAAAACTTTCCTCCATTTCATCTCTCGGCACCACGCAAAGTTCTGTTCTGCTTGGTTCCTTTTGTTTAAAGGCCGAGAGGGGGGGCGACGAAAAAAAAAAAATGGGGAAAAACTGTTTGGCCCGCCGAGTAGGCCAGTTTTCGACACTTGCCCAAGTGTGAACGGCTCGTTCTTGGCGATCAAAGGGGATCGAGGGGCTGCGGCGGCGGCGGCGGCTGCTCCTCTGACAGACAGCCAGTCTGTCTGGGCCGGCCAACAATTTGTTTTTCCCCCACTTACACTTTAACCTTTTCTCCATTTCCATTCCCATTTCCATTCCGAGTCTGGGCGGCATAATTTCGGCAACTGTGTAAAGTGGAAAGCGACTTGTCACTTGCCTTTCTTATGAAATACGTCAGCCGAGAGCAGCGCACAGGCCGTCGAATGAGCGTAGAAGTAGGAAAGACTTCAAGTGGTTTGTCAGCAACATTTCAAACAAAGCGTCGGCGATGCAGCCAGCACTAGCAAGAGCAACACGCGGCACAGCAGCAACATCAGCACACCAGCAACACCAACTCGCAACAGCAACAGTAACAACAGCTCTCGTGTGTGTCAGCATCCCAGATACACTGGTCGATATTGTAGCTTTCTGGTGAATTTTATGAAATTTATAATCTCAAGAAACACTGTGTAAGTGTGCTTTAAATTTGTGTGTAATAGCTGCAACATTTTTTTATTATAAAAAATATATATAACACCACAATTTCTTACAACAAATCCCTTTAGTTTTCTTCTCAGTGCAGAAGGAGAGACGAAACTTGTTTGCATCCTCTAACGACGCCGTGCATTTCGTTCGCACTCACACTCAGCCTCGGCATCAGCCTCCAACTCAGTCGCATTTGTCAGCCATTGAGGAGCCGTTACCACTGCCCCTAGAGCGCTTTCCCCCGGGAGCGGAGCACCATGTGGCATATAGAACACTTCGACATTTCAGATGGCAGGCATGAGGCTTGGAGCATGCAGATGGGATGCAGTGGGAGCCAAGGCAAGATCCAACAAGCTCGTAAAGCACAATGAATGCTGGATGGGATTTGCAGAGACAAAGCTTTGAAATCGCGAAGGGGACTGCATAATAAGTCTGGCAAATCCTGAGGTGGAAAATCTCGTTAAATATATGTATGCCACTGAAACTATATAAGCCAAGGGAATTTGGGAAATACTTGGAAATCTACACATTGCCAGGAGAAAAGCCAGGAGGTTTAACCTCATGTATCGAGCTTTGATTGAGAATCTGTATTTTCAAACTAATATAGAACACTTTCATTAAGCCACCAACACAGAATCTACTAAATGATTTGAAAAGGACAAGTCAGGAATTAAATTATAACCACGATAAGGTTACTTAGTCTATTCAATATTAAAGCCAATTATCTTTTACGAACTGAAAGTAAACACAATGAGACCTCCCCATCCGCTCGCCGATTAATTGCAACTCTTTTGATTTCCTTTTGTGTTTTCCTAAACTTTTCAGTTGTTTTCCCTCAGATTGCAGCTCAATATCGAGGAGTCGAAGAGCACGATTTCTTAATTAAAAGTTGGCATTGTCTAATGAAATGGAAAGCGAGACGGTGGCGGGGACTCGGGCTGCGTTGGGTTGGGCCTGGCTGCTCTGGGTGGCTTCCCCCAAATGGGGTGGCCTTTAGTCCGTCTAGACAGAGTTAAACTTTCCCCCAATATCACTCAGCATCAGCACCACTACTGGGTGGGGTGGTAGCTGCTAGTAGCTGGTGGCTCTTGGAGGAGAACTTGGTGATATTTATTTTTACAACCGGACATGCTGCAAACTTTTTACTGGCTGCGACGGCGGCTACGTGCGAAAGTGAAACGCTTAAAAAGGCATCGAATGTCTTTATTATGCCGGCAGAGCCAATCAGCCGAAGACGGAGGAGAATCGAAAACTGCAGCAGGAGGAGCGCAGCAACATGGCTTGTCATCAAATTTTATTGTTATTTAAATGACGAGACGACGGGGGCAGAGCGCGGCAGCAGTTCTCTCCTTCATGCAAAGTCTACACTTTTTTTCGCCTTCTCCGCTGCATTGTTGCCAATATGCGGCGCATGCCTTGCCCGTATAAAGCCGGGCCAAGACCAGCAGAGCCACTGCCACTTTGTATATAGCCAGGCTACAGCTACAGCTACAGCTACTCGTATACGGCTCCTCGCACATGCATATATATTTATTGCGCCTCGTTTCAGTCAATGGTGACACTTGCTGCATTTTAAATGGCCCCGGTTGCAGCAGGGGCAGCCCGGAGAATGCAGAAGGTGCCTGGCAACACATTCCGCAGAACCTGAGGAAGTCTGAGCCAGAGCCAGAGCCAGAGTCTGAGCCCGAGTCTGCTGCCCCAACACGTTTCGCGGCCATCATTTTGCGCAGTTTTGTCCATTAAAATCATCAAAATGTACGACGCTGGGGTTTATGTTTATGAAAAATTTGTCGCAAAAGTTGATTTTATGCTTTGTTTTGAGTGCCAAGAAAGCCTAGTGCCACATAAAAGCCTTCAAAGAGGCAGCATTGGTACTTGAAGGTAAATTACTTTCCACTTTGAATTAAATATTATTTAAACGCAGCTGTCTTGAACTTTAAATAGAAACTAAACAAAAAGTGGCAAGGTTCTTGAAAGCAATGAAAGCAACTACTTTATAAGCACGTATTTAGCTTACATTTAAAATAAAAGTACTAACAAAAAACTGCAGCTGAGCAAGTATATTTTTGTTGTATAATTTCACAGTCTTGAGCTGTCAGCAATGTTTAGGCAAATATATGCAATCACAGCCAAAGTGGCAATCAAATCAGAATTAGCAACGCATTCAAAATGTTTAAATGTCGAAAATGAACCAATTTTCGGCTACGAAAAGAGCAAATCAAACAGAAATCAGCCCCAGAGGCAAAAAGATAGCCAAGAGAGTAGGGAGAGGGGGCAGCTGAGGTGGAAAAGAGGTAACGCAAAGGCAAATGCGGTAATTATTTTTTAATGTAACAAAATAATATCTGGCCAAAACGATCAAGTCACGCAAGTTGCGGCCGAGACCGAGTCCAGAGGAAATTAACATGAGAATAAATAAGAAATTTTCAGCGGTCTGGGCCAAAATCGAAACCGAATCCGCAGCACGAAAGTGGCCTAAACCTGCAGCACGCACGACTCCTCAGGTGGAAAAGGGGTGTGGGGCAAGGCACTGAAAGAATTTAAGGGGGAATTATACCAGTAAATAATATAAGTTAGAATTTTTCAAGTCGTTTATCAATATCTCTATGTTTCCTCTTAAAAAACCCTACTTTAATCATTTCGAAACATATTTTTCAAGGCAAATTATACTGCTAAAGAATCATAAGCTTATTTTATAGCCTGCATATTATTTTATACATTTTTTTTCAGTGCATGCCTTTCCGAAGAGTGTTAGCGCTTGCCACCTCATGACGCATGCGCCGCGCTTCCGTTCACGATTGGCAAATTATTTTGCGGTGCGAAACCCAAGACCCTGGAAGAAAGAGGCAAACCGTTAGACTGCAGACGGAGTAGCCCAGAGATGGGGTCACTATCTATCTGATTAATCGGCCGGCCCACAAACCATTTCAACAGCAGCGGCAGCAGCAGCCGAAATCAAATTAAAAATCCTATACGAGAAAGAGACAGCAATTAATCAATCCGCACTTTAAAGCCGATAATATTCTCGCCGGGGCATTTCACTGTTTAATTTAAATTTCATTTGGCCCGAGTTAAAAATCTCTTTATTTCGATGCCGTCCGACAAATGTCCCGTCATTAGGCCGTCGACCGGCGACCGGCGACCGTCGAGCGTCGAGCTCGTTTTCCGACTTGGAGTTCGATTCGGCGTTCGTTTCAACACTTGATAACAAGCCGTGGCAGCCCCATTTTCTCGCATTCGGGAAAAATCACTTTAAAATTAGTGAAAGTGATTGATTTTTCCACTTAATTTTCGGATAGACGAACGTCGCAATACGGAATACCAAATACGAAATACGAAAGACAATAGTAATGCCGATAATCAGTTGGGGGCACCTCCACCTCGTTGGCCAGGGTAACGACAAAAGCGGCTCTGCGACAGCCTAATGTGAGTGCAGGTCCACCTTAGCCGAATTTTCCCCATTTGCGCATGCGTCAAAGCATTTTCCATGCCACTGGCTGCTGCATATTGCACTTCCGTGTGCTGCTTTTAGTTTAAATGTAATTTAAACTGAAATTTCAAATGGAAGGAAGCTGACTTTGGGAACTGAATGTGGCTTTAAAAAACTGGAGTAATTTATAATTTATAATTTATATATAAGTTTATAATGAATCTGAATCTGAATCTACAAGACTTGGAATAACTCCATACTCTACATTAAAATAAATACCTTTGCATCTAAGGGTGTCATAACCTTACAACAAACTTATTAAAATCCTTGTAAAAAAAATATACAAAATATATACATGCTTCGTTAGCCAAAACAAATTATTGACAAAACAAGATACTAAAATGTAACTAGTGTTTTTTTGTTCGTTCCTTTCAAACGATTTCAGATAAATACTTGACAACTTGGAGTTTGCCAAATCGCAGCCAATTAAACCACAAAATGCTCGGGCAATGGCTGCCTCGATCGCCGATACGTCGTTGGCTTTAATTAACACGACATGAACATATTTCAACATCATAATTAGTAATATTTTTGTGTGCTACGTAAATTGCTCTAATTTAGTTATAAGCAAAATAAACAAATTGTACAAACTGTTGACGGTTTTTCTGGCCAGATCAAAGTTGAAGTGTGGGGGCCATGTTACTGGCCTGTCTCGTTATTGCCCCAAAAAAAACTAAAATGTATGCCCGAGAGACCGACCGTATTTCAGGCATTTAAACAACACAGAAAAATCTGTGTGGATCGGGGCGCCGGCCAAAAGGGAAATAAATAAAACACTCACATTGTGTGGATTTTGTGGAGCACTACAAATTTGCATAAATACCATGGCAACACCACCACCAACAACATGGAGCAACAATTGGCACAATGCGCCGCTAACAATGCAACATGTTGTCGTTGTCGCTTGTAGTTTGGCATGTTGTGAATTATGTTCGGAATTTTATTTATTCGCTTTCCTTGGCTCAGCAGCTCTCCTGCCGACAACAATATGGCCAGGCGGCAGTCAGGACCTTTTGAGCCGCTTCACAAGTGGATCGACCAAAACGACCGACGACTGTCGTTTGGAGGCATTTTTGCATTTGCGAGGCCACAACCCTGGCTTGGCTTGCATGTGATGTCCGGGGCGGTCAATGCAATTTTTTAATTGCCATCTACAACTTTAATGGGTTTCTATACTCAGCTTGTTCGGATTTCTTGATGGAGTTGGCTACACTGGGCATTAGTCTGGTGGCTTGCAAGTCCCTCTTGGAGTGTATATTAAATAATAATAAGAGAAGGAAATTGAATTCACAGTTCGGTAAGTCTGGGTTTGATTTTTATTCTCATAGGGTACAGAATTTAATACATTTTTCCTACCCATAGAGCACTCTCTGCTCCCTTTTTATATGTTTCTACTAAGCAAAAAAAAGTTCAGAACTTTATGCCGTGTTGTGGTCACATTAGTGGCTTACTGCCCGCGTGGCGTGTCATCGTTGAAAATGTGTTAATCTTTGGAATTTAGTCAAATCGCTGGCTTTAATCATAAATATCGGGGTGGAAAAGGGGGAGCAGGCAGGAGGTGGTGGGTCAGAGGCCGGAGGTCGGCAATCGGCGGCTGGAGGGCGTTCCACTCAACCGCCAAACGTGCCAGCTGCCACCGATTGCTTCTCGCTCGCCAGTGCCATTGTCAAAGTAAAGGACCCTCGAGTGGCCCGAACGGATGACGACGACGACGATGTGGATGTGAATGTGGATATGTATGGGTATGAGGACCAGGACAAGGATGACGAGTGGCAGCCACCACAAACTACAACTCGTGCACGCACGGACACAAAATTTCGATTGCATCCCGGACTGGCGAAACGGCAGAGCCCAGTTTGCCACGAGGGCCACTTCAAACAGCTGCAATGGCACTGCACCACAATGCAGTATGCACTGAGAGAAATAGTTGGTGGGGTTTATAAATAATTATTAAAAATTTATACATTTTAATTGAGAACTTAAAAGAATTTTCTTGAAGTTGGGAAGCAGAACCTAGAGGCTGGCTTTACAGTTACCTTTAAGCTACCTATTTTTGGAATTTTACTTAGCCTTAAGGTAAAGCTGGTTTAATTTTCGAATTTTCCCCAGTTTCCCACTGCATCAGTGGCGACAAAACGCAGTCCTCGAGTGGCCTGCCATGTCACAGCCAACGGAACAGCCTGCCAGCAAGCCCCTGTTCACGCCGCCATGTAAATCAATGCAATAATTAAGAAAAATTTTCATTTATGCGTGAGGCCCTCGAAAGTGCAGCAAAGGAGGGTGGACCTCCTCGAGGAAGTCGTCGGCAAACAAACGTCCATCAACCCCGCAGCTCGTTAGCATAACTGCAATTAGACAGCCCCCCTGGAGAAGAAGACGCCACCTCCCCCCAGGATACTTGACAAATGTGCGTAAAAGTTCATGATTTGTAATTGGGGGAGGATTTCACACTGAAAAGAAAATCATGAGTAGCTCCTTAAACACAACCTCTGTGTTTTCTCTAAGTAATTCCGATTTTGGTGCTATTTTTGCTACGTGCATGAATTCAAATAGCCCAGAGACAATGCCTCCTCGCACATGTGCCCCTGTTGTTGTTAATTAGGAAGTACGTATTCCTGTTAGACCCCGGGCTAGGTTTAAGGTCGGGATCCCATCCCGGGTCCACTTCCGCTAGGCGGCGCCTAGTTCTAAGGCCGCGCCGCCAGAGTTTCGCACTTCAATGAGAAATTTCATGTAGTGTGGCGAGTTTGGCCTCGGATTCTTGGATTTCTGGATGTTTTTTGTTTTCCCCGAGCGTGCTGCAAGTTGGTCACGTCTTCGTCTGCAGTTTATGCTCTATTTAGACTGCTTTTATTTGCCATGTCTACCGTTTGTTGTGTGCTGCTCTTGCTGGCCAAGATCCATAAAAACAGGCAGCGGAAATATGTCGGTCGGGGGGATCTAAGGCTAATGCACTCTGACCTGAAGCAGCAGTAGGGCCGTGGACCCGATCATTAAAACAAATCCACAAACAATCGCCATGGAAATTTAAATTAATTACAAACATGAAAAAGAAAATAATAACACGAGCGGGAGAAAAAAATCCCTTTAACATATGGAAAGACGTGCCATTGACAAGCAATTAAATTAAATTAAATTGTGCACGGCGTATCTTTCGATGTAATGTTGTTGTTAATGCAAGGTTTTTGTATTTGTAGTTCACGTGCTGTTTTTAATGCACAAATTGGTGGGCGGGCTTAATGTGAACGCCCACCCACACGGCCTCGGCAAACAAGCGGTGGTCCGATGGAGAAAAAAAAAACTTATTAGCATGATGATTATTAATTAATTGAAAAGTGAATGAAGCATAAAATGTGCAATGAATAATAAAAGCGAGCAGTGGGCCAAAAAAAGCAACAAAAACAACAGCACCCACAATACAAATACAAACAGACGCAGGCAGGCAGCTGTTAACTGGGCTTAAACCCCCCCGACAAAAGGCCTGTAAATACTCGCATCTGAAGCATATGGAAATCGTGAAAGAAGATATCAAATCAAATGAAAAAAAAAATAAATATTTCAGTTAATTTAAAAGGCTTTTAATTAGACAAATGGGTAGACAAGTGTTCCACTTTAACTACAACTTGTAGTTGATTTTTAAATTTTATTTAATATTTTTATACCAATTTTGAGCTGCTAAATTTCCTATAATTAACCAGCTTAGGCCATTTGCTCGACTAAACCTCTTGACAGCTGGTTAACACTGCACTCTCTTAACCAGGGCTTAGCTGGATGTTACACTTCTCTTTTTACAGGCAACAAATTCGCTGGGCTGGGTCCACAGGGCCGTCTTCTTTCTACTCTCTTGGCAGGCAGGGAAAATTTATTAAGCGCAAAACTATAATTAAACCAAAGTAAAAATTATTAAGGCAAGAAGCGCGCGAAGAAACAGAGAAACTAGTTCTGCTTGGCTTGGCTAGCAACCTGTTGCTCAAGGCGGCGGTGGCACCAAGGGGGACGGGAGGGATGGTGCGAGGAGAACGATTTAATTTTATGCAGAAATCATAAAAACGCGTCAGGTAACAAGATAGTTGCTGCTCATGGTTAATTGTACGTAGCTGGTGCTGCTTGCTGGCTGGAGCCTGGAAGTTGGCCTGAAAAATGATGCAAAGTCGAATATTTTAAAAAAGAATTCTCTGAGCGTTCTCTTCTCTTGCGCAATTATGCTCGCAGGCACTGTGTGTGTTGGGGGGAAGTCGTAAATACGGCCAGACAAGTATTGTTTATAGTTAACACCTAAAGAAGGCATAAAGCTTAGCCCGGGCTTCCTGTGCTAATTTTTCTCCAGGTTCAACGATCGGTTCCGAGAGTTATCCGAGGAATATATGAGAGATATATACAAGTTTAATTTTAAAAATATATTTTTTAATAAGGTATATTGTATATTTTTCATACAGCTGATAAGCTGAAAACAATTTGACCATCAGATAACTTTGATACTTATTTCTGTACGTGGAATTTAATTAATGATTCTGCATTGTTCGATTGAGATTGCCGCCCCTGGGATTCTTTTGTGTTCGCACAATAGTTCCAAAGGGAAAAAAAGCCTCGGCTCGATTCGGTTTGTAATTGTTGTGGGTCCGATGAAGTCAATGCAGGCAGTTGAAATTTGTAACGCCATCATCATTAGACGAAGACCACGCACAGACACAGAAATCTTTGATTTTTTTCGGGCTTCTATCAATATTAATTTGACTATTCTCCACTGTCCGTTGTCCGTTGTCCGTTGTCCGCGTTGTCCGCTGTGGTGCCTAATAAGCCATAGGCAATTAAGCAAAACACTTACTCATGCCGCCTTCCAGTTCCCGATCTTGAGTCGGAATATTGGACACGCGAAACTGTGGCCACTTCTTCATCAGCGCGCTCTTCGGCACAGCGGGCGATCGCGGGCCGGGCTAACTGAAATCGGCTATAAAAGCAATTCATTATGGCTTATGGATTCATATACATATATTTTGAAGCAGATATACATATATTCATGAAAGTGGCGCTTTAAGCGTCGTTGTTAACGCTCAGTTTATGGCACTTTTTTTGGGAGAATATGAGGGTTCTGCCGAGGTAGCTGCCGGGGGAAAGCGAACAGTTTTTAGCCAAAAGTGTGTCCCCCCAGTCAGCTCAAAATGCTAATTAATTGTTCTAATATCGCTCAAAAATTGACGTCCATTAATCAGACTAACTTTCATTTACGGAGACGTTGACCCAGCTGGAATTTAGGGTCGCCAAAAGATGAGATCTACTTGAAGTTTATACGGAAATATGTACTAAATATAAGAGAACACAACTAGATTTTAATAAAATACTTAGAAACTTCCCAGAGAGTTACTCTTCCTATTTGCCTAGGCTTTCTAGTTACCAACCTAATTAAGCCGCCTAACCCACATTCCGCACGTGGAGCAAATCACAGAATTGGAAAGGCGTTTCCCCCAAAAGACTCTCACAACTCATTTTATACCTTCACCAGATAGTGTTTTTGCCAAATTACATAGGAATAACATGCTCATTTCTAATTCATGTATGTCTGTGTATATTCCCAGCACATTTTGTATCTTTTTCCGCTCCGGTTTCCGAGTGCCGTGTTTTTTCCCCCCCTTCATTCTTCTTGCCACATTTTTTGTGCTGCGTAATCTACACAAAAGCCGCATAAAAGTGCATGAAATTAGGCGGAAATTGAACTTGGAGAGGAACTCCGGGGCTCTCATGGCTTAGAATTATGAATGGCGCGACGGGTGTGAGTGCTTTTAAAAACCAATTAATAAATTTTAAATGTATGCACTGCAGGTTACTGTGGCCGTTGATGTTTTGTTTATTATGCAGCTCGCTGCATGAGGCACTCGGTTCCGCTGGGGCTGGGGAGCAGGCGCAGCACGAGTTGTCAGGGGTCCATTTTTCTTGGGCCCTGTGGAACTGGACGCTTTGCATTGTCTTGGTGAAAAATGAAGTGTGAACAATTTATTGAGAAATTTGTACAGGTGGCAGCATCGCCAGCAGCATCAGAAGCAGCCGTATATCCAGAACCAGATCCACGCCGGGCTGCCGTCGATTGTTTAATGACTTCATTTGCGGGGTTACAGCGGAGAACCCGGCCGATCGGGTTAATGAGCAAAGCTCTCCGGGCACACGGCCCCCAACTGATATGGCCATAATAAACCGAAAACCAAAAACCGAAAACCAAACAGGAAACGTAGAATCTTCCAACACAGGAGGGACAAGTCCATTGGCTTTTGACTGAGACCAATTTACTGATTTAGACATTACATCAGGCTGTGTCGTAAGACTAATGACATCAAAGAAAACTGAGTGCTAGCGAGGAGATTATGATTTTGAAAATATGATGAAATAAAAATGTACTTAAGATATATCTTCATAATTCTAAATACATATTCTCTTCACTGCCTCTCCCCATCTTATAGACTCTATAATTAACATTTCCCGGACACTTTAGTGTTCATTTTAGTGCTGCTGCTGTGCCAATCTCTTCGGACTTAAACTGTCTGAATGGCAAACGCAAACCGATACCAGACTAGACTCAGATCGATGGGTCCAATAAGCCAACCTGCCACATGGCAACTGGCAACCGCAGAGCAGCAAATGCCGAATGTGGAGCAGCCGGAGCAGCAGGAGCAGGAGCAGCTCGCTGCACTGCGATCATGTCACTAAAGTTGATAACGGCGATTACTTCACATACTTGGCATATTGTCGAACTTGCCGGGAATCGCGCATTGCATTGCACCTACCTCAGGTGGATATAGATGGGCAGGCGGGGATGAAGCCGGGGAGCATGCCGGGGAGGCTGCACTGCAGCCGCTCCACATGACACATGAGTAATGGCCACGCAGGCAAATTTATGACAAGTCACATTTCTGATGTGCTCGTTTATCAAAGCCCATAGACAGGAACGGGCTGTGCCAGGAACTGGAAATGGTGTGTGGGGATTGGGCTTTTGGCTTGGGATGGGGATTGGCGATGGGTGGACGAGTGCTCTCTGGCTGGGATGGCGAATGACAGGCACGCGTGACAAGCGAGGAGCAGGCCGGGCCCGGACCTGGCCAGGTTCCCAAGACTTGGCCCTGGCATTGAGTTAATTATAAACGACGAGAGCGAGCTTCAATTGATGCCGAGAGTGGCCGCCAAGGGAAGCGCACTCGCAGTCGCTGCTAATCCCGCCTGACTGATCAAAAGGCGGCTCAAGACGGATGGCCAAGGGCTTTTATTAGGTTGTTCCGAATCTCAGGTGGAACGGAATTGAGATCTACCACTCCTGTGCAGGGGTCAAGCACAGAGAGAGAAATGGGTTATAATCAAAAAATGGATACTTTAAAGTGATTAATTTCATGAAATATTTTAAAATAAATTCTAGTTGCTTAAAATTAGAATTTTACCTATGATTTCTTTTTAAAATAAAGTCATTTTTGATTGAATCAGTTATTTTAATGATTCTTTTTATGGCTTTTATTTCTCTTTAAATTGAAAAATTACCCAATCGATCAGAGTGCTGCACGACTTTTCGTTGGGCCATGTAAATCGCTCACATATGTGAATTTGTAGCCGCGAATCAGCTAAGCAATTAATTCCGCGAACCGTCGATCGTCGCGCATTATCGCCGAACCCGGGGACCGGGACTCTGGCAGTGGTAGTGGATTCTGCATACTGGCTTGTGGTTACTGGATTGTGGGGCCAATTCAAACGCTGAAACGACAATTGCTGGCAATAAGCCATGCAAATGGCAGCTCAAGTGAATGCTAAAAAACCAATAATAATAAAAAGACACGAGAGCGTGGGCTTGCACCGCCGCCGAGTACATCCTTCGGAGGCGGGAGACGAGCGATTAGATCACAATACGAGCGCTCGTAAAAACGTAGAAATTCCCTGGGCCTTGTTACGTTTTGCATAAACTGTTTGGCGGAGTGAAAAATAAGCAGACAGCTCCAGCTTCAGCTTCAGCCAGGAGATATTAAGGCCCCGAGGTCCATTCTTGAAGCCTGATGGCATCGTTCTGGGTAAAGAAAGCTGCTGACTGAGCCCGTCTCCATCTGGGTTATATATGGTGGATTGCCGGCCAAAAGACACCTACGTGTGACAAAAAGCCAGTGCCACACTTTTGTTTGCTGTTTGGCTTTGCCCCAACTGCATGTGGGTCTAACCAAACATTGCTGGCCATTAGCACGCACGAGGCCAAGCTGCGCAGCTTCAGCTCCAGCTCTGACTCCATCTCCAACTGCAACTCCAGGACGAGGCCTGGAGGCCTTTGTGTGTGCCACACAATCACGATCAAGCCTTGACAAATTCTGTTGTCTTGCTTTAGTTTTGTGGCAGGCAATGGTTTATGTGGGGCATTAAGCTGGAAAGCCACAGAACCCGGCCAAGATCGCAGCCACAGACAATGGCTGCCAAGGAGAGAGTGGGTCTCCTCCTTGGCTAGGCTCCAAAAGAGATGAGAAATGCAGATAGACTGCAGTTAGTGCTGAGCTATCAGGAATTTTGTATCCTTTTGTGTGCAGGAACTATAAGTTTTTACCTCACAAAAAGTAAATTAAAACATAAAATAAATGGGGGCATCCTTAAAGGGTAGCTGCCGTAAAGCCTTTAACTTCCTCGATTCGAACCCCTGCTGTCCCAGAAATCTGTGGGAAACCGCACACAGGAGCCCAAGAGGAGGCAGAGCAGCCAGAGACACCTGATGGTGCTCCACAAAGGTCGAATTATCCGTTAACCGTTCGGATCGCAGGATTACAATGAGTGGCAACAGCTGGAGTCGTTAACGCTTCAATGGAATGGAAGTAAAATTCATTCAAAAGTCACTGCGGACGCGGACGCGGACTCCCTTCGCCGTGATTTTCATAATTCAAATTGACCGTGTCCTGGCGGTGGGATAAGGATAAGGATGCGGATGCGGATCCACCGAAGGGATGAGAGAGAAAGGACTTCCCTGAACGGGGGCCCATAATGAAATTCACTTTGTTTTCGCTGCGGCAATGCGAGCCTTTTTCCTCTGCGATGCCTCTGCTTTTTTTTTTCTTAACTTTTTTCCTTCCTTGGCTGCTCTCCCTTGAAGTGAAAATGCCATTCAAGCAGAATAATGCAATATAAACTGTTGCAGCTTGAGCGGAGCTACTCAACCGGGCCAAGGATGAGGAGTAGGAGGAGGAGGAGGTGGCCCAGAGGAACCCGTTGACACAACCGACCAGGGCGGACATTCTCACTTGTGGCTGTGTGTGCGCTGCTCGGAGGCGTCTAGTAAAACATGAAACCACAAAAGAGCTCTGGCCTGGCCCAAGGAATCGTTCATGTCAATTATTCCAGTTAAGTGAGCAGCAAACCAAAGCTCCCTGGCTGCCAATTTTTTAAGTGCATTTCAGATACAAAAAAATTACAATATGAAACCCAATACTTCGGGGCGTAATTCAAGTTGTGAGAAACTGCAGGCCTCATGGCGGCGACCTGCATGAATTGCAGCAAAACTCGACATAATAAAGCAATAAACTGCTGCTGCTCGCAGGATAAGGATAACAAACACAAACAGCAAGATACCCAAACATCGGCTCCACAACTGCGCCGAGATGTGGACAGATGCTCCGACGATCTCGAATTTCACATGCAATCAATGACAAATTTATGACTCCCTCGAAGTGCATTCACATTGGTACTGGTACCGGGTTCGGGATCCGGATCGGTATGTTTTGTGTCTGGTCCTTGTCCTTGCTCTCAATTTCTACTCCATCTTGTTTTTCGCGTGCTCATATTTCTGTCAATTTGCCGTACCCGCCCCCGCCTCTACTAAATTGAGTTATTGCATTATCCTGACAGCTGTCCTGGCCCCCGACGTTTAAGTATCTATTTCACGCATTTGCCAAAGATCAAATGCAAGGCAAGTGCTCTCGGTATCCACTTCAAATCGATGTTTGTGAGTAGTTTCCGCCGTCGGGAATTTAAGTGGAACTCATTTTGAAATTTGTCTCGCAATTAGCTGCTCCATCGAGAGGAATGCGTAATGGAGGGATCCTGTAATCCGGAGTGACGACGAATTCTGGGAAGAAAGCGGAAGTCCTGTCTGGTTATTAATCCCTCAAGAGTTACGCCGGAAAAGCCTTACAAAGTCTAGAATGAAATTCGTTATGAATTCAGCATAATTCTGTATTTCAAGAAACATTTTATTGCTGAAAGGTTGATATTAAATTTCGTATATAATAAAGAAAAGTTAACAGATCTTTCTCCTATATTTTATAATTTCTGTAAGTTAACTGGTCTAACTTTAATCTTGTTATCCTCTTAAAGTTCCCGCTCCTTGCCGACTACTCAAAGGAATCCTTTCTAAGCTACTTTTCTAAGCATTCTGACAGCCTTTTGATGTGGGGACCTTTGCACTCCGGAATAGCTTTTCAAATCGCATTCCACAGGGTCTGTCAATTGCAGGGACTCCCCTTCGAAGGAACGCAATCAGCCGGGATCTAAGTGGAAATGCATTTTCACAATATCGTACATGCACATAATGAAAACAAGGCAGCAGCAGCAGCAGCAGCAACAGGAAGGCGAGGCGGAATTAAAATATGCAGCAGCAGCAGAAATAATAATGCCACCTTAAGGGCTTCGAGGGGAAGAGGTGTGCTAAGAGCTGAAAACAAGTAGCCAAATAGCTTGAGACGCTAACAAAGTTTTTGCAGAGCCGGCTACGCTCCTGCTGCCGCCGATAAAGCAGCCCGATAAGCGACACGCGACCACAGAGGGTCCAAGTCCAGCTCCAGCTCCAGGTCCAGGGCTCGGGCCTCCTCCAATTCCTGGCCAGCAGCAAAAGAAGCAGCAGGAACAGGAACTGGCACAGGTACAGTTTGTTTTGGTACCGCAAATTGGTTTGGCTTTTGGCCGAGAGCGGGGAGCTTGGAGCCCTCGCAGGTGCCCCACCCGCCGAGGTTATGCTGGCGCTGGCCTGTCACAGCCAGCTCCGGAACATTGGCCACCAGAACACGACTCAAGTGAGACCATGCACTGAGAATAATATAAAGAAGCAATAAATAAAAAATTTAATATTTAAAATGGAAGAGTGATTTATCAGTAATAATGGAAATATGTGTCTTTTCTGAAAATATCTTTTCTAATTTATCAACTTATCAGTGGAAGTAAATGCTTAAAATACTTCAAATAACTTCACAGAATATTTATCTTTTCTTATTATTATTATATATATATTATATATTATTTAAAGAAAATGAATTATAAATATAGCATTTTCATTTTTCTCTCTGTTCTGAGAGACAACTCCTCGCCCCGACGACAACGACAATGTCTGCAGTTCCGTTTTGTGTACCTATGTCAGCGACTCGTAACCCCACCGCCGACCCAGCCCAGCGGGTCTTATATTAATTGTCACGCATATGTCTAACCCTCGACAGGAACAACAGCCACAGCGACGACGACGACCTGGGTCCAAAAACCACAGACGAAGTGGAAGCCACAGGCCGGCGGAGTTGCCGCCGCGCATATTTTTCGGGTCTATTGAAAAGCCAAAAAACCACAAGAATGTTACCAAAAGTGTTGCCCAGCTACGTAGGCCAAGCCAAACATAACTGCTGTTGTCTTTGATGCCCTGCTAGAGGGGTCCATTAACGAATATTGAATTGAAATTTTCTTAATTGAAGTTTGGTATTGAATATTAGAGGAAATATTTTAGGCTTTCTTGAAAGAAAACATGGCGTTACCCTAAAAAATATTAATTTAAATAATTGTTAAATCCAGAGTCGGTTATTTTGGATCTTTCTAGGACTATGAGATATGATATCATTTCTACCAAAAATTAAGAAATAATTCCGGCTTGAAAGCGAACTCACTCTCTCTCTCACTTTTGCAAACTTATTCCTTTGAAATTATTTAGAAATTATGAAGTATATCTATAGATACAGTATATTTTCCAAAGAGCATTTGAAATTCGTTGTACAACTTGTATATCTTGTTGTTTGTGTTACCATTTTCGTGTGTCATTTTGTGGGTGGGGACGGACGACGGGATACGAACGAAGGGGTTAGTCCGTTCTTTTGGCCGTGTCTCTGGGCCATCCGTGCGGTTTCTGGGCTCTCCACCCCGCTTTGCTACCTACCTCTCCGTTCCGTTCCGTTCCGATCCGTTCGTGGCTGTCGTCTGCTGCTCTACTTGACAATTACCTTCGGTACATGTGTTGCTCCATTGCCGTCGCTTGCTTCTTTCTTTACTTTCTAAATATTTTCCTTGGGCTTTCCAGGCCCAGGCACGGAGTCAGAGGCCAAAACTAAAACACTCTTGTGCGGAGACAAGACCTTTTTGTTTTTCCTAATGTGTCGTTGTTTTCTTTTTTAATTGAATGACAGGCAGCCCAGACGAGGGGGCGGTGTGTGGGAGGAACAAACAGAGACGGAAGGGGGTTGCTGCTCATTTATTAATGCAATTAGCATATGCATCTGTATCTGCCGCTGGATCTCTGGCTCTTGCTGTATCTGTATCTTTAGTTGTGTCTGCATCTGCTGCTGCAGTCTACGAGATAGAAAGAGTTTTGTGGTAGCCAAAAGTGGCACACGGAATGAGATAAGATTAGATTGGTTTAAGTTTTGTCTATATCTCTGCATCTGCATCTGTCCCATTAGGAAACCCCGGGCTGGGGGTTGCCCAAATATTGACTGGTCTTGCCCAACTCCAACGCGATAAGCCAGATGCCGTGCCAGACCCCACTTAACACTGGTGTAGAACCGAAAGAATGTTTAGAGCCAGTTCTCCCGATTAGCCCTCAACGTTCACCCAATTTCGCAATTGACATCCAAGTGTTTTCCAAGAAGGGGGAAAAAAAAAGAACACTCACACACCCATACCCAATCGCAGAAAAGTGCAACCAAAGGGTCTTAGCCAACTGGTCGATTTGCATGTTGGCCCGTACAAATCCAGTTAAATAGGCAAATTAGTGGGTCCAATTATCGTGCACCTCTTGGCCAGGCCTAGATACCACACCACACACTCTCGCCAGCCATATGGAACGCTGTATATGGGGCACACTGTACTACGGTGAACACGCAAGGAGTCAGCCGTCCGCACGGGAAATTCCAGCGGACATGCGAGCCCCGAACTCGGGAAGTTTTCCGTGGGAAAGTTTTTCGGTAATTGCTGAAATGGGTGGAAATATTATAACGTTTTTTTAGGGTTTCCACAATCTATTTATTAAGCTGATCATTTAGCGGAACAACTATGACTCCTTGAAGCTCAATAAAGGGTCTTTTTTACGATTTTAAAATTACATCTCTTGCTTAGAACCACGTATAAACCTTACCTTCGTGGGGTACATGAGTACATTACTTACGGCTTGACAAAGTGCCAATAACTTTTGGCTTAAAATGACGTCGCAGCCTTTTTTCTGACCGCCCGGCTCTATATCCATTACGAAGCCTAGTTCCCACCATAACGGCAAATCGGGGTAAAAGTGCCGCGGAAAAGCGGGGGGAAAATTCGCATGCCCTGCTCGTATGTTATGTCATGTTAGCAGTTGATTTTGAGCCTGACTTGCGGGGCGAATTGAGGTACCCTCGACAGGCGATGTCGTCGCCCAGAGTTGCGTGTCAAATGTACACCGCACTCGGCCCAGGGAAAGCCTCCCAGCTAGCGAGAGAGATTAAAAAGTGCGCTGCTCAAACAAGCCGGGCTAACGGCATTATTGATATAAATTGTAAGAACTTCTCGAGGCCGCCGGTAATTCTGCGGCCAACTAGAACCAGGGCTAACTTCATTGGCCGGGCCAAGAAAATGCCAAAGAGAACCTTTCAATGGCCCATAAATATTTATGGAGCAAGGCCGGCGATTTCCTTTCATGATCTTGCGAGGGCGACATAATAGCCTTTTTCTCAAAGGGGCACTGTAAAAAAAAGAACTATTAAAAGGGTGTATTCCTTTGGAAAGCCGACGTATATGATTTAATCTAATTAGAACAATCAATCGTTCTGTATTCCTGTGGGTGCTAGGCTATCAAATAGGGTTGCAGAGTTAGTTTTTCTTATATTCTAGAAATTTGTTTAATAATTTGTAAAAAGAAAATTATCCTTCTCCATATTTATTATACATTTATTGCTATTTTAAACTCCCTTTCGATTTCTTTCAGTGAAAAAACAGCAGCTGAGATTTGCATTTTGTAAATTGGATTATCAAACACTTTATCCAGAGGACCGGAGACCACTTCAAAGGAAGCCAGCCTTCTCGGGTTACCCATCCGCTATCAACTTCCGATAGGCTCGGACATTTCACGGCTAGTTTGAGCTGGGACAGCAAACAGAAATCAAATGTCTCGCTGCCTGTGATTTTCCGCATCGCCGAAGGGACCCAAGAGCGGGCCCAAGACCAGGAGGGCATCTCGGTATGGCAAACATCTCAAGGGCCCGCGACGCACAGGATGCAACTGCAACTGCAACTGGCGCCTGCCAGACGACAAGTTGGACTGGGAAAACTCCTCGGCGAGCCGGATGTGCGGCGTGGAAATCCAAACAAGTGCAGCGCCAGCTGCTCCCTCTCAAGTGGCCCAGATAGAGGCGGAAAATTAAGATATCAGCGACGCTTTATGGGCTAAGAGCCCGGGAAAACCCATTCATATCGGCGGACCAACCGATCAGAGCCCGCACAGTGGCATAGGGTACCTTTGTCGGCGCAAGACCGCAATGGGGAGCATCCAGACCAAGACAAGCACATAAAAGGCATCATCTAATCGCCACTTTCTGTCACATTGATGATAAAATTTGGGTCAACTTTTAGTGGTAGCACCTTCTCCGGCAGCACTCCCGTATCTGCAGCTATCCTTGCGATAGCTTGCACTTACCCGACTTCGTTTTATGTCTAATGGCCTCCTAGGCTACCAGTTTTTTTGTGTTTCTCCTGGAGTGTGTGTGTGTTTTTATGTGTCCTCCTCTCGGCTCTGGGTTCTCGGTTCCTCAGTCCCTTGAGTTGCCGGCGATAATAAAAGCAGAGGCACGGCTTAGAAGTACAAAGTCTGAAAGCAAGTCGGGGCATATCCTTTTTTATGCTGCGGTTATTGTAATTTCTCCCAGCTACACTGAGCGGTCGCGGAGGAGGCCTGAGCTGATGCGGTCCGATATGCAAATGTCCCTTGGGAGCCGGCATTAAAGACTCTTCTCTGGTTTGGTAAGGCAGAAAAGGAAAATTTAAGTTAATGGAAAGGTGAATCATAAAAGGGACTTGGCTAGGAAAGTAGTTTATAATTTAGAACTTTTAAGATCGCTTTAGATGATTTTATTTAAATAAGTATTTATTAAAAAAGGAAATATTTTACCATGTCAATTATAATATATTTCTTTATGTGCACTATGCTCTAGAAGGCGGGTTTCTGCTGCAGATAAATGCAACACTTTCTGCTCGACGATGCATAAAAAAGGTCCAACCGCACACTCACACACACACATTCAGGCCGCCACTAACGGGGTAAACTCTTTCACAAAGTGTTTTTTATGGCAATGGCCAATTGCATTTGGCCGCCCTGCCCCTGCAGCGGCAAGGGATACAGATACAGATACAGATACATTTACACTTACTGCCTTGCAGATGCAGATACAGGTAGGCGTTGACGTTGGCTCACACGCGAGTGAGCCGCGGCCCGCGTCCAAAACAGCTGTAAAGACAGAAATTTCATATCAATTGACATTTGGCGGGGTCGTAAAAGGCTAAAATTAACTCCGGGCCAAGCGGCACTCAACTAACGCATGTGGCGCTGTTTTATGGCTTTCCAATGGCTGCCCATGGCGATAGATAGTGCCTCTAAAATGCACAGAGACTCGAAAGGTTTGTATGGCCGCCTTGATAAAATGGTAATTGGTCCAATATTTCGGGGCTCCCAAAAATAGCCCCGAATGGGCCAGAAATAGATGAATGATTCGGCAAGTATGGCGGTGATATATTCAAATACTTGTACTTTTCAAAAAAAGCACCAAGCCGCGACTGTGTGAAGTGCGCTCGAAAACAAAGGCAGGCGGCGGGCGATTCGTGATTGGCATAATTTTAAGTGGAGTTCTCTTTCATTTTTCGTATATTATATTTTGCACTCTGCGGCTGTTGTTTTCCAAGGTGTGAAAATAATTGAAAACATGAGCGAGTCGCAGCCTCTCAAGGCCGAATTTAATGAAACACCTACCTGCAGGCTGAAATTATGAGCCATCATCTGTCGCCGGCCCGAAGCCGTTGAAATTAATTGCAATTTACGATGACGTTTCAACAAAAACAAGCTCTGGGAAAAGCGAGCGCGTCGGCCAAACAAAACAAAAGCTATAGCGAGAGTCATAGCCACAGCCTCAATAAAGTTAATAAAAAACAGAGGCCCAGAGACACACACAGCCACAAAACTGTGCCATTCAAGTGAGCTGGAAACAAAACTACGCAGGTAAGCACAATAAACGTGCAGCTCTTAATTAAGTCATGGACGGGAGCTGGAAGTGGGCTTCGAGTGGTCCAAAAACAAAGCGAAACCCGGGAGAGATGAATAATATTTATTGTACAATATATGTGAAGTGGCCAGGACGGGGTCCGCCTCCAACTCCACAGCTCCTCAGCTCATCTGCCGGATTCCCAGCGGTAGCGATGATCGCCCTCAAGTGTAACGAAAATATTGAAATGAAATTGTCAAGAGAGAAGGAGAGATGGCCAAGACCCAGCAACTTGCGGAGATTGATAGTGAAAGCGTGTGGATCGTGGCCAATGAATAAATCTGGCTGGCTACCGAGAAGAATGCACCCAGAAAAAATCACGTACACCGAGGAAAATCAATAAATTACCTTTTTTTTCTCAAGAAATATTCAAGAAACTTCGTATATGAAAGTATCTTAAGCAAAGTATCTTTAATAAACTCTCAGAATTCTTTGAACTAAAAACAACTCATTTTATTTATATCAAAGTCTCCTTATTGTTATTGGTGTTTATCCAGTGATTCAGTTTACATAAGATCGTTAATATAAGCTTTATTTCTTTAAATGAAACGCGTTGAATGCAAAGTAAAAGCTGGCAGGCAGCGGGTGATTAGTGCTCGCCATTCAATTCCGATGCGGATCCAGTTTACATAAGATTCTCCTGTCAACTGGCTGGGTGCGGTCTTCGGCCTTTGAAAAACCCGATCACAATGATCCCACCGCCCTGCAGCCCCTGCTCGATATTAAAAAATCAATCAGCCCCGGTTGTCTGGCCTCTTTGTGGCGTCTACGCCTCGCCAACTCTGCTGGAATGGGACTGGAGGAACTGGAGCTGGAGCTGGGAGCGATACTTGCACTCGTACTTCCCACTCTCGCCAGACACCAAGTGTGAAATTTGCTGTAAACCACAAGAAACATATTAAAAAAAATAAAACGGCAACAACAAAAAAATTGAGAAAAAGGCGAAACGAAAATACCACAAAAGGCGACGGTGGCTGGCGGGGAGAGTTGAGTGTGTGGAGGCGACTCTTTGAACACAACTTGATTACTGGCTCATTTAGTTTCATTTAAGCCAAAAGACTCTGGCGTCGGAAGAAAAAATACGTTGTAAAAACGGAAAATACAAAATACAAAATACGAAATACAACAACAATTGCCATCAAGCTCTGCGGCGGCTCTGTGGCTGTGGCCAAATGAGAGCGTTTTGTGCGCTGTCCGTGTGGTAAAACAAGTTAAGCAGAATGGCAATAAACGGCGACACAAGCAACTAAATTTTCCACAAATACCTGCATATCCCGGCGATCGAATTTCACATGTGGCGTTATTTTGCGATATTGTCTCAATCAGACTCAGCGATCCTAAGCTGATCCTCAGCTGAGTCTTCAACAGAAACCCAAGCCGCAGAAAGGAAGACAACTAATCGAAGATTTCGATTAAAACAAAATAAAGAAGTACATAAAAGGCACAACAAAAAAGCAAGAATTTTTGAATAAAATTTAAAATTTATTGATTGAAATGTAATTATTCAAGATTTTTTCTTTTACAAATTTCTAAAAAAAATCTGCTGATTACATTTCCCATACAATCCCTACCAAACTAGATATTTATACTTAAAGTTAATAATTAATAAAGGTTTAACCCCCCAAAAATAAACCCAATAAATATTTAAACACATCAAAAATAATTATCTAATATATTTGGTCCGCGGAAATCATTCCAAATCGAGTCAGAAATGCTGCAAATCGCTGGCGATAGTGTAAAATGTCAGGCATTTGAGGCTATTCAGCCAACAGATACACAACAAGCGAGTTACAGATACAAGATACATAATTGCTGAAACAGAAAACGGAAAACCTGCCGCTGAGCAGAGAGTGTCAATGACAGCAAACTGAGAGTTCCTGGAGATATGGAACTCTCTCCCCAAAGAGCCGCAAGAGAGACCAAGTGTGATTGTGTTGGTGGGCAGAGCACGCACACAAGCAAACCGAAGATCGCAGCGGAAATCGAGCGAGGGAGAGAAAAGATACAATATCTGAAAGATCGAAAAGGATGGATGCTTTTTGAGAGAGCCAGAGAGCGGAGAACATTTTAATATCTTAGTATTGGTAAGGGCAGAGAGTGGTTTTCATAGGTATTGGTGGCATTTCCCCTCCCGAGAGAGCGAGCGAGAGAGATCCGCAACTGAGAGATACCCAAGGCAAGAGTATCTCTCAGATGCGGCTACCTGCTAGAGTGTCTTGGCGATAGACCCTTTGAAATTGTGGGCTTAGTTGAGGCTTAGGCAGCCCATTCTAAACTGTTTGCTTAAACAACAAGCGATCTCGTGTGTTTTTTTTAGATGCTGAAAAATGTTTTTACTTTTACCATTTTTCCACAGATTTTTGGCAATTAGTTGGGCCTGTAAAAACAGTTTTGCGTCCCCCGTAAAATTCCTGCGAACTGCAGCAACAGCTCACAAGTTCCAGGTTGCCCTGTAAGCTGTACAAATAAATCGAAATTATAGACCAATTTATAAACATGAGTCGCCGAAGATCGTTCGTGTGCCTAATGAAGGGTTCTGCTCGAGCCGCTGAACCCCTTTGAATCAGCTCAGCATTAGACATATACGCCGCCGCGCCACGCCGCCGCCGCCGCCGATTTTTGCCTTATTTGACGCGCCGCCGCCAAATTATGAAAATAACGGCGCGCCGCGGCGCGCCGCTGGTGCGGCATCGGCGCAGCTTCAGCGCGGCCTTCAGTGTCATTGTTCTTTATAAAACTTAAAAAAAAATAAATAACTCATTAAAATGGCCTTTTTGCCTTATTTGACGCGCCGCCGCCGCCGGTTCTTTCTGACTACTACGCCGCCGCCGCCGAGTCATTTTGACCTCTACGCCGCCGCCGATGCCTTTAACCATCGGCGTAAACCTCTACTCAGCATCGATCGCTTATTTTATTTTTTTGCTGTTATTTTTTTGTGTCTTTTTTTGGGGGCCCTCTAAAGTGGGTATTAGCAAAATGCTGAAAAATTGCGACCCCGAAAACGAAACGAAACGGAATGAAATGAAATCTTTAGCACAAAACGCCGAAAGAGGCTGACAATTAGAATTGTCTGGCTGGTTTTTTATGTTTAGCCATGATTATGGGTTGTGCTCTGTGGCATTTTGGCTGAGCAACGTGAATTGGTCTTTTTTTCCGCCAACTCAGTGATTTTTGGGCTTTCGGTTTATAAAATTATAAAAATATTTAAATTACTCATAAGTAGTTAGGAAGTTGGATAAATATGGCTTGGTATGCAAATCTTTTTGGCTTGGGTTTTTGGTGAAATGCTTTCGAGGTGAATGCACCTAAAAAAACAGTAACTATATAGAGATTTATATTTAAAATATATTTAATTAAATTCGCATAATATTTCAAGTTTATTTTAAAAGCAAGATTCCAATTAATAATTACCATTAAGTTGAGATGTCACTGGCATACTCTAAACACAACTTCAGTAAAAACCAATCGAAAGGAATTTGATGGAATTTTTATTCTCAACATTGCCAACCCAAATCTCCACTCAAGCAGGTAGCTAAAAACGTGGCCATACGTTTTCTAAGTGAGAAAGACACATGGCTCTGGGCGCATAAATCAAACCGACCAATAAATATTTGCGGCCAAGATTCTCCGCAGCCACAGAGCCGTAAACGCGTAATTAACCCCATTCTCCGCCCCAAGGAGCGGAGAAATATGGCGCAAGAGTTAATGCACATTAAAGCTCATATATCAACCCCTACACAGATCGGTAAAACAGGGGGGTTGTGGCCACAATAGGCGGCCTTTGAAGACGCCACTCCACTCCACTGTGCGGCACTCCGGCGAAGCTAAGCGGCCGCCGAGCACAATGCAGCAAAAGTATCTTTAAGATGCACTTGAGCGGTCGTCGGCATCCCGCTCGTTACTCACAATATATTCCGCTGCCGCCACCACCGATGGGTATATAAATACGTACGTATTTTATAAAATATCGCATGGCATATAAAAATGCCTGGCATTGTTTCAGCATCGACGTGTGGGCGCATTACTGAGCCCGCATATCAAATGAGTCCTGAGCCCGAGACACACACACAAAACAACAACGAAGGCATCGGCAATAGCAAATCACACTATCGAACAAGAATTTTGTAGATTCAGGAATGCCAAGCGGACAGGCAAATGATTGCATCGCCCAAGATTATTACTGATACGTAAGATAAAATCTATGTTTGCCTAAAATAAATTAGTGAAGAATGTCTCCTTGAAGGGAAATATGAAATGAAAGGGAGAAGGGAAATAAAGTAAATTCAAAAATGGAATGTATAATATGTGAATAAATAAAAGTTGATTGGTACAGTAAGCACTTGGTGAATAAATA
This sequence comes from Drosophila kikkawai, assembly GCF_030179895.1. NCBI lineage: Eukaryota > Metazoa > Arthropoda > Insecta > Diptera > Drosophilidae > Drosophila > Drosophila kikkawai. The sequence goes on along the minus strand of NC_091729.1, from coordinate 17,855,212 downwards.
AACAAAACCTTCACTTTTCAGACACAAAATTATTGAATACCATTTTTTTATTGGGAAATTTTCAAGGGAAATATTATTTAAATAAATATTTAATCTCAAATAATTCGCTTGAATTTTTTAAATTCCTTTAACAGGGAGCTTCCTGTTCACGGAAGACCTCACTACATTTCGTTAAATTAAGTCCGACACAGAAGAAAATTACTGAGCAGGTATTCCAGATATGTGCAGAGTCGGAAAAATGCAATTTGTTGCCCAGTTTAACCGACGTGGAGGCGGCAATAATGTAATGCAAGTGCGCCTGACAGCTGCCAGCCGGATGACTCCTCCACGGAGGAGTTGCAGCATCCAATGGCTGTCACACGCACTTTCCACTCGACCATATAGTTGGATATAGCCAAGCATATACCCATAATCCCCACACATATCTCCATTGATGGAGGCTCCGAGCCTCAGTTCATTCATTTAAGCTGCTGCCGCAATGATATTCATAACTGGCGGGTCGGCGGGGGACCACTACTGCGCTACGGCAATTTTCTATTTCACCAAAAGATTATGAAAATTTTGGCCTAAAAATCGGAGCTGCATTCGGATTTGGATTCGCAACAGCAGCAGCATAGCGGCGGCGCAGCAAAATGGAAAATAACTGAAATCACAAAACAAACTCGGTGCGCAAACATAAATTATGCATTACAAACGTGCTTCTGACCCATTGCCATTTTCTAATTCAATTAAAATGGTTTTTGTTTCTCCCGGTTGCTGCTGCCAGCCTGCCGGCCTGCCTGCCAGGCCCCGGCATTTGAATACGATTTCCCAAGGAGCCGAGGAGCGGAAAAGTTTTTGGGAAAACGCCGCTGGGAAAGTTGGAGCAGCGCATCCAGGCAGCCAGACACTAATTTGACATAGTTATGCGAGTCGAAATGAAAGCTGCAATGAGGATTTTGGCCGTGGCCAACGCGCCGTATGAATAATATTTAAGCTGGCCTCGCTCTCAGCCGTCTGCGGTTGTTGTTTCCCTGCCACAAACACTGCAACTGCCACTGCGCTGCAGCAAACAAACATTAGGCCACTTTTATGGAAGCCTTCTTTCTGCCAAAGACAATTTCGGTCGGGCAGGTACGCGAAATTCCTGTAAAGTCGGAGAGACAGGTCAGCCATCAATAAACATAAACTCATTTAGCAAGCCAACGTAATGAGAAGAGTCAACAGTTTGTTTTTGGCATTACTATTATTTTCGCCACACTTGGCAATTACTTAGTTAGTTATGTCGGCCACATTCTGGCCAAAGACATGAAAAGGGTCGACGACACTCATATGACACAGTCAGCTACAAAGTTGCCGGCACATGTCGAGTTAATGAAATTTAAAAATTCATAAAATATTCGCACCACTAGGCAGGCGGCACTAAGAACTGCTGAAGCAACGGCCACACAGAGAGAGAGAGAAAGAGAGCGGCAGCAAGTGTAACTCAATTAATTAATAACAATATACCAACAGAGGCAGCCGTAGCAGCCAGCACCGGCAGCAGCATTAACAAGAACAACAAACAAAATAATTAAGTAACAAAAGTTTCATATTTGCAGCGCCGCAAAAACAAGAAGTGGAACGGGGACAAAAACGCAGCAACAGGAGCCACAGGAGCAACACGACTGAAACGTACAAACAGGAGCAGCAGCATCGGAGTGGCAAAGCCGGGCAAAGTTTGCTGTTTTTTGGGGAAGCGAGGGGCGGCAGTAAGTTGTTGTTTCTCTTGGCGGAAAGTTTTTTAATGTAATTTTAAGTGGCATAAGTCGGCAGCCGAAAAAGCCAGTCGCTCGGTCGGTTAGTCGGTCGGTCGTCAGGTGATGGGGATAGACCGGCGAAATTAGAGCAGCGAACCCAAGTGACACCGAATGGCAGTGCTCCCTCTCCCCATTATTGGACAGTTCCTCTGGGAGCTGAGACCTGGCATATAATAGTGGCATTCAAACTGTAGCTACTGCTGCTGCAACATGCAACACTCATATGCGCCGATATTTATGGCCAGGCGGTGCAGTAGCAGCGAGTAAATAAACCTGAAAATTATGATGAAGCCCGTCGATGGCCATAAAGACCAGCAACAAGTTTCGCCGAACTCGAACTCCAAGTCGAAGCTCTGTGAGTGCCAAATGTGCATGTAAGAAATAATTTTGCCACTTAAAACCGAGGCGACATAAAAAGGCGAAACAAGCAAACAACCCATAACGGCATTTTCAATTCTCAAAAAATCAACCAATTCCGCCGGACCACCCCGAAAACATGGGAAAAACTAATGGAAAAACGGGCGCTGCATATCGAACTCCCACTCGGAGTCAACAAGAAATGCTGGCAGTCAAATATTGCTAAAATATATTTAGCATACGACAATAGACTGGCTATTTTATGGCAACGAAACACTCCAGAGAACCGCACTTAGCGCTGGCGTGTTCCGGCCAAATAGAAAAAGTGGGAAAGTGGCCGAGGCCCCCACTAACAGAGCTTGCAACAGCAGCACCAGCAGCAGCAGCAACATCAGCAGCTGTTAAGAGCTCAGTGGCATGCAACACGCTGAAGGCGAGGCAGCAAAACATACACTATCCTATCCCCACATTATACGAGTCGGGGTACATGTGCAACACACATCGCCCTGCAACACGAACAGAGACTCTTCCTCGGAGAGCTTCCACTCGTGGCTAAAAGGGGCTTTGGGGCAGGGGAGCCAAATGTTGCCAGCCAGCAGCAGCCTGTTGCCTGTTTGCCGGTTCTATGTTAGTTAACCCTACGCTGGATATTTGTCCTTAAGAGAAGGGAATATTAATACTAAGTAGTCTCTGAAAATAGTAAGAAACTATGTTTCCCCATTTGAATATTAATCAATGAATATTTAAAAAATATTTCATTTGAAAAGAATAATTATATTACTTAAAATAAATAAAATAAAGTTTACCAGACATTTTTAGTCAACGTTTTATTATAGTTTTCATTAGTCATTTTTTTTCAGTAAATTTAAAACAATGTTTGCTGAGACCTAATAAAAACTAACTGCCATAAATAGCTATAGTTATTAGCGTTAATTACAAACTGCTGTGATTTAGCACAGTCGCAAGTGAGTTATCTCAGATTAGCGAGTATTTGAGACAAGCTAATGGAGCCGATTAGCGAATTCAGCAATAATAGCCACTTGTGGCGCTGCTAATAAGACGCCGGCATCGTAGCTGATTAAATTTATTCGCTCGGATGCTGGCTGATAAGTAATAACCCCGAGAATGAACCCAGAATGGTTTCAAATCCAGAGAGAGCCCTGGCCCCGCGTAGGGTTAAGGCTGGCGTTGTGTTGCCGGCTCTCCTCATGTGTGTGTGCAACATTTCCCCTACTTTCGGCGAGAGCGAGAGAGCCTAGTTTCCACCGCTCTCTCTCTCGTGTGTGTGCGAACACATGGAGGCAGGAAATGCAATGCCCGCCATGCTGGCAGCAACAGAGAGAGCGGCAGCGCAGCAGCGTCGCCATGCATGTGAGCGCGCGAGAGTGCATTCACATGCACGCTGCTGTCTGTCTGCTGCCGCTGCGCTCTGTTCGCTGCCTGCTGTGTGTTCTACGTGTCGGTGTGTGCGTCCGTGTGCCGCTGCCGGCGTCGCGCTGCGTCGTCGTGGCGGCGTCGTCGTGGCTTCACATTTTCAACGAGCCAACGGAGTCGCCTTCACCAACTCCAGCAATCAGATTCATTTGAAGCGCGAGGCGGTAAACATGTTTTGAGGAAACGAGCTCCCGAAACGAAAACGAACAAGTCGAATCGCTGCGCCAGTCGAAGTCGAAGTCGAACGAAATCGTGCAAGTGTTTGTTGAAACCAAACGAAATCAGAGAAATAAAATAAGAATAAGAATCGCTTTAAGTAGAAACGCAACGCAAAGCAACAGTGAAAATCGCTAAGTGTCGCTGCTCGCCGCCAAACACAGGATTACGGTACATTGTGAATAAAGCAGTATAGCGATCGAAAAGCGAAAAATGAAAACCAGAAAGTGACCAACTCGTAATCCAATCCGCACAGCCCCAAAGCCAAAAGATAACTAGAGTAATTAACACAACTACACAAGAGTAGCCATCAAGATGGAGCTCCTGTCCAGCGCCGCCCGCCTGTTGCTCCTGCTCGCCTGCCTCGTCGTGATTGCGCATGCGCAGCAGTGCACTTGGGAGTACGGCTCCAGCACCATGGACATCCGCTGCAGTGTGCGCGCCCTGGAGGCGACTGGCACGCCTCTGGACCTCCAGCTGGCCGAGTCCGCCAGCCACTTGGAGCTGCAGTGCAGCGAGGATCTGCTGCACGGCAGTGAGCTGGCCCCCGGCATGTTCCGGCACCTCCAGAAACTGGCGGAGCTGCGCATCGAGGCCTGCAAGCTGCAGCGCATCCCGGCCAGCGCCTTCGAGGGCATGATGTCGCTCAAGCGGCTGCAACTGGAGACGCACAACGCAGTGTGGGGGCCGGTGAAGAGTCTGGAGCTGCACTCGCAGTCGTTCCAGGGCCTCAAGGAGCTCACCGAGCTGCATCTGGGCGACAACAACATCCGCCAACTGCCCGAGGGCGTTTGGTGCGCGATGCCTAGCCTCCAGTTGCTCAATCTCACCCAGAACCGGATCCGTTCCGCCGAGTACCTTGGCTTCTCCGAGAAGCTGTGCGCGGGCTCTGCCCTGAGCAATGCCAACGGAGCCGCCAGCGGGGGCTCCGAGCTGCAGACGCTGGATGTGTCTTTCAACGAGCTGCGATCCCTGCCCGACGCCTGGGGAGCATCCCGGCTGCGGCGCCTCCAGACCCTGAGCCTGCAGCACAACAACATCACCACCTTGGCGCCCAACGCCCTGGCTGGACTGAGTTCCCTGCGCGTTCTGAACATCTCCTACAACCACTTGGAGTCGCTGCCATCGGAGGCATTCGCCGGAAACAAGGAGCTGCGAGAGCTTCACCTGCAAGGCAACGATCTGTACGATCTGCCCAAGGGATTGCTCCATCGCCTGGAGCAGCTGCTCGTGCTGGACCTGAGTGGCAACCAGCTGACCAGCCATCACGTGGACAACAGCACCTTCGCCGGCCTGATCCGCCTGATCGTGCTGAATCTGTCCAACAACGCGCTCACCCGCATCGGGGCCAAGACATTCAAGGAGCTGTACTTCCTGCAGATCCTCGATATGCGCAACAACTCCATCGGCCATATCGAAGACGGAGCCTTCCTGCCACTGTACAACCTGCACACCCTCAACCTGGCCGAAAACCGACTCCACACGCTGGACAACCGCATCTTCAACGGCCTGTACGTGCTGACGAAGCTCACGCTGAACAACAACCTCGTGAGCATCGTGGAGATGCAGGCCTTCCGCAACTGCTCCGATCTGAAGGAGCTGGATCTCAGCTCCAATCAGCTGACCGAAGTGCCGGTGGCCGTGCAAGATCTGAGCATGCTGAAGACGCTAGATCTGGGCGAGAATCTGATCACCGACTTCCCCAACAACACGTTCCGCAACCTCAACCAGCTGACGGGACTGCGGCTGATCGACAACCGCATTGGTAACATCACCAAGGGCATGTTCCAGGATCTGCCACGCCTGAGTGTGCTCAACCTGGCCAAGAACCGCATCCAGAGCATCGAGCGCGGTGCCTTCGACAAGAACAGCGAGATCGAGGCGATCCGTCTGGACAAGAATTTCCTCACCGACATCAACGGAATCTTCGCCACGCTGGCTTCCCTGCTGTGGCTGAATCTGTCCGAGAATCACCTGGTTTGGTTTGACTACGCCTTCATCCCCTCGAACCTTAAGTGGCTGGACATCCACGGCAACTACATCGAGGCCCTGGGTAACTACTACAAGCTGCAGGAGGAGATCCGGGTGACGACGCTGGATGCCTCGCACAACCGCATCACCGAGATCGGAGCCATGTCGGTGCCCAACTCGATCGAGCTGCTGTTTATCAACAACAATATCATCGGCCAGATCCAAGCCAACACCTTTGTGGACAAGACTCGCCTGGCCCGCGTTGATCTCTACGCGAACGTGCTCTCCAAGATCTCCTTGAACGCGCTCCGCGTTGCGCCCGTCTCGGCGGAGAAGCCGGTGCCGGAATTCTACCTTGGCGGCAACCCCTTCGAGTGCGACTGCTCCATGGAGTGGCTGCAGAGGATCAACAACCTGACCACGCGCCAGCACCCCCACGTGGTGGACCTGGGCAACATCGAGTGCCTGATGCCGCACAGCCGGAGCGCTCCTTTGAGGCCCCTGGCATCCCTGTCCTCCTCCGACTTTGTGTGCAAGTACGAGAGCCACTGCCCGCCGACCTGCCACTGCTGCGAGTACGAGCAGTGCGAGTGCGAGGTGATCTGCCCCGGAAACTGCAGCTGCTTCCACGACGCCACCTGGGCCACCAACATTGTTGACTGCGGCCGCCAGGATCTGGCCTCGCTTCCCTCCCGCATCCCCCTGGACGTGAGCGACCTCTACTTGGACGGCAACAATATGCCCGAGCTGGAGGTGGGTCACCTGGTGGGTCGTCGCAATCTGCGCGCCCTCTACCTGAACGCCTCCAACCTGATGACCCTGCAGAACGGAAGCCTGGCCCAGCTGGTCAATCTTCGCGTGCTCCACCTGGAGAACAACAAGCTGACCACCCTAGAGGGCACCGAGTTCCGCTCACTGGGCCTGCTGCGGGAGTTGTACCTGCACAACAACATGCTCACCCACATTTCCAATGCCACCTTCGAGCCCCTGGTCTCCCTGGAGGTGCTCCGCCTGGACAACAACCGTCTGAGTTCGCTGCCCAACCTGCAGTACCGCCACAGCCTCCAGGGTCTGACTCTGGGCAGGAATGCCTGGTCTTGCCGCTGTCAGCAGCTGCGTGAGCTGGCCCAGTTCGTCTCCGACAACGCCATGGTGGTGCGCGATGCCCAGGATATCTACTGCCTGGACGCCGGCATCAAGCGGGAGCTGGAGCTGATCGGCAACCTGGCCAACGGACCCGATTGCTCGGAGCTGCTCGATGCCAGTGCCAGCAATATCAGCTCTTCCCAGGATTTGGCTGGCGGCTATAGGCTGCCCCTGTTGGCCGCTGTGCTGGTCCTGATCTTCCTGGTGGTCGTCCTCATCATCGTCTTCGTGTTCCGCGAGAGCGTGCGCATGTGGCTCTTCGCCCACTACGGAGTCCGGGTCTGCGAGCCCCGCTTCGAGGATGCCGGCAAGCTGTACGACGCCATCATCCTGCATTCGGAGAAGGACTACGAGTTCGTGTGCCGCAACATTGCCGCCGAACTGGAGCACGGTCGTCCCCCGTTCCGCCTTTGCATCCAGCAGCGCGATCTGCCGCCTCAGGCCTCGCATCTGCAGCTGGTTGAGGGTGCCCGCGCCTCCAGGAAGATCATCCTGGTGCTTACCCGCAACCTGCTGGCCACCGAGTGGAACCGTGTGGAGTTCCGCAATGCCTTCCACGAGTCGCTGCGCGGCCTGGCCCAGAAGCTGGTGATCATCGAGGAGACAAGCGTGTCCGCCGAGGCAGAGGACGTGGCAGAGCTGTCGCCATACCTCAAGTCGGTGCCCTCCAATCGCCTGCTCACCTGCGATCGCTACTTCTGGGAGAAGCTCCGCTACGCCATCCCCATTGAGCTGTCGCCCCGAGGCAACAACTACACCCTGGATCACCACGAGCGCTTCAAGCAGCCCGTCTCGCCGGGTATGATCTTCCGCCAGGCTCCCCCGCCGCCAGCCTACTACTGCACCGAGGACATGGAGGCCAACTACAGCTCAGCGACCACTGCCACCCCCTCGCCGCGACCCACGCGTCCCGGTGGTGCCGCCCGCATTGTGGATTCCATGCCCATGCCCATGCGCCCGCCCTCGGAGCACATTTACCACAGCATCGAGTCGGAGTACAGTGCGTACGATCAGCACGAGGCGCTCTCCATGATTCCCACGGGCATGATGCACCATCAGCAGCAGCAACAGTTGCGTCTCCATCAACAGCAACAGCAGCAGCAGCACCAACAGCAGCGTCTGCTCCAGCCGCAGTTCCGGGCGATGCCCCAGCAGGCCATCCCCATGCCGGTGGTGACCTCTGCTCCGGTTCATCTGAGGAGCGGAAGCGGCCTGAGCCAGGCCAGCACCAGTACGCAGTCGACGGCTCAGGCCTCCACCTCGGCCGCCGCAGCCCAGCAGCAGCAGCAGCAGGCAGCTGGTGGCGAGTCAGCCAATAAGAACGGCCAGGCCTTCCTGGTGTAAGCTCCGCCTCGAACAGGATCTAGTGCGCAGGAGCGGCCATCTTGAAGCTGGTCGCTTGCTGGCGCACAGGGATAAGGAACTGAGCGAAAACAGGACTCGCACACGCACACAACGTACACACCGCGCACATCCAAAACAAAAAGACTTTTCGTAGGCATTTCTTTGAGGACAGCAGCCACAGCGCCCAGCAGATATTTATATATAGTATATGATGTTTTTTTTTTCGGTGCATTTTGCCTTTGGTGTTCACGTGTTGCCCATGTCGTTGATGTTGATGTTAGCACACACTCGGGGGCGGAGACACGCCCGCACATTCGTATAGGAGCATATAGGACTACATTATTACAATCTAATTACCGTAAACGTAAACAAACAATTACTAGAAATGTTGCAAAAACACTTTCAAATTCAATGTGATATATTAATTAACTATAATTAATGTGTAATGCATAGGCCTATGTAGTAGTTCTAGCCAGGCGTACAGAACGTAAACCTAAAACTAAACTAAACTATTGTTAACTAAGCCCTAAATTAACCTAATGATAGCACACACATTCGTTCGCATTCATCATCCTAAGCTACACGAAACAATAACTAATTGGAAGTATGATAAACCTATGGTAAATGTATATAGAAAAATCGCAGCAGCATTTAGAGCACTTAATGTATTTATGTATCGTACTGTATAGAGAGGATGGAACTAAATTAATTGAATTAAATTTACTTAATGACAAATGTATTATTAAATTAATTATTACAATTACATAAAACCAGCCAGAGGAATATATCCGAGGAAATAAAATGCAAAAACATTACAAAATATTAAGAAACATTAAAAAATCCATCTTCTTAATCAACCTGGGATGGGTACAGAGTGGGTTCCACCTTCTTTCAGGACTTTTTATTGCAGGTACTAGGAAAAGGGGAATGAATTAATTAAAGCACAGCTCTCGGGATGACTTTACAAAGGATCCCTGCTGGGTGACACATGCAACTGACATCGTTACCATGGACGCTGCACAAAGGAAAGTCCAATTTATTTGGTTTCATTTTGCATTTTGCATTGCATTGCGCTGGTGTTTGCAAAAAACACAAAGGTTACAATGGAAAACGTTAACTAAAAATAACTAAACAAAGGGCCAGGCGCACAGTTAATTGCTTGTAAATAATTATATATAAATAAATTAATGGAAAACGCACTCAAACAAACACTTTGCATATGCCGCAACCCTCTCTCACACACTTGTTTATGTAAATTATTATTTGCGAAATTATAAAACAAAATTAAACTGCGGCCCAATGCGAAAATTGTATTTCACGCATTTGCTTAACTCGCCATTTGCAAATGCATAATTTTCGTGCCATTTCCCCCCCGCCATTTTCATGCATCGCCAGACCGCAACTCTATCATCAGCTAATATCCAAAAAGAAAAACAACAAAAAAAAATGTGTAAAATAAATAAAACAAAAAGGGAAGGAAACAAAGCCCATAAAATTTATTTAATTTAGACGCATGGCCGAACAACTATATAAACGAATTAATATTACAAACGTTTCAATTTTGCTAATTAGCTTCGATCGGCCATTAAACTTTGGCCAGAGTTAAATCCATTTTCGCTTAGTTGCTGGGAAACAAAATGTATACATATATTGGTCAAGTCGATTATCAATGGTAATCTATAAATCAGCCGCCATATTAATGGTTGTGGAAATAAATCAAGAACCTGACCTGGTTAGGTATGCTATAGAAATACGCTTGGCTAGGGCTATTAACCTTAAATCGAAACTTAAGAACTAGCTTGGATAATTTGGTACTTTCATGTTAAACTTTAACATTGAAATTGCTTCTCAACCGCCTCGGATATCCGTTTGAAATTAATCCTTGCCATGTGCGGCCATTAAACTTTAACGGAACCGAAAGCCAGCTTGGATATGTTGGTGGCAATGGCAAGCGCCTGTCTTATTTATGGCCAACGTATTGGCATGTGTCTATTTCTGGTCTAGCCCTGACACTTTTTTGGCAAAGTCAGAGTCAGAACTGGAGTCGGAGTGGAAGCCGGAGCCGCAGCCAAGACCATAGAGCCGGCTGCTCTTGCCAAAGTCGTGCCGCAATCGCTGGCCAAAATCGATGGATGCGCTGGGCAAAAACAAACACAGCAATTGCATATTTTATGAGTGCAAAACTTTTTGTCATGTAATGCACTCACACACATCCCAGACAGCCACAACACCACACACACACACACACACATAGAGACCATCGATGGCAAATTAAGTATGTCAATTTGCTGGTGGAAAATGCGAAAAGGAAAAAAATAAATAGAAAAATAAAGAAGCACCAAAATCGCAGCTGGAAAAGCCACAGCCAAAGTGAAAAGCAAAACAAACTAATTGAAAATCGATAAGTAGCCAAGCACTCAACGAGAAAAATGCAGGGAAATGAAGGAAAGCCACGGCTAAAGTGGCAAATTTAATGGCAAAATGGAAAGCTCACACACGCAGATACAAAGATACACATTAGCGGGTGGACGCCAGCGGTTGTTGGCTTTAGCCATTGAATATGACATGGCCAACCCTTGACCTTTCAAGTCAAAGCAAAAAAAAAACTGCATGGTACATATAGAGGCTAATCGGCTCAAAGATATGTCAATAGTAATTAAACTGTCATTAATTTGGTAAGGTAAATTAACAGAAACAAGACTATAAATATAAGTTTAATAGAAATTGAAAAATAAACATATTGAAGGGCAAGCGAATTTTAAAGAGCTTTATAATAATAAAGGAATATTTTTGGACAGAATTTCTGAGTTTAGAGAAAAAATGTAGCTTAAAATATAATTCTTAAAAATGTCTTCAAGCTATCTCTTACATTGAAAATTCAAGCCATAAAATATCCACTTAAAGCCTCAAAACGTCCAACGCCATTAAAGCCATCTTCAACGGATCATCCTCAAAAGCTGTCCAAGAGAACAGCTCAATCAACTCCTCTAATTTCCATCATTAATATCTTATAAGACCGCCGTAACTCCTGAAATCGATTTAAAGTTTTCCCGCAGTGCCGCCCACCCAATGTCATTAACTGCCACTCCCGCCGACTTGACCGGCGAATAACGACCAGCGTGTCCAGCGACGAAGTGGAAAAGCAAACGCTTTTGCAAAAATTGAACAATATTAAAAATGCATTTATGCAAATTTAATTGCACGGGTGTGCACTTGCATAAGCCACCAGTGCAGTGCAATGGAGGAGACCCAAAGAAATGGATAAAGGCCATTAAGTTGTCGGGTCGGAGACCAAGAAAATTGATTTGTTTAATAATTAAAACATGCAAAATGCATATGTAAGGCAAATCACTTGCGGCCCATAAAAGGTATTGCCCAGAACCGATATGAAACTGTTAACGTGTTTTGTGTTTTTTTTTTATTAGCTGCCTGTCATAGAGGAATTCGCAATTAATGCCAACTGACAGCGCCCTGGATTAGCATAGGTTTAGCTATACTTAGAGTTGGTTAGAAAAATATACATAAATATTGACAATGGACTTTGTTTTTTGAATTTATTAATAAAATCTAACCATTTACATAGTTTATGGCTTCAGAAAGGTATGAAAGTAAAGTTTTATTGTTAAATATTTAGTTTAGATTGTTTTTAATGTACAGAAATATATATAAAGATAGTCAAGTAATATTATCTCTAGCTTAAATTACCAAGTTGCCATTACTAATTCAAAGTTTAGTCATATATAAGCCAGCTATCACCGTGTAACTGGCTTGTAATGAGACCCAGGGGCAACTCCGACACTATTTACCCTCACACCAAACAAATGTCTATATGGATTACGTATGTATGAATGTACACAAAGTCAATAGAATTTTGCAGGGCTTCCCTCTGGGCACGAAACTAAATTTTGATTTGGCAATCTCTTCAATAAAAACAGGCAGTCCGGGCAAACAGATGGGCTGGCGGCGGTGTTTCTAAAGCGCAAACACAAATATTTATGCTTTATTAAAAACCAAAATTAATACACTAAAACAACAACGATTATGCGTGGCATACATGAAATATCGCTGTAGCTACACAAACAACAACACTCTCACCCCTTCATGTTCGAAGGGGTTGCTTTGGCTTATCGGCATTTTGGCCGGATTCCGCCCACTCCCCCCGCAGGACGACAAAACAAAAAAAAGGGTTTTCATTTCTACCAAATATTTTGCATACCCTTTCCGCCCTCGTCCCGCCCTTTTTCGTTGTTTGTTAATAAAAAATGCAAACAAGGGTGGATTGGTCCGCTGGCAACAAAAACTGGTTCAGTGTGGCAGCCGAAAGTGCGAGGCGGGGGCCCAGGCGATAGGTACGCCAACTATTTGCATACTCGCACACTAAGCGCATAAATAGACAACTGCAAAACAAGTTCGTTCCGTGGGCAGTCGGTCTGCTGCTGGGTAGGTAGGTGGCTCCGGTCAATCTGGCCGCACTTACTCCGCTCCGCTGTCCCTTCTTCTCCAGCGCTGCATTGTGGCCAATGCCAAATTGGGCCGCAATGCTGCACAGTTTAGCCACTGCAACTATTGTCTGCCAAGTCGGGTGTTTATGCATGCGGTCTTTCGCGAATTCGCATATTTAAATATTTCACAGGGAGTACCTACATACATACCTGGGGTCCTTGAGATAACTGAACTCGAAGAGCAGAAAGTCCTTGATATTAAGTCTAGCGAAAGAGCCATTAAAAATCAGGAGTGTGTGCCAAGGGAACCGCTTAAATTAAATAAACTTAATTAAACTTAATTTGTGAAATAACCCTTCAAAGAAACCTCCCCTTTCTTGTCACTTCAATATAAAAGCTCCTTCTTAGTTGCTCTGACATAAAATCAGGTCACAGAACTTCTTAACATCATCTGGTTACTTGTAAAGTGGTTTCCGAACCTCCTTCAAAATAAGTAAACTTTTGTTTTCAATCACTTTGCAACTTGAACACGACTCTCAGGGAGCTGCTACACACCTCTCGAAAAGCACACATTCGCCGCGTTGACACTGATTGCCAAAGTATCTCACAAGGGCCACGCATTTGTATATTCCTGCATTTGCGAGCGAGCATATTTTATCTTAGCCGTGGCAATCTGCGTAAAATTATTTATTCATATTCATAACTTTTTCGCTGCCATTCTTGTGCAATCACATTCGCTGACTGGCTGAGAGAGTGGCTGTTGCCTGGCTGCCTGGATGACGGACTGGCAAGCTGACACTCTGGCAAAGCGACTGCACTAACAGTAAGAGCTGTTGCTTGCCCCACCTTGCACCACTTGTGCCCCGAACCATTGAAGGCTAAGCGAGTGCACTAAGATAAATAGATAGATGTTGGTAAAATATCGCGAAAAAAAAACTAAAATGTAGAGATATAAGAAGATATTACACACCTTTCGAAGTATATATTTCCTATAGTATCCAAGTTAGAATAAGAAAGATTAGACAAACTAGGATTTTATAATTTAAATCTTAAAATTGTTTCGTTCAGTGTACGAGAGAGCGAATCGTGTGCCGCTTTCGCATTTCCCACGGCATCAAAATGTTGCCAATGTGTTTGTTGCTGTCGTTGCCGCTGCCATTGTTGCTGCTCCACAGCCTCACCTCGAATTCTGCAGAACGGCAAAGGTGGGGGGCAGATGGGGCGGGAACAGGTAAGGAGGAAGACTCGGAGGCAGTCTCGCGCACTTCCTTTATTTGCATTACAATGATAAACTCCAAAGTGTGTGCCAGAGAATTTCTTAATTTTTTTCGCCTTGTTTTCGTTTGAACTGTTGTTGCTGCTGCTGCTGTTGCTTCTGTTTCTTTTGATTTTAGTTTTTTTTCATGTTGTATTTATGTGTGCCTCTGCCTTGGCATGGAGATATTCGCGCAAAAGGCAGAAAGAATCGGGCATAAGTTATTTATGGCCGGGTTCTTGGCTTTGTGATTGGCACACAGCTGCTGCGTAGACGAAAACATCTCTCCGCAATCAAAGACAGAACCAAGTTTCATCATCGGTAGCCAAACATCATGTGGAACCAATTTAGCCTCAATTCGTTTATAAGAAGTGGGGAAACAAATGAGTTATCAAACCGAATGCTACGCTCATTAGGCATAAATTTAGCATAGATACATACACAGGGTACACACTGTGTTCAGTGTGGAGAATGCTGCCCAAAAAAGGGGTGCAGCCCGATTTGGGCCTCGAAATGTGTCATTCCAGTTCCACTTGGGGACCGAAATGCCTAATGAAGACATCTATTCAAATTTCGTCTATGCTGTGAATTATTATTTGTGCCTCATTTCGATTGACTTGGCACAATCAACCAGCCACTGGCTAATTGTTATGCAATGTGGGGGCTGTGGGAGCACTCGAGCATTCGAGATTCTGCCAAAGGAAATGCCATTAGCAGTGACAATCTCGTAGCGAGATACTCGCACTGAGATACTGGTAGTCATTGAACTTGGTGCGACGTCATCGACACATTTTTTGGCAGTCTCACAGCAGCAGCAACAGCACAGCAAGATGAGCAACAGGCGGCAGCAAAAACTATGGGCTCTAGATTCATATGGCCTGATGGAGGCTCAATTGGTAGTACAGTATGACCTCGTTTATATTATATCTGAATGTCTAAAAGATTCTTAACAAAATACCTAGTTCAGTGGAGGATTTTAGTATCTTTATCTTAGGACCATCAGGAACTTTGGTCAATACAAAGCGAAGTTATACCCTTTACCCCATCAAAGTATCCGTAAACTCTTTTTACATAGTTCCTTTTCGAAAAGAGCAACTTTATATGGTTATTCACTGTCGCTTTTGTCGAGTGCCCACTGTGTGGGAGCCACTTGAATGTGGCAGGCACAAAGATCCACGATGAAAAGTGGTGAGGGCATCAGCTTCCTCTCGCTCGCTCTCTGCCTTTTTGTACAAATCATCAACTTAATTATGCTTATATTAAGGTTTTTATCTGCACGGCTGACTTTTCACATGGCAGGCAGAGAGGGAAAGGGGCGTGAGGCAAGTGCCGGTAGCTCGAGTGCAACAACTCGACGTATATTTGTTGGGGTCGCTCCTCTGGCGATCTGTATCTGTATCTCTAGCCCCGCATCTTTGAATCTGTATCTGTATCTGTTTGGGTATCTGTATCTGCGTAGCACTGCCCTGTGTTTGTGTGTGTGCGTTTGTCAAGTGCACTCTTGGCTTATTTGCATATAGTAGGCACTTTGGTAATTGAATTCAGTTAGCCGCCGCAAAAAGATGGGACTCACGCGCTCGCTTGATTGGGGCAGCCCCTTATAATGTGTCGACTGGCGACTCGGTTTTATGATTAAGCTGGTCCCAAGCCCCACAGTCGGGGCCACAATTAAGCAGAACCTTTCTGGGCACTCCAGAACGAAACTACAGTTACCAAAACGCAGAGGCAGAAGGCAGTCGGAGAAGGAGCCAAGTGCCTGGGCCAACAAAGCAATATGCAAATGTCGATGAATGAATTCCAATTAGGCAAAAAGACGACGAGCATGACGCACAAGTATTGGTACGAGAATTGCTTAGAACAAAATGCCCAGCGTGTGTGCCTGCCTGAATTTTCAAATACGAAAAGGAGTACTACATACACACAGTCATAAATAATTTTTCTCCCAATCAAAAGAAAAAATTTCTAACGAACCATCGTGCACTTGGGCAATCAATGACTAAAATTGTAAGCAGCAGTCACAAACCAAAACTCAAATAGGTAAACACACAAATAAAGGGGATTTTTCCATAAGAAGATGGCACTGAATATTAAATACCCTGTGGTCGGAAAACCAATGGGAATTGATATTTCAAATGTATGTTATTAATTCAAAAATGAAAGATTAAGGAGAGAGATTGATAATATATATTTTTAAAATATTTTAAAACCAGGTTTATGCTAATTAAACATTTAAAGATGAGTCTAAAAAGTGTGTCAAGATAATCTAAATAAAACAATAAAAATATAACACAAACTTTCTTATTTCACTTTGATGAATATATTAAGAGTAATTCCTTTAAAAATTATGTTCATCCTTAGTCAAAAATCTCTTCCTATTGTCTCTCCCTCCACAGTCTTATCTTGATCAAGAAAGAAGGTTTACAACTTTCTATCCTTCCTGCATTCCCTTTGGCAACCTGTGCAAGGGCATTCCAATATGAAACATGTCATAAATTATGTATGCATCCATAAGATATTCAAACTATTGTACAGGTGCCTCATTGCGCATGTGAGGAGGGAGGAAAAAGACAGGTCTCTGAGCACTAATTGACCAAAAAGGACCACCAACTGGCCAACACGTAGCCTCTGTCATTAGAAGGGCTCGCCTGGCACTCGGATTTCCCCGCTCTCCTTCTCATTTTCCATTTAGCATTTTCCATCATGCCCGAAAGGATGACAAACTGCAACGTGACTGCAGCTGGATGCACGTGGGCGACGTTACACAACCGCACTGCAGTGGCTTAAACAATTGTTTGATAATATTCAACATGACAATTGTGTCGTGCGCATAATTACACTTGTCAATATAAAATGGGTTAAGATTTCGAAAGATCTGCCTGATTAATGCTGCATGCCTCCCTCCGCCGCCAGTCACTTCCTCCTCTGCGACATGACAAGCTAATTGAAATTTCATTAGCGTTGGGGGCAGGGAGGCGCAGTGGGCCTCCGGCTTGCAGCCATAATTTGTAATTTATTATTAATAATTCAAAAACACTCGAAGACGCAGGCCCTCCGTTGCCACACAGCTCCGATAAGAGAGCTGTATTTTCACCCAAAGAATTATCATTGATCAGCAGCCAGGCAGCAATGGGGTGTTTGTATTCTCGACAACTCAAGAACTGCATGTTGCAGGGAAATTGAAATTGTGTTCCGGCTCATATCAGCTACTGGAAAAAGTGGGGAAAACTAAGCTGATAGGAAATGCTGAACCACAAGCTGTTGCAACACACAAACAATGGTTGATTAAATCTAGAAAAGTGTTGGAAAAAAGGGATTTATACTATGATTTTTTATATTCAAAATGCTATTTTTTATTTAATTTATCAATATTGTAAGACTTTCTTTTGGTAAAATATATTTAAGCACATATTCTCCTCCCAAAGACAATCATATATAATTCCAAATTACACGTACAAATACTCGTGCCAGTTTTTGGAACGCATGAGACATGCGACTTGCAACCTGGAAACCCAATCCAATAAAACCACGCCAAAGTGTACCCATCCAAAGCAAACCAAAGGCAATCCGAATTCGAGTCCAAACACCCGCAATCTCACACACGTCGCTGGGCTATTCAATTATGGGTGCGCCCCAGGGCACTCAGAGATGGAGGGGGGAGATGTTGCTAGGGTCTGAGAATCGGGGGACAGATGGAACAGACCCGACTCTGAGTTGTCATTTGGTCTTTATGGCACAATATTACGATTATTATTGTTGGCTCTTGTATGCATTATATGGAAATACATTCGAAATTATCAATGCAGGTAATTGCAGCTTATCAGTTATGCTCAGGGCTTAGGAGACAACGACAAATATCGACTGCTATGGATATATGTACATATATATATTTATATATAAAATGGAAACGCAAATGGTTTTTGGGGGATGGGAATGAACACACGCCCCTTTTATCAATAATAACAATTGTTATTATAATACCAATTCGACTCCGGCTGAGCCTGTCTGGCAGGGCATTCTGGGTAATTGCATTTCATTGATTTTTATACCCCTTCGACAACTGCATCTCCGGCGACTTCATTGCAGTTTCATTTCAAGTAAATAAACACAAAGTCCTTGGCTGGCTGGCTGGGCTGTCCGTTTGGCAAAGTGAAAGAGTGTCAAATATGTCATAATACTTATCTAAATTGCACACAGAAATCCCGGAACGGAACGGAACGGAAACGCCGCTGTATCGATATCCAAGGAGGCTGAGCCGGAGTTGGGCTCTCTGCTCGACAGCCTTTTAAATATTTATCGTTTAGTTAGTCCAAGGAGTGTCTATATACTCACCGCCCACTCGAGGCCATAGCCCACCCATGAAGGCTCCTCGTCTGGCCCAATGGCAATTGTCTTCAAGTGCTCCTCCGCACACTCAGTTGTGTCTGTCTGGTCAGAAATTGATTTGTAATGCTGCCGATATTAGTTGCGTTTTATTATGATTACAATTGCATTGAAGCCAAAACTCTCTTAGCGCCGGCAATTGCCCAAGATTTGCATATATATTTGCCATTCATATCGTAGGCCATAATCACCAGCTGCAATTACATAGTGGAAACTATTCAGGAAAATAACCAACTTACAGCTTGAATTAGATTGGCAAATGTATTAATAAGCGCACTCAATTTTGTTGCGATAACTTGACTGCAATCAAGTGTCGGAGCTATTTGAATTGTCCTACTGAATTTATTAAAAATTAAATAAAAATTTAAAAGCTGATTTATAAATTTCAGCGGCAATATTTGGTAGAAAATACTTGTATAAATTATTCTGCTTAAATTATTTCCAAGACGTATACTTGTGTCAAATTACTCTTAAAGGATTCCATTGTTCTTGAGCTAAAAATTAAATATTTCCGACTTGGTGTTCAAAAAGAAAACACAATTCAAAGTGACTTCTTTGCCTTAGACAGCTTAGGAATATTTATACTTTTGTTTAAAGACACAAATAGCAAGAGACTTGCATTAAATAATCTAGTGAAATAAATTATACAGCACAGGGTAATAATAATTGCTGGAAAAGCTGCCCGACATCCATCAATTTGGTCTCGATAAATGTGACAGAGCCAAGCCAGACAGAGTGGCACGATATGTGTATGAATCCGAGCTCCACTCACTTCCCGCAGACATTCATTTGTTTGATTTATAAAGCTTGCTAATTGCTTTTTGTCATTTGCTAATAATGCATTTTAAATTATTTAAATTATGCATTAAAGTGCGCTGGCAATGCATATGTATGTATTTCTCCCCCAAGTGTGACACCTCTTGGAAAATTCAAAACGGTAGCCGTGGCCGTACCTACACTGGGAAAGTTCCCACTCCCCTCCGAGTGCCCCGAGGGTCTATTGATTTTGCATATTAGCAGAAGGTTACAAGATTTCTCGATTCCATTTTCTGTGGTGCGGGAAATTGAGTCATATTTGCCCCCGAGGTGGAGCCAAAGCCATGGAGCTGCGACGGATGCATCAAAAATGATGTGGACAAGGCCTTGTATCTGTAGAAGTATCTGTAGCTGTACCTATAGCTGTATCTGTATCTGCAGAGAAAAAAATTGGAGGGAAACCTATTTTAAATTGTTACTTTGTGATATGATGGTTGAAAAATTGATGTTTTCACCTTCAATACACCTCTGTTCATACAATTAATATATTTTTTCAATGCTTAAATCTTAGAATTAAATTTTATGATATATCCAACTTATTATTTTTCCAACTGTAACTGAAACTCTATCTGTATCTTCGCATTCAACCGACTATCTGCAGTGCAATCAAAGTATTGTGTGTTTGTTTATTGAATTTGGGTCTCTGTTTGTTTATCTAATTTCGGTGTGTAAAATGGAGCTGTCCGGACCTCGAATTGTGGCGATCGACCGAAGCAAATGCCAAATGCCTGACTGTCTGCATAATTGTGTGCTTAACGCGTGCGTTTCTCTTCGTGCGACAACGCAGGCCACTGCACTGAAGAAAAACAACGACGACTCCATGGAAAAACAAACCAAAGTCAGTGGGATTCCAGCTCCAGCTCCTCTACCACCTCCTGTTTCCCTCATATCGACATATCGTGGTAGGTATTGGTTGTGGGCACGAATCATATTATCAGTCAGCCGTCCAAGAACAACAATAACAGACAATCGAGAGTTCCAATGCGAGATGTTTGCATAGACGACGTGTGAAATACTCTTGCGGGTGTAGATAAACTCTGGGAGGGATCGAGATATACATATATACCCTCAAAGTCATAAATGGTTAATCCCAGATAACATTATATTTAACCAAAGCAGTTATCGGTAAAGGAATCTAGAAAGGAATTCAAATATAAATATAATAAAATGGAAGGTATAAGTAAATAGTAAATGAGCAAAAAATCACCTAGAAATAAGAGTATTTTTATAGAGAATAAAGTTTTTAAACTATTCAATGTATACTGAGATATCATATTAGTTTCTCAACTCTTAGCTTTGTGTAGTGTATAATTAAAACCATCTGCAGTTGCACTCTGAAACTGATTTCAGTATTTTTCAATTCAGTTCTCCCACTCCTCCTTAAAGTCGGAAAACAGAGACTCAAACTGAAACTGAAACAGAAACAGAGAAAAAACAGAGCAGCCGGAGTGTCGTCTATCATATCGCTTATGCAGTAATGAGTTATGTCCGCGATCTTATCCGTCACACCGCGCTGCTCCGGAGGAAACCCAGTTATGGTCAGGGCAGTCAGCCTTAATGGTGCCACCTATAAGTACCTATATATATATATTTATCAATATATATACCTTTGAGGGCGGATCGAGTGGCAGACAGCCGTGCGCCCGTAATCAATGCGTCGTCACATCGGAAAACGAAATCAAAATCGAACACCGAACGGCGAACGGGGAACGAGAGGAATGGCACCATAAAACCCAACAGTTTGTTTAAGTTCACTGCTGTTTATTTATACATAATATCTGGTTGTTTTTGTTGGGGCATAAATACACACACATCGGTACATATGGCTATATATGTGTCTGTATATATGCACATACGTAAATGCATATCGGCGGAAATGCGTTTAAACCAAAAATTGTAATACCCTTGAACTGGCCATGGCAGAGATGGGGGCGGCTTTAGTCGTGGTTGCAGGAAGTTTAAAAATTTAAAACCCATCTTGATGGCAAGTTATCTGGGATAAAAATTTAAGCAGAGGTGGAAATTAACTTCAGTTAAATTTAAAATATATAGAAAGAAAGGTATGTTTAAAAAGACAAGTTAATTAATCAGTTATTGCGGTAATTCAATTTATTTAAGAGCAATAATATTCATAAAACATTCAGAGTATAAATGGTATTTTAATAAACAAAAGTTTAAGTTAAGGAAATGTTTGATAATATCAATAGTATTAATGTTTCATTTTTGTTTTTCAAAAGCTCAAATTCTTAAAGTTATAAAAATTTAAAGAGAGAAAGTATTTAAATTGGCAAATCATCAGCAGCAAATACGGTTTGCATAGTACAAAAAAATATTTATTTATTTTTATGAAAAGTAAGTGCCGCAAAATAATTAACTTAAAAATCTGTTTACGCTTCACTTGATAATTTCAATTAATTTATTAAAGCAGTTAAACCAATTTCCAGAACTATTTATACAAGCTGATCACTTGAGTCCTTTTTTCTTACAGCTTGCAAGGGTAATAATATGAAAATTCCCCAATATTATTCATATGATTTTCCACATTTTCCGCCATATGACTCACTCTTTTCCACCCACCCCGTCCCCACCTTTTTTCCCCCCGTTGCAATTATTGACACACTTTCCAATTGTAGCTCCGGAGATTCAAACAAATAATAACGAAAAAAAACTTTCGGGGGCGCAGTTGATACGGTTTCCTCCTCCGGAAGGTGGGGAGGCCAGTGGGTGGGTGTGGCTCGGGTCAATATGTCACAACTGGTGCACTATCCAGATTCCAACTATTTGTTTACGGGACGCGAATGAGTGCAAAAATATCGCAAACAGCGTCTGCTCGCCTGCAATTTTCATTTCATTGAAACATAAATATTTAAAAGCGATATTTACACGGCCAACGATTTGTGCCAGTTATTTATTCGGTTCTTTTTTTTGTTGATTCCTCTCTGTCCCTGGGTATTTTTTCCGTACCGCCTGATAACAGATGGGCCTGGTATTGGGATTGGCCCGGAACTGGCATAACTAGGGTGAGAAAAACGCCGGGCAAACAAATAGTCGTCGTCGTCGTCGTCGGGCAACAGCTTGTCAATTATATAGAGACAGTTGGACCGACTTGGTCGGATTTATTGTCATCATATAAAGGTGGAAACGGTGAAAAGTTAAAGGGAAAATGCCGCGGTCTTTCACGTATCCCAAGTTGACACTTGTTGCGTGCTGCATGCCAGCGGAAAGCAGGAGGAAAAACTATTGGCTGCGCCACCCCCTTTGAATTTTAATGGCATTTCCCTGGAAGACGCCACGCCACCACAAATTGCGGAAAGTTTTCGCAGCGACCCGGGATTTTATTGTTCCAAAAGGCAGACATCAAAGGCGCCTGTGCCTTGCGGTGTGCAGAATGGCAAAGACAACAGAGATCAAAGTCGCTGTCTCGGGATGAATCACACGACAAACACCGGCCACAAAGTGACAAAAATGAAGCCAAGACAAAATGCCAGTGCGCAACATTTAAGTGGAAAATGCGCTCAACGAGCTAATGGCACAACAAACACACACAGCCAGCGAGGCCACTAAGTAAATATGTGGAATTGTGCATAATAATGCTAATTAGCTGGGAAGCTTTAAAAAGACCAAGGGAAGAGTCTTCTCTAGCTTGTTTCCCTAAATGTAAAAGGGGCGGCACCAGGCACCGAAAACGGAAATAAACAATAAAAGCAAATTTGTGTGACAGAAATTATTTAATAGCTCAATTTTTACGACCCCGGCGACTGGCGACAGGAAGAGCGCCACCTGTCGTGCTGGGGTCCCCAAAGGGGTCTTCGAGGTTTACGGAGGGGCTACGAACGGTACAAGTGAACGTGCTGCGGTTGCAACCAACTGAAGACGCACTCTCCCGGGTTTCCAGGTGGCATGCAGCAGCACCGTTCTTTGCATTGATTTGGAATCCGTTTGTAGGAAAATGAAAAAATTAAAAATGTATAAGCTGAGTCGAGCTATTTCAACTCGTAAAGCTGCTGTTTCCGCCCGGAGAGAGGAGGGGTTAAAGCTACAGTTGAAGAAAATTGGTAATAAATAACTTACATTTTAACTTTAAACTGTAGTTAAGGCTTCTATTTGCTCTAAAATAATCTTGATTTTAAGTTAGTATAAACAATTTTCAAATACTTAAATCAATTCTGTAGGATTTTCTTAGAGTGCACACAGCTCAACGGTTTCCCCCCCTGGCTTACTTCCGCTTGTCAATTCGGGTCTTTGTGGCTTTCGTGGAGCTGCTGAAAAACCGGACCTGACATTCATTTTCATAAATGCGCTTCGGCCTCGGAGGTCTTAAGAATTTCACTTTAAAATTAATTTCCTTAAGATTTTTGTTTACAATTAAAGCCAGACTCCAGGATGCGGGCGGGGAGCTTAAGAAATTTGGAAACCGGAAGCATTCCATTAGCCGTCAATTGGTTATGGATGGTATTATTTAGGTGGAATTGGTAGGGCCTAGCTGGGTATTCTGCTTTTTTTCTTAATCTTGAAGAAATGTGCTGCCCTGTCACCCAGATATTCTGTTTACACTCCCGCCAAGTTATCTACAAACAGCAGCAAATTAAGCGTGTCTTATCGGCAAATTGCAGTTGTCAGTTTGTGGCCAACAAATACCAATCAAGCAGTGCATTGTTTGCATTCTTGCATTTATTTTTCCGCCGACAACTTCTAATTGGTTTCCCCCAGCTGCCGGGGAAAACTTATCGTCTTGGCACTGATTACAATGGATTGAAAGTGAGGCAAATAAAGCAAGATGCCTCAAGTGACTTTATTGACAGTCTAACTAAGTTGTTGATTTGCTATATTAAGTATTTAATGTACTAATAAATATTAATATATACTCAAAACAGAAGTCGCAATATAAATGTATTCCTGCCTGAAGGATTTATTTAAAATCCCACAAAACATAACAAGCCATTAATACTATTTGTATTACTCTTTAGCCCACAGCTTCCGGTCTGTATAAGCACTCGATTTTTTGTTTGAAATTTATTTAGCAAAGTCAAAACATTTGTCGCCATAAAACATCACTAAAACGACGGCTACCGAATTACACACATACAAACTCGAGTGTACACAACACAATGTGCCAGCTCAGCACAATTTACAAAGGATATCGATATCCAAATAGCACCAGCCGAACAATGAATGGATATGGTTTGTTTATCTTGGGCGACTTTTCGATTGCATTTCGATTCTCCTCAGACAGACTTCATTAAGTCGACGGGCCGAGTGCGAGTATCTCACAGCTGAGATCGCTCTAATTGCTCCGTTGACCACGAAGGCGTTTCACTCGAGGCCTTTTATTTGGTTCATAATTATTATGACAATGTTTCGGGGGCCACTGTCGATGCCGGCGGTATGCAAACAACACAACACACCCGGCCAAGACCAAGTTGCCAGCTGGCCAAGAAAAGCAGCAATGGCTGCATTAGTAATCAAGTCCGAGGCAGTAGCAGACTTCAAAAATTGTATCGACGAGTATAAAGTGCACGGAAAAAAACGGGGGGATTATGTTGCAGAAGAGATTTGTTTTTAAACAATTTTGTATGAAATATTTATAAGCTTTTGTTTATAAGGAAATTCTTATTACAAAAAGATACAGATAGTTTTCTGATTCTGAGAATAGGATGTCAGGAAAAGTATTATTTATACCAAAAGAGTCTTCATGTTCGAAACTTTATGAATTTTACAATAGGAAAATTAATATAAATAAACTTGAAGAAGCTTAAATAATATTTAAAATGTAAAAACAATCTAATCACCTGACTTTTAAGCCTCTTTAAACTTAATTTAATATTCAACTTTATATATAAAATATTTTTACAAGCTTTTTTAAACCGTTAATAACAAAACAAATAAGCAAATAATAGTTTCATAACTCTCCTTGAGTTGTAGGTAATTTCTTTCCGTGTGTTTAGTGGGCGTTGTTCCAAGACGGACCCACCTCAATTGCCGCCGCATGCAATCTGCATCTAAATTGATCGTAATAATTATTGTATCTGTCCGTTGCCCCGCAGTTGCGTTAAAAGTAGCTCAAGTGGATTTGCTGTGCGCCAACAATGGGCCGGTTGTTTGCTTTTCAAGTCCCAGAGAGCTGCGTATTTTGAAAAGTGAAATTTTCATTAACGCAACGAACACTGCAGACACGGTGGCACGTACATGTGTGTACAAGCGAGTATCTCGCAGATACACATTCAATAATTGAAAGCAAAAGCTAGAAAAAAAAAGAAATACATTCCGTCTTGGTTTTGATTTCAATTGAATTTGTGATTGTTGCCTTTTAGCGTTTGCCTTTCATCTGTGTTTATCTCGTTCTGATAATTGCTTACCCCGCCCGAATATTGTGCAAGTTACATTACATTTTGCCTCGGATTGTTTGGACATTCTTGCGGGGGAAGAATGGCTTCTGTGCGTGGGACGGGGTACTAGACTCTCTCTCTCTCCATTGATGTGGACAGACTGCTGCTTCCAGCAAGTCTGGGGCAATTTCGTAGGAGATTCTGAAGTGTTTTTCCATCTAAATAGGCCTCTGCCCGGTGACCCCAATATGGGCCGAGTGATTTATGCGAATTATTCGGTAGATTCTCGTAAATTTTCGTATTAAAGCGAAGGAAATCTCTATAAAATATCGAATTTTATATGAATGCACAGCTTCAAGTGGATGAGCGACCTCTGGGAAGTGGGTTAGCCAAGCGTTTTCCCCCAAATCAATTGTGGTTTTTATCTCTGCTAATTGAAGGATGCACTCGCCCATTAGTATTAGAATGAATCATGTGAATAGGAAACATTTCTTTACGTTTTACTGCCCGATAAGTACAGTACGGGCATCCAGGAAATGCCCAATAACACGCGTACGTGGCAGATACGTTTCAATCATCTGATGTTGATGCTGGCTCTCGTAACCCGCTGTCATCCCGGCCATATCCATATCCATATCGCCAATCTCGATCTAAATCGGCCCCTGTCGAGTGTCTAATCAGGCATTAATCGCTGGCATGCACGGCCAGATAGGCGGGCGGGCGGCGGCTATCAAATGTAACCACATCATCGACGTCGGACAGTCACTTCTAATAATGTGCAACGCGGCGCATAATTGCACGTACTGAATTTTCCTTTGAAGTGCAACAGTAGAAGCATCACGAGAGAGGGTACACTGAGGGAAAAATATGTTCCCAAAATGTACTGGAAAGTTTGAATAGTTTTAAAGTGACATGCAAGTTATTTGAGATCTTAGAAAAGACTTTAAGGCTTTATATTTATTTTTTATATTTTTATTTCATTGGTTTTCTCAACGTGCAGAAGACACTTTTGCTAAAGCTTCAAGATACATTTCAACGCAGCACCGAGCATAAATTTCTCGAGAGCTGGACAAACTAGTTGGTGGCCGATGAAGTTGCCGCTGGTGGCGGAGCTTAAGTTAATTTCCCTGTCCAGCGGCAAGAGGGCTCTGCCTCCTTTTCCTTTTTCTTCACCGGCTGCTGCTGCTGTTGTTGTTGTCGCTCCCAATGCGATCGGTGTTCGATACGTGTGGAAATTGCTTTATAATTACCAGGACAAACCCCGCAGTCGCTTGTTACCGCCAACGAAAAGGAAATTCGCCTGTCGTCCGGCGAATTGTATGTCAGTGGAGTTGCGCTGAGTGAAAAGCCAGCAGAAGCAGTAACTGCAGCTACAGAGATACAGCGACATCGAGAGGAATCACTGCAATTTGCAATTGTACAGGTGGAAATTTATTTTGATGGCAAGTGCGATAATGCCGGGCCATTTATTTACACAGCTCTCCTCCAGTTTGGCCAGATCCTGGTACGGCCCCTTACACTGGCTGCCTGGGTACCTGCCTGCTGGCCACTGGCATTTTGGCATCCTCGGTGACATTGCGGGCGGACTTGGCTTAAAGTCCCAGCCAAAAACTTTAAAGTTCATTGCGGCGGTCAGGGACACATGGACATGGACACAAACAAGCTCAGCTGGACTGGGGGATTGAAATGGGGTTCGTTTTGGGACTGGAATAGCTGGCTGCTGGCCAGAGGAGGAGGACAGCTCTCTTAAGCTCCCAGCTCGGCGCTCCGTGCTCTGTCTACGCGCTGTCAATGTGCTTGGGTTTGATTAATTACAAAAGCGCCGCGCAGCAACAACATGCAACAAGAGCAACAACGGCAACGCAACATCAGCTCAAACTCGACCAACAACGGGGCTGACATTCAGTGCGAGGGTAGGTTCTAAAGTAACTCTGCTGGCTGAGATTTGTGTGCTATATTTTCCAGACTCCTTAAACGACCCCGGGTGATTGCATGTCAGCAGCTCCTATTCCCTCTAGTTCTAGCAGCCCCCTTCCTGATGATCCCTCTTCCTATCCGCAACCCTGCTACCAATGTCGTTTACGCCATTTTACACCGCTTGACAAATAAACTAAGCCAGCAGCGGCAGCAGCGGCATCAGCTTGGCAACGACTCCGGCTGCTCCAAGGTAAGCTGCATTGACATAATTAAATTAATTTACGTGGCAACAACTTGCGCTGTCTAATTGGCAGCGGCAACATATGGCAGCTACATGCCTCCACTTCTATCTCCACTTCCACACCGCATCGATGGGAATCGCAATCGCGCTGGCCTGGCCAACTTCTGTCCATATATCACGGCGGCACAATTAAAATGTCACTCTCTGTCGCCGCCAATGATTCCGCAGATTAGTTATGCAATTGTGCCCATTCCAAGCTGTTTCGTTTCTTTCGGCTCAGTTCCTATTATTGTGACATTTGCCGTGGGTCAACGCATATAAATCATACGCACTGTTGTCAGTCTCAAGGCTCAGCTGGCACTGCTCCCATCGGAGGAGCCCAAGGGTCCTAGTGTGACTTAATTAATTCCAGGGCACCACTATGCTCAGTGCTCAGAGCTCTCGGTGCAGAGTGCACATGTGGCAGTCCGCTGAGCTTTTCCACGATTTCCGCCCTAAGCCAGAGTGAGCTACATACATGTACACTGAAGAAAAACTTATCCAAATCGAAGGGGGAATTAGGTTTAGATCTGTGCGGGTTACTTAGGAGAAATTTATAAGAATTTAGTAGGTTGAAAAAGATAGCAAATAAAATATTTCCCCCTTTCTGATTTAAATTATAAATGAAAACATTTAAAATACTCAACATTTTAGCACTGTGTGCTGCCTCTGTGGATTTTGCAGCTTCTACAGTTCGTACTTTCACGTTTAACGTTTGCGGCTAGAAAACTTTTCCCTTTTTTCAACACATTTCTCTCCCGCAACGACTTTGACATGCGGCCACAGACGCCACCGATGCCGCTGTCAGTCGGATTCCGGTGGCAGATGACTCACAAGGGACAGGGAATTTAATTTGCCAGGTAAACATGCTTTTAAGCAACGACACAGCCTCAACTTTATCTGAAATTTAAACAATGTGTGGGTTATTAGAGAAATTTATATGAACTAATCAAGCCTCAAGCTCTGTCTAGAGATAAATCATTTCTGTGGCAATATATATTTGTCAAATTTCAAATTGTGTGAAGAATCTGAAATTTAAATAATCCAACACTGCAAAACAAGTGATTGTATAAAATGGCGAATTTAATTAAGATTTGTCATACTTTATGCAAGAAATCAATACTGAATATGTAGATTGCAATTTAAGCTGACAGAAAATAGAATGTGCAAACATTTTTTATTAGCCGTAGAAACAAATGCGATAAATTTAACAAATATCAATAGAAAGTGAAATTTAAGCTACATTAAAGAAGTTATAAATGAATAAACTTGTCTAATGTTTGAGGAAATCTATAATAGTAAAAGGAAGGAACCTAACTAACCCTTGCCTTTAGAATTTTTTTCAATGTAACCCCTTTTAAAATTTATAAATATTAAGTATTCCCCATTTAAGTAATAACAAATTATTCTATTTTTATCTTTGAATGCTGCAAAGTAGCAGAATATATTCCCTGGGTTCATAAAATACACTCGTAATGAGATCATCATACCAGCAAACTTTAAGGCATTCCATGGAATTCCTATGTAGAGCATAAATTTGTCGTCACAACAACTGCAGGCGGGCCAAGCGGACGGCTGTCAGTCAGTGCTGGCATTAACATTCCCCCGGTTTGGGATTTGCATTGCTACTCGCAGCGTCTTGGCCAAAATAGTCGTGGCTATTTTGGCATCAAAATACAGCAGCCAACAGATGTGTGTTACATGGGGATTACTCAGGCCAGCGGAGAAAGTACTGCCGCTGGGGAGTGATTAATGCTCGGGGGAGATACGCCACTCGTAAGACGGATAAAAACGCTGCTATCTGGAGGCAAAGCTTCAATCACCTGACCCAGTTGGGTGCTTGACACCTGACCAAGCCGCAAAACCGAGTTCATCTCGCGTGGATATCGTTTAAATTGCTAAGATAGATGAGAATTAGCATAAATCAAGTCCACCGAGAGACCTTGACACTTCAGAGCAGCTCGGCTAGGAGAACTAATTGAAAATGCCAGCAGGCCAAAAAAAAAAACTAAAAGAAATAGATTGTATTTCTATTGCAAATCAAAATCAGCACGCACAGTCAATCTAAGCCGACAGTCATGCAACAACGTATGCAGGGTACACTGTGAAATATTGGTTAGTTTTAGTTGTTGTAAAAATTTACATAAATTTAAGAATGTTTTTCCATAAATATAATAGAATCTGTTTCTAAGAGTTCTATTTGAGACTATTTTATATCCATCATTCATTTTATTTTCTTTAAAGATATCTTTTTTTCTTGGACTGTTCGCATATGTGTATCTGTGAGATACATACTCGTAAATACATATTTCAAGTGGCTCGGCGACAGCTGCTTATTATAGATTCCGCAACCGATTATCGACTGGCCCCGAAAAGAAACTGCAAGCTAATAAATCTGCGGGCGCGACTTTTGACGGCTGGCAAGATGGGATGCTGATTCTGATGCCGAAGCTGGAGCTGAGTTTGAAGTCAACGTCGATGATTATGACGATGTCGATCGCCGAGCCGACGTGTGGGTGGTTTTTGACAGGCATTTTGACACTTGCGGCTGCCCTGTCAGCGTTCAGAGTGTTTATGACATGTGGCGCCCTGGCACACCCCTCTGAATCCCTCACCAACTGTGTAGCTCTGCTGCCCAGCTGCACTTTAATTGCTGCCACTTGGCTGCCGTTGCTCTTGCAACTTTCTTGCTGATAGTTAACTCCCCTGATCGACAATCGTTTGGCCAAATGACCGGCGCACGTTTAGCACATCAGCAGGAGATGAAAGTTCGCTCTGCAGGACTGCGATTGCGATTGCGATTGCGAGTGCTGTTAGATGGCCAGCACACGCATGCGGCCAAGGTCCTCGCTCCACCTCCCACTCCCACCTGAGCTGGCCTGCCAAGGCAATTAACAAACGTGGAAAGGCTGGCCGGAACGATAATGGTTGGGATATTATGAATACTTATGGCCATAACTGTAACTGACGCAGGAGGCCGCAGGGAAAATGAAACTACTCCGATTTAAAATGAATAGTATGTAATTGAATACGGAATATGGAAAGGATAATGGAAGTCTTTATACTCTACTAGAATAAAGTATTAAGGATGGATAGGAAATATTAAAGAGAAATATCTGCCAAGCTCAGGAGTTTAGCAGATTCTAGAACTACTTAATGAGTACTACTTCATTCAATTAGAAAATGATTAAAAAATATCAGGTACTCAAAAATATTATTTAACAGTGGATTTAACAAGAAAGGAATCTAATTTTGTCAAGAAAGAGTTGCAGATTAGATTAAAAAAGCCAAAAATATATAAGTTTGAATTCGAAAAGGTTTTCTTGTATTTGTTTTTATAAACATAAAACTTAAAAATTCAAGCCTTCTCTCTTCCCCTACGAAATCTATATAAATACAAAACACAAATAAATGGTGGTATTAGCCAGCCGTTAGTTGGCCAAACTACTTGAAATTGGCCAAGTCAGTTAGAGAGCAGCCCAGTAACTGCATGCTTCTCTAGTTATCCAGGCAGCCAAGCTGCTGATGGACACTCGGACAGTGGGCCTTGAATAACGTGCACAGTTTGAAATTCATTTATCATTTCATTGTGGGAACTGGAGTGCTGCTCCAGTCGGATATGTAAATGGTAGCTGGAAAAAAATATCAAATCTCCGGTTGCACGCCGCTGGATATAAGCTAGAGCGATTTTTAACCATTTCCTAGGAGTCGCATTTAATTTGGCCTATTAATTTGCCAGCTGGAAGGCCACAAACTCGAATTGGATTTCTATGAGAACGAAATGCGTTCGGTTCGGTTTGGTTTGTTGGAATTAAGCTCCTGCCTTGACCTGAATAGCTGGCGAAATGGGCGTTGCTTCCAGAGACAATTAAAGATCGTCCTTTTTCACTTTCGGCAAAATCATAACTTGGTCGGAATTCAAGATCTCCGGCTGACAGATGCTCCACATGAGGCCACCCACATGAAAGCGAATGCCTGACCCTTTTAATCTTCCAGCCTGCCAGCGATCTTGGTTCAAGGCCTAGGCTTATGCACTGCAAGAAATAATTTTAAGACTAAAGCTTATTTATATGGGTATAGCTTGATTTTATTTAAATTTCTCTCTGTGTAGTCTGCGAATAACTCACATGTTTAGCTCGCAGATCGCCAGCGTCTACAACTTCTTTATTGAAAGAGCATTGCCAGTTGTATTTCAACGCTTTTGTTCGTTTATCGTTCTGTGGCTTTTGGCTCTGATCCTCCCTTTTTTCCCTCTCGGTTTCTTTTTTTTTTCGGTCTCTTAAGTAATTTATTGTGTATCGGAAATTTTGAATTTGCATGCTAAAGCCATAATTCTTAATTTACTCATTCCTCAGCTTTTATTATGAATGCTTTGGCTTTGGCTTCGACTTTGACTGCGGTTCCTCGGCGGCTGCTGCGTGTGACCACAAGGCGGGCCCCCAATTAACTGTCTCCGGAGTCCGGACTTTACGGCGGGCGGAGTCTTGCAGCTGTGTGTGCACTGGAAAATATAACTTCTAACTACTATTTAAGCTTTAATTAAGGTTATTTCTAATAGCAAACTATTTATCATATTTTATACTCTGATAAAAACATATTTCTAGTCATAAAGTTCATCAACTTAATAGTATTATTATGAATATAAGAGAGTTTATTATAAATCCCAGAGATTTAAAACCAATAACATGTTTTACAAGTAGTTCCTTGAGCTTAAATATAAAAGTTCCTATCGCCAAAGGTGTGTCAAACATATTACCCAAGTATTTTAGTCACATAAAACCATATTGAGCTTATTTTTTCCCGTGTGTGAAATGCATTGGCTGCCTTTTAGCTACGCATCGGATTGAATCGACTCAGATCGTCTTGGATCGACCGGGCTTTATGGCCTCCTTGCATCACTGCTGCTGCTGCTTGCTGCTGCTGGCTCGTTCTGAACACTTTCCGTTTTTTCTTAGTCGGCAATAAAATCAAATTCACACTAATTGCTATGATCAGACACAGTTATAAATTTTTGAGTGGTTATTTGCGCCGCGGCAGCTGCCTGCATTCGCTGGTTATTTAAATGATGATCGCCGGCTGCAGCTGGTAAAGGGTTGAGTTCAGCACTATAAAACGGCTCGCTGAGTGCTTTTTGGCAGCCCATTTAACCCGACGCAATTACGGGCAATTTAAACAAATTTAAGAGATACATTCTCAGCCTCTCAAGTCGGAGCTTACTTTAGTACGCAGAGAAGACAATTCCAAGCCTCAATTTGCATTGAAATGACTATTTATTGCACATTGAACTCCGACTAGAAGCTGGTCCGGCTACAAATCACCTGATCACCCACAATAAATCAGTTTAATTAAACTACGTATTTAACATTTAAATGAAACACTATTAACACACGACGGACTGGCGGCAAATAAATAAGCCAATTTGCAATAAGCCAACTCCTGCAATAAAACCGGCACAAATGTCAAATAAATATTGAACACTTATTGATGGCCATTGGATGGGGACGTAGGGGCGGCGAATTTTGTTTGACATTAGAAACTGTCACTTTTATGAAAGCCAAAGTGAATTTATGCCCCGGCCAAAAGTCCGCTTAATCGGACGGATTTGAATAAAAATCTATTGGAGCGCGGCTATTTGTAGCTCGATGCCAATAACATGATAAATGCTTGTACGTAATTTGTTACCTCATCGCCGGGGCTGTCAGTCCAAAAATTTTATGTTAATTTAAACAAAACTAGATGTCGATATTGTTTAATTGACCAAAAGGCAAAGCACAGCAGCCAGTCAGCCAGCCAGTCAACCGAAACAGCCAAGATGAAGACGATTTTAATTAGCATATTATGAGAATCAACACAAATGCTCAGTTCAGGTCGCTGGAAACAGGAGATCTGGCTGGGCAGATAAGGCTGCAAATTTATGATAGGACAGCCAAAGCGATACGAAATGGCAATACCAACACACAATTAAATAGAAAAAGATAGATGGGTTGTGGGTTAAAAACAACGAATATGAAATACACTGACTTTTGCTAAGGGAATTAAAATAAATAAAATAGTTAGAGGCAGCATAAATAATCCTATCTTAATCCTAAACATTAATCTTAGAGGAACCTTTTAATTAGGAATATATAATTCTATAAAAAATACTTCTTAAAATATTTTAAAAATGTATACATCTCACATAAAGAGTACATATCCTTAGCCTTCTATTCATATATCTTCCAATTCATTCATTTACACAAAAGGCTGATGAAAAATTTTGGCGAGGGCGGCAGAGTCTAGGTCTGGGGTTCCGTCCATAAATTACGTGAAGCAAGTCAATGAAATGCCACGAAAAATGCGTGGCCCAGTCTTGTGTCCGATCTGATCTCTGTCGATGTTTTTCTAAGACACAACAAATTGTTTTATCAAAATTATGAGAAAATGCTAATTAGGCAAATAAATTTGGCATCAAAATTAATAAACAACAATTTAGAGTTGGGGCAAAATGAATTCCAAATGGCTCCTCCGGTCGCACACTGATTAAATTTCACACTCGCCTGGGCGAGGGTAAACACAACTTGTCCAAACAACTCAGTGTTAATTGGGGCTTTTGAATCGCACCGCCAGCAGCCACTTTTGCAGTTATATCTATCTATGCAAAAAAATACGAAATAAAAAATAAATAAAATAATACTAGGGAGAAAGAGAGGCTGAGGCCGAGGCTGACTGATTCTGCATTTCGTATTCGGCTTTAATTAAGACATCAAAATGGGGCTTTCGAGTCCCGCAGGCCCCCTGACAAGTTGAGAAATCCGTCAAAACATCACGTTTTCTGTGTCCACGATTGCGCATAAACAATGCCCAAATGCCCCCAGTTAACAGTAGTTTTCGCTTAATTAATTTCGAAATAAAAGTCGAAAGGGAAAAATCAAAACTTAAACACTACAAATCATGGTTTAATGTGCCCACAAAAAACCGACAGAGACAACCGAAGTGGCAAGTGGCAGCCAAAGAAAAGCGGCCATAATTAACTTGTCACATGAACCAAGCTTGAGCCTCCCCGGAATACAGTTAATATTAATGAGAATCTCAGGCCTAATGCTGCCGATCACAGTCGAGTTTTTCCCATAAGATCACTCGGTTCTATTTTTAAAGGTTCCATTATGGGGCGTAAACCCAATCATTGATATTTCCATGTAGCTTCCTTACTTTGTTGTCTCGCAATGTGGTGTTCATTTCGTGTCGAGGCTTTTAGCAAATTTGTTTTAATCTTGTGGCGGCTCTCGGGCGACGAGCCCCATCAATTGCCTCTCCAATCTGCCAATTAAGCAGCATCATGGCTCCATCTCCCTCCCTCCATTGGGGCACTCAAGAGTCAACTAACCGATCAGCTGGCATCATAATTAGCCAAATCTCGCGGTCGTAATGGATAGCGCCAAGTCGACAACACATATCCGAGAACCAAGATTCGAGAACCAAGATCCGAGAACTGAGAACTGAGACTTTTATTGGCTAGCTTTGGCATCGTCACCGGACGGATTGCAGTCTGTCCCCTTGAAGCACCATGCCTCCGCCATTTGTTTTTATTGCTTATCAGCAATTGCTGCTTTCGTCCGACTCCGGATTCCCTTCTTCCGCCGGCAAAGCATAACATTGTCGTCGCTGTCATCGGCAACATGGTTGTGCCAAGCTCTCCCCGCATCTCAAGCCCTGGACTGGAGCTGTGGAACGCGCGCGGTGCGTCAGTTCGTTAGCTGTTAGGCCAAACAAAAGCACTGAAAAGAAAAAGTAAGGAAACACTTGAAAAAATATCTTTAAAATATGTAAGCTATAAATTTAAACTGTTTCTTTAGATATTCTGTCTCAGAAATTCTCTTATTTTCTCTCTCAAATCCCATGAAATCCCTAATTTTCCTCAGTGCACTAACATGGAGCTGAGCGCCAGAGCCACCAAGCTACGTCATGTTTGTATGATTATGCCCGGAAGCACTAATTACCTTATTTACACTTTTATAACTTGGCAGCGGTGCGCATGCGCGGATCGGGGATTGCGGATCGCGGATCGGAGATTCGAGAAGATCGCTGGCAGAGATCACTCCAAACAAAACAGTTGTTTATGGTTTGTGGAAGCTGTTGAGCTGGCTTCTAGCGGATGTTGGCTCACAAGAGTGAAAACTTTGGCCGGGTAATATTTCAGCAATTAAAGTACGGCGTAGCACGAGGCTAAAAAAGAAAAAATAAATAAAAATAAAAGCGAAAATCTCAATCAAGTCCTGCAGTTGTGGAGCAAACAATCAATTGGCTTGCCACAAAGTCAGCCAAGTGGCTCGGTGGCTGCCTACGGGCACAAGCCACTCACTCGATACCTCCCTGGATATACCTCTCGATACCTCGGTGCCCACTGATAAAGCCGTTTTTTGGGTGCAGCCCGGTGCAACTTGGCCGCAAGTCGCAGCTACCGATTGCCGGTGATTAAGTCATGAATCAGCTGGCTTAGCAACGACGGAGCTCTAACTATGACTCTTTTCTGCTATTATTTCGCGATTTGCCGATTTCTCGATTTTTTTTCCTTTTTTTATTTTCGGTGGGCGTCAGCCTTGCAGCTAAAGGCAGCTTTTGGGCCGAGTGATTGTCATGCTATGGCAAAATCAATTTTCCAGCAGGTTTTCCCCCAGCGAGTGTGTGTTCGCTGCAATGAGATTTTCATTTGGCTCTGGCAATGAAGTGTTCATAAATTTGCAGCGAAAGCTGACAATGAAAATTAACATGTCGAATGAATACGAATAGCGTGGTAACAATAAAATACTTACCTACTCAAAGGAAAAGTTTTCAGAGATAAATAAATATTTTAAGAGGTATAAACCAGAAGAAAAACTATAAAACTGGAGTATATTATTTGAAATAATATTTTATAAAATGCTTTTTCTAATAATAGTATTACCATAAAGCTCAAGACTTTCTCTGCTAAAAATACAATATAAAATGTACAATATAAGGGGTTTTTGTAGGGTTTTTCATTTATAACTAAAATTAATATTACATAAGCTTTCAAAATCATCATAAATTAATTTAGATTTTATAAATTTAAAGACAGAAACATAATACTAAAAGCTAACCGAAACTTATGCTTACAGTTTTAATTAACTTAAGTGCCAGGATTTCCTCTTCTTAAGGAAACTACACTTTTAAGGGTCTCCTCTGAAGGGAAAGTCTCAAGTCCCAATTGGTACTTCTCTTGATGACCACTGTGAAATCGCAGCTGGCCCAAAAGTCAGGTGCGTAATCGCGGCATTCCTGTGCGTCCGTTCCCAGCAGCCGCAATGGTTACAACTTGTTTCTCTTGCGGTCTTTTTGGAGATTTTTATTTTTTTTTCAATTATTAGCAACGCCTAACGAATGCCAATTTCGCGGGTCGCTTTCGGTTTCTTCGATTTCTGTTTGCATAAAAATCATTTTTACCACAAGGCAAGGAAGTGCATGCGGTTGCCGTGGCCATAATTTGGGCCACTCGAAATCCGTTCTAAATTCGAAAGAATACCCATGGTACCTTTATTGTTTGCTCTTTCGACGGGGTCAACAAGTTAATCATATTGTGTGGCATGATCATAATAGAATTCTTATTTTCAAGCTGCTGTTTGCTGTGTTTTTTATATATATATATTTTTTTGTTTTTTTGTGGCGCACGCGTTTGGGCCTTAATAAGACAACGGCTGCTGCTGCTGGCACGGAAATTGACGTTTAGAACGAACGCCGGAGCTGTAGCTTGAGTTGGCCAGATGTCTGGTCTTTTTTGGGCCAAGAAGTAAGTGCGCTTTAGCCTCTGGGCGCTCAAATTGGCAAATTAAGTCATACGCCCGCCCGGCCAGCTCTGCAATTTATCTCGTAGCATATTTTTGGCTGCAGTTTCTCATTCTCATTGAGCCCAAGCATTATTTTGCAATAATTATTGATTTATTGTCTTGTTTGCCGTCCGCCGGCCAAATCAAAGCGCCGCCACGGCCATTATCATGTGCATGCGAAAACTTGGAACAGTTCTCGTTCGCAGTCCGAGTTCCCAGGCCCCATGGTCTAGGCTAGCTCAAAAATCATTAGTAAACGTGGCTAATGATGGGCCGGCCGACCTGCGACTTGGTAATTGGAAAGGCACGCACATTAGGGCGTAGTCGATTTTTACGGCTAGAAAGTGAGGCAATTAACCGAAAGGGGCAACGGGATACGGCAAGCTGGAGAATCAGAGCCCTGCGATTGAAGACCTTTAGCTTTACCTTTAGCTTTACCTTTCCCTTTTGGCGGCTACCAGGCGTGCTCAACGTATTAATATTTCACGCCCTTCAATCGCGGCCTAAACTAGTGCAGAATCTGGCCGAAAGGTGAATGAAAGGTGTCTGGCCGATATGGCCAAATCGGAACTCAGGCAGGCTAATGGAAATTCATAGGTCATGCGGCGGACTAATGGCTTCATTCGATTTTATACGCAGTCATTATTTGTAGTAAATTCTCGATAATTTCTAATTTGCATATCGGATAAGGCTAAGGTTACACGGGAAAAAAGTTAAGGCTTTTTAAGTCTGAGGTATACTCTTACTTAAAGCTAATATAAACTAGTTTTGGTGTATAGAAACATATCTTTTATTATTACCATTTCATTTAAGAACTTATAGAATTTAAACTCGTTTAATGATTATTATTTTCTGTGTAGCTAAACTAGTTTCCTCCTCTCGGACTTTTATAATTTGTTCTCCTTACCCCTTCCTTTGATATAAATAAATGAAATTGAAAAATATTTGTAACGCCTTATTATATAAAATGTGCTACACATTTGTTAGGCCATTCGGTGGAAACAATTTCCATTTCCTGACTCTCCACTCTAGTCCACTTTGGATTCGATCCGAGCCTCCTGGTTGGGACCCTGGACAATTGCTGGCTTTCTTGCTGTTCACGTTTGTGGCATGAATAAACCCACTTATCTAATTGCGATTCCGGGAACTGGTTTTCCTTGATACATTTTTCTCAACTCATTAGAACTCAATCATAACTCGGGACTCTTCGACTCTCCTCGGACTCGACTCTGACTCGTTTTTGCCTTGGTGCAATAGGCAAATGTAATCGCTGCTACATATTTTTCAGCCGACGCGCGCAATTGTTGCCGTGAGCAATTTTTTATGGCCAGCCAACGAGGCAGCAGCAACAACAACAGCAGCAAGTCGGGAACGGCAACAAGAAAATATAAAAAAAAAAAAAGACGGGGTAAAAAAAAAAAGAGCAAAACACGCCGGACGTGTTCCATAAACAACACTTTGATTACGACAACGCGGGCGCACAAACGCAAATCGATGTTTTCATATGGAAATTGAATCAAAGTCAAGTCCCGAGCTCCGAGTTTCCAGAATATGGAGCACGGCAGCAACTAGCAACATGTGTACTCCGATCGGGGGTCTACAATTGAAGCCATGCACTGGGAAAAAAATATTATGAAGAGAATTAAAACTTGGAGAAAATGATGGAATAAATGGGAAATGTATCTAAGGTAAGGCATTATTAGAAAGGAGTCTTTTATTTTAGAAATTATTAATAATTAATAGACTAATTTGAATCCTTTTAAATATATAAATATATCAATAAATTAACAAGGCTTTTCTACAAAAGATCTTCCAGATTTGTCTGCTTATATATAAAATCATCCCTGATCAGCTTTTCCCTGTGTACCTACAGACCCGCTGAAGCTTGGAGCTTGGAGCCAGCCCAATTGGCCTTGATGTGAACTGAGAGCCAAAAGAGCTGGGAGCGGACGGACCATGGCGTCAGCGCTTTTGTGGCGGCCAGTCAGTCGGCTTTTGCCAGTAGCCAAGTCTTCTCGAATGCGAAGGAAAAGGGGATCCGGCGGGCCCTGGGTTTGGTCTTTTGTGGTTTTAGCTATGATTATTAATCAATTCTTTCATATCACTTCGCCTGAATTGAATTCTTTTTACGAATCGTTTAAAAGTATGTGAATACAAAGGTAGCTGAGGCAGTGGCCTGCTGCTGTCTGGCAGCCTTTTTACTCTAATTAATTCAACAAAAGTTTCTGGGCCGCCTTTTGTCCGGCGTTTTCCGCTTACTGGCCCTGCTGCTGCTGCTGCTGTGAAAGGTAGCGTTCATTATTCGGATGTTTATGTTTATTAAATTCCATTTAATTACTCCAGTCTACATACGCACGCATTGTAACGCAATTTCAATTGGGCATTAAATGCAAAAAAAAAGAGGAAAAAAGAAATCATAATAATAATTGTTTATTAATGGAAAATAGCCTTTTCGATTGGCATCTGGAAAAGGGCAATCGATTCGAGTGGATGTGACCTCAAAATATGTTTATGATTGCCCATGGCGCAAGTGAATGGCTTAAGAATTGCTCAAGTCGGATCTTTGAACTAAAAGGGAAATAAATTAGCAGTAATATGGATATGGTGGATATAAACCGATATATTATCGATAAAATAAAATGCTCAAAAATTCTATTACTGTCATTTTTATTTGTAATCGATAATATAATAATAATTTCATTATTTTTTTTTACAAAACATTAACCTATTAAGTTTCAATTACAAAATATCTTCGATATTAAATCGATTTATTGATTCTGTCCAGGCTAATGCATTCGATATTTTATTACGTTGCGATATTTTTCGATATCCTATTCGATTTCTCTTCCTGCTATGTATATCTACATCCCTCCGCCAATTTAATTGCTATCGTAAATCTTGTAGCTATTTGCATAGCATTTATTCGCTGGAGCCTGGTAATTTCCCGGACAGGAAGCACTTCCCATGTCCAAGACCCCGACCTGTCTGCCACAGGTGTCGAA
The DNA here is from genome assembly GCF_030179895.1 of Drosophila kikkawai. Taxonomy (NCBI): domain Eukaryota; kingdom Metazoa; phylum Arthropoda; class Insecta; order Diptera; family Drosophilidae; genus Drosophila; species Drosophila kikkawai. The sequence goes on along the minus strand of NC_091729.1, from coordinate 17,814,730 downwards.
ATTGACAGATGAGCTGAACGCAGGGCACTAACCGGAACTCGGGGAGCAAGATTGCAACGGGCGTGGCTGGTTCCATAAAAAAAAATCAACCCCGGACCCCGAACCCCGAAGTCGGAGATGCTGAAACCCAATCCCGCAGAGGAGCGGAGTCAGCGCGACTTCAATTTAAATTTTAATCGCATGCCTAATAGACAAACCTGGGGTAAATGTCAGAATAAAGAGACTAAGAGCCGACTTAAATCATGCCAACATTTACAAAGTACTTTGCAACAGCTCCGACTCTGACTCCGTCTCCGTCTCCGTCCTGGCCCAGGAAGGGGCTCATACGAGTGTCTGCGAGTCACGGCCACGTCGTCAGATATGGCCACAATACAGTGTGGTATGTAAGTTGAAGATGGGCCAAGACAAACTCCCGATCACGTTGTAAGTCAGCAGCGAAATTGCAACAGACTGCGACTGGGCAAAGGGTCCCTGGTCCCTGGTCCCTGGCTGGGACTCTAAGCGGCCAGAAAGAGAGAAAAAGTTAATGGAGGCAAATGCATCAAAATGGTTAATTGGATCTGGAACAGCAAATGACGAACACTTTTAGTGTTTATGGCAGTAGCCCAGGCCCAGGCCAAAGCCAAGTTCAGGCCTACACCAAGAGAAATTAATGTTAAAATTAGGGATTTCTCATTAGATATAAGACAATCTTAGTAATTAATACACTTTAAGAGTTTTAGAAAATTCAAAAAAACAATTAACAAATAAATTTGTAACAGGACTTTTATAATTTCTTAATCCTACAGTCTCTAAAAATTTCCAAAAATATTAAAGTGCAGATTCAGATTCAGTTTTAGGTCCAGATTCAGGGCTGAGACCGGCAAGGGAGATTGCGGCAGATAGGCCGCTGCAAGTACGTGGCTCCGATCCGATGGTGCTGATGGGTGGACGACGACGACGACGACGACTGGGGGCGGGGGCTCTGAATCGCATCTAGGAGATGCGGCAGCATCTCAACTCTGCTCATCTCAAGTGGCAAGCGTGTTGTACACGACACGCATTAGCGTGAATGAAGCAGTTCTCGTCTCGTACTGGGCTTTGCCATTTTTTAATCGAATCCAAAGCGTTGAGAGCCAGCCGGGCTTCAAGCCAGCGAAGCTACAGCAACTTCTGCGTCTTAGATGGCCAGACAAATGTGAGGGAAAATTAATGGCAAGCGGTGCAGTAATTTCCATTAAAGTGGGCCCAGCTCCGAAAATGCACTTGTTGCTGCTGCTGGCCGAGAGCAGCAGCAGCGCCAAGTAAGGCGGAGAGGACTTCCGTGTTCCATACCGAGCTCAGGCGAAATGGTAATGGGCCAATATGATGGCCTCCATGAGCTGCCTAATGGGCCGCTGCTCTATGATGGCTTTTCCGAAGACGAGACCCAACTGGCCTCGCCTTGTGTGGATTTGGATCTGGTCGATCCCAAAATGAAATCGGCCATAAGAAGTACATAAAAACGTTAAGCAGGAATAGTGGTAGGTAGTAGTGTAGCCTGCTGCATTCCTTCCCTCGTCGTCCATATTTCATATAGTATATCGCCCCTGGCAACAAAGTTTGTTTTTACGTTCCCATATTGATTTAATTCTGCCCACCCATGACTTGGCTCACTTGCCAGGCCGAGCTTAAGCGTGCAACATGGATTCCGATTGTAATTGTTGTTAAAAAAAATATAAAACATAATTCTAATATATTATTACAAGTTTACCAAGTTATATTGAACTAATTTAAGAATATTTTCCAGTAAACAACGACTTGGAGAAGCGCATTTCCGATGCTTTTTGTGTTTTTGATCACCATGGCGACAAGTTTATTGATGTCCGTGAAGTGGGCACGGTTCTACGTCTTTTGGGCTGTGTGCCCACCGAACAGGAGGTGAATGAGGTAATCTCGGCCACCGAATCGGAGGAGACCAGCGGCGAGGTGCACTTGACCAAGTTCCTGCCCCATGTCTCCCAGTTGCTCATGGAGAGAAAGTGAGTATAATCTATGGTTTACACCTTTTAGAAAATATTAGCTATATCTATACCAGAATGGAGCCTGCACCACCAGAGAAGATTCTTCAGGCCTTCAAGATCCTGGACCCGGAAAACAAGGGCTATCTGACCAAGGAGAGCTTTGGCAAACTGATGATGGAGGAGGGCGAACCCTTTACCCAAGAGGAAATGGACGAAATGTGGCCGGTGGCCATAGATCCTATCAGCGGCCATATTCCCTATGAGTTCTATTTGAATCAATTAATGGTAACTATGGCTTCTATTTAAAGTCTATTTTTAAATAATTTGATTCTTACTTTTTATTTCAGGTGTATTTGTAAAAGAATACAAAAATGTATAAAAGTGCAAGTGAATTCTAATAAAATCTTGATTATATAGACACATGTTAATGAAAGGTTTTGGGCTGCACTCACAGCATTTACTATTCCCACTATACAGCTGAGAAAACCTCTTTCGCTAGGGACTCCTGCTGCCACTTTCCACTCCTTCCATTAGGGAGTGCAGCTAACTAACCAAACTGGCCAAATGCGTTTCAAAGTAGAAGGCTAAGTCCCGGCACAGGACACTCGCTTCTGACTCTGGCACTAGCTTTTGCTTTGACTTTGACTTCGGCTTTGACTATGCCTGTGACTCTGGCAAAAAGGAGGAGCTTTGGCGTTCCACTTGGGGCGGAGCAGTGCAAAGTGGGTTGCGCATCATTAGCACAACTAATGGATGTTCACTTTTCTTACTTGGCCAAGTCGTGTGGACCGGGCCAATTTGCAGTGCGGCAGAAATTTAAATAAATTAAAATACCTCTCGAAGTGCATTTGCCAGAAGGAGTCGGGGGGAAGTCGTGTTCAGAGTCGTGTTCTCGCTTCCGTATTTATTAAATTCTAAATACACGCTGATGGATGCACTTAACTGCATCTTATGGATTAAAATATTTCACGTAATGCCACTGCCTCCTTTGGCCAATTTGAGTGATTGCATTGCTGTGAAGAAGACCAGGGTCCCTCCCCGTCCGTCCAAACAAGTTTTACGTGCGGTCGCCGCTGCCTAATGGACTTTTAATCTTTACAACTTGTAAGAAATTTCGTTTTGAATTGCGCCGACTAAGAGCAGATATTAGATTCGTTTTAAGATGCTTTAAAGGAAGAAGTAACTAAGGATCTCTTTAAATAAGATTTGAAAACATAAATCACAAAGCCAGTTACTCCCTGTTTGCATCTAATTTGAGGAAACCCAGAATTAGATTTGGCAAAAGTCCCGAAACAGGGTTAAGTATCCTCCTCCGACAGTCGCCAGTTAGTCCGGAAGCTGAGCTCGTAAAAAATAAAAACTCAGAAATGCCGAAGAAATTGTCAAAGTTCGAGGGAGACTTGCTGGAGAAGTGCTGCCTCCGCCTGAATCAATCCGGCCTGGGCCTCAGAGGCCAAAAAGCCGAGACTTGGGGCCGAGACTGAGGCTTCTGCCGCTGATGATGATTTACGCTCGACGAAGCGTAATTAAGATTTATGCTCCATACTCCATACTTCTGGCAAAATTCACATAGTATATGAAGTATGCACATAGTTGCCTTAATTGTTAGTTATGCGCTTTTGTTTGTGCGACATTAAAACTAATTAAGTAGAAAGAGTTCCAATAAGATTTATATGCATCAACGATTGCCAGTTGTTGTTACAAGTGTGTGCGGTGCGTGCGGTGTGTGAGTGCTGCAAATTAAAGCAATTAGTTGCATTTTATGACAATGGCCAGAAAGTACAAAGTGTCCCCCAGGCAAAAATATATGTATATATTTAGGGCCCCAAGGGAGGGGGCCTGTACTAATGAGTGGGTGGCGGTGGCAGGTGGCAAATATTTGTGCACCTTGATTGATATCAGCCAGAGGTTGTTTTCACAATTGAGATATTATGAATTAATTATTACAATTACCGAGAATAACAATGTCTTTGGCTGCCTAATTGATTGCCAATACTACCAGTAACTAAGCTAAATAAAAATAGGAATGCCTTAATATTTTGTGCATTAAATTAATTTTAAAAATATTTTTAAGAAGAAAAAATTACATTTCAGAGTTCTTAATAGTATCTTTCCTCCTCCTAGCTCTTGCTACTTTATTCTTGGCCTTCTTCTTTCTTTTCCCACTTTTCCATAAGCCAAGTTTACCCACATTCCTCAGCCTGCTTGCATATTTCTGCATTTAATTGAGCCAAATCTAATTTTTCTCGCCTTCCCCTGATTTTTATCGGCCTCACTGCTTCGGCAGTTTTCATTTTCCAGCTGGCGCTGGCCTGGAACTTTCAATCAACTTTCTGTTTACCTAGTGGCAGGCGGCACAGGCTTGCATTAATGCCAGGCCTGGGTTTCGTTTCGAATCCGAATCTGGCTTTGAGAACGTACAAAAAAAAATGAGAAATAATAAATAAGAGGCAAGGAAAGCGCAAGCAGGCTGTCGTAATTTCAATTTCAAGTGATTTTCCTGGCACGGCCGTTAATTGAATTTAAGCTCTGAAGAAAAATATAATTTGGATTTTTGCATGCTCTGGCCCCGGCGCGTAGCACGCCGAAAAGCGAAATCCCGCAATGGAAAGTCAAAGTCGAAGGCAGAACCAAGGTGAGGCACGGCACAGACTGGAATTGCAAAAGGTGAACAACATGTGGAGCCAGAGCCACAGCCAAAGCCAAAGCCAGATTCAGAGCTCTGCCGCAAAAAGCGTGGCCAGTGGCATGCAGTCTTTATTGTTGCAGCAAAGAGCAGCCGTCGACATCATCGTCATCGTCATGACGTCGTCGCTGCCATGTACAACACCCAAAGGTATCAGCAGACAAAATGCTAAAAATGTATTTACCACAAGACACAGCACAGGCAAAGGTACACAGCCTGTGTTGCTGCTCCCGACTGCGGCTGCCCTTAATGGATCCGCAGCACTTTGAGTGATTTATTTCACACGTTGATGAAATGGACAGCAATGGGCCGCATTTTGACGTTTATTGCAGCAGTGGCAAGCACTCGCATCAGCAGCAGCAGCAGCAGCAGCGGCGGCAGTTGAAGCAGCGCAGTGCCCACGGCATGTGTTCTGCGCATGCGCAGCCCTTTAAGAACAGAAACCGAGGCTCAGACGGCGACCAGGCTGGAGCCAGGCAACGAGTATCAAAGGAAGCTGGTGGGGACTCATCGAAATGCTCTTTCTGAAGGAAGCCACATTTGATAGGAGGAAAAATCTCGTTTAAATATATTATTTCCATTTAAAGGACAGAGGAATAAAAGGAAACGTAAGGTTTTCATAGAAAGAAGTTCAAATACATATTTACTATGTTTTTTGCTTGAATATCTTTAATAAATTTACATATAAATATCTGAAAAAGAGCTTAAAACATATTAATATTATTTTTTTATTTTTTAAAACAAAAAAGTCATAATTTCTCTAGCATTCAAAGAGCATTCCTCAGTCACCTTAATCTCAATTCTACATCATTTTGCTTTTTTAATATTTTCCTTTTCCCTGCTCGTTTCTGCTTTTTTTTGTGCAATATTTCTTTTTTTCTTTTGCAATTGCATTGGGAGCCTTGCACGTCTTTTGGTAATAGCCCCGCCGACCGTGCCCGCTTTAATGAGGCGCGCTCCTCATTCGGACGCCACGCATTTCGTAAGAGCAGTTTTGTGGCCGTTTACCAAAACGACGGATGTGGCTGGCAGGGCAAACTCTCGGCTATTAAAACATTTAATTGCAACTTAATTAGTTGAGGACCCGATGGAGCACTTCTCACGAGTGCAACTCCGCGAAAAATGCCAGCGCTGACCCCCATCGAGTCAAGTCGAGTGCTCGGGGTCGACGGGTCGGGTTTTCGCACAGTTCCACTCGGAAAATGCCACTCACGGAAAAGCCATTGTCGAGCTGAGCTGAGCGTTGACAAAAACCCCCGAAACACCACCCAACACCCTCGAGAGATGGAAAAGTCAATTTAACACATTCACTACGCCTCTTAAAATGTTGATATTTTAATTAGTTACGCTCTAAAGGATTTTCCACAGCCAAGTCAAGGCTTCACCCACACCCCAAAGAAATCGAATCCAGGGACTGTGGACCTAAAAGCCTGGATCATCGGCAGAGCCCAAGTCGCACAGACTCCAGCGAATGCAGCTGGAGAAAAATAAAGTGCCAAAGGGCACACATGGCACAGAGTATCTTGGCTTTTGTGGCTTTTGTTTTTAGCCATAAAGTCGCAGTTTGGTGTGAGTTTGCTGCACACTGGTGGAGATTTTGGGGGAATTTTTTAGGGGTATTTAAATGTAATCTTTGAACAAAAGGACATTTAAAATTTAAATTCGCTCATTTACATTTTGAAGCTATCCTTATTAAAAGGAAGCTTGTGGCATAAGTAAAAGTTGCGAGCTACACAAAAGTAACTTCCTTTTCCAATGAAGAAATACTTTATATAGCTATAAATCGAAATTAAATTATATAGAAAGTAGAGTACAACCCCTTTTCCTTTCCCTAAAACCCCGCTCATGGTGCTTAACCATATGCCAACCTACAGAGTTTTGTTTTCCCCTCATCGGTTTTTATTTTGGTTTTATGACAGCGCGCCCAACTGTGGCAATAAGTTCAAATGCCAGACCAGAGAGCCGGCGACTAAATGCATGGCTTAATGTGCCACAGAGGCTCACTGGCTGACTGGCTGACTTGCTGACTGGCTGAGGCCAAGACTAAGACTCCAAGTCAGACTCCAGCTCAGAGTCAAGCTCAGGCGGACAAAGGTTCCTCTGCGGAGTGGTGGCAGTGCCAAAATAAAAAGTGGGTGTAGCGGCACCAAATGCCATTGCCAACTTTCGGTCGAAAGGCAACGCCAACGCCAACGCATCTCGTGAGTCTCCTCCGATCCTCCCATCCTCCAAGCCCCTTCTCCATATCCTTTTCCACCGCTGATTTCCACTAATTTGATTAAACAGATTGAGTTTAATAAGGTTCGTGGCGGAAAAAGAAGAGAAATGCACTTGGCTGACTGGCCGGGGCAACAAATGCTGCCTAATTCAAGTGCCACATTTATTTTGTAAACATTTCACATCGCACTCGACCATAGAATAGCCCATCCGCACGACTTGTTGTGATACAAAATATGCCGGTTGAGCAGTGATACCACTTGAGAATTTGCCCACACAAAGGCCGCAGCACATCCCTAGTCCCAATCCCGATCCCGATCCCGGACCTGGAACAACCCAATCAATGGCCCCAGTGTTGTGCGTTTTGTGTGCACTTATGCGATCATTTGTTAAGTGTCATCGCGCCGGCATATGGGCAGGAAAACAACTCGAGCTCGGTACCAAACAAACTGGGCTAAGGGGGAGATCTGTCCCCTTTTCCAAAGGCAGAGCCTGTGATGCCCTTGGTTTGCTCTAAAAGGCAGCTCCCAGCTCGGGGGTATATCATTTCAGCAGCTCAACGGATGCAGGTCTAAGCGTTTTTTAGCAATGATCAGCCACCATTTAAAGTACATATTTTCCTGGGATGTAAATATATTTAATATAAGAATGTTCTTAGGCTTGTTATTTCTAGAACTTATATATAATATTTCTCTAAAAAATTCCCTCTAGTTTCACTCGATGTCTCTACCAATATGACCTTAACATAAGGGTATATCCTACAAAGTGCAGCTCGTAAACAAGCGAAATGTTGTTGCTGCCGCTGGTAGTGGTCTTTTTGTTGTTGTTATTGTTGTCTTTGGTGTTGCTGATGTTGTCCATGGTCATGGTAAATTTATGCACAATTTTTCGCGCTTTCAAAAAATATTTGCATCATTAATCGTTGCAAACTCTCCGGCATAGCGGCATCGGGCATTGTGGCTGCCCTGCTCCTCCTCCTTCGATCCACCATTCCGTTCCTGTTGTTTAGTTTGAGGCGTTGTCTGCGCCTAAAACTCGCCAACATCAGCGACCACATCCACAACCAAGTCCCCATCCAAGACTCCATCAAGCGGCATCGGCATGCGGGCCGTCGTTACAACGTTGTCGAAATGTTTTGTCAAGTTCTCGCCGCTCAACAACAATGTGGCATTTGCCCTCTGTGGGCTAAAGCTGAAAAATGAGAAAAACAAAATCAGCTAATACAGTCAAACTTGCATAAATCGAACTTTTCTTATAGACACTAAAGTAAGAGAGAGTTTTGATTATATTTAATTTATTTATTTGAGAAAATTCTAACTAAATTCTTAACTATCTATTCTTCTTGCATATTGATTATATCGATTGAATTTCAGACTCTTGACTGTAACAAGAAAACAACAAAAAAATTGGGAAAATCAGAAACCCTATTTGCTCCTTAACCACAATGGAAAGTTGCCTCTCGTCCGTAATAAACTTGAGAACTTGAAAATCATAACAGAGGCGAGCGCCTTTTCGCAACCGCAAAAGTCGTAAGTCAAGCACCGCTGAACGACTCATAACCCGGAATACTTATATATGTACACACAGATATATATATATCTAAGCCATGAAGCACAGCAAACACCCAACACCCACTATTTGCTTGTTCCACAGCTGTTCCCCCCCCGGCGCACACATAAACTCAAATAGAACAACTTTTGGCCAACTGAGAAGTTCGGGTTGCAGGCTTCAGGCTGCAGCAAAAACAAAGGAAACCGAATGAAATTATCAAATGTTTAATAGACTCAACGAGCTGAAAAGCCCCACTACCCCTAACCAAGGATGATGGATGAAGCTGTCGAAGCTAAGGCCAATACCAAGGACCTCTTTGGAAAAGGAGCCAGCGAACTCCGCTTGTACTTTTCCTCGGAAAAGTTTCCAAACTGGAGTTACGCACCTTCAATGTGCAACAAGTGGCAGCCATAATAAAACCGAGCTGCAGTCGAACTTTTGGTACTTCCAGTTTGCCTAACATATATCATAAATATAGTTTTGGGGACTGAAAGTTAAGTTTATTTGTTGGAATTTGTTAAACTCTTTTGTTACTCAAAGTTTTTATTTTGGCTGAAATCTAAAAATTCCAAGAATGGAAAACTCTAATAAACATAATTTGATTTACAAAAGGTCAAATAACTTCCCTCACATATCAACTCACACCTTCACCACCTCCATCTTTTGCGAACAAATCTCATTTGGAACTCCAAATCACGTATGATTACGACCTATTATTAAACCATCGATGAAAAATCCCTCGCGCCGCCAGAACATTTCCTGTGCCGTTGCAACGCACAATGAACTCATAAATTGACGCACCCTCCAAAAGCGACAACATAATCGGCCACGCCGAAGGCGATACTCCCATATACCCCGGATACTCCGATACTCCGGTACTCCGGTACCTTCGAGGCAAACGATCCAGCGACAAGACGACGACAAAGGCGATCCCAGGCGCACTTGTAAATGGCATGTTGCAACAAGCCTAAATATGCGCCACACACAAGCACAAGGCGGCACTAACGGGCCAGCAGCAACATCATCGGCCACATTGCCAACATTGGCAACAACAGCAACAGCAACAGCAATGTTGACTCCTACGCAACGGCGACATTGCTGCCTGCCTCTATTTAGCTGCGCCGAAGCCTTGACAATGATCGTCATTAATTGAGAGGCACAGGCGGAGACCCGATAGTTGCCAGAGATGCACAGAGAGAAAAGAAGGTTAAGATGATACAGAAAATGTTTACTATCAAGAAGGTTGCTTGGCTCTTTCTCTGTCATGAAATTAAAGGTATTCTGCTTCTACTTTTTACTATAAAATATATTATAATATATTTATAGAGAGTAAGAATAGCACTTGATGTCTCTGTGTAGTATTGGGTTACCTTACCGCCAGGCGAATTATGAAAAGGTGGGCTTGGTGAGGCACTGGCACTCTGGCTGTACTTGGTGCATTGGTGCCTGGGAGGGTTTCGGCTTTCTAAATGCGTCAATGCCATCTCATATATGTGTGTGTGTGTGTGTAAGTAAGCCTGCGAAACGAGCGACCTTTAACCCAGAAAGTAACGAAAATCTAAGCAAATATCTACGCATTTACTGGTATCTACGCAGATTTATCTTTGGGGACACATACTCGAAACAAGCGCTGAAACCTAAGCTCAAAGCCAAAGGCTCTTACATAAATAAGTACGCGGATGTGGGTAGACTTTTCTTTAGTAAAGAGAAGACATTTCAATGGAGAGAGTAACTAAAGATGTGAGATTTGATGGATGCTTATCCCAGGATGATGCCATAGAGTAAGAGGCTTGAATACTTGATATAAAATTTTAAATATTTGTAGCATTTATCTGGTGAAGCCCATTTAGGCCATCGGAAATCCATCGTTTGGGGGCCCAAAAATTCCAACCGATATTCACATCAATCTGCACACTGATCCAGAGCATAAGCGAGGGCTTAATTTTAGCTCCACATTGACCTCAATGCGAGTGGGTAACGAAACCCAAATGATGACAGCTACCGATATGCAACAGATTCCCGAACCCTCGCCTCCTTCCTTCCTTCCAAACTCCAAATTACAGAGCCATAAGGCACAGTAACAACAACAACAACAAAAGCCGTCAAAGGAATACAGGGAAGAGTTCTGCGAAATTACAGCTGAAATGGCCGCGAAATTCTTAGCATGCCGCGTAATTTGTTGGTAGCCGGCTTTTGTGCCACACGAAAAAGAAATCACAATCTCATTATGGCATACACCTTTTGGCAAAAGCAGGCAACGGCAACGGCAACGGCAACGGGCCATCCATAATTATAAAGAGCCCTTAAGTACTTGTTAACAAGTTCGATATCTGGGCGATTTACATGATGTTCTCTGGTTCTCCGGCTCAATTCTTCAGGCTCTTTGGGCTCTGAAAAGAAAGTGCAAAGGAAGGAAGGCAGTGGCCTCCGAAAGGAACATTTGTGATTTGAAGAGCGAGATAAACCCATCGGATGGGCCTCTTTTTTTAGGTTCGCGTATTGCCAAAATCACGGCCCGAACAAATTGAATGGTTATGCTTTATGGCTTATGGAAACCGGCAGCTGATTCACTCGCTGCGATTTGTGGGCCATAAAGTCGAATGCAGCCCTAATTAAAGAGAGAATCTTGCAAAGAGAGTCAGACAGGGAGATGCACTGGAGAAAAATACATAAAATTGAGATTATTAATCTCAAAAAAGTGGCATTCTTTAAAACAAATAATGTAAATACAGTTAAATTTAATTGCTTAGTATATTTATTTTGAAGTGAACACTCGTAGCTTAGTAATTCTCCCTCTTATTTTTTTAAAGTGCAACTAAGACGCGTCTGGAAGACGCTTCCCCTTACTACCCAGAAATCTTCGGCGATAAGCCAACCGTTAAGAGTCTCCCCGGCCAACAGACAGTCTCGGCCATTAGCAGCGATTGGGGCTACGTTGTCGATGTGCCTAACCATTAGCAATTAATTAAAAAATTAGAATATATTACGAAGAGACCGATAGACGGCAGAACTCCGATTGGGCAGAGATGTCGCCTTATCTGATGTCGCATCTCCATTGACATCCAAACGAATTAAATAAATTGAAAATGGCCTGAAATATGTGTGCCCCGGACGAATTTGAATGAAAATTTGTTTCTCTCCCTGGCCCTCTTCATCTTCTTTGAATCGTTTGGGAAGATTCCCCAAGCTATTCACATAGCTCAGCTCAGTTCAGCTAGCTAGCTCAGCTCGGTTCGTTTCAGGCAAATGTTGCATATTTACGAGCTATTTATGCATATTAAAAAATTCCCTAAGCTTTGTGGGGAAAGAAGGGGGAAAAATCAAATCAAAACTAGATAACAGTAGCTGGGCATGCACTCCCTTTCTTGGCCCACACTTTCCTGTATACCTGCATTCAGAATGCATGTTTTTTATTTTTTCATAAAAAGAGTCAAAGAGTCCCAAAGGAACTCGAAAATACCATCCTCCTTGTGCCTCGCTCGAGATGCATTTACTGATAAAGATTTGTCTGTTTTGATTTTTTATGATGCCACAAAGGTTGGCTGCTTCACAAATTGAAAGTGCCCCGGACGGACAGAGGCTATTTGTGCAGCACTCCAAGAGCGCACATAAAAATCACATTTAATTTATCGAGAATGCCATTAAAAAAATATGATCATTAATTTGGCCGCTATGCAAATGCCATTACAATTATTGCACGGATGGATGTTCTAGGAAAATGCAGGAAATACGCTTTGAAATATTTTTAAACTCCTCGAAAGTGTTTAAACTGGAAAGCCATTAAACCCATAAACTGACTTAAATCATAGAATTTATGGGTAATAGATATTACCAAGATGTGTCATAGAGAAAAGTTAAGAAAGGTCTTAAAGAAATGAATTATTAAATTTTAAATTAAGGGAAAAACACTCACTATAAAATAAACATAGAAAACAAAGACATTATGCTAATAACCATTCGCCAGTGCCAGTTCCAGTTAACCCATTATGGTTTTAACTTGGCCAACAATTGCTGCGGGGAAGAGACTCACTTATTTGCGGTGGCTTCGATGTCGGTGTTGGGATTAATATTTCCCCCACTGACAGCCCTTTCATCAGGTTCGAGGTCGGAACTAACACATTGGGATTATTTTTAGTTTCCACAACGTTGTTGCGTGTCCATCCTGCTACGCAAAACCGCATGGGAAATTGCCATTCAGGATGCCGGCCGGCCAGGCCTTAACACATTCCATGTTGGCCCTCTAACACAGTTATCAAGTTGTCAAGCGGGCCTACAGCAACTGCTATTATTGGCATATGTTGTTTGTTGTGTGTGTGTGTGTGTGTGTGCGCCAGTCCAAGGACCAAAAGCCAAACAATCCAACAATTGCGTGCGGCCGGCAGATGAGCCAGGGCTTCAAAGGGGGCGTGGCAGCCCCAAATCAAACGCCCCGTGACCATGTGCACTGCACACTGGAAATCGCTTGCTGCTGCACATTGCTCCCAGCATTGGTTATTATGGAATGGAAGCCGCAGCGCATTATCACAAACTATGTCATAACCTCAATGCATCAATTACGTTCCAAAGCCAACAAATTAGAGATGCCTTCATCAAGAAGGATGCAGTGTGACAAGGACTATGCAAAACATGTATGGGAAATATATAAACTACAAGTCTTTAAATTTAAACCTTAAGAAAGTTGTATATATTTCCCCCTGTGTGGGTTGCCAACATCTCGTGGCAACGTTATAAATGAGCTGCAATTGGAATTTAGCGCATAATCAATGAGGGAACCAAAGTCGAAGCCAGAATAGCAATCTCCTGGCAATGGGCGAGGCCTTGGCTCTTGGCTCTGGCATCGCGATAAGCGGCTAAAACAAATGTCATACTTGCAACACGGTAGCAACATGTGTTGCGGCCAGCTCCCCGCAACTACCGCATTGCATTGCTTGTCCGACTAATATGATACGAGGCCAGTCGCCGGCAATGCCATATAGTCATATAGCCATTGCCAGCCTCATCCGCATCCCCATCATAATCATCATCATCATCATGGTCGTCGTCCTCGTCGTTGTCGTTGTCTGGCGACTTTCGCTTCATAATTGATATTTTTGTTTCGTGTTTTTGGGAAGGAACATGTGCAACTGAAGCGCAAGCAAACAACCATCATCTAGTGCAGAGGAAAAAATTACTAATGCTATTTTGTAATAAAAATTAAATAAAGAAAATCATAAAATATTTAACTGATATAAACAAAAGCTCAGCTTACTCTTAGTATCTAAGATGATTTTTTTTGAAAACTCTTGATTTTTTTCCTGTGCAACTAGCAACTTGGAACCGGCAACCAGCAACATGTTGCTCATGTCGATAACAACGAGCAGCTCGTGTCGGGAGCGGGAGCGGGCTGTGACTAAGGCTCAAGCTCAGTCTTTGGCTCAGGCTCAGGCTCATGCTCCGGGACCATGGCCAAAAACCCCAAACCATACCCAGCCCACATGGTCCGCAGCAGCTCTCCCGGTTGAATGAATTCCATTTTTGCGTGGTTGTGAGATTTGAATTTATAACTTGGCCGCGACACAGGTCCGCGTCGCGACTTTAAGCGAGTATCTATGACTGTGACGTTCGCTATTGCATTATCTTTGATTTAAAACCAATTCATCAACCCGCTGACTGCAGCGATGACTCTGTTCTGCCTCGCGATTCTGGGATGTGACTCCGGGATCCCGATTCCCAAGACGATGACTGTGATGGTGACTCGTTCGAAGACTTTGGCCTGGGTGGGTTGCACTAATTGATTTTCGTTGGCAGTGCCGGCTTATGAGTAATGGATGCCGAACTGCACATCTAAATAGATGCCCCGGAGCTGGCTCTGACTCTGATTCGTGGCAACGAGGACGACCATGGCCATGGTAATGATCATAAATCAAGGTCTGAATTAAAGACAAAGCGATTGGGAGTGGGCCCGACTTGTTCCAGATAAGCGGGAAGCAGGAAACATTAGAAATCTAATGATTCTCCTCTAGCCATATTCCTGAAAAGCGTCGCCAGGAAGATATCGTGATTAACTGGAACGGTTATGCCATTCATTATGGCTAAAGAGGCTTAATAAGCCCGGACTGGAGTGTCATATCTTTGGCATGTCGGAGCAGAATAATAAGTGAGTATTTTAATTAAGAGAAGTTTGGCATTAAGGCTTGCTTTTAGAAGGGGACAAAATATATTAGTATCAACTGAATTTTCAATTTAAATAAATTTCTTAAGTCTTGCCACACTTTATGTAAGTTTCCTAACAAAATGTGTCATTTCTTTTTTAAAGTACTCTTAACCATTGTTATCGTTTAAAGTTTTTCCAGGTTAATGGGTGGAGTCCCTTTTTTTCAGTTAACCTTAAATTCCCTCAACATTCCCACCCTATCTCCCTATTTTTGACAAGAAAATCCCCCAACTGGCTTTGGACGCGAAGAACCTGTCCCGCAGTTGAGGGGGGGATTAAGCCCGGAGACAGGCCCTCTGAAAAGCGACCGACTGCACCCGTAACCGAAATCCAATTTGGGGCCAGGAGCAGTGCAGGCCGGATTTGGGGCCTCCAATCCATCTATCTGACCCAAAGACACACTCAGATACACACACCCGGAGTTGCAGCTTTTGACTGTAACTCGACAATTTCCCTTTCGATTTCAGCAGTAATCAAAACTGTCCACTTTGTGTCATGTCACACGCGACAACGGCAGCAACGGCAACGGCAACAACCACGTCAACTGCAGATACTTCACATAAACAAAAGCACAGGCCCGGGCTCCAACTACAACTATCCGACTGTCCAGCTGTCAGAGACAGCAAACGGAGAGACACACACACACTCGCCGCTACGCACAAGTCATTCAATCAACTTGAGAGGCCGATGCCCAACTTGGGGGCAGCGATTTCAGAAAACAAACTAGAAAGAAATCCTATGGTCAAGTGTCGACTATGAGACACCCGTTACAAAAACTTATTAGAGTTTAGATAGCCTTAAAATAGCCAAAACCAAAATACTTTTAAAAGATATTATATAAAAGATATTATATCTTCAATCTAGTAAAACTATGATATTTATTTCTATTACTTATTCAGAAATCTCTTCCAAAAATTCAATATTTATTTTACATTTTCCCTTTCTTATTAATTTTTTATTTATTTTAAATAAATTATTAAATATATCCCTATAGTTTTCATAACCCTTCAAGTCTCCTATATACCCTTTTCCCCCATGAGCTTCTGGGTAGATATAAAAATACAGCAACGACAGTGCGTTCAATTGTACAAACGTCTTGTGGCGGATTATGATTTTGTGATTTGGTGCCCGAGTCTGAGCCTCAGCCCAGATCCCCCCCACCCGACCTGGAGCCCACTTCCCAGTGCGTATCTCTCAGATACTTAGGCTTACACACAGTGCCAGGCATGTCTAATTGCGCGCACATGTCCGGCCAGCCGACACGCCCCTTGGGTGTCTCTGCATCTGTCCCGTCTGTGGAAAAGATACAGAAACAAGCACAATGAGTGAATTGTGCGATCTGTGGGCATTGTTTTGATTTAGCGATAAATATATAGTAGGATACTTTGCCACGCCGGGCTTAGCTTGATTGAGATGACTGGATAATCGAAGTGGAGGAGTGAAGAAGTGAAGAAGTGAAGAAGACCAGAAGAGTTCCTATGATGGCTAATCATTTCAGTGAGTTTTTAACAAATTAGCAGGTTTTTATCAGATAATTGTAAAAGTATAAATAAATATGTAATAAATACTGCGAAGACTCGATTTTTGAACTCTTCTAAAATAAATCTACAAAAATATAGTTGCACTTGTAAGTAATTTTAATAGTTATCTAAAGATAACTAATATCAGACCTCTCTATATGCTATTATTATTTTTAAAACCCAGTTATAGATTTCCTAATAAATTCTTTATAACCCAAACTACACATCAAGGGATTAGCTTAAGTAACAACTTCAATTCAACTTGTCCCAGAACGCGCGCTTATTCAGATATTTATGAACCATTAAGGCACCTTTATCATAAAAGCTTTTTGTATATCTTTAAGGCTGTAAAACGTATTATGGCCCCTGTAAACCTCTCCCCTAGAACCTGGGGCAACGCCAACTGTCAACCTTTTGGCATGCAAAGAGGCGCCTCCGCGGCAGTCATCGCGACGCCGAGAGGATCGAATCGAAAGCCACCGAGGCAGTCGATCCTGTGCCTGGGCGATAATTACGCATGCAGGTGGCGCGCTTCATTGAATAATGCGAGTGCATAAATTAATTAAATTACGTTATAAACTTGGAACGCTAGCAGCGGCAGCGGCTGCCTCACGCATTTGTCGCATAATTACGGGAGGCGAATCGCAAAAGGCAACAAAGTCCAGCCACAGCCTCGGCCCGAACCTGAGAGCCTGGCCTGGGCCAGGTTGTTGCTTTGATTGGAAATCGTTGTTTGGTTTTAATTTTTGTCGCACGGCCACCCAGCAAGTGGCCAGAGCAGTGGCGAGTGGCAAGGGAGCCGGGCCAGCGCCAAATGATTTGCATAGCCAAGGCCTCTTGCCCCAAAGGCAAAAAACACCAGAGACACTAAGCCAAATAAGGTAATTTTGTTAAATAAATAAATTAAGAAAGGGGAAAGTATTGGGAATATTTTTTATTAGTTTTGAAATTTTTAAATAATTTTTAAGCCTTTCTATGGCTTTGAAATCTATATAAGATACTTTATAAATATGTAAGTACTTTAAAGATACTTTATAAAGTTTTACAATGTTTTAGTATGTATTGTTATGTACTATTTTATAACAAAACTTTAATATAAGTATGTTTTATGATCTCTAATTAAACAAAAGAAATCCTTAACCACGTAATATTTTTCTTCAAGTGCAGCAGGAGCAGGCGCTTGGCGCTTTGCACTGGGAGCTGTTACCTCCGAAGCTCGGCCGCTGTTCCGCCGCCCGCTTTGTGCTGGTCTTTCGCTTTTTGGCCCACATCGGAGGAACAGGAACATGTCGTCCAATTACTCGTTTATTCAATGGCGTTTGCATTAAGTGGACGCGTTAATTACGCCACCGTGCGACGCGACGCGACGCGGCGACTCGACTCGATGCGAGAGAGGTGCAGGCGAAAATGTTAATTAAGTGATATTTTCGGCACCACGGCCCGCGCAGACATCCCAGATATCCGCCAGCTATCCGGCCTGGCAATTGGGTTTCGGTCTCGGATCTCGGGTCTTGGGCCTCTCCTGTAATTAAGTTGTCCTACGAACTACGCCATTTGCCGCTTTTGTGCGTGTGTTCACAGCGGAAGGTAACTTTTTCAAGGGGTTTTTCTTTGTGCTACCAAAAAAGTTTTCACTCAAGGTCGTTGGCTGAACTTGTCTAGAAAGTTTGAGTGAAAATTGTTAGATACTAAAACATTAGTAAGACTGAGCGGATTTTTTAGATCCGTAAGGTGCAGGGAAACACTCTGTTTAAGGAGGCAAAGGTGTGGCACATTCCTGGACTGGGTATTTAATTCAGCATTCCGCATATCTGGCCATCTGACTGTATAATCTACGGAGCAGCAGCAGCAGCAGCAGATGCCGTGTGCATTAGCCTAACTAGCCGGCTTTAGATGCATCATTAATGTGCATTTGCTGGCTTAGATTTTGCGCCCAGATAACCACGCATGGGAATCGCCGGAGTGCCGGAGTGGCGGAGTCAAAAAACATTAGAGCACTGCTGTTCTCTACGCTCTGCTTCGGCAGCCAGGCAACCAGGCAACCCTTTTGTGCGCTGCTTAAAAAAGCAAACAAATAAAAATGATTTATAACGCAATGCGTTGTTGAGGTTGCAGCGCCGCCAAAAGCGCCAAGTGCCCAGCCAACCAACCAGCCAGCAGCGGCCCTCGAGGCGAATGGACATCGAGAAGGTTGCTCCCGCTGCCAGCCTTGGCTCCGGGTTCCCTCTGGTATCTGGTTTAGGAGCGATCCCAGTTCCCGTTCTGTGTGGTGCGGTGCCCAAGCTAAAAGTCTATGTTAACTTTGATAAATCGCTGCACTACTAAAATGCGATAAGCGTGCGAGCGCGACCGTCGCATCGCGCTGATGAGGAGTCCAAGTCCCCGAACTGCCGAACCAGAGCTCACAGCTCCTAGCTCCAGACTGCGAACCCGGGAGAGTGTCAGAGATGCCAAGAACCTTATCACAAAAATTGGTAAGCTAAAAAGAGGTGAAAACTATTATTATATTGAAAATTGCTAGTGATAAATCCCCCCTATAATTTTATAACATTTTGTTATCATATTCTAAGCTCTTTAAATATTTTGTTCAGCTAGTTTAAAGCTTAAACAAGTTAGAAAAGCCAAGGAATCTTACCTTAAAGTCTTATTCCTGCCCAGGAAAAAAGCCATTTAGACAACACTCTTGAAGAGACCAGTCCAGGGAGCGATGGCGATGGCGATGGCTACTGTGAAAGGGACGATGGCCAGTTGATCGGACGTTGTAAACGCATGCGCTGATTGCAGTGCGATAGTCGCCGCGGACTGGCCTGGCCCCGGTCTGGGACCTGGGCACTGCGACGAACTCGTACTTATGTATGTACTCCGCTAGTGTCCAGCAAGTACTTGCCACAATGATATCTGCATGTCTATCTTAGATGAGCGCACACTCACACACGCACAGCTGCAAGAGGCGTTGAGTGGTGTACGCCTGCGTGGCTACCGCTTTCTGGAGGCCACTCCGCCGCGTCCGCTCTTGGCCGGGTCTTGGCCCGGGTCCCCCCCACTGCTCTGGGCCATTGCGTGTTGTGGCAAGTCAAGTGCAGCAATAGTCCGCATGTGTCAGGCAGCAATACATACACTCGCGCACAACATTTTAGCGACAAAGTAAAGTAAACCCAGTAAACTTTTTAGTTGAGTAACTTTGTAACGGCGCAATCAGTAACTTTGTATTGTTAGGGAAGAA
Source organism: Drosophila kikkawai (assembly GCF_030179895.1). Classification (NCBI taxonomy): domain Eukaryota; kingdom Metazoa; phylum Arthropoda; class Insecta; order Diptera; family Drosophilidae; genus Drosophila; species Drosophila kikkawai. The sequence goes on along the minus strand of NC_091729.1, from coordinate 17,795,358 downwards.
CTTAACTTGAAGGGAGTTTCTTTAATAAATAGGGATACCTATCATCTGTATTGAAGACAGAGTCTCATTTTGATCCTCTGTAATCACACGAACTCTTAAACAATTTTATAATATTATTATCCATTTTCAAATATGTATTCTCTGTATTTTATCCCATATATTTTCCCCTTTTTATACTAAATTATTTATTCCTTCCCTTTGCTCACTGGGTTGTATCTGCAGGCTCCTCTTTCCCCCTCGACTGGCGCATACCCCATACTCCTCCCATATTCGCGATCCGCTCAGTACTTTGTGCGATACGTTCGCTTATCTAGCGCCTTGAACTTGTAATGTTGGTTATTTTGTGCAAATATTGCGTTAATTAAAATATTTTAGTTGCGCCTCGTTGATAATGGTCGTCGTTGACGTCGCTTGCTGTTCGTCTTGTTGTTGTTTCTGTTGGCTTTGGAGACTCCCTTGGGGCTTCCTTTGGCTTTGCTGGAGTGTGTGTGTCTGTGTGTGTGTGGTGTTAGTGGCGTTGACGGCATTGGGTTCTTGCCACCGACACCTTTTCCTGCTTAATGTGGCACCGACAGAACAGTGAAAGAAAAAGGTAAGTCAGTTTACTGTTTACTAATAAAATATGTTGAGGAATATTAAATCCAATTCAGAAAGTACACTGATAAAAAAAAACAAGAATTTTGGTCATAAAAACGAGATTTTTCGGTCACGAAAATGGCTTAAGCATATTTTGGTCTTCTTTGGATATTTTCGGTCATCTTTTAAGTACTTTTTCATTCTACATTTGAGATTTTTCAAATATTATTTCAATCCTTAAAAAAGTTTAAAATAAGAACGATAAACGACCGAAAATCTTAAAAAATTACCATAACAAGGCTTGAATTAAGAAAAAAAAAAAAAATTGTTTGAATCCTAACGAGAGACCGGCATTAGTTAATACTACTAAACATTCGTAATACCAAACATTTTAAATTAAACATTATTGTGAAAGAATTTTTATAATCTGTAATTATAGAGCTAGAAATGAATATTATAAATTAAATTAGTATTAGAAATTTTATTAAAAGCTACTTACATTTTTTTTCCCGGCTGGGATCCGAACCCATGTCTCAAAATTCACAGACCGACCGCTTACCAACTGGGCCACTGAGGCAAATCAAACACTAATGTCGGGAACGTAAATACATACAGTTCCAAGGACAGAGAAAACAAAAAAAAAAAATGTATCTCCCTCTCTGAGCTAAAAATAGTTTTTTAAGAATGGTCGTAAGAGCGAGACGGCACTATGACTTCCATTTTTGTGTGAGAAAAAAAGAGACAACACTAGAAGCCGTCTCTTCTGAATTTTTAAGATTAACAAAAATCTTAATTTACGATTTTTATTTCTTAAAATGAATCATTTTCGGTATTACTTTATGATTTTTTCTTCTTCTTATTAGAATATTTGGTCTTTTTTTAAGATTTTTTTTTTTAAGAATGCCAAAAAATGTGCAAATCTTAAAAGTAGATTATTTTGTTCGTAAATATACCCTGAAAAATCTCATTTCTAGAATTTTTGGTCTTATAGTAAGATTTTAAATTAAGAATGCGCAAAATCTCAAAAGAAGATTTTATTTTTTTTATCAGTGTAGTGAGTTGCCTATTGAGTTTTTTTTCATAAAAGTTCAGCTTGTCATATATTAATGTATACAGTTTCTTAAATATTTATTATAATAAATTGTATAAGTAAAACCTACAAATAAATTTTATAAATATTTTCCAGTGCACTTACAAGTTACCAGTTAGCTGTTGCCAGTGGCAAGTGGATTGCGTTTTCAGCCCGGTTAGCTGGCAAGTTGGCAGCACAGAAAGCTGGCATCTACCTTCTATGATTAGATAACCCCAGCCAAGTTAAAGTCCCTGGGTGGAGTCAAAGTCAGGCCAAAACGGCATCTGGAGAGGTGATGGAGAGCCCGGCACGTATGCGCGTCAAATATTTGCATTAAGATGCCAGATAGCAAATGTTGCGTTTTCGCATTTGGCCGCTAAACATTTATAATTACTTAACGCATCTTATCGGCCGCGGCCTTTGGGCGACTCAAAAGCGCGAACGAAAATAACTCCGATAAAGTGAGCTGCACTTCAAAGTGTCCGTCGAAGGTTCGACGGCTACGGCTCGTCCATTGGCCATTGGCTTTGGTACTTCTACTCTTCACTTGTGGCACTTGCCACTTGGCACTAGATGCTTGGGATATGGGGATCTCTGGGGATCTGGGTGCTCGGATCTCGGGGCAGCAGACACGCCCGGGGGGCAAGTCAACGAACCCAAATGGAGCGTAACTATATTCAAAGTGCCATTCGAGAAGCCGCACACTAAAACTCACATGGCCCGCTTCGGGTCCATTTCGTGCAAAGTTCAAAGCGAGGGCGACTCAAAGGGGGTGTCTTGAAAAGTATTCAAAAGCTGGCTGAAGATTAATTTAAATATTTTAAAATTATTACGATAATATAGTCTCAAAATGAAGAACTGAAAAGTATAGAATTTGAATTGAATATAATATTTGTGATTATATTTATTTTGTGTAAGGTTAAAAAATCTTCTTAAGCTTTTGATTTGTTCTTATAATTCCCAAATAGAAATTTCGTAAACGTAACTTAACCATAATAGAATAAGCTTTATATCTATATATTTTGTTTGTCTTTAATATAATCCTTGATTATATTTTAGAAAACTTAAACTCCAACTTCTTTTTTTGGAAACTCCTCAAGCCGCCCTCGATTCGAGCAAGGAGCGCATTTCGAATTGCACCCACGCATTTGTTGTAACAAATTTGTAGCGCGTTCTCAAAAGCACGTGACTCTGCAGCCGGGCCGAAAGACGAGCAGCAGTGTAGGACCCCAAACCCAAACCCCACCCAATAAAACCTACAAAAAAAAAAGGAAAGGAAAAAGAAAACCCAGGGCCATGGTATCGAACGGAGCACTATATATCCCCATCTAAACGCCATTGCCGGGCGGAAGTGTGAGTGCATTTTGGCCGGAGCCCCCCGACTGTCCACCCCGGTGTCCGAGGTCCGCTCAGCCAGTGTGCGGAGCGAAAGTAATTGATTTCCTTTATAGTTGAGACAGTTTCGAACTCAAATGGCTGCAGCGGCAACAACGTTGCCAACGTCAGTGCCACATAGCCCTTGTCCCTTGCACTGAACAAAATTTTATATTTGAGGAATCAATTTTGAGTTTATTTTTTACTGTATTATGTTAAGAAGTTAGCTTTTCTAAAGTTCTTATATTTTTAATTTAAGTTTATCAAATTTTTATTCGGATATCCCTAGACTAAATTTCTTAGATCTCCAAGATCCAAGATACAAATTTCTAGGAAATTAGTTTAAAAAGAACATTAAAACCTAAAAAACTTTTTAAGAATTTAAAAGAATAACATTTTCTGTTAAATATTAATAATATTTTCTTAATAGATTTTATATAGTATTTATATATTAAAAATTTGTATACAATAATTCAATTTCAATATTTATTTCTAACTATAGATTTGTTTATCTTATTTTAAAAATTAAGAAAAATGTAATAATAATTTATATATATTATACAAGTCTCTCTATATTTTTCTCCCAGTGTCCTGCCATTTTACACTGCTCACATACTTGGGCTTCCTGTCCGTCCATCGCCTTTGGCCCGCTCTGTTTGCCGCACGTGTAAATGCTCCAAACATGTTGCGGTTTTCGGGTTGAACCTAACACTTTTTCGGTGTTTTATTGCCGCAGCCGTGAGATGTTTTAAATAAAGATTTTTTATTGTCAATGTGTGGGGAATAGTGTTGCGGCTTTTAGCTTTATACCAACCGAATCTCCACGGCATTAGCCCAGCTCAGCCCCAGCTCCGCCTCCACCTCCACCTCCACTTCCACCCTTTCCAAATCGCTAAAGTCGGCGCGGTGCATTCACTTTAAAGTCCGGAGGTCGGAAAATTGAAAATGTCAAAGGTGCAGGAAGCGCTTAGACCAGGCGACGCCAAATTAACATGACGAGGATGTGGATAGGGGGAAGCGGAAAATCAGGGGAACCCATCGTATAGGATCAAATGTTTCAAAGGCGTGAAAATAGTTGGAAAAAGTTGAGTTAAAAAAGGGGGAAGCATATGCTAGTTTTCTGCTCTTACTTTAGAGTATAGTTTACATTATTAAGCAGCTGGATATAAAGTTTCAAGGGATTGTAAGGCGAACCCTAAATTATGCAAATAGTTTTTGGATTGAAAAATATCCATTAAAAAAATTATAACATAATTTTTAGCCCCTTATTTGATGGTACATTAGTGTTTTGGATTTTTAAAGATTTTACCTTAATCTAAAATTCATATTTCGCTTGAAAACAGTAAGATAAACCAAGTAAATATTTATTAAAATACAAGAGCTTCAAGTTTCATTTCATATTTCCGTGTTCATCCCCCTCCTATAAATAGAAATCAACTTTTTACTGAGTGCTCGATAGGCGCCGAGTTTTACTTGGGGCGTTCCTGGGTCTGGGACCCGCAATCAATCTACCACATATTTAAAATACAATTTTATGTAAATCTCAAGAGACGGCGCATGCCAAAAAACGCTTGGCTAGTGTGACTTTTGATGATGTTTAACATTAATCGAACTGCTTATAAATTTGATAGATATCGTTTTTGAAAATTGATTAATGAGCGGCAACGGGCGAATGTCTATAGCGGATAATGCGTTTAGCAGACAGAAAGCGTTGAGGATGGAATAGTTTTGGTGAAACCATCGCCGGGCCATTAATGAGACCAATTTGGTCTCGGCCCACGATGAAGCTTCAAAATGTTGCTTATATAAATAAATGCAAACAAACCGCCGACAAAGATGATTTATTAGATGCTGCACTTGACACCGCCAGGGGAGACCCGGAGTTGGCTGCCAGCTCATGATGTTGCTGATGCAGATGACGTTGATGATGAGCAGCCTGTGATTCGATTTGCCGCTGTGTGTGTGCAACAGCAGCGGCAACCATATGTGGCAGGGCAACATTTATATGCAACATGCGGCCCTGCAACGTGTGTTTTCCAAGCTGTTGATGAATGCCAATGCGATTGCTGTTGTTGCCACTGCTGTTGTTGGAGGCGCAAGTGGCAAATGCCTGCTGCCACGGTGGGCGTGGCAGGCAGCACTCAGCGGCGCGACTTGACTCCCACTTGAATTTGCATTACAAAGGCAACACAAATTGCGCGCTGCTCTTTGTACCGGCGAACGATGGAGGATGCAGCGGAGGCTGGAGGATGTCAGGCAGCTCCTTGCAAGGTCTAGGCAGGAGAGGTGCACATCCAGAGTTGGTAGCGACAAAGAAATATATATTTAAAGCCAGGGAAAAAGTATAAATTCACGCTGTTTTAGATGTTCAAAAGAATAAGTGATATTAAAAGAATTATTAAGTACATTTATAAATATGAATATATTATGTTGAGACTGTAAAATATTTATTTATATTTTAGTTAAAGGATTATGTAAATATTATAATCTTTAATATTCTATATACAATCTTTAGAACACTTTTCAATCCCACCTCGCCAACTTCAGGTTTGTTTGTGAAACCGTAATTGAATATTGAAATGCATTTTTCATTAGCGCAGCAAAGCCTTGGCAAGGAAGCGAGAGAGACCGATGTTTCCTGAAAGGGCCAGTACAAAACGGGCCTAGAAAAATTGCGTAGAATGAAAATTCAATTAAAGTTTATTACCTTTGGCTCCACTGGCTTAACCCCCTCGGCTTTCACAAGTTTAACCGCCCGGGGACTTGTGGTCTATTTGTTGCATTAATTCTATAGCAGCTGTTTTCTCAAGTTCCTGCCACGGCAGCAGCAGCAGCAGCATCAACAACAGCAACACCAACACCAACATTGCATCCCGGCAGCAACAGTTTGTAAATTGCATGCCTTTGTTGCGATTTTCCACAGAAAGTTTTTCTTTGGACCCGCTTGCTGGAGCTGCTGTCAAGGCGACAGAGGCAAACACCAAACACCTTCATATCTTTTAATGAGAATAAATTGATGTTTTGGGTATTTTGTAACTGCCTCCCTCCGGCCTGTATGGAAAATAAACTTTTGCGGAGAGAGACAAGCCCAAGTTTGGTGTTAATCATTCTTAAGGCGCTTGGGGCGGGGCCAGTGGAGATTATTAGACAATTTGTTATTGATAGGCTGGGGCGAAAGGTGTGAGGAAAATAATTGAAAAATGTGCACAACAAGCGGGAAATTATGATTTTAATTTGATATTGGACTAAGGAAAAGAAGGCTGCAAGGAAAAGTAGTATTTGTTTGTATAGAAAAATAGTACAATGTTTTATGTTTGAAAAATAAAAGGGTCTAAGGTTCTGCTTCTCATCTTTATATATAGCTCCTGCTTTATCTATTTTCCTTTCACCCTGACAGGACTTAACCAACTGCAGACTCATTAGGAGACTGCTCACATTTAAAACTTTCGCCCATATCGTTAATAGACAGCGACTCCCCGGTAGAATCATTCTACCCCGAAACGACCCTTTTAGCTATTGGAAGTGCCATTAAAAAACCTATTATGAATGCCCTGCAATGGCTGTATTTTCCCCCCTCACAAACACATTCCGGCATTAAATAAATGACAGCCTGTCCGTCTGCGGCCTGGACTTGCTCCACTTTCCGCTGCAAGCAGTCGAGATAACGCCATGATATTGACCCAAAGAACGCGACGACTCTCGAGTCTCCTTCAACTGAAAATGGAAAACTGAAAGCTGTATGCCTTCAATGGAGCAACTGCAACGGCAAGGCAAAAGTTGAAACTTATTATAATTTTAATGCAAAACATTATGCGAAAGTATAAAATTATATATCTCTGCCTGCCTGCCTGCCAGTTCTTGCAACTGCAACTGTAGCGGCAAACTCAAGTCGGTGGCCATAATTTTAAATGGGCAGAACCACCAGCAGCAGCAGCAACAGCAGCAGCAACAACTGCACTTGCAACAGCCGCTGCAACACCAAACAGTACTTGGAACAGCAACAAAGAATCAACTGTCATAATGACAGTTCTCTGTTTACGCCATCGTTGCAGTCAGCAAGTCGTCATGGCATCGCCACTTTGGACTTGGACTTGCTACTTGGTAGTTGCAACTTGGAGACTGGCGACTTGTTGCAATCGCCAACGCTGCTGCTGCTGCTGCTGCTGCCGCTGCTACTGCCTCCTAATGGAAATTATAATGTGCGGTGCAGTTGCAGTTTCAGTTGCTGAACCGTTTGCCGCTTTTTGCTCTCACTCTGCCGGATGATTTCCCTCTTCAAAAGGCCAAAAGCGTTCTACCAAGTTTGCAGATGGAAGCCAATAGATACAAGGAAATATATGAAAATGTAATATATAAAATATGGAATACAAACATTGATGGTTTCTTGACTAATTATACAAATATAAAAGATTCTTATTTCCATATTTAAAAATCTTAAGTGCTCTTTAACTCTTATTCTCCTAAAGGTTATTGGTAAACTCTTTGACTTTTGAGTTAATTTCTTTCAAGATTCAAGGTCTCTATAGTTTCTGAATAAATTTCTTATCGATTCTTATAACATGAAAGACTCATCTTTCAACATCTATCTTATATTCCTGATACTCCTTAGGGTATAGCTCAGTCGTCCCGCTATATGAGTCTCTTTCGGTTCGCCTGTTTTCCTTTCTGTGCTCACCTAACTGCATAGTTTTTATGTTACCCCGTCCAATCTCAGCTCCGACTTCGGCCAGTTGAGTTGATTAGGGGCTGTCCGAGTGCCTGACTGCCTGACTGACTGACTGGATGGGCTACGACCGTGGGGCTATATGGCAGCCTCTCAAACTGACTTGACTCCTTTTGTTGCGCGGTGCGGCGATAACGCGCCGAAATGTCAATAAAAGTATGGCCACGGCTTCGCCTTGACTCTTGAGTGCAGTGTGCGGCGGCCTCAAATTTCAAAATTTGATCAACGAATCCGACGAAACCCAGCCGGAGCGAGCATTTGAGTGACGTTGCGCTACTTGGCTGCCTGAATGTCTGTCTGTTTGTCCAACTGACTGGCAACAACAACCTTGTCTAGCCTTGCCTGAATGCCTTTGCAGAGAAAGAAATCTATCTGTTCTTGATCGAATTCATATACTCAGCAAATTTTGGTCACATTTCTTCTTTTGTGTGTCTGTCAAAGAAAACCCTTTAAATAAATATTAAATTTTTATATGTCAGATATATTTTTCTCTCTGTGTTTGTTACCTACTGCCTGCCCGGCCATTGTTAGCTGGTTTTTAATATTTATTTTGATGTGCGATAGATTCGTTTAGACAGGTGAAAGGCTAAATTGTCAATTTGCAAGCGGGCCAAAACCCAAAACCCCAAAAACTGAACGCAAGCCTGGCCAAAATGCAAACCGAACTAGCCTGCCTGCCTGCCTGGGCCAAGTGGGTCGCCTCGTTTGCGCGCTGGTTGTTGCTCGTTGACTTGTTTTTGATTGGGCCAGAAAACAGCAGAAAAAGCAAAATAGCAACAATAACACAGCGGCATTTCCATTTCACTATGTTGTTATTTTCGGGACTTAAACCAAGTCAACCCGGGCACCCTTTTGTTTAGACATATCTATCAGTCTGTTTGCTCTGCTGACGTAGCTGGATGAGTGACTGACTTGCTGACTGACTGACTGGCCAACTAACTAACTGTTGGCTCTAGCGACCTCGATTTGTTGATTTTTATTCGGGCTCGGCCAGAGCCATTGAGCATTTATGAAAGAAAGAAAAAGAAAATAAAAAGTCTGCACGAAATTTGCTCGACCCAGTTTTTAATTAAATCTAAAAGTGAAAGTGTTTGGCAGTTAGAATCAGTGAGATGGCTAGTTACTTTCTAGTTGAAAATAGTAATTAAATAAAAGTCACAAATATCTTGCAACATCAGAAACAAAAACAGGGGGAGGAAGCTGTGCTCTGTGAAAGGAATGGAATTGAAATCTGCCTGGTGTTTTATAACCAATTAGGAAATATATAAAGCTAGTTCTATATGTTAGTTTACACTTTAAAATACATTTATAAAGAGTTTAAGATCTCTTAAATAAATTATAAATATTTCTGTAAAGTATTATTAAACAAGACATGCCTACGTCTCTATTTTTCCTACGCTTATCGTATAATGTTTAACTTTAAAGAAGTTTAATTTGAAATTCTCAAGGAAAAACTACTTTTAGAATCACCTAATTCCCATCACCAAAGCGTGCAACCAACTCGTAGCAATTGCAACATATCCCCTCCCAAGTACATTAACCCAAATGATAGCCATTCCTTACGCTAAACAAATCTGGAGCATATAATTTCCATGGGAAGAAATAGAGAGGACGAAGCACTCGACCTTTGAATTTATATTGTGAACTTTTATGCGCTGCTTATGGTGCCATATACACATACGATTAACGGCCTTATAAACATGTGCAACAAGGATCGCTCCGATTGCTGCTCCTGCTGGCGGTGGTGGTGGTGCCCTTTTGCTTGCCACGTTTGTTAGTTTTGCGATGCATCGTTTAATTTTAACGCTCAATTTAAAATGTTTTATGCAGCAGCAGTGGCAGTGGCTGCAGCTCAGGATTCGCTCCCACACAGACACACACATGTGGGTAAAATGGCGAGTGGAGGGTGCTGAGCACAACAAGGACATGCTGTCCTGGCGGTGGTCTGGTGGCTCCCCCAGGTTCAGTTGCGCCTGCATGCAATTATCTTTGCACTGCCCTGCAAGAGTCCTGCCTCGTCCTGCGCCCTTTGCACTTTCCCTCCCCGCCTCGCCTTGCAATAAATTAAGCTATCAAGTGTCCTTAATGCACAGTACAAGCCGTGGCCGTGGGAGCTCGACTTAATTTATAAGGACACCCGCTGCACCCGCCAGGCCCCACCAGCATGGGCATAATAATGCAGAGTACACACAGTCCGTCGGCAATTATAAAGTTTTTATTTATGCAAGAATCTCGGCGAGGCGGCCATTAAGGAATCGGAATCGGAGTCGCAGTCCCAGACTCTTTGCAGCAGCAGCAGCAGCAGCAGCAGCAGGTGTTGCATATGAAAATTATACGCTTCATAAACCCTCTAGCCACAGATTGAAACTTAGCCAGGAGACTCTAGGGAGAGAGGGAGCGAGAGAGATCCCTGCTGAAACCCTAGACGATTGTCAACCTTTTTCAGGGTCTGTTGTCATGCGATACTTTCATTCCACATCAACATCTTCATAATGATCTCGGGGCACAGAGGCACACAAACCAGACTACCTGCGCCAAATTAGTTTGACAATCTTTCGGCTCGCCTCGACTCTGGGTATATCGTGAAATCTGCTCTAGCTTAGAGATTTTTGTGGGAATCAAGCGAGTTGATGTCAAATTATTTTGAAGTGTTTGGACAGATTATATTCCTTCTTTCTTTTCTTTTTGCAAATAATTTGATATGTTACTCCGGGGGAATAAATTTTATTGCGGGGCGTATACTTCCGCGGCAACAGCTGCTTTTGCAGGGAAAGAACCTCAATTTATTGAATTTATTCAATAATTTCTCATCAATGCATTTGTAACTTTAGAATCACATCGATTTGTGCCTTTTTTTCCACTAAACACCCAGAAATTATAATGACCTGCCCACTTCTCTGATTACACACGCATTCAGCCTACTCCGATTTCAAAGAGTTAACTGCCTAAGAACCAGAAATCAAGTTGAAAACATAAAATATATTATAATAATCATAATGATGCCGAAAGCCAACATCATTTCCCGCTGGTTGAAATGAAGACATTCTCTCATCGAAGACAGGTTAACCCTTTGGAGAATGTATAGATTTTCAGGTTTTCGTGTTCCAAATTGCTGCTAAATGCGCTGGCGTTTCAATTTCAAGCAATTGAGATAAATCGGAAGTTTGCCAGCACATCACCTTATCAATATTATAATGCATATGAGAAGGGGATCCACCTTGCGGCGCCTCTGCCATTATCACTTGGGTCGTAAATTTCTCCGGGCTCCTCTCTAGGCCCGCTTAAGTGCCGCAATTTTAGTTCGATTTTAACATGTCTTGGATCGCGGCGATGACAAACTTTAAGTGCTTTTATTTCTACGCTTTATGGCTGCAGCAGGCAAAGGCAGCTAAAAATTCTATATAGAGGTAAAATATGCCGCTCCATTTATGTTTTTCTTGGTGAAGTTTGAGGTTTTTTTTCTGTGGTTTTTGTCCCCTCTTAGGGTTCGACTTGTTCCATTTATTGGCATTTGGCTTTGAGACGATTTTACGATCAAAACAGACCTTTGTCTGTGGCCTCTCTGTGTGGCATTCGGACAGAGACATTATGAAGACGAGGAAAAAATTAAGAAATATCGCACACAAAAGACATTCAAGACAAGCATATTTTTTATGGAATTTTATGTTCTTATTGTTGCGATTTGCCATATAGTAAGCCCTGGTTGTTCTTCAGACAAGTCTTCCCAAGGTCTTTCTCAGAACTTTTGTCAAGTTTTTAGAGGTTTGATATAAGAGATTGAGTTCCGTTTTGTATGTGCTTTACTCAAATATTAATTTTAAAATATAAATAGTTGTAAAATGTATATTTTAGTCAATTAATACAACTAAAAATCTATTACAAATCAGCTTTTACATGACTTTTCAGTTGAAATTGAAATCTATAAAATATTTTCAAAACGTTTTTGCTTTATTTTCAAGTGATTTTTTTATGCCATGGATTAATATTTCCTCTTGACAAAAAAATGTAATGAAATATTCCTACTGTAAACCCGAAAAAAACAAAAATATTTTCCTACCACTACGCTTTGCGATGTCAAAATACGGCTGCCGTGTTTTAATATTGCAAATCCATGGCATCATTTTCTAACGTTCGTTCCGGGACAAAGGACCTCCACATCCGCTGCGATGAATTTTGATTAAAAATGTCCCTTTGGTTTGGCTTCCGCGCTTTGTTGTTCGCAGAAATGCGCTACTTAAATTACATTTTCGGGTGACGCTGAATCCCCTCGAATCCGGCCAAAATTACAATGGCCAAAAGGGAAACTGCCATGAGAGGGATTCAATATTTTTCATACTTTTCCGGCCAGGACAACGCAACGGTGTTGGCGACGGCCTGACATTTTTCACACTTTCGCTGGAATTTTTGCATTGCCACTATTTTTTTTTATTTATTATTATTTTTTTTACTTTGATTTTTTTTTTTTAATTTTCCGCCTGTGCCCGTTAAGCTTGTCATTAACCCAGTTTGAACTGCTGTGACCGAGCCAATGGCTGGCTGCATTATACAGTTGGTGGCTATATGGCCTGCAATTTTTATGGGGCGAGATTTAAATGAAATTAAACCCGTTGTAGCCTTCAGAGCTCGACTTGCGGGCGCGCCCAGCTGCATATTTAACTTTATGCGAAATGTCAGCGGGAGTGGGTGGTGGGAGTGGGTGGTGGTGGTGGTGGAGCGGGAAGCGTCAGTTGCTAATGGTCCAATATTGTTTTTCATTAAGGTTTTAAGCAATATATTTTTTATGAGGAAAATTGGCATAAAATTGATGGCGAAAAATTGGAATTGGCTCCGGTTTAAAATGGCAATGAATTTAGTACTTTTTTGTATTCTCTGATTGAAAAAGCCACAAAATGGGACAATTAATAAGTAATAAATACTAACCGATATTTATACATTTCTTTTTCAGCAATACTATTAAATTTATTAAATTGTTAAAAGCGGCCACTTAGATTGCAATAAAACGCATAATAAAATGTATAAATATTTCCCAAAACTTTGATAAATTGCCGGAGAAATTCATTCGGAAATGTTTTATGCAAACATATCGACTTGATAAATTCTTGTATCGATTAATGGATGTTATTAAGACATAAATTACCCTGAAGACCCCGCAAAATCATCATCTTTGCTCAATATGTCACGAGCCTGCGCCTCGCCTGTTTCGCAGATTGGCGATGGAGATGGAGCTGGACTGGAGCTGGATATGGCGATGGAGACGGGGTATGCCGGTGCGCATCAAAGTGATTAATTAAAACATTTTTGCATATTACAAGCATTTCGACTTTGAACTTGATGGCGGCGGGTCTGTCTGCCGGTGAACACACATTACCAACACCAGGGCAGAATGCACGCAACATGTTGCCAATGCGGTTGATATGTTGTTGCACTTGGGATGCACTTGAAATAAAAATTGTTAAAAATATATTGAGCCATTTTACGGTTTGAAAAGGCTTAAAATTTAATAAATTTGGAGCATTATAACCTTAGGCACCCTAAGGAATTTTTAATATCAAGTATAATTGATAAATATCAATAAACACTTAGAAAATAATAATAAAAATATAAGTCATATATCAAAATTAGTACTAAAAGTTTATCTAATTTAAAGAATTTATATATATATATATTTTAGTAAATATTTTAGAACCTTTCGAAAGGGTCTTAGGACCCTCTTTATTATCTATTTAAATAAAATAATAATTTATCTTCTACAGTATCTGAAGATCTTTTTATCTGAGATATTTCGATATCGATTTTAGGTCATAACTAAAGATAACTAGAGCCCACTTTTGTTTTCTATACTATTCTTAATATAGATTTTGTATCATCCAAAGTTTGTGATGCGAAAGTTTAATTTATCAATGGATGCTGTGTTTGTGGATGGTGAGATCCAAATACAGTCGAAAAGTTCGATGAATGTTAATCCAAATATATAAAGAATAACATTTCATCAGAATTAATATTAATAATCAATTTGAATAATTTGGTTTGGAATGGTAGGCTTAACTATTATTCTTAACCCTTTATTTTGGCCCTGTGTAGCTGCCATTGCTGCTGGAACTTTCTGTTGACTCCGCTCTCTGTCACTCAGCCTGCTGCACATGCTGCTTAAAAGTAAAATTGTGTCGATTTCAATAATGCAAGAGACCCATTACACCTATAGCCATGTGCGTGCCTCGGCTGGCATTTTGCGCAAGCATTCCATCAAAGCGCTTACACCGCAGACGCCAAGCAGAAGAAGGGTCCGGGAAGGAAGACCGATCCGAGGGAGTAAGCATTGTCAAACATTTCATTAATTAAACATGCGAATGCAGCACATTTTAGTTTCGCACAACAGCTCTATACGAATACGAATACGAAGGCGAGCTCATGTATGACGAATGCCCACAACTCTATAAAGTGTGCCTCTTGGCCAGAGGAGGGACCACCCCTGGAATGGAAGAAGAATTCCCATTCTTATGGACCCGGGGACCTGCGTGTCAAAAGACATAATTTCCTACATGACCAGCTGGCCAGAGGAGGCGGCGGAGGCCGATCCAGTCGGGGGTCCTGTCCCAGCTTAATGATCGGAGCCTCAAAAAGTTATGCTTCCTCCGCAGAATCTACATACACACACCAAAGTGCTACATGAACTTGTGTGTTGAACACCTCACACAAAGACAGGACGGGACGCACATTGTCAGGGGGAGTGAAGTGGGTTTTCCAGGGATGCTACAGAATTTATGAAGAATCTCAAGCTAAAAAGGACCAAATGGAAAGAGTTCTTTAATAAAGATATTTATTTAAAATTAAATTAAAACCGATACCTATATTAAGCGATCAACTCCCTTAAAACCCAATGAAAATAATGCCTTTCTGCCATATTTTTGGGGTTTCTGGTGTCTGTTACGCAGCCCTGGTCCATTTGCGGTTATATTGTACGATTCTTTCAGCTACCTTTAAATAAATTAAATAAAAATTATACAAGTGGCGCAGCATAATGAGCGCTGGAAGCGCTTTTTCAGTTACTCCTGCCTCAATGGCCAGACGACCGCAACTCTGGTCGGTGGCCAGGGAATCGGGGATCAGGGATACTATATACGGGATATATATATATATATAGATATGTATGGCCTGGAGTGAGAGTAAGGTATGTGCGGAGGACTGATGGCAGTGGGGCAACGGTGCATGTGGCACGGCTGACTGAGTACCATCGTCGTAGTCGTCGTCGTCATCATCATTGGTTGCGTGTGTATGTGATACTGTGTGTTGTGTGTTGGCCCGGGTGAAATTAATGTGTTGTAAAAATTAATTAATTTTGCAAATTATATATTTTATGCATTATAAACCTTTTTCACAAGGTGAGCTTGTGCAACGTTTATGCGGTTGGCTCCTGGCCGCCGCAGGACACAGGACGCAGGACGCAGAGCGCTTTAAATCAACAAAGAGAGTGAGACTTTGATAAAAATAACACCAACAGCTGTGCCAACAAGCCATTCGTGAATCCACACACCATATGCAGCAACATTTTACACACACTCGACCAAGCCGGCCGGGCCCCAAAGATAATGAATGGTAAGCCCGAAAATCGTTTTCGCATAACTTTAAGTGCACTCCATCAAACTTTGTCGTGTTGTTCGGGTCTTTTGTTGTCGTTGCTGCTTGCCTTCCTGCTCGTTTTATTCCAATTTGGCTTAAGTGTCAGTCAATTTACGTGATTCATTTGGCTTTGACTTGGCCTGTGTGTGTTGTGTGTGGCCAGTCAAAGTGTCAATCGGAGAGGCTTTAAGCAATATTTAATTACTGCTTAAATGGTCAAAGTCAAATGCATTAATCGCGCTTCAATGTTCACTGCAATAATTGACACTAGGCAAAAGTTAAATAATGGTCAGCTTTTTTGAGTGTTGATAATTGCTCAAGCTTTATCCTTTATTTCTTAATTAATTAATGGATGATTTAAGTATTTTAAAGTAAGAAATGCAGCTGAATATAAACCTTTAGTTCTCAAATAAATATGAAATTTATTAAATACAATTATCCTCCTTTCATCTTTATATTCAATTTGATGTTAAACTTATAATTTAAATATTAATAAATAATATCTACCCTCTTTCGGTGTTCATCAAATGCATATTTATATAATTATAATCTCCATCTACTTCAATCTCTCGTTCTGCTGATCCCCTTCGCCATGCTTAAAGGCTTAGAATGGATGGCCAAAAAGCAATGTTTTGGCCAAAAGTCAAATCGAGGGAATGCCCCACGTCAAACGAACTGTGCCACTCACTTCTCAATGATTTAGTTCCACGCTATCTCAGCCCCAAACGATTTGTTTTAATTGCCTGGCCGCATCGGAGTCCGGAAAAGGAATGCCCAAAGCCCCGAAAACTGGCAACTTACTCACGGAGTTAAACCCAAAATTCGTATGAATTTGTTCCATTTGTTGTGCAAAAAGCAGAAGCTCTTTTTGGCAAACACTTTCAGCCAGGCGGCCTGGCTGCTGTTCTAAATAAATTATCATTTTCGACCGCGAATTCGTCGAATATCTCGGCACAAATCAACTGCTTAAGGCTTAAGCTCGCTCGAAATGAGTTCGTTTCAATTTCGGCCACATCAAAGTCCGAAAAATTCAAAGACTCAGTAACGCAGAAAGCGATCCGCTGCTGGATTTTGCGGTGGCGGAGTGATTAAAGGTGTGGCCATATATCAAAAGTGCAGGCCAGCAGCCGTCACAAAAGGCCCGAGCTCTGCATGTTCATATTTAATTTCGGCCTTCTTTTATTTGCTTTTATGGTTTGCAGTTTTTTTCGGACTATTCGTGACGTCAAGGCTATTTTTAATTAAGAAATGTGAGAAGAAAGCTGCAGGAATGGAATCCCTAATTAAGTGTGACTTCAATTTAAGCAGGAACTTTGTTTGTGGCTGAAGTCAAAAGGAATGTTTGGGGCTGGATTCAAAACTTATCTTGATACAAGCTGTAATTATTATTATTATATTTAAAAATAACAAAACAAGAGTTGCTTTAGGTTATTTTTAGAGGTCAAAACCTTAAGTATTTGCTGACTTATTACCTGTTATTATAAGGTCATTATTTGTATTCAAGTTCTTTACTGGTTTCTCATATAAGTATCTAATTTAAAAGCTTTTAAATATAAAGAACTATTACAAATTAAAGAAAAATAAAAATACGTAACAAAAAACCCTTTATTCTCTTCCTTATAAATTTCCCTTCCTTTCATTTTCTCAACATTTTCCATCGTATCCTCAAATGCCATTGCCACTTGACCCTGAAAACCTTAGCGAATTCACTTTTCGCTTTCAGCCAAGGGGGAGATTTATTAACCGACATTTTGTGTCAATGTCGCGCCAATGTCAAAGAGTCTCAGTTGTCGCCTTGTCCCCCCAGGACATGCAATATCTGCATGCGTGTATATAGTACCAGTATATAAATATGTACATGTGCCAGGGCGGATGTGCGAGCTCTCTGTGCCTGGAGTTGCCAGCAGCAGCAGCAGCAGCAGCAGCAGCAGCAGCAGCAGCAGCAGCTCGCTGCCATAATTATAATTAAGAGCTGCAGCGCGATTACTTTGCTGCCCGCCCGTTCCTGCCACCACCCCGCGGCACCTGCAGGCTGCATGGTCTTCGTCTCCTCTCGTTGCAGGAGAAGATTTCCTCCACTTGCAGCTCCTACTCCTCCTTCTTGTACAATTTTCCCCTGCTTGCACCCCTAAGCAATGCACACTCGCTGCAGTGTTCTTCATGCCACGCTCGAATTGTCATAAAATGTTGAACGCTAATTGGCGTCCGATCCCGCCCCCTGGCCACCCCACCGCCCACAGACTGCTGTGCGTGAGGCGACGTCATACACACATACGTACATGATGGCGATAGCGAGTCGGGCGCCAGTACACGCCCCACCGCCCACCGTTCTGTTTTGAGGCGCCTCGCCATGTCTGCCAGGCACAGTAGAGCTTTGATAAAAGGAACTACCTTGAACAAGTTGATTAGGAAACAGAGCTAATCACACAGAGAAGGCCTCAAGCAGACTCGGTTTCCCTGGGAAAGTATTTTCTTTAAAATATTTTAGAACAATAGTTCTATTATTATAGTTCATGACAAGGACGTTCCACTGCTTTTCTTTCGGCTGCAGTTTCCCTAACTAGTTGATATGGCTGATGACGATTTGGAACTCGCTGTGGCTGGCTTGGAAAATGCATTTCCTCCGACTACAACTTAGTGGCCCCCGAGGCTCTGGCAGAAACATTCTGCACATGGACAACGCTTCTCCGCCGAGGTCTGTCTGGAAAGTTTTTGGAAATTGCTGGAGGAGATATGGCCAGGATCTCATAACCGGGTGCGTCATTATTATTAATTTAATATACTTGGCTCTTAGACTGTTGGCCAAGCAAAGTACGTTAAGGATATGGGTAGGTAAGTCAGCCCTAATGTTTGCCAATGCCGCCAGTCAACAAAGCCTGTGTCTATATATGCCAACAAGCAATAATATCAATATCTGAGAGAATAAATCCATTTAGGTACGTGCAAAATGTATTGCCATAATCTCTATGAAAATCCAATTTGTGAAGAAAATAACAATTAGTTATTAGTTACGTTGTAGTTGTTGGGGGCTGGTCAATGCATTAACTTGGCCATATAATTAATGCGGCTCTGGGAACAGAATCGCCATTTGGTTTGCCGTAAATTTTCGACAATTTTGTGAATCATTAGTCCAAACATTTTGCCGCTTGTTTCATTATGCATACACGTGTATAACCACACACACACACACACCAGTTGCCAGTTGGCAGTTGCCAGTTGTCTGGGCTTTGTAATGGCCATGGCCGAAAGTAATTGCCGCCGCTGCATGGAGCGCATTACACGCTTGGCAAACATGCGATTAACAACGATTCGAAATTCGAAGACATTGCCACAAAATTTATAACATGAAGTGCATTGCATTTGCTGCCGCCCCGGAAAATCCAGGCAGCCATCTGCTTGCTTGCTTTTCCCCCTTCAGTCCTCCTCCCCAGTCGAAAGGATGATGTAGAATTAAGTGTTAATTAGTTAGAAAGCTGCAGGGCGCCTGGCAGCCAATGCAAAAGTCTTCGATTTACATAGCCCTCGAGAGATGGGAAAAGGAGGAGCTGTTGGAATTTTCTCATTTTCCCTGTCGAATGAAAATCGTATTTACCGGAGATAGAACAAGGGAAATGCCAAGCCAGGGATTCTCATTTTGGATTTAAATCAATTTTAAAGGGTTTCGAATTTGAGTTGTATTTTTGATTGAAAGATGTGATTCCTTTGAATCTTAATGTCAAGGTTTTGTGCTTTAATAAACTGGTTGTTAATAATTTAGCTAATATTTTCTAAATAAAAATGTAATAGTTTTCTTTTAACAATAAATCTCACCTTTTTCTTCAACATTTTCCAGCCAAACTGCTCAGCACTCTGAGTTCCCACATAGCCCACATCCTTGAACATCAATCAATCTAATGATCTTTCAACCGGCACTCTCTTCACCCTCGACTTTGAGGCGTTTTGATTGTGTTTCGGGCATTTCGTTTTTGTTTATGCCGACGACCCATAATCAATATCGAATTTGTTTTGTAATCGTTAAGCGGTCTTTTGTGTGTGTGAGAATAGCACCTCGACCGTGTTAGCCCTTTTGATCCTGCGGTGTCATGCTGAAAGGATCGCAGCTGCCTAATGATTGCGCATCTTTGACAGACTCGCTAGAAATCACACATACTCAAGACGCGGTCCATTAATCAGTTTGAAGCCTACAAATTGTTCACGCAAAAGGCTTATTGTGTTGAGGTAGAGATTCTCCTATGGGCCTCCTGCTCCTTGGTTGCACATAAAATCAATCAAATTAACTATAAATTTCTCTGGCTTTCGCATTTCTCGATATTATGCAAAATAATTTATGTTTAAGATGCCATAAATATTCATTAGCACAGCGGCCCAGCAGCAGCAGCACCCAGCAGCCCCACTAAAAATTGTGTACATAGTTTTATGGGTGATGGAAGATGGTATCCCCCCGTGTCCAAAGTGTCTATCTATCCGCGTGTTAATGACAGTGACGGCAGCGGGAGTTGATCTTGAACCTGCTGTGGCCAGTGCCACTACTGCCAGAGCCCCAACCGGAGGAGCCCAAGATGGAGCTGGAGGGCCTCCTATAATTATCTCGGCACCAATGCACGGTAGCCGGGAGAGTTGTCTGTTAAATCGCCAATAATGGCAAACATAAAACAAGTTAATACATTGTAGTTGGCCTGGCCGATTCTTATGCAAATAAGGCACCGGTTCGAAAACGTTTTGTAACTGGTTTTCCGATCAGGGCTTATAATTAAGTTTTTCGGGTTTTTGTCTCCAAAAGAGCGTATTTTTCTGATTTCGGGCATATATCATCAGGGCACACACGGCAGCCGGAGCGCATTTGCATGACAATGCTCTAAAAAATCCGATGATCCCATGATCCATTGCTGACCAACCTGAGAACAGGCAACTAAATGGCTTCATTTACTAGTGAGTTATACCAGCAGCACCTACCGAGTTCAACGGCTTTGCTGTAGCGCTGTGGTGTGTTTAAGAAATATTAATGGCCTCTTTGGGCAATGAAAAATATGGTTATTTAATTGGTTGTCACCCAGGCTTTGCCTTAAACAGTCGCAAGTCGCAGTTTCATTTCGACGGGGGCTTACTTATTCACTGAAAACTATTGAATAGACTCTTGACTGAATGAACGAAAAATTACCATTAATTTCCTGAATACTTGTATGGTCACTGAGACTTGAGTAGAGTTGAAAATATTCGCTTTAAGATGATAATTTGTTGACAAATGATTTTCTTTCAAATTAATAGCTAAGCGCTTGGTCTTGTAATTTTAAATAAATTAAAAATAGCTGAAGGTCTGAATGTATATTTATTTATTTATTGTTATGATGAGGTGATGAGTGGTTTTTAAAATATTTTTCCTTATTATTATGAGCTCTTTCAAAGCCCAAATTTTAATCTTTTATAATAAAATCTCTTAAAAACTATGCAAATAAGTTAGATCAATTATCCCTGAAAAATCACCACAAATTGCGAAATATACTCCTCTCTTGTTATTATTTTACCAAAAGCAAAGCTTGGCAAGCTCGTGGTAACAAGCCAAAAAGCATGCTCGACGGCCCAAAAGCCGGGATTGAAATACATGAAATAAAAACCAAAAAGACGAGTAAAATTATATATACGAGTGCAGTATAAAGATGGTAAAGTCATAAAACTGTTGAATTGCACGTAAATCTCCAGGGCTTTGCACTCCACTGGGGGGAGAGACACCATTTCCAATTCCATTTCCACAGCCACTCCATGGAGGAGCTAAGGTCCGAGCGTTTCTATTCTGTGCGGAGATTTATTTTTATGCAACGCGTCTGCCACAGTTGCAGTTGCAGTTTCAGAGTCGGAGCAGCAGCAGCAGCAGCTCTGGAGCTCAGTTGCGCAAGTGGCAGCCGAAAACGAAATAAAAACTGAAGCCCAGCTTCGTGTAAAGAGCAGAAAAATCATATAATCGTCAAAAGTCACAGGGAAACATATGCAAATGCCGACTGACTGACTGACTGACTGCCTGCTTGCCTTACGGTGGAAGCCCAGTCAAACCCCCAGACCCAAGATCCAAGACCCAATCTGGCCCTGTCCAGAGTCGCCTTTGTTGTGTGTGCCCGTTTTGTTCTCGGCATGCAACAATAGCCAGCCACACCATGTTCTATATGGCCAAAAAGGTAGCAAAAGTAACGATTTATGAATGCACTTGCCCGCGCAGGGTAGTGTCAACTATCAAATGTCGTTTGGCAATTGGGAATGCTCTGAAATATTAAAGGATACCAGTGACTAACTGGGTAAGAAGTATTGCATATTTAAGAGACTGCTAAATATTTTTAAACATTAATAGTAACTACTTTAAATAAGAAATTATCTAGGTTTATACCTGATTTTTAAGTTATTTATAGTTATCCATATAATGAACCCTTCTATTAACTCTTTTTGAAAAGAAAATGTAATTGTTCCCCAACATCCTTACAGATTTCTTATATATTTCTTTGTTCTTTATAAATAATCCTCTCGATTTCCTACTTTTACCTTTACTTTATAAGAAATAAACCCAAAAATCAAACCCTTGTGATCAAAGAGTGTTTCAAAGTCATCATTCTCCAGCAAGAATCCCTTTGTAAAAAGTTTGTTTTTGTGTATTTTTGCCACTGCTTGTGCTGCATTCATTCATACAAATTTTGCGCGCTTGACAACGCTGAACAATGATGTACTTCATGTAAATTTCACTCGCCGCCTGAATGCTTCCCTGCAAACTGGCAGAAGGACTGACTGACTGCCAAACTGACTGACTGACATACCGAGTGCCTATCTGGCCGGCGGTGTGGTCGCTCAGGGGTCGGTGAAATGAAGAAAAAACCTAAAATGTTGCATATGTAAAATGGATCGAAAAGCGCGGTCGGTCGTGTGTGAGTGCCTGTGTTTACATAACTTTATTGATGCCCGCAATAAATGCTGCCGGCTGAGGGAATCGAGGAGCTCAGCCCAGCTCAACTCGGCTCTGGGCTTCATGTACTGCATATTTGTATAAATTTAAGTTTTAGATACGCGGCAGCTGTTGCATAATACAATTGAATTTGTTAAAACAAAAGAGGCGACATTGCAAAAAAAAAAAAACGACGAAACAGAAGCCAGCCAACAAATCAGCGAGCGGGCAAAATAACAGCAAATTGCATTATAGAATTTTCTTTATTTTTTTCTTTTCGGAAAAAAGTAACAACACCCGCCTCGAAACTTGCCTGTCGTCGTTATGCCTTCGAAAAAGTTGGCAATAAGGATGCATCATACCCGGCAGAGGCAGAACCCCAGCTCAGAATCCAATTTGGAGACTCAGAGCCTGGCGGAGCAGAAGAAAAGAAAAGGAGTTTTTTGTATATTCACGTCAGAATGCCGTTTTGACGAGACTCCAAGATTGGCCGCGACTCAAAGTCAATGGGTTTTGCACTTCAACATCTTGGCAGGAATAGTGAAAATTGATTGGGGAATAACAGAGGCAGAGGAGGGGCTGGGAGGGCTCAAAAGCTGTACAATTTTGATGGAAATATTACTAGTAATAAATGTGAAATTGTTTTGTGAAACATCATAAATGTTCTGTGGGGAAAAATATTGCAAGGAGGAGGTGAGAGTGAAAGTTTTATGGGGAATCTTTGGGTTATTATTTGGTGAAGCGTCTTGGAAAGTATCTTAGGGATTATAAAAATGGTAAGAAAGTAATTTGGGTTTGATTTATAATATATAAATAATATGTAAATGTTATTTAAAAAGTGCAGAGTTACAAAATTATATTAAAAAATCTTAAAAATATATTTAAAATAAAATCACACCAAGCTGGTTATTTCAGAGCCCCAAACTTTTCAAGTGCCCCTCCTTCCCCAACATAGCAACATATGCTAATGGCCAATTCTCCTTTTGACCAGGATCCCATAGGTCCCACAGCAGCTTACACATGACTGACCGAATGACGAACTGACCAAAACCCGGAGTCCTCCGTCTCCCTGCAGCAATTTAAAATCACAATTTTTTGTACTGCCGCCCGTTTAGAATGTCACTTGATTTTTGATTGATTGTTGTGGGAAAAATGGACAGGAAAAAAAAACATATTTTTGCATAAATTCTGACGATGCCCGTGGCAGCCAGAAACAGCAGCCCATATATACCCATATTGCCGTATCCATATTTATGCCCGATGTGAGCTGAACTGGTAACTGAACAACTGGCAACTGGGCTGTGTGTGTGTGTGTGTGTTAACATTGTTTATGTTTTTATTAAAACACGAACGTCGTCGAGGCGGAAACATTTCATATGCCATTTGAGCTCCACTACGGTACTGCGAACAATAAACGAAATACAAAAAAAAAACAAAAAATAGTTTGCCTCGCCGCCGAATATTAAAATGTGCATTATTTAGCGGCCGCCTCGATAGTTGATAGTCGGGGCGGATGATGGTAGCTACAATGTAGAACGCATCGTAAAACGTCGACTCCGGCTAAAAGAAAGCATAACTCTCCCGGCTAGAGACGGACAGACATCGGGGATATAACGAGCCAAGAAGCGCGCGCATTGCTCGCTGAGCATTAAAAAATCAAATTATAATAAAATTGCAGATTAACTGTTGACTGTCGGAGCAGAGCAGCAGGGCAGGAGGGACCTACACTCGTTAAGCCAGGAGATGCGGCAGCCAAATGGCGTCTGGTAATGGCCATGGCTCCAAGAATGCCACTCTTGCCAACTGCTACTGGCCACGGATTCTGTAGTTGTGGAGTTGGGAGTTCCGAACAAGATGGGTGGGGGGCAGGAGCTGCTGCAGCTGCTGGGAACGAGCTGTGTGCTGTGTGCAGCCTGCCAAGATTAAGTCATCATCAACATTTTGCAGTTGTCAACTGCTGTGAGCCGCCGGGCTACTTAAACCGCACTTTGTGTGAGGCCAATTTAGAGGATGTGCGGCTTAGGGATGCATCGATACCAAATATAAATCAAGGATTATAATATCTTAACACACTCTATTTTTGTATAAAAATCATACCAAACTGAACAGTTATAACTAAGATTTAATCTATTTTATTTCGCTAAGCATTATCCTTGGTATCCAGCCCTAGGTCATAGCTAGAGAGTCATACCCATTAACAGATACAACCAAATTTATTTGATTGCAAGCAAATAAGAAGCTTACAGGCATTTGGAATGCATATTCGGTGGACAATTTGTAGGCTAGAAGGAGGAGTGTGTGAGGAGTGAGAGGTCCGGAGTTCAGAGCAGGTCTTATCTAAGTGCCCAAGGCACGACCAAGACGACGACAATGGGGATGCTGTTGGTGACACATGCAACGTGTCCCCGCCAAAGTGTTTATTGCATTGACACTCTGCTGCAAGAGTGCAGGCCCTGGCGACACACTTTCAAATCATAAATTTCCAGTTTGTCACTTGTGCGTTGATAGCAGGCAGAGCCCCGCGGAACAAAAGCCGAGCCCAAGTCCGAGTTTGGGAGAAAATGCAAATGAATGATGCCCCCATCGCCGATTCCCATTCCAATGGAAATTATAATTGGAGCAGCAGCAGCAGCAGCAGCAGCCGACGAACAAAATATATATTTTTTAATTTTTAATGGTGTCAACGCTTATCGGCAACAAAACGGCAAAAAAAAATAAAGAAAAATGAAAAAAAAGTTAAGAGCTGAACAAAACGCTTTCGAGATGAAGTCATTAAGGGGACCCCAACAAAGCGGAAATCGTTATCAGCACTTTGCTTCGATTTCGGCTTGCATATTGAAATATTGAAAATGTTGTAAGAGTTTCCCTGAATGCACAGGAAAAAATTTAATCAATATTAAAATTAAATTTGTAATTGATTTTGTAAGATATTTTCTAGAATTAAGGAGAGATATTTCTGTTTATTCTATTATAAATAATTAGAGACTAAACTCTATTCAAATATATTTTAAAAATATCAGATATCCCTAATTTCCCTTTGTGTATTTATGCACATTAATGAGTACATATAGCCATTCGATTTCGTTGTCGGGGCCCCACTTTCCACTGTATACTTACAGCTTGACACTTTGAACCCGGCGGCCTTCGGCCCACTGAAGGCTCTCCTAGTATGGCCTCCTCCTCCTTCTTGCCTCCCGGCATCAATAAAAATTTGTTATCTCTCGTAAAAACCGAAAAAAACATAATTTTGTAGTGGTCCGAAAAAAAACACATTGCAGCGCATCCCATTCCATCGTAAAGTTTCCGGCGAAGAACTCTTTCGGGACTTGTTCTACATTTTCACATTTTCCGAAGTGTAATTTGTAGGCCAACCCATCTATAGTTGTTCCTATTCCGGCTGCCTTTTATTACAATTTGCCATTTGTTAGTGTCATAAACAGAGGGCGGGCATCTCCGAAAAAAAAGAGAATGTGGGGAAAAAGCGTTTTCAGCTTTATTGATTTATAGTTGGAATGCTCTGGGATCTGATGATTGTGTTAAATGTTTTTAACGCCTCTCATAATGATGTCTGCGGTTTTACAAGGGTTTCTTTATTTTTTTGTTGAATAAAAACTGAAAATGTTTTATTCATATTTGCGGTTACGTAAAAGCAACTCAGGAATATTTTTTGGGGCAATAATTGAACTTAATTTCTTTATTAATCAAATTCGTTTTGTAAAAAAGATTATTTAAGTAAAGGGATATTCTTAATGTCTCCTGTAACTCCATTCTCTTCTCTTTTATTACCCTAAAACACAATACTTTCATTACACAAAAGACACTGCAAAAGGTAAGCAAGAACTTGTGCTCACTTGAAGTAAAGAGGGTATTATGCAGCAATCGTATGTAATTTGTTCTATCCAAACTCTACTTGAACTAATTATTATGAAGGATAACAAGCCAGGAGCATACACACATGCCGGTAATATGCATTTCAGACCGCTTACTACCCAGACACATGTAATGCCTGCCTGTTGAGATAAACCCAACTTTTGCAGCTCCCTGACAGAGGCGTCTGCACTTGTTGCCCACGACAACGGGGAGAAGACAGAGAGAAGACAGTGTCTCGACATTGAAATCTCGCCAAGAAGACAACACCAACACCACCACCGCCTGACGAGGAGTAGTAGGAGGTCGAGGAGCTGCCGCCACTAAGCAGCTCAGAGACGAGACACAATAACCAATGCCGAGACGCCCACCAGTCATGGGCAAAAGTCACAACAGGACACTGGTAGGAAATATGTGGGGTTTTACTATAAATATATATTTAATAAAATAAAGTTATGTTTAATTAAAAATATATTAAATAATATATCAAAATTAGTATCAAGATAGTATGTTCCAAGGACATCTTTGATTCTATCGGGAAATTATCTATGCCCTCCTAAGAATTTTTGTGAAAATTTTTGTGCTTTTAAATAGTCTATAATAATATTTTATTATGCTGTTATTATTACAGAATATGAAAGTAATATATTAAAGATAAAGATTTAAGGTTTTAAATTATCATTTATTAATTTATAAACTCATCTACGAAGTCGTTTTAATAGTTTGTCTATCGTTTATTAATATGTTTTATTATTTATTTTCTGACTTATATATATGAAATAAAATCGAACTAATTTTAAGATTTTTTTCCTCAGTGCACCAAGCCTTCCTTCGGATCGCTCCTTGGGCAAATAAGCCTGCCACTGTTTTTTGCATTGTCTTGTTGCTCGTTTGTTTGTTTGCCGAGCTGCGTGTTGCAGTGAAAATTAGAAAGTACGCACTTGAAAAGTGTCTGTACTTATGTCTGGCAGCTGTTACACACAACCTCAGCTTCAGGCTGCTGCTCCCATTCCAACTGCCGCCCCATTCTTACCCCACAAAACAGCCGCATGAATAGTTTAATTAAAATTTCCCTTTAAGCTCCGGCTGCTCGGAGCCGGAAGAGACAAACAACACGAAAGAAAATTGTGAAAAGCAACTCTCTTGGCAAGGCGGCGCTGAAAAACGAAATGAAAAACTTGCTAAACTTTTCTGATTTCCAAGGCAACTACGACCACGACGACTGTGCAAGATGACGGCGACAAGTGTTTAGTTTTAGTTTCGTGGCCGAAAAGGAAAAGAAAGACCCTTAAATCTGTTAACCTTTCATTTTGAGCAGCTGAAGAAAGCGAGAGACAAGGACTGCTCATTAGAAAGTTTAAAGAAAGCTGCTTATACTATATATATTTTATGAGAGAATTTATGGAAAAGGCTTGTAAAGATTTTGTAGTTTACCCACTGAAGGTGAAATGGATTTGTTATGTAAAATTGTAAGGGGTTTCTTTTAGTTATTTTTAATATTTATCACATTAACATAAATTATAGAGTTAAAGTATCCATTAATTAAGTATAATTATAAAGTAAGATATAATTATCAGCTTAACTTTTAAATAAAATAAATTAGAAAGGTTATGCAGGCGTAGACTTCTCCTTGTATTTTACATTCCCCTTCTCATAAATATTATTATTATAATTATTTTAAGAACCAAAAGTCAGCTCCTTTGGTGAATGTCAGGCCTGAGCTCTCCTCCTCCTTCAAGGTGACGCCACTAAGTCAGAGGGCGTGGCCATGTTTCCCTCTTAATAATCATAGGTACAGAAGCAGTCAAAATAATAGCAATCAAAACTAATTCATAAAGATATTCTTTTACCTATATTAAAAATACGAATTTTTAAAAATATACCACTTTAACTTTATTATAGCAAAATTTCTATCACCTCCAAAGTATCTTTATTTTTCAGTACTATTATTTTCACCCTTGCTGTATAGACTGGGGAATTTTTCCGTATTTTTGCCATGACGATGATGAGGATAGTTAACGCTGATAATGATGCTTTTGCTGGGCTCTTGGCTGTTCACTGATCGGTATCAACGTCAGCAGCCCCGTCGACGCCGCCGACACCGTCGCCGGGTGATTATTGTAATGATAATGAGACAAGTCGACTAACCCATGGTCACCTCCAGGAAGGAGCTACATACTTGCAGGTTGGTTAGACTGGCGGCATTTTTTATACCTATACTTTTTTTTAGCAAAGTGTTGCGCGGGAACATGTGTCGCGTGCATAATTAAGAATTACCACGGCGAACTGAGCACCGCGCAAGGTGTTCGAGGACTCCAAGAACACCGTTATGGTTCACGCTGATTTGACAAACAATCTGAGCGGATCTGGGCGCTGTAGTTTCTAATTAAGTCATAAAACAAATGCCGCCGTAAGATGCACAGGAAAAAAGTATCAGTGGGAATTTAATATAAAGTTTTTCAAGAGAGGATCAAAGATGTTTATAAAGATGTTTTACAGACAACATTAAGAACTTAAAAAACCCTTTAAAATGTGTTTAAAGTATGCAAAAATAGTTTGAAGCACCTTTATAAGAGATTTGTAAACCCTGGATATTTTCTATATTTTTTTTCTGGTCAAAAATGCTTCTTTGTTTTCCCCCCCAGCCAGCCCTTTGGTCTTTTATCATCAACAGCTCGTAACAATATTTTCTTTTTTTAGCCGCTAGTTGAATTTTCTTTTGTACTCCCATTTCTTGTGTGGGTTGTTTATGTCTGCCTTGTGACTTTTAATTGCTGCACATAACCGCACGTTAAACTAAACTTTGCAGTTTGCCATAAAAACCGGCGAGAAATCGCCATTTGAAATGAAAAACAAAAACGATTCCCTTTTGGCCCAAGCCCAGACAATGTTTGAGAATTGCATTTTTTTTCGCTGTTGTTGTTTAACTTTGCAGTAAAAATTATTTGTCTGGCTCTCTAGTAAGTTTTTTTTTGGCAATGCCTTTGCCCCCCGGCTCACAATGACCTGTTGCATTTTTGGCTGGCGGACAGGAGTTAAATGAACTTTGCTAAAATAAATAGCTGGTAATTTACTCTGTTTTCATTGTTTCAAGAGTTCACTTGCTGATTTAGTTTTCCTAGTTTCTGTCTAAGCAATTAAATGCAGAGATAGAAAAACATAGACTAGCTTTAAAGAGAATAAATTTTGTTGTTCTAATTTAAAAATCAGCTTCAAAGTGTAAAAGAAATTCCTGAGGTGGAATTATTTATTATGCATACATATTTTATGTTGTTGACAAAAGCTTCCGATTCCGTGCTAAAATATTAAAATTCATTCCAGACAAATAAAATATATGAAATACATAGGAAGATGGCAGCCTGGCAGTCGGAATATTGCACAAAACATATGTATGTGGCAGTTAGATGCATGCCAGGAGATAGCCCCATGCCATCCATCCCCGGCCAATTCCATACCAGCTCATCGCAATGCCAATGACTTCTTTTACAGAATCGAGTAGGAGTAGGAGTCGGACTGGGAACTGGACTTGCAGCAGGAGGAGGAGCGGCCAAAGCCAGTTGACTGGCAATAAAACTTTCATAACTCTGCGGCTAATGGAGTTCGAAATGCTGCCTCGTAAAATATCTGTTGTTGCTGGTCTTGTTCGTTGGTTCTTTTTTTCTGTTTTGTACAGGTATAATTGCTCTCTGGCTAAGAGTAGAAACGGGCCTAGTGCTGGTGCTGCTGCTGCTGCTGTGGGCAACGGAAGCGCCAACCTGGCCAAGAGAGAAATTGTCATAAAAAAAAAATGTGCGCTTACTTAGCCAAGATGCAGCCACACTTCCATTTTGCTGGGGCGCTTTTTATGCCATATTTCGTACAAGTAAAAGTGCATCCCAATCTCCAGAGCACTCCGCGCAAGCTTTTTATATGCGCGCTAGCCAGACATTTTAATTGAAATCACAGAGTGGTAAAGCCAAAACCAAAACCAAAGCCAGTGCCAGAGTTATAAATAACAAGCAGGTGAGCTGCAATTATTTTTCAGCGAAAAAAGTTATTGAACTGACTGCCATACGATGGCCAACTTAATCACCGCCCGGAACTTGGAACTTCAACAAATGCCAAAAAGTAACAACTACTTAGAGTTACCCGAGGTAACCAAAACGGTATAGGGAGACCAAGGGATCGGGACTTGGATTGGGATTGGTATTGGGATTGGGAGGGAGACTGGGAATGGGAGCGACTTGTTCTTGGCCAAAGAGTCGCCTTTGTTTTTGTAGGCGTCAACCTGCTCTTTAAGCCGCATTATTTATGCGGCTGTTCAGCGATAACGCGCTTGCAAAAACGCCACGACTTGGAACTGGCAACTTGCAGCGGGCAACTTGCAACTGGCAACCTGCAACATCACAGCAGCAACATTGGCAGCAAACACCAAAAGAAATATAATTCAAAAAGTTATTGTTTACTTAATAATTCTTGGAAACTACTAAAGAGGAGATCTACAGGTTTAAATTTAGTTTAAGATTTAAATTTATGTTCTAAAGAGTAAATTTTATTTTATATAAGTTATTAATTATTGAAGTCTTATATGAATTTTTGTAATTATCAAATGCTGAATCGTAAGATTATGTTTACTAGTATTATAGCTTAAAAAATAACCTGACTTCCTATATCACAAACATACAGATGGAATATTTATACATTTACTTAAACTTAAAAATAATTCAGTGGCTCTACACTTAAATTTTCTTTGAGTGCAGCAGCCTGCACTACTTTTAAGGGCTTACTTACTGCACTTAAGCGAAGAGGGCCAAGAAACTGGCAGTAGGCAGGAGTGAAACAAAACAAAAATAAGAAAAAACAGAGAAGAAAATATGAGATATTCCTGCTTATCAGCTGGTATGCATCTGAGCACCTCGAGCGATTCTCCTTCTGAAAGAATCTCCTCCTGCTGCTGCTTCAGCATTCGCTTTCAAACATTTTCATTTGCCGCTGAAAAGAAGCTGCTGCAGATTTATTGTCTTTGTTTTTGTTGTGGACCGGCCAGTTCTGGTCCTTAGTCCTGGTCCTGGTCTTGTGGTTCTTGGCCGTAATAATAATCATAATATCAGTCGTAAGTGCATTTGTTGCTGCCGCTGCACTAAATACCAAGGAATTTCC
This sequence comes from Drosophila kikkawai, assembly GCF_030179895.1. Classification (NCBI taxonomy): domain Eukaryota; kingdom Metazoa; phylum Arthropoda; class Insecta; order Diptera; family Drosophilidae; genus Drosophila; species Drosophila kikkawai. The sequence continues at coordinate 17,764,071 of NC_091729.1, read as the reverse complement.
CATTTGTTGGCAGTCTGCACAGCATCGCATCCATCGCCCCGGAGGCATGGAGGCGCACTGATTTTCCCCCAGCCTCGTATTTTATTGTTGGCCGGTTTCGATTTCTTTACTTAGAAGTGGGCAATGAATGTCTGTGCCTTCTGCTGGCCGCCACCGCTTTCCTTGGAACGTGGACAATGCCGTGGGTTGGGGACTTGAAAGAATCGCTCTCCACCGCCATGGACACATCTTTCATAGGAACTAAGAGCTTACCGGAGCAATTTCGGTTATTTAATATACTGGTATTCATCGTAAAATTAATTTTTAGCTTGGACTGATTTTATTGCAAAGAACTTGAAAAGGAATTTATGTTAAAGGCCACTTGTTGGTTATTATGGTTAATTGTTTCAGCCTACATATTTTAGTTTTATGTTTTCTTTTTAAACAAGTAGTAGAAAATCTAAAATTTGAAGATATATATAAACTAGTTTTTAAATAAATATATTCCCTAATTTATTGCCATACTTTCTTGCTAGGTTTATTCGGTTTTATTGATACTTGTCTTTCAATTTTACAAATATAAAATAAATATAAATAATTTTCTATTATTCTACTTGCATCCCACTGTGCCAACTCTTTCCAGCCACTCGCACACAGAAGCAATTGTTTTATATGTTGCCAAGGTTGCATCCTAGTTACACAAATCCATAACTAAAGTAGTACAATATTTGTATAATACGCACATCTATCTGTATGTACAAGATTGGACGAAGCTGGAAGCTGGGAGCTGGAGCTGGAGATGATGCTCTGAGCTGATGCCTGCTCCCAAGACCATAGACCCAAAGACCAAAACAACAAGCGACCAGACCAAGAACAGAGCCTCATTTAAATGCTTATCAGTGAAATCTGGATGAACAAAAGCGGCTGATGTTGCTGCTGTTGCAGTTGCAAGTTGTACACAGAAGCAAAACAGAAAAAATACAGTTTAAAAATTTATAAAAATATAAAATAAAATAAAATAAAATATAACTTAACAGGTTCTTAGAAACTTCCACATTTAAAAAACTTCCTTTGAGTATCTCTAAGTATTATTTCTTGTACTTTACCTACCTTTTTTTCTTTGCAGTGCACTATTTGAGACTGCTAACCAAAACTACTCACTCAAGTGCTGAGCAATGGTGAAAATATTCTGGGCATGAGATGGAATGGCTGGGTGCGGATAGCAGAAAAATGAGAAACCACCGAGATAAAGTGGCAGAGATTCGCAGCATTCAAAAGCTGATGCTGCTGCTGTTGCCTCTGAAGATGCCAGCAATCCGCAACGTGCTCGGTGTATTTGCAAATTTTGGATTATTCATAGTTGTGTTTGGCTTTACTGTAGCAACATCAGCAGCGGCAGCAGCAGCAACTTGATGAAGAACAACAACAGCAGCAGTTGCTATTTGCTCAGCATAAGTAGAGTGCAGTGCAGAGTGTTGCTGCTGCATTTCTTACGCAGATTGCCCGGCCCTTATGTAAGCGAGTTTCCTTGAAAATAGGCAAAACTAACTATGAAATGGCTTGGTTTGCTATGCTTTCGCTTCCTTGGGGTTTCCTTATCAGCCATCTGGTGCTGCGTTGCAGTGTGCCCACGGTGCGCATACTTAACTCGCGCTGCGTGTGTCTATGGGTCCAGTTTGGGAAGTAGTGACCGCGCCCCTAGTCGCCCTCCCCTTCCGATGCCATGTGATGCATCGTTTTGGTCTAATCGGACCGCAAATCGTTGGCATTAAGCCCGGGCCCCAAAGTTATGTTTATGTTATGCGCCTGCGACGGGGGCCCCCAGAGAGATTCAAGGTTCTAAGTTGTGGGGTTCTGCTGGTCCCACTGCCTCATTCTACACTCCTGGCAATTTTATGATATTTACTTGCATGTTTGCATTGGTTTCTATTTGCCAGCGAGCCTTCTTCGATGGGTCCCTCAGGCTGTTAGATGCTGGAGATAAGGGAGCTTCTGCTGGCAAATATAGCTTAGAGATGCGGTGACGAATTCCCCGCATGCTGTGAGGGTTAAATTAATCACTAAAATCTGAGGATATGTTTATTATTCGTATATCTAAATGAAGCTTAAACATGTATTTAATATTTTTAAAAATATACTAATGGTGCTAGCTTTTATAGAAGATAAAATCAAACAGATATTGCATTTCAAAATAACATATAAAAATATCTTCTGCTTCTTTTTAGACTTCCTTATTTTTCAAAATTTTTTTAAGTATAAAATATTAACCTTATATTACCTTAATATTTTTAATTACAAAAAAGAAGCTGTAAAAAAATGTTTAACAATACTTTTTCATATATTCTTTCTTGTTCTTTCCAGATAATCTCTTCTTTATCCATTGTGTGGAATGCGAATCAATCTATTGACTTTCCCTAGGACAAAGCACGACTCCCCAGCTAACCCTCTTTATCAGATTAAATATATCTCTTGTTTCCATTTCATTTTCTATTGACCGAACAAAGCGAAAGTCGATGAGGCATTGGAGCAACATATGTATTTACTGCCCAATTTCCACGCACCATGTTTCACTTGTCAACCGGGGCTTATAAAAATAGACAACAAATATTAAACCGACTGCAAGAGTCTTGGCCAAATAGAAATATATTCGAGTTACAAATGCCCAGACATTGGAGTTTACTTGGCGTCATATTAATACGCTTTCATTAAAAAACTGAATGCTCGATTAGTCAGGCCCGATTGAGAGTGAGTGTTGTGCACGAGGCGAGTCCCCGGACAAATGGGGAATCCCCGGCAACTGCCCACCTTTGACACGTGTGACCCACAAGCTCCGGCGACGTGTGCCGTCAAGTGGAGAAAATTCGCCTTTTGACAAATGTGGTTTTCTGGGAGACAAGGGAAAAAAAATGCCACTCGGACTGCAGGCAAACACACTCACTCACAGAATGCCTTCATAATGCACAAACAAACAAAGTTGTGTAAGTCTTCTGTTTGCTCAACGGACAATTCAATCGGCGAAGCGTAAAAAATCGACCAAGAAAATAGGACAAAATGAAAAAAGAAAGTCAACCTGCAGAGCCTTTGAGCCATTCTTCGATTTTCTCTTGGGGGGGAAGGAGTTTGGAAAAAGTATGTTAGAAATTTATAACCGCCAGCTCGGCTCTTTAATTACAAGCGACACAGAATTCATTTCGAGTGTCTCAATTTTGACATTATTAATGTTTGCCATGCCACCCAATATGCGAGTGGCGGCGGCGGAGTGGCATATAGAATATGGATAGAATGGGTTATGGGAGGGCCTTACAGAGGGGATTCAGCCGGTTTGATGCACTGAAAGAACTATGAACAATGAAGTGGTTAATAAATAAATAAATTTTTGGCAATTTGAAAGATGTAAACCTTTCGAAAACCTTTGAAAATTTGGTATGTGTTCTCCCGGAAACATCTAGATCCATTCTCCTGTTGATGCTGATCAAGAATAAATATGATTTATAGGGTCGGAAATGACTCCTTCACTGCATTGCAAGCTTCTAACTAAAACTATATTACTTTTACCATCAGTTAACTACATTTTTTCTCTGTGTGCACACGCTTTGCCCATACAAATCACAACATGGCCATATGCGCAATAAGACCGCGCCTGATATACGATTTTGGCTTAATCTTTGTGGAGCATGTGCGTCTCGGCCGCCTTCTTCGTCTACTCTTGGGGATGTACATATCTCTGGGCTCTGGACTCTGTGTTTGTGTGTGTGTGTGTACTGAGGCACGTTCAAGATTTGCAGTTATAGATACCAGCACTCGCACTCGCAACGTTCCAAAGCCACGCACTGCACAAGTGCCTTCCAAAAATAAAATGCAAAAACCGAACGCAAAACGATAAGAAAAATCAAATCAAGTTTAGCCCCAGCCTAGACATACTACTCTCGTATATAAGTATCCCCGTGGACTCCAACTCAAGCCACCTCCTCCTCCTCCTCTTGTGCGTTGCTAAAAACCATAAACCGTTCCAATATCGAGCCGAGGAGCAGCGGGCCGCCAAAAGATACATCGCCCAGTCACACAATCGAGGCAATCGCGAATGCATGGGGCCAAGTAACTGGAACACAGCAGGATGACATTTTCATTGAGCCCAGAGCACTGAGGGACACACAGAGTCAGAGTCAGAGACAGAGCCAGACTTGGATTTGGATTTGGATTCATAGTCGGAATGAGAGTCCGAGCTTCGTTGTCTTGACTTTGGCTTCGACATTGAGTCAACGTCAGCAGATAAAACTAGTTGGGATGAGGATGGTGGTGAAGGAAGAGACTTGGGACTTAAGGATACCCTTGAAAAATATAAAGAAAATTAAATAGGACATAAATAAATAGAGACAAACTTTCTGTAAGGAAGATAAATTTAATCTAAATACATTTTTTAACTGCAATTTCGCATCATTAAAGCAAAGGAAACAATAAATAAAATGTATAGTAATAAAAATGATAATCCATTACAAGAAATTAATATTTCCTTTAATAAAAAGATCAAGACTGTTGGCCTCCGTTTTATATAGACACACGCTAATCCAGTTTCCTAAAAACCCAACCAGTACTCCTCGAGCTGAACGGGGTGACTCCATCTCTCCCTCTCGTGGTACTTGTGCATATTTATGGGCCGCAGTCGCCATAAAATTTATGTCTTAGAAGTGCAAAATATATAACACAAAACACGAGGCTTAAAAAATGAACCGCCCCACATCGCGTTTTGGGGGAGGGGATTGAGGGCCATGAATGAATGGAGGAGCATTTAGCCGAACGACGACGACAAATGGCCACGTTTACCCGGAGGAAATTAAGACTTCCTTGGGGCCGCCGCCGTCGTAGCACACCTTCGCACACACGAAAATTCATACGTTTTCAAGCGGTTTTTCCAATATACTTTACTTACTTTGATCATAGCCGCCAGAACACACACACGCGCGTTCGGTGTGGTTCGCCGGAAGATGGACAAGTAATTTTTCTCAAGTAATTGATACTCTGCCGCGTCGCAGCATCGCAGCATCGCAGCTCCTCCTCCTCCGTATCCATATCCAAGTAGATGCTGCCCTAGCTGTACGGACAGCTGCCGTCGGATTGTCCCAGTGACTTTTCCGTCTCCAGTCCGTTACCGCCTGACAGACTCTGCTGTTGCATATTAATGACTTTCTTTAATGTCTTTTCCTCATTTATTTTACACGCGGACACATTTCACACACACACACACAGTGCCGAATGCGAGGAGCTTGGACTGTTCCATTAAGTTGGCAGTATTATTTATATTTAGATTTCTATTTCATTTTTACGATAGTTTAGTTTAGTTGGAAAATATACACTAGACAAATATTTGTTTAATAAATTGAATAATCAATTTAATTGTTAACCTAATGAAATGCCTAAAATGAATCATTAAAGAGTATCCTTAAGGAAACAAACCAAATTTTATGATTGAAATATTTGTTATCTATACAGAAAGAGTATCCAAAAATCGTTTATTATTAATCTTTCTCACTTTGTGCTTATTTTTAAGCAGTGCCATGCCGGCGATTCGCCGTTTGGCTTTTGAAATGCCCTCCATGGGCCACCCAGATCTCACCCAGGAACCGGCTAACAGCCCATCAGCCCACCACTTGCACTTAAACCCAGGGCTGTGCCACCGCGCACGGTTACAGCAAATTGAGTTAGTATAATTAAATATGACATTGGCAAGCGTATATCCGGCAGAGTGTGGGCTGTTGCTTGACAATTGAAATTAAGTGTTGATGCTCTGTGTGTATAGCCAAGGAGCACAGGCAGCCAGCCAGCCAGCCAGTCATCATCCGGCGGAGCTGCCGGGTGCAGCCAGGCGATGAATATCATATGCATATCATGTCAGGGTACGTGTAATGAGCGGGCGTAGCAGCCAACCAAGCAGATGCAGTGCGGCATAAACGCCTCACAGTTGCGACGCGCAGCGAGCAATTTTCAATTAATGCATCCACAGATTCCCGGTTTCCCCACAGAGATCCCCATCCTGCTTGCTGCTGCTGCTCGTTGGCAATGTATCGCATTCCCGACTTCCAAATTCATGCATTATGCCTGCGTAACTAAATCAAAATTCAGCGACAACAACAGCGGCAACTGCAACTGCAACTGCAACTGGCAAATGCATCTGAAGCAGGCGATGCTCATGAAATTTGCGTGCAATTTCTGTCCGTGTGTGGTATTTATGCAGAGTAAAGTAGGGGAACTCAATGCCAAGGGTCTAGAAAATACATATCTAGGTTTATTTTAATGAATAAAAGATATTAAATAGTTTTTAAAGATGTAAATAAAAAGTTATAGCTATAAAAGGCTGCCTTATCCTATTACCTTCAGCAATTTTGACCAAACAACCCAGTGAACACCCCTATGGACTTTCGTCCGATTGGAGGGGCATAGCTTTTACCCTAACCCACCAATTCGTGTACTTTTTACAGCTCCAATTCCCCGCTGCCCCATCCATACGCCCCGTTGCACCCGTAGAAGTGCCGCGAGAGTGTCAACGCGCCAGCAGCCGCCTGCAGCAAGCAGATTGCATTGCAGAATGGAGAACTCCGAATCGAGAATCGCGTACCGAGAACCCCAGAGCCAAGAATGGAGCAACCAGGAGAGGACCATAGACCATTGGTGATGATGATGATGACGACTACAACGACATCGACGCCACTGGCGGCAGCGAAAAGTTTTGCTAGCCGGGCGACAGCTGTGAAATATGCCGTCAGGCATTTGAATTTCGCATAATGCACGCCTGCCGTTGCCAAGTGGCCACTGTACAGTGGGACAAATTTATGGGAAATCAAGGTTATTACTTTAAAAGTTTCTTTTGTACCAAGGTTAGGTTTTCTGGGAAGAGAAATCTGCTCTAAAAAGACTATAAAATTAAAGGAACCAATACGTTTTTAGTAAGATAAAGATGTTTAATCAGAAAAATGGGCTTCTTAAAATATATAAAATTAAAAATTTTGACTTATTTTCTTTTTCAAGATTATTCTAACAAATAACAGATATTTTTCCTGAATTTATTTCAATTCACATATTCCACAAATCCATCCTTAAACCTTTTCTTAACATTCAGTTTATGTTAAATAACTGTAAATATTTAAAAAATGTTCAAATCTTGTAGAAAATTTATATACAACCTCAAGTTAATTTCCTCCTGAAGCAAATATTTATTTAAAATCCAGTACAAAAGCCACTGTGCAATGTCATTTTGGCGAGCAACTCCGCCTGATTTGTATGCAATCATATTTTCGGGTACCGTGGAACAGTTGTCTGGGGGTCGATCCCGAGCTCCATGCCGCGCTGCCCTCCGCTCGACTTGATGATACTGTTGGATTACATTTAGGATTCTTTATGTTGTCATCTCCTCCGCAATTGTTGCCCGGCCCCGGCGAGCAGGCGACCGACAATTGTGCATGATATACGATGGCGACAACAGCAATGACGCCGAAATGGAGTGCGAGGATGCAGATGCGGGGATTGGGAGCTGCAGATGAAACTTCGTCTGCGTATAATCACGATGATGAGAATTCTGAAAGGGGTCTGTGATGGTGATTACGATGATGCTGCTGCTGCTTCTGCTGTTGATGATGCTTTGGCGACATGAATTGCGCGCACAACAACGACGTTTAGGCTGCTGCTGTTACCCGGCCCACGTGAAGGGGCTGATGCTAGCACAAGGAAGCGAATACATTTGGAAAATAGACCAATTTGCTGCCGCTGAAGCTGGAGCTGCCTACTGTGCAGCTCCGGATCAGCAGTTCCACTTCACGTGGGCGCATGCTGCAAGCAGCCAGTTGAAGTTGCCAGTTGGAAGTTGCAGTCTCCAGTTTGCAGTTTGCAGTTGCAATTGTTGATCATCAGTTGCCGGCAATTGTTATTCATAAATGCGAATTCAATTTGAAAATTGCCTTAATTTTACTAGGCTGTCGTCACCTTGGAAAAGAAGCTGCCGTTTGTCGTCTTCTTGAATAAAAAATTAACATTTTGTACAAGTTTTAAGGAAGACAGCCTAAAAATTTAGAAAACTTATTACGTTACATCAGTCTCAATTTATATTTTATTAATTTAATTTAAAGAATAACAAAATCGTTATATTTTCAGCTAATTTGTATTACAACTTCAGTTATTTATTCAAATTTAATACTTTAGTTGTGTTTAAATGAACGAAAACTGTTCAAGCTGAATGTCCAGAGGCGGTTTTTTCCGCTGCAGCAACCTTTTTCCATGAGCATCTGCATTCTACGTATCTGAGCACTCACAGCTGAGCGCATTTAAAAAAAATCTGCATAAAGCGGACCAGAATCCCGAATGGAGTTTGAGTTCTTATTCCAAAAAGGGGACTGGAACTGGGATTTGACTGGACCTTCTCGCAGGGCACAAGCAGAACAGAATCATTTTTCAATTTCACGCTTCAAATAATTTACTAATTAGATTTGCATATAATTTTTTGGCAACCCGCATGTCTTTTTTTTCAAAGCAAAAAACCAGGCACACTCGCTGACTTGGCAGCACAGCAGCAGCTGTGCATCCGGAAAACTCAAATCCGGGTCCAGCAATAAAAGTCCGGCGAAAGTTTTGTTTGCTAAATAGTTGGTTACAAATTCTGTAAACTCCTGGCTTTTTATTGCTGCCAACAAACATGCATCCGAACTAATTATTCCACACAGAAAAAAGGCCTCACAGCAGGAGTTCAATTTCAGCAATTTAGCAGAGATCATCATAATTTGCATTTCGATTTGGCCAAACGGTAAAGTGAAGAGATAACAATTTAACCAGGGCTGGCCAAAGTTGTAAAAGGTTTTTGTTTTTAAATTAATTTGCCAAATTGCAAGTTTTATAAACTAATTAAAAAGGCTTTACGGCTTGAAAACTGTTGAATAAGTCTATGAAGATTCTATAAACTTTTAAACAGTCTTATTTTAAACATAAATTTGGATTTGATAAACAATAGAAAAGTAGAACTTTACTTTGACATTCTTAGGTGATGACTCAATATTTTTAGCCAAATTCCAAACGATCTTCAGCTTGACTCATGCCTGCTCCAGCCCTGGCTGCACAAACTGGCTAACAACTTTTGAGCCAATTTAATCAAAGCCAATGACAGACGACCCAATGAGCCGCAATGAAAGAAAGGCAAAAAATAAACAAAATCAAAAGAAACAACCAGCCAAGTCAGTTGGCTCTCTGGCAAAGCATTCTGCATTTGCATTTTGAGAATCTTGACAAGGCTCCTGCTCCATTTGGCAAGACAATGATGCGGCCGGGTCTGGGATCGGGACTGAAGACTCTAAATGGAACTGGAGCCGGCTCTGGGAGTTGGGGCTGAAAATTCATTTGGGGGCTTTTGTCTAAGCGATCGATCTTTCAATCAATGACCGAGAGCGTGCAGATGCTGACTCAGAGCAATGCAAATCGTCGCAGTCTCAGTCTCTCGGTCTGAATGCATCAAAATGCAATCAAAATTAAGGAAAACCAACAACTGAGAGTCTCCGGATGAATCATGGGGGTCCTGTGCCTGTGCCTTTCGTGTGTGGGGGTCCCGTGTCATTCGACTTTAATTAATATGACAGTTGGATCATGCATCACGCCAAATGCAAATGCACAAAGAGTCGAAAAGCGAGCAACTTTGACTCTATTAAGAGCCGGGCTGCATTGCTAATTTGGACTGCAGCCGATCCCGATTTCGTTCCTGAAAGAAATGTCACCATTAGGCCGCTCAACTCAGCTGACATTTAAGCAATTCCAAACGTTTTGCTAACAAATTTTACGGCAGCAACTGCTAGAGGAAATCACAAAAATCAGCATTGACCCCTTGACATATGGCTCTTGCTCCGCTAGCGACTCTGGCTCTCTGTGTGACTTCTTAACTTGGTCCACAATGCTACAGTTGCCAATGTTGGGGCCGGGGTTGCCGTTTGCAGTTGCATGTTCCTCTGGCTGTTTGCCGCTGATGTTGCTGCTGTCGTCGTCGTGCCAGGGACTCATATAGGGACAGCCAAGAGCTGGCTGGGTTACACTGAAAAAGAAACTTCGAATTTATAACATTTTCCAGCTAAAAGAAAAGCATTTCAAGGCATTAGCTCAGAATTTAAGTTGAATTTTTCAACTTAGAATTGTAGAAAATCCTTAAAATAGTTACCTTTCAAGTATTATAGCCATTTTCTCTCTCTGCAGCATACAAAAGCGAGACATTTTACAAATGTTTTCAATTGAATTGCTCTGATTTTGGCCAAGACTCCCCCTCTTGGCTCAACGACCGTTAGAGCCAACGCCAACGGCTGCAGCGGCAGCCGAAAATGTCGTGATGATGGCAAATTGTAAATAGCTTAAATGGTCTAAATGGTTTAAATGATTTCAATAGCTCTCTGCCTCCGACTCGGATTGCCAACGGTGGTGCTGGCGGTGGCTTCTCCACCTCCTCCTCCTCCTCCTCCTCCTCCTCCTCTTGCAATTCAGAGACAGAGAGAAAAGGAGAAACACAGACGCCAACGAGGACGACTGTTAGCCAGACCAGGCAAAATGGCTAGCTTCTCCGTTTTGGCCCGTTTTCAATGGTAACAGTTATCACACAAACTAATGACATGAAATTAGGTATTGCCTGACTGTGACTCCCCAGCTCCAGCTTCCTCCCACTTCCACTTCCAAGACCAAATCCCACTTTGGCTGTGACTCTGTCTTCTGTGACTTTGCTGACTGTGCCAGTTTTGCAAAAACAAAGCAGGGGGAAATCGGACAACAAAAGCAGCAAAATAGCAAAATTAACCGCTTTGTTGTTACCTTTTGAATTTAAAGTTGAATGCTAAGAAATACACTTTAAGGAATAGATAGAAGTGCTAATAGTAGGTTCTTGTTTATAAGCTTCTTGGCTCTACAAAATTATTACCACTTTAGAATTTTATGTAGAATTCACTTAGTTTATATATTTTAATAAAGAAAATTGAATTTAAAGAATTTAACCATAACTATGGTCAGTTAAATAAAGCTATAAAACCCCTAGGAAAAATATGTTAAGTGGATACGTGACTCCAAATACTTTAAAAATCCAACTAAATCCATATTTAATAATTAATTTCTTAGACTGCACCACCTACCTAGCAAGAAACCGTTATAATATGAACCACAAAAGTTAACCTAAAGTTCGCTACCAACAAAAAAAAATTAGGAAGAAACCCGAATTTGTGTCACCAAATATTGTTGCACATTATTATGGCCATTTAAAATCTCATTTTTTGTATTGATTTGTGCTACCAAAGTTGATCGGAAGACAAAGGCTCTGGCTGTGGCTGTGGCTCCGGAGAGCAAGTTCATGATCTCGGACAATCAAATAAAACAATAAAATCGCGCTGCCATTGTTCACAGATTTCCTGGTGAAATTTATCCTCTACTATATTATTGGCAGGTCGGGAGGAGTGGTGGTGGTGCAGTTCTCCACAAAATTTTTGTTCCCAACAAACGGCGGCATTCAAATTTGGGTCGTTCTGAGGCATTGAATTATGGTAGCTCATTAGGCGGGCGCCTTGTCATCGGCGGGGAAAACATGCCCTTTTACTTCAATCACGCCACACAGATCCCGAAAACCGAAAACATTTAACATCCTACTACGATTGCAATGGCCATAAAAGGCAGAACCGGCCTGGGCTGAAGGATAGAACGGATCTCTCTCTCTCTGTCTCTGGTCTCTGGTCTCTTTGGTGCTCTGTGTCTCTTGGCAAAGCTAGAAATAATTTAGATCACGAGTTTGTTGTCGTATGCAAATTAATCAAATGTCGTCAGGTAATTCAATAATGTCAGGGCAGGCCAACGAAATCGATTACTTATCGCCCGGTTTAGTCAGACCAAACATTTTGAACTTTGGGTATTAATTACCGACCCGAAACCATCTTGATTTCCTTTCCTCATTTCCCCCATTAAAAAATATAATATCAATATGCAGAGAGAGACCGAAATGCAGTTAACTGGGGAATACCCCTCACCCGGGGTGGTCGTCGCCTGTCCAGGAATCGGAGTCGCAGTCGGAACAGAATGGTATGCCCATGTCTGGTTCGGGTAATCCAAGACGGCATTTAACCAATTTAATATTATTATCTATGATCTGGTGGTGCAACACACAGACATCTTCTGGCCTGTAATCAGAGAACATTGGAACATGGGCACCGAGCACGGATGGCCTGAAGTTGGGGTTGGAGTAGTCGGGGTATCGGGAACCAGTCGCCGGAGCTATACTCCGCTGCTGCCCCGTTGACAAACGAAAATGAGTGAAATATTTTTCCAGCTCTTTCTAATTGGCGCTTGTAGCCGGGCTTGTCCGAGCGATCGCTGGCTGAAATCTGAAATCTACAGAGCTCTTATCTTACCAGAAATAAGCAGCAGCAGCAGCAGTCGGGGCATTCCATGGCTGTCAGTCTGCCAGGATTGCCAGAACCCAGAACAAACAGAACGGCGACATTGATGCATGTTTATGTGACCGCAAATTGATTATCCAACTTGCAGCTCCCAGCTCTAAAGTTCCGACTGCCAACTCCCCAGCTTGACAGCTTCCAGCCACAATTAACCGAAAACTAGTGTTGGGAAAAAGTGTGGCCTAAACTTGGGAATATTTGTTATGGCTAAAATCGAAACTATCGGTTAGTTATCGTTTTGCATAGAATTTTAAGTGATTTTTTTACGAAAAACTTAATGAAATATGAAATGAAATAGAAATTTCCTTCACTTTAACTAAAGACATAAAATACCTCAACAAGCTTTAACCTAACCCAGTTAAAACTATAAATTATGATTACAACAATCGATAATATCGATTGGCCTGCCAACACTATCGAATTTAGAACAAAATAGATTTCACAACTGCAATCTTCGACTTGCTTCCCCGCTGCTGTTCATAAATACAATTGTTGGCATTTTGATTAGACACTATGTAGTACAGTTTTACTTTAATTAATTACTGTTGCTGTGGCTTATCTTCAAATCAGAGCTCACCTTTGTTCTTCCGGTTAATTGATTTCTGGCCGCCCGCCGAGGCCATGTTGTCTCTCTCTCTCTCCACCTCCTCCTCCTATCGAGGTCGGTGGTTATCGTTCGCATTAAATCACATTTTTGCCGTAACTTTCAACAATTGAATTGCAATTGCCATTGTATTTTATTGGATTGCGGTTTTCGAACCGATCTGAAACGTTAATTGATTTTTAAAGCCAACCTTGTGTGTCTGTGGGATGTGGGGGCGGGTTTTTGAATTAGCCGTTTTGTATAAATTCCATGCGAATATTTGTTATTGTGGCTGCTGCCAGTACTTCGCTCACACATCTCACAGCCGCACTCTGTATTATTCATTATAAATGGTTGATTTAAGTAATTTATAGAATTTGTGTCAGTATTTTTTGGTTTAGGCTTTTAGATAAAAACAATGCAAACGTTGGAAAGGAATTTCACAAAACATATTGGTTATTTTCTCTATTTTAGGCTGACTTTTTATTGGCAAACAATAGACACGGGAAAAAAATTAATTTTAAAATATTTATTTGCTTGTAATTGCTGTATTTTATTTCTTCTTTAATCCTTTAGTTCTTACTTTATATTTTCTTTAACATTTCCTACATTTTCTTCTTGTGTAGGAAAATTCCCTTGAAATTAAAATAAACATGTGAAACTTTCCACAGTCGACAAGGAAATATTTTTGGTTAGAAAAAGCAAAACTATTTCGAGTTATTTAACCATTTTAAGGTCAAGAAGCAGAGCTAAACTGCTAACAAATCTAAATTAAATTATAGAAAAGAAAAATAGCTTTCCACCGATATTGTCCAACTCTATTAAAGCCATTTTATTATGGCAAATTTTTTTATACACTTGACGCATTTAATATTCAACTCGTAGATTTCTGGCCTTCATTGCACTTTTTTTTCAAATTAATTGGCCTGTTGTGTATGGGCTGGTCAAACCGTATTCAGGACAAAGCCCCGAAACCAAAAGCAAACCAACAAAACTTTTCTGGCCAGAAGCACACTCTCTCACACACACACGCAACTGCTCCACTTAATTTCCAAAACTGACCGCACACAATCACTTGGCAATCTCAGTCCTGGCGAAATAAAAATCAGTTACGAATACACGGAATTTAAATTGAAGCTCAAATATTTGGACAGCCGGAGGAGTAAGAGGAGCAGGAGGAGGAGCAGAGCACACTCTCTCGGACGAAAGTAAAGTTGGAATGGAAACCGAGTTGCATTCAATTAAAAGAATTTTCGATTATACAAAGTGCGTTTTGTCAGCCAAATGCAGGCGATCCAGTGTCCAGTGTCCTGGTCGGATTGGAGGGGCTTTGATTCCCCACCACACTCTGATTCCCAATCCTCCCCCCCCCGAGCTGAGAGAGGAGGAAGGACGGCTCCCGGAGGCAAAAGGTAAATAAAAGTGGACATGTTAAACATTCTGTACATGACAACTAGCAAAGTTACAAAGACAGCCGTTCCGAGTGTAGGCCTCTCTGCTCCGGACTCAGGGACTTGACAATGCCCGGCTCCGAGAGTATAAGTGCTCGAATTCTAAAACAGTCAAGCGAAACCACAGAAAAATCAAACAAGGAATAAGAAACCGAAAAAAAAAAGAAGAGACGAAAACACAACAGCATTGGGGTCAGCAAAATAGAAATCTTGAATCGGAGAATTCCTGTCATTTCAAAAATTGATTAGAAGCTTTAGCAACATTCTGCTGAGCTGCATCTCATGCGAAAATCAGGAGATCCTGGGAAAGAAGGTTTGCTACCTAATGCACTCAACGAAATATTTATAATATTCTTGGTTGGAATTTAATACATTTTTATTTTTATTAATATTGGTTTCACCTGTATCCTGGTTGGCTTCCCATTTCCAGCTTTTACTTTGTTTATCTTTATTAAGCCATCTTTATTTTTTCCTGTGTGTGCTCCAAGACAGCAAAACAACAATGTGCCATGCCTTTGGCCCTCAAGGATATGCGGGAACAGAGGAGCATGGAAAACCTTTAGTCACATCCATGTCCTGGCATTGCATGTTGCCAGTTGCCAGTTGCCGGTTATCCAGCTATCAGTGTGCGAGCGAACGTGTTGCGGACAGCTCTGGCTCAAGTTGCAAGGATATTCCTGTTTGTCGATGGCCAGGCGGCAGGTTTTCTGTTTGTCTCTGCCACAGCTTTGTTGCTCAGTATCCAAAGAAGGGAAACGAGGCACAGGCAGTTGGCAGGCGAACTGACACAGGAACTGGGTCAATTCTTATTCGCCCGAGAGGCAAACGCAGGAAGCGGCAGGACACGTAGTGCCAACTATCTGAAAATGACGCCAAATTACCAATGCAAAGTATCCTGGTACCATTTACCCAGTGCAAATATTCCAAAAGCAGAAAAAAAACAGAAACAGAGTAACCAAGAAAATGAAAATTCAAATATTACCCCCGTTTCCTTCGCCGTTACCTGTTACCCCGGCTAAATTCAACGGAATTAGGTTCTCGTTTCAATGTGGCTCTATATATATATATGTTATATCCTTCGACTTCCCTTCCTTTCCTGGCTGACTGGCAGCTGCTGCTGGTTGCCACTTTGCAGGGTTTTTGGCCAAAAGGAAATTTCCTTGACTCGAATTTGGCTCACATTGTCACAGTAGTCAGGCTTTTGGCCCGAACCGAATGGTCTTTTGCACACAGGTGCTGGCGGCTTTTGAGTATGATGAAGTGTACTATATATGGCACGGGATGTAACGCAAACATTCAGCGAGATATTGAAAGACAATGTGTTTGTTTTCTTCCCTTAGCTGATGTTGCTGTGGATGATGGCAAATTGAATTGGTAACTGGTATATAACCCAGTTTTGTGGCGGCTGCAAAAATAATATCAATTTGGAGAGTGCAACAGTCGAGACAATGTGGCTTAAATATGAGTAACAAAAATAGGTGAAAAAATGTATTTATTATTAATTCATATTATTAAGAAAATTGTCTGTGTTTATTTATTTTTAAATTTGAAGAAAAAAGTTTAGAGGTAATAATAAATTGATTAATTAAATGTAATTGGGAGAACTCCTAGTCAAAATTTGAATGAAAAATCCTTTTCAATTACATTCAATACAAAACATATACACCCAAAAAATCCCTGACTTTCCTGCAACAACTTCCACCACTTTTTGGCAGTTGTCGCTTAATCTAAATGCTCCAGAACTTTGCAAACTTAACTGAATTGTTCATTTGTTTCTACACATTCTCAGTTTAATTAGACCAAATTAAAAGTGCACAAAGCGCGCAATGAGCGTCAGAAACAAAGAGACACAAAAAGTTGGACCTACACTATTGGCGGGGAGGAAAGCACAGGTAAAGGTAACCTCTGGAGCAAGCCAGCCAAATGACTTAATCGCATTTGCGCGACTTTGTTGCTCGTCTCTCCTCCCCCAAACCTATCTCTTCTCACCCACGTTTGCCATAAAAATGCAAATGAAAAGCGGCGGGGAAAAGCGGAGGGTAGAAGAGAAGTGATGAAGTGCAAGAGTTACGCCATATCACGATGTTGTCTGTGTTTGGTTAATGCCACGGCTAATCCGCGTCCGTTACCTTAATCCCCTTCGAAACAATTTTGTTAACAAACGAACATCAAAGAAAATAAAATGTGCAATAAATTTAATTTCCACTGGCAGCGAAATAAAAATCACACTCCCCTGGATGAGCAGAGGGGAGTGCGATTTCCTTCCTCTACAGGCAGACGGAGGAGTGTCTGCTGAAATGCTCGTAAGTAGAGCAGGGAACTGGAACTGAGACTGGGAAGAACCCGACTTGGTCCGCTGTTATCGCCAGGTTTTATCGACAAACTTCAGAGTTGCCGAATAAAAAGGGAAAAATTGTCAGTGAAGGAAGTTCTCGCGGGTCGGAGCTAGCAGCTTAAGCGGACTTGCAACTGCCGAGCAGCAGCAGCGAGCTCAACACTTGATCAAAATGCCACAAAGCGATTTGCATATTTTAATTAAATTCGCGCTTTGCTCCCCGGAATAAAAAAAACGAAATTAAAAAGAGGAAAGCGCGCAACACGGTCGCCAAAAAGAGCAATGCTATGAGGGGGTGCTTTGCCGCTGCTGCTGCTGTCTTTGCTATTTTAAAAAATATGTAGAAAAAAGCGCGAGCACACGAGCAACACATGTGACCACAAGCGTATTAAATTTGGTGCTCTCTCTTGAAAAAAAAGCAAAGCAAACACACAAAAAAGGCACAAATAAAAGACATGGCCGAAACTTGGCTGGAATGGCTTAAAATAAAAGCGCCCAGCGAGGGGCAGCAGCAGCAGCAGCCATGTGTGTGGCCAAAGGTAGCCAACTAACAGAGTCACAAAGTGACTGCCAGTGGGAAAGGTCAGTACAGGGCACTGCAAGAAAAAAAGAAATATACGCAGGCCTGGAAAAAAATTAATCCTCAACTAAAAATCGAAAGCCAAGCCTAGAAGCCAACAAAATAATATTATTTGGTCAGCGGATTAGAGAGTCAGTGAAATAAAAAAATATATACAAATATTCCAAGGCTTTTACACAGTAAATTTGATTTTTAAAATATTTTTTACACCTTGCTAAATATTAAATGGATGATATTGAAAATAAAAACCTAAGTAATATAATAATATTATTTTAAAAAATCATAAATTTCAAAGAAACAATTTTTTGTTAACTTATTTAAGCATTTTCCTGTGGCATTTATCCTAAAACATCAAATAATTCTTTAAACTTGACGATATTTCTTAAATTTTTTATTATGTATATCCTTTTAAATGCCTCAAAATTACTTTTTTCTCTGTGTAAAAGCCGGCAAACCCTATCGCTAGTACACAAACGCTGCTGTTGCCGCTGATGTTACTTACCGCAACTGGGCCGCTTGCTGCTGTTGCAGCAGCAGCAGCACAGCAGCAACATGGCCAAAGCGCAGTGCAGCATAAAGTGTTAAATTGGATTAATCCAGAAGATTTACGCTGCGGGTGATATCAACATGGTAACGTAGCAACATGTAGCTGTTGCTGTTGCCACTGCCATCAGCCGGCAGGCAACACTTGAGCGGAGTCAGCAATTTTATTAAAACCGGACGCGTACTTCAACACCACCGGAAATGCAACAACAGTAAAGGCAACATCAACGGCGGCGGCGGAAAGTGTGTCAATGTGTGTGTGCCTGTGTGTGTCTTGATGCTGTTGCTGCTGCTGCGGCTGGACGTCAACGACCATGCAAATTTTAATACAAAATTGGGATTAACAACGTTGCCAACAGTCGGGTCCCAGGCAAAGTTGTTCTGAGCTAGTTGCCGCAACAGCAATAGCAACATAAACACAAGGCGCAATAACAAGAGTCGGTAATAATGACTTGACAGCAGCAGCATCAAGCTGCTGCAACAACAACAACAACGGCAACATCAGCAACAGCAGCAGCAGCATCAGCATCTCTGCAAGCGCGTTGATTATCCCAATCAGCAACACTTTACCAGCGTAAATCTATTTAATTTGCCATTGGCCGATGCAATCGCATACACAGAAAGAAAAGTTGAGGTACATTCTTAGGAATTTTGAAATATTTTTGAATTATTAAGTAATCTATAATAACTTATAAATTTATTTATTTAGTCTCTACCTTTTAAGAAGCCAAATTTTGGTTTACATTTTCTGAAATTGTAGCCTTTCTACATTAAACATTATCAAAGCTATTTTGTAGAGTGCTCTTAAAATTCTCAAGTGCGAATTTCGCTAGTATACATCATCAATAAATAATACTAAAAAGAAACTTGGACAGGACTTAAACAATTAAATATTTACAGCCTGCTGCGCTGGTGCTTAACCTTTAGTAATAACCCTTAATAAATATGTATAAAAAAAATCCCCTTTGTATTAGTATTTTCTATCAGTGCATTCTACTCCCTGGCGATCCCTCGTAAACCACAAATCAGCTGTTTGGCCGTCGCTCTTGTTAAATGTAATTGAACCTGTTCTTAGAGTTTTGTTTTGTAATTTATTATTGGCGCATGAGTTGCAAGCCGAAAAGCGGGGAAAATAGCTCAAGTTGTTGGAGAAGCTTATGGCTTCACGATCGTCATCAGTCCGCTGTGGTAATAATGATGACGATAATGATGATGATGATGATGATAATGATTGAGCGGCTTGGCATGCGAAGATCGCGCGCTCTTTTAGCCAAGATCGTGCCTGACGCGTAATTGATTATTACGAAGCAACAGGCAACACCAGCAACATAGCATCGGCAGTAACAGGAAAATGCCAGCATAATGATGTATTAGTTAAACTTGGCCAACCAGTTCGCATTTCGGCCATGAAAAACGGTTTAGAATTAGAAGCCATGATTACATACCTCTCTTTTGCCGGGTTTGCGTTGAAATTGAAAAGAAGTGGGCATTATGTTGGCCAGTTGCCGTTGCTGTTGCCATGGCTGCCAGGTTGCTTCTCATGTTGCTCCTCTTGTTGCCGCTACAAATGTTGTTGGCTTTAGAAATTCCACTTTGGAGTGCACTTTTAACAGCTTTAGGAATGTTTCAGGAAGTGTGGTATGTGAATTAAGGCTTTGCAAATATGTTGAAAAGTTTAAGCTGAAAGATGTTTTGGGTAAAATTAAGCAACTAATTAGGTACTAAGATATTTTAAATTAAGAAAAATTTCATGAAAAATCTCTCTGGTTGTATCTCATCTCGTTGTATATCTCACTACAACCACCAAACAAAGTATTCAACGGTCTGCCGGCTCGTATCTAATGGCATTGGCCAAATTGACAGCACAAAAAGCTATGCAGGGCCGAAACAGCGCCGACAACGAGGGCCATAACTCATAAGCTGCTGCACATACTCGTACCGAAAAATACCAAGGGTCTACTATATGTGCCGCTGCCACTCGAAAAAAAAAACTCCAATTTTAATTGCTCGACATTAAACGATCGACAACGACAACGACAGCGGCGGCATCGGCTCCGAGTTGGAACTTTGGAGCTCTACAATCCGCAGTCCCATAAAATATGCGCACGTTTCGTTTGTTTGCCGTTGGTTTGCATATGCCCCCATCCCGGGTAGCCCAGCTATAGCTGGCAATATGCTGCTCGTATCGAAACTGAGACCAAGAGACCCGAGAGCCGAGACCCGAGACCGTGCCGGAGCAGACAGCATTTAGCGTACGATTTGGCGGCGCGAAAAAGATAAACTCATAAATTATGGCATTGAATGTCACTTCAGCCACCGAGCGCGAAACGCCGACAATAGCAACAGCGACAAACCCCCGGCTCCAAGCTCCCAACCCGAATCCGAATCTGAGTCCGAGTTCGAGTTCGATTCCGCCGCAGCCAGGATGTGGCTACATCCGAGCAAAAGCACACACCGGCACCAGGCAGGCACCGGGCACCCGACACAGGCACCGGCATCGGCATCGCGGCACTGGCGATAATGAAGCCCATTTTAAAGTCACTACCATTCAATGCGATTTGATTTACAATCCCATTTCGATTATAATCGATGATGATGTGTGTGCGCGCTTCGGCCGAGCCATGAACTTGCATATAAATACCAATCTGTGTCTTTGCCTCTCAGCCTCAGACAGTTGAAGGAGGGTTTCAGGGAGCTGATAGGGGGTAGCTGCGCAAGTTGGCTGCAGGGGAGAGCTGGGAATGCTAAGCAGAGCAGATCGGGTCGGCGGTCTCTAGCGGTTTTCCAAGGAAATCGAAAAGCAGCCGCGGATCCCAGAGATCCGGAGTTCAATCCAGTCTGCCCACAGGTCCAAGCCACAGACGTTGCACAGTGGGTGAAATAAAATATTTTAAAGAAATTTAAATAGGGAATATTATAGTAAAAATCATTGGGCACAGATTTAAGCTGTAGAAAAAGGTATACGATTATAAATTAAAATAGCAATATTTTAGAAACTCCTTACATATCTTATTAAATATTTAATAATCATGATCCCACTGCCTGATGACGTCTTGCCGTCTTTCCAGTCCTTGTTTACCTGTTGGCGCAATTGAACTTGAATTGAATACGCTTTTTTTTCGACTTTGGCGTTTTAGTTTAGTTAGCCCGCCGCCAACTTGTCAGACAAACGAATGCGAAGCTAACGAAGCCACCACCACCACCACCACCGCCATCGTCACCATCGTCGATTTCCCACCCTGGTCACCCCTTGGAATCTCCCCATCTCCATTCCATTCCCGATCATTGTCGCATCCGCTATCCGCCACGATGGTGGCAATTGTTTTGATGACCGCTGATAACTGCAACCGCGGGGGGGATCCCAATCCAGAACCCAGTTTCACTTGGGGGACTGGAGAGACTGGAGAGACTCCGAGAAAACAAAGCCCAACAAAACGGAGTTCAATACAATGGAGGCTTATATTTTGTCACCCGTCTGGCAACAGTTCTTTATGGCCGTTTAATTGAAGCTGAAACCATTAACATTGGCCCCGGCTGCTTCAGCCCACGCGCCGCTGCTTAAATTTATTACAACTTAATTGTAAATGTTAACGTTGTTGTATCTGCTGTGTTGAGCTTACGAATATGTCTTAATTTTTTGTTTTTTCTTTCTTTTTTTGGCGCAACGCCCACTCAATAAACGCACACCAAGTGCGTATGGAGCAAGTTCTCTGAGGAGCTGAGAACTGGACGTGACTTAATTTGTATTTAGAATTTTATGGATTGTAAGGAGTCTCTTTGTATGACAATTTAATGAAGAATACTAAACAAGACTCAAAGGGTAATGAAATTGGTAAATAAAGTTCGAATATTATAAAACATCGAGAATTTCAAAAACAGATTATCAAACATTTTCAAAAACAATTTCCTTATTTAAATTTAACCCAAAATTAGGCTCCCTTTTGTCCCACACATTTTCCGGCTGGCTGAAAAACCATCGCTGGTGGCCAAAAGCATCTCTACAAGGCCTTGTGTGATCCGGATATATAGAGAAGATCTGTTTCCCAGGCAATTAGCTCTAATGCGGTGTGTGTGACTGCAATAGAGTTCGCCCACTTAGCAGCAGGCCCGCTAGCGAAAATGGCCTAAAATATGGCAGCCAACTATCGGCCATAATTTCATGAGCAATTTCGGGGGCCAACAGCGAAAGGTGGGGAGGAGAAAAGGCCAGAGGATTCAAAGGAGTGAGAAACCTGCTCGCATGGCGGCATGGACTCCGGTCTCTGTGCAAAGTGCAGTGATAAATCAGATTGTCACTTTTGTATATTTGCGCCAACTGACGACGACTTCTCCTGCTCCCTTGCCAACGAGGCAGGCTTTCGATGCGTTTATTAACAGTAGAGGAAATTAATATAAAGACATTAATACTTAATTTATTTTGCTAATAAAACGGAGGAATATATGGAGTATATTTAAGAAAATCAAATGAAACGAGAGCCACAGAAAGATTTTCAAAACATTTTCTTATATATTAGGGATAAATAAACTTTAAAATATATTTTAATTTGTATAAAATATTTTACCTTATAATTTCAATCCTATTTTTATGATCCAAACTGTACGTAATGGCCTGCATCGCATGCAAGCGGCTGCCTTAAAATGCGTTCGCCAAAAAGGAAGGCCCAGGCCAGAGTGTACTCAACGGGAGAACGGGAATGCATTTCACTTTGCCAACGGACCGCGTTCCATAATTATTATTATTTTGATTATTGCACCTGAAAGATGACATTATTAACATCACTAATGTGGCGAAACCGAGATGGGGATGCGAACATATATTTACGCACTCAAAAAAATATTGTGAGAAATTGAAGTACCAAAAAAAAGTAATGTTTCTCTTTTGTGGTCAACAACGTTTTAGAAAATATATACAGTAATTGGCCACTTAATTAAATGAGTTTATATTGTTCCCGATAGCGATTTTAAATTCAAATAATTAAATAAAACTAATTGAAATGTGAACAATGCTTTAAGTCCGACAACGAAAAACGTTAGCATGTGTTTATTGTTTGGTTTATGTATGGTTTAGTAAAACTTGGAAAGGGAAATGCAGTGAAATCGATGGAAAATGTTGTTGAAAATGCAAATAAATAATACATAGACTGAGAATTTACAATTGGGATTCGTTATAGTTCTCATAGTAAATTATTAATAATTCTAAATATATATTCTAAGCTGTTAAAGTTAAGATGTTATTTAGGTATAGATACATTTTTATTTATGTTAATTGTTTTACATATTTATATTTATTTTTAAAATGTTTATTAGTTGTACAAGTTTATTAGTAGTACGTCCAAATTTATTAAAACTGCTTGAGTATAGTATTGATATCCTGTTTCCGTTCCTCATCCAAGTTTCCACAGCCGCCTTAAGCGAAGCCTCCTACTTTGCCCCGTTTAGGGACTTCACCCGCTGACTGCCTTCCTCCTCGTCCAGCTCCCTGGTGGTGTCTTCAATTTGGCCCAGATACTCGGCCGGCATGGAGCTGTCTATGCGGGTGGCCTCCCACCAGCTAGCACTATCCAGCTCTTTCATAAACTTGAGGTGACGATCCGCACGGTACGGTTCCATGACAATATAGTGTGGATCATCCGTCTCCGGTCGATCGTACATGTGACCCTGTGAGGATATGGCCTGTTCCTGGGCCAGTTGCAAGTACTCCAGACGGTTATTGGTTAGCATATCCAGGGCCTCCATGTTGAGGACCACGTCCAACTGGGGACCCTCAATTAAGATGCTCTCAGGATCGGCGAAGATGGCCTGAATGTAACGGAGCAGATGCCAAATGTGATGCTGATCCCTATTCCACTTCTTAAAACCGGGCGTAAGATCCAGAACCTTGGACTGCGGACAGATATGCGGATGAAGGATGGGCATGGAGAAGACCACTGTGGGCAGGGCGGTGTCATCCGGAAAGTTTTCGGGCAGCAGAATGGAGAAACGGAACACGCTGCCCGCATAGATGCCACTATGCACGAAGAGCACGCCGAACCAGCGGAGTCCATTGTTGAAGCTGGGAATAGCATAGATGTTCTTCAGCTGCTCCTGCACCAGATGGTACTCGGCCAGGATGTGGTACCCCAGGGTGATGAGGGCCATGCCCTTGGATTTTATCACGGTCAACTTCATGGCTATGGCAAGGTTGAGCTATGGTGCTTTGCTCCAGAGAACTGGTCAAGTTGGGCAAGGCATGTGGAATCTGGGATGGAGAGTGGAGTGCTTGGGGATGAGTGTGTGTGACCTGTTGTGTGGTTTGAAATGAACAAGCTTCAGGTTTTGATAGGAAAATCCAATACTACTATTATTTTTACAAATATTTTTATTTACCTTTATAAGACCTGCAACATAGTATATAAACGGATAACAAGAATTGTCCGCAGAGTCCAGTCGCAACTACATGGACTGGTGGCATCTCTGGAACTGGTACTCAGCAGCATATTCCATCATGTCAAGTGTAATAATTTTTCGAATAGCAGATACACGCAGCACACAGGCCCTGGGGAGCTGGGGAAGCGGGAGAAGGAGCAAGATATAAAGCTGGATACGGGGCTTAGGCCGCATATTGCATGTGTGAGTATGGATTTTTGATTTATTGCCGCCACGGTGTCCGGATGTACGGTTCTTTCACGCACTGGCAACATAATGTGGCATTATAATGTCGCATGTTCTGCCCCAAGTAAGCTCGTATGTGTGTTTGCGTCCGTGTGATTTGTTATGAATTTATTATGTGACGGAAGTGGCTTTGCCACAGCCGACTTGCAACTGGTCAAACAGGCCAAAGTGTGTGCAAGCCAATGATGGTCGCAGCTGCTAATTGGCGGGGTTTATACCTATTGTTCTAGATGTCCTAAGGTGATATTCTGAATACCTGAATACTCTGAATACCTTATGTACGTTTCACAATCTCTGGTAAACCTCAAGAGTATTCCCCATTCGGTCTTAAAACCCTTCTTTTCTCCAAAAAATCTTCCCTCTTATATTTCTCTTTATTTTGTTTATACATTTCCTTTTATTTTTGTGGCAAACACATCGTAAACACACCCTGACAGAGACGGACAGACAATGACGCTTCCTTGATAAGTTCCAGCCCAGAATGGGGAATGAAACGAATGCATAAACGTGCAACCGATAAGGGAATTGCCAAAAAAATAATGAACGAAACGGAAATACAATTTGGCGGTGGTGCCGGCACTCATTAAAAATTATTCCGCGATATGACGCGATATGATATGTTATGATTTGCGACTGGCGAGACTTTCTTTCTCCTTCCCAGGAAAGGTAACGCCAGTTGTCGGTGAGGACCTGACATGGGTGCAACACCCAGTTTGCGGGAAGAACCAAGCCACGCGAAGAATCCATTTTCACCTACACCATCACCGGGGCCACCACAACCCATGTCAAAATGTTTGGGCCCCCAGGCAATTGCTAATATGGGGCCCCGATTTGCACCTGTGGGGGGAATAACGCTGCCTGTCACCTGGCCAGCATTCAATTTTTGGATTTTATTCCACCTTGGTCTTGAGCTCGGACTTGAACTCGGTCTCTTGAACTCAAAGTCTTCTCACATGCGGGTGCAGAGAGAGAAATAGTAAGGGAAATTTATAGTATTTCAAATGTTTCTTCAAAATATATGACTTTATCTTATGGATTTAGATGAAAAGTCAATAGAAATAATTTAATTAACAAATTACAATTATTTCTATAAGTTAAAAAATGCCATTAATGGTTCAATAAGTACGTAACTAAAGTCTTATACTTTAATTTAATATTTAATATATAAAAAACCTTATTCTTAAACTGTATAATAGATACTTTCTTACTCTGTAGCAACTTCTGTGGTCCTTATTTCTTAACAATATTATAAATATTTTCTTTCTCTGTAGCAATTTCTCTGGTCCTTGGCCCCGTCCTTCTTATCAGCTTTCTTTATTTATGCTGCGTTGCCTTTTGGGAGCGAAAAATACAGACCCCAACCATCACAACCCAACCCAACCCATACTGAGTCCCATTCCCATTCCGATTTTGAGGGCCGGCATTTGTAATACGGTGGCATATAACACTTAAGTGCTTGTTGTTGCTTTATAAGATAAACTTTTGCGGGACCCACATACAGGCACTGGGCAAGAGGCACCTCTTCGCAGGAACAGAAACCTTCGGATAACGTGATGCCAATTTCATTTACTGGCACTTTCATTAACCAACTCCAAAAAAACAGCATCAAACTCGAATAAAATAAACGAATTGGCGTGTTTTTAAGTTCTTGCTGAAAGTTGCGGGCTGGCCACAAAATGTTTGCTCTTGCCATTTGTGGAGGGAGTGTACTTGGACTCGGACTGCGATTCGTGGAACTGGACTCAAATGAAATGGGTTTGTATTTCAGATTCAGCGATTCCTATCAATCAGTTATTTACGGGGAAAGCTCAAAAGAGAACTCAATGGGAATTTGGTGGAAATAAAACCAGGGAAATGTCCAGGAATAACTTGAAAAGGGAATTTCTCCTTAAAATCAAACTGATGATCCAAAAATCAAGCTCTGACAATTAGCTTGGTGTCTGCCTTCTTAAAAATTAATAATAAATTGCAGCAAAAGTGCAGAGATATTAATTCAACTTAAAGAAAATTAAGCTGCTTGCTGAGAAACCAAAAATGAAGCTCAGAAATTTCGCTTAGACATTCCCTTTAATTCGAGCTGTCTTCGTGTGGCATGTCTTACTATAATTCGGGGCAACTCCTCCTCTTTTTGGCTTATGAATTATGAATTTAGAACTAAGCTTTATTGCAGGCTGTGGCATACTTTCGGGCTGTGTCATAAATAGTCTCGCCCGAGAAACCAAAGTGTGGAAATGTAAATTGTTTGGACCAATAATTGATTTATGCGAAAAGTGTCGTTCGGAAGGCCAAATGAAATCCCAGACTTGCCACTGCCAACTGTGTGTGTGTGTGGCATATTCAAATTCAAATTAGATTATATGCAAACACCGGCCAAGTCGTCGTCTTTCACTTGCCGTTCATTCGTTCTTTATTATTATATAGGACGGAAAAGAGCAGCAAAAACGGGCGACGGTCTACTAATATTTGCATAATCGCAGGCAGCTCAGCGGCAGCAGGCAACATGCGGCAAAGCAATTATTTCTTTAAAAATAAATTGCATGCACAATTGGTAGCAATAGCAATTGCAGCGGCACGGAGGAGACCACCAGAGCGAGCTGAAAGTTGGATCTGGGATCTCGGAATCTGGCCGAATGCAGGTCCCAGCGTCGACGAATTTGGTCAAAACGGCTTCTTCTTTATTTTTTAGTTTATTTTTTTTTTTTTTATTTGGTTTTTTGCTTTGTGTGCTTTTTTGTGGCTAAAGCAGAGGAGGCCAGGCCCAAGGAGCCAAAGGGAGGCGTGGCAGCTCTGCTCGTTTTTGCGATTTGTGTGTACGCCTCATCCATTTATTTGCATATCGATTTGGAGTTTTTAGTCCGCCAGAATACACTGTCTTTTTATCTCAGCAAAACACTGAGAGAAAAGTAATTCTGTATATAAAAATTATATAAGAATATTGGAATTAATTTTGTTAATATTTGGGTTTGTTTCTAGGGTTTGTAATGTTTTATTTCTAACTTTCAAAAATTTTAAAAAATTATTTTCCAATTAATTTTAGGTAAATAAAGTTTTAATTCATAAACTAAAATTAATAAAGCTTTATTTAATGTATGCATAAAAATCAATAATCATTCCAAATATTTAAATATATTAATAATTTATTTCTAATAACCATTGCCTTTTGAAATATTACTGTTTTAATTTTTTTATATTTTTTATATTATAATTATAATAATTTTCACAGTGCACTCTGAAAGTTTCCGCCCGAATACTTGGCTGAATTTTATTTGCTGCACAAACAATTGCATAATTGCCCTGCATCTTTATATAACTCGAGAGTTTGTTGGCCAAGCATTTAGCCTACCCTCGAGGCTTTGGCTTCAGCAAATTTTAGCTCATGAATACAATGCTCACGGCTCCGGATGGATCTCAAGTGCAAATTCAATTTTTATAGCACACTTATCTCATCGTCGCATCGATGGATACTCGATGGTTGACATAATGCCAGCCGATATGCCCGATAAGCACGTGCCATTAGCCCATCTCGATTCCATCAGCCGCCCAATGAGTGCCGGTTGAGTGAGAAGTAGTTTTAATTTGACGCACGACCAGAATTCTTAGCCAAAAGTTTGGTTTTGTGGGGCGGTCACGTAGTCATAACGAGTTGGTAACTCCATTGTTGTTGTTGCAGCAGGAAAATTGAAAACTTTTTGAGTGCCGGGAATAGTTTCCATCAAACTTGACACAGTTTTTGGAAGTCCTTTTGAGTCCGTTTCAAGCAGGCAAATACCTTAAGCTGAGAGAACATTTAGTACCCATTAAATGCAGTTACTTAATCATATAAATGTTCTAATTTTATAATTAAAATAAGTTAATTTTAATAAAAATTAATAATAATTAAGGACCAAGGGGTATCCTACATTTCATTCCATTGACAAAACAAGTTACAACTTTTTCAACTGCCTCTAGAAATAATTAAAATGTGCAAAACCTCTGCCAGTTCTTTTTTGGCTCACTTTTTGTTTTAGCCATGCTGGCTGGGTAACCCGTTGACCAGGCTAAGCCCAAAAGGGTGAAGCCCTCCAAGTCATTCACTCTCATTATGTCCGCTCGCTTTATCATGTTCCTTGTTAACATTCGCGCGGACACAAATGAAGCAATTTTCCTGACATGCAAAACGTGCAACAGTTGCGACTTGCCAAGAAATGGAAATGGTTACTGGAACTGGAACTGGAGCAACTGTTGCTGCACTTAATTTTCGTATATATTTTATTCAAGTTAAATTATTGCAGAGCTGGCCGCGCTTTGATGTGCTCCCATCACCCATCAGCCATTAGACATTAGCCGGGTCCAAAGAGACGCCAAAAGGTAAAGCTGGTCGAAAGGAGCAGTCGATAGAGTTGGAGTTGGAGTCCCAGAGCTCCATGATCCATGATATATCCCATGCCAGCAAGCCATTTGCAAGGCAAATCAAAGGCTTAATGAATTCATTTCAATTAAACAAACAAAAAAGCGAATCAAACCACAACCGCATCAACAGCGATAGACAGTTTTGCATTAATAAATCGTTTAGCTGGGAGCTGCTCCATGCCAATCCATTTGAACTTGGCATTTGTGGTGGTCGGTGGTAGTTGAAGCAAAAAGCCTTACAAAGTCGCTTGTATTAATTGATTCTGATTGCGATCTTTGAAGTTGGGCCCATGCAGCTGCCAAGCTCAGGAATGGGGTTTACTTCAGGCAAAAGGTTACGGGTCTTGTAATTTGTGACTTGCTTTTAATGAGAATCGTTTGTCAAAATGTTATTAGGTATAACGAGTCAAGAAAATGGAAACTATAATGATAAAATAGTAATTGAAATTATGGAAAATAATATGATATTTTTGCATTCATATTTAATTGGAAAACAGATAATATTACTTATATGCCCTATGAAATTCTGAAGAAATGCAAAAAACGTTATCATTCCCCTTTAAATATATATATTTTTAATTCCTCAATCTTCCCAAAACATTATCTTGTTGATTTTCCCCAAATTCCAGGCCATATTTACTCAGCCGTCTGCATTTGGCAAGGGCTTAAGCTTATGGATTTGGGGTCAGTCACCCAAGACCCTTCGATTGCTCTCCTTTTTTGTTTAAGTTTTTTCTTTATTTTTTTTGGAAAGCAACCGACAGCCGCTTGGCTGATAAGCCTTAAGCTGCTTAATCGATGACCAGAGAGTTGTCAAAAATAATTCACAGGCTCTGCGGAGAGAGAGGTGAATACACAAATACAGGAAGACGCGGCGGCGTATACATAATGTTATCGCCATGGAAGATCTACCCTTTGGTGCTGCTGCCGACTTAATTCGAGAGGAGCAAAAGCGGAATCCCCATCGACTGGCCAAATCAGAGTCCCTTACACGAGAAATATTTTAGCGTACAATGCAAAAATGGTAGCAGCTTCGCAGCGTTTTCCTTATCAGTCGCAGCTTCGCTGACGGATGCAACCGAAACAGAGAAAAAAAAATACAAAAATAAACAAAAAAACTGGAGGAAAGGAAACAAAGGCAGAGAAGGAGTCGAGATAATGCCACAATGAAGACAGCATAACGCGCCGCTGTTGAAAAATCGCTTCTCCAGTCTGACCAGCAGCAGATGAAGAGGATGCGTCCGCATCAAGATAAACGAGCTTGCGCCCTGGCTCTTCAGCAGCTCTTGTATTTACACACACACATCTGTATATACATATATTTAAAGATATAATATACTTAAAGCCCTTCTTAAGCCGAAATTCAAAGCTATTATAATGCATAAGTAATTTGCAGCAGGGGGAAATCGAGAAGAGCCATCAGGCGGCCAAGGAGCTCGTGCCGGCCATGACAACGGTTAATCAAAATCCAGAGCAAAAGAGGGCCAGGCCAAGTCAACTTAGTCAGATGCAGTAGCTTCCTTTCCACCTCGGGCGGTTATTTATTAACCGAGTAGCATTTATCGGCACATCGTTGAGATCTGGAGAATAACCCCGCCCATATTTAAGGGGCAGTAAAGGCGAAACAGCTGAAAGCAAGCTTATTGTCATTATAAAACCCAAGGAGCTCTTCACTAAAAACCATTTTAAATTAAGCGGTTGAAATGAAATTATTAATTAAATTATTAAAAACAATACCCTGCACTTAAAATTCACTTTAAAAATATAGAATTAAATACATATACATATTTATAAATATTTTTAAATTAATTTAAATGAGTTCCTTTCAAGTGCCTGATTTTATCTTTATATTTTTCAATTTAGTGATTTGCCAGAAAACATTTGCAATTACTTATTTTCTATCTTACATAAATTCCATATTTTATAGCAAACTTTAGCAATCTTCCAGCTTATAATTTCCTTAATTACCTCTTACCTTTTCTTCTTCTTTTATTCCACAAATTAGTGTTAATTAATCGGTACTACTTAAGGTAACTAAATGGCATCGATTGTTAAAGCAAATTCCTAGTTCTCGTACTATGAATCGCGGCTCACCACCACCTTGTGGCGACCATGTAACCATATTAACTTGCCCAGCAGGTTTAACAAAAAAGCAAAACAATGGCCAAGGCCTGAGCAGGGGACTGGAACCTGGATTGGGATGAAGTCAAGTCCAGTCCCAGTCCCAGACTCTGTCCCAGCATAGGGCCAAAGTCAAACAATGCGGCAGAGAGCTTGTAAAAACACAAGGGGAAAGCGAGTGCACACAGTGGCCGAACCTGCGGACACTGAACTAGATTTTTCATGGCAACAAAAAAAATGAAATCAGGAAGTGTATTATATAATTTTATAGATACTAAACTCAACTTTGACACAAATCGGCTGAGTGCGGTCTGTAAACATGACATTTTCTGTACACGAAGCCAGCCAGCTTGGCCAAGAAGCCTGCCTCGTTTGGAGCGCTTCTCTAGAGGAGCTGCTGCTGCTGCTGCTGCTGATGCTGCTACTGCTGCTCCTGCCGATGCTTATCGCCAAAACGTTCAATTATTTTATTTGGTGCAGATGTGGCCGGCGATAAAAGTGCCTGATACGACGACGAGTAGAAACAGCATCGACATCGGCATCGTATCGTAATCTGGGTTCGAGAGCTCCAGCTCCAGCGGCCGGCCGGGAGCAGCCTGGGAGCACAATACGGAGGCCCTGCTTTGTATATGAGGTTCAATTAAAATCAGCAGAGGCCAGCCGGCGGAAAAAGCAGCTAAATAATTGACACAAGAAAGCAAAGCCGCAAATTTGCCGATCGCCAGTAGCAGGAGCAAAAAAAAATGTGTCATCCGATAAATGTCTGTGTTGATAGTCAGCCTCATAAAATGCTCTAAGCAGGAGGCCACAACAGCAGGCGATTGTGAGAAAAGAAAATTCTACATAAAAGAAATGGAATCTTAAAATACAGAACCAAACATTCTAAAATATATTAAAATATTTAATGACATTATTAACTACTTTCAGATGTAAGTGTAGCCCAATTTCTGTTAAACCACAAAGAGAATTACTTAAATTAAAAGATATTAAAAAAGAATTTAAATAAATTAAACCACAGATAACAGCCACAATATAGCAAGACATAGAACCATGTTTTTGTTAATTATTATTCTCATTTTAATTCTGGGAAAACATTATTTTTCTATGGATCTATAAAGAACATCTAAAGCCTAATAAGCTATAGTGGTAATTCACTTACTGCCTCTCACCTTGTACATTTCAAATTAAAAAAAAACTAAAGTTCAAATGCAAATATTGAGTATATATTCGCTTAAAGACACAACTTTTGGTCAAAGCCGCAATGAGCAAAGGCTGTTTACTGCCTGTTTTCCTTGCAGTTGGCAGCAAAAGTTACAATTAAAATTGTTGGAGCGCAGAGAAGTGCTGACCAGAAGCCAACTAGCTTCTGGCCAAGTGCCGGCGGAAGTGTTGGCAACGAGGTTTACTGGCACTGGCACTGGGCACTGTCTCTGTACTCGCAATTTGTTTGCCATTGTTGGTTGTTCCCGCAATTAAAATTATTCCGTTTGAGCTATTGATGACGAGGCCCCAATGACAGCCGAGCGTCATTTTGTTTTTGGGCCAAAAACGGAAACGGAAAGTGTGCCATTATGCGATGACGGATGTTGTGGGTGGAACGGCAGCTGGATTTAGTTATCTAGCAAGAACCAGAACTGAGTTCTGAGTAAAGATGTACACAAGGAATAAAAAGGTATCATTAAAAAAATAAAATAATAAATAAACTTAAAGAGATTGATAAAATTGGAAATGTATAAACTTAGGCCAAGATTTGAATTGATTTTTAATCCAATATTGCTATAGAAAAAATCACTTTTGGCCATATCTATTTCCAAGTATAGTAAGTTTACTGAGTGCCCAAATATACTGAGCGAAACCCAAACTGATACCAACTGAATGCGGCGAAAAGTTCGGAAAGCGTGTTACATCGAGTTGAAGTCCTTCGGTTGCTGCGGCAGCAAGTGGACCAAAAACTGCATGTGGACGGGGAACCGCAGAGAAGTTGATCTGGCAATGGTTTTTTAATTCTCTCTCCCAAAGCAAACCGGAATGGAACTTTCCGCGCGCAACGTCCAAATCAAATCCAATTCGCAATCAAATGCAAATTGCCATTAGATTAGTTTATTTGTGGCAGCCACGGAGACACGCGGAATCCATCCTGTCATCTGTCGTGGCATCCTGACAGGTCCTCCCTCAACTTGCGCTGAATTATACGAGAATTTGGCCCCCCACGACATCCTTTGAGAAAGGAATAAAAGAAATAAAAGGGCAACGCAGTTAATAACAAAGTGACGGAATATGCGACAGCAGCTGTCGCACTGGCAAACAGCTTTCAAATGCCAAAAGGTATGCCACGAGGACGCCAGCCAGCAGTCATGTCACTGCCGAGGAGTCACTACCCCGGGCACTCACTCTTGGATTGAGTCTGATCAAATTAGAGTCTGTGCGAAGGGAGTGTGTTTGAGTGACGCTGCTCGGCAGTCCACACGGTCCTTAGTCCTTACACCCCAGTCCTTAGTTTCCAATGGGGTGGCGTCCTGATGTGGGTGTGCCGGGAGGCGTGGCCGGGCTTTTGGGGCGTGGTTGTGGGTGTCCAACAAGTTAAGTTCGTTCCAGCCTTGGAACTTATTATCCAATAGACTGGCAATTATTGCCTCTATTTGGGTTTATTTAATTAAGGAAACCGTAAAGGTAAAATATTTAGAAATAAA
Source organism: Drosophila kikkawai (assembly GCF_030179895.1). Taxonomy (NCBI): domain Eukaryota; kingdom Metazoa; phylum Arthropoda; class Insecta; order Diptera; family Drosophilidae; genus Drosophila; species Drosophila kikkawai. The sequence continues at coordinate 17,730,312 of NC_091729.1, read as the reverse complement.
TAAATAAAATGCCGCACATACATATAATTCCCAACTGGTTTTAGCATCCTTGGAATGAAGTAATGGCTGCTGGCCATAGATTTCTTTGGATGTTTCTGCTATTTCATATGTGATATTTTTATGAGTATATCTAAGTTATCATCTAAGAATATTATAAATTCTGTGGTTAACTTTAATAACTGCAGTTAAGGGCTTCAAGACCAGTAACAATATTGCCGCAGCCACCGTAAAACTATCTGAATATCCCTCGATTTTTTTACTTCGATTGTTGCCACATCCAATTGCATCTGAGTTCCCGTTCGTCAGCCAGCCACCCACATTGACAGTTTTCAATTGTTTGCATTTAGTCACATTTTGTGCTGAGATTTTTTGTAGGAAGCGGTTAGGATCTGGTTATGGTTCCCGTTCTCGTTCTTATTCCGGATCTCGAGGCAGAGCCAAGGCTGCCAGTTGCCATGATGCTAAAACTGGAGGTCGTATTTTCTGGCTGCTGGCTGGCTGCCTGCCTGCCTGTGTGTTATGCTTTACTTTTACTTCGATGCACACAAAAGGCCATGGAAAACTGTCATTGGCAAAATCTAAACAATAAGTTTGTTATTTTTGAGCAGAGCCAGCGAACCGAAAACGCCCCTCTGCCCTGCCACTTTGAGCCCACCCAGAACCTTCTTGGCCATAATGCCACACCCTTGGAGGTTAGGCAATTTGCCTGTCCTCCGGCTGACACAATTTTAACTTTGGCCTGATATTCTTGTTGTGAACTCCTCTGACGCAAACCAAATTGATTTCAAAGTTTCTGCTTTTCCGTAACAAATGCTTCTTCATGCGGCCAGTTTATGTTACTAATATCGTCAATTGTTTGTTTAACATGCATTAATAGTGCCCGAAAACTGCATAGACACGCCATAATCAATTCCGTATAATTGTCCAACAATTTCTACATTTCCACACTTCAAAACGTTCAAGCTTCAAAAACCCAACCAGTTTTTAGTTGGTAGACAAAATTTACATATTTGACAGGCCATGTCATGGTCAGAAAGGAGGAATAGTTGGCATTTTTCTTTCCTGGCTGTGTGGTGTGTGTGTGTATGTGACATTTTGGCCAAACACTTTTTGCACAAATATTTTGACAATTTGACTGGCAGTTGATTTGGTCGACATACGAAATTATAACGAGAAATTTAACACTCCCTGCATGCACGTGTCAAGCAATTAAATTGAAATTGTTTTTCATTTGCTTTATTACATAATTGAAATAGTTTATTTAAGTGTCTTGTCATGAGGTTGTGTTTACTAATTTAAAGGTATGCTTGCTGGACAATGAAAACACTTCTGGGGACATTGCCAAATAATAGTCACGGTAAGACAAGCTTGGTTTACAAATAATGTCCATTAAAGTGTCTTAAATTTGTTCAAAAATGCAGGACTCACGTCTAATGTTTAGTTTTTCCCAAAACCCTCTCTGCCTTGGCTTAAATCGTACTCCATATAATTTGGTAAATGCATCCCATAAAGAAAACAATTACCAGGAAAAAGTGTCAACAGCAAATATTTAGTGCTTCTCATTCACTGAACGACTTTCCCATTGACCTTCGTATTCCTGGGCTACATAAAAATTCCACACACCGCCCTCTCTTTTGTATTTGACAACTACAATGGTTTTATTGGAACACCGTACTAAATTTATGCAACTCAATATGCGATGCCAAATTATGTACACTTCATTTCGTGTACAATAACGAAAGAAAAACACGCCATATATTTCGCACTTTCCCCTCCTGGTGAACTGAAGAAGGAAACTCACATCAGGTGCAGACGTTTGCCCGTTGACCCGAGAACTTGCGGGTCAGTTTATTGTTTACCTACACGAGGAATAATGGCAAAAACTGCGAACGTGCCGATAGCCATGGGGAGGAGCTCCTTGTTCCTGGCCAGGAGCTGCTGCTCCTGCTGCTCCTGCTCTTGCTGCTGCTCTTATGTGAATACATAAACACATGCGAACTCGACAAATTCGACACAAATGTGAAAATGCGACAAGATTTATGCCAAAGTAATAAATATAAATGCGGTTTTGAGTAGAAAATAGAAATATAGCAACATTTTGCCACACACAAAGGTGCGTTTACATCCTCCCCTCCCATATATAAGCATATATATGTTACATATATATATGTATATCCTGAGACTGGGGCAGTAAATCATTGTGGTTGGCCTGGCCATTTATCGTGCCGCCGCCGCCCCCATCCATCTGGCCATATGTTACACGAGTGTAAATATTGAAATAACTTAAGGAAGTCGGCTAGAAATTCCTTGACTGGCCGTCCGGCCGGCCGATGGCCGTGTGGACATCGAGGCGCCCCAATAAATCACACGAAAAAGAGCATTGAACGCAGTGCCCACCGGGCGTATACGTAATCTATTTGAAAACGGCATTGGCAAACACAAATGCCACTCCAGCTGCCCTGCGTCGGGGTAAACGCAATTTTTATATATTTTTTTGGCTTACCAATCACAGGCTGCAATACACTTAGAATAAAAACGAAACAAAGAAAAGTAAATTAATAATAAAATCTTGAAAATATCTATCTTGCTTTGGGTTATAAAAAGTTTTTAAAAATAAAAATACAAATATTTCAGGTCGTACTCTTATGCAGCCTGTTTATTTAATTAGTATATTTACTACTTACTATATTTGCAGTAGAAATTCCTCTAAATTCCTCCTTCAATTTGTATTTTTCTGTTTTTCTGTGCATTTATAACTCCATTCTCCTTTCTGGCGAGGGCGACTTGCAAAAATATGCAAAATTTGCAGCTTTTCCGAATTTATGGTTATTTGTGTTGCACTCTTAATGCTATTGAACTTGCACTTAACAAATGGCATCGGGCCCCAGCCCTATTCGTTGCACTCCATTTAGACGATGAAATAAACGCTGCCTTTTGACTCACCCTTTTCCTTCCATGTGGTGGTGGTGCCTGGGTCCTTTTGTATTTTTCGTGTTTTTGGCTGTCTTTCAAAACATTTTAGTTACATTTTGTATATTACATTTCAATATGCGTTTCTGATATGCGTTTGTCTGTGAAATCGAAAAGCAGAGCCAAAACCCCAAATAGTTGGGTGTATATATATCGTTCGGGCGACTCTTTAGTGGTGTTTAGGGTTTTAGTTTTGCAGCTTTAAAATTTGAAATAAACATGAATTGTAGAAAATGTGAAACTCATATGGCATATTTGTTTTGGGGATAATAAAAAGGAAGCATTTCAGAGCTGGTTTGTTTAGGAATGGATTGACATTGGCTGTGCTGTGTTTTAATTAAATTTTTGTGTGTCGAAAGCTAAAGCAGTTACTACTACCCCTGAAATATTAAACTATTTTTAAACCTTAGAGTAAATGTACAATTTAAAAATCTATAATTTAAAGTGTTTCTTGTATTTATTTGAATTATTTTCTCATTGAATAAATATCTATTTATTAGTATTTCCATAGCTTATGTTTTGTTTCCATGAAAAGATTATTCTCTACATATCACCAAGTCAGCAAATTAGCCAAAAATCATTGTTCCTCTCTTCGCACAAACCACCTAATCTGCCACCCTTTTTGAAGCCATCTGTGAACCGCCCGCTAATTAAAATCCATATGCGCCAGCTAACAGACAATAATTAGCACACAAACGCGTGCAAACAAACACACAATTAAAAGTGCATAAATATGCAAGAATTGTGCATGTTGGCAGAGGTCTTGCCATAACCCAACCGAACTCAGAGCCCCTCTCCTCGTTGGCTATAAAAACTAAAGGCATTATAATGTCAGGCTGGCTTTTATGCACACGTCAGGCTAATCGCTAGCACAAACACACCTCCATAAACGGGGGAATCCCCCCCCCCCAGCCCCAGCTTCAGCACCCAGCCTCAATTCCAAGCCCAATGGCAGTATCCCCCCATCCTTCTGTGAACTGGAAGCCATGCTTGTGCAGGGCAAATAGAGTGAAACCATAATTGTTGTACTTGGCAACTTGAGTTCTCTCCTCGCTTTTTGTGTCGCAGTCAGCAGCCATCGTTGGGACCATGAAATATGAATAATGTCAGAGGCAGCCCAGGCAGCCATGGAGTTTGGCCAAAAGCCGAGTTTGATGTGCGTACTTGTATTTGCTAAACCCATTTAATGTCGCCCCCCTGGCCCGCCTCCACTAATTTCGCTTAATTCGCCAGCCAGCGGGGGGTTGATAGTTTCACGTGGCGAAGGTTTTTTGGTTATTATTTTTAATGAAACGGGGCGAGAGAGTCACTTTCATGGACTCGTAACTGCAAATTGGGGGTACTTTTCACCGAAAGATCTTGGCTGACAAACACGGAGACAGGAGAAGGAGCACGGAGCACGGAGCACTAAGCAGCAACCGGAAGAAATATTTGCATTTTCGCCCAGGCAGTTAAATATTTGTGGAGCCACGTGATGGTAATTAAAAGATGACTCAGGTTGTGTGTGTGTGTGTTCGGGGTTGATAAAAAGATTTGCCAAGTGCCAAGGATAATCATAAAAATTTAATGCGAGTGCATTAGTGAGAAGCTGACGCGGAAGTAATAGTTAAAAGACTAATTGCCTTCCCCTCTGCCTCAAAAATGTGTATTTAAATATTGAAATTATTCCGGTTTGAAGTTTTTATATATTAAGAGAAATGTTGATGCATTTCTAATGCTGCACAAAAACAGAAATATTTAATATATAATATTGTAATATTATAATTCTTGAAAAGATATGACAATTATGACTTTCAATCTAAGAAATTATTAATACTTATTGAAATATTCTTTTAATTTTTAGTAATAAGAAAAGTCCACATAATAATGAACTTTAATATGCTAAAAATATGAAACATATTATAGATTTATTATTGTTTCAAAACATTTTTAAAAGCAAGGAAGAAATCTAATAATTTTATTGAATCCATTCTTATTTTTTAATATTTTCTTATTTAGTTTTGTTGAGTTTTCAAATCCTTAAACAATACCTCTTGCATTTTACTATATTTTTCCTAGTGTCCCAATTAAATATTGCATGTTCCATGGGGCCATCCTTTGGATGGACTGCGTCCAAAGCCCTGACACGATATGTCAGTCGGCGTGACCAGCTGCACCGCCGGGAACCACATGTCAGGGCTGATGTGAAAATTGTCAAGGGCAACTCTTTTTCGTTAAAACACACACACACAATGCACCACAATATTAAACAATATATTATGCAAATTGCATATTAAGCAGAAAACGAAATTGTAATTTTATTTATAGTCTGGCATGCCCAATTTTAGCCAGCTAATAATTTCATAATTAACTTAAACAAAATTTGGCTAAATAGGTCAGTTTACGTACACAACGAATAATGAAAATGCGAAAACAAAAGCAATTATTTAAATCGCACTCAATGACCATAATCGAAGGAACACATTGCTAAATAAATAACTAGCGAGTTAATATTAATGGCGCAGCTTTAAAACCCCGAAAGCCCCGAAAGTAAACCAAAATATCATTGCTGAAGTAACAGCAGTTTAAAATTATATCACTTCGCCAAGGCAAACTACTCGTTGCAAACTGGAAAATCGCTCAACGTTAATTACTTAATGGCTTAAAAATAATCTCATTGGAGGCCGTGCAAATTTAACTGCCAGCGATTCCGCCTCGGAAGCAGCAATTGCCGTTCGAAAACCGCACTCATAACCTCCGCTCGGCTTATTTGTACATATTTGTCTTTTGTAAGCATACGTCCAGGTTGTACCAGGACGAAGGACACACGACGATGATGCATCAATGGCAAACAAAAAACAACAACAACAAGTGCATGGTTTTCGCTTGTTGGCAAAACGCATGTTGTGAACAGAATTCAATTTTTAATTTACATGCTACTTGAAGAGAGACCGAGCTTTATAAATATACAGGGAGACCTCTTTAACTAAGCAAAAAACTAAATAAAAATAATAATTCAAAGTTGAAAAATTATATTTAAATTAGAACCTATAAATGTATTATACATTTTAATTTTATTTCAAATATACATGAGATGTGAATATAGAAATTCTTTATATTTCTCTTTAGATTTTAATTCGTTTAACTAAATTCTAAAATTTAAAGGTTGTCTGGTGTTTTGATACCTCCTTAAAGGGTGCCTAAAACTATGCTATGAAAAGTAAACCCATATGTACTCCCCATAGCATACTTTTAGGCAGTCTTTAAAGAGAGCTCAAAACACCAGAAAACCTTTAAATATAGTTTAGAAATGTTTAATTTAGTCAATACATTTTTAAAAGCAGTTAAAATTGTAAAAATTTCAATTTAAACGAGTAAGAAAATTACATTTACTGAAGTCCAACTGTATAAACTTTTCAGGAAGAGCAAGTCGAACGATTTAAATATATATATCGCCGCGTATGGAGTGGCTGCTGTTTTCATGTGTGCGAGGGCTGTAATGAAATCCCCTTTAAATGTTTATGAAAAATTCATGACGCGTGCAAATGGCGCGAAAACAAGTTGCCCCGCGAGTGTATGTGTGGGAGTGGCTTACATGTACATATATATATATATATATAGATATACATATATATGTAAGGTCCTGGCTACAGGGACCCATTGCATGGGTGAAAATGATGGCGCCAAGCTTTGCCGGACACGCAGCGTTGCATGCAAAATATGTTATGAAAAGAATTCGGACGTTGTATTGTTGTGTATTACCACCATTTGTTGTTGTTTTTGTGGCTTTTTGCGGTGTGGTGTTGTTGCCAACTGAACAAGTACATACATCAGTCCGTGAGCCCAATAAGTGAGCAAGTGCACCAAGGGTCATCCTTGCCCGCACGTGATCACAAAAATGAATCCATTTGTTTGTTAACTCATTTTATCTCAATTATGCGCAAACAATGGGATTACGGTTACAACCAAAACGATAATGCAACCACACATACACCTCCATGAATGTGGAATTCTGTGAAGCCGAAATAATTCCATTTCCCATGCCCTCAGTCATTGCCAATTAGAGATGTAAAAATCAAAAACCACAAATTAAATTACATAATTCAGTTTCTTAAAAAAGGTATATAAAATGCGATATGTTCGATATACAATGCAATAATATCGATAATTTATTGTACAATACAATAAGTTTTAATAAACAATGCAATAAGTTTGAATAATATCTCTATTACAATTATGGCACTCACAATTATTTAAATACAAACTTTTCCTTTAGCTTACTTTAAATATAATTTTTCGATATATTATCGATATTTTCGATTCAATACTTATTCCTGTTTTCACCACTTCCACCACTTTTCCCCCACAATCGTAGCATACTTATGTGCGAACGCGTCAATGCGCGAACAGGAGGGCAACATTCGAGAGGGAGAAAGGGCGAGGCCTCGAAAAACTTTGACCGTTTCAATACTAATGAGGCTGTCAAGTGTTTTGCATAAAAAACCAACCAAAAAAAAGCTGTGAGTGAGAGCGGGAGCACTTTAAGTTAGGTCGCTTTTTTATGTTAATGGCTAAAACACACGCACAACAGGCCTGTATGTGTGTGTGTTTGTGTGTATTGGCACGCACACACAAGTAAATTAAACTAGGCAGGACGAGGGCGTTTGTAGTGCAAGTCAATTTTTCGATAATTTGAAAAGTTTATTTAATACAAAACGTGATTCAATTACAAAACTGACCGAAAAATACACACGCATTGCGGAAGGCAGGAAACAAGGGGGAGTAGTGTTGGGAAGTTGGGGCGGATGTTTGCTGTCCACTCCTTGGCCAACACAAAAAAAAAAAAAACAACTAGTTTTTGCTTGTAAAGCGCAGCGTGTGCGCCATTTTGGCCGCTGTCCCTTGACTTGGCCATTATTGTTGCCGCGCTGTTCGTGCCGCACAATGGCACTTTGTTAACGGAACGGAAATGTAAGGGGCGTCGCACAGTAGCGCCTTTTCTCATTTAACGTTGCAAAAATCATAACTTTTGAACAAAACAAGATAACTAAATAATTTAAACGCCATTTGACAGGTAATTGTTGTAAAATTAACATATGTATTGGAAAATCTGCCACGCCCACTCATTCGCCTTTTTAAAGGATATCAAAGTAAAGAAATATTTTTTTTTCAAGGAAGACAATTTTTTAAAAATATTTTTTATTTAATTTTTTATCTTTATTTTAATGTATTTGCTTAAATAAAAATAATTTGAAAACTGAAAAAAAAAATTTTTTTTTTGTTATAAGTTTAACCGCCACAGAACCGTGAGCGCTACAGTTAGTATTTTTTATTGGTTTGTATGAAATTGTGTCGGTATTTTGGTATATTTTACCCTGAGTTGTTTCAGTGTTTTGCTTCGCAATGCCAGAGTCGCAGCTGGACGCAGACTTTCTAAACGGATTCTGATTCAGGAAAGACACACGCAGTGCGTAGTCATAGTGTAGTCGCCGGCTCTGGGCAGCTTCAGAAGTTATAGACTACTTTAGCCAGAAAAAGGTGAAAAAAATGGACACCTGGCAGGTAGCGATTTACCTGTACAAGCCCACGCAAAACTACCCTTTTTTTTTAATTTGAATAAGAGGTAATGAATATACCTGTCTTTTAAAAGAAAAATCAAGACCATTGGTTATGTAATTTTTGTGTAATATTACCTGAAAGTCGACTAATTTACCAATTTTTTGTTGTATGACGCATACACGGAAAACAATTTCGACTTTGAATGCTCATATCTTCCTCAAAAAAAATCTGAAAATTTTTTTGGTTAAAGATTCGGAATCCTTGGGAAATTCTCTGTCGATTTCTTATGGTTTAAATCGATTTTGCGATTATGACTTTTTCGATTTTTGCAACGGCTTTTGTTCGAGAGGCGCTACTGTGCGTCGGGAAGGTAGGTGGGTGGCACATGTTGTGATTCTGGTTATTATGCTTTTGGCCATGAGTGCTTCGCCGCTGCAGCACCTGTCCACACCAGCAGCTCATCGTCCTGCTAAACCTAATTGAAACTTTCGATTTAAATTCAGGTGTTAGCAGTTTTTAAGTATAAAAATATATTAATTTATATAACCGTGGAATGTAGTCTATTAGAAATACCTTAAAAATATTAGGAATAAGTCTCTATGAATTTATGATAATAGTTTCAATTTCTTTACTATTTCCAACTCAGTTTAAATTATGAAAAACCGCAATGAACATATTTATTATACCTATTGTAAAGTTATTTCACAACTACAGAAATTTACACTAAGGGGTATACAATATCTCCACCAATAAAATTGATTAATATGCTCACTTTTTGTTGCTAAGCATTCTTATTGCTGTACTTAAAGATGGTCAAGGAGTTTAATATACTTTTAAAATGGCATTTTAGACTTTAAAGATCAAAATAAGACCCAAATATAAATAAGTAAAATAGCAAAGCTCTTCTAGAAAGCCAAAAATTAAAGGTGGTAAGCTTTCTCGATCTTCAAGCACCGATTTACATAATGTTTCTGTCTCTGCCGAAAGCTTAAAGCTTTTTTGTTTGTGAAATTCGTGAATGAATTTCATTTGGATTTACCAGATTTCAACAGCAAACCTTTTTTGATGATAAAGATTGTAAAAAATAATCATTCGATAGAGTTGATAAGTAGTGATAGCCCCACCGCTAGCAAATGTTTGCCGTAGCCACAGAGCTTTATCAAAGAGCTTTACGCTTAATGAATCAAGTGTGTTATTAGAAACTACAGGTGATCTTCTAAATGTGCGACAAATAAAATATTTAATATTTTTTTATGCTACCATATTATCTCTTTATGAACATAATGAAATGTAATGTTTTATTGATATAATTTTTAACATTTTGCATATAGTAAACTATATAAGAAGCTAATACCCTTCCATCTATCGAATGTACACCGCCTCGACGAGTATTTTATTGTTTGTTTATTGCTGATTGAAGCTTTTTTCTTGACCTATAACAACCAAACAGCTGGCGGCGACTACAAATAGAGCACATTTAACCGAGGCTCCCACAAACGCTAACCGGAATTTGCAGCGAACGGAGATCGATTCACCTGGAAGAAGATGATTTTGGTAACATTGGCCTTGGGCCTCATTGTGGCCGGTCTTTTATATCTCTCCATGATATGGAACTTCAACTACTGGCGTAAGAGAAGAGTGCCGGGTCCCAAGCCCAAGACCTTTACCGGCAACTATCCCAATCTGTACACGATGAAGCGAAATATGATCTACGATCTGAACGATATATATGTGTAAGCAACACCAGAGCACCTACATATAAGGTATCCTATATTAATTTAAGAACTCTTTCTAAGGGAATACAAAAACAAGTACGATGCAGTGGGCATATTCAGTGGACGTGTGCCTCAACTCTTGGTTATTAGTCCAGAGCTGGCTCATCGTGTTTTTGTAACAAATTTTAAGAATTTCCACGACAATGAAATGTCCAAGTTAACCGACGAAAAGAGTGACTTCATTCTGTCGAATAATCCCTTCTCCCTCACTGGTGAAAAGTGGAAACAACGCAGGGCTGATATAACTCCTGGTCTGACCAACAGTAGGGTAAGCTGTGTAATTAATCGATACGGTATCTGTCAGATAGTAACTAATAACCCATTATTTAACAAACAGATAAAATCGGTCTATCCAGTGACAAACAAGGTGTGCCAACAAATGACCGAGTGGGTGAAAAAGCAAATACGATTGGGCTCCCCCGAGGGAATTCATGCAAAGGATGTGGGTATTCAGTTGGATGCGTTTGCTTCTGTTATAAAATATTAATTATTCACACTATATCCTATACGTAATCCTCTGCAGTTGAGCCTCTGCTTCACCTCCGAAATGGTCACTGACTGCGTTCTGGGTCTAAGTGCCGAAAGTTTCTCGGACAAGCCTACACCTATAAAGGCCCACATCAAGGACCTCTTCAACCCGCACTGGACCTTTTTAATGCTCTTCGCTCTGGTCAACACCTTTCCCTCTTTGGGACATTTGATCAAGCTGCGTATGGTTCCCCATCATGTAGAGCGTTTCTTCCTCGGACTGATGGCTACAGCGGTGAAATCACGAAAGTCCCAACAGGCAACAGGTCGTTTCCAACGAACGGACTTCCTGGATTATCTTTTGCAGTTGGGTGAAAAGAGAAACCTGGACACACGTCACCTGCTGGCCCACACCATGACCTTCCTGTTGGATGGCTTTGAAACGGTGGCCGCGGTTCTCTCTCACATGCTTCTATTGCTGGGTCGCGATGAGGTGGTGCAGCAGCGCCTCAGGGAGGAGATTCTGCCACATATTCAAGATGAAAGTATTCCCTATGATAAGCTCAACGATCTGCCATACTTGGATGCCTGCTTAAATGGTAAAGAAAATTATTTAAATAATATCAATTACATACTATATTTTTTATTTTATCCTCAGAATCTATACGCTTATTCCCTCCCGGCTTTATGACCTCCAAACTCTGCACCGAGTCCATAGAGCTACCCAACAAGGATGGTCCCCATTTCACTGTGGATAAGGGAACTGTTATTGTGATTCCCCATTCCTGTCATATGATGGACGAGGAGTACTTCCCCGATCCGAAGGCCTTCAATCCTAAACGCTTTATGGAGCCCGATGCAGCCAAAACATTCCGGGAACGTGGTATCTTTATGGGATTTGGAGATGGGCCTCGTATTTGCTTAGGTCAGTTCAAGTACTTTAACTTTTAAGGATTATACTTATAATGTTTATTCCAATAGGTATGCGCTTTGCCCAATCTCAAATTAAGGCTGCAATCGTGGAGCTTGTCAGCCAGTTCAATATCAAGGTCAATCCCAAAACCCGCAAGGACAACTTGTACGATCCTTCCCTGTTCCTTGCCAGTCTAAACGGAGGCATTTGGTTGGATATGGATGCCCGCCAATGAATGCTTTTAAAGCTTTAGTCACCAGGCACAAACTATGGAGCTGATCTTCTTCAAAGGGGGGATATTATCGCTTCAGTTTAGTGTCTGCTCTTTGATTACAAGGTGTTTTTACGTAAATGCTTTTAGTGGTTTGTAATTTATTAAAGAAAATACTATTGAAGAATAGAAAATGAAAGTGTATTTTTATTTATATATATTTACATTTTTTAATTGAGGCTTAAGCAAAAAGTTTATTGCTCAGCTCAGAGGAAACACGATACATGATTAGATGCAGTTGAATAAAGCTCTGATTTATTGAAGAAAAATGAAGACATGAGTGTTATTAGTGTCTCAAATACTTCTAGTTAAAAAAAACCTGAAAAATTAAATCAAATAAATTTAGATTGATTTCGGAGTTGTTGTCCCCTTGAGATTAGGAGTAAGACTAAATATACTAATATTTTAAGAGCTCAAGACTGTTTTCGATTTGGCAATTAAATGGACTCCTAACTTTAATCTTCAGATATTTAAATATATACAAAGGATTATAATTAAAAAGGATCCGAGAAGCGACGGACAAGTATGGAGATCATAAATTGTGACTAGCTCACTAATATATATTTCTTAAACTTGTAAAATAAAATCAAATCAAATTGGGTGTTCATTTTTTAATTGTATTTTTATTTTTTTTTTTGTAAATTTTCTTAGTTTTCTTAGCCCAATAATAAATCTAATTCTACTGTTGATTTGAAAATAAATAATAATAATACAAATAATTATGATATTTAATAATAATATTATTATCCCTGTTAAAGAACTTTGATTTCTATTCAAATTTATTTATTTATTTTGTCTCTTTATAGTTGTATACGTATTATAACTAAGACTTAATAATTCATTAATGTACCAACAAATAGTTAATTATAAAGCTACGGCTTAAATTTAAAAAATTTAAAGGAACCAAAATCTTTATACACTTCAATATTGATCGATCTTTGAACATAGATTTTCACAACATTGTGCTGCCTCTACTAAAAGCTTAAAGCTTTTGTTTGTGAAATTGTTAAATGACGTTTGTAGGATTATCTAGAGGTCAACGTAAACATTTTTGATAAGCAAAAGGAACATTTCATGAATTTGTTACTATTACTTACATTTGCTTGTCTGAAAATAGACAAGGTACAAGGGTTTCAGCTAATTCATATATGATATTTATCAGTATTGTATTGGTTCCTTATCTTTACTGCTAAGCTGAAAGCTTCTACCCTGACCTAGGCCAAGTTAGCAGCCAGTATAAGTAGGAAGAATTTGGCCGTAGCTTACCACAGACGGTCTCTGGAATTCGCAGTGAACGGAGATCGATTCACCTGGAAGAAGATGATTCTGATTACCTTGGCCTTGGGCCTCACCGTAACCGGTCTTCTATATCTCTCCATGATATGGAACTTCAACTACTGGCGTAAGAGAAGAGTGCCTGGTCCCAAACCCAAGATCTTCACCGGCAACTATCCCAATCTGTACACAATGAAGCGAAATATGATCTACGATCTGAACGATATATATAAGTAAGCAACTCCAGAGCACCTATAAGGTATCAAATATTAATTTTAAAACTCTTTCTCAGGGAATACAAGAACAAGTACGATGCTGTGGGCATTTTCAGTGGACGTGTACCTCAACTCTTAGTAGTTAGTCCGGAGCTGGCTCATCGCGTTTTTGTAACCAACTTCAAGAACTTCCAAGACAATGCATTGTCCAGACTGACCGACGAAAAGACGGACTTTCTGATATCCAACAATCCTTTCTCTCTTAGCGGCGAACGGTGGAAACAACGAAGAGCTGATATTTCCCCTGGTATGACCAGCGTTCGGGTAAGCTGATTATTAACCATCACTATCTATCAGACAGTTAAGAAGCCATTATTTAACAAACAGATAAAGTCGGTCTATCCAGTGACGAACAAGGTTTGCCGGCAAATGACAGAGTGGCTAAAAAAGCAAATACGCTTGGGATCTCCCGAGGGTATTAATGCCAACGATGTATGTAACTATTATCATATATACCATTGATATTTATTAATAATATTTCTACACAGTTTACCCGACGCTTCTCCTCTGAAATGGTCACCGATTGTGTTCTGGGTCTCAGCTCGGAAAGCTTTACGGACAAACCAACGCCTGTTATGGCCAATGTTAAGGACCTAGTTAATCTACATTGGACCGTCATGGCTCTCTTTGCACTGGTCAACACTTTTCCCTCGCTGAGTTACCTGATCAAACTTCGCTTTGTGCCTCATCGTGTGGAGCAATTCTTCACTGAATTAATGGCCACGGCGGTACAATCTCGAAAGGCGCAGCTCGGAACAGGAGATTTCCAACGCGCCGACTTCCTGGATTATCTAATGCAGCTGGGTGAGAAGAGGAACCTGGACACTCGTCACCTGTTGGCCCACACCATGGTCTTTCTGTTGGACGGCTTGGAAACAGTGGCCAGCGTTATATCGCACATGCTTTTGTCCTTGGGACGCAATGAGCTTGTGCAAGAGCGCCTTAGGGAGGAAATTCTGGCCCATATGCAGGATGGACATATACCTTTTGACAAGCTCAACGATTTGCCATACCTAGATGCCTGCCTTAATGGTAAGAAAAATTAAGAGTATAACCTATAGTTCTAGTTCATATTTCCCTTTCTGTTTTATCCGCAGAATCTATACGTCTATTTCCTCCTGGCTTTATGACCTCCAAACTCTGCACTGAGCCCATAGAGCTACCCAACAAAGATGGCCCCAATTTCACTGTGGAAAAGGGAACCGTCCTGGTGATACCTCATTACAGCCACATGATGGATGAGGAATACTTTCCGGATCCGCTGGCCTATAAGCCTGAACGATTTATGGAACCCGATGCTGCCAAAAATCTCCGTGATAGTGGCGTGTTCATGGCATTTGGAGATGGCCCTCGCATGTGCTTAGGTTAGTGAAAATTATACATTTTATAAATATCATGTTTATTAAATATTTTTATTACTTTCATAGGTATGCGCTTTGCCACAGCTCAAGTCAAGGCCGCCATCGTCGAGCTTATAAGCAAATTCAATGTCAAAGTCAACCCCAAGACTCGCAAGGATAACCTGCTCGATCCCGCCCTAATCCTCGCCAATCTGAGTGGAGGTGTTTGGTTGGACATGGAGGTCCGCCAGTAACTGCTCTAAAAGCTTTTGTCACCACACCCGGAAAGCAATTGACCAGAACCAATTAGGTGGAGTGTCCTTATCAGAAGGGATATATGCAGACTTATGTATAAATAAACAAATGAATTCAGTAGCTTTTACTTACAACAAATTAAACGAGAAACTATCTAAGAACATCAAATGTAATAAAATGTAAATTAATATAGAGAAAATCACCTTTATTTAAAGTAAAATATTTTTTAAAGATTGTACTACTTAATGAAAATTATAAGCATAATAAACATGAATGACTATTTAATATTCTTGTATAAAAATGTAAATGATTTAATAACTTAACGCTTTTATTAGACTTAACAAAACCCACTATAAATATAAAAAA
The DNA here is from genome assembly GCF_030179895.1 of Drosophila kikkawai. Taxonomy (NCBI): domain Eukaryota; kingdom Metazoa; phylum Arthropoda; class Insecta; order Diptera; family Drosophilidae; genus Drosophila; species Drosophila kikkawai. The sequence continues at coordinate 17,714,866 of NC_091729.1, read as the reverse complement.
CTTTTCGTAATCATTTCTGGTATTTAAATTCCCCAAAAAATATTCCTAGAGAAGGCATTAACATTTTGTTATCCTCGGGATAATTCTCTTAGCGCTTTCTTTTCCTTACCTCACCTGCCTGCCTGCCTGCCAACTTGCCGCCAAGCCAATGAATTTTTATGCAAATTGCAGTCGCCTTGCAGTTGACAACGTCGGCACCAAGTGAAGCTGCCGACGCACTCGAAAACTTTTTCCAACCTCCGCCAAACACTCGAGGACGAGGGTGGTGGCGGAGCCATAAATCCTTGAGCAGCTATCACCACCACCCCTCGAGTGGGTTTCGAGCCCGGGCATGTTTACCTTGTTAGCGACAGAAGGCGGGGTGGGGGAAAAATACTCCAGGCAATCAGACGGAATTTGCATAATTTGACAATTGTTTTCAAATTGCAATAACAATTTTAGCTTAATTGTTTTGCACACGCCAGCGAAAATATTCTTTGCAGCAGTCCGCTTAATTTCCATTCATTTGATTAGTGGGCCAAAGTTGTTCCTTCTATACCATATACATTTTTTTTTTTTAGATTGGGGCAACTGCCACAGGCAGAAACTTTTTCAATTCAATTGTAAAATAAATATTTTACAAATAATTGCAGGCCATCATCCCCGCCACCCTTGCAGGAAGAATATTTCGAAAAAGTTTCTATTTTATACGCAGTTTTTTTTTTAATGGCCACACAATTTGCTGCGTTTAGCAGTTGCCTTGCACAAAAAGAAATTAATGGTTCAATTAAATAATATTTGGGGTAAATTTGGGAAGGAAATAAGGTTTTTTTTTAAGTATTCCTGGGCCAAAAATAGGAAAAAATTAATATAGAACGATGTTATATATAAATAATAATGTAAAAATAAGATTGATATGTAATTAGGGAAGTGTTTTTTTTAATATTATTATAATCGTATGATAATCTTGGAATTATGAGACAAAAAAGAATTCCATCTCGCTTGCTCTCACCTAAAATTAGCAAAGTTTCGAACCTTGGTTTCGAAATTTAATTGTAAAAAAATGAGACAAGTTTGTGTTATTATTATTTATAAGTGGTTTTTGATATTTTAAATTTTTAACTAAATTTAAATAAATACAAAAAGCTTTAGCTTACATTTTCTATAATTTTCCTAGTCTTCTCTATCTGCGCAATTTAACACCTAATTTTTTCTTTGTGTATCAATTCCGGAAAAGGGACATTCCCTCCTCACTCTCTCTCTCTACTAAAAAAATACAAAAAAAAAAAGATGAACCGCAGCTGCTGCACAATTAAAATGCATGACTATTGTCAAGGCAAATTGCTTGGGTGGAGAATCCGGGATTGCTGTGACAATGGCAGAACAATTGAGTCAGAATGGGACGGAAGTTGGGGACGACCATGAAACTGGTAGTGGAACTGCTGCAAATGGCCCGAATGTGATTGAGCCGCCCTATATGTTTATGCAAACTTTTTGGGTGGCTTTAAGTTATCCACTCACCACAAAAACTTTGGCATAAGCAGCAGCTGCGACTCCAAATTTCATTGTTATTTTAGGCAGTTCAAGCTGTCAAAAAAGTTTACTTGGAAGTGGACAAAACGAACTGGCAATCGGATCAAACAAAATTTAAACCAAACAAAAGTAGCATATGCAGTCGAAAAAAAGGAAAGGAAAAACACCTTGAGGGAGTTGAAAAAGTTGTAAGATGTATGCCAAGAAATTCGATTTGTTTTACTTTCAGAATAACGAAAGGCAAACAGCTATATGTAAATTATAAGTAAGAAATTAAAGTGTTTTAAATTACAAACATTTCAAGTTTTCTAATATTTAAATATATACAACATTTCTCTTCCAATAAACCGATTTTTTATAAGAAAAATAAATTCTCTATACCCTTTTTCCGGCTTAAAAAACCTATAAATCCTTCCACTCGTTATACTTTTCCATTAAAATGCAATTCACAAAAAGCATGGCCAAGTAACACATCAACTTTTCTAGTACTTAGTGTTGTCCCTCAAGCAGAAGTCAACAATTTGCATAACCACTTGCCAGAATGGGTCACAACGGCAGCTAAAATGCCACAAAATTATACATTAAATTGCGTTGCGAAACTCGGCAACATCCGATGGCCAAACAATGGCCCCAAACAGTTGCCAGTGCGATGCACCTGAGCAAGGCCAACAGGACAACACCCCCCGCACACACCCAACACACCCCCCAAGAGCAGGACTCTTTGACCAAGTCCGGCTGGCTTGGTTAGCCAAGCCAACCAGCCACTTCCTGCTTTCCAGTTTAAGCTGCACGCACAGAGCAATATCCATATGCATATGCGGACCGGCGAGTACCCGACATGATTTTCATAAAATTCACCTGCTAGAGGTGCGACAGCGATAAGGAAAACATAATTAAATAAGTTTAGTTTTTCCTAAAAGCTAAAATTTGGGTTTATAGGGGAAATTTAAAGATTTATAAATTTTCTTTTCAAATTCAATGAAGTATTTTTATTTGAATTTTCCAAGATCACCTCACGAACTCATCCCTAATCCCTGCCAGCTTTTAATGGAGTTTGCATACATTGCAGCAGCGCAGTCCTGGAAAGCGTTGCGAGATGGCTGCCTGCCGGGTCTGGCAGACACAAATAAGGTTTTTGGGTTAAACTGCAAGTTTTTGTTGACATTTAAATTTGCATAGCAACATTTTGGTTGTAGCCAGCCGGCCGGAGCCGGGGGTCTGTTCTGTCCTGTCATATTTGATGTTTTCGCAACCAAAAGCGGAAGGGCGCTGCCAACTGTCAAGCGGCAAGCACACACACACACACGAGACACACACACATATGTGCGGGTGTCCGGTGAGTGTGTTTTAAATGGTTTTAAAATTGTTTTAATTAAGGCCGTGTTGCGCATTGTATGGTTGCTGGCAGAGAAGCAGCCAGCTTTTTCCACTCAGCCGTGTGGCTCATTCAATATTCAGCATATTTTTAAGTGCTTGGGCGCGGAAAAATTCCCTGATCCTAAGAGTATGCAACGCGGGAGGAGGACGAACAGAAAAAAAATGGCGTTACGCCAAAAGTTGCCGCTGGCGCTGGCCAACGCTTAGTGAAATGGCCGAAAATGCCTTTCCATGCTGCACTTTTTCCATTCCTTGGCTTCGACCCCATCAACATAAACAGCTGTTTCCGCTAAGTGTACCTGGACACTCGAGGAACGAGGCAAAATGACAATGCTCCCATTGTGTGGCGCACGGAAATGGACATGCACAAGTGGACGACAGCGGAGAATATTGGGGAAAAACTGGACTGGGATAAACAGCTGGCTCAGTTGGTGGGCAACGTCGTCAAGGAAACGGCAATGGGCGATGGCGATGGCATCGTTCGGTGGCCTGATGGAATTTCCCAACGACGTCTTCGCCTTCTGCCCGGCCAAAGTGGCGGTGTCAAGTGTCACCAAAGAAGAGCAAGATAACGCCAGGATTGGGTAAGTAGCTTACAGGACTTTCAGCGCCGCACTTGCAAGTAATGTTGTACTTATCGTGTCCAATGTTTGAAATTGAAGCCTCCCTTCTAGATAATGCTTAGAAGGGGGGAGAAATTGAGGCAGTTCTTTATGGGAAAAGAAGAATATTAATGATAATAATAATAAAAAGTTGCACATATGTAAATGGTAGAAATAGTATCTTTATAATACTATTTTGAAATGTAAAATGTACTCCTGTTGAATTTTTATAGATTTTTTAATTATTGTTCTTAATAAAACCATAAATTCTGTGACCTTAAACCAATCAAACAAAATTACCTCACATTTTTAAACTATAAATTACGTAGCTCCTATAAATTAAGGATGCCAAAACGTGGAGAGAACTATTAAGATAAGATACATAATATAAATCTGCGAATATATTGAATATATTGGACCAATTTACAAAACAATATTTATCGATTTTTAACAATTTGATAAATACTAATTTATGCTCTTTTCTTTATGAAATGGAGCTTTATATTTTTGTTGATATTAAATTATTAATTATCATATCATATACACTCGATATACAATCAGAATTTAGAGTATATTAATTTATTACACAATCAATTGATATTTTTCTCTGTGCATAAATACCTATCACACGTGCATGGACACTTAAGTATGTCTGACGGGAAATGCACATGCCACAAAATGCAGATCGATCTGATCACAACAAGTCCAAACAATCCGAGTGTTTATTTATAATTTACACCTCGGCGGCATCGGCATTAGCATCAAGAGCAGCAACAAGTTGCCCCAGTTCCGTGCCTCAAAAACGGAGGCCCTTAGACCTTGCCTGGCGTCGTCTAATTTTATAAATCGAAAATGAAAACAACAGAGAATGAGAGAGAATATCGGAATATCACAACAGTTGCCATATCTCGAGCGCAGTTCCCAAGCATCAACAAAAAATCAACAAAGAAATATTAACCAAAATAAATCCGAAACGCGATGAGGAGGAAGAAGCACATGAGAACGCACACGGTCTTTGGCAACTGCGAGAACCTAACAATTTCGAACATGAGAACGGGAAAACAGTCTTTCAGTTTTCAGTTTAGTTTTTCGAAAATAGCCAGCAGAGCGATTTGAAAATCTGTGAAGGAACACACTACTATCTCTATTCGGGAGACAGTCGCTGGCCAAACGCGACGCAACTGCGAATGCAGGCGGACGATCTCGGTCGGTCGGTGTCCAACTATATAAAAATAAACCGAAACCGAAAGCAAGAAGAAGCCATCCGAGCAGGCTGTGCCAAAAAATTTCAAAATTAGAGTACATATAGTGATGTGCGGTCGTTTTGCATTGTAAATAATTTGTTAAGCCAGTGACGGGCTACAAGAAATAAGAGAAAAATAATAAAAAAAAAAAAATATTACAAATATTAACCAAAACATGTCTGCATTGAGTGTGGGACGTAAGGGCAGCGGCCAGCTGGAGGTTATGCAAAAGGCTGGCTGGAAGATCGATGAGAATGAGAAAGGTAATGGGTCGGAAATTCTTGTGTCAAATTAAAGTCATAATCTGAATTTTGTCTCCTAAAAAATATATATATGAATGTGTTTAGCCTGCTATATTGATGTGGATGAAGATGATGATGATACGGACGTTGGATTGGATGATTCCAAGCGTGTCTACTCCAAATGGTGCTACCTGCCCGACCTGATACTTGAGGAAATCTTCACTTACCTTAGTCCCAAAGAGAGATACTACGCAGGATTGGTGAGTATTATTATGAAAAGGTTTAAAGAAAATGATTATTAATTCAAATATAGATTGAAGGCAGTTTACTCTCCTCATTGTAGTTGTTTAATTTTATATAGAAGTCAGAAATCGTGATAAAATGAAAACTGAACCTGTAAATAACAATAACAAAATTGATCTGCTTGTTAACCGAGTTATAATGAATGACAAAAAGGTTGTTATTTTTGTAAATGTGTCATTGTTTTGATTTTATGATGTAAACAAATGTTGTAAAATAATTCCAAGCAGTCTAATTTAAAGTACAGTATGTTCTCTTAAATGATTAAAACCAATTTCAATAAATGTATGAGAATTAAGAAGTATCTCTGAAACAATTTTTATTTAGTCTAAATTAATATTAAGTATAATACAATGTCAATATCATTATATTCCTCTTCGATTCCTGTATTAATACATCATTTTAATTATACTTTGACTTGATTATTGTTAGATTATGATAGATGTAACCTATTTTTTATTATTACTAACCTTGAGTTCTCAACTTCCTCATATTCTTCCAGGTTTGCCGGCAATGGTATCGCGCCTTTTACTTGCCCACGGTTTGGAACAACTTTGTGGTGGATGATCGCACCCTTACCCGACCGAAGTACAACTACTACTCCGGCTGGCAGTACTGCTTGGATCACATGCGTACCCAGAACTGTCTGGCGAGGATTGGAAAATATTTGAGGGGAATTGAGTTTCGGCCCTGGCACAGCTTCAACAATATTTATCAGTTTATGACCCTATTATCATGGAGCATGGACAAGGTAATAATAGTTTTCAAAATTATAATTAATTAGTTATACTAAACTTTAAAAACTTTATTATGTTTAGGGCACAGAACAGAATGCCTCACCGGAACTAGTGGGCATGGGTCGTCGTATCCGCTCGCTGGTCTACCACTTTCCTTGCAACATGTCGCAGCCAAACGATCCCGAAGGTATCAAGCTCTTTGGCACTGGAGGCCAACTGCTCAAAGGTCTAAAGGAGCTGCTCCTTCGGCTCACAGATCTGCACACTCTAAAACTTGTGGACTTTGTGCTGGAACGCTTTGAGGCCAATCACTTGCTCGACGAGGTCGTCTGCAGCTGCTGCACCAAGATGAGAGTCTTGAACCTCGTAAATGTAACCACCACGCACTGTCCCATCATGCATGTGGGTTTGTTCCTAAATTTGCAGGTGAAAAAATTAATTTACCCTTCCTATCTCCTGTGCTCTATAAAGTTTTTTATTCCAGGTGCTCACCATTTCCCCCCAGAACATAGATGATGACGTCCTGTCCCTGCTGGCGGACACCAAGCTGCGTCATTTGTATTTGCTGCAAAACTGCTATACTCCAAGCCACCTGACCATAAGTGCCTGCGGGGTAAAAGCCTGGCGCAGTCTGAAAAAGACGAATCCACGCATGCGCGTCCACCTGCGGCTAGAGAATCTGGCGGATGGCGAGGTGGTGCTGCAGCCCGAGGCACCTGTCCACAGTATCACGTACTGGGCCCCGCAGGCCCGGATACGGGCCGACCTGCTTGTGCGAATGGTGGACCACTACCGCAACACCCTGGCCGTCTATGGCCATGAGCTTCTGCCGCGCTTCTCCAGCCCCAAGCCGTTTCACAACCGCGTTGACAGCCTGATGCTGCTCCTGTGCCGGCAGTGCTTTAATCTGGACACACTGGTAAGTGGCTGATGACGAATTTTTGGGTAATTCCTGCCACTTAACAACTTAACTTAACACCTTTACTTCTCCCCGCAGATAATCCGCGAGAAAGTCTCCACCTCGACGCTCTTGCTGATCGCCCGAACTGCCAAGAATCTGCAGCATCTTTACGTGCGACGCTTTGCTGTGATTCTACGGTGCGATTGGCCCAGGCATCCGGAGTGGAGCGATGAATTCTATGCATGGTTGAAGCGGAATTCCCGATCCTACGAGGCTGTGGAGCGAGAGATCTCACAGATTCTAAAGGAAAGGTGGCGGCTGCTCAGCGATCGGGATTTTAAGCAGCTGACTGTGAATGTGAAATCGGGAATCTAGAAATTGAAATTTCTATATATAGTACTCCCTTCCTTGTGGGACTTGTGATAAAAGGTGTAGAGCTTTAACGAATTAACCAAAGTTTACAGTACGAAATAAAGCAAATTGTTTTCGATATTTTAACTAATTGACACTTAAGGCTGGTAAAATTTATTTACCTTTTGCCTTTGTTTGTCCACCTTGGTTGGGAATTACCAACAATTCAGACCAGAGAATGGTTTAAAAGGCAATGCAGCCCAAGCAGATGCATCAGTTCGTTTGGAATCTTAACAGAAACATGCAGGCTTTTATCGTCATCTTAGGACTTATCTTCCTCATCGCTGGGGTACTGGGATTACCTCATCACGATCTGCACTACGATACCCACTATGATACCCACTACGATCCCCACCATGGTCATCACTACGATCTGCATTATATTCCGCATCATGATGTCCACTGGGATCTTCACCATCATCATCATTAAAGCCTGAAATATATATTTTAAAATATATATTTTGAAGATCATTGTAAAACTTGATTTTTTGATACATTAAACAATAATTTAATAAAGCAAATATCGTGAACAATTGCCAATTTGCATTGGAGGGGGAAAAACATCTCCCCAAATAATTCGCACCTTCTCAAGCCGCTGGAGAAATTTACTTGATTTTGTTTGTTCACGTTGAGGATTGAAATTCCCAAAGATAACGTAAGCCAGAGACCGACTTAAAAGCCATTGGCAGCCTCTTGAATGCTTCAGTTTGTTGAGAGATCTTGGCCAGAAACATGAAAGCTGTAATCGCGCTAATCGGACTGTTTTTGCTCGGCGTTCTTGGCTCAGCAGAGTCAACACCCATTGTTGTGGGATTGCCTCTACCGCTGCCCATCGGTGTGGGATTCGGAGTGCCACCGCCACCGCCGCCATACGAGTACTATCCCAACTATCATCATCATCACCATCATCATAATCCCTATGATTATGGCTATGGGTATGGACACTATGGATACTGAAGACCCCGAGTTGTGCGAATTAAAATATAAAGTTACGATTTTGAAAGTATTGTTTTGAAAGGCATCAATAAAATAATATTTATTACAAGTTTTATAAAAGATGAACCCATTTTTTAATCACTTTAAATTAGGCTATTTAAATAATAAACAAAACACAAGTATTTAAAGATATTAGGTATGATTTTTACACAACACATTTTCTATATTTATACACGAGTTTTCTCGAAAGCTTGGCTTGGACATGTATCCCAACCTAAAGGAGCTTCCCCTTGACCATTTTATGGCAACTTACTGCCATAAAGCTTCGTACAATGCAGCTGGGAAAAGCTTTCCCTTTTGCATTTTGGCTTTCAGCGACGACGACCTTGAATGCAACAGCGGGAAAAGCGAATCAATGCAGGCAGGAAAATTCAATGTCAGTGCCAAAGCTCGGGCGGCATTTGGCCCGCCACCGAAATCAGTTGCATACTTTCGGGCCGACGACACATTACGTATACGCAACGATGGGTGGTGAGCGTTATTAAGGCGATAAATAGGTAGGAATAGAAGAATCTCAGTGGCGCTCGCGAGAAATTGCGAAAGAATTGCGACGGTGGACAGAGACAAATTTAGACGAGTCCCATTGAACTGAAAGCAGAGGAAAGCAGAGATTCTCCGATTCTCTGTTGGCCAGAGCAAACTGTTGCTATTGCTGCTGCTGGGGCTGCCACTGGGCCTGAGCCACTGGGTGGCTGTGGTGGCGCTGGTGGCGGTGGCAGTGTTTCTCTGGCGGGTGGCGGTGCCGAGCGATGATCATGACCGCGTAAAGACGCATATAAATATAATTAAATCAACAAAATATAAGCAGACCAACGGCGACGCCGCCAAACAACAGCAAACAGCAGCAGCAGCAGCAGCAACAACAGCAGCAGTGAGGGGATTGTGTAACTGTAACGGCACCGAAATGAACAAGACCATCCTGCACTGGAGCTATCTGAACTTCAAGGATGTGCCCATGGATCTATTCCTGTACGAGGATCTCGAGGAGGTCTACCTCAAGGAGAACTTTATCTCGGTGATACCCAAATGGTTGTTAAACATCACCACCCTCAAGTTTATACACCTGGCGGGCAACAATCTCAGCGAGCTACCCACGGACATCTATATGCTGGAGAATCTGGAGTTCCTGGACGTCTCCAATAACGAACTGAAGGAGCTGCCCCCCACATTGGGTCTCTTGCTGAGCCTCCAGCAGCTAAACGTGGCGGGCAACCAGCTTACCGAACTACCAGTGGGTGAGTGGGACTGCCACTGACTATAAGCCCCAATGCATTCGCTTGTTCCCCCTCCCAGAACTGAGCAGCTTGCGCAATTTGGAGCATCTGAATATTGCCAAGAACCAATTTCGCCGCCTGCCGCTGCAATTGAGCGAATGCGTCCGCCTCAACGAACTGAACGTGAGCGACAACGAGGCACTGGTTCACATCCCCGAGCGCATCTCCAATCTGCCAATGCTGCAGTCCCTCGCCGCCGATCGTGAGTAAACACAGAGATCGTGATGCAGTCGGAGAAATTCGCATATTTTGTTGGTTCGCTTGCAGGTTGCTCTCTCATCTATCTGCCGGCCGCCCTCTCCAAGTTCATGAACCATGTGCGCATCTTCCACAATACAGCCATCAACTATATACCCATGGTTTATGAGAGGTTCTATCAGAATTTCTACGACAATCGCCAGAGGATCACTCCCATGTAAGGCTATGATTCGGTGATAAGTAGGATTCTTTAGATTACCATTGGGTATATCTGAGTCCTATCTAAGTCTTAAAAATTAGATTATAGTCTTAACCCTTTCCGAAAAGATACCCCTAAAATGATTATTATAACAACTCCTCCCTTTCCTAGAGCCGTTCGTCGCAAGGGTCTGTTTTGGATACGCGAATTGGAGACGAACTCCCGCCTGGTTCTGCCGGTTGGCACCCGCACAGTATTTCCGGTTCCGTCCACGGAGAACCGGGTCACGCTCTACGACGACTGTCTGCATGCCCTCCAATCGCTGAATCGCTCCACGCCCGTCTACGAGAACACAGCGCTTCATCGTCTGCTCCCGGAACCCTATATGAGCTGTCACCTAAACAACGGCGCCATCGCTCGCTGCACGACTACCACCTGCTCGAGGTGTCTGTACACCTCGTACTACTTCATGGTCGTGAAGAGGTGGGTCCCTGTCCCGGTTACGTTAGTCATGTGGTCATTGTTTTGATGCGTCCGAAACCGGTTAGCTTTATAATTAGGGCGACCTATCACAACCGCAAGAAGTACGGTGAAAGTTGACTAAGAAGAATATAGAAAAGATATTAGCTTTATAGTTTTTTAAAACTTATTTAAAAATCATTAACAGTATCTTTAAATTATCCTTAGGCGCGGCAGCACTTCCAAGCAGCTCTTCACCTGCAACTTCTGCACCAATCGCTGCGCCATCCTTTGGTTGTCAAGTAATGAAAAGAAATACTACCAGTTACCCTGGCGAGTCTCTGACGATGATGACGACGATGATGTCCCCAACTCTGGCGACAAGTAGAGACTAATGGAAACCGTCAGATTTCCCCGTTGTATATAGTCATATGTACATGTAGAATTATTTAATTATTATCTTTAATTACCATTAATTACTTTTGTACATGTTATTTAAATGCTATTGATGAACTACTGACAACCGGTGCCATTCGTCCAAAGAGAAAGCTCCCGAGACCTGTAACGTAACGTAATGACCTAAAGATAACTCTGTGTGGGTCCACGCTCATGGAGATGCACGTAGTCGTCCAGGACGCAATGATTTGCCTGGGGATAGGCCCTTCGGCAGTCAACGCCATGACGACCCATCCGATAGGCATCCAAGTAGCGTCTGTCCAGCGTGTGATGAGGTCTAGGAAAGAATCAATGTCAACTTCCGTTTGAACCAAGGAGGCAAAGAGATCTCACCTCAAAAGTCTGTGCAGTAACTGTGCATAGAGCCCACTGTGCTCGTCCACCTGCCCATTTTCACAAATCAAACGCTCCAGACAAGCTGGTCCATTCTGACCCAACTGATTCATGTAGCCCTCGGCAAACCGAAAGAGCAGGAGCTGCGGCTCATCCACCAGGAGACGAGCTGGCACCGAAGAAGGCGGAGCTGGCTGGCTGGCAACAGGTCCCTTGAGGTCCCGGGAACTGCCCCAGAGCTTCCACCAGTAGATGGGCGTTTGTGGCTCATTGAATTGATAGTGGAAGTTCATCAGCCAGACCAGCTGGCGCCAGGCCTTCTTCTCCATGAACGGGACCGGAAAAGTGCAACCAGAGACAAACTATTGCAACACAAATTAATGTAATGATTACAATATATGTATGTTAATGATCAATAAATATATATTTGATGTCTGACCTTGAGAACGCCTCCGTTCTGGTAGATTAGGAAGCGCTTCTGCCGCCTGTGATGTCGCCAGGCTGTTAGATTGGCCTCCAGTGCACCCACATCCTCCAGAGTCAGGAGGAACAGTACGATCTTGGCCCTAAAGGGAGATTAACTGGTCAGTTGGACCTTACACAATTATCACTTTACGGTTCAACACTCACAACAGGTTCATTTCGCCGCTTCTAGTGCTGTCCGCTCGAGCTCTTGACAACGTTTACCGCTTTGATTCTAGCAGACCAAGTGCCGGGGCAGTGTTTTAGTATAGTTTGAGTGGGAATTCTTCAGAGAGAGAGAGAGATGAGAAAGCACGTGCTTCGATGGGTTTCCTACTTTTGCCTGACGGACTAATTAGCAAACAAAACGTCTGCATCGACGAAGGCCTATTGACAGAGATGGCCATGACTCTAGAAAGTCACTGGACCACGACACCAATTCAATCACTGATTGAAATTAGATGCTTTCAGGTTCAAATACAACGCGAAGCTTTGACGTGAGTCAGGCACAGGTGGGACTGGCACTTAAGGGACAGGCGTGAATAGGAAATAATAAAATCTTTAAAGTAACGTTCATGTTCAAGTTACAATTAGCTTGGGCTATTCTTTAGGTAATTCAATTAACGTTATTCTTCAGTTAAAAAACATCACAAAATATTTTTTGGGTACTTCTTTTCTTATAAAGGTTATTGACCTTGCTTTAAAATGTTTAAGCCTTTAATTACCAACAATTTCTTGTTTAAAAACCCCAGAAATTTAACTAAGGAATCGATGATCCTACCTCCTTAATCCCAGGTTAAGCCTACCTTAGTACCATTTAAATTAATTAATGAATTAGTAAACAATTAAATAAGCAAAACAATTTAATTATAAAAACCAAACCTGTCATCAAATTATTAAAAACATCACCGGTGCTAATCAATTAACACAACAAACATACGCATAGCGATGTATACTCTGTGGTCGTAGCTCTATGGAAACCACTACCAGTTGCTGGTGGTTGGTTGACTTGTTGGCCAGTTGACTTTTCGGGCTGCCATGGCAAGTGAAGCCATTGCCATAGCTCCGTTTGTTCCATTTATCGAACAGCAGCAGCAGCGGAAATGTCGAAACACTCGAGCAGTCCAGGATTCTGTTGCGTGGCGTTAACTGCCACAGAGTTGGTTTTGGCTTGGACACAAATGTAACCACAACAATTTGGCAAAAGGATTTTGGGAAGGACCTAAATTACAAATTGGAAAATTCGAAAAATTCACAAAATTAACCGTCAAGATGATGAGACTACCGGGAATGCCCATGCTGCCAGGAGCACAGTTCTATGACGTAAGTTTGCATAGCCCAAAGAGTTCAACTCCTACTCCTTGTACTCCCCCCAACAGCGTGGCAAGCGTCGCCATCCGCGGCAGCAGACCCTGATGCACTACCAGGGCATTCAGATGCTGTCCGACCGCCGGGAGCCGGAACTCGTGGAGCCCAATGGCATTGTGGCCGACCCTAAATGTCCACCCGTTCCTGCCCAAATCAACAGTCTGTGGGCTCCCAAGGCCACTACCAAGCTGCCACCCTGGCTGGCCTATGACAAACAAGTGCTCTGCTTCAGCGCCTACTTCAAGGAGAACCTCACCGAGATCTACCATGCTCCCTACCAGGTGCGCAAGGTTAAAATCTACTTCTACCTGGAGGATGGTACCATGCAGGTAACCGAACCGAAGGTGGAGAACTCCGGCATACCACAGGGTTGCCTGGTGCACCGCCAGCGCATTCCCAAGGCCCCGCCCACCGATCGTGAGTTCATCTCCATCTTTGATCTGAATGTGGACATCGATGTGCAGATCTTTGATCGGATCTACCATATAAGCGGTTGCGATGTGTTCACACGGCAGTTTCTCAATCGAGCGGGAATCTTTGTGCCGGAAACTCAGCAGGAGCCAAGGTAGGATTGGGAAGCTTTTAAATGTAGTTAGTATTCCTTTTATAAATCAACTTTTTGTAATAATTTCCTTATTCAACCCAAGTGATCCCACCACGGAAATACGCAAACGTTCTGGTTTGAAACAGACAGCGAGTTCCTGCCCATCGGCTCTTCCCAAACGGCATTCCTTTGCCCAGTTCTTGGAGTTCGACAGACGGGTACTCAAGTTCCAGGGCTATTGGAATGACAGAAGCGAATTTGGAGATGTGCGAAAGCTGGAGATATGTTATTACCTGGCAGACGACACCATTGACATAAAGGAGAAGTTCCCGAGGAATTCGGGGCGTGAGGGACCTAGTACTTTTCTAAAGCGCGGCAAGCTGCCCAAGGAGTTCACGGGGCTTCCCCTGCCGGGTCAACAAACGGCGGTGACACTGCTTAATGTCCTGGGCAATAATATGCGTGATGTGCGTTACGTAGCCGACCCGTTGAACACGGGCCAGAAGCCATTGCACTACTACAACGACCAGGATCTGCAAATAGGAGCTGTGTTGAATGTGTTTGGAAGGTCTGTGGTTCTCACAGACTGCGATCAGTTCACGCAGAGCTACTACAGGGAGAAGGTGAGTTCTTGGAGTTCTTCACCCACTTTGATGATTCATTATGATTCTTTTATATTATTCTTTTTATTTAGTATGGAATCCAGGAGTTCGAATCGCAGCCCATACCTCAACGCAGCGATGTACGACCTTACACCCAGGGCGGCGGTATGGCCACCCGTCGCCTGCCTCCCTACAACGGCTGGGGCAGCCATGAGGACTCCGAGGGCAATTGCATCACGGTGGAGCCCAAGCCGCCGCAGGCTGACTTCAAGAAACTCTTCAAGTACGATGGCTGCATCCTACGCTTCGGGGCCAAGCTGATCTCCGCCATTCGAGACAATGCAGAGCGCGACTTTGTCATCAGCTACTTTCTGGCCGACGACACGATCCAGATCTACGAGTCGTCGCGTCGCAACTCGGGCTTCCTGGGTGGCGAGTTCCTAAAAAAGGCGCGTGTTCCCTTGCCTGGTCAGGATATGTTCGGCTCCTCGCGACCGGAGTACTACAGGGCCAATGACTTTTACATAGGACGCACCATGACCCTAAAGGATCACATCTTCCACATAGTTTCAGCCGATGAGTTCACTCTGATGTACATGGAGCAGCATCCCAGCGAGGTAAGCCAGGTTGTTCTTCTTTAAAGCAGGGAATGATATATATTTTTGTATATTTAGTTCCCCGTGGCAGATATCCAAAGCATTATGCAGAAAATCCGCGATGCAGTGCGTCCCCAGTACAAGCAGTTTGTACTGCAATGCAAGCCGGATGGGGATCTCGGTGACTTTACCACCGTGGACTTTGACACGCTGCGCTCCACTCTGCTGTCGTACCTGTCCAAGGAGTGCCTGCTCAATCATGAAATTGTGACCGTGTGTCGGTATTTCTCGGCTGAACAGGCAATGCCACCCAGTTGCGACAGGGACCGAGTAAGAGCAGCAGCCCAGCTCGAACTAAAACGAGCTTTGTGGAACAGTGTAGATGACCTAAACGATCACCTAAGCCACATCAATCCGGCCTGTAAGCCGTACATCAGCGCAGCCCAGGTAAGGTCCACTTTGCGCGGATGCCGACTGCCCTTCAGTCTGGAGCTGGTGGAAGACATACTGATGGTGCTGCAGCGAAACGGACAGAACGAGATCGAGGTGCGTGACTTTTTGGCCTTCTTTAACATGCGCAACGATCAGGTGCCGGATATTGCTCCCCTCAACATTGCCTTCGAGCTGTGCCCCAAGCTGCCGTTCCTGCACAAGGGTCGCCTGGTGGACTTCACCTGGTTCCTGGCCTATCTCGGCCTAGAGGAGGAACTGAAGCGGGCCAACAGTTAAGACAGTCAACAGCAGGACTTATCAAAAATTGCATGTATATACAGAAAAATTCGTGGCAATATAACTTTCGGAATGGTGAACTTTGTGCTTAAGACCTACATAGGTGTATATTGTATCCTACAGTTTGGACTCGGTGAGCCAGTTGAATGACTGCGGCTTGCGGTCGGAGGACGGGCTGATGGCCACATTGATGATGGTCGGCCTGTCCGTCAGCTGATTGGCCGCCTTGACAGCCGCCTGCAGCTGCTCGATCTCCGTGCAGAAATAGCCCTGCATGCCGAACATTTTCATCATCTCCTCGTAGCGCACCTGAACGCCCAGTGCCGAGGGTGGCGTGCTGCAAGATAAGATTAGCCATAAGTACTGCTGCTCCCCGGAGATAAGCTGAGATAAGATCCCGGGCAAATACTTACATCTGGGTCAAATCACCCTCACTGCGAATGGCCTCAAAGGTGTCCTTGTCGAAGCCCCCGTAGATGCCGTTGTTGTTCACAATCACAATGGTCACTGGCAGCTTGTAGCGTACCATGGTCTCGATTTCCATGCCCGAGAAACCAAAGGCACTGTCACCCTCCACGCACAGGACACGCTTGCCGGGAGCAAAATCACGGCAGAAGAGGGCGGCGGCCACGGCGAATCCGGGACCCACACCCATGGTGCCAAAGGTGCCAGCATCCAAGCGATGGCGTGGCTGCTCGTTCAGCAGCATCGAACGGCCAATGTCCATGGTGTTGGCTCCCTCGCTGACAATGATCGTGTCCTTGGGCAGCAGCTCGCGCAGATGATGGAAGACCGCATAGTAGTTCAGCGGCGTCTCCGTGTTCAGCGACATCTTCTGCACGGTGTCGCGGTTCTGCTTGCACTTGACGGCCAGCTGCTTCCACCAATCCTGCTCGTAGCCAAAACGGAAGTTCACGGCGTTCATCTGCTCGAACAGTTGCTCGGCGAAGGGTCGGATATCCGCCTGAATGGCCACCGAGGCCACCACCGAGTTGTGCAGCTCCTCGGGATTAATGTCCACCTGGATGAACTTCACGTCCTTGTCGTAGCGCGGCTGCTTGCCAAAGTGCAGGATCCAGTTGAGACGAGCGCCCAACAGCAACACCACGTCCGCCTTCTGCAGGGCCAGGGTTCGGGCCGAAGAGACGCACTGGGGCGCCGTGTCAGAGACCACACCCTTGCCCATCGGCGTGGGCAGGAAGGGCAGGTTGGTGTTCTCAATGAAGTGACGCAGCGTGTTCTCGGCATGGGCATAGGCGGAGCCCTTGCCCACGATCACCAGCGGTCGCTTGGCCTGGCGCAGCAGCTTGGCGGCCCGAATCACATCGTCGTGGGGAGGATAGGCTAGTGGCGGGGCCGGATGGGGCAACGCCTTGTAGATGCGATCCTCCACAGCCTTCGACTGCAGAATATTGCCGGGGAAGTCCAAGTAGGCAACACCAGGACGTCCATAGGTGGCATAGCGCACGGCCTTCTCCACATGCAGCGGGATGAGGGCAGCGGTGGCCGGACGCGCGGCATACTTGCAATACGGCCGCGAGAGCTCCACCTGCGGGCACTCCTGGAAGCCGCCAATACCCTCATGATCCTGATTGGTGGCACCACCAATAACAACCAGCGGCCAGCAGTTCACCTGGGCATTGGCCATGCCACCTAGCGGGATTAGAGTTGGCGATTAGCACAAGCTGGTTTCTTATCTGTTAAGGGGTTTACCTGTTACATGGAGCAATCCAGGTCCGGATACCACCAGGCAGACGCCGGGCTTGCCCGTCAAATAACCAATGGCCTGGGCGGCATAGCAGGCAGCCTGCTCATTCCGCATGCCAATGTACTTTAGACCAGCAGCCTGGAAGGCCATGGACAGCTCGATGACAGGGATACCGATGATGCCAAAAACATACTCCACGCCCTGTTTGAAAAAGGAATGTACATAGTTCGGGGATTTAGATAAGATTTAGTGAAAGGAAATTGATTACTATCTTAAAATGTAGTCTAAATTTAGCAAAAACCTTCGAGTGGGTGCCTCTTATCTCTCATAAATTAAAGCTATCTTGGTGGTACATAAATCAAATAAACTTGTGAATAATTAAAGACTGTAATGACTGTAAACAAGTTAACAAAACTACTTAAATGAAATTGATTTATTATTCATTACATGAAATTGCTTTCATTCCTTCACTAAATATTGTATTTTATGGTTTTAAAAACCTTTAAAACTACTTAAAATGAATCCCTGGCCACACACACTCCCACACCGAACGGTATTCCCTGAACTAACCCTAAAATAAATGCCACAAAGTAACCAGTACCTAGCTCCATTTACCCATCAATCAAACATTTAAGAACACAAACTCAAGGAATTTATAGTGCAAATCACTAACCAATATGCAAACACGTTTTCGAGTGATTGCCCCGCCGGATGGAATCCGGTCCGGTTAAAGTTTTATTGATTTTAATCTGGCTGCCCCCTGCAGCAAGGGTGTTTGGGTCGCGGGTACTTTAGGCTAAAACCTTTGGAACATTGGCTTTATCACAATCCGTTCTCACCTGTGTTCGTCTTTTATGAACAGAAGGTATAATCGGCTGGAAACAAGCAACAACTACCAAGTGTTTTTGAACTTTGCACAACAAACAGGTGCCCAGATAAGGGGGCCGGATCCATTGTTCTTGCCAGGTCCGAAGATTCCATGGCATTTTCGGCACTGGTTGGAGGGAGGTATGCGTGCCCGAAGATCGCCAGCAAAAGATAATTGGGGAGTGCAGTAAACTGCAGTTTTGGGGGGGACATTTTGTTGGACGGACGGTGATCCTCGGCTTACCTGTTGCTTCAATGACTCGGCAATTATCTGCACGGCTTCAACCTCGGCCATTTTGTGCGCTGCTTGTGGTAATTGTGCTAGAAATGTTAAGTGCGGCGCCGCGTTACCTTGCGTACTGGCTAAAAATTAGTTAAACAAATTAAAATATAGAATCCAAGAGAAGCGGTGACCGCACTTTGAAAAACAGCAAAATACCAAATCGCTAAGGTGTGACTGTTCTCTGGCGAGGCTGAAATCGATTTCGATAAGTGTGTACGCCAGCCCTGTTATCATACCGTTATCGTTGGCGGGAAATTTTAAATTTATTCAATACATTATGAGCTTTTAAACGTTTTTGAATGTAGTTTGAGTGTAGTTGACTTTAATATTTTAAAATTATTAGTTACAAATAATTTTAGAGGGCTTATATAGCTTGATCAGTTCGATTTCCAAATTACTAAATTTAAATGTTTAATTGAGAATCACTTTTACATAAAAAAAACTCCTTTTAACTCAAAGATTAATTCAAAGTCTTTTAATCAAATCAATTATAAACATAGAATGAATGCCAAGAACAAACATATTTTACTGAATTGGAATTCCATTTTCAAAAAAATCCCCTATTAACTATTAATTAATCCAAAATCTCTTAAAGTCTGTGCTTAATCGAATAAATTTAAAGCATAGAATGAATTTTAGCAGATTATAAATTGCGCCTCAGAGCTCTTGGCACACTAAACTCGTCTTGCCATGACGTTAATTTGCAATTAAAATCGTGAATTTATTGACTGCAAAAAAGTCTGAAAAGTGTCCTCTAATTTGATTAGCATTTGACTAATTATGGGTGTCAATTCCGTTTTTTGTGCAAACACCAAATCGAATTAACTTCTGCACAGAGCTCGCCGCCAACCAGTTCGCCAAAGTGTTTCCCCTGCACAGACTAACGTCGTTGGACGAACTGGTTTCGGATACACCTGACGCATGGAGGCAGAACTCACTCACTCACAGGCCCCCCCAATAAAAACCATAATTGTTAATAATAATAAATACACGGCTAAAGCTTTAATAGGACTCTCCTCCATAAACAACAAGCACACATCGGAGTTATGGCATAATACTAAACGTAAGCAACATCACAGGTGGATTGCCAAAGCACAAACTACAACTTTGTGTTGACAATATCCTCGCGCGACTCGGTGGTCTCCACCTCGTTCCACTTTTGGATCTTGCCGGATCCAAAGACCCAGAAAAACAGGGCGGGCAAAATGTAGGCAGCGGCACCAATAATAAAGACCCAATGCCATTGATCGATGGTGTTCTGAAAGTTAAATTAAAAATTAATATAGAATACTTTAAGATATTTAAAGGTTGTTATAACAAACCTCGTTCTTTGTGAAGGCTGCCACAATTAGAGGCGAGAAGATGCCCGGAGTGGTGCCAACGCAGTTGATAATTCCGTACAGCGTTCCTGCATAGTTAGGCGCCAAATCCTGCGAGTTGGCCAAATTGGAGGCCGTGGCAGCGCCGTTGAAGCCCAGGGAAATGGTCATAATAGCCACGCACACGTAAGGATCGCGTCCGAAATAGGCCAGGATAATCAGCATGATGCCAGGCAAGATGTGAGCTAATTCAAATAACGATTACTATAATTATATTCTATTTAATAAAGATTTTCCAAGTTGACTTACAGGGCAGACAGAAGGCCTTGCGCATGCGTGTGACGGTCCACCAGCCGCGTCGACGTATCCAATCCGCCACAGCCCCAAAACCAAAGGCACAGAGCAGACGTGCCACATGGGGTAGACTGGACAAGAAGCCGGCGGATGAAAGATTGAAACCCAAAACCTCGCTCAAGAACTTGGGCGTGGCGGTGATCAGGAAGAACAGGCCCCACATGCTGCCATAGTGGAGCAGCATTAGAGACCAGAAGGGCAGAGACAGGATCAGCTCCTTGTATGGAGGCCATTTCTGGAAAGGAATACGAAATAAATAAATACAAATACAAATGTGTGTGTAAAAATTGTCCCTAAAATGGCACTTGAGGCCAGTTAGCAAGTCTTCATTATTAATTTCTGGGTAAACTAAAACATTGAGAAACCCAAGAGATAAACCCCAAAATAAAGTAATAACTTAATGAATACTAATTAATGAAAAAATTCCCCACTTTGACTCATATAATCTCCATTATATTTTGTGAAATTTAATAGGTTTTCGAAGAAGGGAAATTGTATATAATATTTCCAAATAAAAACGAGGTTAACAACTTACCTTCTTGTTGCTCAGTGTGTTGCCCAAACTGTTCTCAATATATTCCCTTTCCTTGAGACTGATACCGCTGTGCTTGGCAGGAGTATCGGCCACTAGGTAGAACCACACAGCCACCACAATCAGCACGAATATGCCCACGATATAGAAGGCCCAGTCCCAGCCCAGATTCTCTATGATAACACCACTGATGGGCCAAGTGATGACAGTTCCGAATGTGCCTCCCATCAGAGAGGCCACAAACTTGCCCTTCTCATCGGGCGGTGACCATTTGGACACCAGACTGTGACAGCAGGGATACACCACTCCATTGAGGAAGCCGATCAGGAAGCGCACGGCAAACACAGCATACTTGTCCCAGGCAGCGGCGGCAGGAGTCAGAGCAGTAAGGATACCAGCCACCAGACAACTGTAACCAGCCACATTACGGGCTCCAAGCATTTCGGCCAAGGTTCCAGCAGGCAGGGAGGTGATCATGTAACCATAGAAATAGGCTCCCAGGAGTAGGGCCTGATCTGATTGCGTCCAATTGTAGCGGGGGCCATACTAAGGGAGAGTTAATGAAAAGATTTCAAATTAATTAATATTTTAAATAAAACTTATCTTAATCAAAACAATTAAAAACTGAAGCAGGGATACGTTTTTAAGGTTTTTAAGCACAAAGTTAAGTTCAAGTTAATAATAAAATAAATAAAATATTCCCATTAATATTAAGTCACACTCATTTCAAGGGTTTTTGTTGAGAAAGTTAAATTAAAAGTAAATATTTTCTAGGCCATTTTATTTTCACTTTTCGAGGAATTCAATTTGCGTCAATTAACTTATTTTATTTTTATTTTTGGAATCGAAAAAAGGGTTATTTAAGCTGCTAATTCACAAGTTTAATGTGCAAAAAAAAACCCCACTTGCTTTCGGCAAATATTAGTTAATAAACCCAATTGAAAATATACATATAATTATTTTGCTTTCCACACTCACATCAGGCAAAGCCTCAACGGTGCCATTCTCATGGCTGCTCTGGTCATTCACCATGGCAATAATGTTGATTGAGAGATTCACTCGCATCATATAGCTGAGAAGGCAGGCCATAAAGAGCATAATAGCCACGTTGATCCGCTTGGGCACATAGACTGCGAACGACAGTAAATATTGGTTATTGACAAAGATGGGATCAGGCACAGGCCCCTCGCAGTAGATTAGGCCAATTAGCGGATCGAAAATCTCCAGATAGATCTCTTTATTCCGTGGCGCGGGCACCTGACTCAGATCTCTAATGGGCCGCGCATGCGCAAATTTCAATATTTGTGATCGATTTGATTTACGGGGGATTTCACCTCGCCGAACGGTGAACGCGGAGATCACGTGAGGCGTTATTCATAAGATATTTGGCGAATCCCCGACCGAGCGTGTGGCAATACATTTTTGGAGGTGGAGAGTACTTACAGCACGGCATGAAGGCCATTTCGGCGGCTTTTGTTGTGGCTCCGGTTGCCGTGCGTCAGGTGTCAGCTGAAAGGCGAAAAATAACAGGAAGCTGTTAGCCAGACATTTATGCAGATCATTTCGGGGTCCGGGTACTTTCCGCGGCATTTGATAAAAAAAATAAATAAGTTATTAAGTGCCGGAGAGTCAGCTTTGGCTATTTTTGGAAACAGCTAATCTCAAAGATGTCTATAAATTTTAACAGATTAACATTTTATGTTCATTGGCGTCACAAATTATACACCAAAAACACGATCATAAAATTATAAATGCAGAAAATGGCAATAAAATATATGGAATATATTTAAATAATCTATTTAGTCATCTGGATTAATAGGTTTTGGGTTTAAGAATGATTTAGAACTCTAACAAAACTGTTTTTTAAGTTTTAATTAAAAGAAATTGATAGAATAAATTAATTATTACTATTATATTTGCCTCATCACTCTGAAATTTTGTCTATTAATTATTATGATAACTGGGATTGGCTATACATTTAATTTAATTGAAAGCAAAATGGCAATTTGCCAACAGGTTGTGGGTAACAGAAATAAAATTATTGGTAAAAAAAATAAATGAGAAAACATTAAAGATGAGCTTTTAGTTTTAAATAATTTATGTATATTAAGTTGCAAGTTATATTTTTAAACTGTAATAAATTGTATAAATTATTTTTAAATTTTGTTATTGTATTAGGTAATGTTAATAGTCAACTTAAGGAAAAGTTAGGTAATTTAAGGAAAACAATTTATACGTAAATTTAAAAAAAAATGTCAAGATTTTGTTTGTGAACTGTAATAAAACTGCCTTTCTTTACTGACATAAATAATTTTGATTTATTAAGATTTAAATATAAGTAAAATCTCTACAACTGAGATAATACAAAAAGACAGTCAAGCATGGCTAAATCGGTTTGGCTGTTGATACTTATAATTATACAAAATTACTACTATTAATTACTTTCCTACAAAACTAAAATCAGTATATATCCTTTCACAAAGAGGGATAATATCAGTTTTGTAAAATAATTGCTCTCATTATTATTAGTCTTAAATATAGTCTGTGATCATCACTAAAAATACCTAAACAAAAACTACAATTGAAAATTACAACTTTTATCTGAAATCTCTAATTAGTTGAATATAGAGTAAGTGTAACAAAACGTGTAATATATATTCCAGCAATAAAGCCGTCACACATTCAAGTGCCCACTATTTAGTTTAAAATATAAGTAGTTACAGTTTAAAAGTGATGACCGATTAGGGACAGACACAGCTACATATATGTCACAATAACAGCTCGATTATAATAACTGCACGTGTTGGGGTTCTGTTTAGAATTAAACCCAGCATTTCCGACATTTCGAGAGCGTTTAGTAACGTTAAAATTGCTATGGCTTTGGTATCTGCGTGCATTGCTGCACTTGTCTAATTTTATAAGCACGTCCCACTTGGCACGTGAGGGCCAGACCAAGCTGTTGGCCATAACAAAATGCATAAATAAAATCAAATAACCAGCAAACACCCTCCGATCGAATAATATTTCAATGTTTCAACAATGTCATCAGGGTTGAGAGGAAACGTATTGATATGACGATCTTGTAATTGCCCGGCAGCATGCTAAGCTTACTTTCAAATTATCCTATCCCCCAAGTGATCTGGCGATAGTATTAACTTAGAACTCATCGCTTCGTAGCCGTAAGTATTTCTGGTAATTGAAGCATTTAAACAGCTGCCTGCGAACAAAAGAAATGTTTGAGCACAAGCCTTTCAACTTTCTCGTTCATATAATCGTATATATACACATATAATATATGTAAATAAAGAGGGTAACGAGTTCTGGAGGTAGTTTAAATATAAAAGCCTGCTCAATTATGGCACAGATAATTTATGACGTCGAAAGTCTGTCATTTTGAAAGTAAATCCAAATGATTATGCCCAAAAATCGTACCACATTCTCAATAAGTATTCTATGGTTACCTTAAATCTTTATTATTAACATTGAGAGAAACCCATAAATTCACGTTTTATGAAGGCTTTCCTTCGAAGCCGATAAGTAACCAATCAAATTTATCAATGGATTCGATCCCTGGAACCCCAGAACAAGCGCCGGTGTTATCTTTAACAGCAGCAGCAGGCACGGTCCCCTTTTTTGGGAAGTACTATATAGATGCAAACAAATGGCAATAAAAAGATATACCATTTAACTACTTGTAAGCTTATATTTCAGACTCCGAAAATAGATACACCATATCGTATCCTCCGGCTAGAGATAACTGTAAGGGAGAGGTAACTAAAGGCCGCCACCAACTTTGGCCTTGCTAACGTGACTTGGTTGTGAATTCCCTTAGATGATTGATTCGGGAAAAAAACTAATTGAAGGCAAACAATCGAAAAGGCAGCATATTTTGGTCACTAGATTCAAATTATTGATGATTCGCAAATACGTGAAGGTGAATTGAAATTATTTTAATTATAGGTATATACATTCCTAGACAAGATCAAAAAGAACGCTGCTGACTGACCTTCGGTATTAATTTGGGGCCTAATAGTAAGTTACTGAACCTCTAATTAGCGTACTCATTACAACCAACTCTGGATCCGGAGTCCCGATAAACCCCGAAAGCATTCTGAAAGCCTAAACAAATCATTACAGCAAGAGGCACTTCTTATAATCAGGTTTTCCCTGGTAGTATATGTATGAGGAAATTGAGTTAACGCCAGCGCCAGCCTCTTCTCTAATCTTAAGCGTTACGGTTTTTTATCAACACCGTGGTTGCCATTGACTCTTCATAAAATCAGCTCGACAATTTATGGGCCATAAAGAGGCCTTAAAAAAAGTATATAAAGTATAGTCGAATATATGGCGCATGGACTGGTCGTGATAAGTCAGTCATTAGGCTTGTAAACGACGATCATTAGAGTCAGGTTAATCGTCAATGAGCCGCAATCGTAGTGGACTCTTTTGTTGTTGGACTCTCAGCTGGGGTAATACTTTCATGTATTGCCCCGATAAATGATTTGATTTACAGCCGAAGCTCGGTTATATCGTAGGATCAAAGTCACTATAGTATGTTGAGCCACAGCGAGCGAGTCCAAAGATGTAGCAAAAATGTTGGTTATTCACAACACGCGTTTATTATTTACATAAGACTTTTGCGGTGGTGTGTTTGTCCACTTGACATGGTTTGAGGTGGGTCTCAGCTTGGTCTTTTCTTTGCCTTGAATCCCCCCGAGTTGAGGCTTTGGCACTTATCAACGGGATTTGCCGTAGAATTCTGCACAAATTAACTTTTGATGGCAATCAAGCGTAACTGAAAACAAACAAATCGAGGCAGAGGCAGAGGTAATGAACCCAGTTAGCTGCCAGCTTTATTGTAGTAGATCATTGTTTTTATTGTTTTTGCGAATTTCGGGTTCTCATAGCCTCCACTCTCACTCGAAACGTACTGGCATTTTGCACCAATTCCCATTGAAATCATATAATTTGTGTTTTTTGCATTTTTGCACGTTATAATTAAATTTCGGAAAAATACAAACACACATACAATTACGTGGCGCATGTAATATAGACTCTATAATGATTTTAAATACCAGTACGATTCGGTTTTGGAATGAAATAATGCCAAATCAATGCGACAATTGCTAAAAATTGCACGCGCATGTTAACAAATATCACGAGTGGGGCAAATATTGTCGCGGGCTCTGTGTTTATAATTCAAATATTTCACATAACAAAAAAAATTGTTAACCTATTCCGAATATATATAGCGTTGCATAAATCAAAAGCTTAGCTGAATATTTTGCGAAGACTCAAACCTGTACATTAACCTAGATACTTCTTTCAATCCGCCTGCCGCCTGTCTGTCAGTCGGTCCAAAGTCTCCCCAATCCTGGTCGAAGCCAACCCAAAATCAGCACCAAATTGGGATTATAGCTTCCCGGCTGTGGTTGCCAAGGCCTGGAATTAACGGAACCCAGAGATCACTTGTCCGAAAGCGCAAAAAACCGAAAACAAATCGAAATTGTTTCGAATAGTGGTCGCGGTTCAATGAATCGACAATAACGAAACCAGTTATTATTTGAAATGCAAATTTTTTTGTCGAAATTAACGCCAAGCACAGAAAGAAAATCTTAAGATTTTCTAAAAGTTTATATTTTATCGAAACCTTTTAAATACTTTTTAAGTTAAGTTACCTTTCAAACTTTTTTATTTTTAAACAAGAACGAAACTTTTGCTATTTATTAATATTTAAATATTTCAAATTTGATAGTTTTGAACCCTTGAAACTATATTGTTTGTATACAAATGAACCCTTAAAAATCTCTTATTTTCTATTAATATTTTCCAAGACAAAATTTTGAAAATAGTTCTGAAACTTTTTAATTTTGAATAACAGCTTCAGAAATATATAATTTAAGCTTACACAATTTAGTATTAAACTTTTTTTTAAGTGTTTAATATTTATTCATGGATAAAAACTAGATGAAAGAGGGCTTGTCTCTCTGAAGTGGCCTATACTTCTTGTTCTTGACCTTTTTATATTCGAAAAACTGAAATAAATCGATTAAAAATCGATAAAGTAAATCTAAAAACACAAGTTTGATCCAATTAATATAGAATTTAAAAAGAAAAATAAACTAGTTATTAAATTAAAATGATATTTGGTGTAAATCAAGGTCTTAAAGACCATTAATAATACATTTTTTACACAGAAAATATGCAATGAAACGCACTGTTCCGTTCAACAATAACAACAAATCGCGATCACAAAACACTAAAATTTCATCTCCGTTTATCTTTGCTTATGTTTTCGTCTCGTACTTCTTCGTGGCACAAATTTTGCATGGAATTTTTTCCACCAACACAGAAAGCCCCCGAAAAAATATTGGCAGACAATCTCCTGTGATGATTGTCAGATGAAGGGCCAAAAATGAAGTTTAAAATCAATTTAGAGATTTTTTCGAAAATCCAAAAAATTGTACTAAGCCGGGACTCACTTTGTAATTGATACTTTTGTATATTTTTTGGGGGGAAACGGAGAGCCCGCCACCGAAACACTGCTGAGAACGTCGCGCGGTGAATGAAGCTAAATCGCCGACTGCCAATGGCATATATACTTGGGCGACGTTTTTAAGCAAAACTTCCACCTGCCGCAGCAGCAGCAGTAGTCTCAGTCTCAGTTTCAGTCTCAGTTGCGCTGGCAGCAGCAGTAGCAGCGAAAACGGTTAAAAATTGTTTAAATTGTTGCCGACGGACGACGGTTGACGGTTGAAGCTCGCCGTCGTCGATTGGCTTTTAACGCTTTTTGATAGCATGCCAAAAATCGCATGCGATTTGCCCACAAAAAACCCGCGAAATTTTTAAACAAAACAAAAAAAAAGTTCACAAAATTGTGCTAAAATGTAAATCAATAAACACGGTGACTAAGAGTCAAAAATATAAATCCCGTACTCAACTCTACTGACTTATCCAGTTGAGTGGATTTTAGAATAGATTATTTTCATTACTTATTTGTTGAAAACAACAAAAAAAAACCCGTCTTGAGCTCAATAAACTTTATAAATAAAAAATATCGCTCATAAACACGTGTGGCTATAACTTCACTTGACCGTTTCACTTGTTTCATAATTTGCTTAATTAACGCAATTGGCAAATGTCAGTGAAAATCCACAGCGGCGTATAGCCCACTTTATTGACTTTATTAATTATTAATTATTAAGTAAATAAATATTCACACACTCCTCTTTCTCACCTGGTTTTCAGATTGATAAAGTCCGAGCCCTTCTGAACGCTTTGGCGACTTTCCGCAGTTTAACTTGGCTTCCTGGCCCAACTATCTCACGATGTGTGTGCCATAAAGTAAGCCACATTATCTCCCTGTGCCAACAAACCTATGGTTGCCAGCTCCATAAAGCTTAATTGATGCATTTAGCTGCTTGTTCCCGATAAGCAAAAGCAGCAGCAGCCACCACAATGATGAGTGAAAACATCTGTCCTCTTGTCTGTCTTACGTTATATATTCATGACAAGCACCTTTTACCATGCTGCTGTTGACAAATCCATTTGCCGTGATGATAATAATATCGTTACATGAATTTAATTTAAAACAACTGCTCTTGATAAAGCTAATTTACTTGGGTACATCATTGGCTAAGGTAACTTTTGATTATAAACAATTAGAAGAGTTTTCTTTAATTACAATCTTTAAACAGAGAGTCTAGACAAATTTTGAATTCATATTTAGGACATATTTACGAAGAGCATACGGCTGGCACAGACTTTTCCCACAAGCTTGCTGTACTCCACAATGGTTTCACGTTCGCTTTCGCGTTCGTGTTCGCTATCCTGATTAGGTAACTGTGGGAAATATACATTTTTATTAGGACTTTTTGTTTTTAAATAAGTTTTATAAATCTACCTGCTTGTAATGTTTGTAATCAGTGCAGGTTCGGGCATCCAACAACAGCATAACTGTGTCTAAATGCTCCAGCAAAAACTCGTTTACATCACGGGCGCTGGGGTCGGGATTTAGGCGGTGATATTTTTGTTCGTCTAGCTTAGAACGTATGGCTGAGGGGAAATTTAAATTTATTATTAATATAAAGTATTTAAAAATTAAAGATTTAATGCTTAACTCACCATCGGTAAGCAGAAACCACTCATAAGTCTCTGGGCACAGCAAGTACGAGGCAGACAACTTGCCCTTGTAGCGCATTTTGGGACACGAGTGTATGTAAAAGCCCATGTAATAATTTTTCAAGGCGGGCACACTCTCAGCAATAGTCTGCACCAAGTCAATTTCTCTAAAAAAGTAAATATACATAAATTAATTAAGAAGTTCCTCAACCTTTATAGTTATATATTTCCCACCTGAGTGACCCATAGGTTCCCAGCGACAGAAAGCTATAGTCTGGATCGTAGAAGAAGTACACTGAGCTCACGCAGGCTGGCAGAATGTCAATCACGCCCACGGCAATCAGTTGATCGTCCAGCCAATACTGCTGATGAAACGAACCATAACCCATTTCGGGTCCATCGCTGGGGTTTTCATTCTGTAATTGCAAAGAAAAAACTAAAGTCAGTTTACTATTAAATTTTTTAGGGTTTAAGAATCCTTTGATTGCGTCAACCTTCATGGGCGTCACTTGCAGATGATCCTTATAGGCCTCCCGATCCTTGGGCGGATCATTATGTATCGATATCTGGTACTTCGAGTATAGAGCAAAGCTCGCTGGCAGTGTTCGCTTAAATTCCTCGCCATGGACCGGCACCAGTCGCAGCTGTGAATACAATTTGTGTGATAAAATAAAGTTTGATAATTACCTCCAAGGATGATTTGACCAAGAACCGCTGCATACTGGCTAGGGTGAGGCGTGCGGGGTTATCGTGGTGAATGGCTATTTGGTATTTGCGATACAAGGCTATCACTGCATCGGAGCAGGTGCGTTGTGTGTCTGAGGAAGCGACCAAAACGATCTGCAAGAACACAAAACAGCACAACAGACAGTGTGTAGAGGGGTTGGGGAAACACACACACATACACAGAGAGAAAATACGAATAACACAAGAGGAACACGCTAACCTAGCCAAGATTTGCAAACGGTCTAACAAATAATAATACTTCCTTACTATATTTCAAACTCACCTTTAGCTGGTGTTTGTTGGTTTTGGTGTCGCTCTCGTTGGTGGACAGAAAATCGCGCAAGCTCTTCTCCTGCGAAAGGCAGACCTTTGAAGGCAGCGATTCTGTGTCGCCCAGCTTGGCTTGACGGCGCTCTAGTCGCATTTGCTTGGCCTTTTTGCGCGGTGCATTTGAGATCGGTGCTGCAGCTAAAGGAATTGAAGTGGATTGTGATTCCAAGAACCCCTTAACATCTTTTTCGTAATATTATACTCACATTTGTTAGGTCCCAGCGTTGAAGCTTGAACCGGCGGCACAGACACTGAGGCTGCCGATGTCGCCTGCTTGGCTGGCTTCTGCTTCTGAGCCTGTGCCAATGACGTAACCTCCTCCACATTGATCAAGGCCGGACTCTTATCGGGCAGCTGCGGCTGCGGCTCGCTGGCAGTCACATCGCCACCTCCTGGCCCGTCATCGCCGTCTCCATCGCCAGTGCCAGTGCCAGAACCAGGGCCTGACTCACGCTTGCCGTCGCGCAAAAATCGATTCATGCGACGCAGAATGCGCTTGTGGGACTTGGACAGCTTGAACTCCAGGGCATCGCATTTGATGGTGTAACACGGGCAACAGGTCTCCCGATTGCGCATCTTGTAACAGTAGTTCCCGCAGCGCCGCCAGCCGCGATCGATGAGATCCTGATAGTCCTGGCAGTCCAGCCGATACGAGTGCATGCCTGCATGATGGTGACCAAAAACCTTTCGGTTTCAGTACATTGCACTTGAACCGGAAAGGGGGTAGCGGATTCTTACCGTGCGACTTGCTGCAGTTGGTGTTGGCGCAGTAGCCGCACTTGCCCAGCTGGCTGCCGAAATATTGGACAATGCTCACGCTCATGTTCCTGCTTGGGCGAAGGTGCCGGTCAATGAACGCACATAGTGCAAATTTAATGAAGATGAATTAATTGCACGAGCCGCTCGCTCGATTGCGACATTTTTTGGAGATGCGCAAACTTCGATGTCAGTATCGATATAACCTTTTATCGATAGCCTCGTAAAATATCAAAATACCGTTCGCTAGCTAGGGATTCTTAGTTCGCCGCCAACGGTCACACTGGCCAGCAATTAAGTTAATTCGGCCAAAAGTTTTTCCACAAATTTGTAATGTTAAAAGCCGCTTTGGATGAACTGATTAAAAATGAATTAACTTGCAACCACGGGGCCTTTATTCTGTGAGTATGCGGTCATAAAATAGAGAATTGGAGTCTCCAGAGGGTGCATTAACCCGGTTAATCTGGGTTAGTGCGTAGTAGTTGTCAAGTGAAAGTTTTTTATTGCATTTCTCGAGAGCTTATTGCACCGACATGTTTTCGAAAACTCGTTATTCACGGCCAGAATGGCCCGCTATTAGATTACCCTGATTGCATCATTGGTTCCACAGAAATCCATGGCTTTTATGGCCACTCAAACCAGCTGCTCGAGACCCAATCTAACAGTCCAGCGACCTTCAGTCAGTCAGTCTTCCTGTAAAAACAATGTAAAACTCGGACATTGTTCGCCGAGGCAACAAAAGAAGTAGTAATTGTTTCTAATTAATCGGTTTCCTTGGCAGAAAACAATGATTGACGCGGCTTCCGCCGAGCGGGGCAGCCCCAAGCTCAGTGCCCTCTTTAATGACAATCTGAAACTGGCGCACCAAGACGATGGCCACCAGCCGGTCGCCACCAGCAATGGCAAGGCGGCATCAGGAACGATAGAACCACCGCCACCCCATGTACCCGCCGAGCTGAAGGCTTCTTACCGCAGCTTGTACGCCGCTTGCCAGGATCACGCCGCCTTCTTCGCCAAGGACCACACCGAATACGGGCAGCGCCTGCACGCCGCCCACATTGCCTGGCAGGACTTTATTGTGCTGGCCAACCGCTTGGTGCAGCAGATCGAGGCCTTTGCCCACGAGTACGACTTCGATGAGGAGACACCGGGAAATGGATACCGCAGCTTCGTCTACGTGACCAACGCCTGCATTTCGCACGGCGTCAGCATCTGCAAGCAGCTTTCAACGACCCGATCGACGCTCTTCTTTCGCAAGAAACTCCTGATGAAGGAGGTGGAGGCCTGCTCACAGCTGTTGTCCTCACTGTGCACCTGCCTGCAGTACCTGCTCATCCTGCGCCAGTGGTCGGCCAGCACGGGGGACCTGTTCGCCTGCGGCAATCACACGGCCGAGCAGCTCTTCGAGCTGGGCGACACCATCAATCAGTATTGCTTCTACGGTCGCTGTCTGGGCTTCCAGTACGGCGACTCGATACGCGGGGTTCTCCGCTTCCTGGGCATCAGCATGGCCAGCTACTCGGAGTCCTACTACTCCCAGGAGGGCGATGGGACCATAGTCAAGACCACCCGCAGCCTGTGGACCAGCGGCAAGTACCTAATGAATCCGGAACTGCGAGCCCGCCGCATCGTCAACATCTCGCAGAACGCCAAGATTGATTTTTGCAAATCCTTCTGGTTTTTGGCTGAATCGGAACTGATGCACAAGCTGCCCAGCATTGTGGGCAGCTCCATTAAGGTGAACCGGCTGATAGAGCTGCCAGCGGAACCGCTGAAACTGCCGCGACGAAAGGACTTCAAGCCTTCGGAGAATCCCGGCAGCGATGTGAACCAGAACCAAGGTGATGACGATTTCGTGGAGATACCCGTGCCTTCGGCTCATCTGGGACCTGGCCTGCCGGTTTCTGTGCGCCTGCTGAGCGCCAGAAGACGTTTGGGCATGCTGGGCGAGGGTCGCTATCGTGGCTGGCACAAACCCACTCCGCCCAGCCGCTCCATTCTGTTTCACTGCCATGGCGGCGGCTTTGTGGCCCAGTCCTCAAAGTCCCATGAACTGTACTTGCGCGACTGGGCCGTGGCTTTGGACTGTCCCATACTCTCGGTGGATTATAGCCTGGCACCGGAGGCTCCGTTTCCGCGAGCCTTGCAGGAGGTCTACTATGCCTACTGCTGGCTGCTTAAAAACACCGAACTGCTGGGCACCACGGCCGAGCGGATTGTGTGTGCCGGCGACTCGGCGGGAGCGAATCTCTCCATCGGAGTGGCCCTCAAGTGCATCGAACAGGGGGTACGAGTGCCGGATGGTCTGTTTCTGGCCTACTGCCCCACCCTTGTCAGCTTTGTGCCCAGTCCGGCACGCCTTTTGTGCCTGATGGATCCCCTGCTGCCCTTTGGCTTCATGATGCGATGCCTTCGTGCCTATGCCGCCCCCGCCCAGGAGACGCTGCAGGAGAATGCCAGGCATGTGGAGGATGCAGCCCAGATACGAAATGCCCCAAAGTCGAATGTGGGTAGCTTGAACTCCAGTCGCCGCACATCGATAGCCCGAAGTCCGTTGACGCCGCTGGAAGCCAACACGGAGCAGGATGACGAAAGCAGCGATACTTTTGCCAGTGCCTCGGCCTCGTACCACAGCCAGACAGTGGAGCGAACCGATCTGCCCAACAGCGAGAACGACAACAGTTCGTGTGTCTCCTTTGAGGATGACTCTCAACCCATTGTCCACTATCCCGTGGAAATATCGGCCGACACGCCCAAGGATGCCGCCTCAGCTGCTTATATAGATAATTTCCTGGACAAGTATCTAATTGATACGGCCACCATGGAGGCCACCGAAGAGACAGCCGCCCAGGTATCACAAGGACAGGCCAATGGACATGCTAAAGTCAGCTCCGATGACAATATTCTGGTGGAAACGGGTCGCGATCTTATAGCAATAGACACGCTGCAGGGACGGCTGCAGGAGGCCGTTAACAACATAACCAACACTTTGACCCGCTGCACGCAATCTTATGAGATCAATGGTAGCTCGACGTTGGGCCAGCAGGACGTGCGAAATATGGATGCACTGATAGCACGTAGCCCCAGCGAGGAGTTTGCCTTCGATGTGCCTAAGGATCCCTTTCTGTCGCCCTATTGGGCCAGCGATGAGTGGCTATCCCAGCTGCCAGAGACCAAGATACTTGTAAGTTTTCACTAAGCCCCGGAATTCTATATAAATATTATATTCTTCTTGTTATTTCCCATTTAGACACTAAACATGGATCCCTGTCTGGATGACTGCGTCATGTTTGCCAAAAAGCTGAAGCGCCTGGGCCGCCAAGTCAACTTGGAAATCCTAGAGGGCCTTCCGCATGGTTTCCTTAATTTCACCATGGTAAGAAGGCCACTTTAAGGGGGTTTCCTGAATTAGGAGGCAAAAAAAATCGATTTTTTTTTTATTGCTTAAAACGATAGATAAACTATCTAAGAACATACCACAAAAATTTCAGAAGCCAATTCGAAGTATTTTTGAAGATACAGAGATGAAAGCAAAGGAGCGCCCAGTAGGTTTGCAGGCGCTTGGCGAACTTTGAAGCGCGTTTTCTCCACTTCACATTTTTCGAATTGGCGGGAGAGATAACTAAAAAACTTGTTGACCGATTGAAACGAATAAAGTCTTATTCTCTTTAGAATTAAACTACAACGGTTGTTGAAAACCGCTTTTTATATTTTTTACAGCATGTTAAAGTCAATATTTTATCCCGAAAAATGCAATATTGACTTTAACATGCTGTAAAAAATATAAAAAGCGGTTTTCAACAACCGTTGTAGTCTATTTAGAAGAGAATTTAATTCTAAAGAGAATAAGCCTTTATTCGTTTCAATCGGTCAATAAGTTTTTTAGTTATCTCTCCCGCCAATTAGGGACTTCTGTGACGAGGCGCTTCAGTAAACTACTTATAAGTCCGCCATTTTGAATTTTTTTTTTTTTTTTTAATTTATTTAAGCACTTTAAATATGTATAAAAATATACCAAAAATTGCAAGAAGCTTGGTCGTTTCTTTACCTTCCAAAAAAAATCGCGAAAAACAGCTATTTTTTGGCCTCCTAATTCAGGAAACCCCCTTAAGCTCCCTAAAAACTCCAATAATTTTCAAACTTATATTTAGTTATCCAACGAAGCTATGGAGGGATCCAAGCACTGCATTAAATCTCTACAGACGTTGCTTCAGTTGAAGCCGAAGCACAAAACAAACGATGACAAAGGCAGCTCCCTGGATGAGGACGAAGTGTCATCCAGTCCCAGTGCAAGCCTGGCAGCTTCATAGGACGAGTTTAAATCGGTCTATATACCTATAGGTTTGGAGAATCTCACACCCGAAGGGGATGAATAAATTTCAGTATCCATTGCTATAGGTCTTTAGATTAGACATATACGCCGCCGCGCCACGCCGCCGCCGCCGCCGATTTTTGCCTTATTTGACGCGCCGCCGCCAAATTATGAAAATAACGGCGCGCCGCGGCGCGCCGCTGGTGCGGCATCGGCGCAGCTTCAGCGCGGCCTTCAGTGTCATTGTTCTTTATAAAACTTAAAAAAAAAAAAATAACTCATTAAAATGGCCTTTTTGCCTTATTTGACGCGCCGCCGCCGCCGGTTCTTTCTGACTACTACGCCGCCGCCGCCGAGTCATTTTGACCTCTACGCCGCCGCCGATGCCTTTAACCATCGGCGTAAACCTCTACTTTAGATCGAATTTTGTTATGCGCAGGAACGAATTGTTCATTGTTAAAACGCACTCTTCTTGCTTTTTATTTTCTATTACTTTGTAATCTCAACATTTTTTATACACACACTTTTATATGACACTGCTTTCTATGTTTTATATACTCACAAAATATGTCTAGGATATATGATATGTGTAGCTATTAGCCATAAGCAAGCCAAGTATGCAAGTATTGGAAGCGTGTAAACACGCAAAATATTTATTATATTTACAACTAACGAATGCTCTTGATTCCCAGGCACACACACACTCGCTAAGAGAGCAGCTCCCGAATATGTGCCTGATATACGATACGAGTACTTATATACATTTGTAAGAGGATAATCGCTCATATTGCCCTTATTTTGACCACCCAATAGTTTGTCCAGTATGGAGGCTAAACCAGTTAAACTTCAAATATGTTGGAGATATGCTTAGTTTTCTTTGCCTATCCCAAAAAACCCCGTCTTAACTTATATCCTAGGTACACCAGGTGTTTTTTTGATAACAAATACTCTTTACATACCTACCATATATGTGTGCAATCTCTCTCCTTAAACTATACCCAGTGTTAAACATAAAACATTAAATGCTTATAAAAGGTTATTACCAGTAAATGGTTTTTATATCTATGGGGAGGGTGTATGCTTAATATCTTAGCAACATTTTGTTCAAGATTTATATCAATTAAAGCAAAATTGACAAAGTTATGCATAGTTGAACTTCAAAAAGTGTAAAACGCTTTCATTTTGAAAGTCGGTTTACACGATAACTCAAGATCTACTCGTTTTCCACCGAACTAACCTTAATATCATGACATTTCTAAGGAGTTATCCCCGTTTCAGCTCTTTAGGACTCATATTTAGTCTCTAAACAAAAACTAAACCATTTAACACTATACAGTATCGCTTTTTATTGATCAAAATTTGCGGAATTTGCTTAAACTTAGGAATGAATTGTACGTGAGGAGGAGGATGAGTGGTTGCGAGAGAGAGGGATATAAATATAAAAAGAACAGCTGCTGCCATGTCTTATGTTTCATTATCCTCAATCTTGGGCGCCAGGTAGTAGCGTATGTGGCCCAGGTCCTTGATCGCATACTCCACTACCAGCGGCACATCGGCGCACATTGACAGCTGCACCTGGGTAGACAATGGCGTCGCCTTTGTGAAGGCGTTCAGGTAGCGACAGGCAAAGGTAAGCGTTACGGGCTCCTGCATTTCAATGATAACTGCCTCTTCCTCCTTGTCCACTGATCCGGTTTGGGCCAACTTAATGTTGGCAGTGCCCACATCGCCGCTGGCCGAGAACTTGACGCCCTCCTTGGTGCAGCAGATGACAACGGATTCGCTGAACTGGGCCAGATCGCGGCAGATGCGCGCAAATTCCATGGCCGGCATACGGACCACGCACGAGAAGTCCGTCTCCGGAATGCCCAGGTGCTCCTGGTCAAGGTTCATCAGCTTCATCTCGTAGTCGGAGACCTTCTCCTGGTTGGCCGACTCGAACATGATGGTGACGGTGTCGGCGTTGTCCTGCGCCTTCATCGTCACGTTGTCCTCGTTGTTGGCGCACTTCAGGATCTTAGCCATGCTGCCCAGGTTCATGCCCATGGACAGGTTGCGGTCGCAGCGGAACTTGTCGAAGCCATCGGACCGCAGTGTCAGCGACACGAGGGACACATGGGAGTTGTCCATGGCCTGCAGCTGTGGATGGATGGAACAAAGTGGTGGGTGAGTGGCAATGTCCACATGGCATGCGTTGTGTTGGCACTTACCTGGATGCCGGAGTCACTGCAGTCGAAGGTGGCCTCGTTCAGCAGGTCCTTGATGGCGTCGAGGATCTTCTTCAGAATGGTGGCTTGACCCAGGCGTGCCTCAAACATGTTGGTTCTTGTGTATTACTTGTTATCACGAAATGCAACTTGTGCGATTGCGGGGCTCTTTTTGGCCAATTTCTGATGCGGAGCTAGGGGTTAGCAGGAAAGATCAATGATGCTTCCACGGCGGCGAATTTAATACGAGTGACGAACGCGGAATTTTCGCGGGAATTGCGCGAAACAGGCGGGATAGGGATGTGGAAAACATATCGATGTATCGATATCATAATAAAAATATTTTTATCGTGATTTTTTCTTGTTATAAATATTTTGATATTTAATAAAATTAAGATTTTTAACATTTGTTTTCGGATTTGTTGTTATTTATTTAATTATTTTGATATTCTTATAGTGATTTTTATCGATTAAATTTTAAAATCCTTTCATAGAGATGGTTTTTCAAGAGCTAGAGATGTGAAAATGCCTTTCACAAGATCGGACGATAAATATCGAAAGCAAATAATTTTAAAACACTTTTTTTCACATTTTAAAATAGACAAATTGCAAACATTAAACGAAATCCAGGCTATCAACGGAAACGGTGTCGAATAAATGTGGGTGGAGAATCCGGGCTCAAACGCTTTGCCTTGACAGCCATACCCCGCAACTCCTGAACTCCAAGGCCTGCAAGCAAAGTTATGTACTTATTTTACAGATACCAAATTTTTATCTACTCGCCATGAACCGTATGAGTTTCCTTCACTCCTCCCGGGTCCAATTGTGCGAAGAACAGCTCCAGATCGGCATGTTTTTGCACGGTGGCCACGCAGAGGGCCGGAATCAACGAGGACAGATTAAAGTCCTTATAAGATCGCCGGCGCAACAGCTCCTGAACCAGGGGCAAATGACCAGCATAGGTGGCCAGGGTCAGGGCGTTTTGGCCAAAGTAGTTGATGGCAAATATATTGCCTCCGAATTCGAGAAGGGTGCGGGCGCACTCGAGACGTCCGAGGTAGCAGGCCTTCAACAAGGCAGTGTTTCCATAGCTGTCCAACTGTTCCAGGTCGTGCTTGTCGCGAGCTAAGGTGCAGACAATGCGCAGGGAAACTACATCGTCCTGACCCACGCAGCTGAGAGCTAAAACGATAAGCGTGAAATTAACATTTTCGTATTAAATTATATTACCATTTATTTCAGTCATTTTCCAAAGCTCCCAAACATAACGGTGCAAGACGGAAACCAGGGCTACCATGCTATCGGTAATGCCAGCAATCACGGCGATGGGCAGCACTGGTTGTAAACAAATTTGAAAATTTCAAACTTTATTAAAAACAAACAGTTTCATTTTAAAAACTGGAAGTAACAACAACAAAAATTAAATTACACACCATTTTTAAAGTGATTTTTATTTAAATTTGCAGAATATTTAAAAACACTTACCGTGAAAGTAATCGATACATCGCCACTTTTGATTAATCGATAGTACCACAGATTTGCAGCTCTAAACGTCAGGGCCGCTTCCTGTTTCTTTCTTTCTGAGTATTTGTCTCATACAAACGGCAAAATGGTTCGTCGACGAATTTTCGGTGCATCGAACAACAAAAGCGTCGAAATGCAGCGCAAATGCATGCGCCAAGGCATGAAGTGCGCGATGGGGGGAATATGGGCGGGGTGCTTTGTTGCGAAAATGCAAAAAACCGATGCGAAAATTGTTTGTTTTGAAATGTACTAAATCTGTTGTATCTCTGTGCTTTGCAGTCGCTCGTCATCCCAGAGAAGTTCCAGCACATCCTGCGTATCATGAATACGAACATCGATGGCAAGCGCAAGGTCGGCATTGCCATGACCGCCATCAAGGGTGTGGGTCGTCGCTACTCCAACATTGTGCTGAAGAAGGCCGATGTCGATCTGACCAAGCGCGCCGGTGAGTGCACCGAGGAGGAGGTAAGTCGACGCTTTTGTAGGATCGCCCGCCCAGCACAGGCACTAATTCGGGAATTTCGCATTGCATTTTGCAGGTCGACAAGGTGGTGACCATCATCTCCAACCCCCTGCAGTACAAGGTGCCCAACTGGTTCCTCAACAGGCAGAAGGACATCATCGACGGCAAGTACTGGCAGCTGACCTCCTCCAACTTGGACTCTAAGCTGCGTGACGATCTGGAGCGCCTGAAGAAGATCCGCTCCCACCGCGGTCTGCGTCACTACTGGGGCCTGCGTGTCCGTGGCCAGCACACCAAGACCACCGGTCGTCGTGGTCGCACCGTCGGTGTGTCCAAGAAGAAGTAAGCTGCTGCAACGTTCCCTGCCGGATTGCCGACTCTACTTTAACTTTTACATCAACATCAAAAAAATAAAAGAAAACACGGAAACCGGAACGTTTTAGTGCGGAGTATATATATGTGAAGTTTGTTGTATTTAGATCTGTGCTCGTGCGTGCGTTATTCGAAATTTCTGTATAATATGTTGTCGGCAAAAGCATTCGGTGGTGGTCCGTCGTCGGCACGGACCCAGAGCAGCGCCTGTGTTCTATGGCTGATCATCTGCAAGACGGCCAAGTTCCAGCTGGCCAACACCCTGACCAGCGTGATCATCATAGCTGGTCCCATCCTTGTATTCTTCATCTACTCGGCCACGGCTGTCCTCCAAACGTCGCCCGAGGATCCGCCCAGAGATCCGACGGTCAATTTAACAGCCGATGTACCGTATGTATTATATGTTTCTGCCTGGGGCGAACAGCCCTGGATTGCCATACTAATCCAGGCCTTCTCCGTGACCCAAAAACGAAACAGAAGCATTTACTATTCGCCCAAGAATCGTATTGTCGACGAAATCATCGAGGATGTGGCCCGCGAGGTAAAGGCCATGGAAACCAAAGGCTTCACCTCAGCGGACAAATTGGAGAGCGCCCTCATTGAGCAGTCTGCCTTCGTGGGCATTGAGTTCGAAGACTCGTTTCACCAGATTACCTCAATGCCGGACAAGGTGTCGGTGGCCGTGCGCTACCCATCGCAACTACGCGCCACACCGAAGCTGCGCTGGGATGGAAGGATATACTACAAGAACATGTATCTGGGCACCGATTACTATCTGGCCGAGAGTTTCCTGATGGTTCAGGTCAAGCTGAGCGAGGCCTTGATTAGGGCAAAGAGAGAGAACGCAGTCCTGCCGGAAGTGCAACTGAAATACTTTCCCGAGGCCAAACGCATGGAGGGCACATTTAAAGAGTCGCGGGTGGCTCTGTGCGGGTTCCTCTTTTTGCCCTTTGCCATATCATCGGCATATCTGGCACAGGTGCATATATATATGTGGTACAGTGGCTGCAGAGTCTTTATTTTATGTTTTAGGTAATCATTGAGGACAAGCAGATGTGGGCCATGATGCGGGTGCGAGGATGGGTGCACTGGCTCTCTTGGTTCATTGTGGCCTTTCTCCTCTTCTTGGTGTCAACCATATTTCTGGTGGGCCTGCTGAAGTGGCGCTTCTATCGGATGAGCAACGTGTTCTTGGTCCTGGTCTTCTTCTGCGTTTACATTATGGAGCTGCTGTCCTCGGCCCTCATGATCGCCGCCATATTCTCGGACAGCATCGGTGTTCAGTTGACCATCCTGTTTCTCCACATGATTAGCTGGCTGCCCTGGCGGCTCATGGTCTTGGGTTACCAAGCCACCTCCAACCGTACCTATCTCGCGTGCCTGTTCCTAAACAGCGCGCTGGCCTTGGGCCTAGAGAAGTTCATTGAGCACGAGAACCTCTTCATGGGCATGCAGTGGAATATGGTATTCAAGAGGACCGATCCCAACAACACCATAAGTTTGGGCATCATAATGATTACCATGATGCTGGGCACGGTCCTGCGCATACTCATGCTTTGGTATGTGGAGGAACTGAAGGGTGCAAAGTCCAAAAAGTGGTACTTTCCATTTCAATCCTTGTTCTGCTCGCGGAAGGCTCGAAATAGGGTCAATGATGTGGAGCAGCAGGAATTTCAGGAGAACCAGGATCATGAGCCATTGTCTAACAGGAACCGTAACATCATGGTCCAGACCACCAATCTGGAGAAAACCTACAATGGCCACAAGGTTATCCGTAATATTAGCTTGAACTTCTATCAGGATGAAATCACCGTGTTTCTGGGTCACAATGATTCCGGAAAGACTACAACTTTTCGGATGCTGGCCGGGATTGAACAGCCCGACGCAGGTGACATTACCATCAATGGGTACGACCTGGCCACCCAGGAGCGCAAGGCGCTTCGATCGCTTAGTTTGTGTCCGCAGATGAACATGTTCTTCGACAAGCTGAAGGTCAGGTGGCACATCAAGTTCTATTGCCGGCTGCAGGGAATGAATCAGAAGGAGGCTTCTGCCGAGGCGGATAAATATCTGGAGATCGCTCACATGGAGGAGTTTGCCAGCAAGACGGTCAACGTTTTGTCCAACGGATTCAAGCGAATGTTGGCGCTATGCTGCACCCTGTGCGGCAACTCGATGGTTGTTCTCTTGGATGAGCCCGGCACCGGTATGGATCCGCTGATGCGTCGCGGAATGTGGGACCTGCTGCGAAAGGAACGAAAGGGACGCTGCATCATAATGTCCACCCACAACATGCTGGAGGCCGAGGTGGTGGCGGATCGAATCGTGATCATGTGCGGTGGCGAGGTGAACGGCTACGGTACCACCAGCTTTCTCACCCAGATCGCGGACTCGGGTGCTGCGTACATTCTGATCTGTACCAAAAAGGACACCTGCTTGGTGGCGGAGGTGACGCATTTTCTGCAAATCCGCTTTCCGGACATCGAGCTGGTTCAGGAGTACGGCATTTATGTGACCTACAGACTACCAGCCAAGGATGTGCGGCAATATTCGCAGTTGTTCCTCGAGTTGGAGGAGGCTATAGATAATCTAATGCTCAAGGAGTTTAGTGTGAGAGCCCCCACGCTGGGTGACCTCTTCCTGCGGATTGGTGTGGAGTTGAAGAGCACGCGGGACACTGTTGTCGAAATGGAAGGAGAAACGCGAGCCTTGCCCATGTGGTCGCTGATCGGTGAGTAGTTTTTGGGTTTTCCGAGTATCCTTAAGTCGTACCGTGGGCTCCCATAGATCTCCTGCCCAGCTTTGAGGTGCGGGAGGACAATGACCGCGTTAAATGCTGCAATCAGTGGCTGGCCATCATGGAACGTAAAATTATCTTTATGTGCCGACACCGGTGTCTCTTTCTCCTCATCATCCTGATGCCCATCTTCATCGCCTCGCTGCATATCATATTTGAGCTCTTCCAATTGTGGATAGACAAAACTACTCGAGAGATTAAAATCACCGACATATCCCATTCCACTGCGACCTTGGTGCTTGAGTCAAAGGAAGACGATGCCATATCAGAGTTTTATACGCGGAATGCTATGCTGCACGGCGTCAGTACTCAGAGCACAGAGGGCGTTCCCTTTGGTGACTATATCCTGGAACGCATAAAGAAGGATGAGATGAATTACTATCGAACAATTGCGGCAGGCGCTACAATCGATCAAGTTAACAGGTCCATTGTCGCCTGGGCGAATCAGAAGTTGGAGCACGGCTCCGCCCTGGCCTTGGGCCTGGTGTACGAGTCCCTGGCTTTGGCATTGGCACAGCTGAAAATCGAAATTGTGAACAAACCGCGCGAGAATACTATAAAAGAGGCAGTGCGGGCACTAAGCCTGACCACCTACATGGACTTCTCATTCACTGCGATGCTTTACCTCGTCGTCGTCACGGCCATATTCGCTGTGACGCTGGTGACGGAGCGACAGACGAGCCTGCAGCACCAACAGATAGCCAGCGGCATGAACCGGATCACCTACTGGTTGTCGCACCTGTTCTGGGACTACTGCCTATATATCACCATGATCCCCACGCTAATCATAATCGCAGCAATTGCTCAGGGCTCAATTGGTCCCATAACGGTCTTACTGCTCATCTTTGGCTTTTCGGTCATTTCGTTCACCTACATGTTTTGCCTTATCTCCAATGATTTGGGGAAGATGTTCAGCATAATGATGTACGTGAACATGATAGGTAAGATAATCCAGCGAGCGGACTTTAGCATTGCAAACATTCTCTTCATATGAATTATTTACAGGCGTCTTGTCCTTCTTTATTCATCCCCTACGATATCAAGACCGCTACAAAATCTTTGAAGACATACTCAGGGTTCACCCGCACTATGCGTTATTTAACGGCGTTCAAGATACCGTCTACAAAGAAGGCACTCTGACTGTCTACCATAGTTTGAAAATGACAGGATTCTCATTGAAGGAACAGAAAAGAGATAATTACAATATGGTGGAGATTAAGTACATGGTTATAAGCGGAATGG
Organism: Drosophila kikkawai; assembly: GCF_030179895.1. NCBI lineage: Eukaryota > Metazoa > Arthropoda > Insecta > Diptera > Drosophilidae > Drosophila > Drosophila kikkawai. Next base: position 17,671,411 of record NC_091729.1, on the reverse strand, counting down.
TGTATCTTATGATGGTCCTTATGTCGTGGATTCCACGTCGGCTCAATTACCTTTTCAAGTTGAGTTCCTATCAAACAAAAAAATTTGTAATCCCATTAACTTTATATCGTTATGCAGGTCGATTAAGAACGAAAAAATACAACCAGCCCTCGACGAAGAGGATGCAGAAGTGAACCTAATGCGACAGAGGTTGGAGATAATCACCACGAAGAACTACAAGAGCTATCCCCTTATCATGAAGAATGTGTCCAAACGCTATGGGGATGTTGTAGCAGTTCGCGCTCTAACGCTCAACATAAACCCGTAAGTAAAAAATTGACCATATATACTTTTTTGTATAGTACTCCATTCCACTTTGTTTCAGGTACGAGTGTGTCTGCTTGTTGGGTCGGAATGGTGCTGGAAAGTCCAGTACCTTCTACATGGTCATGGGCAAGAGATCACTTACCGCGGGCACTCTTCATATTAAGGGCTTCAGCATCAAGAAACGTTCCAAGCAGGGCCTAAAGCACGTGGGCTTCTGCCCGCACGAGGAAATGCTGACACCGTACATGACTGGCTGGGAAACTCTGCGTTTCTTTTGCCTGATCAACGGCATTCGGCAGAGTCACATCCCAATGGTGGTCAGGGCATTGGTCGAAAGCTTCAGTCTAGGCACGAACATGGACAAGCCGATCAGAACATATAGCAATGGCACCAAGCGGAAGCTGATGATAGCTGTGGCCGCTCTGGCGCCGACGCTGCTTTGCCTAGATGAGCCCACCGCCGGAGTGGACATGTATGCCAAGTACGAAATCTGGGACATTTTGGACAGCATGCGGCAAGGGGGTCGTGCCATTTTGCTAACCACGCACAGCATGGAGGAGTGCGAGATACTGGGCTCCACTTTGGGAATCCTGGACCGTGGAACGCTTCTCTGCTACGGAAACTTGGCCCGCCTTAGGTCCCGCTTCGACAAGGGGATCTTTGTTAGAATTAAGGTGGGCACTAGGACGGAACTCAATATATTGAGGGAGGAGGGTCTTCGATTTGCCAATAGGTACAACAACTCTCGAACAACTCTTGGCTCCCTGAAGTTATCTATTCATACAGTCTCTATGCATGATTATGAAATGCACACGGATCACTCGACGAGCTCTGAAGCGGACATTCGTGATGATTACGAGGGTCTGTTGAAGGTCGTGGAGGAGTGGTTCTTGGAGGACCATCCATACAGTGTCGTAACGTACGTAGATGAATGAACTTTAACTTTGATTTCTACTTTTCAAAGATGATAATTCTTATATGCATATCTCTCAATATAGTCAAAATTATTGAAATATTTGATACATATATTCAAATATTATAGTTCTCCTTTTGCTCCTTAACTCCTAACTTTGCCTGCAATGTACAAACAAAGCAGGAGCAACAAAGTTTTCACTAAGAGAAAGATAGAGTGAGATATTTTAAAATTAAAACAAAAATGAATTAATAGTTCAAAAAACCTTCACGGCTCTCCTTTTGTAATTTATATGTATTATTTTTCATTTCCACAGTGAAAAGTTCTCCTTTCGAGGAATGATTACCTTTGTCATACCCAAGGAAAATATACGATGGTCGAAAATTTTTGGCTATATGGAAGGAGTCAAAAATCAGCTGCAGATAATGCACTATTCAATCAGCCATACAACGCTCGAGGACGTGTTCTCGGACTTCGTGAGGGAGCACAATAAATAGGGCATAAATGAATCACAGTGCCAGAGAGCCCTCTCTTATCGTTCAACTATATATAGTTACTAACTAGATGGATTTGGATGGCTATCTATGAAAGCTTCTGCCGTGAAATGCTAACGAATTGATTAATTTATCGCTTGGCGTTGCGGAATTGCCAGAGAAATGAGAGTAAATAAACCAAGCCGACTAATGCCGACTCATCATGATCAACAACAACAACCGGTATTGAGAGATTTGGACATTTTTGGACCCTAATTAATACATATGTATTTTGTATTGTATGTTTACAAAATTTTGTAAGTGGAGAGGAGAACAGACTTGTAATGCTATATATAAATATTAAAGCATATTAGAAAGGGCAACCCAAAGTCGCCTAAACTCGATTCAACTATGTTTTCTTTGGGCTCTTCTTTCGCCAGAACGTTAGCCGAAATAAATGTGTGTCATCCGAGTCCATTGGTACTTTGAACCCCTCCACGATCAGAGAAAACTTTCCACAGAAATGTGTGTGTAGACAAGTTTCATTAACGATGATGGCCTGATGTTACTACATATTTCAATTGGCGTTTGTTTACAGCCAAATCGATTCCGAACAGTGACCTATAGCTTTTTCAATTTTAAGCAATTTGCCGTCTCCAATTAGACTTTGTGCCCGCATGGCGTAATAGTCAAGTGGGGGAAAGGTAAAACGCACAAGAGTTATGGCATTCGTTCCAAAATAGATTCCTCATCGAGGGAGAGGCTCGCACAACCTTGGCTGATAGCGTACGAATTTGCTTATCGGTGGACAGAGGAAGTTCTCGGCTCTAATCGTGATTTCTAGGTAGCCAAAGCACAGCTCTTATTTCAGCTTTACGCTTTCATGGAAATTGTATAATTAAAGCTTTGTACAACAGTTGTTTTATACAAACACATGTAAATTTTACTGCTTATAGTTATTATTGTTCAATAGTTGATTGCAACACACAGCACAACGTATATATATAGTAACATACAATATCTATAGTATATAGATGAATTCACAATGTAGCGCAGTGCAACTATTAATAGGAGTTCCCACTGTAGTTTATATTTAAAGCCTCCTCCTGACCTCGAGAACTGTGTATTATGTGAAATGAAAAATGCTAAAATATCATGTAACTTATTATAAAAATGTTTAATAAAATTAAAAATAAAAGTGTTGTGTTTATAAATCTAAGCTATTCAGTTACAGAATTCTATAATATGTGTTTGTGTGTCTGGCATTGTGGCTGTCAATGCTTCCTTTTCCTAAATAATTTATTGTCTGAGTGGGAAAACCCCAAATTCTCATCAAATACATGTATAACATTCAATTTGTCTATGCCTACGAGGTATGCTTAATGATTTTCTTGTGAACTTGTAATAATTATCGTTGCCTTTATAAATATGGAAGACTCTCTTTTGGTCGATTCTGACCAGCTTCGTTCACACAGGTATACAAAAAGGTCACATTGTTATGCACTTTTAGGTACGACATCCGTAACAAGCAGAACGCCTCCTGGAAATTCTTTGCTCTTCATAAATATATCTACTAATTCTAGATCTAAAATTTCAAGGAACTTCTAATTCTACTGCTGCGTAAGTTTGGTTAGCGCTTCATCCTGAGTTGTTGTTAGGTGGTTTTGCCTCTCCGCCTGCCGCCGCCAGCGACGCGACAGAATAGGTGCAAAGAGGTCGTAGTCCAGCTGCTTCTGATACTTGTCCAAGTAGATTTCCGAGTTCTCAGCCCATCCAAAGTGCGCCAGCGCAATGCTGCTCACATAGCCGACGAGCACAGCCACGATAAAGCCGATCACACAGCTCCACATATAGGAGAGGCGATACAGCCAGAAGTAGTGAGGTTCGATGACCACCGGGCTGCTGTTTGCACTCAGCTGGAGGGCTTGGGCAGCCAGAGCCGTGGCATTTTCACAGCCCGCCATGCTAAAGCTCAGGGGTATGGGACTGGGCTTGGGTCCACCGAAACCTATCCAGAAGGAGATGATTAGGGACACCAGGAAGCCCAGAAGAGCGCCCCGCTGGTTTGTGCGCGTCGTGCAAACACCCAGGCTGAAGAGGGCCAGCAGTGGGCCGCCCACAACTCCGAAGATGGTGAGCGAGGCCTGCAGGACGCCGCCCAGGGATCCAGCTCCAAAGGCCAATCCAATGCAGAGCAGGCCAAAAAAGAAGGCCATCACCTTGGTGGGCAGCGTCGACTGGGAGTCAACGAGCGTTCGCTTGAATATCGCCTTGTACATTGGCTTCAGATAATCCTCCAGCGTCACGGCCGAGAGAGAGGTGACTGCCGATGAAATCGTCGACAGACTGGCGGAGAAAATGCCGGACACAAACAGACCGCACAGGCCGGGGTATTGACCTGCAGGGAGAACCGGCACTTAGCATATGATAAACAAACCAGACCCCGCCACACTCACCCATCGTGTCCACAGCAAACAGCGGCATTAGCTGGTCGCGCGACTTGATGCGCCCCTCCAGCAGGGGATCACAGTCTCTATAATAGTAGAAAATAGCCAGGCCGCTGAAGATGGTGCTAAAGCTCAAGAGTCCCAGGATGGGCAGATTCCACCACAGAGCCGACTGGGCGCTCTTCAGATTGCGCACACTAAGCAGTCGCTGGATCTGGGTCTGGTTGACTCCGTACAGGGACAGATAGGTGACCATGCCGCCAATGATGAGCGACCACCAGGTGTGCCTCACTGTGGGATCCACCGAAAAGTCGTCGAACTCCACTCGTCCACGCTCTACGGCCACCTCCCAGATGGCGGCAAAACCTCCGGCCTTAATCGCCGACACTGCTATCACCGCGTATATGGCGGCGAACATGAGGAACGATTGAAACACATCCGTGATGAGGACCGCCTTCAAGCCGCCCAGGGTGGAGTAGAAAGTGCACACCAGTCCTATAACCAGAATGGCTGCCGTCCTTGGTATCCCAGTCACAGCCTCCAGCGCCAGAGCCGGGGCATATAGGGCAATGCCCATGTAGAGTATCATTTGGATGGTGAAGGCCAGCGAGGCGGACAGCCGCGTGGCCTGGCCAAAGCGCCGCTCCAGGTACTCGTAAACACTGGTGGTTCGCATTCGATAGAACACCGGCAGGAAGATGTAGGCGGCGATGGGTGTGCTTATCCAATACGCAATGTTTATCACACAGAACATGGTGCCGAACTGGTACGACTCGTTGGAGACTCCCATCAGCGAGATGGCGGACATGAAGCTGGCCATCAGGCTGAAGGACACCGGAAAGGTGGTCATGCTCTGGTTGGCCATCAGGTACTCCTGCGTTGTCTTCTGCTTGCCGCCCGTGTAGCGGTAGTAGATGCCAATCAGCGCTGAGATCACCAGGATGCTAATCAGGACGGCCGCATCCCAGGCGTCGAACGTTCCCACGGGCATGATTCCGGCTTATCGCTGGTGGTCACCAGAGGTGAACTGCCTGAGCGCCCGCCTGAATTGATTTTTCCACGGCAGGAGCAGCAACAACTCACTGTGACTCGCCGCTTGCTCACGCGAATGAATGACCTTTCCTTTCACAGTCAACGCTTTCCAAAGTGCGGGCCAGTGGCCAGCTGAGAGCGGTAGCGACAGCGCGAAATCACAGCGAAGATAAAACACAAAACACAAACGTTCTCGCGAAAGCTTCGGCCGTTAAATAACTTTAATAGCGATAACAAACACAGCTGTTGCCTAGGGTTGTTACGCGATATTTTTATTTGATATTTTTTGATATTTTTCCTTTGGTCACTCTGAATTTCAAAGCAAAATGTTAAGGTCTGGCAGCACCGGTGTGATGTGGTGGCGGTTTTTTTGAATAGTCAACATTTAAAGTTTTCTTCAAAGAAGTAAACAAATGCATTTTAATACGAATTTTAATATGTATAAATTCGTGATAAAGTCTTGATTTTATAAAGAAAATAAATATGTAGTAAATAAATAATATATTAATATATTTTTTAAATATATTGTAGCAAACTATTATAATATATATATTATAAAATAAATTAAAATATAAAATAAATTAAAAATTTAAGAGGTATATTTAATTTGTAACAGATTTGTAATGAGTGTCGTTCAGTCTTTTTACATGTTCACTGTACCTAATTCAACCCCATGACGAGCACCGAAAAGCTGAAACAAAAACACATTTAATGAGCCTACTTCAACAATAATAGATTAAAACATAGTGTTCGGTGGCTCAAAGGTTAGGGCATCCGCACAAGGCTTCTGGGTGCGGGTATCTCTAAGCTCTCTTACTCGATTTTTTTCAATGGATTTTGTAATACATCACATAAATGTACTACATACTATGGTAAATGCCCCTTTAAGAAATGTTGGGGGCTACGCCCCTGCATTTGCTTGGCTTCCCGCAGCTACATTAAACAACCACAGATAGCATTTACTTGCCCATCCGACATAATCTTTGGGTTAGAAATTTCACCAGCCAGTTGGCTGGCTTCAATCTCACTTCATTTCGCTGGCGGCACTCTGAAAGAACGGACATGAGCCAAGGAGCCATCTTAACGGACGTTAACGGTCGCCAGGAGGCTGGAGATGAGCGAAGGAGGCGCAGGGTGGCTGTTGTAGGAGCAGGATTGGTAAGTCTTAGTTTCAATATTTGTATTTCTAAAAACATCTCAACTACAATACCCATTCTTGGTTTATTGTTAATTGTTCTTTTTGAGACTGCATAAATATGTGCTCTTATCTAGATGCTCTTTATCTTTAGGATTCCCTAATCCCCCTACTTCTCTGATAAAACTCTCTTATCGAGCTAAGAATTTCACTTTCTTCTCCTTTTATCTCTTTTTTTTCGGGTAGGTGGGCTCTTTGGCGGCCTTAAACTTTGCCCGCATGGGTAACCACGTGGATTTGTATGAGTACCGCGAGGATATCCGACATGCATTGGTGGTCCAGGGCAGGAGCATCAACCTGGCACTGTCCCAGCGAGGTCGCCGGGCTCTGGCAGCCGTGGGTCTGGAAGAGAAGGTCCTAGCCACCGCCATACCCATGAGAGGCCGCATGCTGCATAATATCAAGGGCATGACCAGCGTGGTCCTATATGATCCTTGCAACAATCAGTGCCTGTACTCTGTGGGTCGCCGGCAGCTGAACGAGGTCCTTTTGGACGCCTGCGATAAGTTCCCAAATATCCAGTGTCACTTTGAGCACAAGCTAACGGCAGCCAATCTCCGAGAGGGTTCCATGGAGTTCCGGAATCCCAAGGAGGAGGTTATATCCGCCGGTGCAGATCTGATTGTGGGCTGTGATGGCGCCTTCAGTAGTGTGCGGCAGCAATTGGTCCGCTTGCCGGGTTTTAATTACTCCCAGGAGTACATCGAAACCGGTTATCTGGAGCTGTGTATTCCCTCCAAATTGGGTGACTTCCAGATGCCAGCCAATTATCTACACATTTGGCCACGTGATTCCTTTATGATGATTGCACTGCCCAATCAGGACAAGTCCTTCACGGTCACCCTTTCCATGCCCTTTGAGGTGTTTGCTAAAATTCAGAGCAAGGAGCAACTTTTGGAATTCTTTAGGACGAACTTCCGGGATGCCCTGCCACTCATTGGAGAGGAGCAGCTCATTAAGGACTTCTTTAAGACACGACCACAGCATTTGGTGTCCATCAAGTGCCGGCCCTATCACTATGCGGACAAGGCTCTGATCCTAGGAGATGCCGCTCATGCCATGGTTCCATACTATGGCCAGGGTATGAATGCTGGAATGGAGGATGTTACACTGCTCACCGGAATTTTGGACAAGCAGCTGCCTCTGGACAAGGCTCTGGCTCAGTTCACCGAGTCTCGCTGGCAGGATGCCTTTGCTATTTGTGATCTGGCGATGTACAACTATGTAGAGGTGGGTATTACTAAAAAAACAACAACATGAAATAAAATAAAGATTCATTTTTCTCCTTTCTTGCTGCAGATGCGTGACTTGACCAAACGCTGGTCCTTCCGGCTCCGAAAGTGGTTGGATACGTTGCTCTTCCGCATATTCCCCGGCTGGATACCGCTATACAACAGTGTGTCCTTCTCCAGTATGCCTTATAGCCAGTGCATTGCCAACAGGAAGTGGCAGGATCAGCTGCTAAAGCGTGTTTCTGGCGCCACTTTAATCGGCGTGATCCTGGCCGCAGGAGCTATATATGCAAAGCGTTTTATTTAAGGCGGAAATCAGGCAATTAATTTAAAAAGTTTGTTGTAATTTTCAAACAAATGTGAAGATTAAATATTTGCCCGCAAGAGTATGCTCTAAAAATCAGCAAAGATATTTTAGTTGAGAGTTTTGCGAGCTTTCAAACTACCAGTAAAGACAATGAACATCTTGATAAAATGTATAACTATTTTAATAATTTTGTAATAAAGCTACATATGCCATATATACTTATATTAATTTTATTTTTAATTAATTTAAAAAGCTGTAAAAATTTTGATCTATTAGATATTAGATCTATTATATACAGGATCTGTACTTACAGAATTTCTAAATACAGCAAAAGAGTTTGGTTTATTAAAAAATAAAATAAAGCAAACCAAGTTAGTTAGCTCTCTCAATATAACATTCAAATTTACAGTAAATCGTTTACTTAATCTTTAAAATAGTCATAGTTATAGAAATAAAACCAAACTTTCGTTGGCATTTAAAAATATTTCCCACAGCAGGAAAGCTTTCCTACGAGTTGAGGAGGTTTTTCTCTTGTGAATGGAAATGTTTTTGAATGGAAACATATAGTACTTTATGAATCATATGACGAATACATCAAAATGTAAATGTGTTGAATTTTAGCCGATTTTAATTTGCAATAAAATGCATTATTATTATTATTAGTTGCAAAATGAAGCGAGAGCAGTAAAGATAACACATTTAAGGCAGTTGGTGAAACCCGGGGCCAAGGAAACCCATTTGATAAACTTTTGTTTACTGTGGATTCACGCAGGTCTTATAAATAAAAGCAACACACACTTGCCCGATTTTGCTTGGCAAAATAATTGAAATTTCTTTTTGGCCGCGTGGCGGCTACTACGCATCGCATTTTGGTCTATGTCTATGTCTACGGGACCATCAACTGGTGGATGTGAATGTGGATATTTTTGGGTTTGTTTTGTCGCTTCGCTATTGGGGCGGCGACAGCCAAAAATACCGTCGTTGTACCGCCCCACACACAACGGTGTGATTTTTAGCCATTCGAACGTTTATTTCTAGCCGCAGTTTTGCAGCCTTGGTCACGTGATCGTGATCTCGCTGCATTCCCATCAACATCCGGCAGTTGCACTTGTCCTTTAAGGATCACCAGAGGAGATCCTCTTGAAGAGGAAAAGTTTAAAATGTATTTCTATATCGCTGTTAATACTGGCACCTTAGGATATTAAAATTGGCTAAAAGTTTGAAATTCAGTTGAATTTAAAACTGATGAAATAAGGTTAATTGTTTGATCAGAATATAAAACTCGATATATTCGGTATCATATGAAAAATCATAATATATCATCAATATATCAAATTTGATTTATTCGATCTCTTTGCATCATCTATTCCCCTGACTAATGCCTATATAATTCATATTCATAAATGGTCATAACACGTCGATCGCTGGTTTTTACCGAGGAGCTTTCTAGACAGAGAAGGCGTGAAAGCTTTCGATTAATTAGCATGCCATTTGGTTGCCACCCCAACCCTCTCACTTTCGCCCGCTCCCACCCACTCCCCACCTTTCCCTTGGTGAGTGGCAGAGAGAGAGAGAGCGCGCAAGGTCGGCGCTTTCTCAGTTGCCGGCCGGTATTTTATTACAACAACATTTACACCATTGGGATCGCAAAAAAGCTTGGTGTGCAGCTTTTTCCTATCCCTCTCTCATCATCTCTTTGAAGCGCAGATAAATCAGCCAAAAAACTAGGCTTAAAAGTGAAAACCTTAAGCTAAACAATGGCTTCAAGCCATTTCTTGACCTACTACCCAAAAGCGAAGAAGCACTCGAGCGAAGCTTTTGACCACCAGAAAGAGCTGGGGAAAGGGAAACGGAAAAGGAGGAGAGTAGAGAGACGCAGATAATGAGCGGCAGAGTGAGATTGAGAATGAGCGTGGAGCTTCGGTGCTTTGCTCATTTCCGACTTAATTGTTGTTGCTAATTCCGTTTCGCAAACTTTTCGTTTGGTACTCTCTAGAATCGTCGGCGCCGCTGCTCTGCTCCCACTAATTACAGTGTAACCTTTAGAAGGAGAACCGCAAAGCGATATCTTAAGTAGGTTTAAGTACAATGTACATACATAAAAGAATTAAAAAGTTAGTAACATCTTTCATGTGTGCATTAAATTTTGTATGACAATCGTTCAAAGGGTCACCTGGGCGAAGCTTCACTGTGGCGATTACGGCGGCCGTCGCTTGGCGCTCGTCTTCTGCTTGGCTCTTCGCGCTGTCGTTCCGCTGTGCCAACGCCGCCAGTTAGTTGCTCGTCACATGTTCGACACTCAAGTAGCCAAGAGCCCAGGGAATAGGAATATAGGAATAGCCGAGCGCCAACCGAAGACCGATCGAGTGTGGAGCAGCCACCGTTAGACAGTAAAAACATAGCATCTGTGACAGTGACAGTAACTCCTCCCAACTGAGAGCCAGGTGCGCAAGCAAGTGCAGCTATAATCAAATCAGAAATCAAGCAATCGCCTTGCCTCCAATCAGAAACCCATCGAGTACGATCGCCACATTTCTCGAAGCTTTTCGGCAAGCTTCCGCTAACAGAAACGCGTGGTCCGAAAAACGAAAAATAACGAAAATCAAACAAGGCAAGCGAAAAAGTGAAATTGAAATTCGAATTCAAAGTCAAAATCAAATCAAAAAAAAGTTGGGAGTTAAGTGAGCGCCAATATCGCGTGTGCATCTGTGTGAGTGATCGTTTCTCAGTGTGTGTATATGTGTGTCCGTGCAGTGCAACGGTATTCAAAACCCCACCAACCAAAAAAAATAAAGAAGCCGCAGGAAAAACGGTAAAAAGAACAACTCAGGCGTTAGTTGTCAGTAAAATTTGAAAATAGACTTACGGTTTGGTTTCTACGTTACCGTAGCAATCCTAAACCAGAATCGAAACCGAGTACCGGATACCGATCGCCATCCTGGCCAGCCGTACGCTTTTCGTGTGAGGCGCCAGCGGTTCCAAGGAACGGTGAATTCCACCCACACCCTGCTGCCCGTCGTCGATAGCATACCGATACCGATACCATAACCGATGTCGACTGCCCAGTGCTCTTTATAACTCTTTGTTTTGCCTGCTCTCTGATCAGAAAAGCCCCACCACAGAGAGATTGCATTCGATACGATAGGATTCGGTTCGGTTCTAGTATATCCCAATAGAACAGTAGCAAGTACGTGTGCTCTGCACTGAGAGAAACAGAAGAGACGCTTACTGCTTGGAGTTTTTGGGGGCACGAGCTGTCCGAATTGTTCAGGTAAATATATAAACGCGCACAATCGCCGGTATTGATCTCGCTCAATTAGTGGGGCTACGTGACTGCACCACAGTTGTGTGCCGGGTGTTCGGTGTTCTGTATTTCTGAGATCGCATCGTGTCGCATGGTTTTGTATTCTGCCTCCTAAATGAAAAGCAAACCAGAAATGCGGATAACGATCTAGACACACACACACACCTCCCCCTTTCGACCGATCCCGCTGCCCACTTTCGCGGTTAGTCTTGGCATCTGGCATTTCCGGTTTCGCTATTTTTTGGCGGTGTACAAAGATACATATGTATGTATGTACATATGTATGTGAAAACACCTTCATATCAGATTTTATTCAACCCAAAAACCTTCTCATTATTTTGTTTCCTTACATTTTTTTTTATTGAACTTCTTTTGTAAAATAGGCTTTTAAATTATAAAAGCATTGTTTAGAAATCGAACTTTTTTTAACTAAATACATAAATGTCATTAAATATTTATGACATCAATAATACTTCATAAAAAATATGTATTATTTTTTTGTCCATAATGAAATAGATCGATTCTCAGAAAAGGAATAGTTAAAGTCCGTAACCTATTATGAACTTTGTTGAATTTATGTATTTTTTCAATATTTCTTTTTAAATTTCGATCATATAAGGATTATTAAATTTTAAAAATTTGATAAAGTTGATGGAGACATTCTCTAAATCATTCAGTTATACATACTTAGGAGGTTTTGTATTTTGTGTCCCAAAAAGTGCAATAATAAAGCAATTTAACGCACGCGGGAATACCCAAATAATTTTAGCTCAAAAGTGATGTGCTCGCTCGTTAGGCTAATAATTACCATCCATCATGTTTCGGTTCAAGATCGGTTACTGTTCGACAATTCTGGATAAGTAATTAACTCATTTAACGAGTGGCGGGGGGAATCTGTTTAAAATTTCTCCCATATTCCCCTCAGCAATTGAGTCACTGAGTTACGGGAAAGTAGATATCAGATCATTAACAGTATCGAAATTGTTTTATTTATTAAGGAACCTGTCGTTTGTGTTTGTTTGACATATGTGTTCTTACATACATATTGACATACATATGTACATTTGTACATCAAATGCAGTAAGTCGTGTGCGGCAATAAAATAGCTTTTATGGGCGAATTAGCAAAGACACTTTTACGAGACCTCAGCAAGTATATTGATCTTGTGATCAGCTTACTCTTCGCACAGACACACACGGCGACAGACAAACAGTAGCGGTGAAAAATAAAATAAAACATTCCCATACGAAACTTACATCATCGGGCTGGTGATAGAAAGAGAGAACGCGCCCGCCAAATGGCAAGCATTTACATACTAGCACAAACACATACATACTATACGTACATCCAAACACCCACACACAGGCATAGATATAAATGTTGTTTTTTTTTCGGCGTTCTTGTTTTTGTTTTCTCGGTTGGACGCAACAAATAAGTAATATAAATTGCGCGTTTGGAAATGGGGAATTTCATGTTGTGCTCCTTCAGGAAATCACAGCAGTTAATCAAAGAAAAAAGTGCAAACAAAAAGGTGATAAAAACTAAGCAATCGTTACTTAGAGAGAGAGAGGGAGTGCACATTCACACATACAGAGAAAGAGTGATACAATCGAATAGAATGTGCGTTCATAAAAGGCAAAAGAAATGTTTTAAATGATTTGCTGGCTTTATAAAAATAAATCAACAGTTTAGAACACATAAACAAAACCCTCCACGAGTGCCGAAAACAATTGAGCAAAGGCGAATACATAACCAATAACTAATTCGGTGTTCTTTTCCCATTTCTCTTTACATGTTCTTCTCGTCTACTTCGTCTTTCTCTTCCTGAACGATGCTGCTCTGCTCTTGCGGTAAATGTCATCAAAAAAAGGATAACAACAGCGAAGAGAATAGCAAGTTCACCAAAAAGACGCAATTAAAAAAGTGTTAGCAAGTGTATAAGAAAAAAAAATACAACGAGCCGAAACAACATTAATGAATTTCGTGATTAAAAACATTTGAAAAGGTACAACAAAAGCTCATTTAATATAAAAATAAGAAGAACGCAAACAGCAAGCGAAATATACAAAATATAAAATCGCGGCGCCAACAACAAAACGTGGCACAAACGAAATACAAAAAAAAGCTCCTCCAACGAAAACGAGAGCGAATGCGCGCGCGCGAGTGAGATAGAAAAAAGCAGAGCAAAGCAAACGAAAGCAACGCTGAGCAGCAGAGCGATTGAGTGAGAGACAACAACAAAACAAAACCGCAAGCAGAAGCCGAAAGCCAATTGCGCACGGAACGTAGAACGGAGAAAACTAACGGAACTCTAAGCAAAGCAGCAGGACGGATAACGGTTAACCAGGGTGAAGCAGCGCACAAAGAGACAATGGTAAACAAGGTGAGTGGCAAGAAGGCGGACAAGGACAAGGAGCGGCAGCAGCGAGAGACGGCAATGTTGCCGGCGGCGGGCAACAACAGCAGTAACAACACGAGCAACACCACAAACATTAGCAACACAATCAACGTCAGCAATCCTAGCAACATAAGCAGCAATGTCAGCAACAAAACCAATAATAAGACTAACAAAAAAGGCTCGAATGCCAAGACCAAGAATGCAGGCAAAGGACAACCACAACAGCAGCAGCAACAGCGCAGCAGCAAAAAAGCGAAGCCGCAGCGGCAACAGATCTTTCTACAATCTTTGCCACGCGACAGCAGCAACTACAGGAGCAACAGCAACAATAAAAATGTCAACAAAAGTGGCAGCAACACAAGCTGCAACAACAGTGGCATCACAACGGACACACCGGCCACCCCGGACCTCGCAGCGGCCAAGATTAATCCCGCCGAGCTGCTGACCGCGGCTCTGGCCGTGCCCTGTGCCAAATGCTCCAAGCCATCGATGATCTCCAGTTTGACCACCGCCGTGACCGCCACCTCATCCTCCACCTCCGCCTCCTCCTCTGTTTCTTCTTCATCGGTGTCCACCGTCTCGTCCAGTTCGGGATCTGAGACCGCCAGCAATTACAGCGATCTCAATTATCCGGAACCAACTGTCTACTCTGGCAAGCAGTATCGCAAGTCCAAGTCCTATATGGGCGTGTCCCAGTACAACGGCTCCGTCAATGCGTATCAGTCGGGATCGGGATCAAGTCGCGGGCCCAGCACCGGGGGCAACCACGTCGCCTACAGACGCTCCCACAGCGATCGGCGGAATTCGTTCGACCGCAGCTTTGCCGAAAGAAATCGCGACTTTGTGCCCATTGTGCCGCCATCGCGTCCGGTCTTGTCGTCGTCCAACATAGCCGGAGTCATGGCCAGTGCCACCAAGCTGACGATTATAGAGCGGTTCGGCAAAGGACGTGTCGCATATCCCATAATGCAGGTGAGTCTGATGCATTCTTTGACCTAATTAAGCCTAGGTTAATTTTTATCTAGAATCGACAGATTCTGATTTCTGATTTTCGTTCTAAATTTAAATTTATACAAGACCTTACAACGAGATTACAGCTTTGTAATGATAATTGGTTTGTAAAGTCAAATATCAATCATTCATCTTAATTATATGCTCCTTTTCGGCTTTTATTTTAATAACATTATTATTTTTTCTATTAAAATATATGTTTTCAAAATCAATAAATAGAAATGAAAAAATCTTTATAATGGAATGAAAGATCATTGAGGCCATTCCGTCTCCTCCGTAATCTAATATTGTGCAATATTATGCAATTGATTGAACCTTTTATACTTATAAAGGGCAAATATAGTATACCATTATATAATATGTATTTCCTTTTTTTATTCACGCTTTAAATGAAGTAAAAATGCCATGAAATCAACTCAAGATAAGGGCTCAAGTTGACTGTTTTCTTTCACAGTTTCAGAAAAATATTTATCTGGTTCCTAAATTGTTTGCTTTTTGATCTGAAGAAATTTACGTATTTTTGTGTTTTAGGGAATAAGATTGTTTCAAGACAAAGTATGTTACTTTGGAATTTCTAATTATGACTTAATCGTATTTAATATTAATTTTTAACAGTTTTTCCGAAACTTATATTTTTAATACTACAGTAACGAGCTGATCTTAAGTTAATATTTTGTACAAATTGATATTTAGGTTGGCATTTGATCTTTTTTCTGTTAAAAATTGTGAGCTTTCTCCGAGACTAATTGTAAATCAAATGTCAAGGCCTTGCATAAGCAGTTGTAATTTCATTGATGTAAATAGGGGGAAAAACCGTAAACGCAGTATTTATTTTATTCCGAATTGGGGAAGCTTTCGTAACTTTCCATTAGTTGGACTGTTGCCACAGTCGGAGAAGTTGGCGCTCTAATCAGCTTCAGCAGCTACCGAAGGAAGCAGCCATAATTAATGGCACACAAACAAGAACAGGTGATAAGAGCCAGAAAGGCGAGAAAGCGAGTGAGTGCTGCTTACTCATCTATATATTTTTGATAAGCTGATTTCATATCGGGAGTCGCAGAGTGGAGTGTAGAAACTTCTTGCAACTCTCAAAACGAAAATAAACACAAGAATTTTGTTCTTTGCACTGATTTGAAGGTTTTTTGTTTTCATATTTTTGTTCCTTTTTGCAATTTGTTATCTCTTCCATTTTGTATATGTATACATATGTGTATGTAGTCTTTTTGTTTGTTATTTACGGTTATGCACTTGGGGCGGTATATTACGTATACGCCCTGGCTGACAGCAAGCAATTTGTCGCCGATTTTGTGCAATCGAGAAACAAATGCGATGCTAATATACGGAAATACTGTCTGCTCGCCTTGAATCTCCGTCACTCTTAATAGCTGCTTATGTATATTCTGGCCTCAACAACAATACCTTCTGGTAACCAAATATCGCTGGCCCGACCAGAAGTTCGAATCTACTAAAGTATCTTATGCAAATTCCTCGCTGACGTCGGGGCTTGGTTTTGTCATTTTTGATTTGGTTTTTTATTGTGGAAAAATATCAACCGAAAGTGGTTTGATTAGCATGTGCTGCGGCACTTAGTTAGTTAGTTACCAAAACTAGTTCTAAACGAACCGAACAAAACTCTAAACCGAAATCAGGAAAAAACAAGGCAGATTGATGCGAAAAGTGAAACTTGTTTGGGTCTTGGAATACCATACATATGGTAGATATATGTATGTATTTCCTAAAAGCTGTGTTGCCTAGGGCTAATTTAGAAAGCACAACAGCCCCAAATAAAAATATAGACAAAGCCTGCCATTTACAAGATCTAAGCCAGACATACAGCTAGCCATCGAGTCTCTCAATTACCCGGCACTTCTTGGCCAAGTTTCCGCTGTCTTGGGCTGATGGCACAACTGTATCAACAATTTGCTTAGCCTTAGCATTGCCTTTGCTGGCCTTCAAAATAGTAAAAACAGAAACTAGACAAAAACATTGAAAATGTTCTGAAAAACAATCCCAACACACATTTTTTCAAATGAATCACTAGAATTAGATCTCTCTCTCCGCCCGCTCATTCGAGAGCTCTCGTTGATGATGATGACGATGATGTTTACTCTCTTCTGGGCCCAAAGACACACATTAATTCTCGCCGCCCCACGTGAATTCTGATGCTGACGCACAGTGGGCCAAGTTCTATAAAACGGGCCTGGTGAAATTGTTTTGGCCTGGAAACAAATCTCTCCACACGTGGCAAACACTTTGGCAACGGAAATGAGCAGCTTGATAAGATAGTGTCTCTGGTGGAACTTGTCATCGGCAAAGCTCTCTATTTGGCATATATGCATATCTCTACAAGAGGTAGAACCGCTGCGCTCCTTCACAGAAATAGTTAATAAATTGATATATTTAATTATAACTACATTTATAATCATTATCAAAAATAAACACCATGTTGAAGGGTTAAGAATTAAATTTAGTAGGAATTGAATTGAATTCAGTGGTTATAATTAAATTGCATTCTAAGGAATACATTTCCATTACTTTAAACTCCTAAATGTGTCTAGATTTCAAGATGAATATCAAAAAATTAGCTAAGTTAAGATGATAAAGCTATATACAATAGCAATTAAAACCAAGAGATATCGCATAAGATCAAGACAAGTTATCGCAGGAAGTTGAAAATTATATAAATACCGAAAGCTATCAAAGATTATATTATAAACGTTTTCTCTTAATGAATGTATTGCATTTTATATTATCGTAATACTGGAATATAAAAACGTATGTAAATCTATTTGTTCTTATATATTAATGAAACGTATATTAAGTCAGCTCATGCCACACACATGTGCTTCCGTGCGGGGGATTTCCAGAGCTGATTTGAATCTCGTCAAAGATTTTGCAAACATTCTCTAAGGCTTATCAGTCAGAACGAATGGGCAAACACACATCGGTTTATATATTTATATTGGAATACAGCAACTCTTCTGCTTACGTCAAGCCTCACTTGATTCTATATGTGCATTTGCGAATGTGCTATATATGGACAGGTGAAAATGTAAACAAAGAACCATTTGAGTTACGAACTTTCTATTGCCAGCGAAGGCAGCTGAGACAACTCCTTTCTCTTGCCCGGACAGGCAGCTTTTCCAGTTGATTTTGTATTATTATGATTATCATGAACAGATAGATATATCGCATATAATATATTAAAATATGCATCAGAATTTATATAGCGTGCAAAAAGCTTTTTTTTATTTTTTGTTCTCCTAATTGTTATATTTCTGTATTATTATTTGAGCCAGTAAATATTACGCTACCAAATTGCATATTGTTTTTCTAAAATTGCCACAGCTGTGTGTGGCCAACTTTTGCTTCAGTTGGCTTCCACCAATTCAACTGCGTAGTAAAAATCATTTATAAAAAAATAATATGATTTTGCTGGCTAAAAGCGTTGAAGAGCAACGGAAATAAAAAAAAATAAAAAAAAAGTTATTGGCCAAAAACTGCCATAGTGTGCGATTCTTTTGATTATGGAAATCAGTGGCAGAACAATTTAAAATCAAGAGAAAAAGAAATGGATTGTCAGGCGCGGAGTGGAACGACGGGTGTTCCTCCTATCACGTGTGCTTGAGATTCTACACGCTTATCGGGTCTGCCAGAAAGCGTGCAAAATATAATAAATTTAATGGCGTGAGCCACAAAGAAAAAGAGCCTCTTACCATGGCTAGAAAGTTTCATGACTATTCAAATTTAGGACTCATCACTCTGCCATATCACTCTATACTCCCCTCAGGCGATAATATATCTATACTTTTGTGGTCTCAAATGACTCTGCGCCTATGCCAAGATCATGAGTTGTTTGGGTCTTTTGAGCCCAGCCTAAAAATAGGCAATGCGAACTTGGTTTCACTTATAGATTTGTAAAGTAAAATTTATGTAGAATTTTACTCTCATATTTTGGTATATTTATTTATTTTATAAGAGTTAAAAATATGCATATTAATTACTAATTACTTATAAAGCAATTAACTAACATTAACTGAACTTTATATCCTCGAAATCTTTCAAATTAAAGATCTAATATTCCTTAGTTAACACGCTAACTTTGAATTCAAAAATTAATAACAATGCTTTATACAATTGAATTTAAAAGCTTAATTACTGAGCGAATATACACGGGTTAGGGGAATTAATGATCTGTGTTCAACCCCAGATTTAGATGATTCATATAGACATTAAGTTATTGAATCACCCTTAGCTAACATGATAAATATCAATACTTGACCTGGCTTTGATGTTAGGATGTGTTTACAGACTTTTCTTGGCTTAGGCTCAATCCTTAGGGATTGTTTGATTTATTATTTAAACTATAAAATTATTTTATAGAAAAAAGTTCTTTAGTATCGCTAAAAGGTAGATCCATTTCCACTTAATGTTCTTTGTGGCTGGATCCCCGCTAATTGGGGCAAACAATGGACCCAGCAATTAGGGGGAGACACCAGATAATGTCACCGGAATAATGCCTGGCGCCTGCCTTCGAAATCAGAGGCGACGACAGGCGACGAGGCAAAGTCTGTTGGGATGACGATGACCCCCCAACCTGACATCATACTCGCAGCATATCTATGAGGAATTTGGTGTGCAGCTATATTTAGATGTGTGCTGTATGTGGCATAATAATAATAACAAGTAATTAAATAAAAGTAAAGCAAAAACCATGAAAATGGTCAGTCGCCCGACCGATAAGAAAGTGAAGAAATGCAAAGGAACTTGAAATGTTTGCGGTTGCCACACACAAAGCGACTGCACATTCCCATATAAGTATTACTATATTTATTTATTTTGGCTTTTGAGGTGCTGCTGCTGCCTGTTGCTGTCGCGATAAGGAGCTGCCGAGAAATAAAAAGCAGAGAAAAAACAATGAGAGGGAATCGTAAAAAATAAAAAAAATACAAGTTCAATTTGATGTTGATAAGAAGGCGGACGACGGACAGGCGGTGGATTGTGTTTTTTTTATTGAGAGATTGAGAGGCATTCCAATCAAAGAAATTGTACTTGTATTTTTAAGGCACTTTTATAGATTGGAGATTGCATTGATTCCTGATACCGGAGACCGACCACTTGAATTGTCGTAAACGCAAATTCGAATACTTTGTTTGTAACTACTGATAACCATGGCTCAAACGTAGACATCACCTGTCAGAGCTTCTCAATGAATCCGATCCTCCTAGAATACGCAGTATAGTGAGTGCACTTGATTTGACCGAAAGTTGGTTGAACTCGTCGCTGTGTTGTTGGATAACCAATCCGTTATAAACTCATTGAATTTCATAACAATCTGTTTATAGATATAATTGGGTTGAACGATGTGATAAACACAATTGCTGCTGGTGCTGCTTACTGCTGGTTATTTTGTGCTTAGCCGAAATTACTGTTATTTTTCTATGCCCTTTAGGGGGGGTATAAGTATTTTGAGATGGAGTTTGTGAGGTAGGGAATTTATTAGGTTATTTTATAGATTTAATTATGTCATTTAATTAAAATTAAAAGAATTTAAGAATTTAGTTCAGTCAATTAATAAAAGTTATATGATACCCTTACAGGGTATTCTAATTTAATTCTAATTCTAAATTTTCTAATGAAAAATTATCTCAGTAAGGGTATTCCCAGTTCCACCTTTTCCATAGTTTCTTCCATTTTTTTCATTTTTAATCTCCAAGATGTAATGGCTTTAGTTTTTGGGGGTTCCCTTAAGGTCTTTGATGTTAATCGGCAGCCATCTACTTGTTGGCCTGTTAGTTTGTTGGACAAACAGACGCCAGTTATACATATATACATATATATGTATGTATATACCTCATGGCTTGAATTGTGTACGTAAATTACTTGTTAGCCGCTGCCACTTGCATTCCTTTGTTGCAGTTGCAAATGCAACAAAATGCCTTGCAATGCATTCGCGTGCACCTTTCAAATTTTTTTTTCAGCTTCGCCTAATCTGTGAGTTTGACTTGCAATCGGCATTTTGCCGCCGCCGCCGCTGCTGATGTTTTTGCAGTTTTCTCAGTTTCATGTTATTGTTATACACTACCAGAGGGTATTATAAATTTAGCTTTGAAATTTAAAATACACTTAAAGGTGCCATAACCTCTTAGAGTGCCGCAGGAAAGATCGTTTTGGTACGTTACCTCAAGTAAAAATTAAAAGATGCCAATGATTAGGTAATTTATAATTCTTCTGAGCTAAACATAGAAAAAATAATGTATTTTAAATTAAATAGTAAAATTTAATGATCTCTAAAATCATTTAATGTTGGCTTTAAGAGCATCCGATTGTTTCATTTATGGCAGGCACACTTTTGTAGGTGTTCTTCAGTCGTCTGGCTGTGTGTGTTTATTAGTGGCCTCCTCAATTTGGTATTTAAAAGACATTTAACATTTATGCTTGACTAGCTAGCGGTTTATAGCCGGCTCTCTGACATTTAAATCAGCTTCTGTTGGCCGGAGGTTTGACTGCCGGAGATCTAGAAATTTAAATCCTTTCTAGTATCGATTTCAATGGAATATTTTGATGGTGCGACCAAGAAGTATTTCTTCAGGCTGATAACAAATTGTGTAATTGTATTTCCTAGAAGCAAAGCCTAGAAATAGATTTCAATGTTGCTAAATTGCTTTCTGATGAAAAAAGAAGAAAAAAATCAAATTTATCTATTGTCTATGTGGTGGGCACTGTGGGTTTTTTGTGTGTCTGTGCGTGACACAAGTTACTTCCGGCAATTATCAACATTTTTGGGCTGTCTTCGTCTTTTTTGTTATTGTCAAAAAATAATGAAAAGAACACACACGAATGCACAAAAATTTGTGGTAAGGTTGAATCAAATATTTCAACAATAATAAGTGGGTTGAATCGGATTTAATATGCTTTTCGTAAAATGTTTTTGTTTACGCTTCAGTGTGACTCGCAAAAAAAAAACAATACAAACAAAAGTAAAACTGAAATATTCAACCGAAACGCAGAAAATAATTCAAACCAATTTTCCTATAATTATGACAAAGCAAAAAAAAATTTTGTGTTTTGCCAAATTTGTACTACGAGGATGATGAAACGATTTTTAAATATGGGTCTAAAGGTGATCCATTCAATAATGAGAAAATGACAAGGTAATAATTATAACTAAGCAGTTTTTTTTTTTTTTTTGGGCAAAGTTGGTAAATTTAATTGTCTATGAAAGGTGCCAGAATCAGAAGCATATCTTAAAATAAACCTTTAGCTATTTATGGTTTTTTTTTACAGTTAACAGTAAACTATTAAAGATTGAGGAGTTAAGGTTAATTACATTATTTTTTTATGTATTTAAAGCAGAATGTTGTTGGTACTGATGAGGCTTCTGGTGCTCACATTTGGTAGGCCTTCTGTTTGCCTTTAGCCAAGATCTTTGCATGTTTTTGGCATAATAGTTGCATCTTGATTTATGGCTTATGGATTAAATCAGCCTGCTAAGACCTCGTCTCGTCAGCAATAACACCCAATTAGCAAATAAAGGTCAAAATATTAGCCAAAATTAGAAATGTAAATTGGCTAAATCCCAATATTAAGTATTGTTATGGTTCTTCATACAAAAATCTAAACTGTTGCCTCCAAACAATGATTATAATTATCTACAAAACAAGTTTAAATCGTGTCAAATTTAGAACTTTATTAAAATAATAGAGCTATGTTTAGGAAATATATTTAAGTACCACCCACCCAGAATCCAATAATGAATAATTCGCAAATCATGTAACATCAGATTTTTAATTGCTCCCCCGACTCGTTTCACCGATTTGCACGTAATCAACGTGAGTAAACAATTGAATATTCAGTTCTATCCTCGACAGATCTCGAGTGAGTCAGTTTCACGTGCTGCTCTCAACTATTTAGCATTGAAATAAAAAACAGACTTGGCGTTTTTCCCTCTTGATATTAATTATTAAACGTTGGTGAAGTTGGTTTTTTTTTTTTGGTATTCTTTCAATTTGGAGCGTTTCTTAGAATGCGGATGTTGTGTTGAAACGGACGTTATTCTATATAGAAATCTATTTATGACTCCAAATCCACTTTACTCCAAATCATTTATTGTTCCGCTATTGTTATTGTTGGGCCCCGGAATGAAGAAGAGGAAGAAGTAGAGGTTAATAACAAAAAAAATACGCAGTTTTTTCTTTTGGCTTTTATGTTGCCAATTTTTCAGTTACGCTTGAGCATTAAGAGCCGCTAATTCTTTTATTGCCAAAGTCGAAGAGTCATTTTTTCCACTCCGCTTGAAGATTGCCTTTGGCAAGGTCGTTTGTTCAGATACATATGTATATGTTTGTATATAGTGCAAGAAAACGTTTATGCATTTGGAATTTTTATATATCTTATTATTTTTGTTGGCTTTGCTGATGATTTCTTGGAATTTTTGATGCGACTTCACGCAAAACTTTGTTTAACAGGTGCTGGAATGCCCAAAGCTAAGGTGTGTGTGTGTTATTATTATTTATTTTTCTTCTTCTTTTTTCTAACCATATTTTGGTATTTTGCCTTACGGCCATTTGCCAACTTCGTTTTGCTGCTAATGCGCAAAAAAATAAAAAAAATCATAAAAAATTAAAGAAGAGCCAAACACTTTGTATCAAGTTTTGTTTAGTTTTTGTTGTGTTTTTTTTCGAGTTATTATGAAGGGTTTCAACACTCGAGTGGTGTGGTATGTGCTCGAAACACATCGACAGACAAGAGACCTTATACCAATTACTACTTTGTTGGCTCGAGTAATTAATGCTCCACTTAAATTACATATTTTAAATTGGCTTGAGGTTGGAATTTAAAGGCTTTTTTTTAATGGTATTATTACTTGCGAAATAGAAAATATTGTTAACAATTAACTGTATTGTATTTTAAAAGTATTTACAACGAAATAACTGCTTAATATGATAAATAATGTTTTTAAAAAGGCTTTCCGTGAACAAATGCTATCTTTTAATTAAATTTTAAACAAAATATATAGGAAAAATCTACATATATAAATTCTACAGAAATAGGTCTAGAAATCTTAAATCTAAATGATAAACCATATTAAGTCTAATTAAGTCTTATGTCTAAAATACAATTTTGTAAAAGGTTACCACTTTTTAGTAACTTATTCTTAACTGTACCATCAACTAAAGTATATAGCTATGAATACACCTTCGTGTAATAATTAAACGGTCGCCAAGTAGGTGTTGTTTTTAGCTTCTAATCAATTTCATGCCACTTATGGGGTCTTAAATTTATTTCAAAACTATATAATCGGTTCAATTTGATTGCGGCTTGTCTGTTATGGACAGCCAGTATGGCCGGGCGCACAGTCATTATATACATATAAATACTTATGAATATAAATCTCATTGTATAAGCTGATTTTGTTTTGCATGCATATTCATTGAGCCAGCTCTACGTTGTTGTTTTTGTTGTTTGCTGCTGATGTGGTTAAACAGGCAAATTAAAACGCCAATTGCAAGAAATGAAAGGCAAGCTAGCAGGCAGGCAGCCAGCTAGCTGGCAACAACAAACGTGGCCTGAACTGAACGCATTTGCAACAGCAACAAACATTGGTAGGTTTGGCCTGGTCTCTTGGTCTTTTGCCACAAAAGCAACAACTACAACTATAGTTAACAACGTTAACAGCAACAACAACAACAACCCAGCACCTTCAATGTCAATTCAATGCAGGTGGCTACGACTGCGCCCCAGCTTTATTTTACCTTACTTCAGTTCAGTTCATTTCAGTTGGCTTAACTCGATTCAGTTTCAGCCTCAGCCTCAGCCTCAGCTTCAGTTTCATTTTCATTTTCAGCCTTAAGCTTTTGGTTTTTGGTCAAAACCATTGGCTCGTTGATTTATCTGTAACGCTGACCAAGTACTGGATGCTGTGCCCGCTTAATTGTTTCGCTCGGATCAAAATTTGTTATGTAATCGCATTATAGCGATTGCCCATTGCATGGCAAATAGAAAGACAGAGAGAGAGAGAGAGAGAGAGAGAGGAGAAAAAGATTGGCTTGTGCGAATTCCAGTTCTATAAATAGTACTTTAAATGGGTTCCGCTAGAATATAATTGGTAGTTGAATGGGTCTTATTTAGGATTAGTTTAGCTACCATTAGTAAAGCGTCATTTCTTGATACTTTATTTATATACATTATTATTACTCCAAACTCAAAACAATTTCTTTAAAGGGTAAAACAATTTAGAACTGTGAATCTCCTATACTTACCGTTTTAAAAAAAAACCCCAGCCGGATCTCTCAGTATATCCGCTTGGCACGGCAACCGCATTTATCGGTTAAACGAATATACATTTATGCATTCACCATATCAAATGGTTATTGTATTTTGATTTATATCAAAACAAACCACACCCATTGGCAACCCAAATACTTCTTGGCCTTCTATCGCCTGCCCTCCCATTCTCACCCTCTCGATCTGATCAGGTGAATGAAGGATTACCCAAACCCAAGCCCAAGCCCAAAGCCCCCAAAACCGACACCCAGTCCAAGTTTCTGAGCCAAGTGGAGCTTGTCTACAGCTTCAAGCTGAAAACTGACAGCACCAGTAGCAGTACCACTAAAAAGTGGACTGTTCAAAAAGACTTGTAATAAAATGTTAAATTATTCATAGAATTGGTAGAAGCTAAAAATTATATTATGAAACGTAGGAAAAGTCTCTCCTAAGGTTCGAAAAAAAAGAAAAATCTGTTTAATAAAACAATTTAATCATATTAAATTATATAAAATTCCTTTAAATTTCTCCCAGTGTTGGACCTGCAGTAACAGCCACATAGCTGCGGCAAAAACAAAAGCAACAGCAAACAGTTCACTGTGTCTCTGTGCGCCAAACTGGAAAGATCGGTTTCAGGTTTCAAGGACTTTTCGGTGGACATTCACTTTTGCCTATACAACGTATATATATGCATGTATATGAATTTTCGTACAGAACCACTCGAAAACAAAACAACAACTATAAGACTATAAACTAAAAAAAAAAAAAAATAAATACAGAAGAAACAACAAAAATCCGAAGAAACAGAGGCACAAACTCTTGAGCGAGTAACGTTGAGCCGGGCTAAACTGCATTTTTGCGTCTCGAGTTCGTCGGATGCAAGTAACTGGAGTTTTCAGCTGCTTCTTATTCCACCCAATTCCGAACCCCCTTTTGTCTTCTCCTTCTCCTTCTCTGCCAGATCCACCGATCGATCGAGTCAAAAGAAATCCCAAAAACTCAACCGAAAGGCCTCGCCCAAAGCTTTCAATTTGACTTTCAATTATTTCGTCTGCTGATGCTGAAGCCTGAAGCTGCTGCTTGCCAAAGCAACGGTACATTGTGCTTGCACTGTTTTTTGCTTTTTCGTTTTGCTTATCTTTGCTTTGCCTGCCGCCACCTCCACCTTCCTCCCAATGCCCCCAAAAGAGAGGGGAGGGCGAGTGAGATCGAGAGGGAGCCTTAAACTCACACATACAATCACTTGTCTTGTTTCATTTGCCGTTGCCATTGCCCTAAGCGAGCGCGAGAGAGTCGATTAACTATGGGAGAGAGTACATCCTGATGTTGTTCTTTTCTGCATATGTAAACACTGCAGGAGCCTGGGAAGAGAATAAAAGAACTTATTAGTCTAAAAACTTAAGTAATACATTTTTTTAAAGAACTTTTTTTTTTTAATTTATGGTTTAATTAACAAATTAAAGTTTCCGTTTTATTATAAAAAAATACTTAAAACAGGAAACCAAAAACATTTAAGAGCATTTTATCGAGGCAATACATAAACTTTTGCTGACGTCACATGAATACTATTGGAGTAAGCAAAGGCCGGCAGAGAAATTCCCTACCTACGTTCTCGTAGTAATTTTTATACTTATAAGAAAACCCATAAAAAAGAACAATTTCACTATAATGTTTTTGTTTAACGAATATTGCTGGGTATTTCCCCATCGACTTGAGTGATTTTGCTGTCGCCAAGCATTTGTTGCATTCATTGCACAATAAATTATAATACGGGTTTGCTGTGGAATCCAAAAGGTTTCGCCTGCTTTGGCGCCCCCCTCATGATCATTATGGCGTATTATCATCATCATGATCATCATCATTAGTATTATTTTGCTCCAATGCTCTTTGCGATTGGATTGGGATTGGATAACTCGTTTCGATTCGCAGCCAAGTGCAAACTTGATTCGAAGACGTCGCATCTGCAATTTTGACATTTCGAATCAACCTTGAAATCGGAATGAACGAGTGAGATTTGCAAGCCGCCCCCCTACTTAAAACCAGCCAGCCATCCATCCCCCTTGAACCATAAATTCATCAGTTTATGGCAAATATGTATGTTTTGAGGGTTTGGTAAAATGTGTAATAGCGGATTCTGGCCATATGCTAAAGCCGGCTGGTATTCTTTTTTTATGTTTGCCGATTTACGAGTAAGTTTTGTGCCGAAAGGTCACTAGTTTTGTGATTCCCTTTTTTTTGTCCACATGAAAAGCTTTCACTCAAAGCTGGGCATTTCGCTCAAGGCCTGCGCAGTGACGAAGGTCATCGAAGGACTTGCTTTTTCGCTCCCACTCGATGGGATTTTATGAATGAAATGCACAGTGCCTCCACCCCCCCACTCCTATCA
The DNA here is from genome assembly GCF_030179895.1 of Drosophila kikkawai. Lineage (NCBI taxonomy): Eukaryota > Metazoa > Arthropoda > Insecta > Diptera > Drosophilidae > Drosophila > Drosophila kikkawai. Next base: position 17,644,141 of record NC_091729.1, on the reverse strand, counting down.
CCGAGCCTTTGCGGCTCTCTCGCTTCATCTCGTGCCCAACCTACGACAAAAATTGTGGGTATCCATGAATGAATGACGCAGTTTGTGGCGTCTGCTAGAAGGTTCTAACTGTCTCTCTCCCTGTCGCTTTATCTTTCCTTTGGAGCTCTCGTTTTGGGCCACCATTCATGGTGACGTCAGCATGCGTAATTTCCAAATGCGGGGGCGTTAGCGTGGGCATGGTTCCATGCAACAACCGCCCCGTATAACTTACGCAAAAGAGCGGCAAACGACGGCGTGATTTGTCATAATTCGCATATGTTGATGTGACTGAAAACATCAGATAACAATTCAACCGGGGGAGTACGGAATGTGGGTGGTATCCGAGCGGATGTGGTCCGAAGATAAAGCCCCACAACACACACAAAGGAATTTGTTTGCCATACACTTGAGCGGGCTTATTGATCGCGCAGGAAGGGAGTATAAACTAGAGTTTCGATCCCCTGGGACCAATTTGGTAATACCTACATACGTACTTCAAATTCTGAAATAGAAATTCTGATAATTTTATTTTTAGATATTTTAAAAATACTTAATTCAGCAGGGACAGGACAGGACGTTTGGGATAAGTTTTCAAGGCAATTGACTGCACAAAAAAAATATTCACTTTAAATAATTAAATTGGTGTTTGGTGGAATATAATAAAATAATACAAAAAGAGAGAAAAATTTACACCCCTTAAAAGAGAAGTGTCCCTTGAGCCTTTCAATCAGTTGGGTTATACCCTCCTAGCTCAGTTTACAATCGAATGGAAGCGACGCATTCATGATTACATCAGTGTTCCTTTGGGCAGCAACAAACTCAAATGATAATTATATGTGTAGCGCACATTCGGCCAATTCTTCACTCTCAAACCCGGACTCATGAGTCCCCCTCTGTACAGGACTTACGTAATGCACTAGTTAAGCTTAAATTGCACTTAATTGAATGTTATATTGCTGGTCATGCGCACGCCCACGACGTTACTCCGGCGCCATACACGGGCAAAGGACACGCCCCTATGACTGCCGCCTGCCTCCAGTCGCCCACTTCCCATCTCTCGCACAGAGTCCCCTGTCGTCCTTGTTTTCGGCTCCTGTTCATGCTGGCAGCAGGCGCCGGCAGCTTTTGCTAACTCTGTCTGTGTTGTAGCCGGGTCTTGGACACTTAAAAAACAAAATCCTACAAGTTTTTAGGAAAGTAAATGATTAAATATAAATCAGATAATCTTAAGAAAAGTTATATATAAATAATGATTTTCTTAAACAAAAAAACTCAAGTATTTAAATATGAAATATAAAATATATATTTTAAAAACTCTTTTATAAGCAATCCCTAAATAAGGGCTTTTCACTTTATTTCCTTTAAGTGCACGACAAACCACAAGGGCCAATGGGCGCCTGTCGGCTGCCAACCTCCTGTTGACTGGCGAAGGACCTCCTCCTTCTCCTCCTCCTTGTCTACTCCTACTCCGTTCCACCTACGTACCTACTCCCTAGAATTTTCCGCCCTCTTCTCCGTATGGACGCCAGTTATGAGCCGGCTTATCGATTTTTCATTACTTACTCAATTTAACGTTGACGTCGTTCAGGGATCTGTGGCAGGTTGCTGTGAGGATGTGCGAATTTGTGGTCCTTGTTCATCGTCTCCGCCGCCCTTGGACTTCCCCTTTATGCATTTGGCATCCCACTTTTGCGTTGGCGTTTGTGGAAAAAAAGGTTTATACTAGATGAGCTAAAAAGTTTTGGCCAAAGTCGGCAATTAAAATGAAGGTGAAAGTTGTAGTCCATGCCAGAAATAGCTTTTCCGATTACTTAAGCGGGGAAATGTGCAATGAAGTGGAGAGTATAGGTTCTGGAACTAATTGAAAATAAGTGGGTAATAAAGGTAAATAAATTCATTAAACTTGTCATTATATATCTTAATTTTATTTCAGAGTTAATTAAATAATATAGTTTCTCTTTTTAATAACCAACTCTTAGTAATAGTTAAGAAGTTTTTATTTAAAGAGTATTTAAAATTCTTTATATATTATTTCCTGGTAATAACATTCCCTTACGATTTTCACGCTTTTCTTTTGTCGGTCCTGGTTTCTTCATTTTCTTTTCTTTGCTTGTGTTTGCTGGTTTCGTTTTCTTCTTTTTTTTTATGTGCTGCCCATGCCAGCGTCAATGGGATTCTATTTTTAGCTAACTAAATTGCAAATAAGGCGAGTCACTCAGTCGAGAATAATACCAGCGCACTCTGAAATTGGAATCGAATTTGAGGAAGCAGCAGGATGATGGGCATGGGCCACAGCCCCAGATCCACAACCAGATACTGATTCAGCTTGGGTTAATCTGCGGTCCGGAGCCCTTGGGCCCTTGTGGGTCGTTGCGATAAAACGTGTAAATGCTTAGCACCAATTTACGAGTATTTTGCACTTGACACCCACGCGAAATCACTCGAAAAAATAAAGAATTATATATGTTTGTGTTAAGCTCCTTTATGGGCAAAGCTGTCAAGTATTTAATTGATTGCATTTGGGTTTTAGGGTACAAAGTATATATCTGCAGCACAGGTTTATTTCTAATTTTCACAAATGTACGTGAGACGTTTTGTCAGGCTTTAAATTGCTTGTTAATTTTATATTTTAGCTTAGAACTATCTTATTTATAGACTTCTATATACAAAATATAGTCAATTTCAAAACAAAGCTATAATTTCTTCGAGTGAACCAAACCTAATGAAAGTGAGAGACAAAACCCAGTTCCAGCTTGTAATTTGCAGTGGTTCCTTGGTCCACAGTCTCTCCACAAAACCCAAATCCCTGACCCTGCCCCTCTGGGCATGGCCTTATGGTGTCCTCGGCTTACCGGCGTCAGACAGGCGACAGGATATTATCCACTTGGCTTAGGTGTTGCCAAAGTGTCGCTGTTTCACGCTCCACTCGCTCTTCAGCGACTTGCTGCAGACCAACTTTCAATTTCCAACCAAAAATGGCAAAAAATAATAAAAAAAGAAATAAAATAATAATTGTTGTGCGTGTGTGTGTGTGTGTGTATGTAGCCGGGGCTTTGTATTATCAAATTGGTTCATGGCAATTCTTGTGCGTTTTGTGTGCCGCTGTTGCAGTCGCGATTGGAGTTGCAGATGGAGACGCAGACGCAGACGGAGCTAGGAGCTGGGAGCTGGAGCTGCACGAGCTCGTTAGCGGAGGCTGTTGCCTCCATGGAGGCGTTGTTGGTTACTTGGTGACTTGGTTACTCGGCCCGCCAGCGGCTGAAGAGTGTTAGGACACACAGCTGCTGCAACCAGTTCCAGCCTCAAGCCATTCTAATGTGTCCGTGTCTGCAAAGTGAGCGTTGTCACAGTGGGGATTCGGTATAGGAGAACACGGTAATGATGTTCTGGTAATTGCTTTATTTTCAAAAAATATTAAGGCATTGTTTATTGATATTTATAGATACATTCCTAAGTTCAATGGTATTTATCTTTATTTTTTGTAAAGGTTATACTTAAATATTCAAATTTTTATAGTAAGTCTTTTGGGATTTTCATCCTTTTTTTAGTTTTTATTTTTTAAATATAATTTGACGAATTTATTGTGCAGTTTCTGTAATTATTGGATTAGAAAATCCTCCCGTTTGTTCCCTTAAACGAATCCTGACTGTCTGCAATTTATGTGGAGTGCATGCGTTGCATGGCTGGTGTGTTGCTGCTCTTACTGCGATTGCCCTTGGAGCCGTTTCTTGACGTGCTACAAAAAAAAAAACACATAACACAGCAAATAAATAAAAGTAAAAAAATAAAAACACTCACACTTTCGGAAACTTCGACACGGACACAATTAAGGTCGTTTCTGCGTGGGCGTGTGATGATGAGGAGATCGTAAATCTGCCTCCGCCGGCGGCTAGAACGTGTCTGGAATCCGGGATGCTTGCCACTTACCAACTATACAACCCATTCTGGTCCCCAATCTTCTGCTCAGCCTCAGGCCTTTTTTGCCGATCCACGCGGCGTATACGTAATATTTGAGCCGGGTCTCTCCAGCTGCCGCCTGCTGCCTTTTGACTTTCACTTTTTGTTTGCCTTTGCTGGCTGGCTGGTGGCTGTCTGTGTTTGCAATTTGAAATTCTTGCATAAAAAGCGAATGCAATTATCGGTTAAATAACGTAACGTAAGGTATAGAAAATATTTAATCAGTTGCGAAGATATCTAACTATAAGTGAGTAAAAAGTGTGGCCATGAAGGTGAGGCTAAACTGTAAGAACTAAGCCTCCACACAAAATATATTGCCAATATACATTCACTCACATTTTAAGACAACAATTCTTGGACTCGACAGACTTTGGTCTTAATTCAATATTTCAACAATTCACTTTGCATTCTCTCGGCCAGCAGCCATAATCAAACGACATTTTTTTCCACTAAAGCCACTAAAGAACGGCAACAACAACTAGTAACAGCTGCTGGCCAACACCCAATATGGCTAACACAGACACACTCACACACTTGGGAGCAGATTTGATTGCATTAGAGTCTTGCTGCAGCTTCAGGGGGTGGGGTACCACACAAATTTTTGTTGGAAAATGCAACAGAAGCGAGCTGATCTGAACCGAACTGAACTGAACTGAGCCGAGCTGAGCTGGGCAAACTAAACCAGTCTTGAAAGGTGTCTTTTATATATCTATCTATATTAACCTGGCACTGAGACATCGATATATAAAAACACGTATATATGTACATATGTATATTTGTACGAGAGCAGCCACACGGAGACCAAAAGTAAAGCAAAACACTTTTTGGCCAGCCGAGAAAAAGTAAAGTCTCAGTCGCGTCAACAAGTTCCAACCAGAACTTGTTGCTGTTGTTGTTTATTGGTTGTCTTGAGGTTTTTACTCTGCCAGTTATTGTTGTTTCTGCGGTTAAACCAAAGCACTGAAGCATACCATGCTATATTTGCCATATAAAAAATCAGACGACTGCGGTTGGAACTTGACAAAAAAAAAATATAATAATAAATAAATAAAAATGTATTTTCAAAATGATGAGAGGGGGTGAAATATACAGAAAAGGTATAAAAAAATGCAGAGGGTGGTGAACTAAATCAACATCAGGTTAACTCCAAATGGGCGGTACTTATAAATGATCTGTAGTCCTAAGATTAATATTTTCAAGTACCTGGATATTACACAATGATTTAACCATTTATTTAATGATTAATTTTCAAGTGATTGCCGAAATTCCATCTCGTTTGCTATAATCATTATTAATTTCTGATTTCGTGACTCAATGTTTTCCAAATCCCTTTTGTAAATTATTATTAGCCGTTTAGTTTTGGCCTATCCAATCGGATTATCTATTATATTTGGATTAGAAATCGTTTAAATAACTAATTTAAATTAATTATCCAATTTATTATTGATTTTTTTTTGTTTTTTTTACAATAAATTTGTGAATATTTCCTTAAGTTGTATTTATTTAAGAGTTCTTTGTTCGCTTTTAAGTTATCTCTATTATCTTCCAATTTGTATTTTTTTTTTATATTTTAATCTGAATATTATATTTTTAAATTAATTCTTTGAATGACTTTTAGTTTAATCCTTTAATTGTTATTGCAATTATATTAAAATTTTATTTTTAAGTTTTCTTTTACCTTTCTCTATGTTTCTTATTACTTTCCATTATAATTAAGGTTTTATTCAATTACTAATATTTAAATTGTTTAAACTTATGCAGTTTAATTTTTAAAGTATTTTCCTAATCAAATTCACTTGTCTGAGGTTTGAGTTTTGTTATCTCCTTTTTTTTTTCAATATTAATTTTTATTTATTTCTTGTTGTTTGGTATTCAACGTTGCGGATTTCAGTGAATAAAAAAGCAATTTGAACGTTTCTTGTTTTGCGACTATTTGTGCGAGTGTTTATGTGTGTTTGACTGAGAGCGTAGTAAACACATTTTGAAAATCGAAAGCAAGGTCTTTTCTGCAGACAAGATTGCCGCCGCTATACGTTTGTGGTTGTTGTTGTTGTTGCCGCCGTTGGTGCTTTAAGCCGTTGTACCCTTAAGCTTCGGACTTTTAGTTTAGAACGTAATTTATAAATTAATTATTGGCCGGAGTCACATGTTTGGGCCACGAATTCGAGCGCACTCTGCCAACTATCTCTAACGTATTAACAATTTTAGTCTGTTTTTTTTCCCCTGTCGTGGGGTTTTCATTTGTTTTGTAGGGCTTTAAACTATTTTTATATGGGCAAACAAACAAAAGGGAACACACAGAACGCGAAAATGGGAAATGCATATGTTTGAGATAGCGTTGCCATCACCCCCAAAAGCCATTCCCTTGCCACCCACACAAAGGGTAACGCTGCTTTGGCACGTGTCTGTCAGCGCCCTCGACGTCATCGGCAACTAATTGCAATTAGCAAGGCCCACAGAAGCAGCAGTAGCAACAGCAGCGAAAAACAAAAAAACCATATACCTCAGCGATAGCTTCTGGGGTGTATCTGGCGTGTCCAAGATAAGCCGCCAAGTCCAGATACTTTCTGACTGATCATTACTGGGTACTAATAGAGCACTTGGAAGTATTTTTTCTGTGATCTATGGCTAGAATACAAATTGGTTTGTAGTCTATAAGCACGCAATTTAATTAAAGTAATTATTTTTGGGCAAAAAGCTTTCTTCAAGTTGAAAATTCTTTGCATTACTGCTGGGTGTCTCATAGTCGGGGCTCTCGAAATGTACGTTTCCTTCTTGTTTTTTTAAACGCCCAATAATTCAGCTGGTGATAGGAACATCAACATCATTAAAAAGCATCAGAAGAATCAACATCCAAAAAGAGATTGTGCAGCATTTGCTTATAAAAATATTTAAAGATTATTATCTGTTTCAATAATATATACGATTTATAGGAATGCTTTAATTTGATTTATTTAATTTAATATTAACTTTTTGTGACTTTTTAAATGTCTATTATTTTTATTTTTACTTGAATTATAATTTATATAATATATATATATGGTTATTTCCAGTTATTGTATTTTGCATTCATAAATAGACCACAGGGCGTATGAATAATATTGGTGTTTTTATAATTTTTAATTTTTTATGAGCAGTTTTTATTTAAAGTCTCATTTTTAATAAAATATCTTAATTTTTTTAAATACCAGGTCTGAATAGGATATTTTCTCTGTATAAAGAATATATACTCTAACGTTTAACAAGGCGTATGCGTGATATTTGCTACAGCTAAATTACTCTTTTGTATTTATTTATTAAGCGCTTTGTTACCATGCCGATTAAATTGTTAACACTTGGCTGAAGACAGCTTAGCTTCAAATGCCCCTCTTCAGAATAAATTCTTTCTAAAAAGTCACTCGTGATTCTCTCAACTTTGCCGTCTTTTCTACCAATTTGCAACCCACACGTCGTATACATAATCTCAAGTGATTTGACGAAAATAAACAACTCATTGAAGAGCAGAACAAATAGCGAGATCCTCGTATAAAAATAAATTGTTTATATCTAAAAATAAAGTAAATCAAGCGAAATAGTTTACCAAACAAAGGCAAAAGAGCAAAGAAGGCAACACGAAATCAAAAAACAAAAAAGATCGTGTGGAAACTATTAACCAAAGCTTTCAAAACAGTTAAGCTTTTGAGCGAACTGCATTGATTAGGGCATTGATTAATGCATATTTTCCAATAAATTTTGTTTTATTTAATTAATTTATGTTTTTTGTATGGCCGCAAAGAAGTGGCTGCCGATTTTAAGTGGCTGCAAAAAAGCTCAGCGACGCTGCTTCTGACGTAATTTTTTGCCGTTACCAAGAGCCAAAGCAAAAACAAAGCACTCACTCACACAACAGACTTCTTCTGATCGAAGTTTGCTCGCTTTGCCGGTTTCGAAAAAGCAACAAAAAATTGAGAGAAAAAATCGAAAGAAAAAATTGAAGAGAAAAAACGGCAAAGAAAACGAACAAATAACAAAAAAAAATATATATATATAAAATAAATCGACAAGACACAACAGCACACAGCATAGCAACTAGTGGCGGTGGCGTAAATATAATTAAACTTTCGAATGGGATCAGCCGCAGCAGCAAAAGCAGCAGCAGCAGCAACAGCAGCGGCAGTAGCAGCAGCAGCAACAGCGCCTGCAGTTTCATTTTATTTGATTTTCACTCAATTGAGCGAGCGAGCTTTCCGCCGCCTTTTTGCCGCAGAGCTTTTCCCACTCAATTGGAATGGCCGCGTAGTCAAGTTTCATGCCAACGCCGAATGCCGTTGAAATCAGTCGTTCAACGAGAGTGACCGCGTGCGAAAGCCAGAATCAAGACCCATCATCCACACAGCTCAGCAGCGCCATACTATAGCTGAAAACCTATACTATATATATATATATTTAAATAAGAGTGCCAAGGCGCAGATAAAAGCCAAACGAAGAAGCACCAAATCTACCAGAGAAAATACCCAGGTATCTTTCACGTCTTGAGGAAATCCCTAAATAAAAAAAGGGAAAAGCTGCGGAAAAACTCGAGCAGAATATTCTAGCAATTGGCAACTGGCGACAGGACTGTTGCTTCCATCGCGCTGACTGGTTCAAGCGCACCCAACATATGTTCGCCTGGCTACACCCAAGCTGAGATACCTTTCGGACCATATGTTGTTGGCCAGGAGCTGCTGTCGCTGCCTCCTTCTACTGCGTTGTTGTTTCGTGTGCGCCGTGTGACCGAAAAAAAAAAGAAAATACTCTGATACATCTCCCAAAAAAAAATACGAAATAAAAAACGAGATAGAAAAAGATTAGATATAAAACAGCAGAAATTTTGCAAGTGCGCGTGTGTTGCATTTATTTGTGAGTACAAGTACCTTCCAGTGTCGTCGCAGTCGTCGTCGAGTGGTGTAAGGAAGTGCAATTAAAAAAAAAATAAAGAAGTTGCTGGCAAAGGCAGTGCTAATTGCTAAGGCCACAAAACAGGAACCATCTGGAGAGTGCTGCGATACTCGGTTGAATTTTCGCATATACATACATATATATTATATATCCTGTCGCTCGTCGCATCCAGCAGCATTCTTATGAAACCGGAAAATTGGCATGAATCGTACAATGCAAAGGTAAATGTCAAGACCACGCCCACAAACAAGACACCACATACCACCCACCATCTTTCCAGCCCCATTCATGTTGCAGCATATGGCGAAAACTTAAATGCGCAAAAATCCATCTGAATCTGATTTTGTTGTACGCGTATCTGTATCTGTATCGCGCCTCTGCTGCTGCTGCTGCTGCTCGCTCGCAACGTTCGCTCTCTCTATCAATGACAAATCTCGTTAAAGTTGTTTTCTGTTTGCTGTTTTTGTTTGTATCTTTTTTTATGTATCTTTAAGTGCGTTTATGGCATCCGACTCGACTCTCTCAACTGTTTATTGTTGTAGTTCGGTTTTGGCTCATTAGGTTTGAAGAATTCGCAAATGATTATTGTTGCCCGCCGCTGGCTTATTGGTCTCGTATTGAATTTCCTTCAATCTAGAAGCATAAGCAACAGATGTTTCGAGTGGCAGAAGGCCTGAGATGATGAAGCTTGACAGTGAAAAAGGGTTATACCGATTGAACTGAGCATTTAATGCTTTGAATTCGAATTGTGACTGGCAAATTGAATTGTCACCTTTTATGGTTCTAGGAATATAAAGAATTGGCTTTGAAGTTTTTTATATGAAAAGATGAACACTGAACTTGGGGATTTAGAGCAGTTATAAAACTATGTTAAAGAAGAGACTTAAAAATTAAAAGAAGAATTTAAAGATTTGTTTTATAATAAGCTGTCTTTCTTTCTTTGTTATTAAACTTATTTCGGTCTTGGGCTCAATTTCTTAAGAGTTTTATCAATAATTGTTATTTTATCTAGCATAAAATAGTAAGAATATATATTTTAACCTAAAAATTACTAGTAGACTAGATAAAACACTTCCTACAGAACTTCTCTTGACATGAATATGTTTTATTCCCTTTTCTAGTTGTATTTTTTATGTTTTTAAGTGCCACATATGTCACTAGTTTTTTATATGTAAATTGCCCATTTTTCTTGAAAATCTTTCAAGTGACCTGGCAAAGTATTTCATCATTATTGTTGCATATTGAAATATCATTCAGAAGACTCCTTGAACGCAATACTGCGTAGTTTTATTGTCATAGTAAAACTAAAGTTTTTCGTACGACATTCAAATGAATGCAACGCCACTGCTGCTGCCTTTGGCTTGGAATTTTAAATCGGAATCGGAATTCGAAATTCGAAATTGGTATTCAAATTCAATTTCGAACATATAATGTCGTCTGCACACACACAGTCTATATACCAAGTGTAGATATACAAGTACCTAGGGCCAGGCACATATCCGGGTTCACCAGCTACGTCAGTCTCGACTTCAGCCTTAGTATTTTCAGTGGTTTTGCAGTGAAACCTCACGACTTGGTCTTGGTCACTATTTTTTCCCACTCTTCTTCATTTTTTTTTTTTGTTTTTTTTTGTCGTATTTTATTTTAGTTATTTGTATTTTTCTTTTAGTAGTCTGAGCCACCGTTTGTCTGGTCACGTGTAGCGTAGGCCAACAAACGCAAATTACATTTGACGTTGCATGCAACAAAAGCAACTATAACATCGAACAACTGAAGCAACCCTCACTAATTACATTACATTATATATAACACTTGGCGCAATGTCTTTGGGCTCAACGACTATTTGTATTTCGTTCACGTTGTGTCACCTGAATTGGAATTTAAATTTTTTGTTGTTGTTGTTGTTCGCAAAGACGCATTTGATACTAGGCAGCGTCCCAATAAAAGAAATTATGTAAACAATAGTTGCTGGCGATGGTGGAAAATGGGGAAAGGTAAATAATAAATACGTAAAGATACTTTTCAATATGAAGTTGTCATTTGTCAAGCCCCCATTGTTTGGTGAACAGAACATTCGGTTTTGTTTTTGTTTAAACAGTTTGCAGTTTATTTATTTGAACGCCTGTCGTTGCTCCTATTTTGTGTGTGTCTTCACGAACACACTGAATGGGGTCTATGGCAACATTGTTTCTATCTAATGCTCCCTGGACGGTGATCCACTGCACTTGTTTCTCGAAAACAATCGAAATGTATCTCAAGAAGTATCTAGTATCTAGTAGCTGTATCTGTCACTGTCTCGCATGCAAATGTCTGGCACATATTTGCTTAGTTGACCACGCGAGCTTCATATTTTTCTTCACCATTTTTCTCAGTTTATTTTTTCTTTGTTTTTTTGTAAGCTGAGGTTAATAACCTGACTTTAAATTAGCCAAGCTCAGCCGCCAGCTCTACCTGAGTTGCTGATGTATCTGTATCTTGAGCTCCAAGCCCCGCTCCACGTTTGCCGTTACGATGTTTGCTGGCTTCTGACCCCAATCAGAATCCGAATCCGAGTCTGAATACGAATACATAATAATTCCAGCTCCAGGGCAAAATCCGTGAAGTGTATTTATCTCGCAGATATTAATTACGAGGGCCAGGCCCAGAACGTGTCTTGCCGAAAGAACGTAAGCTGATTATGCCCCGCTTGTCTATTTTACAATCGGAGATTCGGGAATCTCAGCCAAATTTAATTATGCAACAAGTATTCAAGAGCTATCTCTTTGTTGATTCCCCCGCAACGGGGGCGTTTGATTTATGCCTCCTTGTTGGGCTTCCAGAGAGGATCGGTGCAGATCGGAGCAGATCTCAAGCGCTCTGTTTTGGCCAGTTTTCCCACCTGAGCAGCAGCAGGTTGTTGCCACAACAGCTTAATTGCAGTTTGCGTGGCCCGACTTCGTGACTTGTAAATAACAGAAATCATGGCGAAAACAACAAAAGCGTTTTGGCTTAATGATGCAGATACATATATATGTATATATATATAGTAGTATGTTTGTCTGTACAAACAAGTAAACACAGAGTGGCAAGGAGCAATAAAACTGCGTGTTGAATAATTCTTTTGATTGCCTTGGAGAAGGGAACCAAGAGCCTCACGTTTCATATCTTCCTCTGACTTGAGTTATGCAATGCATCATCTCTTATCAAAATCATCGGAAATTTACTCTTATCTAGGCTTTAGGCTTATATCTTACATATCTTAACACTTGACTGTGAATAACCTTTTTTTTTAATCATCTTTAATGGGATTTTTGTAACTAAGCAGAAATGTTTTGGTTGATTTTAAGAAGAAATTAATTTGTTTACCAATTATTATACCTTGAAAACTCCCTAAGTTTCCTGAATCATTGGTATCTGTATATTTTTAGAAACAATATTCATTTAAGCTCTACAAATAATAAAAACCTTTTTCGCTGTTATTGTTCTTGGGTTATATTTATCATTTTAAAACAGATGATGTTCTCATTATTTGTATTTAAACTTCTACCTAGATATTTTCCTTAACTACGAATGATGATCTCCATGCTCCACTTTGTTTTCCCCCCCTAACCAACATTTGTTAACCTATTTTCCCGCAACCTAAAAAAATATATATCTATAATCATTTGCATATCAACCCATTTGTTGAGAAAGGTGGTTTTCTCTATCGGGTTTCGTTTGCATTTGGCACACGACGTCGACGGGCTTTAACATATTTTCCATTATGCATGAGTAGCCTAATCAGAGTTGCATTGAGCAACAACACAACTCTAGGTCCGAGATGGTAAAACAAAACCCTTTTTTTGGTTTTTAAATGCAATCAATTTTTGATAACTTTTCGTTGTTTTTGTTGTGCTCTATTTAGTAGTAGTAGTAGTAGTAGCAGTAGGATTGTTGTTGTGGCTGCCACTGCTGCAGTTGTTGCTATTATTGCTGTTGTTGTTATTGATTGTCAACCTTCAGCGAACAACGTTGTATGCCGCACACGGCGAAGGTCGGCCACTGCGTTCGTTGTCCGTCGCATTTGCTGTTACACTTGAAATAAAATAGGAATTAGTCTTGTTAAAATTAGAAATTTGATTGAAATTATAATTTATAATAATTTATACCAAAATTAATTAGAAACATAATTAAATACTTGATTTTTATGAGGTTCTACTTCAATTGAAAAATTAGTAGAAAACTATTCTTTAAAGATTTTGTAAATATAAATGATGTATATATTTTATCTGTGTATATTATGGCTATCATTGTTGCTGTTTCTAATGCAGCTGCTACTGTTATTGCTGTTTTTGTTGTCGCCCGGCCTATCGGCATTTATTTCATGCACAAAAAACTAAAACTGAACTGAACCGAACTGAACGAGCTTTGAGCTATATGCATTTACATACATTTGGATACCACAACACACTGGCACATACAGCAGACAGGCCTATATATCTTTGACTTTGATTATATATATATATCTGTATATATATATATGTAGAGATCTAGCATGCAATTGGCGTAGGCAAGCGACGCCGCGATATTTGCACCGTTCTAATTAAAAATGGATACGTTTAAGTTAAGGACGGACTCGCGGCTAATTGAATTAAGGCGTCAGCTTGCGTACGTAGATACCCCCGTTGCACACAAAGGTATCTGCGAGTCGGGGTTACCAGTGTCGTTTCCCGAAATATTATTGAAAGCAAGCTATATCGAAATATAGATATATCTATATATATAATTGGGTGTCCCGCTCCCGACACGTTGCCATAGTTTCTCCCGTGCAAGTGCTTCGCTTTTTTTGGGCTTTAAACAATGGCAAACAGCAAGGCAAATACACGAACAACTGTTCAGCTGTTTAAATAGCACTCAAAAGCCTAAATAAAATAAAAAAGAAGAAATGTAGATATTGGGTATATTATAGATATAGCCGGCCGTATGTAGAGCACAAATGCTGTCCTAGATTGGCCGAAGAATGTGACAATTTTTTGAATACAGTGAAATGTCCCTAAATGCTTTAAGGTGTCCAATAAAATCGGGGGTTTATCCAATTCGATGTTCACTTTATTGGCGAAAAACAACAGAAAAACAAGAAGAAAAACGAGCCAAATTAATTGAAAAGAAAATGTGCGCCTTGGCAGAATCACATTCTGATTTCTATGTCTTCCTCAGAGATCGTTTCTATTTTTTTTTTTTGGTTGCCAAGCGCCGCCAAGTTTCCTCGCCTTTTGTATATTTTTAAATACATTTTTCTATTTTCTGAATCTTTTTAGCAGCCACACACGTTTATCTGTCGTATGCATAATAAATTTCTATTGCCAGAGTTCTATTTTATTAACATTTTCCCATCTCTCTTGCTTTTTTTGCAGGTAAGCAACAAAACTATCGCAACTGTAATCGGTTATCGTTTTCAATATTGTGTAAGTATCGAGCTTGTTATTGTTGTTGTTGTTGTTTTTCCAAAAAGTTCACTGACCAACCATTCAAAGAGAAGAGACTGAGAAAAACTTTTCTTCTGTTTGACCGACACAGAAATCAAAGAAAAGCGCGTTTTGAAGAAAAAATCCAACAAAAAGCGAAAAATGAGAAAAAACACACAAAAAAACAACAAAAAATAGATTTCACTTTCACGCTTTAAACGGCAAAACGCAGCCAGTCACAGATACTTTGTTGCACTTGCAATGCCAGTTGCCGTTGCAGGGGCAATTTCAATTGCACATAGAAGTTCCACTGGCCGCAAAAGTGAAGATGAAATTTTTGCTGCTGCTGCTGCTGCGGCTTTTGCCAGCAAATTTCATCAGTGCCTGCTGCGGCTTTCACAGCGAAAAGTCAAAAAGCAAGAGCTGAGAGCTCCACATGGAATAATAGTGTATATTCCACAAAAGTTGAGGTCCAGCTGGGGGCGATTTTATTTCATTTAAATTAAATTTAATTTTATTACCATCAGTTGGATATATGTCTGCTCCAGTCTGAATTTATATCAAGTGGCCTAGCAGTTTCCAGCAATTTACCATGATTTAATTTGGAAACTTTTGTAGAAGAATTGTGGCTTCAAAACAGAAAAGTTGTATTTTAGTTTTTAGAAATATTTACTACATTTTGTTTGAGGGTTTTTGTAGAGTTTATTTATTAACAAGTTTGCTTGTTAATTTCCTCTTCAAGAAACTAATTGATTGCTGCTTTACTAGCTTAAATATTTAATTGATCATTAAACAAAAAAAAAATGAATTTCCATTCATTTTTTTTATGTGTTAATGTTGGCTTATGTTTTTATATCTTCCCTTATCATCTATAATCCCCAAAGACTGCATATATTAATGCATACAACTTCATTATATAGTATTATTTATTTTTATGCGTAAAAACGAGCGGCCAATTAGTAAAGCCAGTAACTCTATTATGTGTTTCCTTCAGCTTCTTTTGGAATCCCCAAAAACGTTGCATATTTTAATGTTGGCCAAGAGATCTTGCAGCGATCTCACAACTCTGGCTGGGATCCCCCTCTCGACGACAGTTAGTTTCAGTTTCAGTTTTAGTTTCAGGTGCATTTGCAGTTGTTTTTGGCTCTGAGTGGCTGAGATTAAGTCTCGTCTCTTGGCTCTCAGGTGGCTTCTACCTTTATTGTGGCTAGATGGCTAGATGTCTGTATGGCTTTAAAGTATAAAGCTGGCCGATGTGGTGGCGCAACGCTTTGGCATGTGCATGTTCATGTGCATGACTCGAGTGCATTGTACAACATACAAAAGCAAAGGCAAACAACACACATGAACAATTGCCACAACAAGCAGCAGCAGCCAACGGGCAACGGGCAACGGCAACAATTTGTGGCTTGTTTGGCTTTTGGGTTGGGCTTTTGGTTTGTTTTTGTTTTGGTTTTTCTTTTATTTTTTTCATTTTCATTTTCATTTCTTTCTGTTGTTTGCTAAGTGAAAAGCCTTGTTTTGTTTTCCAGTAATTTTCACCATTAGCCATTTGGAAGCAGCTTTTGTTTGGGGTTCAACAGTCAGTCAGTCGTTTTAAAGCAAAGGTAATGATTTAATTATGTGGCGCCCACGCAATCAAATCAGTTTATTGATTTTTTCCTTTCACCGAATGCTGTTTTCCTTGTACAGTGGGCACTTGATAAGGGTGAACTTGGGAATTAGAAGTTCAAAACTTTAAAAGTTCAAAAAACTTAATTCTAACACACATTTATGAATTATTTTAGTCAAAAATTGTACTAAATAATTAAAAAAAAACCTAAACCGTTTGAAAAATGTTTTAAAAAGCTAGAATGTAATTTTTAATATTTAAAATTTTTGCAAATTGTAAGATTAAATATTTTTATTACTTAATAAGTAACTTAACTTAATACAAATATTTCAAGAATTTATTTAACAAGTTTCAACTATTTTTGTAATATATATTCTTATTCTAAAATATAAAATTGCACACTTTTAATTTGTTAACTTTATCGAGTATCTACTGTAAATGTCAAATTAAATTTCGTATTTCTTCTACACATTTTTCTTCTTCTTTAAATTGAATTTGGCAACGGTAAACAGGAGAATAATAATAATAATAATAATAAATATACAAATGTTTGAAAACTCCTTTCACTTTTTTGAAAAGTTGAAACCAATCCGTCGTTGTTGTTGTTGTTGGTGTCGTGCAACGAAGCATTGCCTGCAGCAGCAGCAGCAGCGTCGGCAAACTCGCAGAATGTTTGCCACATTGCCACAGATACTACAGATACAGATACACGCGGCAAGGTGGCATTTCAGAGTTCCACTGACACAGAGACCAACTAAAGCGCAACGCAAAAACGCAACGCGAAGCGAAACGAATCATAAAAACGAATCGCAAGCAAACGAGAAACGAGCCGAAGTACCGAGTAGTATCTGCCAGATACAGATACAAATGCAAAGCCAGCGTTGAACGAACTTTCGCATGTTGCTTGTATGTAGTTACAGCTACTAACCTTTCCGAGAAGTGTATTTAGTACACCAAGAAAAAACAAGAGAAGAATTACTGATGATATAGGGAAAAGATATAATGAATGTAAAGAAGATAGAGATACAAATATGAATGCAGATAGAGATATAGATAGAGATACAGAGAGATAAAATATTAAATGGTTAAACTAAAGAGAATGATATACTATGTTTTCTACCTTTCTATCTTGTATTTGTACTATATTAACATTAAAAATTAATTTAACGCTTACTTAATAGGCTTCTCTGCCTTCTGAATGTTAGTTCAAGACACATTCCTTGATCCAGAACCCCACTCAAGTCGTATCTAACACGAAAATGCTTGGCCAAGCGCAACAAATGTATCTGCTAGGTAGCTAGGTAGCTAGGTAGACTCGGTCGGATACAGAGAGAGAACTATAATTGAAATCGGGTTTCTATTTTTACGATTATTTGATGATTGTGATGGGTGCGCACTCGAGTGGAGCTGAGCAGAGCAAAAAGCGAAGGCGAAGGCATCGGCTCATGTCTAATAAGCAGATTACGCAGCTCGCACTTGAATGCCCACACAGCGGCCAATCCTCGACAGAAACTCAATAAGAGCCACTTCTTCAGCCTCAAGAATCTGCCAAATTAAACAAAGAGAAAAAAAAACGTAAAGCTAAAGCAATACCAAAAATTAAAGAGATTCAGAGCATGCTTAATTTATATCTGACGTAACTTTCTTGGATTTATAATTCATTTTACAATTTTCTTTCGTCCAGCGAAATGAAACATTTTTCCCTGTTGCATAACCGCTGTCTTTAATTTTTTTCTTTTTAACGATCTATTTGAAATGGCAGCCACGTAGCTGTCAAGAGTTGTTGTCACGTCGAAGAAAGTGAAATTACAAAATTTGAAAAATCGAACAAGAGACCTAAAAAAAACAAAAGTTGAGCTGTGAAAAGGGCAGACACTCGCCGGCAGGTCAAATTCCAATAGTCCAGATTCGATTTATGAGCGAACGAACCTCAATGAAAACTACTGTCCATTGTAGATTCCCGATTTCCGATTATATAGATTTGTACACTGCAGATTGTGCAGGTGATTATAGTGCAGTGCGATCGTGATATGTTGGGGCCATTAACCGATTTGGCCTGCACGTGCTGGCCGGAGGTACTGGCACTCGGGCACTCTGGCACTCTGGAACTCAATCATCTTCAACATCATCTGAGCGGCGGTGATTAATGATGATAAGGCACCGAAAAGTGCACACCAGACCCGGATTAATAAGTACTCACGCTTACATACAGTTTATACATAAGATGTAATAAGCAATAATTTTTTTCTGAATTTTGTTTGTGCAAGCAATTTAATTTTATTTAATTCCAGCGTCTTGTCGAAAGCTGTTGCCGAGTCTCTCTGCCATCTCAATTTTTGTATTTTCTTTATTGTATTATTTGCTTACATACTACATGTACTATATAATACATATATGAACCTATATATGCATGTATATAATGTTTAAGCGTCGTCTTCGGGGCAATAAACCCTCACCGACTTTTGCACGCTGACATATAGAGAGTGATGATGATGTGCTGGGATCGAAGCAGATGATGGGGGGATAGATAGGGGAAAAGTAAAAACACGATTATTAAATTGTTATTTAAATGAGATTTAGGATGGCCCAAATCTTGAGCACTTAAGGGACACTTAGCGGAGGCAACATAAATCAGATGTTGGACTTTTTTTTGTTGTGATGAGCGATGATGAGTTAATTGCCTTGTTTGTGTTCCCCAGCTAGTGATGAATCAACCTCGCGATCATCTGGGCCAGGCAGGCAAATCCCAATCGGTATTAGTCAGCCAACAACTCGACCCACATCTCGTGGCAGGTATTTCTGATCACAAAACAGTTTTGTGGGTGGTCTCTGTTGGTTCCACCTCTTTCTCTCTGAACTGCAATTGCAGTTTGCAATTAATGGCATCCGTAGTGACATCTCGCAGAAGCTATAAACTGGTACACCTTTTGGAGATACTTTTTTGTATTCGTGCTAAACAAGCGGGCTAATCCGCACCTGAATCTGGCACAATTGCCAACTGTTGATACAACTGTTTTTCCCCCTATTTATATATCCATACTTTACTTTATATATAGATACAGATTGTTTCAGTTGACATTTTTATATATATATTTTTTTTTTAGCTTACCTGGCATGTTCCAATTAGTTGCTATATTCTCTGTGTGTTGTTCTCGTTCTCTTACCTTATCAATCTGCCAGCGGAAATAGTGTATATCTTTCTTTTTTTTGGGTGTCGTTAGCGGAAGTAAATTGAAGCCATGGAAAATTTTTAAGCCGAAATTTTGTTGACTCAAACAGGTTGAAAATTATTTAGAAAGGTGCTGAATAAGTCAAGTTTTAAGCAGGGAAACTAATTATGATAGAAAGAAACCAATTAGAATGGCAGACAGACAGTTAAAGCTATTTAATCTTAAAAATATATTAAAAATCAATATAATAATGTTAATACTTATATTTAATGTAGATCAAAAGCTTTAATTTAAAATTTTTAGCTAGTAAATAGAGTAAAATCAATCAGATTAGGTCAGAAATTTGCTCTTAAAATCTGTAAAAAATCTAGAACCTAATTCATAATTTTAAGAACTATTTAAAACACTCATTAGTCAATAATTAATACATTAAATAAACCTCGAATTTCTATCTATAATAGACTACTTAAGACTGCCATAAATATACATACTTACTATGATATATGGCTTCTCCAGGGCCTATGAAGATTGATTAGTTTTGTATGAACAATGCATTTTTTTTTTTTTTTTTTTTTTGTGGAGAAACCAAATCTCATTTGAAGTGCATCCCCCTTAGACAAAGGTATTGTTTTTTCCAACTGTCTGTCTCTCAACTTTGTATATAGATACATATATTAACTTGATTTGAGCAGATGCTACATTGATTCGATTCCCAGGAAGCAATTGATAGTGGCTAAAGAACAGTTTTAGTGGCACGAAACCATTTATCAATTTTAATTACAAACGAAATTTCAACGTTTTTGTTGTTTCTGCTTTTGCTGTTGCCCTGCCTTTCAAATGTCGAAGCAAAAACAAGGGGAACTCGGCTGTAGGCTGTTGCTTCAAGGCCTGGCGAACGCCGCACACATCGAAAGTGTCTCGGAGTTTCGATGTAAGCGATTTTAATTGATTCCGAGTCAAATTGCCATTAACTGATAGATGGAAGGCACGTCGACAGAGCAGGTAGAAATAGAAAAAAAAAAAAACACACACGCACACACCCTACTAAATCCGCATGCCGAAACTTCATTACTATTCTGCCGAGTCTGTTTACTTGTATTGTATCCCATGGATACTCGGATACTTAGATACTCATCGTCACATTGCTGTAATTATAAGTTGCATGATTCTGAAAAGTCACGCTAGAAAACAATGAGCAGTCAAAAAAGCACAAACGAAAAAGAACAACAACCGAACAGCACTCCAGACAACACACATAAAGCACATAAAAATGATATCAAAACTAGGTTCGCCATTTTCAAAGCCATCAACAATGAACGAAAAAAAGAAAAAAAGGAAACTTTAATAAAAAATAGACAAGAACTACGCAAAAAGACGAGCAACGAAAACAAAACAACACCATTTGCAATTGAAAGTTGGTTGTTTATCTGTTGGCTTTAATCGCTTAATTGAAATCAGTTGATACGCTAAGCGAAATTAAATTTATCTCAATTAAAGCCACCATAATAGTTAACAGCAGCAAGGCAAATAAATACCATTTTAATCTCGGATTAAAGCCAAAATAAATAAACTAAGAGTGTAATCAAAAATCAAATCAAAACACATAGAGCTCTTAATTAAGTTCAGGCCACTGGGGTTGTATGAATTACAACTGCAAGTCTTAAGCAGCTATAATTAATTTAAATTCTTTGTATAACAAAAAAGACAAAAATTCCTTTTCATTGCAGGTAAATATTTTTCCGTCTGCATCGAGCAGTAAAGTAACAAAATATTTAGCAAATATTATGACACCAAAAAACAAAGCTAAGGAAATAATACAAAAACTCTCGTACAATTTTTGTCAAGAAAAATATTTGCACAAATGGCACTTATTCTTTCCATCTGTGTCTGTTATTTTTGTTTGATCAGAATCTTTTCGCGTTGACGAATTGAATTTGCGGAGAGCGGATATGGTTTATATACTCTAATATATATAGTATATTCAAACGACTCTGCTGGTTCCCCCTAATTTCATATCTATTAACTAAATCACAAACAATTTTCCCTATTTTTTTGTTGTATCTTTTGGGCGGTAACTTTCTATTTTTCAATCTGTTTTAATGAACTTCAATTAAATGGCTTAATCTAAATTTGCCCAATCTCAATTTGTATTGTAATTTAACTTTGTGCGAATAATTAAGTTCTGAAATTTTTATTATCAGTACAAAACACGAGTTGCAAATGGGTCTTTTTTTTATGGGGTGGTATTGTGATTGCATAATCTAAGCTGTGGTTATTGGGCCTCCGAAAGTCGTAACCAAAAAGCCGAGAAAAGAAAGACAAGCCCACGAAATGAATTAAATTAACCGAGAGTGCCGGTTGTCCAATCAAATCCAAATCAAATTTAGACGACTCTCTACCTCTGTGTCACGTTTCTGTCTCGGTTCCACACTTTTTTGACACAGAAAATGAGGAAAGGAAAATTAAACCCGACCAAAGTAGAGCTTCGCCGCCAGACAAGCAAAACCGAAAGTTAAGAAGCTCCGAACTGCGGCTGAAAGGTGAAGCGCAAAACCAATAAAAGCTAGATAGAAAAGATACAAAGAAAAAAATAAAAAAGAAAAAAGAAAGAAAGGAAGCAAGTTAGTTTTTAGCTTAAAGAAATTCAATTTCCGCCTTGTCATAAACAGCAAAGGGCTAAACACTTCCGATCAGCAGTTTTTCAATGCAATTACCAATGCAAATATTATATGCATACTAGGCTTTAAATACTTTAACTATATGGGTATTTTAATTATTAAATATGACAATGACTAACAAAATAAATTTTACAAATGACAAATTAAAAATCTTCAAGTTTAAATACGTTGAGGCATAACGCTTGAGATAGTTTTTAGGAAACTTTACTATCTTAAAAATCCATCTTAAACACTTCACAAAACCCTTAACTTTCTGAATTTTAAACCTTAAATAAACCCCCAAGTTTCCTTAATATTTTCAAAGAGCATTCACATTTTCGTTTTGGTTTTATTTCAAGTTTTTCTTCGATTCTTGGGCGCTGGTCGCCGGCACTTTCATTTTCAGTCTGGCTTGGTAATGCTCCGAGTATGTGAAGCTATGCCAAAAACGCAAGTGTATCTGAATCTGATTTCTGATTTCTGATTTTGTCCGCGTGTTTGACGCTGGATTCGAATCGAATGGAATGGAATTGAAGTGAATTGAATGCGTATTTGAAATGTCGGTCGAACTGGTTTTGGGGTTTGGGGAATTCGTAGTCGCTTGGCATACCAATTAGTTGCGATTTGCATTTGCTAGGCGATGGGTCTAGAATTTGGCCACCACACACTTTCGTTTCGGCATTTGCAGTTGAAGCTTTTGATGCCCAACGGAATGGCGGAACTGAAGTATCTGATCTTTTGGCCAACTGCACACCAACAGGGTGCCGAGAGCGTGAGAGATACAGATACATTCGCAATGGACACGGCTTATTGGGTCAGGGTCGCCCTGAATGAGTCTGCGTCTTGCCAAACAGCCAAGACATCATCAGCAGCCACAGATACAGATATAGAGGCAGACAACACAGCGGCTAACAAACAGCTAAGGCAGCAGCGTAGCAGCGGTAACAACAATAGCATTAATAATGGCAACAAGCTTGGCCCGACTTCGACCTCAGCTCTCAGCGTTTTATATTATATTTCTCGTATGCGCTGCCGCTGCTGCTGCCGCTGCAGTGCAAGATGGCTTTGTATCTGCAAGATACATTAACGCTTGCTTGCCTCAATGCTACCGCGAGTATTACTTTTTTTAGGCGTCCATCACGAGCGAATAGGCATTAATCAAGCAATATCCAAAACAACCTTTCAGAAACCCCCAAAAGAAAACGAAAACAAAATTGTTGCCAAACGGTTTTCGTTCAAAGTTTTTGGTAAATTATAACATTGAGACCCCCAAAAACAGACAGTTATTCTGCCCCGAAATAACGGTAAAGCTAATGAGGCAATATTATGAATATATATTATACAGCGTGCTCGTATTTATTATGGCATCGAAATTTTTGCATTCATCTCATTACGGTTATTATAAAGGCCAAACGCATCCCAATTCAAATGAGCTGAGAGCAGGCGAAACAAGTATAAAATATATATATATATACTATATTAAGTAAACATCAGATAAATACCCCACATATACACACACACTGCGACTGATTATTGTTGCTATGCTTTGTGTTGTCGTCGTTGTCGCTACTAAATAATTATTATTCACATAATTTGGGTCTATTTTCGGCTCTCGATAGCGGCAACGGTCTCCCCAATTAACATAACACTAATCTCTGCGCACGAGACGGATTTGGAATAGGAATAGGAATAGACCTTATCAGCAGAGGGCCGCCTTTTTCCTGCTTATCTGAAAATGTTTCGGTTTTGTTTTCTTATGTTTTCAATTTTATTTTCCTTTGTCTTGAAGTCAGAATTCGTATGGAAACCAAAAATAAACGAATTTGATTGTTAGATGTTTTCGGATTAAAAAAAACCCAATTTTCTGAAAAATAATACAAATAAAAAAATTAAAAATAAGCTTCATATAATATCAATAAAAAGAAAATCTTTGATTTGTTTTTAAAAAGAAAAAGGTTGAACATTCTAGATTTCGGTAATTTAAAAAACTAGGATAGTAAAATAATAAACTTTGAATTTTTTAAAACCAACTTCCCACTCTTTTTTCTCTCAGTGCATACTTAAAAAGCAACAGCAACAAGTGAAGTGCTGCTTGCTGCATACAAAATAATGAAATCGAAAACTGACGGCCTGCAAAAATGCATTACAAAAATGGCATAAAAGCGGCTCACACGCAAACACATCACACATACACACACACACACACCTGCCAATAGACAAACTTGCGCACCTAGTGCTGCTGCTTCTTCTTGATCGCTTTATCAGCTGAGCGAGCAGCACCCGCATATTGCAGAGACAGATATAGAGAGGGAGAGACACTGCGAGAGAGATCGACCGACTAACCCACAGTGGTGTGTGCGTATGTGTGTGTGCCCTTCTAAAAAAGCCCAAGCAGCTACAAACTCACTCAAACAGCATTCCAATTCCACTCAAGCCTTGTGACGTCAGCGGCGAGCTTTTATTATGGCGCTCTCTCCCGCTTGGTCGCCAATATTCTAAGCGCGACAGCGACGCCGACAGAGGTAGCTCCGCAATGGGGAGCAAGCACAGCCAGTCGGCGACGTCAACGTCAAATGGTTTTCGAACGCGCAACTTAACGGTCGTCGGCGGCCTAAGAAATAAAGAAATATAAATAAATTGTCGAAAAATAAAATACAATATTGCCTAAAATACATCAAGTTGTGTAATTAAAGGTTCAAAAGTGCTATAATCAGAAGAAGAAGTGAATGTGCTTGTGATTTTCAAAAGAAATTAACAACCAGACGCGCGAATTAATTTAAAATCGGAACGGGGGAAAAATCGGAGTCGCTTAGTCGCGTTTAGTAGGCGCCAATTGGGCACCCGCAGTCGTCGTCGCCGCCGCCCATTGCCTCCTTTTCCTAGTCCTCCTGCTGCTTCTCGTTCGATGGTGATGCGGTGCTAAAACAAAATCCACACGGAATCCATATTTGTTTTTTGCCTCACTTACTGTACACTCGGTACGTTAAAAAAAAAAAAAATAACTAAGCCTTTACACTTGTTTCTCCCGTGTATATAATATACAGTATCTGCTTGTGTGTGTGTCTGTGGGCTTTGAATTTTCGTGTAAGAGACTTTCTGCCATTGTTGGACTTTTGTTTGCTGCTTTCCTCAGCGGCGAAAGAGTGTAGTGAGAGAGAAAGACAACAACAACGATTTTCACTTTTATTTGAGACCAGTCTAGGCCAACACTAAAACATACACACAGAGCACGCACAGCACTCACGTACAAGAGCGCTTGCACCTGTTTGCATGTTGGCGTGAGGCAGCTGCAGCACACTGCCACTGAATCACCGTTATGATAATGTTAAAGCTAATGATAATGATGATAGTGCATTTACAAACTACATACAACTACAAAGTTTGAAGTTTACGAATTTAGCCACAGAAGTTGGTGAAAATTACACCGCTAATTTGCTGGTGTATTTACCTAAGAGAGTGTGTGTGTGTGTGCGTGTTAACTTAATTGTGAAATTAAATTCTACGGTTTGGGGAAAAGGATAATATTTGATGAAATAGAGTTGTAGAATTAAATTTTCATTTTGAAATCGTTGAAACCAAACTAGCAAGCAAAAGTCTTTCGAAACTATAAACTATAGAAAGTAATTAACAGAAAAATTATCAAATTTTAATTTGATTTTCACAGTTTGTCTAAGCCATTAACTAGCGCAGCAGTGTTAATTTAATTTTGAAAGGGAGAAAACTAATGGTTACCTGGGGAGTTCCCGGCTGCAGATCTTCAAGGGCGAATTCTTCACAATTTCGATTGTCGATTGCCTCATGAAAATGCAGTTTAAACAATTACAATAAATACATGACAGCAGAGTGCGACGGCAGCGGCAGCAATTTGTGTTGTGCGCGGCGGAGACGTCAATAGCAATTAATAAATAACTAATTGTCCGGCAGAAAAAAAAAAACAAAGAAGCCAGACTTTTAACTGGAACTGAGTGAATAAGAATATGCTCGTGTATATACCCAATACCCCCATTCAGAAGTGTGAACCCAGCCACGCGGCAGTTCTCTCGACGCGGCTCTCGGTTCCCAAGATGCAAAGATCAGCGGCACCAGGGGGGACCAAAACAAATTTAAGTTATATTACCCAATTCACACGAGAAGCGACCACAAATTAATGCACTCGCCCTCGTGGGTTTAAAGCGCAGACAGTGTTGTCGGAATTTTTGGTGGCTATATTAGCAGGGGAAAATAGATTATTATAGATAGTAGAAAATGCTATAACACCAAGTCTTGAAATAGCTTTAAATTAAATTTGATTAAATTTATTTCCGGTAGTATAATACGAAACCTGTCTAAAAAAATGAAAGCCAGACTAATTGAGCGAAATTATTAAGTTTAAATAAATAGTTTTCAGATACTTTGATCCCAAAATAATCTAATAATGTATATTTCTAATGGGTTTATCAACTAAATTTGACCTTATAAACTAAACAAAAATAATTGGAACTTTCCAAATATAGTCACACATATAATCATTATCATAAGGCAATAAAAAAGGCGATAAGCAATTATTGCATCAGCTTTAAGCGCAATATTGTTAAATAATAGAAAGTAGATAACCTAAAGTTGAAAGTTTGCAAATAACCGGATACAGTCTTGTACTTTGTACAAAATTTCCTAAAATAATCCAATAATTTTTAGCTAAAGAGTCAGCACTGCTCTGATCTTAGTTTATATTTTTCTTTACTTTTTACGTGTGAATGTATTTTTTTTTTTTATATATATTTTGTTTCTACAGAGAAGCCTTCAGTTGGATTTGCATGCGACTGGGTGACAGACTATATATTGTGCAAATCGGCAGGTCGTCCGAAATCGGTACGCGCGGCATATTCTCGGGGTTAACTAAGTTGTTTTGAACTGTGTGTACTGTGTGTGAATCATGCGATCCGAAGAGTCTATTTGAATTTGAATTTGAATTGTATTATGGCAATCGGGCAAAGTGGCTTCCTTAACTCGTTCATCCATCTATCGCCCGTATATACACACATACTATAACTATATTATGTATATATATTTTGTGGTCGGCGGCCAGTTATGCCAGAAAATTTAATTCTTTCTCTTTTTTTTTTTTTTTTTTTGTGAGTGAACGCACAAACAAAATGATAAAAAAAAGAAAGAAAAAACGAAAAAACGAGAACCCAAAACTCACACATATGCACACATTAGCTAGCGCACAGATAAAACTTATACAAGAGATAGAGCTAAACGATATAATAGCCCATGTATAACAGTAGCGCAAAACGGAAGGCAAAAAATCGGGGGATGGGTATAGGGAACGAGTCTATGAAGGAGAATAGGAATGGTAGGGAATTTTTGGGGGGGAACCAAAATCGAAATAGAAAAATAAAAACCGAAAATAAGAGACTGAACACAGAAACAGAAACAGCATTCAGTATCAGAGAAACGTCGCCTGCTCGATAACAACGCGGAACTTTCGTCTCGGAACATTTTTCGATCCGATACGATACGATCCAATTCGGTGCGATGCCAAAAAACGATGTCGATGTTGTTATTGGGAGAACAACAGGCAGAAACAATCAAATAAAACTGTGAGCAGGCACACACTACGAAATAAAAATAACAAAAAAAAAAACGTGAAATAAAATAAGCAATAAATAGCACAGAATTTAATGTTTAGCGCGTAGGCCGCACTCACACACAGAGGAATAAATTTAGCGAATTTAAAGCAAATTAATTAATTAAAAGAAGCCCCCGGGCGGCATTTGGCATTGGCTAGATAAAATGGCAAAAATAAATAAATAACAGTGACAATATCATGATGATGAAACGACAAAAAGACAACAAAGAGCAAAACATAGAAAAAAAAATATAAAAAAAACAGAGTGCGCAGGTTGATAAATTTGGAAACAGAAGGGAATACACTACACGCTCTGAAAAGCAAAATAATAAACAAATTGGCCTTATAGTTTACAGGAAATTAAAAGAAAAGACTAGAAAAGTACTGTTTGGGACTTGAAGTATATTGAGATACTAAAAAATAGATATTTTATTATATTTTTAAAGTATTATTTTATTAGTATTTGAGCATTTTTCCCCCTGACGATTTTTCAAAACCATCAACCGAGGCTTTTGAATAATTATCACTTGCTTTTTAACCAGACTTCATTCGTTTGACCTCGACATTTCCACTTCCATCCAAAATTCCTAATACAAAATTCGGTTTTTTCCAACAAAACCGTAGAAAACGAGCCAACCGCATTAGTTACAATAACAAGAACGATGGTATTCTAACCAGCCAGCATCATCATAAGATATAATAGTTACAATTTTATCTACAGATCAATAATTGGTACGCGAATCAGCATACAAAGTTAACTCCTTTTCAGAAATCAACTAACAATCTTTTTTTTTTTCTTTTTCTTGTAATTACAGTGCGGGACACTAGACGGAGCCGAACCGTTATATCATCAGCAGCGAAGCAACAGAATGGACGTCTACCAGATCGACGATGGTTTCCACTCGGATGGCGGCACTGAGACACCGCCACCGTCGCCAAGCTCGGGATCTTCGATTGCCTCGACATCGGACCATGGATCCCTGGAGAGCGTCGACACCGGTGGGACGCAGCGGCTGGCCGTGCTCTCGTTTGAGCAGGTGAGCAAGCTGCACAATGTGATGGATGAAAAGGTGGCCATACACGGGCGCGGTAACTTTCCCACACTGGAGGTGACGCTCAAGGACCTGGTCAATCTGGTGCGCCGCAAGCTGGAGGCAGAGGTGAACGCCGGCGGCGCCGGGGTGTTAGTTAAGGACATCCGTCTCAACGGCGGGGCAGCTAGTCATGTTTTAGCCAGCGAGGATCAGCCGTACAATGACCTGGACCTGATATTCGCCATCGAGCTGAGTTCGCCGCGCGTCTTTGATCGCGTCAAGGTGGCCGTGCTCAACACATTGCTCGACCTAATGCCCGAGGGCGTCTGCAAGCGGCGCATCTACACGTGCTCCCTGAAGGAGGCCTATGTTGGCAAGATGGTCAAGGTGAATAATAACAATGACGGCGACCGTTGGTCGCTCATCTCGCTGGGCAACTCGCCCGGACACAAGAACGTCGAACTGAAGTTCGTGGACACTATGCGGCGACAGTTCGAGTTCTCTGTGGACTCGTTCCAGATAGTACTCGACTCGCTGCTGCTCTTCTACGACTGCGCCGCACTGCCCATCTCGGAGAACTTCTATCCAACGGTGGTCGGCGAGTCTGTATATGGAGACTTCCAGGAGGCCCTTTACCATTTGCAAAAGAAACTGATCTCAACGCGTCAACCGGAGGAGATACGAGGCGGCGGCCTGCTCAAGTACTGCAATCTATTGGTGCGCAACTACAAGGCCGTCGACTCGCAGCTCATCAAGACCCTTGAGCGATACATGTGCTCGCGCTTCTTCATCGACTTCCCGGACATCAATACGCAGACGACCAAGCTGGAGGCTTACTTGCGTAACCATTTCTGGGGCGTCGATGAGGAACCGCTGCAGTATCAGTACCTGATGCATTTACGCGAGGTGGTTGAGATGTCGACTGTCTGTCTAATGGGGCACGAGCGACGCCAGACGCTCCATCTCATTCAGTCGCTGGCCGCCCAGGTGCTCTTCAACAAGCAGGAGAAGCAACAGCAGGAACAGTACCAGCAACAGCAGCAGCAGCAACACCAGCAACATCAGCACCAACACCAGCAGCAGCAACACCAGCAGCAGCAACGTCAGCAGCATCAGTTCCTGGACACAGCGCAGCAGCAACAGCAGGCACAGACGCAACAGCAGCCGCAGCAAGCCACCACATTGACTTTGGTCTCGCAGGCGCCGCCAACGGCCCAGGCGCCGCAGACCATTTACGTGCAGCAGGCCGCTCCCGCTGCCGTCTGCTGCACGAGCAGCACGGATCAGACGGCGACGGCTGCTCCACAGACCATACAGATACAGGCCGGTCCGCCGGGACTCATCTACGCCAACGGCGTCTACTATGCACCTGTGATCCCCAGCACCATCTGCACGTGCAACTCCACCTGGCTGAGCACGTGATTGGAGCAGCAGCAACAGCATCATCATCATCAGCAGCAGCAGCAGCATCAGCAACAGCAACAGCAACAGCAGTTCCAGCAGCAACATCAACAGTGGTCAGAGAATACATTGGGATCGATGCTTTTGCCTGAAACTAAAACGGAACCACCACTAGAAACAGCACCGATAGCACCATTATCATCTCATCCACAATCATCACAGTCACCGTCACTAACAGCACCCGGAACCCAAGTCCCGCACCATAACAGACCAGCAAAAAGTCAACCAACTAGCACCAGCAAAAGCAGCAAGAAGAATAAGAAGGCCAGGACTCAGGCAACAACGACGGCAGGAGAGAGCAGTACTGGAACTGAAGCATCAATAGTAGCAGTAGCAGCAGCAACCATGACAAGGACATCAAAGAAGAGCAACAAAATGGATCAGGAGGCAACGGAAGCAGCAGAACCAGGTGGAGGTGGCGGCATCACGGGCAGCTTGGTGCTGACACCTCAGCAGATCAACGGACTGCCCGTCTACAGCCAACTGGAGGACGGCGTAAGATCGGCGGCTGGAACGTACAGTGGACAATTTGCCTATTTTTATCCGCACGACGGCTCGGCGCCCAGTGTGCTGCTGCTGGGCGAGGACTCCTACCTCAACGTGACCGAGCAACAGGAGCAACAGAACAATCAACTTCAGTTTGTCTAGAAGGATGTCGAGGGAAAGGAGGAGGAGGAGGAGGAGGATGAGAGGGAAGAGGGTCATTCATGTTTGCTTGCCCTGTCTTGCCCCTGTGTATACTGTTCGATTACTGTTGTTGATTCGTCGTTATTCATTCGGTTGGCTAATTCTTTTCGTTATCCTAAGTACGATGAGAGGTCTAACTTAACAACAGCTCCTTTTCTAATGCAATTCAATCGATATATACTATATATTCAATGTGACCCGTCGACTGCAAAGAAGACTTTCCACTACCCCACAAGACACTCTTGGCACCCGCTCCTACTTTAATAATGTATACATACCTGCAGACTGAACTTTCAGCCGCTGTTAGATGTTGTAAACGAGACACATACCAACCACATTACCATCTCCGAAACAAGCCACGCCAAGAAGGATTGAAAACGATTTCGAATCGAACCTATCTATCATAATTAAGGATTGTCACTAGGCTCTCTCTCACATTACTTGTGTGTGTCTAGAACTAAATTTCAATTTGTAAAATCTAAAAAAAAAAAAAAAAAAAAAAAATACGAAGGGAAACATCGAAAAAAAAAATAATGTAATGCCAAAATTTAATCTGTTTGCTCGGTCCAAAATCGTTTTCATCTTTTCCAACTTTGCCCATGATCTTTTTTTTTTTTTGTAATAAACAAACCCCTAAAAACCTAAAGCTGAAAATTATTTAATTTTGGATATGCCTCAGCACAACCCACCCACCACCACCACCACATTGTATTTTTTTTTAATAAACAAATAGAGACACACACAAAAAAAATGATTTAGAGTCGAGCCTGTTAATTATGAATTGACCTTTTTGTAGGCCAAGTGCAGCGAGTGTTGGGCTCTCTCTTCCAGTCTGGAAATTCCAAGCAACAATCTAATTGCAGGCTGAAACGATGATAGATTCAACGATGATATATGTAAATATTAGTCAAATTTGAACTGTAGTAGAAGATGTCGGAGGAGGACGAGGATGTATCTAGGCATCGAAAGCGTTGCTCAATGAAATTCAATTCACAAAACACAAGAAACTGAAATAAATGTAAAGTAATTTGTAGAAAATCAAGCAACAAAACCGATAAAAAAAATATATAGGGAAAAATCTCTGAGAAGTGTAATATTTTGTAGAACATTTTCGGTGTGTCAAGCAACAGCAACATATATGTGAATGATTGATTGATTGATTGGAGTATTTGCTAATGAAAGAAGAAGGTTAACTTCAGTTGGGTGATAATGTATGAATGTTTAAATAGATATATAAATTTATATATATTTATGAATATGAAACATAAATATTCTCTAAACAACAACAAAAAAATATTTATACTTTGAATGCTACAAACGAAATGGAAACAACAAATATAAAACCCTCAAGAAGTGTTTGCTTTATGTGTAAGTCTCCTCTTTTTGCAATTGCAACAAAAATACAAGAAAATATATAAATATGTCTAAATGTATTCACATAATGCCCGATAAATATATAAAATATATATTTATATTCACAACAAAATGAAAGACAAACAAACGGTCCACGATGATGATGTTGAATGACGTTGATGATTACGATGTTTCCTCTCTGTGTGCATTCTTTAAGAACTTTTTACCAATTACACACACACACACAACACAACCACACCACACACACGCAACACACACACACTCTTTTGTATAATGTTAACCCCCCTGAACTTGTGTTTTGAATTTATGTATTAACTTTAGTTTAAACATTGTGACATAATGTACGATGTACGCTGTATGTATGTGTATATATCCAGATTATCTAATGCATATTCGACAAGGTCCAAAGCCAACGTATTCCAATTTGCAGTCTGCAAAAACATTTTACTTAGTGCAAACTTTAAAACGTGAAGAAAACCTACAAAAAAAAAAAAAGAAACAAACACTGAAAACTGAATACTGAAACCGCGATACTAAAACTGAATCAAAATCCTAAACCAAAAAGAAAAAAAATTACAAAAAAATGGAAGAAAGGAGGAGGATGAAGCGAAGGGAAACTGTCGGTAGAATTCTTTGGTTTTGCCAGTTGCAGGAAAGAAAAGGGTTTATTTTTAATATATTTGGGTCCCACAGCAAAATAATGCCTGGGTTTTACATACAATACAATACAATACAATAACAATAAAATATAGATATATACACATATATATATATATATTATTTAGATATATGTTAGTTGGATAAGCCTGTAGAGAAGTGGACATTTTTTGAAATATCTCTAGCATGTAATTTTAAATTTATACATCTACATCTACATATATATACAGATAAAGATACCAGATACAAGATACAGATACCAGATATAATTGTAAATTCAAGCAAATCAATCAACAATCCATTGAGATTTGTATATAATATATACTTAATTACGTATATCTAATTATTATACCAACACACACACACACACCAAACACACCCCAACGCTCACACACACACACACAACCAAAACACACACCCAAAACACACCCACACACAACAATATATAAATATTACTTACATATTACATTATATCTATAAATGATAATAATAATAATGTATCTATATCTATACCATATACAAACAATTACCATACATATTACTTCTGTGCGCTTCTTGCGATCTAAGGAATTTCAATAAAAACAAACAAAAATACCTAAAAAGTATAAAACCAACGAAAAATGCAAAAAAAAATACACAAAAAAAAACAAAAAATATAAATCCCCGCTCAAGCATTTATCACTCTCGGTTTTGGGGAATGGTGCGGTGGGATTGGGAGGGTATTGGACACACACTGCCGGGGCTCGAGAAGTTCGTTGGCAGATTCGCCATCTATAACCAGTTGGCCATTCCATTCCATTGGACGACGGCGACGACCAACTGTTTCCTCCTTTCCAATTTTTATGGCTAACATCTGCCGATTATGAGAGAGGCGACTCCGATGGAGACGACACACCGAAGTGCATCCACATCCATGGCCTGGGACTAGAGCTCCAACTCGGACTACAACTTCATCTTCATCGTCGTCGCTTTCGCTTCTTCTGCCGCCCGGTTTCACTTTTTCTATGAGAGTACAATTTAATTCGCATGTGTTTTTCGGGTAATTGTATAATTTTTTGTTTTTCTTCAACAACTGCAGCCGTCTGGCTATATTATATGACCCATGAAGATGTTGATAGGTTGGAAATATGACAAATACACATTGGATTGGATGCCGCCGCGACCGGCTCAGGTGAACGGTGGTGGTTTGCCATGCGGCAGCGACTTTATAGTTGGCATCTCTGGGATATTGGTGATTTATGCATTTTGATTAGCCTGTTAATGGCCCAAAGAGTTTTTTGCGTGCCTGAAACGATACTAAGCGAGCCAAAAATAGATAACAAGTCTATGCATATGAGCGCCAGCCAACGGCAGCAGGCATACACATAGCACAAAACAAATAGCTGGGGCCCAAACACCTGCTTATTAGTGAATAGATAGGTTAATATATGTTTTTAGCAAATCATTAAAACTTCAAATAAAGCTCAAGACAGGACTGACTTGAGGCGTATACTTAATTTTCTGAAAATGAGTCTTTTTGAAAAAATTAAGTATACGCGCCATGTGGCTGGAGAAGCTTTTAAAAAGCTTTTTGTTTTATGCCAGTTAGCTTTTGTCTGCCATTTGACAAGCTCTTGGTATTTATTTAGTATGTTTTTTTATTTATTATTCTGTAGATTATTTTTTAAATTTATTTTTAACCGGGGGAAGTAACGTAGATCAGTAAAGTCAGCAAAGAAAAGTGATTAAGTTAAAGCTCTTCTTTAAAAATTAACTAATTTTTTTTTTATTAAAAAAAACTAAATATCTATAGCTTGCATAAAAATAATTGTGTACAAATTTGGAATACTGAATATATTAAAAAAATCTTGCACATATATTTTAACACAAAAGTCACAATTTATGGTATTTTAAATATATAAAACTCGTAAACTAGTTAATTCCCGTACTACAGCTGAGGCCACACTGCCAAGTCAAGTTTTCGAAAGTTTAAAGCTGGCCCAAAAGCTCTCGCCAACTTCAGTGTCGAACGACGCGGATTTCAGACGAGAAGTGGCCCAGAGCAAGAAGAAGCGATTAGAGCCGATTTTGTGAGCCACACAGAAACTTGCAACACACACCAAAAACACTTACACACAGACACAAAACACCCATACACCCAAACGTTGTGCACAAAAGTGGAGTTGAGAGACACTGAGCGAAACGGGACGCGAGACAAAAAGTGATTTGCGAGTGCGCCGCAGCTGCTACAAGGAGTTGGAGTTTGATTCATTGATTGACGGAAACCGAGTGCGTAAAGCCCGTAAAGTTGGGATTGCAAATACACACACGTACACCAGCACACCCACCCACCCACATAAACACATACAGAGAAGCGCGCGAGGGCAGAGTTACCTGAGCGACCGCCGCCGCCGCGCCTACCGCGTTTTCCCTTATCTTACACCCCCACCTCGCCGCCTCGCGCCCGCTTCGAGTATCTGTGTGAGTGTGTTTGCGTACGCCTGAGGAGTACAGGGTGTGTGTGTGCGTGTTGTCTTTTGGTGTTTTCATTTTGAAAAAAAGTTGTGTGTGCATTTTTTTGAAAATTGAAAAGAAAAAAGAAAGAAAGCTAAAAAAGTAAGAAAGAAACGAGGCCAGTTGCCAGCCGTTGCCTGGATCCTCCTTTGCGGGGGTTATACAATAACCAGTATTTTGATTTTATTTTTGTGGAAAAGCCGTAAGCCGTAAGCAGGAAAGCGTTCTTTTATTACGACAGGGTGAATATAAATACAAAAAAACCTAACAGCACACACACACACATCGAAGCAATTACTGAGAGACACGCGCACACAGTCGCACGTTTTGAACAGAAACAGAAACAGAAACAGAAAAAAAAAAGTGGAATAACCTTCAAGAGCCGAGCTTGTGCAACTTCTACTTGCTATGCCACTAATTATTTATGATTTCGGTTTAATAGCGAGAGCTTCGGCTTCGCCGTTGGCTTTGCCAGTCCCAGTGGGTGGCTCTCTA
The DNA here is from genome assembly GCF_030179895.1 of Drosophila kikkawai. Lineage (NCBI taxonomy): Eukaryota > Metazoa > Arthropoda > Insecta > Diptera > Drosophilidae > Drosophila > Drosophila kikkawai. The sequence continues at coordinate 17,608,572 of NC_091729.1, read as the reverse complement.
AGTTCATTCAGTGACAGGTTTATTCACTGACAACATTTACCTCGCAGCGGGAAATGCTGCTCTCAGCCCCCATTTTCCACACACACGAACACCAGCTTCAGCTTCAAGCTCAGGCTCGAGCTCCTTTGGCCCCCGCATTCGTACGTGCTGCAACATCGGCTGCGAATGCATTAGGAATTTATACGAAAAATACATAAATAAGCGAGTGGCGAAGCATTTTGATTGAGCTCAAAGAACCGGACCCCAAAAATAAAAAGAAAACCTGCCAGCTTTCACCACTGCCATTTCCTTTCCCCCCCCCCCCCCCTTGGGGCTTTTCCTTGTGCCTCTTCTTCTTCTTTTTCTGTGTGCTGAATATCAAATATGACTGCAGTTTGGCCCCATCAAGCCATCAATCCTCCTCTGGAACCAGCTGCGAGGGTTACAGGCATGGCTGCATGGCTGGCTGGCTGGCTGGATCCCCTCGAGGATGGCGGTTAATTGCCAGTGCAATGTCCAACTCAAACCCTCGAGGCTAGCCAGCCCGAGCGCAGCTCCATTATCAAACGATAGTGAAATTGCTCAGAGACAGCCAGGGAAAACGCTTTGGGCCCAGTAGTTGGCTGTAAAAGGTCATAATTTGAGTTTCGAAGCCAAATAACTAGTTAAATGTTTACCATTGATATGTAAAATTAACTTTGGAACTCTAGGAATTGCTTAAAAAGCTTTTTCAGTACTAGTTTTTGTTTCAAGTTTAAAGTTTTATTAGAAAAGTACTGCGCATTTCCAATTCAAAGACTGGTTTTAGTTTTGTTTTTAATTTCATATTTCATAGATTCCCTTTCTATATTCATTTTTAACAATCTTTCAAACAAAATTTGCTGGTAAAACTGAAAAGACAGGCAGACCTATGATAAAAATCTAGTTACTTAAGTTCGTGCCATAAATCTCTTTTCAGATATGAAAAAAACGTGAGCCAGCTGGGTTCCGTACATTTTTAGATAATGGTACTTTTTCCGTTTTAAGCTGCTTTAAGTTTTGTACTCGTATTTTATATTCCCAACTAAATTTTATATTCCTAAATAAGCCGATGAGCTACAGATACTTTCAGATACTTTGCTTATTTCTATAAAACTCATTGAACTTGTACCACTCTGACCACTCTGTTGGCCCCACTGTGCACCTCATTCCAGCAACTGACAATTATTAATAAGCGTTTTAGCATTTGCCGCTGCCATACAATATGTGTGTGTACTCAGCACACATAAACACACACATGTTTGTGGAATTTCCTTAATAGAAATGTAATTTCCCCCCTAACCAATCGGCATTATAGCCGTATATTGGAGTTATTGTGCTCGCCTGGGCCAGCTTATTGGGGTCATTGGAGCTGGCCGAGCACGGCATGGACAATTACCGAGTGAAGCTATTGTTCCGACATGCCAAAGCAGGGTATTTGACCATCCATTTAATGCTCCGGCAATCGCCATTATATAAATGCATTCGCCGCGGATTGTGGTTTGTCGTAGGAGAAGGATGGATATTGGTATAGACCAACCAAGAAGCTTCGGGCTGACTGCTGCAAATTATAATTAGTTTTTGGGGGGAACCTGTGCGACAATTTGACACAATTTGGTGGCAGATAATGCCCAGAAAATTGCTGCAATTTGTCGCTAACAATGGCGGGGTGGTGCGCTGGATCGGGAACTGGGAAATTGGGAAATTAATCTCGGTGACGTCAGGGCCCTGTATTGTTGTTGCCAAACACTAAGCCGAGAATCGGCTGGCCGGGCGGGCGGGCCATTGGCTAATGATTGGAACGCTATATGGCTATATAGTCGCGACTGGCGACGAGGTTAGGCCTTGCCTATGACGCATCCGAAGTAAATATAAACAACAAATATTTGGGCGGCGGTGACTTGACGCTAAAATTCCAAAGATACACAAATCGGGGACCGCTTCCCGACTGGCACTGTGTGTTTCGGTGGCGGGATTGGATTTGCTTTTTGGCCCGTCTCTCTCTCTATCTGGGGCCAGCCAGAGAGATCAAAAGGCAAAGGACAATGCCAACAACCTGCGCACATATAGAAGCGGCACACACGCCGTATACTTAATGTGTGTGTTCGTTCGGTTTCGCTCCGTGCCAAGCGCAGCCCAGTTGGATTTGCTTGGCACTCCGGTGGTAATGCCAATGCTGCTACTACTGCCACTGCCACTGTCGTTGCCCCTGTAGTTTTACATGCCCCACGACGCCAACAAAATCCAAGTATTTTGTATTTTTTGCAACACTTTTTTTCTTTATTCTTTCTGATTTTTTTTTTTTTTGTTTTTTTGGAACATGCCCAGCTCGACAGAGGCCTTGGCATGTGGGCGACAATTTCGCATTTATTATGCAACAGTTTGGCGGATTGAGCGTGTAGCGTAAACAAACTTGCTGGCAGCAATTCTTGCCGAAATGAGAACGGGTGGCGAAGGGCATCGCGTCGAGAGCCCCATAACGAGGCCCATATATGTAGGGAGAAGGTGACAGTCATGATCGACACATGAATACCCTTTTTAATTGGGTATTTTGTATACTTCAAGTTTAAAGTTAGCTTTGGTACTTATAGGAACCTAGAGAGCTAAGGGAAAAGGTTAATAAAATTACTTAAAAAATATATTTAACATTCCCACTTCCTTCAAGAATTTCCCCGAAATAAACACTTTCTTAGCTTATTTTGTGATACTTATTTACCAAAGATTTGTAGAAATATATATTAAACCACTTAATTAATTAAAGAATAAAATGTACTCTTTCAAACTCTGTCTACATGCAAATACCCTCGAGTAGAGCTTGTTCAATTGAAACCCATTTTTATTGATTTTCACGCTTACTCTCCAACAAGTCCCAGTGTTTGTTTGTATTATTAATTAGCGTTCTATTGAAATATTGCCATCTTATCTATAATCATAACATTATTCAATCGATTATATGACAGAAAACACCATATATCATATACGTTGGGCTTTGAAATACTAAATTAATAAAAGAATTTAAACTATCGATCCTTCTTCACAATAATTTGTTTATCTTCGCTTATTGCCTTACCAATTTTCCCCAGCAATTTGAAAACCAATTATAGTGTATTAGCCTTCAGCAGATTTTGGTATCATTGAACCAATATGCTCCCCACACCTCTTTTCCTATTTGCATTTAAGTTGTTTGCCTCCTGCAACTTTTCACAATTTCCGAAACCCACCCACCTTTCTCTCTCTCTCTCTCTCTCCAGGGGGTGCAGGCGGAGAGGAATTGTTGAGGCAGAAATCATGTCATGCAGCACAGTTGAAATAATGTAATTGACTCGGGCACGCCAACTGGCAAGACAAATCAAGGCGAGGCGAAGGAAAGCTGGGAATCACATGTGCTCGCCCCCATTGGACTTTAGCCAGTTGGGTAACGTAACTGCCGGTTGAGGTGGTCTGGAATGGTCTGGTGGGGGATATGGTCTGGCTAGTGATTGCTCATGCCGAATGCAAGCCGAGGACTTTACGGCCAAGCCAGTTATCAGCAGGAGCCGGGCCTCTGCCACTTGGCTGGGCAAAGTTGCAACCACAGCTTAAGGCGAATATATTTCAGAGAAATACAATTAACAATAAATATTCATATATTCTGGGATTAAAAAAAGGAATATGAACAAGTTTGTTATAATAAAAGTTACAAAAACAAATGTAAAAGATAGTTGGGATATTAAATTGTTTAATAAAAATAGTTGCTCTGTGTTAAATGATAGAATAATTGCTAAAGAATTAGTGAAAGCAATACCTTTTCGTAAGAAGTAAAACTACACTATTATTTAGTTGATTTCCCCAAAAAACAGATAATATTTGGTCTTCTAAAACCCTTTTTTCGCTGACAAAAGCAGATTTACTAAATTTAAACAACGTAGATAATAATTCCTTAAAAAATATGGAATTCCTCAGCGATGATCCCAGACTTTCCTATATTTTTACAGTGCGCACTTTGTTTATTTACTCCCCCGATAAGCTTGAGGGTATGAGTGGCTAGTAGCAGTGGGGCTGGTCAAAAGACCAACTCAGTTAAGACGTCATTTGCCTTTCAACAACAACAATCATAAGTATTCTGTAAAGTATTTGTCAATTTTGATCGGTGGTTAGACCAGTCTAACTTGTATACAGGGTGCCTGTTCAGTGGAGAATACAAAATCCAATAAGAAAAACAAAAGTTTGCCAAACTTATGCAAGACCCTCGATCAGCAACCGATCACGTAAAGCTACGCCCCCCTCTTTCTTGTCCCCATTAAGAACATTTGAATGTGTGGCTAATTGCCGTTCGTTGGCCAATCGGGCTATGGAAATGACGTTATAGTGGCTTCCATATATGGAGAGACACGTTGAATGAAGCTTATTATACACACATAATGGAGGCCAGGGAAATATATACATCTCTCTTGTGTTTACAACTTTCTTATCTTTCCTGTTGATCAACTTTTGTGTGGGGGTTTAAGATGCCAATAAAGATTCGAGAGATTCTTCGCAGTGCAAAGTGAGAAGTGAAAAGAAGGAAGGTTTTTTCCATGCTGATTCAACATTTATTTTTAACTCTTTTGGTATATTTTTGTCTTTAAAGTGATCTTTTTATATTGAGAATGATAATTAAGTAAGGAAAAATTATAAATAATAATGAGTTAAGTTATGGTAAAGGTGTAAACTAAATATAGAGCCTTGAATTACTTAAAATTTTTCTTTCAAACTCTGGCATTTTCCATTTACTAAAAAGTAATTATTTTTGCGGCTCGCTTACTTTACAGTAAAACAAAAACCTCAAGGTTTCTTCAAGGTCTTATATATTACAATTGTGACAGGATGTTTTATTAAATATTTATTTATTCTTAAGTACTTTTACACACACGTCTTTACAATTTGATCGCTCGAATGACAGTGATCTCGCTGCACGTAGGCAGCTCTCTTCAACCCCGAAAACCAGTAGCGACGCTCTCTGAGAGAGAGAGTGTAACCTGCTCTCTCAGAGAGCGTAACTCATCGAATCGTGTGCCCAGACCCCACTTAATGCAATTGGCCTGCTACAACTCGGCCATCCTGACCTTGAGATAGCCCACTATCTCGGCTAAAAATATCTTAAATTTAGTCTTAGAATTAGTTAACAATTCATATAGTTTGTACAATTTCTTTTCTCATTTTTTAGTTTACAATTTTCTTGATTTTTATCTTTAACATTCTGTTTCAATTTTATTTATCTAGATTTACTATCATCTTTCATCCAATGCCGAATATTATTAGCGCTCCAAACTCCTTGATATGGATTTCGAGATAATTGAAACCCATCGATGTCTTTTAACAAAAATCTATCATTTCTCAAAACTTTTCCAATAATGTACGGTCCTTTGTTTTTGGGTATTAACTTCCTACTAACTCCTGCGGTACTATCAAAATTCTTTACCATTACATAGTCTCCTTCTCTGTATTCTGAATTCAGCTTTCTTTTCGAATTGTAATAGGTTTCGTTTCTTAACTGCGACTTTCTTTGATTTTCTTCTGCTTTCTGTCTAAGTTGTTCTAAATTTTTCCTATTTTCCTCAATGATTTCTTCTTCACTTTCTAAGTTTTCTATAATTTTTTCTTCACCTTCTAAATTTTCTTCAATTTCCTCTTCGCCTTCTAGTTTTCTTCTTAGTTGTTCTAAATTTCTCCTGTTTTCCTCAATAATTTCATCATCATCCTCTAACGTTTCTCTAACTTTTTCTTCCTCTTTTAACTTTTCCTTAAATTCATCACTATCTTCTCCCCTCTGGGCTATTCCGAATAAAATTTCACTGGGAAACTGCTTAATGCTGCTATGCAGTGTATTATTCAACGAATACTCTACCTTCTCTACTACTACATCCCAGTGTAGTCCTCTTTCTGGTTCTGAAAGTTTCGCAATCATCGGTCCTAAACTTCTATTTACTCGCTCCACTTGACCATTGGCTTGTGGTGATCCCGTAGCAATTTTTATGTGTTTTATATTCCTTTCCTCAACAAAATTTGCAAAATCCGTTGATGTGAAGCAACTTCCTCGATCTGATATAATACACCTAGGTCTGCTATACGCCCGAAAATAGTCTGCTAATGCGCTCAAAACTTCCTTTGTGTTTGTTGTTTTCGTAGTATAAAGCCTAACAAATTTCGTGAATCCATCTATCACCACTAATATATGCTTCTTTGATCTGCTATTGTCTACTGGGCCATAATGATCAATATGTATCACCTCAAATGGCTTATTGCCTTTCGGTATACTGTGTAGCAATCCATCTCCTTTACCTACTTTAGGAGAGAACGCTATACACTTCAAACAGTTTTGAATGTGTTCACAAACCTTATCTTTCATGCTCGGGAACCAATAACTTTTACTAATAGCGTCTAACATCTTATCCGTCCAATATGCCCTAATTCGTCATGATACTTGTACAAAACATGTTGCTCCATTCTACTTGGTACATAAAACAGTAATCTATTGTTATTATCCTTTCTATATATAACCCCATTCCTCATCTCAAACCATTTATGTTCTCTGTTCTCTAAAATTTCCCTAATTTCTTTTAGCTTCGTATCTCTTGCCTGACAAATTATTAAGTTATCTTCAAAAGTATTTGCGTCTATTATCATAACATTATTACATCTGCTAAGTGCATCGACATGCTGCATTTGCCTACCTGCTCTGTGCTTCAATTCATAATCAAATTCCTGTAGCTCTAAAGCCCATCTCGCAATTCTCGGGTTTAAGTCTATCTTATTCAGAGTTAATGTTAACGAGTTACAGTCTGTGACGATTTTGAAAGGTTTACCCTGTAAATATATCCTAAACCTTCTAAGTGCATAAATAATAGCTAACGTCTCTAACTCAAAGCTATGATATTTCGCCTCAGTCGGAGTGGATCTCTTCGAAAAGTAAAATATTGGGTGTAGTTTCTTATCTTCCTTCCTCTGCAGCAGTACAGCTCCAAAACCTAACGCACTCGCATCGCAATGAAGCTCAACATCATCTCTATGATCATATAGAGCCAGCACTGGGGCTGCTACTAATTTATCCTTCAAAAGTGTAAAACAATCCAACTCTGCTTTCCCAAACTCGAACGTCTTATCTTTTCTCAACAGGTCATATAGAGGTTTTGCCAATATCGAAAAGTCCTTTATAAATCGTCGAAAATAAGAACACAAACCTAAGAAACTTTGTACAGCTTGCACTTTACTCGGAATTGGAAAATTTTTTATTGCTTCTAGTCCCTTCTCATCAGCTTTTATTCCTTCCTTTGAAATTAAGAAACCTAAATATTTTACCTTATCTTGTAGAAACTTGCATTTATCCATTCTAAGTTCTAATTTATTTTCCACTAATCTCCTAAATACTTCTACTAATATTTCTAAATGTTCTTTGATATCGTGACTTGCAATTAAAATATCATCCATGTATATTATAACCTTATTTTCTCGAATCATATCAGAAAAAATATCATTCACAAATCTTTGAAATACCTGAGGCGCTGTTTTCAAACCCATTGGCATACGTAAAAACTCAAACTGTCCTAATGGCGTTGTAAAAGATGTATACTTCACCGAATCTTTGTTCACGAACACATGAAAGTACCCATTCTTTAAATCCAATTTTGTAAATACCGATTTTCCAACCAATTTATCCAATAAGTCATCAATTAAAGGAATTGGATAATTATCTTTGACCATAATTTTGTTTAGCCTTCTGAAATCGATGCATAGTCTAAGCTCGCCACTCGTTTTCTTCACTAACACTATTGGAGAAGCGTATTCAGACCTACTACTTTGAATAATTCCATTTTCTAAGTATTCATCTAACAATTTCTGTAACGCTTCCTTTTCACTATACGATAGCCTCCTAGGTACACAACTAAATGGTTTTGAGTTCTCCAGAATTATATTAATTTCACATCTACTTTTCGGCAATTCAGGTCTCGGAACATGTATATAATTCGACTCTAATATTCCAATTAACTTTATTTTGTCTGTATAACTAACCTGTTCTCCAATATCATAAACCCTTTCTTCCTTCTCATGCTCTAACATATTTATTTGCATCATTTCCTTTTCAAAATTTTCCTCCAAAACTCCCATTGGTTCATCTAACTTCTTTGTACCTAAAAGTTGCTCATCGAAATTGTTTGTTCCACCTATCCTTACATCTTCCTCATATGCATTCCACAATGAATCTTTATTCAAAACTGTACCTTCAAAATTCTCATTCCAAATTGTACCTAAACTTTGTTTACCTAAGCTTGTACCTAAACTGTTTCTAATTAATGTTGTACCTAAACTCTTTCCCTCTAATGTTGTACCTAAACTCTTTCCCTCTAATGTTGTACCTAAACTCTTTTCCTCTAATGTTGTACCTAAACTCTTTTCACCTAAAGTTTTACCTAAATTCTTTTCACCTAACCTTTCACCTAACTGTTCATCCAAATAACTATCTCCTAATCTTGTACCTAACTTTATGTCGCCTAATTTTATTCCTGCATTTTTTAGTTCCATACAATTGTTGGAAAGCTCTTTCGCTTTCTTCTCGACATCAGTTTCAACACACTCTACAGTTACAATTTTCAATGCTTCCAAATCAATTTCTAGACCACAAACTTTCATAAAATCTCTACCCAGCACAATATTACAGCCCATAGATTCATCAGCCACTACAATTAATTTAAACCAAATCTTTATTTCATTTTTTAATATAAAGCATAATATTTTTCCAAAACTTTTCAATAAGCTTTTGTTTATTCCAAAATAACTCTCTTCTTGAGGTTCTAATTTAATATTCGCTGGTACATATGAACGCTTAATAAATGAAACTGGGCTTCCCGAATCTATTTGGCACTCTGTAATAATAGGCTGGTTAGGATATTCACTGCAAAAAATTTTCAACAATCTTACATAATTGTTTTCTGCCTTCTTCTTATTTCCGGGGCATTCAGCAATCCGGTGATCCTCTGCGCCGCATCCGTAGCACGAACCTGGCGACCTCTTTGGCTTAGTGCACTCCCTCTTCCAGTGCCCCTTCGCGTTGCAATTGAAGCAACGAGTCTCGCTGCTCGCTGGAACCGCCTTCGCTGCCGCCAATTTCGCCATGGCTGGCCCCCTTGCTGGGAGCCTAATGTCTGCAAACGCCCTCAGCATCCTCTCCGGGCCATCAAAACATTGGAGCTTGGCCTGTGTACGCAAGCTTAGTACTGGAATGCCCTCCACGAGCCCATCCAGTAGTTCGTCCTCGTCCATTGCGACATCTCGAGCCAGTCTGCATTTCTCGCCAAAGTATGTGGCAAACTGCTCATTTGGAGACCAACTACGCGCTTCGAACTTGCGACGTAGGACAGACTTGGACTCGATGCCTCCAAACGCCAACTTGAGTTGTTCCAGCAACTCATTAACAGGCTTCGCAAACCGCCCTGCATCAGCATGCATCCATTCCAACGAATTTCCCTTCAATTTGCTGATCAGCAAAGCACGTCGCTGCATGTCTGACAGAGAATATAACGCTGATATATTCTCGTATTGCGCAATCCACGACCGCACAGACACTTTCTCAGTGAAATCCATTAAGATTTCCCTGGCCATGTTAAAGCCGGGTGACAACAAGCCGCTAGTTTCAAATCTGCCTCCGTTTTGCTGCACACCAATTTCGCCAGAATTGCCTCTGACGCCGCTTCTATCGCCGTCTCGCTCTTCGCGTCTGTCGCCGTTTCTATCTCCATCTCTGCCTTCACCTCTGCCGCCGCCCATATCGCCGTCTCTGTCTTCGCCGCTGCCGCCGCTTCTACCGCCGCCTATCTCGCCGTCTCTGTCATCGCCGCTGCCGCCGCTTCTACCGCCGCCTATCTCGCCGTCTCTGTCATCGCCACGCTGTGTGTTCTCGAAGCTTCTAACGCTCTGCTCCAAATTCTCGGAACTGCTGTTGCCGTCTCTGTTCCTCAGTTGCGCATTTTCGCCTCCTTCATTCTCCGTGTCTTCGTTGCCGATCTGGCGATTTAAATTTTCCAGCTTTTTCTGTGCCTTTGCAATTTCGACACGCAAATTTTCCAGAGTCTGAACTTCGATCTGCATCTCCTCGCCGCTTTCCATGTCCAGCTCACGGGACTCCACGTCCGGCTGCAAAATTTGTTGATCCATTTCGGTACAATTTTCGGGAGCGCTTCCTCGAACTTCTACCGGAACTTTGGCTAGCCGCGCAAACAGCTCGTTCTTCGTTCCCTTTGTCGACAATTTCAGCACCTCCAGCCACCGTTTTAATTGTACCACTGTTATGTCACTAATGTTTAAATCCATTTTAATCACACTGGCGTTGGGGGAAATTTTTTCCCCAATCCCACTTCTGAAGTTTGTGACAGGATGTTTTATTAAATATTTATTTATTCTTAAGTACTTTTACACACACGTCTTTACAATTTGATCGCTCGAATGACAGTGATCTCGCTGCACGTAGGCAGCTCTCTTCAACCCCGAAAACCAGTAGCGACGCTCTCTGAGAGAGAGAGTGTAACCTGCTCTCTCAGAGAGCGTAACTCATCGAATCGTGTGCCCAGACCCCACTTAATGCAATTGGCCTGCTACACAATTAGAGTCTGTTTTAAAGGCTTACCTACAGCTACTTAAGAGTCATTTGTTAAAATTAACCAAGTATTTCCAAGTAAAGAAATGTATTTATATTTATTTAAAGCTCTAATTGTTTCTATTGTTTTAAGATCAGGCTTTGTATTTTTGATTATAACCAATTAGCCTTAATTTAAGCCAGATAACAAACATTTATATATAACTTAAACCTAGTATATTCCCTTTAAATCAACAATGTTTACTCAAGTGTGTGGATAATGTGACTGTGGAAAGTTTTATACTCGACACAAATCCGTGACAATGCCAGTGATCCATCTCATGATGTATTTCCATGTGCATATATAGCCGCTCGATTCCCAAAGAGCCAATTTGGGTCAGAGTCTTGCCTCCATTTTGAGGTTTCTGCCGTTTTCTCACCTGCACCTGAAAAGGGCAAAGGGCAGCGGGCTCAACTGGTGGGCGGAGGCGAGGGCGTGGGCGGTGTGGTACCGCCCTCGAGCGTCTGATATGGCAATTAAGAGCGCAGCTGCAGTTTGCACTTCCCAGCTTTTCTAGCCTTTGCTTTTGTTTTCACCTTTCACTCGGCTCGTGTGACGCACATTCAGGTGTGCTGTGAGATGAAGGGTGGAAGCTGTGGGTACGGGGGATTCACTGCAGCATCAGCCCTTAGGTTACGACGTTCTATAGAGATACAGTGATGGGAAGTTTTTGTTCGCTAGAATTGCACTTTGATTTAAGGTTTTTTTTGGGAACTTGTTAAAGTTTTAAAGCTCAAAAGTCCATAAACTTTTGAATAGAATGCATGTAATTTATACTTTTTAGAAATATTGTTTTGTTATACTAAAAACGAGAAATATTTTTAATATTATATACTTTTTAGTTTTAAATATACAAAAACATTTGATGAATTAGTGTCTGTTTTCAAAACACATTCTTTTTTCTCTATCTTCAAGATTATTTAAATAAATAAATTAAAATCAGAATGAAATGTTAATTTTGTAGTATTATTATGTTAAATATTCCACAATCGCATTGATATATACAAAATATCCCATTTAATATGATCACACCCTCCTCACCATTGTAGAACCCAATTTGAGCACAATTTTCCTTGACGTTTTTTGTGTTTACCCGCGAATTAAGATCTTCCGTCTACGTGATGACAACTAACGATGACAATTAGAAAGTAAATATTTATAGATTTCATTCACTGCCTTTTTGGCTCCACAGCGAACTAAATGGCCTTCTGGTGAGAAGTGTCGACTAGCTTCAGTCGTTGTGATTCATTCGCGGAGTTCTGGACACTCGGAGATAACTTATACCCACTTATACACTCACATTCACACTCATACTCAGATTGTACGGGCTGAAACTGGCTGAAGCCGGACAAAGAGTTGATTGTAAACAAATTTTGTTGGCCAAAATGGGAACGGCACCACCTCGAATTGAGTGAGCAGAACAGGTTATGTTGCGGGGATAACTAAATTTAGCCAGTTGAAGACTGATTGATTGATGACTCAAGCTATGTGCATATAACTAACTTCATTTGCTTCTGTTTCCAATCCACAGAGCGATGCGTCTCGACACGAACTCAAATGTGGACTTTAAAGCATTCGAATCCAGCTCCAGCCCATGTGTAGGTTCTTCGATATGTTGTTTCCCTAAAGGGTTGCTCATTGTTTATGATCTTACAGCTCGTCAAACTGGATAACCTGGCCACCTGGGGTGGCTCACAGAAAACAGACACACGGCTGCCGATCACGGACTATTCGTCCTTGGGCGGACCACGGCACAACCGCAGTCCGTTTCCCCTGTCCAAAGATGTCAACAATCGCTTTGTAATATGGTAAGATTAGAAAAACTGATCAAAAGACTCTTACTTAATGCCATTTATTTATGCTTTCCAGGGACGGTGACATGACCACATTGGATGTGGACGCCATCACAAATACCAGCGATGAGATTCTGACTGAAAGCAATAGCATATCGGAGCGGATCTTTGCCGTGGCTGGCAACCAGCTGCGCGAGGAGCTGAGCACCACTGTCAAGGGTTAGTCTAAGGTTTAAGGTTTATCTAAAATATATCTCTCATATAATATATCTCTCTTTTAGAGTGCCGCACTGGGGATGTGCGCATCACGCGTGGATACAATCTGCCCGCCAAGTACGTGCTGCATACGGTGGCACCTGCCTACAGGGAAAAGTTCAAGACGGCGGCGGAGAACACATTGCACTGCTGCTACAGGTGCGTTAGAGAACTGTGAAAGTTTGAAAGTTTAGTTTTAAATAGAAATATCAAGACAAAGTCCTTGAGAAATGCCTTAAAAACCAAGAACTATTCTTGTTACTGCTCTTGTTAAAAAATCTTTCTAAATTTCCTTATTTCCCTCACAGAAATGTCCTGTGCAAGGCGAAGGAGCTGAACCTGCACACTATTGCCCTGTGCAACATCAGTGCAAACCAAAAGAGTTTTCCCGCGGATGTGGCCGCCCACATTGCCCTGCGTAAGTATTTTCTTGAGACATTTTCCACTGAACCTTCTTTAAATATTTTTTTTCTATCTGCATAAACAGGTACTATCCGTCGATATCTGGACAAGTGCACCCTGCAGGTTGTGATATTGTGCGTGGGCACCAACGAGCGTGGCACGTACGAGGTTTTGGCCCCACTGTACTTCCCCCGGGATCAGCTGGAGGAGCGCAGTGCCCTGTGGCAACTGCCCAAGGACATTGGCGGCGAGTTCGGTGAGCCACAGCACCCGGATCCCGATCGCCAGATACGCATTATCCGCAATCCCCAGCACAGTGTCCACATGCGTCATCGTCAGGGTGAGTTAATATATTGGAAACGTATTAAATATAATGATTTATAAGGGGTTTTATATATAAGAACTGATACTTTGAAAGATGATCGTAGTTGTTACTCATAACTGATTACTAAAACTCTGGAAAATATTGTATAATATAGGCAAAGGTTTATCTCTTGATCTATAAATACCCAGAAATTAATCATTACTTATTGTAATGTTTATTGTAATATTTCTTTATAAGATCAGATCTTAATTTTTCTTTCCGTGCACCTCCAGAGATTGTAGCTTCGCGATTGTTGCCTCCGTCATTGTTTGCTCATCGCCCGCTTATCAATCGGCTGTCGATGATAATGACTGTGTTATCACCTGGCAATGATTCCGTATGAAATATATTGAGTTCCATTGTTGGGCTGTCGATAAGATTAGTACCGAAAAAACACAAGAGAAAACGCACACTTGGAATAAATGGGAGAAAAATTCACTCGTCAGCTATGTATCTTGACTGACTGTTCCACTTGTGGGGCTTCAGTTACGTTGCAAAGTCGGTTGTGTGCGGGTCACTTGGCAGTAGCTGCATTCGATTGGTCAGCCAAAAGTCGCGCGTTTTCGGTTTATTTTGGATATACTAGTAAATTGCTTAAATAATTTATATACTCTATAGTTTATAAGTAAGTGTTGTAGCCAAGGATATTATTTTTAAGCATTGTGGAGTCTAATTTAAAGTGAAATTGTGAAATTTAAGATATAAACATGATGTCGCAGTTGGGTAGGGCTGATTGACAGCAGGCTGAGTGCTATGAAAGCTATATTCAATATAGCTATACAATTCGTAGCATACTTTTGCGATGAAAGTGATGTCGAGTAAAAGAAATTACTTTTTTAAGCCTAGTACTCTGACGAGAAAAACCCGCTGTATAAATTAGACAGCGGAATCGCTGTTTATTTCGCTACCGAGCTAGTGTGACCAAAAAAATTAAGGAAATTCCATGAAAATGTACTTTTTATGGCGTTTAAGGATTTTCCTTGGTCGCACTGGACAGCTGTTTGTAAACAAATATTCAAAAAAAATATTAAAAATATTAATAAATATGGCATTAAAATGTCCTTTGTGGGTTAAATTCCATATTATGGGCTTCCCCTTGACAGCCCCTATCAATGTCACCTTTTTCCTTCAACTTTCCCTCCATTAGGGGTGTCTAAATAAATCAAATGAATTATTTAGACAACGCGATATCAGCTGTTTACTATCTTGATCTGGCAACGCCATTCAATTTTCGCAGGCTTCATTTTCGTCGTCAGAGTACCGAAAAAAACGAGGTGTCTAAAAGTTCTTCTTCTTTTTTTTTCGACACCGTTTTTTTATATGGAGTTTGGCCGCTGTCTAAATTTATACAGCGGTTTTTTCTCGTCAGAGTACTAGGCTTTAATGTAGAAAGAAGGTTTCGTTTGAAGGCCAGTTAAATAATGGAAAATCAATAGCTTGAAATTTTGGAGACTCATTTTAATTAGTTTCTGAAAATACTGTAAACTACTAAAAAACTCTTTGAAAACTTTAAATACTTTAAAATGAAAGTCAATTTTATGAAGGGGAAAGATAAGCAATTCCCAAAAACACGTTTGAAAGAATATAAAGAATAATACTAAATAAACATTTAAATAATCAATAATTATATTTATAATAATTCTATATATTTATAGGTATACAATTATAGTCATAATTATTATAATTCTCTAATTTTGTAAAATCTGTTATCTTTAAATCTCATAAAAAATCCTGACTAGTTAATCTCCCCTTAAATTACAAACCTTTTTGCTGAGTACGTTTAATTATTTAGTTATTTAATCGTGTTGACTTAACTACAAAACATTTTGGTATTTGTATTAATTGTTAGTTTATCAACAAGTTAGCTAACTTAACTGAGAATCTCTGCTTATCGCAACGAGTGTCACTCACTCGTGTATGTGTGTGTGGGCCAAGTTTTCTTTTCGGGCCTAAATCATGTCAACGCGTTATCAGAGTTATCAGTTTATCTCTCTCTCTCGAGAGAGAGATCTCCCCAGAAGCAGAGCAAAAGAGGAGAGCTTGTTGTGTGGGGGGGCGGTCAGCATCCAGTTTTTGCTCAGCGCTCGTGTGCGTTTTACCGCTCGTCGTCGCTTTGTCATTTGGCCAGAGCTTGTGTTCCGTTCAACTCACATTCCGCAGTGCCGAAGTTCGAAAAAGATACAAAAAGTGCAATAAAAGTTTGCTCTGCGCGCCGATAATCGAAATCCAGCGCAGAATGATAAACAACTCGTTCGAGTTCTCGTGTAAAGATCATAAATCCCATTCCCTTCTACTCCCCTCTATGACATACAGTGCATAAATATGTATTTAAATTATAATTTAAACATTATACCAAAGGGATTAACATGTTATTAAGCCGACATATAAAAATATATGAAAAATAAAGCATGTTTTTAAAAGGAATATATACATATGCTCTAAAAAAGTTTAATATTATGTTTAAGGGGAGGAACTTTTTATAAAAGTCTTTTTTACTCTCCCAAATATTTATATTAAATAGCAATAAGCCTTGAAGTTATTTGTATTTTTCCTTTTTATAATTAAATATTTCCTGAGATAGGTTTACCTTGAGATCCAATTCCATCAATCTTATAAACCATTATACTATATTTTTCAAGTAACTAATCCAAGATACTTATTTTCCATCTCTTCCTCCTTAGCCGACGACGATTCAGACGTCAGTCCGCACGACATGGAAGGTAACAGCTCGGATCTGGAGTATGGAGCTCGGGATATGAACGGTCTCAGCCTGAATTCCTATAGCAGTGGCTTGCAGGCCCAGCTTCAGGTAAATTTCATTTAAATAACTTCCTAGAAAACCAAGAACCTAATTTATATAATTTTTTGATCGTCAAATAGCGGGATTTGGACCGACAGCATCTGCTCAGCGATCGTCCGCGCACTGGAGTTTATGAGAATGTCATATCCGAAGGAGTAGAAGGCATCGAGCACCAAGAGAGGTGAGTGTCGAGGCGCCACGCATATACATAAGTAGAACAAAATCTGTAAGAAATAATATAGGGTTTGTCAGGTTAAAGGGTTACACAAAACAATGGGACTTTGATTTTCTTTAAAACCTCTAAAAAGGTTATTAAAAATTAAGCAGAATGTTACCAAGGTTGGAAAATTTAAAATAGTTAAGATATTGATTAGTTTGGGGACCAGGAAAATCTTGTTATCAAAAGATATTTTAATATCTAGTAATAAGGAAACCTTTTTTAACAAAAGGAACCTCTGACAGGTCAGATTATCCTCTATATTTATGATATAAATTTGTTATATTATATTATATAATTATCTGCAAAAAGAGGCTGATTAAGATCATAATTTCCATTCTTTGTTTATTGCTTAATCGCTGGCACTTGTTCAGATAAAGGTATCACTAATGGACTTTTATGGATTTATCGGGGTAGATCTTCAACGATTTCAGATTACGCGATGTCCCAGGCTGACATCTGTAGTTCATAAAACCGCCGGAAAGACACGCAGAATGGCTAGCAGGCCACCTCCAGCTCCCCATAAACACCTCGTAAGCGAGCCTTTTTGGCCTAGCATATTTATTACAAGAACTTGCCGGAAATATCTTAACCGTCTGGCAAAATGCCTATTCCCACCATCGCTCCTAAGCCATCCGCTCTATGTAAATTCCGCCGCTTGACGAAATTTTAGAGACTCGTGGCACGCAATCCGGGAGCTCGGTCTGGGGCACAAATTGAATTGAATTGAAGTGGAATGAAGTGGAGTGGCGCAAGGAAAGTGCTTGCTTGGCCATCGTCCTGCACAATGCTAATTGGAAGGGCCAAGTGCCTTTCTGTGCTTTTCCTCATGACGTCGTCCAGTGTGACGTATGAATATGAAAGGCTGTGGCGTCATAGTTTGCATGAAAGAATCCCCAAGCGAACCAGCTGGGGAATATTCTTATTTATAGCCCTTTTGGTCAGTTCCATTTGGGGGCAGGTCTAAAAAAACAGAGTTTAATTAATTTTATGAGCAGCCAGGGACCTTAAAAAGACTTTGAATGACTATTATTTCAAGGAATCGTAACTTTTTAATGTTATTTAATATAGTTTTTGTAAATTAATGGTAAATTGGTAAAGAAATGCTTTAAAAATTGTGGTAAATATTTATTTTTATTCACAGTTCATTATTTTACAGCATTCTTAACTTTTAAAAGCAACGATATTTATAAATAAACCCAAGATCAAAGTTGATTACACTCTAAAGAAAAAGCTATTAAAACCATCTGAATAATATTTATTTTTTCGTTTACGTGGTTGCTAAAAAAATAAAGCTTAGAGGTAAATATTTATGAATATTTACAAATGCTCATATGAGCAGAGATAATGTCTGTGACAAAAGCCAGTGCGATGGAGAATAGATAAACGCTTGAAAGGTACCAAACTCCAAGTGATCTAAATCAAAATAATGCCAAATAAATATTGTGTATACGTAATACATTTCCATAATAAAATAAATCCCTGAATAAATCTATTAATATTCAAAAATGTCTCATTGCTGGGACCTACAACAAAGTAATTCCCCAAAATATTCATATTAAATTGAACAAGAAAGAAAGCAAACTTTGGCCAGCCAAAGTTTGTATATCCTTGCAGGTAACAATTAAAATATATCATTACTAAGCCAAAAATTCATTAATTTCGATTCGGAAAGCAGTTTTGTATTAATTTTTTCTAATTTAAAAAAACTGCATACCAAATTAAAAATTTTAAGAAATCAAAATGTTTGGCCATTTTTGCTAATTTTAATGATGTAACCCCTTATCAAATTTCGCAAAAATGGCCAAAAAATCGATTTCTTCCGGGCATATCTAGAAAGATTCCCCTGTTGATGCTGATCAAGAATATATATGGTTTATGGGGTCGGAAATGATTCCTTGACTTACAAAAATATTATTTTGTATTATAAAATCGGATTTTTTATATTAAAAAACTTCTTGATTTTTTTAAAATTAAAAATATCATAACTTGGCCAAAAGAGCATTAATTTTAAATCGGAAAACTGTTCTGTGCAAGATTTTCTACAGTTAATAAATCTGCATACTTCATTTAAAAATTTTTAAAATTCAATTTTTTATCAAAATCAAAAATTTTTAATGATGTAACCCCTTATAAAATTTTTCAAAAATGGTCAAAAAATCGATTTCTTCCTGACATATCTAGAAAGATTCCCCTGTTGATGCTGATCAAGAATATATATACTTTATAGGGTCGGAAACGTCTCCTTCACTGCGTTGCAAACTTTTGACTGAAATTAAAATACCCTGCAAGGGTATAAAAATGTTATCTTGCTTTATTTTATTGCTTATTTCAACCGCATATTGTCCATTTTGCTAATTAAAATGATTAAAATGACAGGTGAGATCGGTGTGGGAATGTGATGGGGAACGCGAAGGTAACCGGATCGGTCGGTGGCAGTATAATCAGAATATCGAACCGTTGCAGTTCATTGAATGAAACCGCACAAATGCCTCGCACACATTTTGTAGACATTTAAATGTAACATCTCTCAGGCATCTTAATTTATTCAACCGATGCGGGGGGAAAGGAAGGACGGGCGGAAGCAGTGGGTTGGTGACAAGCGGATGCTGCTTCCTGGACGAGTTTTTTATCCCCGAGTATTCTGAGAGCGTGCGGGGGGAATGCACCCCACTGTGCAGCTTCTTCTTCGTCGGCGTCTTCGATAATTTACAAACTGAGGTCATCTTATATATAGTATACTATGTACAAAAAAAGAAAGAAATATTAGCTCGTGATATTAATTATTAGAAATTAATACCCAACCTATAAAGCTTAATATTAGCTCGAAATTGAATTGTAAAATATTTATAAATTGCTTACTAAAATGTGATCTGATTTAAATCTTCATTCTTAAAGTTGTTTTCCATTTAAACAGCAAAAAGATACAATCTCAAAGATATTTAAATTGTTATTTTCCTATCTTTTCATCTGAAAACCTATATTTGGAATGAAATCCTCCCATTCCATCAGAGAATATGATGTATCATTCCCATTTTATGTTAATCGAATGACTCAACATTGTTATTGTTTATGGCAACAGTATTGTTTTAGCATTCAACTTTGATGGAAATGTTGCACATTGCACGCGTACGCAAGTTCGCTATATACTATACTTGTGTGGGAGGGAGGATGAACTGAAATAGAATTCGTGTGTGTTCGTATTTTGCGCATTTAGCTGGCAGTCGACAGAGCAAACATTTGAACTGATTTCATTTTTTGGACAGTTTTGTTTTAGCCCCAACTGATATTAGTGCAAATAAAGCGGCTAAACGGATGTGTCCTTGGCTTATTGTTGTTACTGTCTTTGCAACCAACTCTCTTGGCTCTTCCTCTTTGATATGGTGTTGTTGTTGTAAGTGAATGTCATTGAGGAGGAGGCAAAAGCTAAAGGGCGCACACTCAAAGAGTGAGAGCATAAGCGAGAGCTTTCTTAGACTTTTCCTCGCTCTCCCATGCTCTCGCTTTGGCTTTCTCTCCTAAGTGGCTGCTGCTACACTAAGCTACACGGGTTTTGTACTTTTTGGGGTCTATATAATTGTTTGATATATATTAAAGATGTTAAAGTATCTTTAATATTTTTAAAATATTGTTTTGAAAATATTTAAGTTTTTAATTTAAAATTGGCATTACATATTAATAGGTTTCTTAGTTCTGACTCTTTTTTTTCACAAAACTATAAACCTTAAATATAAAAAAAGGATTTAGTTATGATAATTTTGTATAAAGTAAGCTTTTGAGCTACAATATATGTACTTTAGATAAATGTATTATCTTACTCCCACATACGACTCAAAAACCCTTGCTTTGTTGCTCAGTGCTGTTCAGATGCCAATGGGGGGGCAGCGAAAAAGATTCAAGAGCAGTGCCACTCGCCGCCAACTCGCTCAATCGAAAAGCTCCACTCGCGGCGAACGGACGTGCACCGAACCAAATCCCCAGTGCTGGCGCCAATTCTATATGTGTGAATCCATCGGTGATAAATCCATAAAGTCACCCAGAGCGAAAAGTTAAAGGCATAAAGGAAAACTATTTTTGCATTTCCACTCGCGGCTTCCGTACAACGCAAAAGTCTGGCCACCAAGCTGCCCCACACACACACTGAACATTTAACTTAATATTTTTTCAACAAAAGCACCCCTGAACTATTTATAAATATTTAGCAAAAGAGGAAAAAAACAATCGAAACTATTTGCGTCAATTGAATACGAAATCGGGTTGAAGACCGCGACAAGCAAATCAAAACGGACAGTTGGAGTCAACTGTAAAACCCAAATTTCTATTTTGACTTAAAATCGATAAACAGTAATTGTGCGCGAGGGCGAACGGGGCCAACGAAGTCAAAGGAAGAAACAAAAAACAGTGCCACCCACCGCCTACAGCCCCACAACCACAACTACACAGACTAGTGTAAAAACTATGACAATGCTGGAAGGAATGACGTCGATTGACCTGGGCTCCAGTCCCATGCAAGAAACTACGGGCGACATGAACGACGTTCTGCCCGATGAGCTCATGGAGACGCCGGAGGAAAGGTAAAGAGCGCCTCCAAGCCGTGCCGCGTCGGAAGTTTATATTGAAACGTGTCAGTCACGGAGTTGGACAGGCTATCACCGCCGCCCATCTTTGGCCCCCTTCCTGTGCAGTACACAATTGGTCCTTGCCAAGGGTTAATGACGTCAGCGGTGGGCGGGGGTGCATTACAAAGGCACAACCATTCAAATCAAAGTCATAACTGTCAGGAGAATATACTGGGTTTTGTCAGGAATTATAGCGTAGGCGAACGAACTATCGACCTGGTTTCTAAATCTAGTCCCAGTGAAAGAATTTAAATTAAGCTGAGGAATTTTATCTTTTAAATAACAGTTTAAATTATTTAACAAAGATTTAAGATTTTATATCTTCAAAGTCAAAACCCTCAGTCAGCTATTTAGTTATCCAAAAGTTACACCTTTCTATATTCTTGAGAGAGCTCCTCTGAATTCCATTTATAGAATTCTGCGTCCTTTTGTTTGTGCATCCTGCAGTTTGCCCCTGACTTCTGGTTTTAACCATCCAAACCTTCATCCTATTAGGCACTGCATGAATCCCTTCCAAAAATAAAAGCCTGCCTTGTGCGGCCTTGTTTTCCCCGTACGTGCCAGTGAGCAATAACATGCAACGCGCGGCATGTGCGGCTCAGGAAATGTGATCTAATAATAATGTTATTACTTCTCCGTGGCGTTGACTGGTTTAAGTGTGAGATTTATTCTATGGATTAGCATTGCGCTTTAATATCCATTGTGTTTTTTCGCACGATAATCACATTCACGGGGGCAGCGCCCCGCCGTCACCTGCCCAATCTACCTGCATCCGTATCCGCAGTTGTATCTGTGCCTCTGTATCTCTTTGCCTGGGCAAACACAAGCAACGAGTTTAAGATGGAGATTGAGTTGGCTAAGAGGCTGCGTCACAATGCGTAACTTTTGGATACTTTTATCTCGTTCTTTATCTGGTTTCCTCTCTGCAGTCCTAAAAGGCTTATCGGTTGCTGCTACCGCAGCTAACTGCGGCACGAGGCGGCTAAACATCACATTCATAAACCCGTCCGAAAGCATTGGGCTTAATCATGGCATTAAGTCAGCTGAAAATTGACTCACATTAGTCTCAATTTAGCGGAGGCTGAGGTGTTCAATTAGCCAAGCTCGAAAGTTTGTATTCCGGCGTGTGGCTGCGAAAGTTGTTTATCACTTTAACACTTTTCGGCACCTTTAAAAGGTACAAACATATGTATATATATGTATAAATTCATTCGTTTTCCAATTTCATTAGTGAGTCATTTTGGGCAATCTGCGCATTTATCTAATTACCCGAACGAGTGCAAGTTTTTCATGCACATTTAATTGGATGACCCATTTCGTATTCCCACCCCCGTTTCCATTCTAATTTTGTACTTTTATCTAGCAAATATTTGCCTCGAATTTAGCACACTAAGCAAATAAAAAGCAAGCCAGCTAAAACATCAGCTTAGCACGCCTTTCAAATTTATAATTCGTCAGGCAGATAAACATGATGTTCAGTGTTTTTTTTTGCCAAGTGAATTCCAAGCAGCAGTCGGCCAAGGCAATTTACAGCAGCTTCTGGTCGTGACAGACACTGGGGCAGTGACACTGCCACCACCACACTGCTGTCATTAAATGCGTATATGGCCTGGAATATTGCGTGACGCCACATAATAATCGATCGAACCTCCCCTTCCCCTTCTGGCCTCTACATGTCCATTATGTTCAATGGATATAAATATAATCGTAGTACTTGAGAAGTCAGAGGCCAGGGTGTAAACAAAGCGAAAGGAATCGAAAATAGAGGCAGCCAAGCGTGTAGACCATATTGCAATCGATCTTAGGTGCCATTGTTTATTCTGCATTGGATTTCTCAGAATATTGTAGAGATTGTTTTTAATGTTTACAATTTAAACAGATAAATATTGAACCCACCTGGAAATAAATAAAATGATAAATAAGCAATAAGCCTGAACTAATGAATTAAAAAATAATGAATACAATAATTGCAATTCATTCAAAAGCTTACTGAATTATGAAGGTCTTGAAGGTGGATTCATGTTAACTGATCTAGGCTTTTGTAATTACTAATTAAATGTACAATCTCACATAAAATAAGATCTAACCTTTGATTTCTTCTCTTTTCAGATACGAACGCCTTTTGCGTCGCGCCCAAGTCGAGGACTTGACGGAGGTCTCCGGCATTGGCTGCCTTTACCAGAGCGGCGTGGATCGCCTGGGTCGGCCTGTGATTGTGTTCTGCGGCAAATGGTTCCCCGCCCAGAACATTGACCTGGAGAAGGTAATGTATCCATTAAATTTCACAACCTTAAAAACGAAATCTAAATATTATGTTGACCTGCAGGCCTTGCTATATCTGATTAAGCTACTGGATCCCATCGTTAAAGGAGACTATGTCATTTCGTACTTCCACACGCTGACGTCCACCAACAACTATCCTTCGCTGCACTGGCTGCGCGAGGTCTACAGTGTGTTGCCCTACAAGTGAGTCCTGAATACCTTAAACTCTCTCTTAGTATAACCCACTAAGCCTGATTGTTTCCATTAAAGGTACAAGAAGAACCTGAAGGCCTTCTACATAGTGCATCCCACATTCTGGACTAAAATGATGACCTGGTGGTTTACCACCTTTATGGCGCCAGCCATTAAGGCCAAAGTGCATTCGCTGCCGGGTGTGGAGCATCTGTACTCGGCCATCACAAAGGATCAGCTGGAAATTCCCGCCTACATTACCGAATACGACATGGCGGTAAGTCAGAATGGCTTTTATACAAAATATTAAAACAGATTTTATATGAATATTTGTATTCTTTACAGACCAATGGCCTGCATTACTTCAATCCTGTGCCGACTGCCTCGTAGATGGCGGCCATTGTAGCTGTCTAAAGACAGTGATCAGCCACCATAGCATATATATATATATAGATACACACACTTGTGAAGTTTTTATAGATTTTATATAGAACGTATTTTGTTTTCTTGATAAGTAATATTTGTTTACTTGCGCATAACTTTCGATGTTGTCGTTTATCGATTGACTTGCCGCAAGTTTTGTTGAACATTGTGTAGCATACTTTTATGGGAGTGGCAGAGTCGCCCGATCCCCCCCACACAACAAAAACAAAAAAAAACCAAAACCAATTAGCTAAAAGATTAAAATCGGCATCCCAAAAGCAAAAACCAAAACCAGATAATTGTGTAAAACATTCTTATGAAGTGCATGGAAATTAGTTAATTAGTTGGCATTGGCAATTGATTGAACAACCAAAAACCCTTGTTAATTCGCTACAAAAAGAAACTAGATGTTGAATTATTGGTAGGTGACAGACCAGAGGGTATGGGGGTAAGGATACCAAAAGGAAACCAAAAAAAAAATAACGTTGGCAATGCTGAACAAAATGAAATTTGATTAGAGAACCTGCATATACCGATATATATACAAGATTATTCTAAATATCAAAATTGATAAATTGTACTTGATTAAACGGAAAGGAAACAAAACTACATGATTAAGTATACATATTGTTAGTTATCTTTGCAATTACAAATTGTATTATTAATGTATTAATACTAGAGCTAAAGCGTATGCAGTTTGATCCCCCGATATATACACACATACGTACTATAATTCAATTGTATTTATACATAACTATATATACTAAATATACACCACTAATAAATTAAAACCAAACAAACAAAAACCAAACGCTCGGAGCTGAAGCATATAGCATATATATTTTGAAGCTCAGGCGAAGGATATGTAAATGAGTGCAGCACGGAGCCTGCCGAAACCTTTTGTAGATACTTACTAGAGCTCACCGTAAGGCCCCTCCCAGGAATCGAAACACCAATAAAGAACCTAACGAATAATGAGTAATGAATAATGAATACCGAGTACTGTATGTTAAATGTTCAACTTTGATATGAGAGTATGTTTGAGGCACTGGAGATTTCGAACTCGAGACACACGTCCCCTTTATCTTCCATGCACCGTTTGCGCTCAAAAGAAACCCAGAATCAAAGCCAATAGCACGCCACTGCTATACACAATATATATGTATATATATATATTTGTAATTGTGAGATACACATATATACATATGTAGGTAATTAGTCGAATCAATTATGGCACTCGCAGCAATCGGCAGCAGCAATCAGAATCAGAGACACACTCAAACCAGAAGCCAGAAGCCGCCAAACAGCCACAGCAAACACCAGCAGTTGATTTTTAGCAACTACGCAATTACATGCAAAGTAAAATGCACTCAGGGATTGATTTAAAACCAAAAAACAAAAGAAAACCAAAAAGTAAATCCAAAACGAAACAAATTTAGATAACATTAATGCGCTTTCCTCGAGAACCACAATCGGCAGCCTGGCTAGTACCTAAAAATGAGAAATCAAGTAGAGAGAAGATAGTTTTTGGAAACGTTCTTATAAGTACATACATACGTTCATCCGAGGATGTGTCCTCGCCTATACAATTATATGCCAATTACATATATTTTGTATTGCCTCACCAAAAGAATTTAGGTAAAAATTAATCAGATTGCGATGGGGGGTAGCTAAAGAATCACAGCAATTACTACTCAAAACTAGCCTGCAAGTACAGTCTACTCAAAAGTTATGCTTGTATGAGAACCACCTTACAGGAGTACAACAATCGAGATATACCTACATAAATACATATATCTATGGCGCTTACTCTCTCAACTGTTATTGAAAAAATAAAAAAAGATTAATAATAATACAAAGCAGAGAACAAACCCAAAGTCGAGACCCCATGTTATGCCAAGTGTTCCTTT
Organism: Drosophila kikkawai; assembly: GCF_030179895.1. Classification (NCBI taxonomy): domain Eukaryota; kingdom Metazoa; phylum Arthropoda; class Insecta; order Diptera; family Drosophilidae; genus Drosophila; species Drosophila kikkawai. The sequence continues at coordinate 17,582,692 of NC_091729.1, read as the reverse complement.
CTAAAAGTATATATTTAGACGAATACTTTTCGTAATATTTGAATATTTGTAGATAAATCTAAAGTCGATCGATTGAATAATGAAGCCAACAACTACAAGTAACTAGTAATCTCTCTCATTGAATCTAAATATTTCCCAAATTTTCCCTTCTAATATTGCTATTGCTTTAGCGTTAAAAACAAACAAAAATAAATTCACAAAACAAAACTAAACTAAAAGAAAGCTAATAAAAAATTGAATGAAAATGGAGGATGATGATGATGATTTGTTGCGAAATTAATGAAATTGTACCTTTGAAAGGAATTCTGCGATTGATTCTTTCCTAGCGTAGCACAAATTCCTTATAGTTGTTAAATCGGAATCGAGATTCGAGAGAATCGTGGCACAAAATGCGAAATTAAGTTAAGTTTTTCCAAAAATTCGAGAATCCAAGCTCCTTGTTCTTTTTGTATATATAAGTACATACAAGGTAACAAATTTAATTGGTAATTAATAAAAGAAAAACAACTAAAAACATGCGCTTTCGTTAAAAATAATCTCCCATCTGTGTCCTGTATTGCTCTTTTAGGATATTCCTTAAAACTCTATTGAAAATCACAATGTACAGCTGATATCCGAGGTAACATATTATTCCCAGTTACTGAATAATCAACTTTTTCTGCTTGGCGTTCGGTATGTACTTGTCCCTGTACTCCTCGAACATCTTCTCCAGCGCCTTCATCACCTCGCCATGTATTTGGTCCACGTAGGCGGCATCGGGTTGATCGCTCTTCACCACGTCAATGGGGGAGCCAACTGGAATGTTTTATATTTTTATTAGAATTTTATATTTAAAGGTAAAATAAATTCCATTTAAAACTCACCAACTTGCACGATCCGCCTGCGGTGGGGCAGTATACCAAAGGAGTAATTAAACATGCCGCGACCCTTGGGCAGCAATGGGGAAATGCCAGTGAATTTCTTGAACACATTTTGGAAGCGACGTAGCAGGGACTCTGGAGGATTGGCCACCTGATCGTATATATCCACCTCGCCAAAGGAAAACGTGGGCACTATCGATGACCTACAAACAACGTTATATAAATACCAGTTTATATATATTTTTTTTTGATTATAACTCACCCTGTTCGAATGGCCATCTTAACAAATCCCTTGCGGTTTTTCAGGGTCAAAATATACTGTCCAGGATACGAATCCATGGCCTCTTGGGCCCCACCCACCAGAATGGCCACCGCATTGGAGGTAAAACCATCCTGATTATCTTCATGCTTGGGATCATTTGACTTGCTGAGCAAGTAAACCAGAGACTCCTTGGAAACTGATACCATGCCCCAACAGCGAACGATTTCACGCAGGATTGGGGTCTTGAAATGATGATCCAGTGTGGCAGCTTTAGGACGGACTTTTGGGAACAAATCCAGCCACTTTGCAATATCCATGCACATATTAACACAGATTCCAGTTCTTAAAAATTAATTTATATATTATAGGTTTTCGTTCTTGAATTTCCCAAATGCTTACCCAAGAATTCCGTGAGGAAAACAAGCCAGAATATAATTCTTGTTTGCCGGCAACTCAGCTGTCTTTACAAGTTCTACTGGAAAGTAGTCACGATATTTAGGATTACTGCGAAAAAAAGACCAGCTAGGGGAAAATTGATTGCGACATTATCTTTAAAGTTAAGTGGGCTATTAAATGTATAGTATTTACCCATTGCCATCAATAGTGCCGTAGTTTTTCTTGTAATCCTTATAGATTATCACAAAATAAACCATAAGTAAACTGCGTAAAATGAGACCTCCATAGTACTAAAAATATAAAAGAATATTTTATGAAAATAATATTTTTCTAAGTCAAGGAATCATTTCCGACCCCAGAAACCATATATATTCTTGATCAGCATCAACAGGGGAATCTTTCTAGACATGCCCGGAAGAAATCGATTTTTTGGCCATTTTTGCGAAATGTGATAAGGGGTTACATCATTAAAATTAGCAAACATGGCCAAAAATTTTGATTTCCTAAAATTTTAAATTTGGTATGCAGTTTTTTTAAATTAATAAAAACTAACACAAAACTGCTTTCCGAATCGAAATTAATGCATTTTTGGCTTAGTTATGATATATTTTTGGCTGGCCAAAGTTAGCTTTCTTTCTTGTTTTCACTTAATTTTGTTATTTTAAACTCAAGAGTTCACATCTATTTTTTTAAAGAAGTTCATGTTCAACATAACACGTTTATTTTTAAGGATTACCAGCAGGAGGCCTGTCATGATCCACGATAGAAGCGGCATGGAGATAATTGTGTAGGTAAAGCAAGCCGTGACCAAGGTTTGGAGCCGCCGCGACAGCGGAACTCGGAGGGGAGCCCACTCGATTTTCATGTTGAAATCTTGAGACCGATCTTCGGACACAAAGTAGCTACTCTGGCAACGTCTTTCCAGCGACTGAGCGATCGCATAGCAGCAACAAGCGATTTCCAGTCTGTAAAAGCAGTACTTATCCTTATCAACGCGGCGACCCGCGCCTCTTCTTCAGGGCGTGATGGAGGACCTCACTCCAAGCGGCGATAAGCCACAGATAAAATGTCTAAGCCAGGCACTAGACATTGGGCAAATACAATGTTCAGTAAGATTACGTCACTCAATGCAGATGTACAATGTCTGGACAAGAGCCTGCCATACAGATTTATATGCAGAAATTATAGTTAAATCAATAGGCCATATCAGTGCGATAAGGTACGTCTAATAGTTCGATTTGTGATAATAGCGATCATAACAGGTGGTAAACGATCGCCAAACGCTGAATCATATCTCGGGTTCAGGTTATATGGGTCTTGGGTACGATTCCCATGTTTACTGTCGTATCACAAAAAATTCTTGACCTTTAGAACATTTTTTTTTTTATGTCACACATGTTGGGGCTGGTTCGCAACAGCCGAAATTGAATTTTCTTCTTTTTTGATAAGAGTTTTGGTTTGATTTTATATATATACTTTAGTTGTATTTTTACTATGGATTTGTGTCGTTGCTCTTATCAGGCGGCCAGTGTCTCATTGAACAAGTGCTGACTCATGACGACGCTATTACAATGAATTGTAAATAAAGTGATGTAATTGTTATAAGAACATTGACATTACTTACTGTGTTATTGCTTAAATTTATATGCTTAACTTAAAGTGGCTCTATTTTTAGTGATTTTAAATGTTAATATTCTCATAAACCACAAAAGGAGACGTTATCTCGCTTTATGAGGTGCAGCAACTCTGTTGTCATTTAATATTGAACTAAACAATTGAATTGATAAGGTCAGAATATTATGGGGTTCTATATAGGCTATTAACGGTTCAAGTTCTAAAGTAATTACCGGAATTTAAGGATCAATTAAATAAGGATTTAATGAAAAGCTTTTAACCCCTATTAAATAAAAATAAACATCAAATTCCATATAAATTTTTAATTATTTATAATATTGCTTTTTCGTTTATGTTTAGCTCACATCAAAACTGCAGCTGATGTAGTTAAACCAAAATAACATTCCAATGTCTTAAAACTAAATCTCGTTAAAACACAATTTCATAATCTCATTCACAATATTGCTAATTATTTTTCCAGTTACTGTACAACCAGCTTGGCATTTTCAGAGTTCTTCAAATATTTATGTTTATATTGCTCGAATAACTTCTCCAGAGCCTCGATGACCTGCGAATGAATCTTATCCACATACTCAGGATCGGGTTGATCACTCTTCACCACATCAATGGGAGAACCAACTGCAGAAAACAAAAGAAAATTTCATTAAGTAAAATAATTTAAAACCAGAAATATCAATTTCAAAATATAAATTTCAAATTATTTAAATCTTTTTAGAAAAAAATAATATATAAATAATCTATTTAGGGTCTGAATTGACTCCTTTACTGCGTTGAAAACTTCTGACTATATCTATCTATCTATAATATTATAGGGTTACTTACCAACTTGAACAATTCGTCGACGGAATGGCAAAAAGCCAAAAGTATAATTGAAGAATCCACGTCCCACAGGAATCAAAGGAGAAACGCCGGTGATTTTCTTAACAACATTCTGAAAGCGGCGGAGTAGGGAATCCGGAGGATTGGCCACCTGATCAAAAATGTCCACCTCGCCAAAGGAAAACGAGGGCACAATCGAAGATCTGTAGAAAAACAACACATTAGAGATCTCTCTTGTAAGTTTTACTATTCAATCACTCACCCCGTTCGAATGGCCATCTTGACGAAACCCTTGCGGCTCTTCACGGTCAAAATGTACTGGCCGGGATGCGAGTCCATGGCCTCCTGGGCTCCACCCACCAAAATAGCCACTGCATTGGAGGTGAAGCCATCACGATTCTCTTTGTGATTTGGATCATTCGACTTGCTTAGCATGCGGATCAGAGCCTCCTTGGAGACTGACACCAATCCCCAGCATCGTATGACTTCCCGCATAAAGGGAACATGAAAGTGCTGATCTAAAGTACCAAGCTTTGGTCGAACCTGAGGGAACAGCTCCAGCCATTTGGAGATCTCCAAACCCATGTTGATACCAATGCCCGTTCTACAAGTCAAATCAGTGTCTATTTATATTAAAAAACGATAAGATTGGCTATCTGTCAATGTACTTACCCCAAAATGCCATGGGGAAAGCTGGCCAAGATGTAGTTCTTGTTGGGGGGAAGTTCGGCTGTCTTAACCAGCTCCACGGGAAAGTAGTCGCGATAATAGCGATGGTAGCGATTGGTACGGGTTATCAGCCAGCTAAGTCATATAGGGTTATTACCATGGATTTTTCCTTTTGAATAGCAATACTACTTACCCATTATTATCCACAACGGATTGGGTGTTCTTGTGATGCACATAAACGTAAACCAAGTAGATCAACATAAGACTGCGCAGCAAGAGACCTCCATAGATCTATACAACATAAAGTTTATCTTTACCATGTCTTTATAATGATTATTAAACAAGTTACCAGCGATCCAGCTACCAAGAGGAAGGAAACTGATAGCAGAATTGGCAGCATGGAGGTAAAGAATGCCGTAACCATTATCTGCAGACGACGCTCCAGGGGAACCCGAAGTGGTGCCCATTCGATCTTCATGTTTATTCCTCAACTAAATACCAAGAGTCCAAATATTCCAGTAGCTGCTCTTTCGGCGGTTCACCCACGACTGAATGATATGCGAGCCAACGAGCAACGGTCAGTTTTGCCCTGCATTAAACTTATACTTATCCTTATCGCTCTGGGGTCCGATGGCGGGCGCCCGCATTAGGGGCTAATCGTTTGCCACCTAACCAGTTAGTAGTTGTTCTTCGTTTTGGGTCTGATGGGAATGCGCGATTAGAGTGATAAAGATGATAAAGGTTGGCCCATAATCGGCGGCGGGCAATCACGATCGCGGGTGCAAAGGTATGCAGCGGCTACTAAATTATTGCACCTGACGACTGTAAGAGCAAAAGGGTGATTCAATTATGCTCGACTCGGTTCGTAGTTCTTCTGACTAACTACATATAAGAGTTTAGTTTGTTGATAAGAAAATGTAGTTATTTTTAATCCAATGGCAACTGCGAGTGATTAGTAGTTTCTCGATGATGAAATGATTGGCCAAGCTATGGTAATTGCATGTACAGAGTCCAATATTTGTACAACAGGTTATAGTTTTTATAACGCACTAATTAAGCTGATGCGGAAAATTATAAATAAAAATTCTAATATTTACATTAGATTTTACTTTATTTTATTTTAAAACTTATATTTCATATTTAAACAATTTCCGCATATTTTGTTTAAAAACCGATTTTGTATTACGTTTACCAGCACTGCACACGATCGGTCTTATCGATATAAAGTTATTTTCCATTAATCGATTGATCGATTTAACCTTATTTAAAATTGAAATCTCTACTCACCGTTATCAAAAGCTTCACCCAAAGAATCAATAAAACAAACAAAAGCATCAGACTTTTTAAGATTATAAAACTTGTTTCTAATAAATGCTTATAAAGCATTACTTTGATCACATTTTCTATAAAACAAAATAACAGGAAACTTTAGGGTGACTAGTGAATTATCAGCTTGCTCTGTTTGGAATTGGGAATATATTCATCCTTGTACTTTTCAAACATCTTTTCCAGGGCCTCAATGACCTGCTTATGAATTTTGTCCACATAAGCAGCATCCGGCTGATCACTTTGTACCACATCGATGGGAGAGCCAACTGAAAAGAGTTAGTTAAGTAAAAGGTTAACCAAATAATTCCGTAAAAGACTCACCAACTTGGACGATGCGGCGTCGATTGGGCAGGAAACCAAAGGTGTAGTTAAACACACCACGACCCTTGGGAATTAACGGGGAAATGCCTGTGAATCTCTTCACAAAATCTTGGAAACGGCGAATTGGGGAGTTCGGGGGATTGGCCACCTGATCCAAAATGTCCACCTCGCCAAAGGAAAAGGTGGGCACAATCGAGGACCTATAAAAGTAAGAATCATATATAAATATTGGCCAGGTTAATTCACGCCATTACTTACCCCGTTCGAATGGCCATCTTGACGAATCCCTTGCGATTCTTCAGGGTCAAAATGTATTTGCCAGGATGCGAGTCCAGGGCCTCCTGAGCTCCGCCCACCAGTATGGCCACAGCATTGGAGGTGAAGCCATCTCGATTGTCCTTGTGCTTGGGATCATTCGATTTGGTCAGCAGATAGACCAAAGCCTCCTTGGAAACCGAGACCAAGCCCCAGGATCGCAGCAGACCACGCACAATGGGCGTCAGGAAGTTCTGATCCAGAGTGGCCACCTTTGGTCTGACCTGCGGAAACAGCTCCAGCCACTTGGAGATGTCTAGACCCATGTTGATGGAAATGCCAGTCCTATCGCGGGTTTCAATATTTACATAAAATTTCGTCATCGATAAGATTGGCTATCAGTCAACAAGCTTACCCCAGAATTCCATGGGGAAAGCTGGCCATGATATAGTTTTTGTTCGGGGGCAACTCGGCTGTTTTAACCAGCTGCACGGGAAAGTAGTCCCGATAGTGTCGAAACAGCCAGTTATTGCGGTTAATCTTCCAGCTGAAGGGTATTATTTTAATTGGTTTTATTGGGCTTCCATTGGAATTACTTAATGCTCACCCATTGCCGTCCATAATGGAGTGGGTTCTGCTGTGATTCACATAGACGTAGACCAAGTAGATTAGCACTACGCTGCGAATTATGAGGCCACCATAGATCTGCAAAGATTCCAGTCAACATTATACATTTTAAATATCTTAAAAATAGGGTTTTTTAACTCACGAGCAGGGCAGCACACAGTATGTAGGATCCGAAGGATAGGATCATAAAGGAAACAATGAAAAAGGCCATGGCAAACGTCTGGCGACGCCGCTCCATGGGAACTTCTCTGGGTGCCCACTCGATTTTCATAATGCCTGCTTTCCAATTATAAGGTAGCGACTCTTAGCACGGTCCTCCAGCGACTGAAAATTGTTTTAATGTTTTAATGTTTAGTACTCATTTCTTATCCTTATCGGTGTACGTCGATGGCGCGGGTACGCGGCTATCGGTAACAGTTGTTAAAAAAAAATACCACCGATTTAATAGTTATTTGCTTGGGGCGTTTAAAAATTCTGGCAATCAAGATAATGATTTGCTTTTAATAGAGGTCTGGCTGCAATTGCGATATAGTCTTATCATTCTTAACAGCCGACAGTTGAAGCAGTTTAAATGAAGCACACTTTCTGTTTATATAATACATAGTACATTATTAATTACACGCCATTTGGTTTTATAATCTCAAACTCTCATTTAAATGTCATTATTGCTGGATAATAATTACATGGAGTAAGCTTTTATTGATAAATAATTAGCTTTACCCTGGATCTCTTTAATTATTTGTTTAGTTTAGGAGAAATTATAACTATATATTGACCTCCAAAGCTCTGTCATAGAAGACTCGCCCAGTTGAATTTATTTTTGTTTGGAACAGAGCACGCTGCTCAAATGTTTACACACGTAATGGATCGTTATCGCATTTTGAGAGCAGAACCGACGCCGCGAGCGTGCAATATTTAACTAAATAACCGAACGAACGCGCTCGTCGAGAAGCCGGAGCGTAATGCACGAGATTCCCCTATAGAAGGCATTACTCGATTGCCATGCAACAACTGACTCACAGACGTAATTGCGGCTTCTAGGCGATATAAAGTGAATCAGGGGCAACTGGGGTCAGAGGCAAGACCTGTTCCTAACTAGAAATGCAACTATTCTAATTCGAAACTGAGCCGAGGAAAGCGGGTGTAATTAAATTCTTCTAATTAGCGTATTCAGTAACTATGTTGTAGGCAGACCCAGCAAATGGCTCTGCTATTTACATATATTCAAAAGTTGGCGCTAAGTCTACGAGCTGCGATTTAATTCTGGTACTGATCAACACTGTAGTAGAGGTGGAAAAACATAGGAATATATATGACTTATGGGGATTCAATTTAATGGATATTTATGAAAATTTTCTTGACAAATCAAAGTATAAAAAATAACAAAAACTTTGTCAAAAAAGCATTAATTTCAATTCGGAAAGATTTTATGTGTAAGTTTTTATTAGGTTAATAAATCTGTAAACCAAATAAGCATTTTTTAAATATTAAATTTTGTAGCAAATTTTTGTCAATTTTAATGATGTAACCCCTTTCATTTTTTTGAAAAATTGATTAAAATTAAAAAAATTTTTTTTTTCTAAATTTTTTAATTAATAAATTAAGATTTTTTAACGAAATCGGAATATATATGATTTTTTGAAATCACTTGCTTTTGGGTCTTCTTATGGCCTCAAGAAGACCTGAATTTTAAGATCGAAGTAAAATAAGTAAGTAAAATACGATCGTATTTTATTTTCAAGGGTTTCTTGGTTTATTTTCATATATACTTTAAGGTTTCAATATTAACTTTAAAATCTTTGGAAATTAGCATCTGCGAAACTAGAATACTTATAATTTTTTTAAACATTTATCAAGCACCAGGACATGGTGGAAGTGTGCTCATTTTCCCTGTTTTTTCTCCACTTCGATCTTAAAATTCAGGTCTTCTTGAGGCCATAAGAAGACCCAAAAGCAAGTGATTTCAAAAAATCATATATATTCCGATTTCGGAATATATCGATACAATTATTTTATATAATTGAGATATTATTTATCATATATGTAGTATTTCCAATAAATTTCGAAATCCTCCTTGGCGCTACGATGACGAAGTGCCGATTTTTGCATTTCAAATGACCCCTAGTCCAATCCACTCCATTGCATGGAAGGGAAGACCCCCGTCGAAGAAGTGAAAAACAAAACAAAACAAAATAGCACAAAATATATTCAGCAAGTCCACCGTTTTTCTTCCATTCCTTTTCCATCGGTTTCCTCTGTCACATTTTGGGTCGCAGTTTGTCCAGATAAACCGAGAGCAGCGGTTGTTATTGATCTACTGATCTTGCTTCTGGTCTTTAAGATTTTACTAAATTTAATTAAAACAAAATAGTGAAAAGTGCAAATAATTAAGAGTATCAAAGTGCATGGCAAAAGTGCAATAAACCGAAAGCAAGCTTGAAAAGAAAAACAAATATTTTGCATGCAAATACTAACAAAAGAAAGAAAATAATTTGGGAAAGAAATAAAGAAAATGCTTATTTTCTATGGCAAATATGCATTTCTCTTCTGGTTCTTCCTGGGCACCAATAAAGGTGAAGTGCTCCTAATGCAGCAAATCTTCCATGACAATACCCTGCTCAATGTGACTGCCTGTACACAGAATTGTCTGGAAATGGGCAACCAGGTAGGAGGAGCTTCATGAGGCAGTGCCGACCGTTTGGCTTGGTTCTGGTTGGATTTTAAATACTTCTTTTCTTAAACGGAATGGAATTTTAATTTTAAAATATTTTCAAAAGAGGAAAATAGTAGTTGCTGCGAGGAAAACGTATTGACTACAAACCTCAATTTATTTCCAAATATCTCCTTTTACTGCAGGACTTCCGAGGCTGTTACAAAGATTGCAAATCAAATGGAACTGCTCCTGGGCCTCTACGCAAAGTACAGGAAAACTTTCAACTGCACATGCTGTGTCGCACAGAGTCGCAGATAGTTTTTCATATAGATTGGGTCCAGCATAGCGGGGGAAACGAGACAGCCCCAAATTCCACCTACATTATCAAGGTGGCCAGAGAGAAAATTACAGAGACAAAACTTTATTTGGTAAGCAAATACTTAAGGAACTAAAGACTACTGACTGAATTTTAAAATATCTTTTAGTCTGACGAGAACTTCATTATACTGTCCCACTTGGAGTCAAACTCCAGCCACAATATAACCGCTCTGGCGGTGCATGGAGATGGTAGCTACTCCTTGATAGCCCGAGATCAAAGCTTTCTAACCCTGCAACGTGGCTACCAGCCCAGCAAAATGGGAGCTGTAAGCCTGCGAGGATTTGTGCCGCAGAAGAATGAGACCCATCGCATAGCCGCTGAGATTGAATGGCAGCCTTCAGCGGGTAAGGAAGAGCGAAGATTCCTAGTCATTTGTATTATTTAATTATTATAATTATTATAAATATTCCAGAGCGCAATTGCTACTTTGATATGGTGTCCTACTCCACCAACAGCGTGAATATGGATGAACCACGGCAGGTGGAGTTCCGAGATGTGAGTCTAATCTTAACTCCCATATCATGGATACTAACAAACCCAATCCTTTAGCTTCGAAAGCTATACAGGCACACGGTGGACAACATGGAATTCGACAAAACCTATCTAGTGGGCGTGAGAACAGTGAATATATTAAACCGACTGGAGAGCGAAGTGGAGTGGCTTACAGTTCAGGCGCCCAGTTGTTTGGATTGGTATCCCCTTAACTACACACTTTGCGGTGAGTCCTTTAACGATTTATATAATACGATTTATAATATGAAATCCTTTAATAGCTCCTCACAAGCCTGAAAATCTAAGCGTCCTGCAAGAGCAGTATGAACGAAATACATTGGCCTTGAATATCAGCTGGTCGCAACCCAATCTTCTGCCAGACAACTACTCACTTCGCATCTTTGATCTGTACCTGGGCAGCAAGGAGGTGAACTTCACCCTGGACAAGAGCACAAGCCACTTCTTTATACCCCGGATCACTGTCCTGGGCTCCCACTTCGAGGTGCATTTGGGGGCTCTGTCAAAGGGCGGCAAGAATTTCAGCGTTCTGACCCTGGACAAGGCGCCAAGGGATGCCTGGTTGAGTGGTGGGTACGAAGGATAAATCTATATCTATAATTACTTTAATTCTCTTTCCTGAACAGAGGGCAACCTGATTAAGCTGATACTCTTCATCATTGTGCCCATCTGCTGTATTTTGATGCTGTGCTTCCTGACCTTTTGCAGACGGAATCGGTCGGACTGCCAGCCCTTTGAAATGGAGGCCAAGGAGGCAAAGGCAAGTGATTTCCACCTCTCGTTGATGGATAGTAGTGGTCTGTTGGTGAGCTTGTCTGCCAACGAGAGCATGGACTTTGCGGATGAACTGGAGGTGGAGCCGCGATCGGTTCTTTTACAGGATGTTTTGGGCGAGGGCGCCTTTGGTTTGGTGCGACGAGGAGTCTACAAGAAGCGACAAGTGGCTGTAAAATTACTTAAAGGTAAGTAGTTATATCTCTAGAATATAAATAATATTATAACAATTTTCCAGATGAACCCAATGAGGAGGACGTGTACGCCTTCAAGTGCGAGATTCAGATGCTTAAGGCGGTGGGCAAGCATCCGAATATTGTGGGCATCGTGGGCTACTCCACACGCTGCAGCAACCGTATGATGTTGCTCATCGAATACTGCAGCCTGGGCAGCCTTCAGAACTTCCTAAGGTAAACAATACTATTTAAAATTAAAAGGAATATTTTATAATTAATCCTCTATTACTTAGAGAGGAGTGGAAGTTCCGACAAGAGCGTTGCGTAGTTGGTCTTAAACACAATCTGGAGCAGAATGTGGACAAGCGGCGATTTCAGCGACCCAGTCGGCTTTCTATCCATGATCGCATAGAAGACATCAACGGCTCCATGTTATCGACTGTGGAGGAGGAAAGTGAGGCTGATCAGACACACAACAGCAGCCGAGTGGAGACCTACACACTCACACGAATCACAAATGCAGCAGATAATAAAGGCTACGGACTGGAGGACATTGAGAATGTTGGTACCAATCATAGCCAGAAAGTTGTAAACGCTGCCAAGAATGAGTGCAAATTAGAGCAATGTCCGGGGACCAAGGAGAAGTCGAGTGTAAAGACAAAGCTGGAGTCAAAGTTAGAAAGCAAAAGTCGAACCTTTGAGAACAAGGAATACTTTGATTCTCTTAACTTCGAAGAGACAAAACCCAGAGTTCCACTGAAATATGCGGATTTACTGGACATTGCCCAGCAAGTTGCAGTGGGAATGGTATGTTAATAGTAGTCTTTAAAACCAATACAAAGTGCAATATCTCATCCACTTTATCCAGGAGTTTTTGGCCCAAAATAAGGTGGTGCATCGGGATTTGGCAGCCCGTAATGTGCTGATCTCCCTAGATCGCAGCATTAAAATTGCAGACTTTGGGTAGGTGTTCCTGTGTATCTCAATGAACCATATTCTTTAATCTTCTTTCTTGTATAGACTGAGTCGCGATGTCTACCATGAGAATGTCTACCGCAAATCCGGAGGCAGTGGCAAGCTGCCCATCAAGTGGCTGGCACTGGAGTCCCTCACCCACCAGGTGTACACTAGCCAGAGTGATGTGTAAGTGTTGCCAAGGGATTATTCTCTGCTCAAAACTGTGACTATAATTTCCCCCCTCAGCTGGTCTTTTGGCGTCTTGCTTTACGAGATCACCACGCTCGGCGGGATGCCCTATCCATCGGTGTCGCCCAGCGATCTGCTGCAATTACTGCGGCAGGGTCACAGGATGAAGCGTCCTGAGGGATGCACCAATGAAATGTGAGTAAACAATCAGTAACTTAGTGGGTATTATCCATCTCATATATTCAATTCTATTCTCTCTCCCATACCTTTAAGGTTCGCTTTGATGGAAAGCTGCTGGTGCTCCGTTCCCTCACACAGACCGACCTTCACCGGACTCAAGGATAAACTGGGTGCCATGATCGCGGCCACCAACGATATGCCCCAGAGGCTACAGCAACTGCAAGCCAAATTGGAGTCCTGGTGAGTTTAATGCTTAATGGAGTGAGCTCCTACGATAACTCTTCCGTATTCTTAGTAAAGTGAAGCAGCTGTCCTCCGAGGAAGAGCCGTACTTGGAGCCTCTGCAATGAGGTCCTCGCCCTGAAGAACATCCTAAGTGCAATACAAGATAGTTATGTAGAAAATTATTGGACAAAAGATATCCTAGAAATCAAATTACAAATTAGACAACCAACGCTGACAAGCAGCTACATAAAGTTTGCTAGAAAATAAAGAGTAATGTTAGTTTTAAGTAAATAAGTCAGAATTTCAATTAATTTTTGGGAAGAATTTGAGAATCCCAGCTGGAAGAGAGACCCCCAGGCCCAGGTTGAATGCCTTAGCTATGGCTGTGCTGTTTGTGTCATCGTTTTTGAGGACAGCTGCTCTTTGAAATCATCTTTTTTTTTAGCAACAACAAGTAGACGTTGCAAGATGTATGTACCCACCATCGAAGGTGTAGCTCTCTCCATTGAAAATTCAAAATTTAAAGTCGTCTCAGCTGCTCTAAGTGCTCCCCATGTGCATCCACTGCTGCCGCCTTCGCAAGACACCATGTCCCACGATCCCCTACAGCTGTCCCCATTGCCCGGTGAACACCATTTCCAGCAGCTGTCGTCTGAGCGATCCTCGATCCTTCGGCGAGAATCCCTTTCCAATAGGAAGGATTTCAAACCCGCCGTCTGATCCGTGTCACTCCTTGCCACCGCGCTGGCTGGAGGTTAATCGCCGGGTAATCTACGCACTCGCTAAGAGAATGGGTCGATCACCGGAAGCAGCTCATTACGCAGTGCTACTTTTGCTGTATGCCAACTATGGTAAAGTTTTGAGGATAGCTCAAAAACGCCGATCTTTCCCGGTACCCCGGTGTGGCTTCCCCGAGCAGGATTTCTTTTGTACCGGAGGATCCCTTTTCAACGACTCTGGCTTCCTCACCGATCCCATGGCCCCGGACACTCTTGCCAAACTACTTCGTATGCTGCAGGACTATATCTCGAGGTTGAGGGAGCTGAACAAGAAGTTCAAATGGTACGCAAATGGCGAGGATCGAGACGAGATACTCTGTCTGTTGGGGGAACAAGATGAACTAGTGCGCCTGCTGAGGGCAATCTTTGGGAACAAGGATGTGGTGCCCATTCCGCAACTCCTTCGGGCTCTCTGCGACCTGGATTTCAACTATTTAACGTCTGGCAAGTTGACGTCAAAAAAGTCGCCATGGCGGGTAAAACACATATCCGATCTTTACTCGGAGGTGGTGGACCCCTACAAATCTAAGAAATGTTCTTCAGGCGACAGTAGAGCTTTCCCAAATCGAATCCAAGAGGTAACAATACAAACTGTGATTTCTCCCAAAAAACCCCAGTGCCCGTGTGGTGCACGGACTGTCCAGGTTCGAGTGCGGTCCCAAAGAGACAATAAACAGCAGCTGCCTAGTAAACCATCCTTTGCCTACTTGAAGGCCGAGCCTTTTGACTCAAGCAAGAAATCCACGGATGCCCCGAAGGCCAAGCATCGACACCACAGAAAAAAGCAGATGGTAAGGAAGAGCTCCAAAGGTGGCGGCAAAATCCAGCAGCTAACACAAGAGCCCTTGTTCAGCAAACTGTATCCTTCCATCCCGGTGTTGGAGATGCCGAAGCTCCTTTACGAGCCTTATGACTCCAGGAAGAGCTCCACTTGGCGCACCCGCTACTCGAACTCCGAGCGAATGCTCCCGGATGGCCGGATTTCCAAGCGTCGAGTGGAGCGCTACATGCATCCGAATAAGCAGCGGGAGCTAAGTGAACTGCAAAAGAAGCAATCCACTCAAAACGAAAAAGAGTATGAGGATATGTTTGGCACCGATTTGAGAAGGAGAAGCATGCGAAAGAGTGACAAAAGGAAATCGTCAACCAGCAGAAAGCCAGGTGATGGTTATGCCAACTGATCCAACCTTGCAGAAGCTTGGAACGGTTGACTAGCCATTGGTGGCTCTCTGGGGGTGCCCATAAAATGTTCGTGTGGTTTTAGTATTTGAGGAATTGTTACACAAAAATATAATTGTTTTTATTAAGAAACCGTTGGTGAGTCAATTAAAGCCCATTATTTTTTTACTGTGTTTACTGTGGCTTCATTCCCGGAAATTTAAGCTGTGAATAAGCACTTATTAAGCGTTAAAACTGTCACCTCTAAAGCACTAAGTTCAACCCGAACCCCAAGTGTACAATTAGTCATTTACCAGACAAAGCCAGACGTTCAAGAAAATCAGAGATTGTGATAATAAAACCAGCAAATAAACAAGTTCAAACGGTGGGTTTTCCATTATGTGCCATATTTTCCCCATTGAAGTTTGCTAATATCTTTAAAGCTATCTCTAAGATTGGTATTGCAAATCGAAACCCCAGTTTATCGTACAAAGGTTTACCTTTATGCACAGTATATACATAGGGATTTTAAACATAAGTGTAGATCTTAAGGTGGGTCTCCTCCACCTGAATTATTCATTCATCTTTGGACTGCATGCGGCTTGCTAGACGTAAGGACTCGCTGAATCCTTAAGCTTCCCTGCTAGTTACGGTTATAGCCCAGACCGAGTATATTACGCGCCTGAAAGTAATAGAAAAGTTAAGGCAAGATGATACATTACTCTAATTACTGATTTAGCGAGTCTTACCGTTATGAACGCCGAGTTGAAGGAACGCTGGAACGTGTGCGTCATGCCCTCCGTTTGCGAGAGCATCATCTGCAGCTGTACAGCCTCGTCCATGCGGTTCTTAAGGAACTCCCAGGTCTGGGCATTTCCTGGTGAGGTATCCTGCAGGAAGTACAGCTCAGTCATCTTCATGATGGTGGCCAAACCCACTCGTCTGGTGTACCAACCAAACTGAAACATTTTCATGTTAAAAAGGTTTACTTTCTAAGAGTAAAAAGGATAACTCACATCAACGGATCGATCCCCGGAATAGTAACATATGTCATCCACCAGGGTCAGCACCTGGGCCAGAGCTGTGGGCGCATTTTGCGGCTGCGCTATCAAACCCATCGCCTGCGGCCACTGCGCCTTATAGGGGGCAACCATCTCCAGACGCTGGCGTACCGCCTGCACCAGAAAGTCCAGAGGATTCTCCACCTCCAGCTTACCACTATCTGTCTTTTGCTCCAGGCTTGCAACCAGCTGGGCATTACACTTGCCGTTGAAGTGGGAGACCAGGGCAAAGCCGCCTTCGGGGAACATGCCGTGAATCACGCTGGGATAGCCACTGTCCTCGGCGCCCTGGACAATGGCCTGTCGTGTCCAGCCGTGCTGTGGGACATGCTGCAGGGCGGCGTCCAGTATCTTGACTCTTATGGCATCGACTTTGGCCTGTTTAGCATCATCCTGTTGTCCACTGCCTCCACTGCCTGTTCCGCCCGTCGTGCCTGCCTCTTTTTGTGCGGCCTTAGCCGCCGCCTCATCGGCGGCATCACGTTCCTTCTCGCGCTGCTCTTCACGTGCCCGAAAGTCATTCAGATTGGTGGTTGTCTTCTCATCGCTGGCATAGTTCCTCCTTGCCAGCAGGAAGGTTAAGGGTCTGGGCTGCAGGGAAGCCAGCTGGCGGGGGCTTTGTGCATCTGCAAATAATAAGAATCTTTATAGAAGGGAAGAGAAGGGAGAGGCTATCTTGGAGAACGATTCTTCTGGAGTATTTTTTAAGCCAAGTGTTAAGTGCCATGTTCTGATATATGCATTTCGATTCGTATGCGCAGTTACTTCCCGTAATAACGCAATGCAAAAGCTCATTAGCACCCCACAAAACTGGCTCAATTAGCCAGTTAATTATCGCCTCCCAGCCAAGAAACCCCCAAAGCACATAGACCAGATTCGATTTCAGTTTCGTTTTCGTTAAGATTTCGATTTCGGTTCTGTTTACACACAAAGTTTACGCTAATATTCTTTTGTTTGTGAAAAAATACATGGACAAATACGAGTTAAGCTTCCAACGCCTGGGAAATGGGCGGTTTAATGCGGCGCTGGCGGGCGGATTGTTCAATGCATTCGTTGGCCCGCAGGTACAGAGCCCGCAAGGACTCCAGTCCTGTGATTGAGCTGGCCAGCACCTCGAGCTTCTCCTTGGTGCCAATGTCGGGCAGGTGGTTGTCCCCATCCTTTGCAGCCATTCCACTGTTGGTGATGTTCACCGCCAGCATGTTGAGCTGGCGCTGCATCAGGGCATCGTCCGAGGCACTCTGGCCGTTCTCTACACGCTCCTTGTACGCCTTGTAGTGGGCCATCGAAAAGTCCAGGGCCTTGGCCAGCGGAATCAGGAATCTACGCTCAATCTCCGGCAAAGCCTGCCAGAACCCAGTCACATCCTGCTTGTCCTTCAGCGCAAAGTATCTCACAATGTTCAGGGCACTACACAGGCGGTCAGAGTGCAGCAGCAGGTCGGATTTCACATCTTGGGGCAGGACACAGACGCACAGCAGCAGCATCTCTTGGAACATCTTGCCGCTGTAGACTTTAGGCATAGGGGAGGACTCAAGCAGCGCCTCGTGCACCAGATCCTTGTACATTCCAGCCAGGTAGCCCATCAGTCCATCGTGCTGCTGGGTCTCCAGCAGGTTCTTAATGATCAAGTACTTTCCTTGGTCCTCGAAGGCCAGCACGTATTGTCGGAGCACATGGATCCCCAACTGGCGGAGGGAGACCTGCGGCGAGTAGCCAACAATCTTGCATAGGGCCTCAAAGAAGCGCTTGTGCACGTCCAGCTGCAGCGAGGCATACGGAACGGGGTCCCCCAGGGTGGTCAGCAGATACTCCACCAATCGGAGACCGCAATGCTGCAGCGGCGGCTCCTGCTGTTTGAGCAGCACTTCTGCCAGGTAGACAATGGATTCAAACAGAAACAGAGGTGCATATATCTTGGGCGCTGTGGGCGGCAGTTGGTTTCCCACGAAGAGCGAGTGATAGTACATGGCCAGAGCGTGCAGCGGTAGCTTCTCCTCGATAAGGAACACATTACGGCTGCTCATTTCGTAGACCCCTTTAGAGGCATCGAGCTTCCTCTGCCACCTGGCGCGCTGCTCTACCAGATTGAGGAGGTAAAAGGGGTCCCCCAGGCACTGACTGGCGTCCTTAGTGAAGCCCTCGACCACCTGCTGCACATAGGTGCGCGTCATGCCCTCCTTGACGGAGCCCATCTCCAGCAGCGCCAGCGGACGCCCCAGAAGTTGGATGAAGAAGCAGGCGAAGATGTTACGGCGGTTCAGTCCACAGTTCCTGAATGTTTGGTCAGCAGGACGCACATCCTGCTGCAGGATTTCCTTAACAATGGGTGTGCGAAAGAGCCCCACGGTTATGTAGTGGGCCAGCAGGTCCTCCACGTCCTCCTCCTGCTCTATTAGCTTCGCCTGGGCCTCGTCGTAGCCCTCGCTCAAGTATTCCGGCAACGGCAGCTCCTGCAGCCGGCTGTAGACACTGTGCAGGCACCACTCCACCGCCTGCGGCTTGCTGCGTCCCTGTCGTTGGATGAGCACCTGCAGGGCGCGCAGGTAGGCTCCAAACACACTTATGCTGCTGCTCTCCCCCACGCGCTCCATCAACTCCAGCATCAGCTCCTGCAGCGGAGCATACTTGGCCAGCAGCTTAAGCAGCTCGTCCGCGCAGTCGAACAGCTCAGACTCCTCGCAGTTGACGTCGTCCGTGAGGTTTGGGGCGCACACGTCGTGGAACAGGTCCATGGCTATCAGCGGCAGGTGCCGGCTATTCCGTTCCGCCTCCTGGGGACTGTTGAAGAGCATCCGCACGCCGTCGTAGGCCTTCTCCAGCAGCAGCCGCTTGATGAGCTTCAGCAGATTGACCGCCTCGCCAGGATCCGCCGCCTGCGCCTCCACATCCACCTCCAACTCCATCTCCTGCTCCAGCATTCTCTGTTCCCGTTTTCTAGCTTGCTTTTTATATATCACTTCTCAAATAAGTATAATTTTGGGGGAAAATAGTGAAAAGTTTACGACTGCCGCCGGCATTTGGCTTTTAACTTTTCTTCCCCTCCCCCCTCTCTTACACTCACACGCGCACACTACTCGATCGAACAGCTGATTTGTTGCGGGCTCTCTTTCGTAACGCCCGCACGCGGCCAATGGGTAGCTAACAGGTGTATGGGGGGGCTTGCTCTACTTACTGAGGGGCAGCAGCAGCTTCTGCAGGCGAATCAGCTTCTGCAAACAGCGCACATTGGCCATTTTAGCGGCTTGAAATCTAGCGGACGATTGAAATCGGTTTGTTTGGCATTCACCTGGGAGCAACGGTAGTTAGTATTGGAAAACGGTCACTTTGCCGGTGTTGCCAGACTGCGCGGGAAAATGGTAAAGTCTGGCAACAGCTCTCTTAATAAACACTGGAGTTGTATACAGTGCCGGTCAAGACGATAGTAACGTTTAAAATAACTGGTGCTGGTACATCTAATAAAATAATTTCAACCACAAAATGTTTTAAAAACATTGTCAAAAATTAAAAAATAAATCAAATTTTTTAAATATTAAATTTTTAAAGTTGACTTTACTTTTTATACCCTTGCAGGGTATTATAATTTCAGTCAGAAGTTTGCAACGCAGTGATGGAGACCTTTCCCACCCTATAAAGTAATTTTATATAATTTTAGGATTGCCAGAGGTGAAGCTGGAGGAGCGAGCAGCTGGCAGGACAGACTTCAACCGGATGGCAGTAGAGGACGGTGATCGGATCTTGGCTCCGGGCTATATGAAAGCCTGCAGAAGGCGTAAATAATTAAAATATTGATAAATACAATTTAAATATGTAAATGTAATTGATGGAACAAACAAATATGAATCAATAAAAGATGGTGAATTCAATGTGCAATTGTTTGGTGAAGGCGGCATTTATTTGGGATCGTTTGGGAAAAAATCTAATTATTTTGAAAGCAAAATCTAAATTTTTAAATTTGTTATCTGAATTTTAAACATTTTTTCGGATGTTTTACAATTCTTCTAAACTTTTAAAAAATTTTTCTGAATTTTAAAATTTTTTTTCTGAATTTTTAACATTTTTTAGATTTTTTATATTTATTTAAAATTTTTTTTAGAATTAAACAAATTTTTTTTAAATATTTTAACTGCCAAATTTGAATTTGAATTTAACTGCCAAATTCGAATTTGAATTTAACGACGATCAGTTTCAGTGTGCCCAGGTGCATTTAGGCAACATTTTAGCCAAAAAATTTACAATATGGTCACATCTGGTTTGAGTCTTCGCTTTCAGTGTGCCCAGGTGCAGTTGTAAAATAACACCTAAATTTGGATTCAAAAGGTTTGAGTCTCCGCTAACTTGCGCCGGCTCCTAAATGGTTTGAAACTTGGACTTTTTATAACAGTTTATACCAGTTTTCAGCTGCTTGCTGCTGATTTCTGTTCGCCTGTTACCCCAATTTGGGAAACGGGCAATTTGCTTGGAAATGTTCGGAAATTTGGATGGGCTGCTGTAGGGATGTTGTTGTAAAAAGGTTGTTGTTGCCATAAGCTGTTGTTGTCGGCAACAAATAGGTATAAATGCATAAAATGAAATATAAAAGTTTATACCAATTATTATTTTTGCCCAAAAGTTTTTATAACAGTTTATACCAGTTTTCCGTTGCTTGCTGCTGATTTCTGTTCGCCTGTTACCCCAGTTTGGGAAGCGGCCAAATTGAATGGAAATTTTTGCTCACTTGCATCAGTGATGCTCATCTGCATCAGTGATGCTCATCTAGCTATATTGCAATATTGGGACAAAATGGCATCTCACTAACTGCCAGTGATGCTCATCTAGCTATTTTGCATTATTGGGACAAAATGGCATCGCATCTCACTAACTGCCAGTGATGCTCATCTAGCTATTTTGCATTATTGGGACAAAAAGGCATCTCACTAACTGCCAGTGATGCTCATCTAGCTATTTTGCATTATTGGGACAAAATGGCATCGCATCTCACTAATTGCCAGTGATGCTCATCTAGCTATTTTGCATTATTGGGACAAAATGGAATCTCACTAACTGCCAGTGATGCTCATCTAGCTATTTTGCAGTATTGGGATAAAAAGGCATCTCACTAACTGCCAGTGATGCTCATCTAGCTATTTTGCATTATTGGGACAAAATGGCATCTCACTAACTGCCAGTGATGCTCATCTAGCTATTTTGCATTATTGGGACAAAAAGGCATCTCACTAACTGCCAGTGATGCTCATCTAGCTATTTTGCATTATTGGGACAAAATGGAATCTCACTAACTGCCAGTGATGCTCATCTAGCTATTTTGCATTATTGGGACAAAATGGCATCTCACTAGCTGCCAGTGATGCTCATCAAGCTATTTTGCATTATTGGGACAAAATGGAATCTCACTAACTGCCAGTGATGCTCATCTAGCTATTTTGCAGTATTGGGATAAAAAGGCATCTCACTAACTGCCAGTGATGCTCATCTAGCTATTTTGCATTATTGGGACAAAATGGCATCTCACTAACTGCCAGTGATGCTCATCTAGCTATTTTGCATTATTGGGACAAAAAGGCATCTCACTAACTGCCAGTGATGCTCATCTAGCTATTTTGCATTATTGGGACAAAATGGAATCTCACTAACTGCCAGTGATGCTCATCTAGCTATTTTGCATTATTGGGACAACATGGAATCTCACTAACTGCCAGTGATGCTCATCTAGCTATTTTGCATTATTGGGACAAAATGGCATCTCACTAACTGCCAGTGATGCTCAACTAGCTATTTTACATTATTGGGACAAAATGGCATCTCACTAAATGCCAGTGATGCTCATCCAGCTATTTTGCATTAATGTGACAAAATGACAACTTTTGTGAGTTGAAGCGACCGGTAGATGTTGATAAAATGTAAAGCTTGGAACGTAACTGTAACTGTCAAACTGTAAACATAATAAGTATAGTTAAAATGTAATAAAATAATATCTGCAAGGGTATACAAACTTCGGCGTGCCGAAGTTAGCTTCCTTTCTTGTTTTATATAAAAAATATCTTATTTTTTAACTTCTTGGTATATCAAGGCCAAAAAGCAAATGATGGCTAAAAGTCATATAAACAAAATCTACAACAGTTTTACTCAATTTTTTCCAACTTTAAAATGGTGCAAAATTAAACAAATATTAATTATTATTATTAAACTCAGCCTAATAAAACTAACACAGAAAAGAAAATACATTTAGATAAATTCATGCATACCCATATATGATTCCAAAATATATATATAGAAATGTTCCCCCAATAAAAGACATATCATGTAAGGCTCATTTATTTATTAATCCCTTTTTGGTTAATCAAGCAGAGTCCTTGTCAATGTGCGCAGGATTACTGCCCCCGAATTCTTAGTCATTCGTTTCCTAGATCTCGCTAAAGCTAAAGAGTTAACGATCGATTTGTGTTGTATCTTTTGTTGTAGGGAGGAGGGTTAAGTTCGCAATTCAAAATCAATAGATTTTTCACATATGCACTACATTTTGGGGGGAGAGCTGGGGTTTGATTGGGGTCTCTTAGATATCTACCAATTCGTTTCGTTTTAATTAAAGTCAGATTAAAAATTTTCACTAATATCACCTTCTAGAAATTTGTCCAATTCGTATTCTCCGTTTAAAACTGATTTGTAAATATGCAGTAAAGATGTATTGTATGTAATTGTTTGTATATGAAATTTGATCCTTAAGTGTGCTTGGATTTGGCGATGTGCAGCGGGAACGAAATAAAAATAAACCAAAAAGCGTAATTTAAATAATTTGCATTTATTTAAAAGAGTTAAAAAATAACTAATTTAATAATTGAGTAGTTTTTCAAGTGTTCTTATGTTTTGCTCTCTCTTTTCTCTTATTTTGTTTGCATTTCCTTTTCTTTTTTGGGGTAGGCGTTTGTCTTACGTACTAATAAAATATGCAAGTGAGGGTGTGCTTCGATCGATGTTTGTGTATGTGTGTGTCGGGATTAAGGACGAAAATAAACAATAATTAAAAACTTAGCAGTGAGTTCTCTCGTTCGATTGGTTTTTATAAAATGTACAAAATGTAATTAATAAACATCAAAAATGTATCAATTAAACTAAACAAAAAAGCACAAGAAAATTGCCGGTCCAATGCCTACAATTATTAAAAATTTCGTTATGCCTAATTATCAACTATATGATATATATATATATATGTATAATCTTGTATAATTGTATTTGTATAATTGGTTTCGTAATATATATATATAATGTATATATATTTAAAACTACAATTTATAACACGCCACGCCACGACGTAAACAAACAAAGGCCAGGATATAGATCGATATATGTGTGGGGTGTGTATGTGGATATATTCATATGTATATGCACTTGGTAACTAACATACTTAGCTAAATAATTAAATTTTTTAACTGCAAAATGCGCAGCACACACAAGATTAAACGGGGGCCTGCGGGGTGCAGTTTTATCAACAAACAAATAATAAAAAATTAAAAACCTCTCTTCTTGTCGAATTTTGATTTCAAATCGCCTTGATATATATCGCGTACTTTATATATTATATATTTGTAAAGGTGTCTATGTATATGCATATGCGTGGATCGGGTGTCGGGGTGGATCTCTGGTTACTCCATCCCTTATGTGGTCCCTACTCCACTGCAAAGCCGCAGGTCTCCTCAACGGCCTGCGTCAGCTTGTCGCAGAGCAGCTGATACGTCTCGTAGGGCGGCAAATCGATCCGATTAAAGCAGGTGTGCGCCTTGGGCAGGTTCTGTGTGGGCACATCAGCGGTTAAGTGAATGGTAAACAGTCGTGGTCCCACTGCTCCCGTAGAGCCTTGCAAAGCCCGGAAACCCTGCAGCGGTACACGTGACGATCCCGTCACAAACTGCAGCAGGCGAGCTCTCATCTCGGAGCTGTACGACTCGACCACCTTGAAGATTTAAGTTTATTAAATATTGAAATGTTTACGATTAATAGTCCAGAAGGAAATGGAGCTATACACACCTGCCAGAACCACAACACCTGCGTGGTCTCATTCGTACAGTGCTTCAGTCTCGTATTGTTGCGCCAGTCGTTGACATCAATGCTGGAGATGCCGCCAATGACCAATTCCAGTTCGCGCTCATCAAAGGGTCTCAGCAGCGGGCTGGGTATAAGCTCACAAAAACCTATAAAATATTTTAAAATTAATTTTACATTTATTTAGACCAACTATATTCCCAAGAGGCTAACCTTTCTGCAGAGCCAAAAACTGTTGTTCGATGCCGCGCATAAATCGATAGTTCACATAGAGCTTCACATACTCCCGCTTGTTCTCCTCGGTCACGGGAATGGAGGCACCACCTGGCTTCAGTTCGTGCACCACCAGAGCGCCAAAGCTATTGTTCTCCACACTAAACGTGGACTCGATTATGCCGCTAATGTTGCTCTCCCTAAAATTACAGAAGCAATAAGAACCTGTTTGGAATTTCGAATAAATCCTAAACTTACAGCATCCAGGTGAGGCTGCGATGCAGCTCCGGATCCACGCCTTCGATGTCGCCCAGCGTGATGGGTTTGTTCAGCAGCTGCTTGTAGAAGGGCGTGGTGAAGCCACCATCCAGGCAATGGCCATGGAACACGGCAATGCCTAGGGTGCGTCCCACGAAATGGAAGTAGGACAAGTGATCGGGATTCACTCCAGAGTCCGGATTGATTTGCAGCGTATAGTGGTCATCGCGACTGTACTGGAACAGGCCGTACTGCGGGTTGAGCATCTCGCGGGAGAGCAGGTGCAGCCACTCGCGAGCCACGCCGCCATAGTCCAGGCCTTCTTCTCCCTTGAACTTGACCATTAGCCGCTTGCGCATGTCCTTGCCCCGCATCTTCATAATCAGTCTATAGCTCTCCTCGAAAATCTCGTTGCGCGACACCTCCAGACGGCAGTGGCCGGATTGCGGCTGCATCGTTTGCAGCTCGGTGCGCAGAGCCCGCAGCTTGCCCACCAAATCGCGGCGGTACTTGGGCAGAAGGTCGGCGCTCTCGAGCAATCCCTGCGGCAGATCCGGCACAATGCGATGTGGGGTGTTAGTTGTAGTCGTGGTGGTCGTCGTTGTAGTCGCTGTGGCGTTCGCTGGAACGGCTGCTGTTGCTGCTGATTGCATTGCAGTTGTTGGCGCGGCCGCTGGGGCAGCAGGCGCAGCTGAATTGCCACCTGTTCCGCGACGAATCATGCTCAGAATACTGCCACTGAGGCGAGGATCTGTAAACTGGGTCGTTCGATTGTTGTGGTCCACAAAGTACACTCTGCCCGAGGCCGTCTTCCGCTGCTCCCAGCCACTGGGCAGCGGCCCGATTGTTTCCAGCGTCAGGTGTTGGGTGTCAAAGTCACGAGGTATCCTTGGATCGTGCCACGTAGACACACCCGTTGGTATGTGGAAGAAGTACACCTGGCCCTGTTGCGTGGTCCGCATTTCATAGCCCGGCGGCAGGTCCAGAAACGGACGCGCTGCCTGATTGGCGGCAGCAATGGCCGCCGTTGCATAACGCTGGCTTGACGATCCTCCTCCACCAGAGGTGCCTCCATTGCGAGTTCCTCGCGAGGAACGTCGCCTCGTGGACGACTCCTCTCCCTGCTGCCGTGAACTGCGACGCTGCGAGCGCTGACCGGGTGTGGCGGCTGTATAGGATCTGCTTCCTCCTCCTCCGCCACCCGCCGATGAACTGTTTGCATTTGGACTGTGCACGTTTCCATTGGCCGAAGGCGTGACAGGAGCTGGTGGCGATGCATTAGGGGTTGACGGACTCTGGCTATGCCTGGGAGGAGTTGCTGTCGCCGTAGCAGTCGTCGTGGTCGGCGTCGTCGTTGAGGCATCTTCCTGCGTCCATCCATTGCTAGCGCTCTGGGGTTGGGCCGCCTGGCCACTTCCAGTTCCACTGTTATTTCCACTCTGAGCATTCCCGTTCACGTAGTTCTGCTGTCCCGTTGGCGATGTGGGCGTGGCCTCTGGCTGAGCATGGCCATTCGTTTGATGCTTTGGCGTTTTCACATGATTGTCGTTGCTGTGCAGGCGACCCGGCGTCGACGTTGTCGTCGTGCTACTAGTGGGCGTGGCCGGTTCATTTGTGGGACGTTGCTCAAGAGTTCGACCTCCTCCCGATGACGATGAGGAGGACTTCTTGCCAGGTGTTGTGGTGGCTGACACGGGCGTTGTAGGGCTGGTGTTCTCCTTACCCACACTGGACAATATCTCCGTGGAGTGACGCCGTTCATCGTTAGCCGTCACCGCCAAATCCCTATTACGGTTGCCGCCATTAAGCAGATTCGTGCAAGTGGTGGAACGCGTGGGACCTGCCGGCGCCTGTCGATCACCGTTGTTGCCATTGTGTGTGTTGTGGCGCTGCTGTTGGGATGTGGCGCCTACGGGATGCCTGGGCCTGTCCCATTGCGTGGACTTGGTGGCATGGTTCACATAGTAAATGCGACCATTGTCCGTGCGCCGCTCTTCCCAGCCCTCCGGCAAGCTATCCTCCGATGAGTCGTCCTCCGAGGGTCCACGGACATCGCCACTGGGTCCAACGATGGCCAAAGGATTGCCACTGCCGGGACCATCCTTCGAGAGGAGCGATATGATGATTTGACCACGCACCAGCTCATCGTCATCCGGTGACAGTTTGCCCAGATCCAAGCGTTGAACTGTATGGAAAAAGTATTTGGTGTAAGAAGGTTTGCTCTTTTTGTGGAAAAAGAAAAGGTTAACTTACATCCCGCTCCCTTGAGGCTTTGTATGTTGAAAGCGGGTATCCTGACACATCCCAGAAATCCACTGCCCTTGTGTATCTTCCGCTGATTCCACACGGTTATCGTGATGGCATCGCCGATGCCCAGAAACAAATCGTAGTGTGCATTCCATTTGGGATCCAGCGAGGACTTGCTTATCTCCGTCGTGTACACCTGGCCAGTGCCATCCACTTGAACCTTGGCAAATGGATCGGGCAGACCTATTGGGACAATAAATAAATACAAATTAGTTAAGTAAATTAGAGGTTATTACAGGCTGGCAAAATTTGAAAAAATTGTATCTTATATGAATTGAATTGTTAACTAGATATTGTTCTGTGTAAGCATTCAACCCATTGTCGGTCTTAATCATTGTCATGATCATTACACTGCATGTGATTGTGCTAAATGAGCCCCATTTACACCGTAAATGCCTGTTTAGAGTGTTAAATTTGATCGAAAAACCATTAATGCACACAAAAAATAAACCTATTTAAGTTTGTTGGCTTATCTTAAACGTGTTTAGTTTGTATCAAGCATGGAGCGTGTCAGGTTCCTGGTGATTCTAATGCTGCTGATGCTGTTGCATTTGTACAGAGCCATCGCTGGATATATCCATCAACATCCTGGCTTTGCCCAACGGCTACAAATAAAACCAGGCTGCTTGCAGGTGCCACAAAAATACACCGAAGCTTCAACAACTCCGACTATAATCTTCTCTTCTTTGGAGGAGGTCAACAATGCAGAGTCAGATTAAACAAATCCCAGAGCAGAAGTTCCCCCGATTGTGTGAGTTCCCGTTTCAGTTGTGGCTTATCGCTTTCGGGGGACAGTACCCCACCAGCTGAGCTGAGCTGGGGGACCTATATAAGCACAGCCCCTCCCAGTCAGTGATCATTACAAGTAAATAATTAGCAATGGCTTCTACATCTACTTTGATTCACCTGCTGGGACTTTTGGCCATTTTCCTGTTCGTAACCCTGGCTGCAGGAGAGCCATTTCCCTTCGACGAGAGACGCCACAGGGGCTGGAATCCGCGACCAGGACAAATGCCACAGATTCCCACCACACCACCTTTTAATCCCTATGGTTAATAAATAAATAAATTATACCTTTCATAAAACAAATATCAAATCAAGTTCCTTTTTAGCCCTTAGCTTATTTAAAGAATTTCAAGAGAATATTACCAATCATTCGGCATATTAAAATCTGTCCCCAAATTGTGTAGAAAATAGACATTCTAATTTTAGCTCTAGTTTCTGAGAATCAACTTCGAAGTTTTCGTTTAAAGTGGGCCACTTTTTATGCTTTTTAGCCTAAGGGCAGGGAATGTCAATTAAATCTGAACAATGCTTCAATGAAAATGTTTACGGTGAATGCGGTCAAGTGTCATTAGTCGGAGATAGAGATATGGAAACAAATGTCCGGCGCTCTCTGGAGGAGCCGGAAGGGAGTGGAAGCACGAAACGGGGAATCTATTTGCCAATCTCCGCTATCAGAAATATAAATATATAGTAGGAACCCCCGCTGCCGCTACATCGCTTATCGTCTTAGGCGACCCACCGATAATGCCTCGAATCTTGACAAATTAAGCGCACGGCATTCCGCCTGAATTAAACAATTAAGAACTATCGAGCCGGGCTGGTTGGGGGGCACATGGATGATTTACACAGACCAGCGGACCAGCAGACCAGCAGACCCGACTAAACCCAACCAGTCAGTCGCTCGCGCTTCGACAGCTTCTGACTCATGGCCCGGTTACCACCGGCTGAATATCGCAACTAGGTTTTTTCGCACTCCCATATTTGTATCTATGTATATCTATATCTATTCGTGAATCGTTATCTCAAGGCTATGGTGGCCGCTGTTGTCACGGCTAGGGCCACGAGTATGGCACAGGCACAGGCCTGTCATCAGCTGGCGAGGAGGACCTACCCGATCCGACCTGTTTGTCTTGGTCAGGTAACTTGAGTAGGCCAGCGTCTGTGCCTGTGTCTGTGTCGCCAGGCAGCTGTTGATTGATTTTATGCAAGAGAGAACACACAAAGTGTGGCCACATGCAAAAGGAGTAAGAGGTAGGTAGAAGGAACCACTAAGGCACACTCTCTATAAGGAAGTCAAAGGTTTACTCAAGTTGCAAACAAAGAAAGGAGGTACTTGGTAAAGAATTCTTTTACAACTTGACAAATTTCTAAGAACATATTTTGTAAAGTCTACAAGAATTATAAATGCTTTTGTAGCCTTAAACTTATACAAAATTGAGCGGATGTGGAAATATGTGCCAATGTTGACAGCAGAGTGTAATAGAAAAAGTTATACTAATCAGTAGAGCTTATAGAACCTGAACAATCACGAGTTCCCGCATTAAATTGGTCAAGGCAAACTCATAAAATGTTATCCCCTCATTCTATAAACAAATATCTATATCGTATGGTATCAGAATAAAACAAAGCTACTAAATTGCATAAGCCCAAGCCCAACCAAGCCGCAATTTCACACCACGCTCTTCATGGCTGAACTGACTAAAAAGTGAGAGAATGAAAGAAAGAAAGCCCTCTTTTCGGATTGGCGACCAACAGACCCGAAGCCGCCGCCGCCGCCTTTTGGACCAGCTTGGCAGCATGGCGGCATGGCCAGCAGTATGTTCAACCCCTTTGGCTTAACGCTACGTGGCACAATTTCGTGGCCCAGTCGGCGGCAAGGCGAGGAAGTTAACGACTGGCTGCACTTTCACTCGGACGGAAGCCGACAATCAGCGGAGCATGAAGTCAGCCGCATGCCACCGCTAACTGGAGGAAGAAAACTGAATCGACTATGACGGTCTGTCACTGCTCTCTTGGCACACGCTTTATTCTAAACAAGGAGTTTCCTCTTCTGCAGCCTTATCGCAAGCCTCTCGCTCCTTGATTCGCTCCTCGATCAGCGGCCGAAAGTGACGAATGAGTCCCTGCGGCGGCCAGGCGGCGCCATCACCCAGGGCACAGATGGTATGGCCTTCGACCTGCTTGGTAAGTTCCCACAGCATGTCGATCTCCGCAATCTGAGCCTGGCCTGTCACAAATCTCTGCATGATCATGTTTACCCAGTGGAGGCCCTCGCGGCATGGAGTGCACTGTCCGCAGCTCTCGTGCTTGTAGAAGGCCGAAAGTCGGGCAATGGCCTTTATGATGTCCGTGTCCTTGTTCATCACTATCAGGGCGCCAGTGCCCAAGGACGATTGCACTGCCATCAGGCCGTCATAGTCATGGATTGAAGTCTCGGCAGCCTTCTTCGGAATACAAGGAGTCGAGGAACCGCCCGGGATGATGGCCAACAGGTTGTCCCAGCCGCCAATCACTCCGCCAGCATGGCGTTCAATCAGCTCCCTGGTGGGCATTGACATCTCCTCCTCGAAGGTGCATGGAGTGTTGACGTGACCAGAGATATTGAATAACTTGGTGCCCGAGTTCCGAGTCCGTCCAAAGCTGGCGAACCACTTGCCACCACGACGACAGATGGTTGGAGACACCGCCACAGTTTCCACATTACTCACCGTTGAGGGGCAGCCAAACACACCAATATTTGCCGGAAATGGTGGCTTGTTACGCGGCTTTCCAGCCTTGCCCTCCAGCGATTCAATCAGGGATGTTTCCTCGCCACATATATAGGCTCCAGCTCCCCGTTGCACGTACAGGTCGAAATCGAAGCCGGAACCGCATGCGTTCTTGCCCAGATAACCTGCCTTGTAAGCCTCTATGATGGCATACTGAAGGTTGCAGGCCTCGTTGTAAAACTCTCCACGGATATAAACGAATCCTGTGTTGGCTCCCATGGCCCGGCCAGCAATGAGACATCCCTCGACCAGTTTGTGCGGATCGTGGCGCATAATCTCACGATCCTTACAGGTGCCCGGTTCTCCTTCGTCTGCGTTGACTAGCAGGAACTTGGGCCTGCCATCCGGAGGTTGATGCATAAAGGACCACTTCAAGCCACTGGGGAACCCGGCGCCACCGCGTCCTCGCAGCCCCGAAGTCATGATCTCATGTACGATCCACTTTTCACCCTTATCCAGGATCTCCTTGGTCTTGTACCAGTCGCCGCGCTTCATGGCCGCCTTCAGACGCCAATCGTGGCGTCCATATAAGTTGGTAAAGATGCGATCAGCATCTGCAAGTGGACCAAAAGTGGTTTTCGTCTGGACTGGTGGTGTCCCAGGCGGCGGTGGTGGTGGCGGGGCACCCCCTTTGGATGGTGGATTAGCCCCCGTAGCAGGTGGTGGCGGTGGCGGAGTTGGTGGACTGGCTGGTTTTGCTGGCTCCTTGGCTTTCTTTATTCCTTCATTTGGTTTATTCTTTGTATTAGAATTTGTATATTCCACATTTTCCTTAGCCCTATCCCTGAGTCCCTTTAATAATTTCTCCTGTAGTTCACGGAATTCAGCTTTTTCCAGTAATTTGTCCGCATTTTCATTGACGGGAAATTTCGCTGTAGGTGGCCCCCGTTTTAGTGGAAATTTTCGAGAATCCGCATTGTTTGCTTTTTTATTATCCTCTCGCTTAATGCTTCGTTGCTCAAAAGATAGCAGATCATCGTTTTTATCATTGATGGATTTTCCATGGCTCATGGTGTGGTACGTGGAGCATACCGCGTATATCTGCTGTGTTATCTTTACATATTCAACTCCCTCTTCTGCCAGAACATATTTTATCATCCCAGAGTTTGTGGCAGACTTGCGGTCATCTTTAAGCTTCTTGACTCCCGATAAGCATCGTCGTCCACCTCGAATGGATCCCAAAAATGTCTTGTAATCGGTGAAAGGACGGCGACGCAGCAATAAAGAAATCATGGTGTCGTCTATATCCGGTAGTGCTGAATTCTCATTTGGGGGATATCTTGGTTTTGTTGATGGGAAGTGCCATAGCCTACTATGATCCAAGTTAAGTTTTTAAATAATACATGTGATAGGAGGAAAACCCATTATGCAGACATTACTCATATGTAGTAAAAAAAATAAATGTGTATGGCCCTAACAGATCTATTTATAACATCGCAATATAACCAAAAATCCAGACCACGCGAAGAATGGACTTTCCCATTGCCATGACGGTACACACGGCGACGCCTGGTAAATAACTCAAATCTAATCACCAAAAGAGTCGATAAAATGTGAAGAAAAAACTATATGTATAAGGCAGAAAAGAAAAATGGGAAAAGAGTGGCCAAGAGTAAGTAAGCTATAATATAGTTTTGCTACTGGGATTCACAACGGGAACATTAATATGCCACCAGATGCTAAGGCTTCTTAGGGTCTTAAGGTCTTAATAGTTTGTTTTAGTTAGTCATATCCTTTGACTTGTTAAATAAAAACAAGACTAAATATAAACCATAATATTCTACATGGTATCTATGGGAATCACGGTAATGTCAGAGCCAGCTAGACATTAGCATTAATATGCCATTTCCATATCGAAAGTGACGGCCATTGCTGGGATCCCAGCGATCCCCCAAAAACGGAATATTGAATATATCATCAGGCAAGCACATATCAAATCATATATAGTTTGTAGTTTTTAGGGCAGCATATTGGGCAATGCCTGGCGCGTGATTTAAGTACAGCCAAGTGTAAAAAATGGACAAGAAAATAATAAATAAAAAATACAGGGAAAGAAAAATTATGCCGTGTGTGAGTTGTGGCTGTTACTGTTTCTGTTTGTATTTCCACTGCCACTGAGCGAGCGAGTGAGGGAGCCGCAATGAAAGCAAATTAGTAATAATCACTTTTGTTATATCTAAACAAAATATGGAAAAAGAGCTCAGATATGGAGGCGCACACACACACGCACACTCGCATACTGTGGCACACACATTCACACCCCTTTTCCGCAATTTGTATAAAAATGAAAGTAGACAAAAGGAAGTGCTAATTTTAGCGATACCCCCTCATATGCATAGATAAATGCAAAGAAGAAGACGAACGCCGCAAGCAAATGCCGCAGAAAATAAAACAAAACTTTAATTTACCGCAAAAGTGTGTTTTGATTGGACGGCTAAACAGGTGCGTAATTGATGGTTTTTGAAAGCAAAAGGCAAACGAATCAAAAAAACAAAACTTTACTGTATCTGGAGCAGGCGAAATTCTCGGGAAAATCCCCCAAAGATTCCACGATGGTATAATTACCGAAAAAGAAAATCAAACCAAGTAATTAGGACTCGAATCGTAGACCTAATCTGGGCTCATAATCCATGGGAACATAAACATATGTAGTTTATAGATTTTGGCTCTGGTTAAAGCCTTATTAATTGCTAGAATTCCCTAAAAATTAAGCCCATGTTTAGTTCAGGAGTTTTCCTGGAATTAGCTTAGGTACTTCTGATGTTGTATCTTTTAGGTGATCAAAATCTATCTATCCTGGCGGCCTCAATATGTTTTGATCTATACCTTAATTCGAGTTTAGAAAAATGGTAACCTATTTAATATACGATTTAAAGGTAAGAAATACTCACGAAATAAATCCTTGCGAGCCAAGTTTCTAGCACACAATACTGCAAAAAAGGCAATAAATTATTAAAATGTATTCAAGATGAACCAAAAATATGCCAGAAACTACTTACTCGTTATTCGAACTTTGTGTGTACCATTGCGACGTGGATAATCCAATTTATTCATAATTTCCGATTTTTAATTGATATTGTTTGGTTTGTATAGAAAAATAAATGTGGATTTATTTTGTATTTTGTTTATTTATTTATACGACAATTACGCGACGCGCTCATGTTTGTTGTTGGTTCGGCGGACAACAGAGGAGAAGCAGCGGAGAAGGAGGTGTAGGAAGCGGAGGCGGAGGAAGAGGAGGAGCAGGTGAAGGCGGCAAGAAATAGTAATTTCATTGCCGAAGGTAGCAACTGCAAGTGTTGTTGTGGCCGCTGTTGCTGTCGCTGTTTCGATAGCCTTGATAGTTGCAATTGTTGTTGCTGCCGCCGCTGCTACTTGTCATTGCACACGAATATATAGATATATAAATAATAACAGCGATTTGCTGGTTATTACACGCTGCAAAATGGCAAGATAACAAATAGAAATCAGGTATTAATAATAAATTCTCTGCCGAGATAATGGGTTAATGCATGTACATAAGTATGGACGAGCGCACAGAGCCCAGCCCGAAAGGTATACTGAG
The DNA here is from genome assembly GCF_030179895.1 of Drosophila kikkawai. Classification (NCBI taxonomy): domain Eukaryota; kingdom Metazoa; phylum Arthropoda; class Insecta; order Diptera; family Drosophilidae; genus Drosophila; species Drosophila kikkawai. The sequence goes on along the minus strand of NC_091729.1, from coordinate 17,548,544 downwards.
AGATCTCGGATTCCCACAAATTCGCAGGTAGGCAAAATATATTCACAAAAAAACTCACCCGAAAAACTGTTTTGTTACAGTTGTTGTTGCTGCTGCTGCTGCACCTCACACGCACATGTCTCGCTCACTCACTCGCACACACATACATACGCCCCTCACGCATGCTGCTGCTGGGTAGAGAGGGAGAGGTAACGGAGGAGGAGATGCGACGTCTCGTCTCGGCTCCCTCCCTCGTCGGTATTATTTCACAAATTGCATTAAATGAAATACCACTAGGCGTTTAATTAACTTTAATTTAGTCGCTGCTCCAGTATGGGTGTCTCACTATATTTACTTGCACACTCGCATTCCCCTCGCTCACAACGCGCCCGTCTCTCTGTGTGTGTGTGTGCTACGAAATTTGCAATAATAACTTAACCGAAGGAGGCTGAATTCTGTGGCTCTATTCACACGAATTTTGCCGTACGCACTACGCTCGCCCCACGCTTTCACGACCGCTGAATTATTCAATTTACGAATTGATGCGCGAAAATATGTTGTCGCGGCCGCAAGCGCTATTGTTTTTATGGTTTCCTTAAATATTTTTAACGCGTTGTTTTATTTCTCGTACTTTTGTGTTATCGGTTGAGATGGGAAGTCCTCGATGGCGCTACACACTCGATATCGATTGTTGTCGTCTAGAGGTGGGACCTGTCGATATAACGATGGGATAAGAAAAGTGTGGCAGCTCTGGTTCAACAGCTAGTCACGAGTCTTTTTTGGTAGTTTTCCGGCAATTTTCCGCAGAAAAACAAATAGTTCTGGATGCCCCGCAATATAACGAACCCTACATTTATTATTTTAATTGTTTAAAATGAAGTGCTGAATGGAAAATAGTTGAAAAGCCGTTATATTCCTTGCCACATGTGGCAACGCCAAGTCACGAGACCAGTGTGACCAGTGGCTACGAATTAGGAAAACTTCGACTTTTCTGAAGATTTAAAAACATTATAGACTGAAAGGCCGGCGGTCCTATTTGCAGTTATTATTATTATTAATTTTAGTTTTTTAAAAACTTCTTTGCCATACTATAAAGTTTTTGGAGTTTCTGGAATGGACATCGACTTGGGATTTGCCGAAAAACGCGACGACGCCAATTGGCTAACTAACCGGTACTTCCCCAGCAAGTTGGGCGGTCAACCCGCGTGGCTGGAACTGGACAGCCTGCCACCCCCCTCACAGCTGCAGTGCAGCAAGTGCAAGGCGCCCAAATCCTTCCTGGCCCAACTTTACGCTCCCTACGAAGATGACTTTAATTTCCATCGGTCTATCTATGTGTTCCTATGCCGGAATCCGGACTGTCAGCAGGCCCAGAGTGCGGGGTAAGCAACGACGATTTTTTACAGAAAAATGTGACTAATAAACGTGGATATTTTCCTGTAATTTCAGCAATTTCACGGTGCTAAGATCACAATTGCCGCTCAAGAACAAGTTTTTCTCGGAAGAGGATCCGGATGACGAAGGCGATCCTCTGGTGGGAATCAATTATAACCTGTTTAGCATCCAATTCCTAACTTAATCTCTTCTAGCCAGCTATTCCCTGCCTGAAGAAACTGTGTGCCGCCTGCGGTTGCCATGCTCCTCACGCCTGCGCAAAGTGCAAAGCCATCCACTATTGCTCTGCGGAGCATCAGCGAGCGCACTGGCCACGCCACAAGCTGAACTGCGGATCCTCTGCGGAAGTGACCCGCGAAGCGCTCATCAAAGTCGAGTTTCCCGAGTTCGAAATCGTGATGGACAGCAATCCCACAAAAGCTTCGGAAGACGACAAAGACGACGATGCCCGGTTGGCAGAGTTCCAGGAGCTGGAGGCCAGCGGCAAGACTGGTGACCTAAGCAACGTATCCGAGGCGGAGATGGACAAATACTTTGGCAATACGGCTGCCGCCGATGACAAGACCTTCCGTCAGTTCAAGAAGCAAACGGCAGCGGAACCCGAGCAGATTGTTCGCTACAAGCGGGGTGGCCAGCCCCTGTGGATTACAGATACCGCCCGGACGGTGGCGGATCAACTGCAGCCGCTGCCCAACTGCAAACGCTGCGGAGGAGCCCGCCAGTTCGAGTTCCAGATTATGCCCCAGACTCTGACGCTGCTGGACGACGAGAACCTTGATTGGGGCGTGCTAGCGGTCTACACATGCGCCAAGAGCTGCCCCATCGAGGGTTATGAGGAGGAGCTGCTGATCAAGCAGGACATTGTCGCGGAGGAGCAGAGCTGACAGAGTTAAAATGCATACATGTAAATTTTATATTCTTGTCAATTGTGGAAAACACGAACACGAACACATGGTCTACTTTAGTTTGATGATGGGGAAGTAGCTGTGCTTCGAGAAGTCAAACTCTGGCTGGCGCTTCAGTTCCTTTTGGTGTCCTCGGGCCAGCACATTCATCACCACAAAGTTAGTGCGTGCAATTTGCAGGAGATCCAACATCTGGCAGGAAATAATTACACTTTGATTATATGGTACATTTTATGGACAGAGTCCTCACTTACCTCCTGGTCGGGATTCTGAATGCTCTCCAGCACATTGCGCGCCTGGTTGAAGTGCTTGCCCGCGTAAGTGTAAAGGTCCTCGACGCTGGGCTCCATCATATGCTCCCTGATGTTCCTGAACTCCGGGTATGAAACGGGAGGCGGGCTGGTCAGCGTGGCGAAGGGCAGGAAGCGGCGATTGTAGCGGATCTCCTCGTTGTCGAACTGGGACAGCGGCAGGCGAACGCGCCCGTCTTTGGTCAAGGCGCCCATGGCCTTGTACATGCCACCGCAGAGACTGAGCAGGGCATGGTAGTAGACAATCTCGCCGCGGTATGGACGCTGTTGTTTCTTGTTCTTTTTAGGCTTAGCGACCTTTCGATTCTTTGCCGCTCCCGCACCGGCACTCTGCAGTCTGCTCTGATGCTCAGCATACTCTTCCTGAGCCAGCAAAATGTTCTCTGTGCGCGTCAGCGCGGATACCAGGAAGCCAATGAGGAACTCGTACGGATACCAGTATATGTAGAGGAACTCGTGGACAGCATACAGCTCCAGCTCAAAACCGGACATCAGGAAGATCAGCATGGCACGGAAGCAGTTGTACAGCACCCAGGTCGAGAAGTGGGTGCTGTGCTTCAGGGCAGTGGCCATCGACTCGTTGCCCTCCATGGCGCGCTCGTTGGCCAGTTGGTTCATCAGCGAGTCGAGACGCGCCGCATCCACCTGAATGGTGTCGAAGTTTTCAATTAAACGCGCCAGCTTGTCCCTCTGCCGGGCCCGATTAAAACCACAGATGCGGATAAACTGGGTGAACGTGTTCATGTTGATGCAGTATCGGAAGAAATTCTCCAGGTGCTGTTGTACTTTGGGATCCGCGGCCACCGGATGCTTGGCATTGAGCACAGGCGGCGAGTTGAAGATCTGCACGGAGTGGCGCAGGAACTGCTTCATGGGAAGCTTGCCATGCACTATCCGGATGTTGGAGCTGAACAGGCTTTGCAGAACGCTTCTGGAGAGGATGCATTGCCCAGACTTTTTGCTGTACTCGATGAAGAAGTTCTGAAAAAAAAGTCTGCTTAAAAGGGTTCCCGTTAAATTCAAAGCTTAGCCTACCAGAGCAGAGTAGTAATCCTTGTGCTTAACGACTTTACAGGCGTACTTAAAGCGTGAGATCATTTCCTCCAGGAACTGGTAGCTGGCCGGACGATCCCTGATCTTTATGCTACGCGGAAATGCGGGCGGTTGGCTGCGGTCATGAATGCGTGGCGAGAAGCCCATAGGATTGGGTGCTTCAGCTGCGGGGAATAAACGGTGGTTAATGCTGCCAACGGTTGATCAAAGCTCACTTACAGCCCTTCTCCGGCTGTATGCCCCGATCCATGGTCTTCCTGATAAGCGGCAGCAACTCCATGGCCACCTTGAGGTTCTTATGGATCTCATTGATGGACTCGTCTGCCGCATCGGCGTTTGCCATTTGCTCCACTAGGTAGATAACCTGGAAGAGGTTACGCATGAAGCGCAGCCTGTTTACCACAGCCATCCAATCCTCTGTGGCCGTCAACTTCTTGCATCTGCGCACCACCTCGTCCTCGACATCCTTGAGGGCACTATATACAGTGGCGGGTTGGGCCTTCTCGGCGGCCAGCAAGGCAGAGTTACCATACAACTGGAAATCCTCCTCCTCGTTGACGGCAGCCGCAGAAATAATATTCTTGATGACCACTATTAGATTGCGGACGGCCGTGCAGAAGACACGCAGTGCCCGGTCCTTGATCTGAGAGGGAGCGTGCAGATAGAGGCAGGTGAAGAGCACCTGGTCCATGGAGTTACCCTCCAGCCAGGACACAATGCAGGAGAAGAGAGCATCGAAGGTACCAATCAGTTCGGAGGGCGTGAGATCTTCCAGCTTGATGGCGCCCGTCTAAAAACGAATCCGCGTTAAGCAAGGACAACATGCTATTCTAATTCAAAACCTTACCGCAATGGCAGCCTCAAAGGAGGGCGGCGGCAGGTCCTGTTTGTCGAAGCCCATGCCAACGTCCATTTTTGGGTCCATTATCTCAATCGCCGACATGGCCTCGAACAGCCCAAAGAGCATGTCCTGGGCCAGCTCCCCCGGCTGAAGTTCGGTGCAGGCGTCGTGGAACTCCTTGGTGACATCTATCCAGCCGTGGATTGGGTACTGTGTGATGTCCTCGGCGGCACTGCCGCTCCGTAAGGTGCGCTGAACCTCCGGATCGAGAAAACCGCACTCGCCCACGCTCCACTCGTCCTGCTCGGAGCTACTGGCACGTGCAGCAGCGGCGGCGGCCGCAGTGGCCGCCTGGAAGTCCGCTGGATCTGCAACGCTAATGGAAGGGAGGGGTGGGAATTCATATATGTACATATATATATATATAGACGGAATTAGAGAATCACGGCACCGGTGGTGCTCTCCTGCCTCACCTTCCGTTCATGGTGCTCTGCTCCGTACAGACGAGTAAAGTCGCTGCCTATGTCTTCTGTGGGCGCTCGTCGGGCGAACAATTTGTGGCTCGACACGCTTTTAAAAGTCTTTTATTTATAAATTATAATATATTAAACCAAAAAAAAAAAATTACCAGAATAACTGTGTTAGTAAGCGCCTCAGTCTACAGTGCTGCTAAACGACCGGCAAAACAGTGCTGATAAACGGAAGAATAAGCCACCGATTCCGATACCGATAGACATTTAATTTGCGCGCCAAAACGGCAAGCTTTCAGACGTTAAAACTGTTACGAAATTCAAATGCTGAGTCAGGTGAAAATGGGAATAAACAGGAAGGCTGGTTCATTGGACTGGCGGCGGCGGCGGCGGCGGCAAGCTCATTAACGAAACCAATTGAATGAACTGCAAGCCAGCGTTTTCCGTGGGCCACACGACCAGCAGAACCAAACAGAACAGTGCCGTACTTAGCCGCTAAAAGACGATAGTCCGTCGGGAGCTTTGTTTCGTTATTAACCAAATATTCTTATCTTGTAAAAATGCTATGAGCTGGAGGAGAACGCGTCTACCTTATCAGCAGGGCTCTTATCGTGTGTGGTCTCAAAACGGAAAAGCTCGCTCGCGCTTTCACTCGGGATTTACTGGGCGCCCGCCCCACGGATTTTGGGGTTGTCCGTTGTCGCCTGCTGAATGTTACAAGTATCGAAAAAAAAAATCACTCGAGGGGTTGAATTGGTTTGTTTACACCAAACGCGGGACCCACTCGCTCTCCCCAAATCGCTCTTACTCTCTATTTGGGCCAATGGCTCCCCAATTCTCCCTTGCTTTTCGCGGTTTTACTCAATTTGCAGATAGCTTGGAACTCATGTTAACTAGCAGTGGGGATATTCGAAATACCAGAGGATATATTCGTATTAAAGAAAAGGTTTTAGGCAATATTATACAGATGTCAACAATATTAATGTAAATTTAATTTTTTGTTATTTTCAAAGTTAGTTTTGGGTACTAAAACTCAAGCTTAAGTAAAGGTTTGAAGAAGTTTTCATTACTTTAGATGCATATTTTATGTCAATATTCACATCTTATTCCAAACACTTTACAATCTCGTAATTAGTTCGAATATATTCACTGTTAAAAGCTGAGTGGGTCCTCCATGAAACTTGAGAGCGACGGCCAGCGACTAAACTCACTCAATGAATGAGAAGAACACAGATTGAGAGAGAAATCGGGAGAGACCGAGTTTGACCGGCGAACTAAAATTCTATTTAAGCAACGCTCGCTTGTATTGCATTTCAATCTGTTTTCGTTTGCCATTAAAAAAATAACGCGGAAAGCCTCGCGATCTGAAAGGAAATTACTGTTACAGAAATTACGAAAAATATTTCCCTTTACTACAAGTTAAAACAGTAAAAAAGAAAGCTAGTTCGCGAAATCCAAAAACAAAAGTTTTTAACAAATAAAACAAAACATCAATCCAAACCAAAGGAGGCGGCATATTAGGGCCTACTTATTAGCCAATTTCACGCGTAAGTTGCCAACGAAAATACGTTTTTATTTTAGCCTTTAATTATAGAAACAACACAAAGTATCCACACTGTTGCCCAAATGTTTTCCATTTCAAGTTCGTCGAGAATAAAATAAAAAACACAAAAGACATTTAACTATAAAAAAGTATATGTATTTATTTGTCGGACATTGGACACGGACAGTGCTTTCCCAGCGACACACACGTCCTAATTAAATGCGAACAACGAAAATTTAAGCGCCTAATGCCGCAGAAGACGCGACTTTTTGGCAAGCGACCAAATCAAATTATTCAAATTGTCGAAACTATATAAAAAGAACAAAATGTTTACGTATGTCTCAATAAAAATAACAAGTTAAGGGCTTTACATTTAAGATCTAATAATTATAGTTCCCTTTCTTTAGATTCATTTCAATAACTTTATTTAATTTACTGTCCTATGTCTTGGTCTTTCAAAGTATGTAAGGTTTATAACGTTTTTTAAAGGGTAGGAACCGCACAAGATAAGATATTTTTCTTATCGCGACAAACAAACAGACATCGGGCACCTCCTTATCAAATCGCGCAATACTGCCGGCAATACACGCTTCAGATAGCTTTCAACCAGAAGTGGTATGTTTTTCAAATCGATCCAGGAATATGTTTGTTACTTAACCGGTTGTCAAGGCTGCCGCGACTTTAAGGTCTGTGCTTCCCCCCACACCATCCCACCACCAAACAGAAAGGCCCGTCCATCGCTGACCGAGGGCGTGACAACTGACCAAACTTAATCGTGGCCCACACGCACGAGTTAAGCTGCCAATAACAAGCAGACAAGCAAATACACAGGCAAACACGACGGGAAACTGCACACGGGCAATGAAAATCACGGTCCTTGGGCAAATATGTGGAAAACAACTTCTTTCCACGGCTCCCGGGCCTGTACACACACACACACAGACTCGCACACATTCGGTGGCACTTGTGTATCCTATTTATTTCAATTGATTTGGGGGCAACGTGGCGTATGAGCAATGCCAGAGGCAACCTCTACAGAGAGAGCCACAAAGAAGGCGGAAATTCCTGGCATCGCAATCGAAATCAGGCAGCAGGATTCTGGCTGCTGCCCCTCCTCAGCCCCTCTGGCTTTTATATACAGTATTTTGTATCGATTTGATTGGATTTCATTCCATTTGATGCTTCTGCTTCGTACGGGTTTTGTGGCTTTTTAATACGCTCCAATAAAGCTGACTCTGAATCCAAGCTGAATCCCAGTTAATTGGATTTAATGACAGTCAAACTACCCTAAATCGAATTGTTTGCTTGGAAGTATCCTTTTTTATTCCTTGACTTATTTTTTTACACAGGAAGAACTTCTTTAATCGACTTTGATTTAAGATTTGCTGGAAAAACTCACCAGAACAAGGAAGTAAAAAATGAAATCTTCCAGCTCAAGAAGTTCTAGTTATACTTTTATAACTTCAGAGTTTAGCAAGCTCAAGTTACCGAAGTTTGTGCTGTAGAAGTTAGACTGTAATTGACCCAGCAGGGCAAACAACCAATAAGTAAAAACTCTGGTAAAAGGATTTGTTACAACACACCAAAAAAAAAAAAAATCCCCGATTTAGCTGCAACGAAGGCAGAAAAGTTTTCGCATTTCCCTTTCAGCTCCGGTTGTATGTGTGTGCCGACTGAGTTATGGAGGTCCGTTTCTCATCCAATTAAATTAATGAAAGTGCATGAATATTTGAGGTCCAGAGAACAGCATTCATTAGGCCCTTTGCCAAGCCTCTGTGTCAATTAGTCAAAGCTCTTTAAGAGCCAACCAATTAGGCTAAAATGTTTGTTGCCCCTTCAAGCGTAGTTGAATCCCTCAAATCAGCGCGAAAAAGGACAACTCTCAACAGCGCCGCCCCCACTCCGCGTGCTTTAAAGGACCCTCAGACAAACAATAACAATGAAAACACATCAAAATCAATCTGTCAACAAAAGTCGAGCAAAGTGCTGACAATAGACAGCAGACAACGAGGCAGGAGACCAGGGAGGACGCCCCGGGGAACTGACAAAGCGTCCTGACTACGTGCCTCTCAAAAGCCGTTGTGAAGGAGGAGCAGCAGCACACCGCCTGGCTCGTTCAAGTCTCTGAAGTATTTAAAACACCCTTCAGCAGGGGCGGGCATCGAAGCCCAATCCCATTACCATCCTTATTCTCCTCGAAAGTGTGTGTGTGTGTGTGTGTGTGTGCCAGTCGGATCTCGTTTTATTACAAGAGGAAAGACAAACAGCAAAATGGCGCCAACATTGTCAGAGTGTCAGCTTGTTGCTGCTGCCGCTTCTGTTGCTGCAGGCAGCCGAGCGGCAATGGCCATAATGAGGATGCGGAGGATGAGCTTGCGAATGCCGGTGATGATCATAATGATGACGATGAGGAGGATGCCCACTGGTGCACGGCATTCGCTTGGCTTTCTGCCAGCAATTTGCCCTGTCGTGCGTTCTGGACGCACTGAAAATAATATGTTTATTAATTTAATATAAATTGGAATTTATATAGAGATAGTTGGGGTTCAAAAACTAGGTGAATTCTTACTCGGTTTAAATTTTGTATCTTTTTTATTATTATATTCTGGTTAAAAAAGTCCTTTAACCGTTTACTTTCCGCTTTAAAAATTTAATTCACAAACCATGAAAAATGAGAAATCGATTTAAAATTAAAGTAGAACTCTGACAGCTGTGGATAAAATGACCTTAGGCTAAATTGATTGGCTACAGCTTCAAGTATTAAGTGTATTACGTAATGTAAGCGGAATCGTTCGACTAAAGCTTTAAAAATATTAGGAGAAATCCATATTTCTAGAAATGTTTGAAAATAGAATCTGGGGGCCTACTTTTCCAGCATTTATTTTGTTTTACTTTATAAGCTGGTGTTATCAACGGGGTCATGTCGCATTAAACAATTTGTTGACCCCAAAAACTAACAAATTGATAAGTAAAAAACATTCAACGACTCAATTGCATTTCTCACTGTGTGTGTGTTCAGCGTGGCATACACGGCGAATGCGCAATGTGTCGTTGTCAGGGAAGCTGCATCCGTTGCCTCTAGCGAGGAAGTGGAAATGGGAAAGGGATTGCGGATAGCGGATGGCAACGTATGTGCCAGCCAGATTAGATGACGGCAGAGTTTATTGTTCACTGTTGCTTGCAACAACAACAGTACATCCACATTCACATCCCCATCAACATCCTTCCTCCAGCTCCCACTCTCCCTCCTCGCTTTTCCCCTTTTGTGTGTGGCATATGGCAGAAATTATCTGCAGCCTGGCAGCGATTTTTGCATATTTCACTGGTAACTAGCCCAGATTGAAAATGGTAATGGAAGTGAGATGGCAGCCATCACTTTCAGCTCTGGCCAACCGAATGCAAATGGAAATTCAGGGCGAGGAAATTGCCTGTGCCAGTGATGAATTTAGATGAAGTTCTCTAGCCGGCCGCTCGACGAATTTGAAATGAGGAAAACGCAATTTAAAACTTAAATGGATAATTTGCAGATAGAACCAACAGACGGGGGTGAAATGAAATGAAATGCATCGCCTACATGCCATATCCGATGTTGAATTAAGCGAGAGCAATTTGCATTGAATTGGAATGGAACAGTCGAAGTGCTTGGTGTAAATAACCTTTTTGTCGCATTTGGTTTCCGTTTCTATTCGCTCGAGACAATTGTGCTTGGAGCTCGTGCAAATCGTACAGATAAGAGCACATTAATGCCTTAATGCCTTAATGTGTTTAGAATGCAACATTAGCCAAGTTAAGAAGCGGATTTAATGGTGTGAACTCAAAGCAACGACTAGTTGGTACTTCGGGAAATTATTTGAGTTCCGAAAAAGGCCTAAAAGTATGCCTTGAATTTCTCTCCAGTTTCGGGAAAGTCTTTTAGAACTTTCAATATCTAATATTAAAACAAATAGCTGTGTTTTTAAAGCTTAAATTACATGAAATTGTTTATATTAAAGTATTTTATTTAGAAAAAAATGTTTACATTTTTTAGTTTGATCAAACGAAGAACTAATAAGGTGTAAAAGCTTCTATAAGCCTCTAAAAACTATGGAATTCCTTTTCAAAAGTATCCATATAAAATCATTATTAGTAATACATATAATTTTATTAATTTAATATTTGCTTTTTACTCCTCTTTAAGTGCTGATCACCAAAAGAGAATACCCCTTGAATCCATAATAAAAACACACAAAGGCAGTGCAACATCGGATACAAATCCAAATACCCAGTCCAAGTCCGGACAGACGGCCAACCGGAGCTGCCACAGACCTTGGCCGTGGCGAGTGTCGAGGTGGGGTGGGTGGGTGTTTGGCTCCGTTGGCTAATTCGATTAGATGAACTTTGGAACTCTATTAAGCTGAGGCACAGTTTCAATGTCTCGGCCCCAGCGCCTTCGTCTCCGCCGCCGGCTGCACCCATCTATCACACTTGCATATCGGATGTGGGCTTTCGATTTCAAGTCACGTTTGGCTCTCGAGCCGATCTGGCCACAGTTGTCCAGTTGTCTCAGCTCCCAGCTCCGTACTTTGGCCGTGGGCCATTTGTCCAAGGCGCCGCTGCCGCTGACAGAAATCAATTCCGGCAAAGTTGTCGGAAAAGCCCCGGTGACAAACATTCACTTTGCTCGCTGAAAAGTTTATGGGCCAAACCGCAGCCCAAACTATTCCGTTCTGAGTTCAGTTACCAAAGGTAACAATTGCATTGATTTATGGCATATGCAAATAGCAAATATTGTAATTTATATGACAGCTAATACTAATTGTGGGTATGCCACAGTTCCCTCTCAGCAGGTAAAAAGTATTTGTACATATATTGTTAAGTTCTACGAATATATGCATATTTAAAGTGGAATTTACACGTGTAACAAGTGAAACTGGAAAGCATCTGGTATATATAGGGATATATTATACCCTTGCAGGGTATTATAATTTCAGTCATTTCCGTCCCCATTCTTGATCAGCATCGACAGCCGAGTCGATCTAAGCTTATCTGCAAAGAAAAAAAGGAACAAAATGGTTGTTTTTTATTTTATAAAGTTGCATTCACTTTTCAAAAATTGACCAAAATTTGCATATTTAATAATGTTACATTTAAAACGCATATTTAATAACCTCTAAAAAAGTGACACAGACAAGCATTTCAAATTGAAATTAATGCATTTTTAGTTTAGTTTTGATTAATTTGCAAGTTGCAATTTGCAATTTGATATGAAACTTTCCTACTCGCAGTTAGGTTCTTTCTTGTTTTATATTTATTTAGTAACTTCGTATTTACTAGATTAATCATTACCTACCTTTAGCCTTAAAATAGTAGAAATAAATAACTTAAAGAAAATGTTGCTAAACAAATGGAGCTAGAAATATGATGATGTTGCACTAACTGTTGCAATAACTTCCCTGTTTATCAAACAATTGTACTAAAAATTTTAGAACACATTGCCCTAAGAACATTTATTAAGTAACACTCTTAATATACAAAGTGTTAGAGTAATAATACTTCCCCAAGCTCATAAATACCAAGTTAGTTTGCATGGGTTATTTATTTATTTAGCATTTTAATTGAGAGGCGGACGCCTACTCCGCGATATCAAATCTTAATCGTTCGGGCATTTTCTTTAAATAATTGTAATGTTAATGTCTGTCTATATATTATATTAATCATGATAAATGACCGCAGAGCTAACACCTGCTGGAATTGCATGGTGGGGCCTTGCCAGAAACTAGTTTAACTTAAACGCTTGAACTTGGCTGAGATAATCATGGTTCTTGTGGAAAGTTCCCAATAATTGCCAACGTCAAAACATGTGATAAGACAAGAGATAACATAAGCGTTTGGCTTTTCATCAAGTCAATGTAGCGTTTAGCCAAACGTTTAATCATTTCGATTTTATTTACAAATTGCCAGCCATCATTGGCGTTAATGTGATTTTAATTATCCGTATGCAAACAGAATCGCAACGAGGCGATGACGGCGCGGCCTGCGTTCAGCACTTTGAAGTAGTCGTTAAATCGCAACAGAATATCACTTATTCTGGCACTACTTACTACTACAGTGGGTTCAAGAAAGGTGCTGACCATAAAAAAAACCCTATAAAAATTGAATACCTTTCATCTCGCCATTTTGTTTAGTCTAAAACCATTTACTATTGTAATTTCCGTTTAAAAATACTTAAAAATATTACTTGGCACGTTTACAAACTATCTTAGATCGCCTTTGATTTGCTTCAATACTTTCCTGACTGGCTGTTCATAAATAATTGCGGAGGCCAACTATTAAGCATATGTTAATTTAAATTATGGTGCCATAAAACATTTGTAAGTGTCAATTAGTCCCGATATCGAGTGTGCACATAATCCCACGGACCCCACAGAAGCTCCATACTGTTTGTCGGCGGAAACTCGTTTTGGCAAGCGTTCGACAATTTTTGGCAGCTCAATAAACTGCTGATTTGATTTAGTGGGGATCATTATGCGAATGACAGGGCAGAATGTAAACTGTAAACATATTAAATATATTTGATAGATCTTACAGACTTGGCAGTGCAATGACACATATTTGTATAAGGTTTCCTTAATTAGAAACCCGATTTCTTCCTTTTGTTTCGGTTTTACTCACCCTCTGAATATAAAAGGTGGCTAAAATTATAAATATGAAACAAAAAGTGAACCTGCACCTGCAAACCATAAATGGTTGCCAGGCTGATTCATCTGACCCGAGGAAGGAAAATTTTATAACCTGGACAATGAAATGAAAGGAGGCGCGACTCGACGAGGCTGAGTTAAATTTAGAAGTCACCGCTCTTGACTGGACCAGAGATCAGCTGACCAGAAACGAGTTGCGAAACAAAAACCAGACCGATTCACTAAATACTCATAATGTAAACAGAATTACCCATGAAAAGTTTCCAGTGATTGTGCATGATAAACAGTTTTTGGCGACAATTTTGCATATATTTTTTATTGTCTACTAATTGCGGCAGCTTTCGGTTGAACAATCCATAAACAAAATATTTAAAATATTCCACCGACTCGCCGAGATTCGCCAGGGGAGTTAATTCCGCCGCAAGATCCCCTTATTATTGGCTGATAATTGGCCCGGAGAGCGCGCACGCCAAATTAAACAAATCGTTTCGAAGAGCACACGCTGCTGCCAGCGAAGAATGTAAATACTATAGACCCCTTCGTTCCGTTTCCCCCTAGATATATATTTTTTTGCGGGGGAGAGACCTCCACAATGGCGATGTGTGTTTCTTTCTTTTGTCGCATATTAATTGAGCCAGCGGCGTGCGCTCCGTTTGCACGGCCAAAATAAGCGACAGCTGCGAGCGGAAAGTAAACAAAAACAAAACGGGACGCGACGCGATGCGAGGCTTGGCGAGACGAGCCTCAAAGTCGAAAATCATTCACAATGCTCATACGCCGTGTGGGATTTTTTGTTAAGTGGGAAACGTGCCTCTTGGGCGCTGTGCTTCTTGGCTTACTTAAAGGGAATTTAATGGTTCATAGATTTTAATAAACAGATATGAGTTTAAGTTTTAACCTTAGCCTTTACTGTGGCGGAAAAAAAAATCAACTAATATCACTCATACGCAGCGTGGTCTAGCTTAGAAATTTTATTAAAAATATATACAAAATTTTAATTATTAAAACGGAATCTTAGTAAGAAATAAAACTAGTATACACCTTCAATGCTTTAGACTTTTTGAATTAAAAATTTTTTAAAATAAATTAGCTCAAGCTTTATTCTACATTTCCAGGATATTATAGCTATATTCCTACAGAGATTGTATTTCCATTACCCAATCACCTGGCCAACTGACCTTGATAGTTAGCACATTTGAAGCCATAACATCAGTGCACTAATTTCGAACCTGTTTGTGTGGCACTTTGTGGCTTTATATTTTCTATTTTTTTGTTTAAATCAATAAGAGGAAAATGTCAAAAACCGCTGACCGCAAATCAAAGAGTATAGACCGCAAACATTCCGCTTCGGTACAGCGGAAGCGGCCCAAGGGAAAGGCCCATCGTGGAAAGTACAGGAAACCGCTGAAAACTCGAATTGTCACCGAGAGGAAACCAGTCACGTTTCTCCCCAGGTCCCATTCTCTCTCTCTGTGTCTCTTTCTCTTCGGCAGAGAGACATGTTTAGCGTAGGCAAATATCCCGTTTATCAGATCGACCGGCAACGTTTGGCTTTATCCAGTGCTTCTCGCTTCTCTCAGTTGCGAACAAACAGCCGGCGGTGCGGATTCAATTCGATATATACTCTCGCCACGCCGAGCACTTCCATCTCGAACCGCCTTGGCTATATAAACTGAAATCGGGGCCGACGTCTGGCATTCAATGTTTGCTCATTGCAGGCAAATCAACTCCTCGCCAGCAGGAAGAAAAAAGGATATCAATATAGAGATTTCATTCACCATTCAATCAAGTCCCAGCGGCTGCGTCTGTGTGTTCGTTTTTTCGTGACTGTGTGTACTCTACTGTTTATCAAAGCAAAGTAAAATTTAAAACCAAACAGCGCCAAATACAAACAAAGACCGTCGTTCGTCGGCAGCGGGATAAACAAAAAATCGCAAAACGTGCGCCAAAGCTAAAACCAAAAAAAAAAAAAAGAAAAACTTCAAGAAGAAGGGAAAAATTTGCCATAAATTTTCCCATTTCCTTACGTAGAACAAAAGAAAGCAGCATCGACATTTTTGCAATAAACAAAAAGGCCAGAATCCGACATGGAAGTGCAGAATCTGCCCGATCAGGCTCGGATATCGAGCATTTTGCTCGACTCCAGATGTGGGGTAAGTTCGAGGCGCCCCTGACCTCCCACCCACGGCTCACCTGTTTGCGGTGAAAAGGTCTATAAATACAAGTGGTGCACCCAAGAATAGATAATGTTTGGATATTCGGGTGAGGTCTCGCGCTAAGTGAGAGAGTAAACAAAATTGGAGGGCGCTTTCCTTGCGCGGGGCCAGGCCAGGCCAGGCAGCAGCAGCAGCAGCAGCGACTTTGCGATTTAGCATGTGCGAATTTTCCAAATATTTGCCCGATCGCCTTTATTGCCCAGTCTGCTAGTTTGCTATTTCAGCCTGGCATTTATGGCAGATAAGTCAATGAAACGTGATTTTATATCAGACTATTTTCTGATTCCCCAAGGCGCCCCCCTAAGAAGGGGCACTAAGGAAAATAGCACCGTTTCTATAGAGGAAAATTAATTAATTAAATTAATTAATAGAACAAACGTTATTAAAAAATTCTTAAAATATTAGGTTGACTTACAAATCTATTTAAGAAGTGTGTAATGTTTTTATATTCGATATTTTTTTATGCAAAATGGACTCTAAATGATACACATAGGTGATTTTTTAGCTAAGTTTACTAGCATTTTGAATTATTATATTTAAATAAAGAGAAAATATATTTCAATGACTTCAACTGTATACGAAAGTCTCTTAAAATATTTTAATTTAGCTAAGAGTACATCTATTAAGAATGTCTTTCAGATTCTTTATAACTATTTCACCTGTTTTCTCTACAATCAACTTATTGAAAATCATAAAGAAAGAACACATCTCAAGGGTATTTAGATATTTTTATTAAACAAACAAGCACATGACTTACGGACAATATTTTAATAATTTTGTTTAAAGAGACGATGACGACAACAAATTGCACAGCTTTAGGGGGTAGACTGCGAACGACCTCAGTTTCTGTTGGATAATTTATGGCTCCTGTCGGTGGCAAACATGAAAACAGAAAATTTCCTTAAATATAGGACCGTGGAAATTGGAAGTGAAAATGGAAATGCACGGGAATGGCATCGTGTACATGTGTACATGAGCTACACAAAAATATACAAAACAAATTAAAATGCCTTTCATCTAAGAGCCATAAATAATAATGTTTTTCTATAGCGTCGTACGCTTTTCCCGCACCCAAGCCCCTCAGCTCCCAGTCCCAGTCCCAGTCCCGGTCAGAGTCACTACTTAACGATTTGTTTTGTCTGCCTTTCACAGCTAAACGACTTATATCCGATTGCCCGGCTGACACAGAAAATGGAGGGATCGCTTAATGTGTCTGGCAAGGATAAGAATGAAGACTGCCCCTACACCATTGAACTGATACGGCCAGAGGATGGAGAGGCAGTGATAGCCATGCTCAAGACCTTTTTCTTCAAGGTAAGTCCACCTGCAGCCACACTTCTCACATTTTAATTGCATTGTATTCGGTTTTGGGGGGAATTTCTATTCGTAATTCGCTTGCATATCATGGAAGTTAATCAAGCTGAACACCTGGCTTACCAATTCGGGAGCCCAGACTTTATATCTTCCATTGTCAATTTAAATAATGTTTCCAGCGAATTTCAATTAGCGCCGACCACGTGCCCCTTTCCGATCGACTTAATTAGGCTTTAGTTTCAGCTCGAAATTCGCACAGTAAAAGTTGAATTAATTAAGTTATAGCTTATCCCAGAACTCAGATCTCTCCCGCTTAGAAACGGGGAATATGGGTATTGGGGTTCTCATGGAATCGTAGGAGTATCGTATATTATTCGGCTGTCGTGAAGTTGACTGTTGGACTGGCGACCCGGCGACATGATCCATGTCACGGCTAACCTAACTCTTTCCAGCTGGTCTCGCCTCACGACTCTTGACGACGATCTGAAATCAATATACTTGCTCTAAGTTGATCTTGGACTTGTTAAGGCTACCGCCCGAAGCAGACTTCAATGTTCTGATGGCTGCCAATGAGAAGGCGCCCTCTCTCCCAGACCCAAGACCTATTGGACACTATCAAGACCTATATTTAGTAGTTTATAATGGCCAAAGCGAGTATTAGTATTCATGCCACGCCTCTGATTGAGCCAAACAGCAGCCGCCGCCCTCTGGCGATAATGGAAATATGCAAATCGAGTTCCGTTCGCTCGCAATTCTCCAACTGTCTCTATAAATTATTAGAGAAATCTCGATCCAGCGAATGGGTGCATTAATCATTTGAATCAAGATCGTGTCGCCTTGCAATTACGGCGGTAATTTGTTCGGCTGTTTAATGGCTCCTAAAGATCGACAGATTGGTTATAATTTTGAGGTGGGATAATGGGTTCAAATTGATCCACAAATTAAGTGACTATTGTGTTTTACAGGATGAACCACTGAACACCTTTCTCGATCTCGGCGAGTGCAAGGAGCTGGAGAAGTATTCCCTAAAGCCCCTGACTGACAACTGCTCCTACAAGGCCGTGAACAAGAAGGGCGAGATTATTGGCATATTCCTAAATGGCTTGATGCGACGTCCGGTAAGTTTTGAAACCCACACTAATACCCTTCAAATCTAATTTGATGTTATCCTATATTCCTTGAACAGTCTCCCGAAGACGTAGCCGAGAAGGCAGCCGATTCGTGCGCTCATCCTAAATTCAAGAAAATCCTGTCGCTGATGGATCATGTGGAGGAGAAGTTCAACATTTTCGATATATATCCTAACGAGGAGCTGATCCTGGACGGAAAGATCCTGTCGGTTGATACAAACTACCGGGGCCTGGGCATTGCCGGTCGACTTACCGAGCGCGCATACGAGTATATGCGTGAGAACGGTATCAATGTCTACCACGTTCTCTGCTCCAGCTACTATTCCGCCCGGGTGATGGAGAAGCTGGGCTTCCACCAGGTGTTCAGCATGCAGTTCGCTGACTATAAGCCCCAGGGAGAGGTGGTCTTTAAGCCGGCGCTGCCTCATGTCGGCATCCAGGTGATGGTCAAGGAATTAAGCGGTGCAAAGACGGCGCAAACGAAGCTGTAGAGAGCTACACGCTCCTTTGGATTTTATACTATGTGATTCTTTAGTTAGTAGTTCGGTGGCGGGTTCCAGGTAGTTCCATGTCAAGTGTCTCCACTTTCAATTCAAATTAGCAGTAGCATAAACAGCCAGTACAAGTTACGTATTTATCTAATTTAATTAAGTGTTTCGTGTTTAGAAAAAGCTCAAAAATAAATCAAAAACCATTGCCTCTAAACTGTGCTTAGCGTCTGCCACGACGGGAGTTCTTGCTGCGGCTGGTGGCTATCTTGGCCGCCTTGTTGCGCTTGGCACGCAGATTTCGGTTGCTTTTGGTCCTGGAACTGCGCGAACTAGTGCTGCTGGTGGTCGTAGTGGCGATGCGGATTCTCCTCACGGCTGTATATTGCAAGTTGGAGACTATCACCTGTTTGGGATTGCCAGTGCCAGTAGTAGTAGCAGTGCCAGTGGTGCTGTTTTGCGCCTTCGAAATATCCAGCCAGCAGCTGAAGACCACCAGACAGATGGCGGCGATCAAAACAATTGTCTTCATGTTGATGGGAGTTTGGTAAAGCTTGGAATATGCTTCGATGGACGCTGTGGTAGCGCTTAAATAGTCGAAGCGCTTATTTGCACAGTTTGCAAATCGCTGACGAAGGCCAACGAAATTGTTTAATTTTAGCAAAACACTGAAGCATTTGCTTTTCCTTGAACCAAAACTAAACTATCAAAAGACTATCTATCTATTTATCTGCTTTTACGTTTAATTTCGTATTTTGTCCATAAAAAGCAAAACAAGAATTGTGCTCTACTTGGTCGCAGTAGCCTGGCTGAAGGGGTTTCGCGACATGCGATCCATCATGCGGCGCACTTGCTCCTCGTTGCCGTACTTCTGGGCATCGGCCACAACGGCGGCATGGTGGGACACGGCTTCTGCCGAGATTTCGTCCTGCATCTGGCGACTTAGCTCAAAAGAGTGCCTAAAAGAAGAATCAATAACTAGTGTTGAGTCCCTGGTTGGTTATTCTAGGCGAGAGATACTCACTTGACGGACGCAAAGCCAAAAAGGGCACCAAACACCCCGAGGGCCATCAATACCAAGGCCACCTGCCAGTTGGACACCCTGTTCACTCCCTTGATGCCATAGTAGGGTCCCGGATTTGGATCGTAGTTAGGCTTCACTTCCCATCGGGGACTGCTGCCATCCTCGCCCACGGGACTGCGATCGGAGCGTTGTGGTTCCCACAGGAGGCTGTCATCGTAGTCGCGCCTCCTCTGTGGCTTAATAAGCGTCCTGTAAGCCTCGGATATCTGCACGAATCGAGCTGTGCGCTCGGGACTGGTTGCATTGCTCAGCACGTCGGGATGGTACTGACAAAAAAGGAAGTTATCAACCAATTGAAAGGGAATCTCTCAGAGGAACCTACCAGCTTGGAGAGCTTAACGAAGGCGTTGCGGACATCCCTGCTGCTGCAGTCATTACTTATATTTAGCACCTCATAGTGGGTTTCCCTCTTTTTCGGCTTTTCGTGGGAGAAACTGTGCATTGGATGGACATTAACTTTACATAACACCACGCAGCCAGCGAGTCCTTACTTACGCGCACAGATGACACCAGTCCTGGGCGAGAGTACGAATCTGAGCATCTTATTAATAAATATATTTATATTTAAGTGTTATTGCGTAGGTAAAAACATAATTTTGAGAGATTAAAACAAAACAAAAACAAATTGCAAAACTAAAAACAGCTGTTCAGTTGTTGTTTTCTCTGGAGTGCTTACCAACACTAACAATAGAGTTGCCATAGTATGAGACTATTTTAATTTATCATTTTGGTTTCCCCTGTTTTTCGGTCAGAAAATAAGTCTAAATTTTTCAGTTATGATGATAGATATCATCGATGGTCGCCAAAAAACATAGATATTAAAAATATGTTTAAAAAATATCGATGCACCGATATTTCTAGACTTTACAACACTGCTGAGGCTAGAGTGGCGTATTTCCCCCATTCGGTCACTCTGGCAACTAGGAAATAACAAAAAATAAAGATGAGCGGTGCAAAAAAGGCCTTTGAATTACAGCGCCAGGTGCGCCAAAACGCACGTGAGTACGAGAGCAGTGTCAAGGACCTGTACTCGTGGGAGCAGGACATCAAGAAGAAGGAGGAGGAGCTCAAGAAATCGCCAGCCACTGTCATCGCCAAGGTGAGAGCTTGAATTTGCCGCACACTCGTGCCCCGCGCTTGTCTCCTGTCATGCTCACACACACACACATGCACTCGATCCTTTATTCCAGAACCTTCCTGTGCGCAGCCATGTCCAAGACACACAAGCCCAGGCGGGAAAGGGAAGCCCGGGCAGCTCGGCGGCCAGCACGCCGACGGAGAAGCGGGATCTGCCCGTGGATCCGGTGGCGCAGCTGCACAAGAAGGCCAATGACATCAAGGACAGCGGCAACAGTTACGTAAAGCTGGCGGAGTACGACAGAGCCATTGAGGCATACTCAGAGGCCATCAAAGTGTATCCTTATGATCCCGTTTACTACATAAACCGAGCTTTGTGCTACATCAGACAGGAGCGGTAGGAGATGTTGGCTTTTGCGAAATTTATGGAATTTCCCTAAAACCTTTTTTGCTTGCAGCTATGACAACTGCGTGGAGGACTGCGAGGCGGCCATTGAGCTGGACAAGCTCTGCGTAAAGGCCTACTACCGCCGAATGCAGGCCAACGAGTCTCTGGGCAACAATATGGAAGCTCTCAAGGATTGCACGACAGTGCTGGCCATCGAACCCAAGAACATAGAGGCCAAGAAGAGCCTAGCTCGCATTAATGATCGTCTACGCAAGAATGGTAATTGAGTTTAACAGAATTCTAGTGCCTAAATTAATGCTTTGCTCGCTTTCAGCTACCAAGGGCGGTCCAAACTTCACCGCTGATCGCCCTGACCTCATTGACATCTTGCCCCTCGACAAGCCCGTCTATAAGCGCTCCAAGCAACCCATGCATCGTGTGCCGATCGTCGATATAATCTCTCCTCGTGTGGCCAGTGAGGAGACCAAGAACTTGCGCATCTCAGACGAGGACATTGACAAGATCTTCAATAGCAACTGCGGAGTATTCGAGCAGGTGAAAAAGTCTGAAACAAAGCCCAATGCCTCGACAGGTACATCCGCTGTTGAGAATATCAAGGAGACAAAGAAAGACACAAATATTAAAGCTCCCAAGGCAACCCAACAGACAAATAGTAATGCTCCCAAGGCAGACCAACATGTTGAAGTGGCCAAGGATGAAAAGAAGGAAATTAAAAGTGCGCCAAAGGCAACGCCAGCTGTTGTCGAGACTCCAAAAGCTCAGAGCACTACAGCATCCCCGCCAAAACCGGCCCGCACTCCCAGCGCAGTCGTCGAGGCGAAAACAGTGAAGGAAAATGTACAGAAAACTGAAAAGATTGAACCAGATTCTACCAAAATAAAAGACTCTGCGAGTCCCTTGGAGGTAAGATACCTTTAAGCTAGGATTTGACAAGAACTTAAGCCCCCTTTTTTTTTAGCGTTCACTACCTCCGCCACCTTCGGGAACAGCTCAGTTCCATGTGACCTGGAAGGAGCTAACTGCTTCGCAGAAGTACCAGTATTTAAAGTCCATCGAAATAGCCAATCTGTGTAAGATCCTAGGCGCCGGGTTCGACTCGGCCACGTTCACGGAACTGCTGCGCACCGTTCATGACTTTTATGTACCAAATAAGGAGCCAACCACGGCCGCTGTTCTGCTGGAGATAAGCAAAAACGACGAATTCACCATTCTGGCCATGCTCATGTCAGCAGAGGAAAAGAAAGGTATATTATTGTAAATTTAGTTGCACAATCATCTCTATTTTGTTTCCTTTTTCCAGTGGCAACATCTATTTTAAGCGACATTAAAAACTGGCCCAACCAAAACTCAGCGGTGCTGGATAAGCTCTTGAAGGCCTACCTGTAACGCGTTCTGAATTCTAAATGTTTCAAGTTTAAATGTACTTATGTTGCTTCAAATTGTTAGCTCAAAAAACAGAAAACTACAAAAAATACATGGAGGATGTAAAAGATGTTAAACAGAATGCGGAATGGATTTGTTATTTGTATGAGATGAAATGGTGTGGATATTAGTTACGCTAGAGATATGCTTTGGTTCTCTGCATTTGAAGCGTATTAGTTACGCTAGTTTGGGAATTTCTCAATCACATGACTCACAACGATGAGGTATGGTCAGATTTAGGCTTAATATCGGCATTAATTTGAAATGCAGAGAGAACCACTTGAGCAAACAAACCGTTCTTGGTTGATTTCCTACGACTGCTAGCCTGTCAGGCAATGAATATTGAATAACAAATTGAGTAATATGAATTAGTGTAATTTACATAAATCAGCGGATTAATTCAATCTGCGAAGCCACCTAACATGGGTTCTCTTCCAGCAAGAACAACAACTCCATTAAGCGACGTCAAGTTGAAAGCGTTGATCAGTCGGGGGGATACGCACACGCATGCGTATCATTACAGCAACACCCCGCCGAAGGAGAATATCCCCCTCCCACACACACAGCAGCCCCTGATCCCAGCCAGAATCTGGGGTGCCGGGCGCAGGCTGCGGCGGCACGCTAATTGCGTGAGAGCTGCACTAAGCCCAGGGGCCGCCGGGGTTTACTTAAGCTCCATTGTTGCTCTGCTGCTAGTTATAATTTAATTTACATTTTTCTTAACAAACGCTCGCTGTGATTTATCCAATTTCTCGTCGCGAGAGAAGCCGCGCGCGCGAGAGCGGTATTCGGGCAGAGTTGCCACAGGGTTTGGCGTTGTCTGTTTATTTAATTTTTAAATTAAGAATTTTAAAACAAATAAAACTGTACACAATTTTATTTTACTCTTCCAATATTTGATTTTAGGAAAATATAATTCAAATGTCAACAGTTGAGCCACGTAACTTACGTTCTTAAATTAGAAAATAGATTCATTCATAGATTCATCAGTTAAAGAAAGAAATAATCTGTTTTTGTTTTATTAAAAATATTAATCTGAGTTTAAAGTAATAACTAAAAGGAGAAATATATCAATAATAAAATCGAATTATTAACTGAATTTCAACAAAAATGTTTGTTTTCTTCGTAAGTTAACTATAAATATTCTTAGTTTGGAGTGAGAATAAAGTGGGTTTTTCCTTATTTTTTATAAATTTAAGAAAGATATTAGAATCCCTTATGTTCAAATCATGTTCTAGTTGAACTTTAGACTTGAAAAAGATACTTTCTAGGTGAGGTAAATCGATTTAATATACTTCAGAGGATGAAAACGCTTCAAAGGGAATTCTCTTGATATACAAATTCTCTTCAAAATGAAATATAACACATTATTCCATGGTTATCAGATATTTTATAGAAATATTTCCAACTTTGTGGCAACCCGCTAAGCCGCGCTTCATTGATCAGAGCAAAGATTTCCTAGAGAGCCGGCTGAACGGCTTCGGAGTGCCCGATCGGCTCAGCCAGTTGCTGTCTATACTCCAACGGATTTGGATATTGTTGCTCCGGCTCCGAGAGTGCAGAATCGTGGAGAAATAAAAACAGAAACCGAAACTGAAACTGAAACGGAGAAGCAATCGTAAACCGCGAACTTAGTAGCCGTTGCATCGCGTATACGAAGCGTGAAACACAAACGACATACAACAAAAGTACAAGCGGCGAGAGAGTGCAGCAGCAGCAGCAGCAGCAACAAATTCGTAAACAATCAAAGTAACGGGGTTTTGTGCGAGTGTAAGTGCCAGCGAGTGTATGTGTGTGTGTGAGAGACTGCGACTAATTTAAACGCGACTTTAGTAAAAATAAGACTCTTTATTAACTAAATCCAGGGAAAATCCAACGCCCCCGTCGCGCAATAACAAAAAGAAAGCGAAAACTGGATAGAACTAAGCCAGTTCTGAATAAAATCCAGTTACAGAAACCAAGTGCTAAGCGAGTGATTTGGTGGCGTATACGTAATCCCGAATCTTGTCAAATCTGTAAAGAATAAAACTAACAATAGCCAGTCAGTCTCCCACCAAAAACCCCAAAAAAAAAAAAAGAATCAAATGAAATAAAAACACAAACTGTACGTAGTTCATTCAGCCAATAACAATAACATTCGGCCAGAAGAATGCGGCAAAAAGAGAGGGGTCTGTTCGCGTTTTGTTTTTATTTTTGTTGCTTTTGCACCTACACTATTTATTTATTTTGTTGTCAAGTGTGTGTCTGTGTGTGAGTGCTTTATTTTTGCCGTCGCGACTGCACGTCTTCATTTCATTAGTTCGATCGGCCACTAGACAAGCCGGAGATTACGGGTCCGCCACTCCGATCTTGGCCAGTTTGCTTGCCGCCGCTTCTTCCACTTCTTTTTCTCGTCTCAACCTGTGCCAAGCGCTAAACCAAAATAATAAAAAAAACACACAAAAACAAAAAACAAGTGAGAAACGGAGGCTTGGTTTTATGACCGAAGCTGGGAATACCTTAAAAGTTGACCTGAAAGAAGTATCTGAGAGGTTGAAGTGTTCTATTAAGTAACACGTTTGAAGAAGATAATTTCCAAGACCGCGGGAGCTTTTATGATATATCAAAAGACTGGTTAAAATACTTAATACATAGTTATCAAAAAGAATCAAGCAAATACATTCCAAATCAATCTTTATCCCTTAATATTATTAGTTGAATTTAAACATTTTTAAATTCTGGAGGTTAAAATTAGCAGTCCGTTTTCAATGTTTTGGAAAACATTCACGGAATTTATTTCCTAAACCTCTTCCTCTCTTCTTTTAAAATAAAGTCCTTACATTTAAAAATGTTCCTTTGTTAATTCGCTGTTAACTTCCAAGCTGAAATCAATCTTTTAAAATACTTTGCTATATCTTAAATTAAAAAGCATAAAACACTCGAATTTTTCAAGGGAAAACATTATATTAAATGCTCAAACCAAAGAAGGGTAATTCGAATATAATCCAGCTAAAATCAAAATACTTTTCAAGTGAAATCAAAATACTTTTCAAGTGAAATCTGATCCTTTTAAGGATCTTAGTTAAAAGTATTTCATATCTTCTTGTGTAAAAACCCTAACCTGATAGCTAACATCACCTTCCCTAAGAGTACGAAAAAAACGGGGTAAAAAATAAAGGCAAAAAAGCAAAAACGTGTCCCATAGCCCAAAAAGACGCTCACAACACAGGCAGCAGCAGCAGCATCAGGCAAAGACATAAAAGTCAACCGGTCGGTTGGGTTTCGAACAGCAGCTACCAGCAAAAGCAAAAGCAACAGTAACAGAAACAGCAACTACAACTCGGCTTCATCGGCGGCAATAATATGTAAAAGCTGAGAAAAAAACAGCCAATGCAAAAACGCCAAAGATACTTATAAATAACAATCTAGATGGCGAAGAAGCCAGCCAGCGAGCCACTCGAGGCTGAAAGCTGTTTAGCATAGTTTATTTTTTCGCTAATAGGCGGGGGCGGGAGCTCAGGGGGATCCGGACTGGGGGGCTGCTTGGATCCGTTTAGCTGGAAACCCGAAAAGATGCTAAATATGCGATCAATAACAAATGGAATATTCCATTCCTTGAACGCGATTGTATGAACTTTCTTTTCTTTTCTCGCATCCGTTAAATTTACAATTTAAATTAAATCCTAACAGCTAGCTAGTTTTGGCAGCTGCTATTGTTGCACCTGCCTTAAGATCAATGGATATTTGGCACATCACTCTCGTTGACTCATACTTATATGACGTACTTCCGTCTAGACTCTAAAGAGATCAGAAACGGGGCATAAACCTCCTCGGCGAGATTTTTGCGAAATTCATATGGCTTAGGGTTCGATCACTCGGCTCAGATATTTGGCGATACAGTTAGGCACCCAGTGCTAATTCGATTGATAATTGCCAGCCTGCTGACGCCTTTTCCAAACATCTTCTACATGATGTCTAAACTCGATGCTGGGCTTGGCTTTTTGGCCAAATTAAAGTCATGGGTTCAACGATAACTTGATAACCAATTCTGGATGCCTGACTGACTAGCTGGCTGGCTGGTCAAAGAGAGTACTACCTCTAACCGTAATTGACTTGTTTGGCTGAGTGAATCCCATGCCAGCAGCAATTAGCACTGCTCTGGGTAGCAGCAGCAGAAATAACAACAAATACTTGTAGTGAATTTTATTCATATTTATGGCTCAATTTGATCGTTGCTTACGTGCAATCGTTGTGGCGGTTTTGGCATTTAATTTCATGTTTTTTTCGAACAGCCGCACGCCACACGAGAGAGCCCAAGAGTTGTCGTCGTACAATCTCTGTGGATATTTTGCGGATTTATTGAAATGCTAATAAAACGCTAAATGCCCCGGCATGATGATGAGACAGTCTGCCAAAGCCACGGAGGCCTCAAGGATGGGGCTTTGGCCACGCCAAAGTCAAAGTTAAAGAAGTCAAGCGAGGTGCCCTGCAAGTCTGAATATTGGCAAACAGATATTAACTTCCGACTCCGTAATATAAACGGCAAACAACAATCAATAGCCGACAACTACAGGTTTTTCTTAGTTTTTTTTTTTTTTTTGTTTCTTTCAGCTGTCTTGGCAGCATCTTCAAGTGAAACCTCGTCACGAGCATGAGTCTGGTTTTTTTGGCTTGCTTTTTCGTTTATTTTTAGTTGCCCTGCCGCAACGGCGTCCGACTAAATCAAATCACTTGAGCATTTCATTATATTATTATAAGAGGAAGCGTTCTTTATCTGACGCGCGAGCAGCCCCAGGAGATACTATATATCTGTATACGTATATGTATATAGTACGTCTATATGAAAGCCAGGGCGTTAATTCAATCAAAATCATTGCGACAAAACAGCCATGACAAAGCGGAGGCAAAGTCTGGCTTCGAAAACCCACTTTCAAGTAATCTTAGCTTGGGCCGATCGCATAAGGGAAGAGTTAAAATCGAACCAAGGCTGACACTGTTTTATTACAGCCCCAAATCAGACGAAAATATATTTTATTTGTTTTTAAAATCTTCAAAGTTGATATTGCGCATACGCCATGTGTAACGATATACTATTTTAAATTGATAAACTTTGTTTTTTTGGTAACTATGATATCAAAAATGTGTTTTATATTGTTTTTAGAAATTTCAAAATAATTCTTATAGATTATTTCATATTTATCAATGAACTAAAGGCTTTAAAAACAAATTTTAATTTTAACAAAGAGTTTTTTTGGCTGTAAAATATTTTTTTTTCCACAACTTTATGTGTAAAAACATATTTTAAGGAATACATAATATTTCAAAAATGTTTATTATCCCAAAACAAGACATTTTCCTTTATAAAAATAGTAAATCTCATGTTTTATTGCATACTTAAGAGGGTCTCTGGGCCAGCAGCATTCCATGCTCGTCGACAAGGCCTGTTCATTATTAATTTGCATTACTAAATAACTCAGCTAAAGCCATTTTCATTTCACATTTTATTGTCGAGTGTCACGTGTTGTGTTGGCTTTGATGCAAATTAGTTACTGCTGCACATCGCATGGAATCCGTGTTGTTTTGTGACCCCCACACCAAGCGGATAAAGTCGCTGCCCAGACGCCGCAAGTTCCAGTTGGAAGTGCGATTCACTTATCTCGTATTTATGTTTGTTTTGTTTTCCTTTTTGTTGTTTTTTTTTTTTTGCGTTGTTCCGCAACCAGACTTTTTAGATATAGGTTCTGAGAATATATGCAAAACATGTATAAATGACAATTTGACTGCGGAATTAAAGAGTGATTTCCAGAGAATTAGAATTTAATAAGAGAAAATACTTAGTTTATCTTTAAGTTTGTGCAGCTCAGCATATTCTATATTATAGCTTAAACATTATTTTCATTATCTCCAAAAAACATTGGATTTCCTGTATAAAAATACTGGACTTATCGTAAAACACCAAACAAGTACCATTTCCTTTTAAAGCCTTGAAAGCTTCCCTCAAACATAAACATAAGCAAAACGTGAATGTGACTTTCATTGGAAGTGTGAAATATAAAGAAAAGGGGTTCAACTACTACTGTTCTACTTAATAAACGCGATAAGCCAAGTCTATCTTCGAATTGCAAATTCCCAGTAAAGTTTACTTTGATGGCATTTGAAGTCTGAGCTTGACCATGGACACATCTCTCTGATTTATATTGCAGGTCCCACACCAATCATGCTGTAGCAACGTGAACAGGATGCAGCTGCAATAGTAACTTGAATATGGACCTTGATTTCTTAGGACTCTGTGAGTATACAACAAGCGAATACCACTATTACCGATTACCACAAGTGTTTATGTGAATATACTACGTATATATTTTTGGCAAGGATAACAAATTCAAATTCAAATGGGGTCCTTGCTGTGGCCCCGTTGAAGGCTGGGCCCGATTTGCCTCGTCATTGACAACCAAAGTGGCTACCGAAAATAGATATAAACAGCATAGGAGCCTCAGATGGGGATTATAATACCCTTATTAAGGCATCAGGATATAGAACTTTGAAACATAATAGCAAATTTGACCTTTTTTTGTTTGTTTTAGTTATATTTTATGTTCTATATATATGTTATTTTATTTAATAATAATAAAAGCCAGGCTAACCCCAAGTAGAAACCAATATAATCCCAAGCTATAGCCAGAGCTCGCTCTCTCTTGCATTAGAGTATCTCAGACCCCTGCCTAAGGCTCTGCATCTCGAACACCCTCACTCACACACACAGGCTCAGATAGCCTGCGGAATGAGACAATCAGGATATATATGATAGCTGGGAAATCGTTTAATATATTTTGTGTACGACTAGCTACGCCGTAACTCCCCTCCGTGGGATTTGCATGCCACTTGTACGGCTCACGAAACGAGCAGGTTGTTTGATCAATAACACGACCGACTCGATTGACTCGCCTGGCGGCGGGACGGAAGCCCAAATATTTGCACACTGGTTATGATACCGCTGCCCTCACTCAGTCAGTGCTCAGATATTTTCTATCCGCATCCGACGTACCGCCAAGTGACTAACCAAATAATAGAGTTGCAAAGTTACAAGTTACCAGCCAGCATTTGAGATTGTGAAAACAGTTTTGGTCCGCGGATAACCTGGGGGATGCATTTGTAACAATATTTCTTCTATATTTATTTACATATCCCAGAGAGTTGGGGAACGGGAGAACAATTGTGTAAACAATAGCCTGTACTTTGATTTGAATTCGAAGCCCTGCTGCTGCTGCTGTTGCTGCTGTTGCTGCTGGTACCACTGGTGTGTTGCTGCTTTTATTCCAGCAATTTGGTTTCGTTTTCATCTTCGCTTTCATTGGTTACCATGCCGATGTAGTTGGGCCCTGGCTCCAGCTCAGTTATCCAGTTGAGCTTTTAATTTTTTAATCACTCGGAGCACCCGCCCCCGTTGCATTTTCGCTGCTCAGCGGATTGTGAAGAGTGCATCAACCGTATGCTCGCTCATACGTGCGTTAGATAATTGTTTTCTCAGATACAAGATACAAAATGCAGCAGCAGCAGCAGCAGCAGCAGAAGTAACTGAAAAACTGAATTCAAAATAAACCCATTTGTGTTTCCATGGATGCTGGTTAGTCAGCTGCTAACTTGGCCATCAGTGCAGACGCCGCAAGCAGTCGCTGGCACTGAACGGAGTCCTTGTTGACTCCTCAACTCCTCCTGCAAACGTACCAACAAATTAATTATGGACTACCCCAAGACACTGAATGGTAAATGTAAATGTTAACATAATCCTCCCTCTGCCCGCCCGCAGGATCTATGAATAAATTACACAACAATTTATTTGGCACGTCAACAAATTCGCTTGCTCCTCGGCAGGGCTTTTATCGATCAAACACAGACTGGGATTTTCAGGGCTTATCAGTGTTGTGTGTGCTCCCTGTTTTTAAGAGTGCCCCGAATCTGTTTTTCACATTTAACTGCAATATTAATAATAATAATCTCTGCGTATGGTTGGTAAACGCCCCCACAGACACGTGCGATATTTAATTTCTATATAACTGGAAACTGAAATTTGTTTTCGCTGGCTCAGTCGCCGGACTTTGCTCTACTTTGGATGATAAAGAAATTCTTTGTCTATATTTAGATATAACTTACGTGGCAGTGCGGTGACTATTTGCCTTATTCATTTAATTTTTTGCATTTCTAGACTTAAAATGTAAATATATTCATAATTTAATGGGAAAAAGTAGTCAGGGTAGGATAATAAAATTAGAATTTTAAGTTAAAGCTAAGAACCCTTTCAGTGTATTGATTTGTTTAATGTTTAAAACACAATAAATCACTCAACATATAAGTTTATCAATTGAGTTTTGTATATTTCTTAAAGTGAAGTTCAAGTTCAATATAACTAGGAAATATTTATATGATCATGTTAACAATTTAACGATTAGAAATAGTTAAGCAAATTTCCGGATAATATAGAAAATTCACCAAAATATATTTAAGATTAAGATTTTTTTGATCCCAACTTCGTTTAAGCTCAAATCTCTTTATTAACGTTACTCCAATGCCCCATTTCCCACAGCTCCCCAAGACCTGGCAGACATACACAATGAAGGCATAGACAATCTGGATCTGCTGATGCAGGGAGACTTCGACGACAGCATCCAGTTGGGACACAATGACCACAACGGGCACATGGCCCCCGGTGGTGGTGGTGGTGGCGGCACCCACATGGACTCCCCCCACACACCCCCCATGAACGGCTTGGATTCTGGACGTATGGGTCTAAGCACGCCCGTGTCAACACAGGTGCAGGCGCACGTGCATACACAGTTGCCGGAGAGTCCACCAGACTCGCAGCCCGCTTACAGTCCGCTGGGCGAGGCGCATGGCATGACCATGCCAAGCCGGGATCTGATTTATCCTGGACTAACACACATGCAGCACCAGGGGAACCTGCTGCAGACAGACCTCGGCCAGTACGCTTCGCCCCCGCAACAGCAGCAGCAGCATCACTTTGCCGCTCCGCAAGCCGATGTGCGGGTGAAACACGAAACCGGGCTCATAATGAATCCGGGCAACCTACTCTCCCAGCATCAACAGCAGCAGATGCAGCAGCAGCAGCAGCAAATCAACGAGCAACAGTTTCTCACACACCAGCAACAGCATCTGCCGCACATCCAGGATCTGGGCCAGGACCAGATGCTCTACTATGACAATGCAGTGGGATCAGCGGGGATGTTCGCGGCTGGGAGCTACCAGAACCTGTCCACCTGCACGCTGACCTCTGCCTTGGGACTGGGTGACCGGGTCCAGGTGATCGGAACCAGCCAGCTGTCGCTGAATCGTGTCTCCGCTCCCTCTACGCCCGTGCACTCGCTGTCGCGCAAGCGCAAGATGTCCACTCAGCTCGACTGTCCGGAGTTTGCGCCGGCGCCCAAGGTGGACGCTGGCCTGCGGATGAGCCCACTGCGTGCCTCCCACCACTCGCTGGCCACGCCGACGCCCACGCCAACGACAGCGACGACGCCGGCACCCTCGCACTGCTCCGCATCCGTGTCTCCAGCCTTGTCCACCATTCACTCGCAGGCAGACAACAGCCTCGATGGACAGTCGAATGGTGGCAGCGGAGTGGCCCAAGGATCGGGATCCGGGTCGGGTTCGGGGAGCGAAGCGGGAGATCCGGCGGGAGGACAGTGCATCCGGTTCAACGCCTTCCAGCCGGAGCACTGGCACAAGCTGTTCGACCAGGATCTCCAGGAGCTGTCTGTGATCTACTACCGCGTGGACGCGGACAAGGGATTCAACTTTAGCGTCTCGGACGACGCGTACGTGTGCCAGAAGAAGAACCACTTCCAGGTTACTTGCCATGCGCGCCTCCAGGGCGATGCCAAATTCGTGAAGACACCGTCCGGCTTCGAGAAAATCAAATCCTTCCACTTGCATTTCTACGGCGTCAAGTTCGAGGCGCCTAATCAGACCATCCGCGTGGAGCAGAGCCAGTCTGATCGCTCCAAGAAGGCCTTCTATCCCGTTCCGTAAGTAGATCTATAAGGATCTTATTTAAAACAAAATAAATTTGCTGAACCTAACCGGAACCTTCTCCCTGTAGCATCGATCTCCAGAAGCACATCGTCAGCAAGATCACCGTCGGCCGACTGCACTTCTCGGAGACGACGAACAACAACATGCGCAAAAAGGGGCGTCCCAATCCGGAACAGCGCTTCTTCCAGCTGGTGGTGGGCCTGCATGTCCATACCATCTCTGGAAACTTTCCCGTGGTGAGCCATGGCAGCGAAAAGATCATTGTGCGCGCCTCCAATCCGGGTCAGTTTGAATCCGATGTGGATCTTTGCTGGCAACGCGGCCTCACCCAGGAGTCGGTGTTCCATGCCGGCCGGGTAGGCATCAACACAGATCGCCCGGACGAGAGCCTGGTGGTGCACGGCAACCTGAAGGTCTCCGGTCACATTGTCCAGCCTAGTGACAGTCGCGCCAAGCAGGAGATCGGCGAGCTGGATACATCGGTGCAACTCCGTAATCTCCAGAAGATTCGGATTGTGCGCTATCGCTATGAGCCGGAGTTTGCCATCCACTCGGGGTTGCGGCGCGAGAGTGACACCCGGGAGATCGTGGACACCGGAGTGATAGCCCAGGAGGTGCGCGAGGTCATACCCGATGCGGTGCAAGAGGCTGGCAGCGTGGTGCTGCCCAACGGAGAGGTCATCGAGAACTTCCTGCTGGTTAACAAGGTGCGGAAGTGGGATCTTTCTGTCAAGCTTCTTCTAATTTTTAAAGTATCACCTAATCCCTGTTACAGGATCGCATCCTCATGGAGAACATCGGGGCCGTGAAGGAGCTGTGCAAGGTGACTGGGTCGCTGGAACACCGAATAGAACACCTGGAACGTGCCAACATTGGCCAAAACAGCCAGCAACTGCGTGCCAAGGATCTGCTGGAGCCCCGCTGCCTGCTGCCGGAGCGTGGAGCCATCAAGCCCTACAGTAGCCGTCGGGATGGTTACGAGGTGTGCTCTAGCCGTTCCCTGCAGATAGTCATCTTCCTACTGATCATCGTGATGGCTGCTTGGTGAGCATTTATTTGATTATCTCTCGGAACAGATTTTAATTCCATTTCTTAAAGCCTGGCGGCCGTGTCCACGCTGTACTTCGTGGAGCACAACAAGCAGCAGCAGATGGACGGCTATCAGATCTTTGGCAATGGTCACATCTTCCGTCCGGAGCCGGGGTCGACGCACCTGAGCGATGAGGATCGTCATTACTTCCACAACTTGCATACGCTCTTCCGGAATAAGACCAACGGTGGATGGCCAGGTCGCTTATACGCCACGAGTACCACACGTCCGGCCGGGTATCGTCCCGGTGAGGAGGAGACGGAGGAGCTGGCGGCGGTGATGACAAAGCCACAGGTGGCCGGTGCCCAGCAGCAGAGCCTCAAGCATGCAGCCTTTACGACAACGGCGCCTCGTTTTAGCAATAAGACCCTCAACAGCAAGAAGACCAAGTGGCCCATCTCTCAGGAGACACTGCGTCAGGCGGCGGGTCAAAAGCTGCTCCAGACGTCGGCAGTCCATTTGCCTCCTTTGCCAGCAAAAACTCTTCCGCCGCCGGCTCTCAACGAGTCGGTGGTGGCCTCCACGGAAAAGCCATCGCAGGCCATTCCCTTGCCGCAGGACTTTGAGAACAACTCCATCGACATTGACGCCCAGCAGCAGCTGCAGAAGCAGTCGCAGCTGTCCGCTTTGAAGCTGGACGAGCACATAGTGGTGGTGGGCACCATTGCCAGTCCCGCCTCCGAGGCATCATCCGATTCTGATCCCCCGACAGCTGTCGCGGGTCATGCCATCCGCAAGTTCAATACCGGCGCCGTGTATACGAACGTGTACAAGACGGTGTCGCCACCAACGGCCAATCTGGCCCTGACCACCAACAAGGTGAGCACCGAGCCTGCCCAGAGTCCGCTTTCCCAGGCTCTGGATGTACCGCCGCCAGCGCTGCCCGTGCGCAATAGCAGCGACAATCCGGATGCCCTGGATCTGCAGAACTTAAGCAACACCAACGAGTCGGTGGACAATCCCATTACCGGGGTGTACGGTTTCGAGTACCAGGGAGCGGGTCTGCGAGAATCCAACCTGGGCAGGCGCTCGGCCAGCCAACGGAGTCTGGAGTGGATAAGGCAGAAGAGCCTGAAGACGCCGATCTTTGGCCAGCCGGCCGAATGCAATGGGGATGAGTCGGTCAGCGACAATTGTCAGGTGAGGATTAGCTTCCCAATTTCCAAACCCATTTCGAACTGAAGTTTAATCTTTCAACTCCCCAGTCCGTGTGCTTCGAGGAACTGCCACCGACTCAACAGCAGCCGGACAATGTGGATGCCAATGTGAAGGAACAGCATGTCGAGGACGATCTGCAGTCTGCCGAGGAGCAGGAACCGGATCCTGACATAGTCGAGGCGCAACCACTTGCTGCTGGCAATGAGACCGAGTCGCAGCCCGGTTTCCTTGGCAAGAACTCGCACAGTACCGATGCCTTGGCCAAGAAATTCCCCCCGGAAGCGGAAACGGTGCTGGCGAGCAAGGAAGATCCAGTCTATCGTTTAGTTCAGCCTGCCACAGCCCAGGAGCAACTGCCCAAGGCGGATGAGACGGTGCTACCGCCCTTCCAATTAGACTGTTGGAGCGTGGCCAGTTGCGTGCTGGCGGCCCAGTACAATCACAGCATCGATGTGGAGCAGTTCTGTCCCAGCACGGGTAGTTCCCTCAACATAAGCTACATAGTTCCGGTGTCGCGTTATCTCCAGGCCAGTAGCCTGGAACTCCACCTGAGGTTTGTGGAAGAAAGCTCAATTTTCGCATGGAATTAAATAAATTTTTGCTGATAGCTCCAACAAGCCACTGCAGTGGTCCATCTGCATCGATGAGGACCAAGCCAAGGCCAATGGCAATGCACAGCTCAATGAGGATGACGAGGCCCCGGCGAGCAGCGGGGTAAAGATCCTCAAGCAGCTGGGCAACAACAAACTCATCCTGGCATTGGACTTGCCCGCCCGCGGCTACTTCCTGCGCGACTTTATGCTGCGCGCCAGCCAGGACCTCGAGCAGGTGGGTTTCAATGACTTCAAAGCAAACTCCTTCGGTGATTCCTCAACAATCTCAGTTGCAGCAAAAACTTTGCGATGACAGCGCTCACCTGGCTAACCCCATACTCCAGTACAACTTTAGGATCGTAAGAGATTGTGATTAGTTTACGGCTTAATTTATGGCACGGATGGATCGAATCTGAGCTCTAAAAGATTAATGTAGGCGGCAATGCCCTCTCCTCCCGGCACACCACCACCACAACACACGGAAAACTCGTTTAAATTAGGAAAATGAGGAAGGAAAATCATGAAACTGTTGATCAGCGAGAGCAGAAGTTGAAATGAATACATTTATACGTAAAGACAAAAGAAATCATTAATGCAAATCAAATATCGACCATTTAAATAAAATATGTAGAGAAATCGAGTACCAGTCTTTTAAGTGGGTGGAAAATGGCCGATGGAGGTCAGCAAACATAGATTTATCCTGTAAAAACCACGATAAATTATCTAATTTACAAATCTTTCGGTTGAAATACAACGAAGGAGTACCCAAGGATTGCTAACTCTTTTCAACTATGACAAATTAATGCACTTTACTATCAAACAATCTACAGACTTAACAAATAAGGGACAAGAGATGCTACGTTACACAGCAAACGGCTGGTCCTTGCCATCCTCGTGGTACTTGATGTAGGTCTCGCCGTGCGTGAAATCCTTGGTTCCCTCCAGGCGACCGCGCGGCGGAGCCTTCTCGTAGTCAAATGCCTTCGAAGACTTGCCAAACAGCTGGTTGGCCATCTCAATGTCCTCACGGTACTTGCCCACGACCACCTTCTTGCCGGTGAGCGGGTCGGTTATGTCACCCAGCGGATAGACCACCTTTTCCACGGCGTGCGTGATGAGGCGGGTGAGCCGCTCGGGCAGCTCTCGTATCAGAACCACGTCGCCGGTCTTGCACACCTTCTGTGGGTCGTGGGCGAAGTAGAACTCGTCCTTCTTGAAATACTATTGGGAAAACGGCAGGATCACTGGTTAAATTCCGTGCGGCACGGCAATGGGTGCTGCGCTCTCACCATATTCAGGTTCTTGTCCATCTCCATGCGGCGAATGCGGATCTTGGAGGCATTCTGTTTGATGCAGGGCATGCACTGGCCCATCAGCAATAAACCACGCCTCGACATGGCTTGGTTTGAGTTTAATTAATAATTTTGTATAATTTAACTTGTTTTCCTTTTAAAGTCAGTGTGGCCAGATGCGCAAATATTCATTTGGCCACACTTCTCTCTCTACCCGATTCGGAATTTACAGCATTACCGATTGGGAATTCTACCCCATTGCGACATTTGACACGACCAGTGTTACCAGAACGCGAAAGGCAGAAATACCGCTTCTTTTCAATGTTTTATAAGATTTTTGTAGGAAGAAAGAGAGCATTTCATCAGGCCACACTATTCATTTCCACGTGTTTTTCTTTTTCGGTTCGCGCGCAACACGTGCAGAAGTCTTTATTTTTCCTCTCGCACAAGACAACCGCATCAAAATGGCCGACGTTGGTAAGTGGCTGGGACTGATGAATGAACATGGGGCTGCAACTACAAGGACTCTCTTCCCGCAGAGGTGCGCAAGGAGAAGAAGAAGAAGAAGATCAAGGAGGAGCCCGTGGACGCCGATGACATTGGCACGCTGCAGAAGCAGGGCAACTTTCACATCAAGCCCTCGTCCAAGATCGCGGAGCTGGACACCTCGCAATGGCCGCTGCTGCTGAAGAACTTCGATAAGCTCAACATCCGCTCCAACCACTACACGCCGCTGGCCCATGGCTCGTCGCCGCTGAACCGCGACATCCGCGAGTACATGAAGACTGGCTTCATCAACCTGGACAAACCCTCGAACCCCAGCTCACACGAGGTGGTGGCCTGGATCAAGAAGATCCTGAAGGTGGAGAAGACGGGTCACTCGGGCACGCTCGATCCCAAAGTCACAGGTAAGTCCACACGATGCGCGAGTTTTCCCGTACGGACCTAACCTAACCTCAATGTGCAACCGCGTGCTCGGCAGGTTGCCTGATTGTTTGCATCGATCGGGCCACTAGGCTGGTGAAGTCGCAGCAGAGTGCCGGCAAGGAGTACGTTGCCATCTTCAAGCTCCACGGCGCCGTCGAATCAGTGGCCAAGGTGCGTCAGGGTCTGGAGAAGCTGCGAGGCGCCCTCTTCCAGCGCCCGCCCCTTATCTCTGCCGTGAAGCGTCAGCTGAGAGTGCGTACGGTTTACGACAGCAAACTGTTGGACTACGATGAGAGCCGCAATATGGGTGAGTCCAGTTTTCTTTATCTCTTGGTTGTTGAGGAACCGCTGCATCGCCGCTGGAATGTGCTAATCCGGCATGCGTGCAGTCTGGCTTTCATTTAGCTTGTATAAAAAAAACTCCAGTATTTGCCGACCGACGCAAATGCACATTTTATTTGTTTAAACCACCGTGTCTCTTTCTCTCCTCCGTCGCTGGCTACTACTCACGTGCTTAGGTGTTTTTTGGGTTAGTTGCGAGGCCGGCTCTTACATCCGTACCATGTGCGTCCATCTGGGCCTGGTCTTGGGCGTCGGTGGCCAGATGTTGGAACTGCGTCGCGTCCGGTCCGGCATTCAGTCTGAGCGTGATGGCATGGTGACTATGCACGACGTTTTGGACGCCATGTGGCTGTACGAGAACCACAAGGACGAGACAATGTTGCGTCGTGTAATCAAGCCTTTGGAGGGTCTGCTGGTTAACCACAAGCGCATCATCATGAAAGACAGTTCGGTGAGTTTCGCTGCCAGATTTAGCTCAAATACCCCATGATATTAAGCCGGCAGGTGCTTGCAATCCCCACGAGCGCCTGTGACTATGATTGGGAACAGCAACCGCCACTGATGTGTGTATGTTGGGCAGCGCTTACCTCGCGCGTTCGACAAAGTAATTTCAGACGACATTCCCCCCACATAATCCCACTGAATCCTATCCAAAAATTGCCTTTCGAATCTAACGCAACAATTCTCTTGCTCTTCAATTAGGTGAATGCCGTGTGTTATGGTGCCAAGATTATGTTGCCCGGCGTTCTGCGGTACGAGGATGGCATCGAGATCGATCAGGAGATTGTCATTTGCACCACCAAGGGCGAGGCTATATGCCTGGCCATTGCCCTGATGACCACAGCCACCATGTCTTCGTGCGACCATGGTGTGGTGGCCAAGATCAAGCGTGTGATTATGGAGCGTGACACATACCCGCGCAAATGGGGTTTGGGCCCGAAGGCGTCAGCCAAGAAGGCGCTTATTGCCGCCGGCAAGCTGGACAAGTTCGGTAGGCCCAACGAGAACACGCCCAAGGAGTGGCTGACCGGGTTCGTGGACTACAGTGCCAAGAAAAAGGCGGCGG
Source organism: Drosophila kikkawai (assembly GCF_030179895.1). Lineage (NCBI taxonomy): Eukaryota > Metazoa > Arthropoda > Insecta > Diptera > Drosophilidae > Drosophila > Drosophila kikkawai. The sequence continues at coordinate 17,509,739 of NC_091729.1, read as the reverse complement.
ATGCTGTGCCAGCTCCCACAAATGGCTCCAGTGAACCCACCAAGGTGAGATATTGACATTGGCTAGCTCCATCTCAACATTTTACTCAATACGATTATACTTATACTTTTTTACTGTGTAGCGCAAGCTGAGTACCTCAAGTGTAGAGGAATCGGCGGCACCTGTTGCCTCGGAAGAGACACCGTCCAAGGACAAAAAGAAGAAGAAAAAGAAGCACAAGGGCGATGAAGAGGCCCCAGCTGCTGAGGAGGAGGCTGCATCCGGCGATGCGGAGCCAGTGGAAAAAGAGAAGAAGAAAAAGAAGAAGAAGGATAAGGATAGGGACAGAGAAGATCAGGAATAACAAGTTTCTATAGGATTAGGTTTTAAAGTAGAAAACTCTACGGTTTTTTGTAGAGACACGCCTACAAATTTGCATAGTTACTAAGTTAAGGAGTGTTTTTATGTGTAGAAATACAAAACTAGATTTTCGATGCATTTAAGTGACATTCGCAATGCAATAAACTAAATGTTATTGTACAAAATCGTTTGTTAGTTTTCAAGATTCTAGATGTTCTATTTAGCTTTCCAGTTGTTAGGCGGACCACCATGCCTGCGCGGTGAGTTAAATATTCCATTCTATTTTTCAAATGCTTTCGTTTGCTTTTCTCTGTGATGAGTATTAACTTTCGCCCCTATCTGAAAATTGAA